>NC_044322.1:68496039-69878419 GCF_007399415.2 Gopherus evgoodei
GGCACCGTGACAGATCCCGGTCCCGGTCCCGGCACCGTTATGACTCCCGGCACCAGTCCCCGGCACCGAGACGATCCTCCGTGCCGGCCCGCGCAGACCCGTACCATCCAGGGTCGGCCCCGCCGTGGCCCTCCAGGCAGCCGTCCGTGTCCTCCCAGACGGACAGCGGCTATGCGCTGGGCACCGACCGGCAGGCGGCGCTGTTTGCTGATCCGCCGCTGCAGGACCAAGGCCCCCCACAGTGGGGATTCTGGACACCCTGGGCGTACCATCAGGCCCAGGGCCCCCAGCAGCTCCCTGCTAGGCCGGCGACTGCGGAGCGTAGGGCCCCTGAAGCCTCTTTGTCTCGCCCCCCTCCCTCCCCGGAAGGGGACGAAGGGTCCAAACAGCAGGACTCCGCTGCGGCTCCGGAGACAGAGGCGAGGGCTGAGGAAGACCCTCAGTTGGACACTATTGTGCCTGGGGTCTCATCATCCTCCTCCCCGGATGAGGCGGTGGCGGGTACCTCCTCCAACAGTCCCCCCCCGCTGGATCTCAGGGCGCACCAGGACCTCCTCAGGCGATTGGCTCAAAACCTGAGTCTGCAGGCAGAGGAGGTCTCGGAGATAGAGGACCCAATTGTTACCATCCTCTCTTCCGATGCTCCCACCAGGGTCGCCCTGCCGTTTATACGGACCATTCAGGCCAATGCCAATACTATCTGGCAGTCCCCGGCCTCCATCCCTCCGACAGCGAAAGGAGTCGAGAGGAAGTACATGGCCCTTCTAAGGGGTACGAATATTTACATGTTCACCCGACTCCCGGTTCACTGGTAGTGCAATCGGTGAACGATAGGGAGCGTCACGGCCAGGAGGCTCCGGCCCCCAAATCCAGAGAAGCCAGGCGGATGGACCTCCTTGGCCGTAAGGTGTATTCGGCTGGGGCGCTGCAGCTCAGGGTCTCTAACCAACAGGCCCTGCTGAGCAGATACGCCTTTAACTCCTGGGTGGCAGTGGACAAATTTAAGGAGCTGCTGCCACAGGATGCTCGCCAAGAGTTCACGGCCATCTTGGACGAAGGCAAGAAGGTCGCGCGCACGGCCTTGCAAGCCTCCTTGGACGCTGCGGACTCGGCTGCCCGTACCCTCGCGTCAGGAGTTATGATGCGTCGCATCTCCTGGCTGCAGGTTTCCGGCCTTCCGCCAGAGCTCCAGCACACGATACAGGACCTTCCTTTCGAAGGCCAGGGCCTGTTTTCCGATAAGACAGACCCCAGACTTAAGAGTTTAAAGGACAACCGGGTCATTGCGCGGTCCCTCGGGATGCACACCCCCGTGACACAGCGTAGACCCTTTAGGCCGCAGCAACAGCAGCACCGTCGGCCGTTTTCCCAGTTCCGCCAGCGGCAGGACCCTTACAGGCGCCGCGGCAGGAACGGGAGGCGCAGGCAGTCGGGGAACCAAGGGGGGCAGAACCAAGGCTCCTCAAAACCCCGCCTGGTCCTAAGCCTTCATTTTGAAGGTGCGCTCGAGGGCGCAGTAACAGTTTCCCCTACGGATCCTTCCCCTCCGTTTTCCAACCGCCTTTCGTTTTTCCTCCCGGCGTGGTCCCAAATAACATCGGACCGCTGGGTCTTGAGCGTGGTGCAGACGGGGTACCGCCTGCAGTTTGTTTCGTTCCCTCCTTCCCGCCCTCCTTCCTCGTCCCTCTTCAGGAACCCCTCTCACGAGCAATTCCTTCGGCAGGAGGTGCGGACGCTCCTCAGCAAAGGAGCTATAGAGGCGGTTCCCGAAAACGAGAAAGGCAAGGGGTTTTATTCCCGCTATTTTCTGATCCCCAAGGCCAAGGGGGGCCTCAGGCCTATCCTCGACCTGCGAGAACTCAACAAATACCTCGTGAAGTTGAAGTTCCGCATGGTATCCCTGGGGACCATTATTCCATCCCTGGATCCGGGAGACTGGTACGCCGCCCTCGACATGCAGGACGCGTATTTCCACGTTGCCATTTGGCCACGCCACAGACGCTTCCTCCGCTTCGTTGTGGGGGCTCGTCATTATCAATTTGCGGTCCTCCCGTTTGGCCTGTCCACGGCCCCGAGGGTGTTTACAAAATGCATGGCAGTTGTCGTGGCGCATCTCGGCGCAACCGTGTCCACGTGTTCCCTTATCTGGACGATTGGTTGATTCGGGGCACGTCGGAACAGCAGGTGTACAGCCATGTCCGCGTGATCACCGGCATGTTTGCGAGTCTGGGCCTCTTGATAAACACAGACAAGTCCACCCTGAGGCCCACTCAGAAGGTGGAATTTATCGGGGCCGTCCTGGACGCCACTGTGGGCAGGGCCTCGCTGCCTCGGCAGCGGTTCCAGACCATGGCGGCGATCGTTCAACGCTTGCGGTCAGCCCCGTTGACGTCAGTGAGGACATGTCTAACCCTGTTAGGCCACATGGCGGCGTGCACTTTTGTGACCGACTACGCTCGGCTCCGCATGAGGCCTCTCCAGCTGTGGCTTATCAGTCATTACAGACCAAGGCAACCGCTAGACATGTTAATCACAGTCCCCCAGAAGGTCTTAGATTCCCTCGGCTGGTGGGTGGACCAGTCCGTATTGTGTGCGGGTCTTCCCTTTCACCCGTCTCAGCCCTCGGTATCCCTGACAACGGATGCCTCAGATCTAGGCTGGGGGGCCCACCTAGGGACCCTGCGGACGCAGGGCCTATGGTCCCAGGAGGAGGTGGGGCTACATATCAACATGAGGGAGTTGAGAGCGGTCCGCCTTGCTTGCCAAACGTTTTGTCATCAGCTTCAGGGTCGTTGTGTAGCCGTGTTCACGGACAACACGACGACCATGTATTATATCAACAAGCAGGGCGGCACCAGGTCCTCCTCCCTGTGCCTCGAGGCGATACGACTCTGGGACTTTTGCGTAGCCCACTCCATTCACCTCAGGGCTTCCTTCCTTCCCGGAGTACGGAACACGCTGGCGGATCGATTGAGCAGATCCTTCCTGTCACACGAGTGGTCCCTTCGACCGGACGTCGCTCTCTCCATTTTCCGGAGGTGGGGTTATCCCCGGGTGGACCTCTTTGCGTCCAAGGGGAACAGGAAGTGCCAAGCGTTCTGCTCCTTTCAGGGCAGGGAGCCGGGGTCGATAGCGGATGCCTTCCTCATCCAGTGGGCGACCCACCTGTACTATGCGTTTCCTCCGTTCCCTCTGGTTCACAAGGTCCTCCTGAAGGTGCGCAGAGACAGGGCTCGTGTGATCATGGTGGCCCCGGCATGGCCCAGACAGCACTGGTACACCATGCTGCTAGACTTGGCCGTAGCCGACCCAGTTCCCCTGCCCCTTCATCCGGACCTGATTACCCAGGACCACGGGTCCCTCTGTCACCCAGACCTGCAGTCGCTGCACCTAGCGGCGTGGCTCCTGCGTGGCTAACTGGTTCCGAGCTGCGCTGCTCCACGCCTGTGAGAGAGGTGCTCTTGAGCAGCAGGAAACCATCCACAAGAGCCACATATTCGGCGAAATGGAAACGCTTCTCCTGTTGGTGCGTAGAGAGAAATCTCCGCCCTATGGAAGTTTCGGTATCCGAAATCTTAGATTATGTTTGGTCCCTCAAAGAACATGGTCTGGCCTTATCGTCGTTGCGAGTCCATCTGGCAGCTATCTCCACCTTTCACCCGGGTGCGGACGGTCGCTCCGTTTTTTCTCACCCGACGGTGTCGAGATTCCTTAAGGGGCTGGAACGGTTATTCCCTAACGTCCGTCCCCCTGCTCCAACCTGGGATCTTAACCTGGTGTTGTCCCGGCTCATGGGGCCCCCCTTTGAGCCGTTAGCTACTTGCTCCCTGCTTTACCTCTCTTGGAAGGCTGCCTTTCTAGTAGCTATCACCTCAGCTAGACGGGTGTCGGAACTCCGAGCCCTTGTGGTGGACCCCCCATACACGGTCTTCCACAAAGACAAGGTGCAGCTTAGACCACACCCTGCCTTTCTACCCAAGGTGGTCTCAGCCTTCCACGTCAACCAAGAGATTTTCCTCCCGGTTTTTTTCCCAAAACCTCACTCCTCAGGCAGGGAGCAGCAGCTCCACTCGCTGGATGTCCGTAGAGCTCTCGCGTTCTACATAGAGAGGACCAAACCCTTCCGCAAATCCCCCCAGCTTTTCGTGGCGGTAGCGGACCGTATGAAAGGGCTTCCTATCTCCTCCCAGAGGTTATCCTCGTGGGTTACGTCCTGTATCAGGACCTGTTATGACTTGGCCCATGTCCCTACGGGCCGTGTGACTGCGCATTCTACCAGGGCGCAGGCGTCGTCGCTGGCTTTCCTGGCCCGTGTGCCCATCCAGGAAATCTGTCGGGCAGCGACCTGGTCATCGGTCCACACCTTTGCTTCCCACTACGCCCTGGTCCAGCAGTCGAGAGAGGATGCGGCCTTCGGAACTGCAGTGCTCCATGCCGCGACTTCTCACTCCGACCCCACCGCCTAGGTATGGCTTGGGAGTCACCTAACTGGAATGGATGTGAGCAATCACTCGAAGAAGAAAAGACGGTTACTCACCTTTGTAACTGTTGTTCTTCGAGATGTGTTGCTCACATCCATTCCACACCCGCCCTCCTTCCCCACTGTCGGAGTCGCCGGCAAGAAGGAACTGAGGAGCGGGCGGGCCGGCAGGGATATATATTGGGCGCCATGGCGGCGCCACTCCAGGGGGCGACCTGCCGGCCCACTGGAGTTGCTAGGGTAAAAAGTTTCCGACGAACGTGCACGCGCGGCGCGCACACCTAACTGGAATGGATGTGAGCAACACATCTCGAAGAACAACAGTTACAAAGGTGAGTAACCGTCTTTTCTGACCTTACACTCTTGACCTGCTTTGAAAACCTGCAATAAGGAGTCATAAACTAGTTTCATGAATACAGTGATTACTGTGGATTTTTAAACCATCTCATATTGATCTTGAGCAAATACGAAGCTTGTGACCAAAAAGGTCATCCACTCAGATGGTCTTAACTCATTTGCACACAGTCCTATGCTTCTGCACACAGCACCAACTTGACCTTTTGACTGACAGAAGGTTCAAGAACAGGCACACTACCCTTATGCACATGGCACGCTTGTATTTTTGCACCAGGCACTAGCCTGACCCCTAGGTGACCAGGCAGAAAGAGTGGGAAAATGCACACGGCACTATAACATTCACACTGCACTAGCCTGACACTTAGGTGACCAGGGAAAAAGAGCGGGAAAATGCACATGGCACTATGGTATTGCACACGGTACCAATGTGACCTTTTGACCGACAATTGGCCATACAGATGCCATGCTTGAGCATAGGCTTTAGGGCTGCGACAGAGAGGTTGAAGTGTTCTCCGACTGGTTTTTGAATGTTATGATTCCTGATGTCAGATTTGTGTCCATTTATTCTTTTGTGTAGAGACTGTCTGATTTGGCCAGTTATGCACTTCATAGATACCACCTTGAACATACCAGTAGATGACAGAAAGAGCTGCTTCCTCCAAATAGCAAAACCAGTTGATGCACCAATGACCAAATATCAAGCTGTTAGGTTAAATCTAGAGGGAGCATCCTGTAAGATGGATAGGTGCCCATTTGCCTAAAGCAACATCAACTTTTTTTCATCACAATGTCTGTGAAGTTACAAAGACTTTGCTGATGTCAGTGAGTTAGCCTGGCTTGTTTGCAAGCTATGTAATGACCCATAGCCTTGTAGAGGCTTCGTCGCCCACTGCTTTCCCAGAGGCTAGGTTCAAAGACATCTTCCCTGCATTCCATATAAGCCTGAATCCTGGGATCCCACAGAGGTTTAATTACATTGATGTGATGCTAGCTGTGAAGACCTCAACAGGAGCAGCATTCTCCTCACTAACAGGTCTGGAGGAAGGACCAATCCCTCCATGTTGTATAGGTGGCATCTGCTCCTCCAGTCTCCTGGCTATTCCACAAACCATTGCAACCCTCTCTTCATTCTCTCTTTTAGCTCAGGGCCTTTTTGGGGTGCCAACTGCTCTGTGGGAGTAGAGATGAAAGTATATCACAATTACAGGGCCTGCAATTGTGCCAGGCCTTACATGGGCTGCACAAGAGTGACAAATGTTCCCTGTACTCTCTCCAACACTGTCATTGGGCCAGGCAAAATCTGACCCTTTGATAACAGAGCAGGAATAGTCCTGTTTTTTTTATTGGTGGCCTATGAGACACCTGTATACCAGGCCATTTCTGCTAAAAGTCTTGATGCAGGGAAGTTATGTGCAACAACTGTTACTTCTGTGCACAATCTGAATTTGGGTACACTTACTAGCTGTATAATCAGATGTTTCTGACCTGCTGCTTTGAATGATTGTATATCTATGAGTCATAGACAGAAAAACAGGCGTCACTCTTAGAATATGGGATGAATGAATATTCACCACAGAAAATTGGGGGAAGTGGCAAAAAATATCTAGAGTCTGGGAAGGTCCTTCTCTCCTACTAAAGACACTATTGTGTTGTGTATATAGGGTAGAGAGAATTTGCCAGAGAGGTAATCTTGAATCAAGACTGGCTAATATATTGATTCAGAAAGGGGCTAGTCAAAAACTCTACAATAGGCTCCTCTGCAGATAATTTCTTACTTATTTTGGAAATTTCTTAGATATCTCGTTGTAGTATAAACACAGAGATTATTTAGAAAGAAGGTTATGACAAGGATACTCAGGGGGCCTATGGTGGCTTTCAGTACTTGGAACCTTTGCCAGATAGAGATTTGATGTGGGAGAACCTTATGAGATAGAGAATTGGCAGTAGATTGTTGGCACCCTAATTCCAGTGCAGCAATCATGATTAGGTAGTTAGCTGAGGGCCAGCTGGGGGCATTCATCCCTGAAAGGTCAACATCAGCCTTTTAAGTAAAGCAAGAATTGTGTGGCCTATAATGGAAAATGGTGGCTGCACCATTACTGGAATTCTGTGCACTAACCTCAACCCTCCATGTCTTCAGGATGCTCAAAGGAGCAACATTTGGAACAAAATGCCTGAAGAATGTTTGAAAGAATGGTGGATTATCATCTCCCAAACCAGATCTCATCCATGACAATAGAGGAGAGCTAGAGGGTGGTAAATAGGTTGGTAGATAGCCCTGTAGAATCCTTGATGGGATCTTCCTAATCCAAGCAGCTCTGCTAGCTATAAGAATGGTGATAAAAAGGGTGGGAGGGAGAGGTTAGGGAGTGTCTGAGGCCTCTTGGTGTCCATTTGAATTAAGAGTGAGTGAATTTCCCCCACTACCATCACTCCTTTTCTTTGATTCTCACCTCTAGGATACATCAGTTTCAGATCAGTGCCTCAGTGCAGGTATTCTCTTAATTACAGTAATTAAGCTAAAGCAAAAATGTTAATAGCCTAATCAATTCTTTTTAGCCTTTTAATACTGAGAAGATAAATCCTGATTACCTTCTAGATATTAAACAAATATCAAGCTTTACTACAGTGATCTACATTTTAAATATATGAAAACATCCATTGTTTAATCATGCTTTAAAAAGTAGTCAAAATGACCTAATATGGTTTGGAAGCTGAAGGAAAAGAAAAACCTGACTCCTGGTATTGAGGCTTAAAATCCCTAATTGTCCATTGCCTGCTAATTATTAAAACAAACAAGAAGCATAATTTAAAAAGGTGGACTAAAATGTCAAGGGAAAACAAATCCTTTTACCTAAAGGATGTAATCTGTTCTTCTAGCAAATAGAAATTGCTTCAGGCTTTAAAAATCTGGATCTGAACAGTTTCTGTGTTTGGTTATGTTCAGATCCATATTCTCAGTTCAGACCCATTTAAAATAAAAGTAGAAAGAAAGCAAACAGACAAGATCTTGTGATTAAGATATCTGGGATACTTATCTCAGGCTTTTCTGGAAGCTTATTTTATGTTTCAAAGAAAGTGAGGTTCTATTGTTTACACTGGCTAAGCCTTTACTTTTGAAAGAGTGACATTTAATAAATTCAGAAGAGAGAGACTAAATCTGATGATAAAAAAAAATAGTTTCCCCCAGAAAGTGCATTTGATATTAAACATATTTCATATAACCCTTTTGAGAAGTACTCCACATTTAACTGTCTAGTTGAAGTTGACATTGCGTAATTTCATGTTTCTTTCACTGGGCAATGTGTGACATTTTTCCACAAAAACACAACATATTTGAAAACCTCAAATCAGGGAAAAGACCCCATCCTTATGCAGACTTCCTTCTGATAAAAAAATAGAGAGAAAAGAACAACATTGATAAAATATAACATTAGGTCTGGTTTGGGGTCCAGAAATGCATATGAGCAGCACTGAAAAGAAAATGTGTAAAAAATCAGTGGTTGTGTTTTGCAAATGTAAGGCTAGGATCAGGATATACAAAGCTCTATTGCAACAAGATTTTTTGTAAGTTACAGGCTCAAGGGAATGCCGTAGGTGTTGCAATGCCTAACTGCTGTGCACCCTACTGCCTAGTGGGATCCTAAGCTCTGAGTTAGGCACTCAGGCTCCCCAGACAATGCATGAGGTGAGTTAGATGTCTAAGAAAGGGATTCTCAGATGCCAATAAGCTGAGTGGGGAGCTGCCTAAGCTATCCAGGAGGGAAATGCAAAGGAAAGTGATGGGGCTTAGGACCAGATTCACAAAGGTACTTAGGTACTTAACTTTCTCAGATCTGTGCCTCAAAGGTGATGTCTACACAGCATTTTGGAGCCCATGGAAGCGAATCCTCCAGCCTTCATTGACAGGCTAGCAGAACTCACGCTAGCACACTCACAAGAGCTGTATAGTTAGCACTTTGAACTTGTGGCTTGGGCTGATGCTCTGGCTCCGAAGTTGAGGGAGGGGGTGAGTGATGTGTTACATATATGCTCTTTATCTATGGTAAGTCAATTGTTTAATACAAAAACTCTAGCATGAGGCATAGCAGAGCTGAAAAGAATGTGCATAGATGCCTGTCACTTCATAGCCTTTCTTAAAGTCTGGGTAAACAATTTCTATTATGTTGTGTTTGCTCACAGTAGTTAAGAGAAAACCATCCCAGAAAAATGGGGAGTTTTGAAAGATGATACCAAATTAAATGTAGATTGTCTCAGCTTCATAGAGATACTTTTAGAGATACTTTTCTTTTACAAATGCAGAGTGCTGCTCCATGGAATATAAATATAGTTTTCATTTCAATAGCATGAACAGTATAGAAGCAGCAAATGTCTCTCATAGATGGAATAAAATACTGTATTGACTTTGGTCTCATGTCTTGCTTTATGGTCCTTATGGAAAATCCAGGTCTTCCTCAGTGATCAATTTGTATAAGAGGATCTCTATTTTAGCTGACAAATATAAAACAACAGGTAACCAGATATCTCCCTAAGGCTGCAATAAGGACATTTGCTAAAAAAATTGTCACCATTGTGAACATAGTTTAAGTGCTTCCAGTGCTAGCAGGAAACCCTAGTATAGATGGGTGCTGGCTGCCATAGGGGTTTAAACACTGCGTTTACAAGAGTTGCCTCGAGTATGGTACATATGGTTCTAAAAAAAACCTCACTATTGTATGCAAGGCCTAAAGATAAAAATCACCCTTCACAATCCACAGCCTGTTTTGTGAAATAAATGGTGATGGTGGTGAAGCTGGGTAGGGAACTTAGATATATCCTAAATCAAGGCTGATCACACTGCTTCAGTAGAGGCCCTTCTTGTATATGTGTTAGGACACCTGCAATCTGTTGCTGCCTCCTATGTAAGTGTGCTAAGGGATTAATCACAATTCTACATATCTACCTCACTCCCATCTTATCTGCACCATCCTATTTAAGGCAACATGGAAGACACTTTCACAGTGTGCTGGGAGTTTGGATGCTCTGTGAACTCTTCATTTCCAAACTCTCGTGTCAGGCAGAAATGGTGCAAAGAGACTCCTGTGGAGCCCTGTGAGCTGTAGAAGATAGAGGTCAAAGTATTCTAGTTGTGGGCAGCATTAATATACTTCTTAAATGTCCTTTAATGTTCTAATGTGGCTCAGTGTTGCTTGCGACTCATTCTCTGCTTTTTTATTGACTCTTCCAATAAAAAGGAGGAAGAAATACCACACCTGAAAACTCCTTTTCTTTTTCAAGATGGCAGCAGCATGTCTGAATATTCTCAGCAAAGTTCAGACATCTGTCAGCTCCTTAACTATGACCTCAGCTGTATGGGAGCAGAGTCTCTCCCCTGACATCTAGTGATACATTAGGAGAAAAGACTTCAGGAGCTGTCCATATTTGCATAGACATACCTACTCTGCTTAGGTATTCAGCAAACAGAGCAGCCTGTTGAAAGTGATCAGTTTTGACTGATTTTAGATTACAATTCACTTCAGGATTGAATGCAGGGGTAATGCAAATGTAATCCTTATTGTAGGATTAGAGGGCAGCAGAACAGTGCTTAGCATGCCCTGATTGATGGTGTCACCTTAAACTGAACCTCACTAGCTAAAAAAGGGATCAGTGAAAGGGGTGTACAGGGGATAGGTGTTTCTATCTGATGGTGTGGACTCTGCCTAAAAAGTCTTAGACAGCATTTGACCTTCCCCTTTCTACTATTTAAAGACAACTGATTGAACTCAATTGAGAGTCCTTGTTTCTGTTCAATGATCTCTAGAGCTCAAGTCACTGAGGAGCTAGCCTATAGACTAAGCTTTAGACATGGTAGACGGACAGCATTGCAGTGAAAGACAGCAAAGAAACCTCAGCATAGAGGTTCTCTGATACCCAGTAAAATCACTAAGAGCTGAGCTAAGCAGGGGAACCTCAGAACTCAGCATCGTTGATGTGGCAGTGAGTGACAAGCAGCAGCAGAGATGAGTGACGGCAGAGGTAACAGTGGTAGCATCAGTGAGCCAGAGATGACGGCAGCATCAGCAGCAGAAGCATTACTTGCCTGCCCTCCCCCACCTTTTTCAGGGGTCAAGGTGGACCCATGTGAATGCACGTCTGAACTCTGGGTCTTTTCTGACTAAAGATAACCAACTATGAGTGGGATGCAGTGAAGGAAAGGGGACTGGTGTAGTAAAGGGACATTTGTTCACAGGACTTTCAGAATGCAAGGTGGACATTGCAAGGTGGGTGTTTGCTTATGGTTACTTGCTTCTCAATTTAGGTTTTGGTGTTTTCCTAAATTAATGCTGGGTTCCCTTTCACTTTTAAGAAAAGCTTTTTTTTTTTAATTATACACAGACTTAGTGCTTGTGAATGGGAAAGTATTGCCTCTGAGAGGTGCCTAACAATAGTGTTTAGATTGACCAGATTACTGCGTGTGGGCTTGAGCTGGCTCTCTTTAGTAGTGTTAAGAGGAAACCCTAGATCAGGGGTCGGCAGCCTCTGACATGTGGCTCACCAGGGTAAGCACCCTGGCGGGCTGGGCCAGTTTGTTTACCTGCCGCATTGGCAGGTTCGGCCGATCGTGGCTTCCACTGGCCAAGGTTTGTCGTGGCTTCCACTGGCCCAGGTCAATGAGGGTGGCAGGAAGCCATGGCCAGCACATCCCTTGCCCGCTGTGCTTCCCGCCACCTCCCATTGGCCTGGGACGGTGAACTGCAGCCAGTGGGAGCCACGGTCCACTGTACCTGCCAACATGGCAGGTAAACAAACTGGCCCTGCCTGCCAGGGTGCTTACCCTGGCGAGCCGCATTCGAGAGGTTGCCAACCCCTTTTCTAGATGTTGAACCTAGCTCTTGTTGCTGTCAACTCCACCTGGTAGAAGTGTTACAAACATATGTAAGTAAAGCACATTGTGAACATTCATAGGGCAAGAAAGATAGCATAGGAAAAAATTCACAGTGACCTAGGAACTTAACTCTTCTCTCTGAGCTGACAACTCAGAACCTCTTGTTCTAAAAACTTAGCCCCAGGCCAGCTGTGTACTTTGTTACTTGTAGATAGCCTTTGGCAGTAGTTTAGCAGTTCACATTCCATCCAGTAGCAGGTGTGTATAATCTACCTAATTCACTGTAGACTCATATGCCATTGGGGTTTTAAATTACATAATTCCACAAGGGGAAAATCTGAAATATGAAAATAGTTGAGCAAAATTTGAAAAGTAAGAAGGTATTAATTTTTTTTAAGTATTTTGTTTTGTTTTACCAACTACATACTGTCTTGAAATGCAGTGTAGTTGTAGCCATGTCAGTCCCAAGATATTAGAGAGACAACGTGGGTGAGGTGGTATCTTTTTTTAGACCAACTTTTGTTGATGAGAGAGACAAGCTTTTGAGACACACAGATCTCTTCTTCAGGTCTGGTAAAAGTACTCCCAGGCTATGTCTACACTAGAACGTTTGGTGGTAAAACTTATGTCACTCAGGGATGTGAAAAAACACACCCTGGATGACATCACTTAGAGAGAGGCACCAGTGTGGACAGTGCTATGTGATCTCCCGCTGACATAGCTACTGCTGCTTGTTGTTGTATGATTTAATTATGTGGCCAAGAGCGCTCTCTCCCTTCAACATAGAACGGCTACGCTGGAGCTCTTACAGCAGCACAGCTGCATTAGTACAGATATGCCACTGTAAGCTCTCTAGACAAAGCCCCAGTGTCACAGCAAAATGCCAGATGGAACAGATTGTTGAACATAAGTAGTTAGCACATATTGTAAGGGACCATTCAAGGTAGTGTGGCCCATTAACACCCCTGCAGTCATAGGACAAAAAGAGGGGATTGATGGTTTACAGATAGTCTTAATAAACCCTAAATCCAGTGTCTCTGTTCAGTCCATTAATTAATTACTTTAAACTCTCAGGATCATCTTTTGAAAGTGGTGTGCAGGTTCCTTTGATGGTTCAGCTATTGGGAGACCACTTTTTGAAAAGTGTTCACCCACAGGTAACAGGGGATTTAAGTTCCCTTATAGTATTCCACCACAACTTCACCAGCCACTACCCATACATTAAACTCTCTCTGGGTCCACACTAGCATCAACTTCCTGGACGCCACAAACAGCTTCAACAATGGAATCCTACAAACAACTGTATACAAGAAATCCATGCATCACCAAACCAACCTTCAGAAACCAAGTAACCATCCCAAACACACTAAGAAATCTGTTATCTACAACAAAGCACTAAAATCCCACAGGATATGCTCTGGGGAGAAAGTCCTTGATATATACCTTAACACACTTAAAATCGCTTTCACTCAATAAGGACAGTCCACTGAAGAAGTATATGGCATCATGGAACCATGCATCCAAATACCCTGAGACAATCTGCTTCAATAGAGAAATAAAACCCTCTCTGACCTCATACTCCTAGTTGTCACCTATCACCACATATTGGACCTCAAACGGAGTATCATCAGACAACTACAACCATACTCGATGAGGACCAAATCCTGAAAGAAATCTTTCTTGAACCCCCTCTTCCAGATTTCAAACTGCCTAAGCTCCTCACAAACCAAGATACACCAACTCAAAGGAGCATCAGACTCTGCCAGAACAACAGACGCAAAACCTACACACATCTCTCCCTTGATACAATGATCATCATCCCCCATAACATTCTTCTGAAGATCCATGGATCCTACACATGCCTATTAAATGTGGTGTATGTCATCCAGTGCACTAAATGCTAGACAATCATTATGCTTTCAAATGAACTCACACAGGAAAATAATAAAAAGGAAAAAGAATAGCCTGTCACCTATGGGTGAACACTTTTCACATAGCAATAATTCTGTATTTCACTTATCAGTCCTCATTTTCAAAGGAAACCTGCACAACACTCGCAAAAGATGAGCCTAGAAACTTAAATTCATTACTCTGCTAGACACTAAAAATGAACTGAACAGGGACACTGGATTTATTCCTTATTACAACCATCTGTAACCCACTACCCTTGCCTCCTTTCTTTTTGTCCCATGACTGCTGAGATGTTAACAGGCCACTCTACCTTAAAGGGTCCCATACAATATGTGTTAACTACTCTTGCTAAAGAATCTGTTCAATCTTGCATTTTACTATGACAATGGGTATATCTTTCCCAGACCTCAAGAAGAGCTCTGACAAACTTGTCTCTTTCACCAACAGAAGTTGGTCCACAAAAATATTACTTCACCCACCTCGACTGTCTTGAAAATCGAATGCACTTAAAGCAATGTTTGTTGCTGAATTTCTATATGTATTGAAAACAAACAAACAAACAGAAAGCAACAAAACTAATGACTATGCATAGAATAACTTAATTTTCCAGAAGCAAAGATGGATTTGCAAAATGGCAGTGTCTGTGAAATATTATACACATTCTGACATTATCGAAATTATTGTGAATTTTTAAAACTGTGAGAAATTGTACACTACAAAATTTCCCTGAGTTACAGCTTTTAGTTCTATCGCAAAGGATTGTGCACAGCTAACTGGAGTGTTTTACACATTCCCAATACACATGTATTATGTGCACACACACACACACAATCATAAACTCACAATCTGTGTAAAAAAGGCCTGTTCTATATTCACTGCATGTCTATTTATATCCAAAGATTGGAACTGTGGAAAAGGATTTCTCAGTGCTGCAAAAGAGTATCATGAATTATTTACAGTAAATCAAATTTTATAACCCTTCTCAATCCTTCGTAAACTGTATCTTCCTATTTTATTAGATATTTTATCCAGGGACTTAATACAGCATAAGTCAGGGAAATCTCTTAAATTCCTACAAGGTTTGTAGGAGTACATGCAGACAGAAACAGTTCATAGAGTAGCTTATGCATGTCAGGTAACTGTAGGACTATTAATATCCTTCAAGTGTTTAATTTTTAAGAGAAAAGGGGCCCGGTTTTCTCAAGGGCTTAGCACCCAATCACTTCTAAAATTCTTAATTAGGGTTAGTGTGAACTGCTGGGTGCTCAGCACACTTGAAAATCTATCCCAGAATTAATTGGTAAACTGAGCTCATTTAATCAATATGCTAATTAATGCAGCCAAATGTAAGGGTCAAAAATCAAGGAACAATGAATACTGGTCACATTGACAGAATGGGGCACTATATCATAGAAAGGAGTTCTTGTGTCCACACTTCAGAAAGAATGCAGAAAAAAAACTGGAAAGGATTCAGAAAATAGCTTCAAGAATAATGATATTGAAATCAATAGAAGTTTGGAGTCTGAATATCTTTATGGATCTGGGTCTACCTACCTACATGAGGAGGATTTCAGTTAGTAGAAGGTTCTTTAATTTAGTAAATAAGGGCATAACAGGATCTTGTGGCTGGAAGCTGAAGCTACATAAAATCAAAATAAAAAGGAGGACACACTTTTAACATTGGAAAGAATTATCAAGAAATGGGGTAGATTCTTCACCACGTGAAGTCTTTAAATAGTGTCTTTCTGGGGAAAAAAAAAACTCTAAGTCAACCAGAAGTTATGGACTTGATGCAGGAGTTTCTGAGTGAAGTTCTATGGCCTTTATAATGTATGTTACACTAGATGATTGTAATAGTCCTGTCTGGTCTAAAATCTATTAATATCTTAGATGCATAGAAATGAAATTATTGGTGCAGATACTAAAAGTTCAACATTTATAAACGCTTCAAAGAAGCTTGATTTTGAAAGATGATTTTTTGTCTCATTCTACAAGAAACAAGAATACATCCAATCAACTGACTTAATCCTTTACCATTTTATGTATATGTTACTGTTATTAATTATTTGTATTACAGTAGTTCATACAGGCCCCAGCCAGCTGAAAACCCCATTATCCTAGCTACTGTAGAAACAGATTAAAAAAGATACTCTTTTCTCCCAAAAAGCTTACAAAAGGAGTCAGTAAAATTACTAGCCAAGCCTAACGTAATATTGATGTTCTTACCATTGAATCATGTGTGGTTTTTGTTTTTTTTTTTGCCAAGCAACTCTTAATTTATAATAATCTCACATAGAATTAAACATTACAGGAAAACAAATGAATGGTCAAATACCCTAGGTTTGGGATTCAAAATAAATGAAAGATGAAGGACTTTGCAGCCGTAGTTGACTAAATTAAGGCAAAAAGCTTCTGAGAGTCAGAGTTCAAACAGAAGTGGACACAATAGCTTCTCACAGGCAAGCTCTATTAATGCAACAAACGCATGCCTCAGTACTAAGCATTATTAACTTTGTCAATATTACCTAAGGCTTCAAAACTGTAAGATTAAGATAAACATAGATGTTTGGAAATGCAGGGCTCAAAAACCAGTTTAAAACAAAATTGAGGATTTCATGTCCAATAGAGTTTCAGTTTCTTCAGCAATCTGAGAAACCTCTAAGGCTTACCGGAGGAGAATATTGATTGCCAAAATGTTGATAAAGAAAAAATAGGTTAAATAACTGATAATGTGTTTGAAGCAAGATTAAATCTATTAATGGGAATAATCCAACAGTGTTCAATGCAGACCAACTTGGTTAGACCTGACCAAATATAAGTATAGTATCATTCTGTGGCTTAACTGAAAGACTGAATCTGCCTTCTTCAGAATAAGGCAGAAATAAAATGAACATGAAGGAAAGTTAAGTTAATTGCTGACAGCCCAGTTCAAATCATATCAGTAATTTATGTCAATTTTAATCATGATAATTACAGAACAAAAGTGATCCCAGAACTCTAAAGCAGTTTATTACAGATGTTATGGTCTATTCTATTCTAAGTAAGTTCTTATAGTATAGTGATGAGCATGATATCCTAATTCTTTCCAATTATGCATTAAATGACTTGGCTAACATCTGGCACCTACCTGTTCATTCATTGTCTCCCCAGGAGGAGTGTGCAGTGAGTGATCTTGTTTTGATAGGGTTTTTGCATTTATTGATTTACTTACTTATTTTAGTGAATACATATCAACATAAATATATGTTAGAGAAGACACCAGCACTTGGAATGGAAAGAGGTGAGGTTTGCAATAGTCCTTAGTGCCTGGGGGAGTTTATTGCACAATTTAAGACTGACCTCAGAGAAAGTTCTGTCTCCCATACAGAAAAAAAAAACCAAAAATGCTTATTGTAGAGAGTTCCGTTGTGTTAGAGGAGAAAAGTTGTAAACCATGGTCTTCATCCCAGAATTTTCAGGAAGCATCCTAGGCACAGGCCAAGGAGCCCCTTGAAGATAATACAAATAAATAATAACAAAGAGTGAGACCTTGAACTTTATACTGGCTTTCCACAGAATCCCAAACAGAGAATTGTTGCTGAGGAGATTTACTGAAGCTTTCTGTACTAGTTTGTCCTTTCCTATGTGCTGAAGGCTCTATGCCCAGTGGAGCTGCTAACAGGGAGTTTTGCAAGGCAGTTCTCCAGGTGAAGGAGGAGCACATACATCATCTGTGGGGTAAGTGACTGTCTGCAGTGTTTGGGTTTGTGTGTGTGTTTGGGGGTTACTTGCTGTGTGCTGAGCTTGTGTTTGTCAGTCTGTTTGGTTTGTTTGTTTGAAGGACCGTGTGCTGTAGCTGGCAGTTGGAGGTGGAGCTACTAGGAAGGTTTGAAAGCTAGAAGCCTCTGGTAATTGGCTGAACCTTAACCAGTGGGCGGGGCATTCACTCAGGCCAGGGCTTTATAAAGCTGCGCACAAGCGACCAGGGAGCTTAGTGAACAGGAGCTGCTAACAGGGAGTTTTGCAAGGGAGTTTGGAAGGGGAGTAGGAAGGGAGGGGGGGTCCCTTGTCGGTCTCATCTGTGACCCATTGGTCCCCTGAACCCATAACCTGAGCCACATAGAAAACCTTTCTGTTTACAGCAGAGAGGAGCGGACAGGGAGCTGTAGACGGGAATTTGAGAGAGTTTGACAGAGGGAGGCTTACAATGGTGAGGAGGACCCGCAACACCTGTGCCAGCACTGCTTCTGTCTCCTCCACCTGCGCCTGTAGCCAGACAGAGCACCAAAGCATGGATGCTTTTACCCAGATTCTGGTGTGGGCTTGCAAAGACTGTAATTTGCAATTTCCACTTACTGATATCCAGGCTGGGGGTGGCATCCAATGTGAAAGGTGCCTACTGGTGGAATCTCTCAGGCAGCAGGTGGGAGAGCTACAGGAGGAGGTGGCCAAGCTGAGGAACATCCATGTCCATGAGCAATTCCTGGACAGTATCCATGTGGAGACAGCTGACGGTGCTGTCCCAGTTGACAGGACTACTGACACTCCAGTGGAGGAGGAGATGCCTCAGGGTGTATCTGACACACTAGTGGAGGAGGAGGCTCAGGGTGGACACAGCCAGCTGGTTACTTCTAGCAGCAGGCAGTGCTCCACCGCTGCTGCGAACCCTCCTGTTGTGGTAAAAGATAACCATTATGCTCTTCTTGATACAGGAGAGAAGAAATCACCCCCAACAGTTAAGGGGGTGAAGCCTCGTACCCCTAAGGCTGGGAGGTCTGCTGCCACCACTGATAAGAAACGTAGGGTAGTGGTGGTTGGAGACTCTCTGCTGAGGGGGATGGAGACACCCATCTGTCGCCCTGACCGTTCATCCCGGGAGGTATGCTGCCTGCCAGGGGCCCGTATCCGAGATCTTACAGAGGCTTTGTCGAGGATTATCCGGCCTTCTGACTACTATCCCATGCTACTCATCCATGTGGGCACAAATGATACTGTGAGGTGTGACGCTGAGCAGATCAAGAGTGACTACAGGGCTCTGGGAGTACGGGTTAAGGAGTTTGGAGCGCAGGTGGTATTCTCTTCGATTCTTCCTGTTGAAGGTAGGGGTCCGGGCAGAAACAGATGCATCGTGGAGGTGAATGCCTGGCTGCGAAGATGGTGTTCCCAGGAGGGCTTTGGCTTCCTCGACCACAGGATGCTATTTGAGGAAGGACTGCTAGGAACAGATGGCGTTCAACTTTTGAAGCGGGGAAAGGCCTTATTTGCGCACAGACTGGCTAACCTAGTAAGGAGGGCTTTAAACTAGGTTCGACGGGGACAGGTGAGCAAAGCCCACAGGTAAGTGGGGAACAAGACCTGGGAGATGGGTTGGAAACAGGAGGGAGCACGGGCTATAATGGCAGAGAGGAAGGAGGGTCAGGGCAAAGCTGGGAGGCAAGATCAAACCAGTATCTTAGATGCCTTTATACAAATGCAAGAAGTATGGGTAATAAGCAGGAAGAACTGGAAGTGCTAATAAATAAATACAACTATGACATTATTGGCATTACTGAAACTTGGTGGGATAATACACACGACTGGAATGTTGGTGTGGATGGGTATAGTTTGCTCAGGAAGAATAGACAGGGGAAAAAGAGAGGAGGTGTTGCCTTATATGTTAAAAATGTACACACTTGGACTGAGGTGCAGATGGACATAGGAGACGGAAAGGTGGAGAGTCTCTGGGTTAGGCTAAAAGGGGTAAAAAACACAGGTGATGTCGTGCTTGGAGTCTACTACAGGCCACCTAATCAGGCGGAAGAGGTGGATGAGGCTTTTTTCAAACAACTAACAAAATCATCCAAAGTCCAAGATTTGGTGGTGATGGGGGACTTCAACTATCCAGATATATGTTGGGAAAATAACACCACGGGGCACAGACTATCCAATAAGTTCCTGGACTGCATTGCAGACAACTTTTTATTTCAGAAAGTTGAAAAAGCTACTAGGGGGGAAGCTGTTCTAGACTTGATTTTAACCAATAGGGAGGAACTTGTTGAGAATTTGAAAGTAGAAGGAACTTTGGGTGAAAGTGATCATGAAATCATAGAATTTGCAATTCTAAGGAAAGGTAGAAGGGAGTACAGCAGAATAGAGCCAATGGATTTCAGGAAGGCGGATTTTGGTAAGCTCAGAGAGCTGATAGGCAAGGTCCCATGGGAATTAAGACTGAGGGGAAAAACAACTGAGGAAAGTTGGCAGTTTTTCAAAGGGACGCTATTAAGGGCCCAAAAGCAAGTTATTCCGATGGTTAGGAAAGATAGAAAATGTGACAAAAGACCACCTTGGCTTACCCGTGAGATCTTGCATGACCTACAAAATAAAAAGGCGTCATATAAAAAATGGAAACTAGGTCAGATCACGAAGGATGAATATAGGCAAATAACACAGGAATGCAGAGGCAAGATTAGAAAAGCAAAGGCACAAAATGAACTCAAACTAACTATGGGAATAAAGGGAAACAAGAAGACTTTTTTTCAATACATTAGAAGCAAGAAGAAGACTAAGGACAGGGTAGGCCCACTGCTCAATGAGGAGGGAGTAACAGTAATGGGAGACTTGGAAATGGCAGAGATGCTTAATGACTTCTTTGTTTCGGTCTTCACTGAGAAGTCTGAAGGAATGTCTAGTATAGTGAATGCTTACGGGAAGAGGGTAGGTTTAGAAGATAAAATAAAAAAAGAGCAAGTAAAATATCACTTAGAAAAGTTAGATGCCTGCAAGTCACCAGGGCCTGATGAAATGCATCCTAGAATACTCAAGGAGTTAATGGAAGAGGTATCTGAGCCTCTAGCTATCATCTTTGGGAAATCATGGGAGACAGGGGAGATTCCAGAAGCCTGGAAGGGGGCAAATATAGTGCCCATCTATAAAAAGGGAAATAAAAACAACCCAGGAAACTACAGACCAGTTAGTTTAACTTCTGTGCCAGGGAAGATAATGGAGCAGGTAATCAAAGAAATCATCTGCAAACACTTGAAAGGTGGTAAGGTGATAGGGAATAGCCAGCATGGATTTGTAAAGAACAAATCGTGTCAAACTAATCTGATAGCGTTCTTTGATAGGATAACGAGCCTTGTGGATAAGGGAGAAGCGGTGGATGTGATATACCTAGACTTTAGTAAGGCATTTGATACAGTCTCACATGATATTCTTATAGATAAGCTAGGAAAGTACAATTTAGATGGGGCTACTATAAGGTGGGTGCATAACTGGCTGGATAACTGTACTCAGAGAGTAGTTATTAATGGCTCCCAATCCTGCTGGAAAGATATAACAAGTGGGGTTCCGCAGGGGTCTGTTTTGGGACCGGCTCTGTTCAATATCTTCATCAACGATTTAGATGTTGGCATTGAAAGTACGCTTATTAAGTTTGCGGACGATACCAAACTGGGAGGGATTGCAACTGCTTTGGAGGACAGGGTCAAAATTCAAAATGATCTGGACAAATTGGAGAAATGCTCTGAGGTAAACAGGATGAAGTTCAATAAAGATAAATGCAAAGTGCTCCACTTAGGAAGGAACAATCAGTTTCACACATACAGAATGGGAAGAGACTGTCTAGGAAGGAGTATGGCAAAAAGAGATCTAGGGGTCATAGTGGACCACAAGCTTAATATGAGTCAACAGTGTGATACTGTTGCAAAAAAAGCAAACATGATTCTGGGATGCATTAACAGGTGTGTTGTAAACAAGACACGAGAAGTCATTCTTCCGCTTTACTCTGCGCTGGTTAGGCCTCAACTGGAGTATTGTGTCCAGTTCTGGGCACCGCATTTCAAGAAAGATGTGGAGAAATTGGAGAGGGTCCAGAGAAGAGCAACAAGAATGATTAAAGGTCTTGAGAACATGACCTATGACGGAAGGCTGAAGGAATTGGGTTTGTTTAGTTTGGAAAAGAGAAGACTGAGAGGGGACATGATAGCAGTTTTCAGGTATCTAAAAGGGTGTCATCAGGAGGAGGGAGAAAACTTGTTCACCTTAGCCTCCAATGATAGAACAAGAAGCAATGGGCTTAAACTGCAGCAAGGGAGATTTAGGTTGGACATTAGGAAAAAGTTCCTAACTGTCAGGGTAGTTAAACACTGGAATAGATTGCCTAGGGAAGTTGTGGAATCTCCATCGCTGGAGATATTTAAGAGTAGGTTAGATAAATGTCTATCAGGGATGGTCTAGACAGTATTTGGTCCTGCCATGAGGGCAGGGGACTGGACTCGATGACCTCTCAAGGTCCCTTCCAGTCCTAGAGTCTATGAGTCTATGAGTCTAGGTATATTACTGTACATTGTTATAGTTCAGGTGAGATGCAATGAAGACTTGAATAAGGCCAGCTCATTCTCCTCCAGGACAAGATGGAGTCTCCTAGCCAACCAGAGATGATAGAAACCATTACACATGGACACTGTTATGTTAAAGCTTATGTCAGCAAGGAATATAAAAAGTATCGGTAAGCTGCAAAGTGACTTGACCAATTGTGGTTGTATACTTTCAACTCTAGGGGACTGCACCATGGATGCAAACTCTTCTAGATGTTTTCCTTTGCCCACAAGCATCATTTCTGTCTTGCCTTGGTCCAGCTTCAGCCAGATATTCTTCATCAATGAGCTGATTTTATCCAAGCACTGGTATATCTTGGTCGTGCTGATGTGGTCATATATTGTGAAGAAAGAAATTTCTTGCATTTGAGAAGTATAATCACTGGATAATAATGGATTTTTTTCTCAAAAAACTTTAGGATTTCAGTTTGTCTGTGGTCAATAGCCTAAGGTTGGCAGAACTTATAATCTACCCTGATACAGTACAGGTCATCAAATTTGTGATTCCCTGACCACCACCAGGGAGGATGGTTTACCAGGAGAATTTTACAAAATTTTACAATCTTATAAATAACAATGTATTCCCTTTCTATTTTCTCTGAAAGTGAAGGAAACCTATACTTTCCCAGTGGCTGAAAAGAGCTTTAAAGGAAAAAGGAAAAGTGCATCTACACTCATATGAGCAAAGGCCAGAACCTACATGTTAAAAATATGCTAATTCACTAATTTTCAAAAGGAAACCAGTGGTTTAAAAAAATGTTTGAAAATCATATTCACCAGAAAATGCAGCTCCAGGCACCTAGGATTCATTAAAAAGCAAATGCACCCGGGACTGTACATCTGCCTAGACCTGGCATATATCTTTGAATCTAGCAACAGATTTCCCAAAAACTCAGCCACGATAGGAGAAGTCAGAAGACAATGGGAAACTTACTCCAGAAATAAGGACAGGTCAAATACCATCCCATTAGTTCTGCTGAGCTAAAGACCTGTGGTCATATATGCATTGATATCTATATCTGTGATGAGGTGTCTTGCATCACACACACCTGTTCCTGAAGGCCATCTCATTACCCAGAGATGTCCTGAATGGAAGATGCAATTTACAGTAACCAGCATGGATGGGAAATGGACAATGTCAAAAGACAGATATGGCTTGCTGCTGTTGCTGTCCATATTGGAGGAAATAATTATCCCTCAGAAATAGCTCTATGCTCCCAGAGCGAGCAGACTGGCTTATCCCTGTAATGTAAGGTCCCTTATGGATCTCTGAAAGGATCCTATTGCCAGGAATCTGACAGTAGTTGTGACATATTTCCTATGTGTTTCTCTTTTGCAAGAACACAAAAAATATTCATCCTGGAAAATTAAATGCTGTAAAATAAATTTCTGGGTGTAAATAACTGTTTGATCATCTCATTCATTATTCTTTATTTCTGCCTGAAATAATTTTCAATGGTAAAAGCAAGGTGACACCAAATTCATGTGGAGCACAAGTAACTTGAGATTAAATGAGTGGTTTTGTTGAAATGAAAGACCTTTTCAGAGGTGTGCCAAAAACTTCTAGTGAAGTCAAATACTTATTTAAAGTAAATAAATTTGGTGTTCATCAGGCATTTTTTTCTTCATTCAGATACTGTTATTTACAAAGCATTCATTACATTCTATGTAACGTTGTATGAACACTTGAGTTTTGACTTTTGATAAATCATTATTTTTTATTTTTTTTATTAATGAAAATTTCACTTTTCTTTTTTTCCTCTACTTGTTTTCTAATTTTTGGAATACTATTTGAGGATGGAAACAGACCAACTATGCTTGGGAAATGACATAGGCATCTGTAAATTATTCAGCAAATATATAGCAATGTTGGAAGCTGATGATGTCTGGCAAGATTGGATGAGACAACAGTACTACTTCCAATAGATATATACTTGCCCCTATAATAATCCAAATATTAGACTCAATCATGCTTTCATTGAAGTGAATGGCAACACTCTCATTGACTTCAGCTGGAGCAGAATTGAGCCTTTATAAAAAAAACTTCTGGAAATAATTCACATTTTAATACTCTTACACATTGTGTAACAATCTAATACTCTAACATTCTAATAATATTCTCAGCTCAGAGTTTTCAGCTTCTCATTTCCCTGAAATAGGCGAAAGACATGAATTCTGGTACTAAATTGCAGGACATTTGAGATGTTCATGAGTATCTATTTCATTTCACTAAAGGAATTTTAAATACATTTTGTGGGTACCACCAAACTTAGTAAAAAAAAACCAATCTTTCTCTCAGTTTCCATCCATTTGAACTTTAATCATATCAGATTTATAATAAAGCAACCAAAAGAGAATAAAACCATAAATATGGAGGAGTATCAGGACCTGCAGTAGAGCTAGACTCTGGGCAACCTACCTGCAGTAGAGCTAGACTCTGGGCAACCTAACAAGTACAGCTAGCCCATAGTAGGCTGTCTGATTGGCTACTGCCTGACTGGATGGAAGAGGGAGCAGACTGGCTTTTAAGCCCAGCAGCAGCAAAAGTTCAGTGGCTGCTCAAAGTGTTTGCTCATGGTTGTGATAGTTCCTACACACATTCAAGGATTGGGCCTAAAGAAATCTAATGAGGTTCAACAAGGACAAGTGCATAGTCCTGCACTTAGGATGGAAAAATCCCTGCTACAGACCAGGGACCAAGTGGCTAGGCAACAGTTCTGCAGAAAAGGACCTAGGAGTTATGGTGGATGAGAAGCTGAATATGAGCCAACAGTATGTCCTTGATGCCAAGAAGGCTAACGGCATTTTGGGCTGTATAAGTAGGAGCATTGCAAGCAGATCGAGGGACGTGATCATTCCCCTCTATTCAACATTGGTGAGGCGTCATCTAGAGTACTGTGTCCAGTTTTGGGCCCCACACTACATGAAGGATGTGGAAAAATTGGAAACAGTTCAGAAAAGGGAAACAAAAATGATTAGGAGGCTGGAACAAATGACTTATGAGGAGAGGCTGAGGGAACTGGGATTATTTAGTCTGCAGAGAAGATGAGGGGGGATTTGATAGCTGCTGTCAACTACCTGAAAGGGGGTTCCAAAGAGGATGGATCTAGACTGTTTTCAATGGTAGTAGATGACAGAACAAGAAGTGATGCTCTCAAGTTGCAGTGAGGGAGGTTTAGGTTGGATATCAGAAAAAAACTTTTTCACTAAAAGAGTGGTGAAGCACTGGAATGGGTTACCTAGCGAGGTGGTGGAATCTCCTTCCTTAGAGGTTTTTAAGGCTTGACAAAGCCCTGGCTGGGATGATTTAGTTGGGAATTGGTCCTGCTTTGAGCGAGGGGTTGAACTAGATGACCTCCTGAGGTCCCTTCCAACCCTGATATTCTATGATTCTATGATTGTTGAAATCAGTAGGGTACAGGTGGCTTCTCCAGAGCCAAGTGCAGAGGACTGTTGAAGTTATAAGGGACACATTATCATATCATAAAACTAATCATAGAAATGTAGGACTGGAACAGCTCTCAACAGGTCATGTAGTCCAGTCCCCTGCACTGAGGCAGGACTGAGTGTTATCTAGACCAGGGGTCAGCAATCTTTGGCCCATGGCCTGCCGGTGTAAGCCCCCTGATGGGCCGGGCCGGTTTGTTTACCTGCATCCGCAGGTTTGGCCAATAGCGAATCCCACTGGCGGTGGGAAGTGGAAGCCAGCACATCCCTCGGCCTGCACTGCTTCCCACAGCCTCCATTGTCCTGGAGTGGCGAACTGCAGCAGGCAAACAAACCAGCCTGGCCCACCAGGGGGCTTACCCCGTCGGGCCACAGGCCAAAGTTTGCCAATCCCTGATCTAGACCATCCCTGACAGGTGTTTAAGAACAGATTAGATAAACACCTGTCAGGGATGGTCTAGATAATACTTAGCCCTATCTCATTGCAGGGGACTGAACTAGATGACGTATGGGGGTCCTTCCAATCCTGCATTTCTATTATCAACTATCATAGGAAAGTGAATCTCTACTGCTAAAGAGTGAAAGTAGCTTACTGTTTAAAAGGTGCACTAAAATGTGCTCTAAAATCCTCAGACTGACTCAGGCTTTCTTCAGGCTTCATGGGGCTGTGGGGTAGGGCTAAGGGTCCAAATCTTATGATAATTTGAGCAAGGAGTTCCCGAGATACAGCATCTACTAAAAATAGCATATTCTCTAGTGTCCCACAAATTCATGTCACCCTCTCCAGATTAATTCCCATTAGTTTGCTCCTCCTGTTCCCATTCTCCTGTATAGAGTAGGATCTCCTGCTGGACTACTCCTTCCATAATGCACCATGGTCTCCCTTGTGGTGAAGGAAAACTGTGCATCATAGTGGCTCTGCCCATGTTACATCATGGGAGATGTAGTCTTGCTTGGGATCCCAGCCTATATAGGAGAATGGGGAGAGGAGGATCATGCTACAACTCCCACAAAGCACTGCAACTCATGTTTTCAGCAGAAAACTTGGTGTTCAGTTAAAATATTTCATTGAAAAAAACCAAAACGTCCAAGGAGATCAGATACTTTTCAAGAAAAATTGTTGAGTCAAAACCCCATTTTTTATAGAAAACTTTCAACCATGTGGAAAACCAGTACATCCATCAATAGCAATTCTTATTAGTGACATTGATCATCCAAACACTTACTTTGAAAACCTAGTTTAATGACTAAACTTTGATGAACTGCATTTGCAAAAGTGACTCAAAAACCTACCTGTTTCTATGATTACTCTTTGGGATCTCAGAAGCACTGACAAAGTGGAACCATAAAGGGGGAAAATTGGTCACATTCCCCAGTGCCATGTTTGGAGACAAAGGAAAGTGAAGTCATATGTGCCCTCCTACACTCCTGCCTTATTCACTTATAACTAACCTCCATCATTGAACAATTCTCCATAGCTGTTCTAATAATTTAATGGTGGTTAGGGGCTCTGGAGTGGTAAGGCCCAGGTTCAAGTCACTTCTAAAGTGCTTTGGATCTGGGTCTTCCCTTTCTTGTATGAGTGCTCAGACTATAGAGTCAGTTATTCTGGCCCAATGATTACATGGCTATTGCTATACAAAGTGAAATAGCACCAACAGAAGAGATTGTGAGCAGCCCACCCTTAGAATAGCCAAGAAATTAGGACATTCACTTAGGACCAGGGATGGCTCCAGGCCCCAGCATGCCAAGCGTGTGCTTGAGACGGCAAGGGCGGGGGGCGCTCTGCTGCTGCCGCGAGGGTGGCAGGCAGGCTGGCTGCCTTCGGCGGCTTTCCTGCGGAGGGTCCGCTGGTCCCGCGGCTTCGGAGGGTTCGCAGGTCCCACCGCTTCGGAGGACCTCCAGCAGGCAAGCCACTAAATGCAGCCTGCCTGCCATACTTGAGGCAGCAAAATGTATAGAGCTGCCCCTGCCTAGGACATAGTTTTGAGTCCCTCCTCCAAATTACGCAGAATATAGGCTAGAAGCTGGGTCTCAAACTTCCCATTTAAGCAACCTACTCACTGAGATATTGGCCATTCCAGACCTGATATCTCTCCCTCTGCTTTTTTGTGAAAATTTTCAACTAATCTCATTTCATCCTGATGCAGAATGGGAAACATTACTGAAATCTTGAAAATACTCATGGGACAGAAAAAAACAGTTCCTGTCCAGTTCTACACCTAACATAGTGAATGCAGTTGGAGTTCAAGCAGACAAATGCTTGAATTCAAATTTGAAACACAACACAAATAATGGCACGTTTTCTTAGTCTTTTGTATCTCCCTATTATGGAGTCACACTTATTGAACCATTTCCAGTGACTATTGCTAGCTCTAGTGGGAAGAGTTAAAATTTGTTTTGGGAATGGCATGGACATCCATGCTTTGTTTACTAGTTCTCAAAGGTATGACTGTAGTTGAACTCAGTACTCTGGAAGAGCACCACTCACCACTGGGCAACTTTACTTCTGCATTAATGAAGGTTTGGGCAGTTACTATTAATCTACTTCAATGTCCTTCTTCCACAGTGGCCAATGCTATACTTTTCATCAAAATGCCTATATTGTATGTAAGTATGTGATGTTGTGCTATGGGGTTTAACTACATCTTGTGTTCTGAAATCTGAAAATTGATAACCCTTGTAATTTCATCCAAGCTAATCTAAATGTATATGATACACTTGCTAAAAGAATCCTGTAGATTCATCAGATGTGGGCAAGATGAACCATAATGCATTTCAGTGTCTAAACATATATTCCTTCTTTACCCTAAAGAAACAGTTAACTATAGTTAATATCTTCCACTGCGTTTTTGGAATATCTGTCATTAATCAAACTGCAATGCAAAAGTTATCAATTGTTAGCTAGATTAGAAATTAAGTTTTCTTAATTCTTCATTCTTTATTCTTCATTCTTCTGATGAAATATATCCTAGAATACTCAAGGAGTTAATAGAGGAGGTATCTGAGCCTCTAGATATTATCTTTGGAAAGTCATGGGAGATGAGAGAGATTACAGAAGACTGAAAAAGGGCAAATATAGTGCCCATCTATAAAAAGGGAAATTAAAACAACCCAGGAAACTACAGACCAGTTAGTTTAACTTCTGTGCCAGGGAAGATAATGGAGCAAGTAATTAAAGAAATCATCTGCAAACACTTGGAAGGTGGTAAGGTGATAGGGAATAGCCAGCATGGATTTGTAAAGAACAAATCATGTCAAACCAATCTGATAGCTTTCTTTGATAGGATCCTCCCTGATTGAACTGAACTCATTATCTCTAGCTTGCTTGTAGCTAGCATATATATACACCTGCCCCTGGAAATTTCCACTACATGCATCTGAGGAAGTGGGTATTCACCCACGAAAGCTCATGCTCCAAAATGTCTGTTAGTCTATAAGGTGCAACAGGATTCTTTGCTGCTTTGATAGGATAATGAGTCTTGTGGATAAGGGAGAAGCGGTGGATGTGGTATACCTAGACTTTAGTAAGGCATTTGATACGGTCTTACATGATATCCTTATCGATAAACTAGGCAAATACAATTTAGATGGGGCTACTATAAGGTGGGTGCATAATTGGCTGGATAACCGTACTCAGAGAGTAGTTATTAATGGCTCCCAATCCTGCTGGAAAGGTATAACAAGTGGGGTTCCGCAGGGGTCTGTTTTGGGACCAGCTCTGTTCAATATCTTCATCAACGACTTAGATGTTGGCATAGAAAGTACACTTATTAAGTTTGCAGATGATACCAAACTGGGAGGGATTGCAACTGCTTTGGAGGACAGGGTCAAAATTCAAAATGATCTGGACAAATTGGAGAAATGCTCTGAGGTAAACCGGATGAAGTTCAATAAAGACAAATGCAAAGTGCTCCACTTAGGAAGGAACAATCAGTTTCACACATACAGAATGGGAAGAGACTGTCTAGGAAGGAGTATGGCAGAAAGAGATCTAGGGGTCATAGTGGACCACAAACTAAATATGAGTCAACAGTGTGATACTGTTGCAAAAAAAGCAAACGTGATTCTGGGATGCATTAACAGGTGTGTTGTAAACAAACACGAGAAGTCCTTTTTCCGCTCTACTCTGCGCTGGTTAGGCCTCAACTGGAGTATTGTGTCCAGTTCTGGGTACCGCATTTCAAGAAAGATGTGGAGAAATTGGAGAGGGTCCAGAGAAGAGCAACAAGAATGATTAAAGGTCTTGAGAACATGACCTATGAAGGAAGGCTGAAAGAATTGGGTTGATTTAGTTTGGAAAAGAGAAGACTGAGAGGGGACATGATAGCAATATTCAGGTATCTAAAAGGGTGTCATCAGGAGGAGGGAGAAAACTTGTTCACCTTAGCCTCTAATGATAGAACAAGAAGCAATGGCTTAAACTGCAGCAAGGGAGATTTAGGTTGGACATTAGGAAAAAGTTCCTAACTGTCAGGGTAGTTAAACACTGGAATAAATTGCCTAGGGAGGTTGTGGAATCTCCATCTCTGGAGATATTTAAGAGCAGGTTAGATAAATGTCTATCTGGGATGGTCTAGATGGTATTTGGTCCTATCATGAGGGCAGGGGACTGGACTCGATGACCTTTCGAGGTCCCTTCCAGTCCTAGAGTCTATGAATCTATGAATCTTATGTCTGTATATGCTCCCCAAGACCATAGTTTCTGAGCAGCTATTAATATTTTATTTATTTATCCACAGTTTACGTACAAGGAACTGAGATACAGGGGGACTAAGGCTCACACTGTAAAGATATTTAGGAATTGCTCTGCTTCCTATTACAAGGCTAAGTGATGTAGACATCTAACTTCCAGGTGATTTAGAACCTAAATTCTACTGAATTTCAATGCGGCCTTAATCACTTAAGCCTTGCGACACTGAGTAGAGCAATATCTAAGTGCCACCTTTTAAGCAGCTGGGCCTAAATGACTTACCTGAGGTCACCCAGGAAGTCTGTGGTAAGACAGGGACCAAAATCCAAGGCCAGAACCTAACCTCTGGACCATCCTTATTGTCAAACAAAGCTCCAGGCTTTCAAGGTTCTCTTTTTTCTAGGATTATAAATATTGATACAACATCTTATATGTACTTAGCACTCAACATACAAAATGTTCCAAATAAATAATGAATCTCTGCCCAAAAGGCAGTACATTCTAAAGACGAGTTGGTTCAAAAGATTATGTAGTTGAGTGCTTCATAGAACAAATGGATCTTCCAGATCCTTTTAATGACCATGGTTACTAAGATACTTAACTTAACATTTGAGCGAATTGGAAATGTAAATATTTTCTATGAAAAAAATTCAAAGTTTTATCACTTTTTTTCATGTAATTTTGTTGCTTTGGGGCCAGGAGAGGCAGCTTAAAGAGTGTTGTTGTTTTTTTGAATAATTAAAAAACTTTCTGTTGACGAAGATTTTTTCATGAACATTTTTCAACTAGCTTTCCTCACTGCTTGGTTGAGGAATTCCTGGGGAACCATTAACAGATTTGTTCAGATGCTAAGTACAGCACTGAATTGTAATGCTGTAATGCTTCAGTTTTTCCAACAAAGAAGCAGCAGCTCTCTGCTTGTAATACTAGGACCTACATAACCCCCTAGGAATAAATTACATTTTGTTAGCAAAAATTCTCTTCCCACCCTCTCTAAAATTTACATAGTGGTTTTGTGACTCTGCATCACCTTCAATACAACTTTGTATCTCAGAACCACAATTTAGCCTTCAATATTTGAACACATAAATATTACCATTATAGAATATATACGCCAGGGGTTGGCAACCTCTGGCACACGGCTCGCTAGGGTAAGCACCCTGGCGGGCCAGGCCAGTTTGTTTACCTGCCGCGTTGGCAGGTTCTGTCAACCGCGGCTCCCATTGGCTGCAGTTTGCGGTCCCAGGCCAATGGGGGTGGTGGGAAGCCGCGGCCAGCACATCCCTCGGCCTACAGATCAGCCAAACCTGCAGACGCGGCAGATAAACATACTGGCCCAGCCCACCCGGGTGCCTAACCTGGCGAGCCGCATGCCAGAGGTTGCCAACCCCTGATATAAACTAATATTAATTGAAGTTCAAGTTTTGAAAAATCAAGGCACAGGAAATCACAAATTAGTGATTTACTTCAGCAACAAACATGTCATACCTCTATTCTGGCACAAGTGCAATGCATCTCTGTCCCAGGAGTGCCTTGCAGGGACCTCTTAACTCTCTGAACAAGGTTGCCCCTGACAGGAACTTTCTCCTATGATACCTTTCTGGAGCTAGCCCTTTAAATTTGGCAGCTGCAGACCTAAAAATAGCCATTTTGCAGCTGGCAGCTGCAGAGTGTTTCTGGCTTGGTTCTTGCTGGTAAGTACTATATGTGTTATGTTTTCTTTTCATTTATTTCTGAGATAGCATATTCTCACAGTTCTGCAACTGGAAGCTTCAGCAAAGTCTGAATGAGGAGTTTGCTATGGAAGATTTGTTGCTGAATTAGGTCTTTGTTCATTTGACAATGCAATCATGTCTAGCCCTCCCTTACACACTTTGTAAATTGACCCCGGAGTGAAGGCAAAGCATACTGAGACTTTTTAAAAACAAAACAAACAAAATAAAGCTGCTATGGATACCTCTTACCTTATTCATTTGGCTGGCAAAATAGAAAAATGGCAACCTCCAGTAACATTTATAGGCTATCGTATTTTGGAAGAGTTTATAGATATATTAATCTATTTTCCTCAATCCATTTTCTCATTCTCATTATTAATAATTCATTCTCATTATTTTGTACTTTTAACACTTGTATCAGAAACATAAAACAATCCTCATTGCAATTAACTGACATAGATGAAAATTACTCCTGAATGTTATTTCTCCATTTACTTTTATCAGAGAACGCACCTAAGGCCTTAAGTTCAGCACGAGCCCAATTTTTGTAAAATATAGCACTTGATACTAACTGCATTTGACACAAAGGCAAATAGTGCAGTAGCTTTTTAGTCAGCAATGTAAAATAAATCTCAGGTTTTTTGTCTTGAATTTAAAAGGTTTTATTGAAAAGCTTATAAAAATGTAGAGCAAGCTGACTGATATTCTAAATATTTAGTCTGTCTGGAAACATTATATTTCATAGTAATTCAATTAACATTCAAAAAGAGAGTTCTGTTTTGATTCTAGGTTTGCATGGTGTATTACGTATGTATGGTATATGGGAAGAATTAGTTTAAAAAGAACAACAACCCTGGCTGTTTGAGGGATCTGACTAAAGTATATCCCAAAGATGATAAAAAATTGCAAAAATCAATAAGCAAATCAATTTGAAAAGGTTCCAAATCTTTTTCCAAATTAAGAAGAGAGAATTTTATTGACTAAAGGCTTAAAATGTAAAATATTCACATGGTACTTTGTATTGCTGCTTGTTTCAGATCATATAATCAAATAAAAGTTTCCAAAGGTACAAAATACCTTGCTATAAACAAAAGCATACACTCAGGAGATTAGTTGCTGCAGTCTAATCCAAAGTATAAGTGTAACATTCTGAAAAAGATTATTATAAACACAAATTGAACACAATGAAATCTTGGGAATCTTGCAGGCTACTGAGCATGGTCACAAGCATTAGGATTGACTAATTGGTCAAACTTTCACATTACTTTAGACAATAAAACAAGAATCCACTAAAGCTAAACTGTCCTGTCACAAGGCAAATGGATAATAAACACCCTCAAACAACTGTGCCCTGGCCAAATTCCGCGGTTTTCTCTATACCACTTCTCAAATCTAATCTTTGTTTCTTATCAACAGTACTAAAGCTTTCTTCCAGGCCCTGTGCATCACACATTCTGATTACCATAGTGTGATCTTCTCTGATCTCCCAGACAGTCATGCCACTCCCCTTTCTGTAAGTACAAAATATAACTGCTAAGAATATCTTCCTGGCCTGTCACTCTGTCCATGTTATCTCAACCCCCTCTTTGGGATTTCTACTGATCTCATATCTTCCACCACATCAAGCTGTAGTTTCTTGTTTTCATCTTCAAAGCTGTTCACAGCTCTGCCTCTCACTATTTATCAGTTTGTCACCTATTGTATCTGTTCTGCCAGTCTCAACCACAAAACAGATGTCGGTTGTGTAAGCGGGGGAATGGTCCCGCTATTGTGGGGAACTTTCCTGGCTTCTGCACTACCCCGGTTAAGTGGGCTAGCGAAAGGATCTGAGTCCTCGCTCCCATTTCCTTTACCAGAGGCCTCCCTGCCCTTGAGGCCTCCCCTTCCACTCTCCTGTCTAGCAGAGTCCTCGTAACTCCAACAAGGCTGGACCCAGGATTTCTGGGGGGCTCAACCCCCAACCCTGCTGTGGTCACCCAGGACAGGGGCTAGGGTGTTCCCACTCCAGGGTACTTGCTTTGCACTGCGCACCTCCCTGACCCACTGATCACATCATACAATTTAAAGCAAATACAAGTTATTTAATTAACAATTTTAAAAAAAGAATAAGGAAAAATGGGAAAGGTTAAAGGAAAACACATCACCCTGCTCTGGCAGGGACCATCACAAACAGTGTCTCTGGACATCAGGGCACTTCACAGTCTGTTCCTTGTAGGTCCCAGGCCTCCTTCTCAGGCCCTGGCTGTGCTGCAGGGACGCTGCGGGTTGGACACTTGCTCTGGCGGTGGCCACACACTCTCAGGCTCTGGGTGGCAGGACCGTTCTCCCCAGTGTCACCCCCACTCTGTCAGGGTTACAATCCTCCTCCAAATCTGGCCTGCAGGGCCACTTGGCTGAGGCGTCTCCCTGTGCTGAGCCCACTGCCTAGGGTCTCCCTCACTCTCCGCAGGTGCTCACTGCACCCAGCTCCAGACTGCTCCAGCCCCAGCTCCACACTGCCTAAACACGGCTGCTGCTGCTGCTGCTCTGCCTTCAGCTCCCAAGGCTGCTACTCTGGCCTCTCTGGCTCCAGTTGCTACAGCTCTGCTCCCAGGGCAGGTCTGCTCTGCAGGCTGCTTCTGTGACTCTCTCTCAGCTCTCACCTGCTTCCTGGGCTTCTTGTCTGGCCCCTCTGGCTCTGGTTGCTGCAGCTCCCCTCCCAGGGCAGGTCTCTCTCTCTGGGCTGTGCTCTGGCTTTTTGGGCTGCAGCTCTGCTCCTAGCAGCTTAGCTTGGGCCCCTGCTCTCTCCTTAGCTTGGCCCCACTCCGTCAGACCCAGGCAATTTCAGCTCACAGGGAGGACGGGACCCACCCTGGCCTTCTGTCTCTTTGATTAGCCTGCCCGCCCTGTCAATCAGGCTGACCTGGAGCATTGGCCTCTGTCAGTCTCAGGGTCCTGATTTGCCATCAATTCCTCCCCTTTTAGTGCTGGGAGCTAGCAACCAAACACCCCCACTGAATGTTAGTAAGGGGATAACAGTCCCCTTACAGTTGCACAACTGTCTTCATTCCTCTTTATTGTACAATCTGCTTGGAATGTATTTACTAATCTCTAAGACCACAACCCTCTCTTTCTTATCCTCTCTTAAGGTTCACTTGTATTGTGACGTTCTTGAAGAAATCACCTGACCAGTGACAGCTATTTTTGGACCTAAAAAAGGCCTGTAAATAATTCTGCACCATCAAGTTGTACACATAGGCAGTCTGTGTATTAGTGTAATCTTATTACTACTCTCAGCCTCTTTTATTCTTCCCATTGTTTTTTTTCACATTCTCTGGCAGCCTCTTATCTTCAGTTAAGCTTGATACTGAAAACATTTTATGCGTATGCTTAACTGTACTTAACTATGAATAGTTCCATTGATTTTTTTTAAAGAGGTTCTACTCATAGTAGTAAAGTGAAGAGTGTTAGCACTTCAAATCAGGGATCATACCTTCTATGTATTTGTACAGCATGTATCATGCTGAGGCCTTGTTTCTAATGGGGATTGTTGTGTTACTACAACAGAAAAATGTAATAAAGATAATATAAGTATCAAACCACTTGCTATTTCATTAGAAACTCAGGAATTATCATAGTCAGTGACTTGTAATTTTGTCGGGGAAAAGGGGCAATTTTTAAATGAAGGGCCTCATCCAATTCCTATTGAAGTGAATGGAAGTTGTTAAAAAGACTTTGCCTGAGGCAGAAACTACCCACAAGCCACCATTATGTACCAAAGCATACAAAAGCACCACATGAGGACAATGTCCTCCTCAATCCCAGTGGATGGTTTTGTGTCTGCAGGAACTTCTCCCATTAGCCCTGTACTGCTAAGTTTCCTTTTTTATTAAAAAATTCCTCTAATATGTAACAGAAGTTCCAGCAAGTGTTACATCTTGATTTGTATTAAACTGCACTTCTCCTGAGACTGCAGCACTACATATTGGATCCTGGAGGTGGCAGTTTCTAGAAGTGACCAAAGCAGTCCAAGATGAGGCAATGTGGGAGCCAGGAACAATGTAGGGAAAAAATACTGGAGGGAGCCAACAGCAGAATATAGGGACAAATGAGTGATTAGGAAGACAGCAGCAGAATACAGGGAGAAATTAGCAGCAAGTAACAGGGTGATTTAGGAAAGAATAAAGGAGGAAACCAGAAGAAGGGGGATTTATAAAGCATAGACTATAATTGTCTGCAGTGGAGATAACACTCCTCACTCTCAGTATGAATTGCCACTGCACTACCCTGACACCATAGCTCTGTCATCAGTCCTTTAGTTCTGTAGAGCTCAAAGCCTGGAAGGGAAGAGGAAGAACTGAGATGTTCTTTTTCTTTTTTAGCAACAGCCAGCAGCACTCTTATTCCAGAGCTTATGCTACTATTCTGAATGCATTCTGCATATTCACAAAAGTGGCCTCTAACATTAGACCACAATGACAGACATCACCAGGGAAACTTTTATATACACAACAGTCTTGTGACACCATTACTGATTATTGGTTTCAAGGGAATACCTTGATAGTAGTAGTTACAGAGGTCATTAATAAATAGTCAACACTTTCCAAGTGACTTCACTGGATTGCCTGAGATACTGCGCTAAACCCCTATATTGAGGTAAATCAGATACCATGGGGAGTGACTTACTAAATCTTGACAATTTAATGGTGACTACTGGATTCATTATGAAGATCATCATAGCCAAAACATAATAACTTGAGGAATTTTTACCATCCACTTCTCAGGAATCCAAGTGGTTCTCAATATATTATCCATTGGTTGCCTATTTTTGGAAGTAGTAAGCCCTCTGGCCTCTTCTTGTATGTACATTTTGTGCACACAGAGATTAAATTGTTTTTCGTGTTTAAAAACAAGTGTGCATACTTGAAAAATTCTAACACTGATATCTGCAAAAGCCACTTGGACAAGTGGGTTGGGAAGGTACAAATTCTACTACTTTTAGGTGAGGAAGTTTAGGAATGTTCAGGTCTGTGTGTGTAGGTATGTGCAGGTCCATGTCTGTGGATATGCAGTTTCGTGCCCTATGGCTGAGAATGGAACCCTAGCTGTAAACTTGTCCTGTAACTGTTTTGTGTTTCATGAGTTACTCTAAGTCTTAAATTGTATGTTCTTTGGGGTAAGGGAACAAGATAATCCCTGTTTACATAGCACCTAGCTCAAAAGGGCACTGACTGTGATCAAGAGTCTTGAGAAACTACGATAAGTTAACATTTAATAATGTGTAGATATTACTTGCAATTCAGAGGCCCAAGTTTTTCTATTACTGCCACTCACTGTGTCATTAAAAGTAGCTTTTAAACTCTTGAGGACAGAAAGTGTTCCATGCTTATTTTATTTGCACGTTAGGGTCCCGTTTTGGAAATAAATATATTAATAAACAAATATAATATAATAAAACCACCTAACTTCAACTTTTGAACTTTATCAATATCTTTCACAAAGGCAGGTTTAAGAAATAATGCTTCCAAAGGATGTGACATCCAATGGGCTTGCCAGCACTGCTGGAGAGATACACACTGTGAGATACTTAACGTTTAAGTAATGCTTCTAGGACTGCTATAAAAAAAGCTACTCCAAGGATCTGGTAAACAGGGAATATCTGTGCTTCATTTTAATAATCTAGATTGAAAAAAATAGGGCTTTATTCTGTTTTATATCTTTATTTGAAAATGTTATTCTTACTGGGTAACATAAAACATAGTATAGTTGTATTATACCACATATATGATAGTGATGATGCATATGACATCATGAATATGATAAATTTCACAGCCATATAATAAAATACATTTGCCATACACTTTTAAATTCCTCACCTGCACTATCCAAACACTCTTCTCTGGAACTACTTCTAACGTTCCAAACCCCCTCAGGAGATCTTGAAAAAACACAGACAGAATTGTGAATATTACAAATACATATATAATTTGCAATCCACATGGTAACTGATGTAGTTAACTCATGTAAATTAAGTCAGTTATAGAAGTCATAGCATGAATTGTATATTCAATGGCAATCAAAGTTCTCAGTCCTAACAATTTGAAAAATATGGCTTATTTATCAAGCATTTAATTGGTAATGATATTGAATGAAGAATAAATCTGAAGTTTGAGATCTGTTCACAAACAAATTGATCAGAAAAAAATATAAAACTTAAAAATTCTTCATTGCAAATTATTTGTACAACTCTCGCTAGGGTAGAAGAGAGAAACTTCCTCCAGGGCTCCATCTATTGAGTGCTCTGCCAGAAATTACCCAATCAGTGTATCCTCATATTATTTTTCAGGGTTGTTTTATTTACCCTAATTGAGACTACAATGGATACAGAACATACTAATCAACAATTCCATTTCTTTAGACAGCACATTGTAAGGTAAAAGAAAAGTCTGTTGGCCTTCAGTTCCACCAACTTCTCAAACAGTTGTTCTTATTCACAGTCCACATTCCATTCTAGATCCCTCCCCTACATCAGAGGCATTGACTTTGCACTTTCCCCTGGGGTGCCTGACCCTCATTCTGCCTCACCCCCACCCCCCATCCCCACAAACCCTCCCCTACACTGGCTCAGGCACCCACCCCGCTTCTTCCCACTCCCATTCCACCCTCTCCCCTGAGTGTACCCCGCCCTTGCTCTGTTCCCTCCCACCTAGCACATCCTGCATGACTCTGAACAGCTGATAGTGGTGGGTGGGAGGTGCTGGGAGGGAAGGAAAGGCACTGAGCAGCAGGGCCGCTGGTGGGTGAGAGGCACTAGGGGAAGAAGGGGAGGAGCTGATCAGTGGAGCACCCATAGAATCGGCTCTTATATAGACATGTGGAAACACACTGTAAAGAGATGATGTCACAAACACTGACACTTCTAGAATGCCTTAGGGCTGCAGAGACCAATACTATCAAAGTGTGTATTTTTTTTAAAATTCACAGTAGGACCCTCATAGTATACTACAATATGTTTAATCACTTATGTTCCTTGAAGAACAACTAGCTCTTAAAATATCCTGAAAACATTAGACTATCCAATTTTGTGTACAGCACTATTTAAAAGAATTAATATCATCATCAGTTAAAATGGAATGTATATGTGAATTGAATATATATAGTTTACAGTAGTTACATTTCAGAGGGGCTTTCTACAAAGATTATAATACTATACAGCAATTGAAGTATAATCAAATAAAAAAAAGTGTAAGATTATGGAACTACTTTAGATCTGCTAAAATGTGTAGATATCTTATATCCTTCAGTGGTGTCATTCACCACTGAAGAAGTTGATAAATGCTGAAATCAGTTGAATGGTTAGGAGGAAATAATGCACTTTTGGTAATGAGATTTGCTAAGCAAAAACCTTTATTTGCAACTGAATTATTGAGTAGTTCCTCTGCTCCCCATTGCTCCTCCCATGGCTTGGGTAAAGAGCACTAAAAGTGCCTTTATTTAGTGCCTAAAAGGCCATATAGAATGGAATGTTGGATTTATATACAGTAATGAGCCTCCCCCATGTCTCCCTGCTGTATAGCCCAATTTGCCTTCCAGGAGCTAGAGATGCCCGGGCAGCTCTCTATCCTATAGTCATTAGAGCTCCCAGATCTTCGGGAGACTCCCTTCTCAAAGAAGTTCCCCTTATGTAGTAATTGGTACTGAAACCAACAGTACAATTTGCCCTTATAATGCGACAAAGAGTCCTGTGGCACTCTATAGATTAACAGACGTATTGGAGCATAAACTTTTGTGGGTGAATACCCACTTCGTCAGATGCATGTGGGTACTCGCGGGTAAATACTCACATGCATCTGACAAAGTGGGTATTCACCCATGAAAGCTTATGCTCAGGTATGTCTGTTAGTCCATAAGGTGCCACAGGACTCTTCATTGCTTTTTGCAGATCCAGACTAACATGGCTACCCCTCTGAAACTTGCCCTTATAATGTAATCTCTGCAGGGCACATACAGCTTTTTAGAAGCAAATAACATGTGTATGCTTGTGGTGCTGTACAAATAAATAAATGCATCCCACCTAATAAACACACCTACTAATTAAGGGTCTGATCCAGTTCCTGATACAGTCAATAGAAAGGTTCTCACTGAAGTCAATGGGAGTTAGATTCAGGTCTTAACTACAGCCACATCTGCAGAAAAGAAGGGGATCTCAACAGACAAATCATTCCTCAATTCTGAATGTTGTATTTGTCACTTGGATAGTGGGGGACTGAATGCTCCACCAATTCCCAGGCAGCAAAATGAATCCTGTTGGAAGATGTTTTTTGTTTATGTTGTTTGGAAAAATAGTTAGAAGTGTTGTATCCCTTTGATATAATTTTCTGCTCCTTAATTTTGCAATGGTGGTTATGGATATAGAATCTCTCTAGTACTTAGTTAACTTGATTTAAGAACATGAGAACGACCACACTGGGTCAGACCAGTGGTCCATTTAGCCAAGTATCCTGTCTTTTAAGAATGGCCAATGTCAGGTGCTTCAGAGGGAAAGAACAGAACAGGCAATCATCCCCTATAAGTTGTAAGATATTTTTGTAAAAAAAGGTGTATGTATTGTGTTAATGCAAATGCCATTCTTGTGTCAGTGCTGGAGAAGAAGTTTGAATGGACCAAAATGAGGATGGTCAACACTGGGGGAAGGGAGGGAAAATCTTGAGTCCAGACATACTGGAGCTTAGCCCCATCTTGTTCATCAAATTACATGTGGGAGTGTGCCTGGGGAAGGGAGCGGCTTCTCTGCCTCTCATTGGCCAGCCGAGGAGGATGAAGGGAGCTGAATGGTTCCTCCTTCTCAATTTAAAGCTTTTCTGGGCATCTGGGTCATTGCTTCCTCACTCTCTCCCTCTGGTTGAGGTGTATTGAGGATGCCCAAGGTTTGATCACCTGTTTTGGGGGATTAGGAAGAAATTGCTGGCAGGGATGTGGAGGGTTTTTCAAATTCCTCATGTCATTGTGAAAGCACAGTATAGGTTGATATTTCTATTCTTACTCCTTGTAAGTTATGAGGTACTACAGCAGGGGTTGGCAACCTCTGTCATGCGGCTCGCCAGGGTAAGTGTCCTGGCAGGCCAGGCAAGCAACCTGACAGGCTGGGCCAGTTTGTTTATCTGCGACATCAGCAGGTTTGGTAGACTGCGGCTCCCGCTGGCCATGGTTCGCCGTCCCAGGCCACTAGGGGTGGCGCTAAGTGCTGCGGGCCGAGCCACATCCTGACCGCGGCTTCCCGCCGCCCCCATTGGCCTGGAAGGGCGAACGACAGCCAGCAGGAGCCACGATCAGCCAAACCTGCTGAAACAGCAGATAAACAAACTGGCTTGGACTGCCAGGGTGCTTACCCTGGCGAGCCACGTGCCAGAGGTTGCCAGACCCTGTACTACAGGAATGTTTAACTTGTCATAGCTTGTGGCCTGTGTAGAAGAAAGCTAAAAGAGTCAGCTCCCAGCCCCATGACATGTTGTTGGATCTTTTTTTCTGTGAGGTAAATGGGAGACCAGAAATCTTTATGTCCTCTTCACAGTAGGGAAGGCACAATAATTCAGAAGTGATCTGTGTCCTAAAGGCAGCTGAACAAGTTCTACTTCATGTTGTTGATTATACAGTGAGAGCTTTGTATCCCTGGACTGAATTCTGTTAAATGCTTGGTATGTGACAGAGGATGGGTGGATAGTACCCTCACCATTGTAACATTAATAAAATTGCAGCCTCCTTCTTAAATCCATCCCTGTGTCTTTCATTCACCTATGTATCCTGATCTAAGTATTTTCATCTGAGCTCTTCTTTTTTGATGAATTGAACCCAAATATTATTCTGTGGTATTAACCAGTGTACTGCAGAGACAATAGATGAATTGAAGTAAATGCACTATTTCTATTTGTGTGAGGGACTTCATTCAGTATTATTAGTGTTTGATATAAATATAATTCCAGAAAAAAATCATTATTTTATTAAAATCGTAGTTGCTTCAGAAGAACAGAAGAACAGCCATACTGCGTCAAACCAAAGGTCCATCTATCCCAGTAACCTGTCTTCAACAGTGGCCAATGTCCAGTGACCCAGAGGATATGAACAGAACAGGTAATCATCAAGTGATCCACACCCTTTTGCCCATTCCCAGCTTCCGGCAACAGAGGCTAGGAACACCATCCCTGTTCATCCTGGCTAATAGCCATTGAAGGACCTATCCTCCATGAAATTATATAGTTCTTTTTTTAACCCTGTTATAGTCTTGACCTTCACAACATCTTCTGGCAAGGAGTTCTACAGATTGACTGTGTGTTGTGTAAAAAAAATATATTTTTTGTTTGTTTTAAACTTTACTGCCTATTAATTTCATTCAGTGACCAATAGTTCTTGTGTTAGGGGAAGGAGTACTTCCTTGTTTATTTTCTGCACTCCAGTCATGATTTTATAAACCTCTATCATATCCCCCCTTAGTCTTCTCTTTTCCAAGGTTAAAAGGCCCCCTTATTAATCTCTTCTCAGACGGAAGACATTCCATACCCCTAATCATTTTTTTTGCCCTTTTCTGAACTTTTTCAAATTCAATTTTTTTTTTGAGATGGGGTGACCACATCTACACTCAGTATTCAAGATGAAGGCATACCACAGAGGCAATATGATATTCTCTGTCTTATTATCTATCCCTTTTATAATGATTCCCAACATTCTGTTCACTTTTTTGACAGCTGCTGCAACATTGAGTACGTTTTCAGAGAACTAACCACAATGACTCCAAGATCTCTTTCTTGAGTGATAACAGCTAATTTAGACCTCATCATTTTTTATGTATAATTGGTTTGTTTTCCATTGTGCATTACTTTGCTTTTATCAACATTGAATTTCATCTGCCATTTTAGTGCTTAGTCACCCAGTTTTGAGAGATCTTTGCAGTCTGCCTGGGACTTAACTATCCAAAGTAATTTTGGATCATCTGCAAATTTTGCCACCTCACTGTTTACCACTTTTTCCAGATGATTTATGAATATGTTGAATAGGACTGGGCCCAGAACACACCCCTGGGGGACACCACTATTTATCTCTCTCCATTCTGAAAACTGACCATTTATTCCTAGCCTCTTTTTCATTTAGCCAGTTATCAATCCATAAAAGGACCTTTCCTATTATCCCATGACAGCTTACTTTGCTTGTCAAGGGCTTTCTAAAAATCTTAGTACACTATATCCACTGGATCTGCCTTGTCCACATGCTTGTTCACCCCCTCAGAGAATTCTAGTAGATTGGTGAGGCATGATTTCCTTTTCCAAAAACATGTTGACTCTTACCCCCAAAATTATGTTCATCTATGTGTCTGACATTTTTGTTCTTTACTATAGTTTTAACCAGTTTGCCCAGTACTGAAGTCAGGCATACCGGCTTGTAATTCCCGGGAGTACCTCTGGACCCCTTTTTAAAAATTAGCATCACATGATCCTCCAGTCATTTGGTACAGAAGCTGATTTAAATGATAGGTTAAAGATGACAATTAGGTCTTCATTTTTACATTTGAGTTCCTTCAGAACTATTGGGTGAATACCATCTGGTCCTAGTGACTTATTACAGTTTAGTTCATCAATTTGTTCCAAATCCTTCTCCAATGACACCTCAATCTGGGACAGTTCCTCAGATTTGTCACCTATAAAGAATGGCTCAGGTTTGGGAATCTCCCTCACATCCTCAGCCATGAAGACCAATGGAAAGAATTCATTTAGTTTCTTCCCAATGGCCTTATTGTCCTTGAGTGCTTCTTGAGCATCTTGAACGTCCAGTGGCCCCACTGGTTGTTTAGCAGTCTTCCTGCTTCTGATTTACTGAATTTTTTTTATATTGCTTTTTGAGTCTTTAGGTAGATGTTCTTCAAATTCTTTTTTGGCTTTCCTAATTATATTTTTTACACTTCATTTGCCAAAGTTTATGATCTTCTCTATTTTCCTCTTTTTAAAGGATGCCTTTTTGCCTCTCCTTGCTTCTGTTACTTTGTTGTTTAGCCACGGTGGCACTTTTTTTGATTTTCTTACTATGTTTTTTAATTTGGGGTATACATTTAAGTTAGGCCTCTATTATGGTGTCTTTAAAAAGTTTCCAAACAGCTTGCAGGGATTTCACTTTTTGAACTGTACCTTTTATTTCTGTTTAACTAACCAACTCATTTTTGTGTAGGCCCCTTTCTGAAATTAAATGCTACAGTGTTGGGCTGCTGTGGTGTATTCCCTACCACAGGGATGTTCAATTTTATTATATTGTGGTTACTATTACCAAATGATCCAGCTATATTCACCTCTTCAACAAGATCGTGCTCCACTTAGGGCTAAATCAAGACTTGCCTCTCCTCTTGTGGGTTCCAGGACTAGCTGCTCCAAGAAGCAATCATTTAAGGTGTCAAGAAACAACAAAGTTCATTTAAAATAGAAATGTTGACATTGGTGCTGCTGTTTCAATAAATCTTAAGCAATGGTTTATTATTTTTGAAAAAAAAATCAGCTTTTGGCCTATTACTTGGTCTTTAAAAAATTTAGATGTTAATTATACTGTATGAGCAAAAAGCTCAAAGGCATTATGCTAGTAAAGCTTGGCGGAAACCCAATAAACCCATTTCAGTCTAAAGCACCATCAAGGGAACTAAAACAAGTGTATGTCAGTATGTTTGATAGTGTAGCCTAGGGGGACATAACACTTGCTCTATATGGGAAGAAAACAGCAGGCCTTTTCACTAAAAATGAGACAGAGAAGAAACTTGTGATCGCAAAACAGAAAACCATATTGCTGATAAAACAAAAATGTAAGAGGTTCTACACAAATTCAAGCTGTGTCTTTCCCAACTAAAATTTCATATTAATTTGCAGGTCTGTTTTTTAGTTGCACAGCTAGCAGGAACTGTGAAAAAGGAAATTAGTTGTTCTTTTTCCAGAGATTCTTCACAGCAAACTTCTTGCTTTGCTTTTTTTCTCTTTGAGCTGAAATATCAGACTCTGATTAGCTGCTTTATCTGCTCTTCTTATTTACAATAATAAAAAAAGAAAAAAGGGAGGCACCCAAATTAGTGCCCTCTTCTGAAAATTTGATTGAAGACATTTTTACATTAAGATTCTGGATACAGTTTCATGAGATCAGATTCCTAAATTAACAAAATGTGATATTTTGAGAAATTCTTTCTCTACACAGGTAATGGATTAAATTATTTATTTTGCCCATTTAATTATATTGTTCTTTACTTTCATTTTGATCATAACTCTCAACCCAGACCTAAAAGAAAAGACCAAATTGTACTTGCAGCGTGATAATTTCAGTAGAGTTACCTCTGGTAACAGGCAGAAACATACTTGATCATAAAGGCTTTACAACAGTGGTGGGCAACCTGTGGTCCATGGGCCACAAGTGGCCCATCAGAGTAATCTTATTGCAGGCCGCGAGACATTTTGCTGACATTGACCATCCACAGGCATGGCCTCCCCCTGCAGCTCCCAGTGGCTGTGGTTCATTGTTCCCGGACAATGGGAGCTGTAGGAAGCGGGGGATTTATGGCTGTTTTGAGTTCCTGGTATGGTGCAATTGGCCAGAGCATATAACTGAATCTGGCCCTCTGACTGCATAGGAATAATTTTTTGGGTGTGCACTGATCATTTCATTCAGGAATCTGTAAATGCTTTCCCAATATAAATTTAATCAAATCTCATAACCTCACAATTGCATCTAATTTACAAATGTATAAACTGAGGTGCAGAAGTTTGTGACCTGCCCATAGTTACAGGGTGAGTCAGTGAGGGCTGGGAATATCCTTTGGGAATTCTTACTCTTCTTCCCCTTTCCTACCATTACTTCCTACCATGTCTCTCTAGTATATGGAAATAGAAACTTATCTAGTACAACAGCCCGTACAGAGGGAAATGTCTACATACACAGAGAGAGAGAGAGAGAGAGAGAGAGCAGATACATGTATTAGTTAGTAAAGTAAGGACAAGCAGCTGTACATATAATATACCTTTTTCATAATACTGAATTTAAAAAAATAATCATTTAGCTCCTGTAATGTACTGTGAGATGTCTGACTTCCTAAATGGGTTCAAGTGTAACTTACTGTTACTCATCACAAGGTCATTTCTGTATTTAAGAGCCTTGCAAAAAAAGATAATTGATTGAGCTGATCCAAGTGCCTTGTTCATCTCACTAGACCTATTTCTCAGCTGCCCTAGGTTAATCGCCAAGTCTGCCACATGCTGATGTCCTCCACTACATCATAATTAGAATTCAGCAGGCAAAGCTGGGGAAAGCTGGCAAAATTATTCATATTTTCCTTCTAGGAGCCAGATGTTGCTGAAATGATTCCATTTAATTTTGTGATAGATGCAATAATAGTGTCCATGTGCAGAGAGCTGATAGTGACATTGATAGCAGTATACGGAAAGTGAAGTGAGGCACGCTTCTTGGCTAGTTAATTATGATTATTCATTTATGTGGATCATCTCATTTCATATTACATTTAAAGTAGATAGAGAAACTATTAAGAATATTCAAATGTAAAACTATTTAAAATAATTCTGCACATGTAAAGCTGTGCTCTGTAAAGTTAAGGCTGCTGTAGTGGCTTTTTTTCCCCCCTTATCAACAGTGAAATAGCCACAGCATTGATATCTTGTTGGGATATAAAGAGCTCTATATGGTGACATTATATATGATTTGATATACAAAACATGTGCATTATAGTGCTGAAGTAGATTGATGTCCGTAAGAAATAAGTTATAGACAGATATTGAATGCTATGGAGATGAATATCAAGTGGCTGATTCTATCTACAAACATGAAGTCAAGGGATATTAAACTTGAGGGATATTAAAATATGGAGTTAGTGGACTAAATTATATTCTGGTGTAAGTAAGTACAACTCGCAGTGAAATATATGGCCACTTACATTTATTAAATCAACTTTAATTCTGGTATTAGATTTTGAATGTTATCAAACATATATGGAAATTATACACATGAATCCAAAAAGTAGTAACTTGTTTTAAAAAAATAAAATTTTAACAAGAAGATGAAGGCAAATTTCTAACTGAAATTTGATTTCCTTAATAGTGAATACTGTTTTTATTTTTCTAACTCATTGTTCAGGAGAGAATTGTTTGAAAATATGAATAAATTTATTAATACTTCTCCAGACCTGAGGATTATTGTCTACTAATACTAAGTATATACATCTAAGTGGAAAATCTGATCAAAAACAAAATATGGATGAAAATGGAAACAAAAATATTTTGTGAAATTCTTTTTGCTCTAGTAAACAATAGAAATTTGCTAATACTTTGTATGACTCTTTTCAGTAGATGACACTGGGCAATGCAGCAGTATATTTTTCACTGATTAGTGAAGCTTGTTAAAAATGTCTTTGAGTGAGTATGTGCAATCACAAATGTAGGTAGTGTTTTGTTTGGTTTTGCTCTTTGACTGAAATCTTCTGATCTCCATCTCACCAACAAATAACAGAAATGAGTTGGCTTAGAATGGGCCAACTTCAGTAACTAGAGAGCTGTTTTTGACAGGGAAAGAAACTGTGTGGCTCAGAGTTTGGAGATGTTGTCCTAGAGTTCTGATGTGCTGCTTCTGTGAATTAGAAACTGAATTTTGCCTTTGCCATCTAATATTTCTGCTTAGGAATAATGTACATACTTTTAAATAAATTACATTGTGATACAATCCAGTGCTGGTGCTAGCTCATTGGGGGCCCCAAGCAGGAATATTTGGGGACCCTCTACATTCACAACACATACTAATAATTAATGGGGGCTCCCCTTGAGTCAAGCAGTTGCTTAGTTTGCTTATGCCTAGCACCAGCCGTGATACAACCCTTTATATCTGTTAATTCATTTCTCTCCCAGTTAGGAAATAACCTGTCTCTTGACCACTTGTCATGGTATAATTCCCCACTCTGAACCTTAGCGTCCAAAAGATGGGGTACCAGCATGAATTCCTCTAAGCTTAATTACCAGCTTAGTACTTGTAGCGCTGCCACCAACCAGGAATTCCAGTGCCTGGTACACTCTGGTCCCTCCAAAACCTCTCCCGGGGACCCCCAAGACCCAGACCCTCTGGATCTTAACACAAGGAAAGTAAAACCTTTCCCTCACCGTTGCCTTTCCCAGGCTTCCCCTCCCTGGGTTACCCTGGAAGATTACTGTGATTCAAACTCCTTGAATCTTAAAACAGAGAGGAAAATTCACCTTCCCCCCTCCTTCTCTCTCCCCCTCCCAGACTCTCCCTGAGAGAGAAAGTAATCCTAACACAGAGAGAAAATTAACCTTTCTCTCCCCCTCTACTCCTTTCTCCCCACCAATTCCCTGGTGGATCCAGACCCAGTCCCCTGGGGTCTGACCAGAATAAAAAAACAATCAGGTTCTTAAACAAAAAAAGCTTTTAATTAAAGAAAGAAAAAAACAGTAAAAATTATCTTTGTAAATTTAAGATGGAATATGTTACAGGGTCTTTCAGTTATAGACACTGGGAATACCCTCCCAGCCTAAGTATACAAGTACAAATTAAAATCCTTTCAGCAAAATAAAAATTTGAACTCCTTCCAGCCAAATACACATTTACAAATAAAGAAAACAAACATAAGCCTAACTCGCTTTATCTACCTAGTACTCACTATTCTGAACTTATAAGAGCCTATATCAGAGAGATTGGAGAGAAACCTGGTTGCACGTCTGATCCCTCTGAGCCCCCAGAGTGAACAACAACCAAAATCTAACAGCACACACAAAAACTTCCCTCCCTCAAGATTTGAAAGTATCCTGTCCCCTGATTGGTCCTTTGGTCAGGTGACAGCCAGGCTCACTGATCTTGTTAATCCTTTACAGGCAAAAGAGATATGAAGTACTTTTGTTCTATTAACTCTTACTTATCTGTTTATGACACCACTTGAAAAACATCATATTATGATTACACTTAAAACCCCCACAATTTAGTGTTGCAGTAATGCCTAGGAGTTCCAAACATGGGACTAGGACCTCAGGGTGCTAGGCTGTACTAACATAAAACAAAAAGAGGTACAGACAGGCGAGCACAAAGAAAAAAAAGAGAATAGTGCCCAGTATTCTGTAGAATTCAGCGGATCAGAAATCTCTCAACCCATAATTTGATTTCTTGCTTAATCAATCTGGATTCTTCAACTTTTTTTTTTAAATATGTTATTTTCACCTAGCACATCCATAGATCAATTTCTCAGACTCTCACCATATAAAAGCTAGACAGTAGTTTACGTTCTAAAACAGAAGAAACTGTCTTGGCAAGCCTTAGTAGTGCTTAACAGGCCACAGAGTCTCCCTTTTGGAAGTAAGGTCAGAAATAGTAGCAAAAATGAACTTGGACAGTTACTTTGGATGTTGATTAATGTTGCAATTACTAAGGTAGAGACATTGTCATACTGTCTGAAGAAATACTGTAATGATAGCCCTCTGTGAATTTCAGGTGGTGAAGACAGAAATAGGCATATAAAGTGAGCTCCATTAGGCCAAAAGACTTGTGACATGCTGAGGGGTATAATGAATAATTGAGAATCTTTGTTTTCATTACCATGGAGTGTTCTGATATATTTCTTTAATATATATTTTAACTGTATACTGCCAAGCTAACAACTATCCATTAATTGTGGAATATGTTTTGAATAGTTCTGCATTTCCATACAAAGTCAATCCAACTAGGTCCGGAACAGACTTTTTCCCTCAAAATATAAACAGTGTTCATTCATAGTGCATTGAAAGGAAATCAGAAAATGTACAGCGTGTTTATGGACCAAGCAGAATAGCTTTATAATATATTTATAATATAATATGGGCCTGATACTGTGAGATACTGCCGCCTTCAACTACCACTAAAGTCAATGGGAGTTGAGTGTGCTTAGCACCTGGCAGGATTTGAAACTTCATTTAAAAACTAGTGTTATGAAAAGTGATTTTCCTTTCTTCAATCTACTGATGACAGATGAAATGTTTTTCTTCAACTGTGTATTTTTTTTACAAACTGAGACACACAATAATCCTCCATAAATCAGTGTATAATTACCAACTATTCAGCAGGGTGTAAATATTCCCACCATAACTACAAAGCCTCAGCTGTTTAAAAAAAGAGTTATGCAACTCTCCATCCATCTAAGCAAAGGTAATAGAGCAGATGTTAAAGTCATCACATGTCAAAAGTATTGAGAAAGTTTAGCAGCAGAGCACTAAGCACAGGGAATATGGAAGTTGGTCTTTTTGATTTTGCACATACACCATACATTAAGCAAATCTTATTCTAAAACCATTAACATTAGGATAGCATGTGGATTCAGTATTCCAAATAATATGATAACATATAATGTAATGAAAATAACCAATCTGAATTATCTATATGTAGGACCCTATCAAATTCATGACTGTGAAAAACACATCATGGACCATGAAATATGTTCTCTTCCGTGATATCTGGCCTTGATGAGAAGGGCAGGGTGCACCATAGCCAGAGCGCTTACCATGCACCAAGCTCCAGTTGCTGCTTCTGGTGGGCCTGGGGAGGAACAGGACTTCCTCTTTTCCTATACGGCCGCTCTCTGGGCTGGTCAGATCCACCTCCTGGTACCTTTCACGGCTGCAGGACACACCACAACTTCATCTCCTTGCCCCCATTGCTCCCCAGCCACAAAGCACAGCCCCTGCTTGCACAACTCTGTGCCTGCCTGAGGCTTGCAGTTTGGTGAGGGGGCAAGACTACTTGTGTCCTCCAAACTATGCCCATGTTAAATGTGCAGGGCATGGCCCCTGGCCCCTGCACCTTGTTCCAGACTTTCAGCTGGTGCAAATTGGTGTAGCCATTCTGAATTCAGTGAAGCTGCATTTATTTACACCAGCTGAGGATATGACCCAATATTTTTAAAAGTAGCTAGGCTATAGAATGAGTTACTGATTCATGCTATGGAACCTCTGTCACTGGAGATACTCAACACTTAACTTGATATCCATCTATCTGCAGTTCATGGATAAAAAGATCAAGACTGCTACAATGTACAAAAAGTAACTGGAAGACCCAGTTGGATAATACATACAGATAATATCGTGAGCTCAATTTTTGAGAGTTCTTTAAGATAATTATTGTTCCCATTTTACAAACTGGTTAAATGGTTTGCCCAAAGATTTCGCAGGGAGAGGTATGAATAAAACCCAGGACTCCTGACTCCCATTCTCTGCTCTAGTAATTAGAAAATGTCACCTCACTAAGATGACCCTTCTAACCCAAATAATTGTGGGCCAAATCTTTACTTAGAATCATATACCCACCTCTTTCTGAAGCCATTGTGAGAGGCAGGGGCACCTAAGGGCATAATCAAGAAGCTCAAATGTTTGGTCTAACATAATGTAAAGCATCAATAGCAGCCAATGATTGCATATGGTGCTCAGCAGTATGTTAGAGGGCTTTCCCTTCACCCTCTCCCCTGGTTCTTGTCACATGGACAGAAAACAAAAGACCAGAAGTCCAAAGTGTAGACAATGTGATGTTCATAGGAGTCAGTTTCCAGAAAACGTGTTCCATAACTCTGACACCTCAGAGCCTTTTTTCCCAGTATCTCTCCCTGTTCCCCTCAGGAGGCATAATTATACCTGCAATGCACACCTACAGTCCCACTTACAGCTTAGGGTCATGTTCCATTTTGGGCCTGGGGTCTTCATCCCACCTCTTTGTACCCCATGGGAGGGGTAAGAAGTGAGGTTGTGCTCTGGTCAGGGATGGGCATTTTTTTTGTCTTTTAGTGTTCTGTATTTCCCCACCCTCCACCCCCAGCTCCTTTGCCCCTCCTGACTGGTTGTTTGATTTTTGCCTTGAGATAGGGGTTGAGGCCATCTTAAAGTGTGCTCTGAGTAACACTTTAGCCTCTCTTATCTATTCCCATTGTACTAACAAATCCATCTGACTAGGCAGAAGCAACATCACAGTGTCTTTGTCCTTTGTTTACACATATTAGTATAAGAGTATCAAAATGTCAAACTCCAAATTCTATCGCAGACTAACAAACAGACCTATATACTAACACAGTACTCTAGCTCTACTACAGCAAAACGTGAGATAGACATTCCATTTAAAATTTGTGTTCAGATGCTGTTAATATCTCAACAATTTTGTTTTTTTGTTTGTTTCCCTCTCAGGCTAGATGTAAGCTGAATGCTTGATCATTTCTGGAAAGTTTGAGCAAATGTTCATCCATTTTTTATTTCTGCTAGATTGGACAAAAAGTTTTACACTTCTCAGAAACTGTTCATACTTCACCTGCCTTTGGATAACTTACATAGGTTTTGCCTGAAACTTCAAAATTAGCATGCAAATGACCATCATTTAGATATGTGACATTAAGATTGAAGAAATATGAGTGAAATCACACAGCTTAGTAATGTTTTATAATCCATCAATCTTATCCCACCTCATTCACTTCTTTTTATATTCATTGCCCACTCTGACTCCACTACAGAATCTATTTGTCTCCCTAACTCTCTGTCCAACTTTTATGTGGATGATCCTATGCTATTTCTATACAGTTCCATCAGGCCTGACTCCATTATGCTCTTCTACCACCACATCCATCTGATCCCTCCACACACCACTCTGGCTGATGACTTTCACTGCACTATAGAATTGTCCTCATCAAACGTTACTGTGCGGGAAGTTTTTGCTCTAAAGATTAACACCCTTGTTTACAGCTTGGTAATGTGCCATAACAAGCCATAAAATACCGGAACAAATAATTTGGGTGTGCTTTAGATGTACACTGGGCTTGCAAAATGGGATTACAGAACAATTTACAGAAATTTAGGTTTCATTCCTTTACTGAGAGCTCAGTTCTGCTTCTATTAAAGTCCATATCAAACTCCCATAAATTCAGTGGGAGCAGAATTTGGCCCCAAATGTATTGTGACATAAGCATAGCATTGCAGTATCATATTGATCATGAGAATTTACAAACTATAAATTATATTACTAATTGCTATGTGGCCTGGGTAAACTCCTATTCCATTGAGTTTAAATGTTACTTGTCTTGTCTGATTGGCTATAAAAGCTATGAAGGATATTACATTGATTGTTTGATCATTTGCATGCCACAATGCTGTCTCTGCCCACTCCTCTCCTGTTGATTTCTTGTCTCTAAATTTTTTGTTTGGAATGAATTTTGTGCTCTTCCTCCTGACAGCACTAATCATTGCAAATACATCTAACATTTATGCAGCTGGCACTATTTTTGTGTCTCACTTCTGTAGTTAGAACCTTTACAAATAGAGAATAGGAGCGTGTGACAAAACAATAGACTTTAATATGTTAAATGTTACAGAGGAGCACACAATACTTATAATGGCAATATTTATTGAAAGGTTTCTATTAGCTAACTTTCTTTGCTATAGGTTTGGATCTTATTTCTCTGGATTTCAGAAAGGTTTGGAAGATCTCTAACAACTTTGATGACACACTAGATCTATCAAATTCTGTGGAAATGCATGCTTGTAAACTTATTAATGTCTCAATGGAACAACAGTTAAAGAAGCTTGAAATTTGATGAAGCAGTGTTTGTAGTGTTTGCCATGCTAAAGAATATTGAGCCTATTTTCCACTTCCTTGAATCTTATATAATGTGAGTATAAAATGTTGGCATGTCATAATGACAGAATTTTCCACTTATTTTGTACAGGTGCAAAGGACTGTAAAAGGTGCTAGGCAGCAGAAAATTAGGCCTTTAATTAGAAAGGGTAATTGTTTACCTCAGTTAAGGTTGTCTGGCTCAATGCTATGAGGATAAATCAGGGTTTGTAGTGAAAGAGATTGTCATAGGACATTTACCTCATTTGTTGCGGAAGGTGAGTAGCGAATGAAACATCAAATGATACAAATGCAAGAAAAGAAAAGATGCTCTTATGGTAAAGGCAGGTGAATGCTGCCCTGGATAATTGGATACTATCCCTGATTCTGCCACAGAGTTCTTATGTGATACTAGGCAAATCAGTTAATCCAAACTTTTCACAGGTGGGTTCCTCATTTTCTGGGAGCCCAAACTGAGAACCTGGTGTCTAATTTGCAGAGAAGTTGAGCATTCATAGATGGAAATGTAGTCAGTGGGAATTATATTTTTGAATATAAAAAGTGCTATATAATACTAAGTAGTCTTAAAAATCAGATCATAGGTGGCTCAAATGGGGCACTCAAAATTAATGGACTTTTATCTCTCTGTATCTCAATTCCCCATGTACAAATGGGATAATAATATCACTAAAAGCAGCAAAGAGTCCTGTGACACCTTATTGACTAACAGACGTATTGGAGCATGAGCTTTCATGGGTGTATACCCACTTCGTTGGATCATGCATCCAACGAAGTGAGTATTCACCTACGAAAGCTCATGCTCCAATACGTCTGTTAGTCTGTAAGGTGCCACAGGACTCTTTGCTGCTTTTACTGATCCAGACTAACACAGCTACACCTCTAATAATATCACTGTCTCACATGGATGTTGTCAAAATAAATTCATGAATATCTGTGAAGCACTCAGGTATTATAGTAATGAGCACCATCGAAAAGCCCAAGAGGAAAGTAATTCTGTCTTTAGAGCAACATTAGAACAGTGTGTGATAACAAGGCCTAGGATCACACATTCAACAATGAGGCTATAATAAAATATTGAACCGTGGCTCAGTCAGTAAATACACTGGCCATACTGTGCACTAAATGAGGCAGAGCGGCATGTAGAAAAAAATAGCGTGTGATCATGTAATTAAAACTTTATCATAATGCATATGCACAAGAGGACTGAATTAAGGTTGCTCAAGCAATCTTAATTCTGACATTTCCTAACACTGCAGTGCTTGACTTTGTATTCTTAGTCTTCTTTTAATATAATATTGTGTGTGTAATTTACAGAGAAAGGTGCAATGTTAGGATAAGGTCAGAATATGGCTTCCACAAAGGGAGCAGGGAGGAAAAAGGGCAAAGCTGGAAATTAATGAAGCTGCCATTGCAACATGTAGTCTCTCAAATTCGCAAAAGATGTCTGTCTGAATCATGAAGAATTCCTTATAGGCTCCTGGTGCAGTTCAATTCCTTACACAGACTTCTCTGCAAAGATGTTCCTTAAAGACACAATCTAGTTCTTTATACTGAGCATAATTAGTGAAATATTTAGGACGCTATTGTATTAAGTGAAAAATAAAGCAGAAATGCTGCTTTGTAAATAGTTCCATGAGACTAGGCAGAGACAGAGAGAAGAGTGTGCATTTTAGTTCTTGCATACAAAAATACACTCAAGACTCTCCAACATAAAAAGTACCAAGATGGATAAAAAAGAAAACAACACACACACACACACACACACACACACACACACACACACACACACACACACACACACACACACATGAATGAAAAAGCACTGAGGCATTTTTGACCAGCCTTACAGATTGGAGTTCTAAAAAGACCAATAAAAGTGGATGCATCACTTTTATTTTAAGAGTTCTGATGCAGTGGAGGCTAAAAGGTTGTGAGCAATTGGGAGTAGTCAATATATATGAAGGGAGGGACAGAAGGTTACACTCTGGGTTTGGATGCAAAAAATGTTGAGTGAATAGTTTTTCCAACAGGCATCCAGATTTTGTGTCGCTGAAGTCAATGGGAAACAGGATCAGACCCAGATGAGAACAGTAAGAAAACAATTATAACTCTACCTCACTATAACGCTGTCCTCAGGAGACAAAAAATCTTACCGCATTATAGGTGAAAGCACGTTATATCGAACTTGATTTGATCCACCAGAGCACGCAGCCCTGCACCCCCGGAGCACTGCTTTACCATGTTATATCTGAATTTGTGTTATATCAGGTGGCGTTATAATGGAGTAGAGGTTGTGACAAAGTTCCTCTTCTACCTTGGTGGGTCCTGAGCTTATTGGCAAATTTGCTCACCTCAGTGATCTTCCCCACAGTCTGGGTCAACTCCTCCTGTGTCTGATCAGGAGTTGGGAGGTTTTGGGGGGAACCTGGGCCCGCCTTCTACTCCGAGTTCCAGCCCAGGGCCCTGTGGATTTCAGCTGTCTATAGTGCCTTTTGTAACAACTGCATGACAGCTACAACTCCCTGGGCTACTTCCCCATGGCCTCCTCCAAAGACCTTCTTTATCCTCCTCACAGGACCTTCCTCCTGGTGTCTGATAATGCTTGTACTCCTTAGTCCTCTAGCAGCACACCCTCTCACTCTCAGCTCCTTGTGCCTCTTGCTCCCAGCTCCTCACATGCACTTCCTCTCCTCTGGCTCCATCCCACCTGACTGGAGTGAGCTCCTTTTTAAACCCAGGTGCCCTGATTAGCCTGCCTTGATTGGCTGCAGGTGTTCTAATCAGCCTGTCTGCCTTAATTGGTTCTAGCAGGTTCCTGATTACTCTAGTGCAGCCCCTGCTCTGGTCACTCAGGGAACAGAAGCCTGCTTCTCCTGAGGCCAGTAGTGGCTCTCCCTTCGCCCACTCTGCTGTAGAGGAAGGAGGGAGAGGACTGCTGCTGCTGCTGCTGTTCCTGTTCCTGCTGGGCACTGGGCCCTCGCTGCTGCTGTTCCTGTTCCTGTTCCTGCTGGGCACTGGGCCCTCGCTGCTGCTGCTGCTGCTGCTGCTGCTGCTGTTTCTGCTCCTGCTGCTCCCCTGGCTGGGCTAGACACCACCACCCACCCCTCTCTCTGCTGTCTGTTTGCTGGCTGGGTGGTAGATTCCCCCTCCCAGCTCAGTTGCTGCCGTTACTCCACCTACAGCCCCTGGGGGGGTGGCTGCTGGCCTGTTTCCCAGAGAGGAGGGGAGTGAGGGATCCCCGCTCTTGTTGCTGAGGACACCATCTGAGCGGGGTCCCTCCTGCCTGGACACCAGACCACCACCACCTGGAGCTGCTGGGGCTACTGTGGCTGTTGCTGGGGAGCTGTTGGAGCCCTGACGAGAAGGAGGAAGAGGAGTAGAAGAGGACCGCCTGCTGCTGGGAGACCACGTGAAAACCACTGTGGAGGGGGCTTTTCTGGACTGAGTCTTTTTCAAACTGTGCTCTTGTGGTGGGGGTATGGACTGTGTTTGCTGGCGCACTGGGGGTGTGGCGTGGAGCCTGCCCCCGGCCCATCCGTTTCCCCTTTCGCCCCCACCACCATTGTTGCCCCCTGCTGGCTGTTTTCCTTCTGCTTCGGCCTCCTGCCTCTGGGACTGAGCTGCTCGCCTGGCTCACCACGCCCACTTCCATCATTTGGGCCTGCAGCAGCAGCAGCCAACCATTGACTTTTGGGCACAAGTGCCTGTGAGCACACACCCCCCCCCTCCTGGGATGACCCCCTCCCCTTTGCCACATTTGTCTGCCCCACCCATTTCCCTCTGCGGCCCTGATAGTCCTGCCCCAGCCCTGCAGCTGTCCCCGTGGTTCCTCTACCCCATTCCCAGCTTGCCCTTTCCCCTCCTACCCTGTGCTTCCCCAACCCTGATTGGCCCCTCCCCTCGTGCGCCCACGCCCCCTCCCATGCGCTTGTGCCCTTCCCCATTTGGTTTCCCCTTGTTCACTGCACCCCCCCCGCCGTTGTCCCCCCCAATCCCCTAGTGCAACTACAGGAGCCGGAACTCCCCTCTGCGTCGGTGCCCTGAAGCCCTCCCGCCCCTAGGTCCTTGGTTGCTCCCCACGCCCCTTTAGCCTTCCCTTTCTGGCACTCTCCTCCCCTGCCTGCAGCCTAGTGGGGAGGGGTGGTTGCCTCCTCTCATTCCCCTCCCCTCACTGTTTGTCCCCCACCCCGCTCTCGTTATGGCAGGGGATGCGGCAGGGGAGACCCCTTGTGATGCTCCCACCACCCCTCCTCCACCTGCCCCCGTGTCCACTGCCCAAGCCTCTGCCTCGGCCGCCATTGCCGATCCACCTACCACCGCCCCTGCTGGGGCACCGGTGGCAGCGAGTACTGGGGAGACCTCCGCTGCTGCCACGTTCCTCGCCCCTTCTGATTCGGGGGGAGCCCCCTCAGCCGGTGGAAAGGATCGGGGTGGGAAGAAGGGTAAGGGCCCTGCCAGAAAGGCCAGGCCCTCCATGGTGGAGACTTCCCCCGCTTCCGCAGCCCCACTACCGGCTACAGCATCCCTCCTCGCTATTCCCTCCACCAGCTCTGCAGTGTCCCCCCTCGGCCCCCAGGGAGTAAGCCCAGGTGGTGGCGGCCCCCCCGCCTGCCGCCGCTCCTCCAAATGCCGCTTCCGCTACCATCTACAGCGTCTGGGGCCCCTTTCCCACTTTGACCAGGAAGCACGGCGTCCGTTGCCTCCTGGTGCCCGCCTCGCCCCACTTGGAGACCTACGTGCGGGTGTTGGCGAGGGTGGTGGAGCCCACGGCCATCGTGGCAGCCTCCAAAATGTACGGGAAGGTGGTCTTCTTCCTGGCATCAGAGGCCGCCACCCAGGAGGCGGCAGAGACGGGCCTGGGGGTGAGGGGGGTGTTTGTCCCACTGGAGCCATTGGTATGACCTGGGGGTCCGCTTAATCCTGACCTCCGTTCCTACTTTCCTGCCCAATGCTGCCCTGTTGCCCTCCCTTTCTGCCCTGGGACACCCCATATCTGTCATCAGCCCTCTCCTCTTGGGCTGCAAGGACCCCGCCCTCCGTCATGTTCTCTCATTCCGCCAGCAAGTGCAGCTTCAACTGCCGCCGGCGGCGCGTGGTGGGGAGGCGCTCGAGGGGTCCTTTCTGGTCCCCTACCAGGGTGCCCACTACTGGGTGCATTATTCAACGGGGGAGGCCCGGTGCTACCTCTGCCGGGCGATGGGGCACATCTGGAGGGACTGTCCCTTGGCCCAGCACGGAGGAGCGTCCGGGACCCCCGAGCCCCGGCAAGGCGCCGGCCCTGTCATCGCCGGTACCCGGCACCCAAAGCTGCCCCTCCTCCTCCTTCTCAGTCCACCACTGTGAAGGAGGGTGTGGTGGAGATACCGCCGGATGTGGGAGAGGGCTCGTCACAGGGGGAATCTTCCCCCATTTCTGCTGTCCCACCACTGCCTCCCCAAGTCCCTGAGCCATTGCCCTTGCCCCCCGAGACGACCCCTGTTAGCCAGCCCCCGAATGATGCCATGGAGAGCTGGTCTTTAGTGAAGGAGAAGCGGGGCAAGCGGAAGGCTCAAGCCTCATTACATCCTTCGGATTCGGAGCCCCCCCGGAAGAGCAGGAAGGGGGACACTGATGACGAGCTTTCCGCCTTGCCCCCTGATGACTCCCGTTTTGTGGTGCCGGCTGGGGACGCCGTGGCAGCACCAGAAGGTAACACTGCCGCTCCTCCGGGTTCCCTTCCCATGGAAGCCCCCGAGGGGGCCTCTCTCACCCCCTTCCCCCTCGAAGCCTCTGTGAGCGCTGAGGTGGGCGTCGCCTCAGGTGCTGGTGAGGGGGGCCCTGGGGTGGTGGACGGTGATCTCCCTTCTATCTACAAGCAGATCAAGGCCCTAGGTCTGATCCCGGTCATGCAGGGAGAGGACGACCCTCTGCCAGCAGGCCTCGATCTGGGTGACCTCACCACGGCCCCCGTGTCCCCGAGTTCCCTTCCCCTAAATGCTACTTCTGCTCCCACCTCTGAGGGTCCCCTGGAATCCTCCATCAATCCGGCTGCGGGTGGCACCCTGTTGACGGCCACTGAGCCCAATGGGGCAACGGCCAGTGCCCCGCTGCCGAGACCCAGTTCCCAGGGGGTGTCCCTCTTGGGTGTGGAGGAACCACCCTCCTTCCTAGGCAGGGACCCCGTTGACAAACATCTATCTCTGGATGCTGGGGCAGTCGCCCGTGCCACAGTGGCTGAGCCCGGCATTGTTAGGGGTCCCCTTCCCACTTCCCAGATCCCTGAGCCTGGCCAGGAGGAGCCACCGTCCAGTGGCTCAACTATAGAGGCTCCAGATCCTGCCTCTACCTCCTTCCTGGATTCTCTCCCTCTTCTCTCCGCCCTACTCCTGTTAGCCCTGTCCTTGTCCCCCCCACCTCCTGTGGTGCCACTGCCGCCCCTGGGAATGCCCCCCAGGGAGCGGCTTCACTAGTTTTTCCTTGTTCTGACCCACCGGGGGCAGCTGTTCTCCTTCCGCCGCCCCTTCTTCAATCTGGGAGCAGGGCAGGTCGCGTGGCGTCGGCCCATCTGACGCCACGTCAGGGGTCTGCCCCTTACCTGCCCCACTGAGGCCTCACTGGGGGACAGTCATCGATCAGTGATGCCGCCCCCCCATGCCCTGAGGGAGGAGCTGTGCGAGTTCCTTGAGGACATCAGTGGTTCCCGTAACAAAGTCCAGCTTGCACTCCGGTGGTGGGGGGACTTCCATCAGGTCCTCTGGGCCGCGAGGGCCCTCATGGGGGAGGGTAAGAGAACCGGGAAGCAGGCCGCCGTGGCCTACTGGCGGGTCCGTGTCTTCCGTGACACTTTACTCACCTACGGTGTAGGTCACGGATTGCTGCGCGGCCTGCCGAAGGCCGTGGGCGTGTCTGCCGGCGAGGATCCCCCCCAGCCCTCCTCATGGCGCCGATCATCTTTGCCACGGGGCTGTAGGATGGGTCTCCACAGGAGCCAGGTGCTCTCCTTCCTCTGGGAAGGGGGGTCCTCTGTGGTTTTCCTCCAGGAGACCCATACAGATCCGGCCGCTGAAGCTAGCTGGCGGCTGGAGTGGGGGGACGGGGCCTACTTTAGCCACTTCTCGGTTTGCACGGCTGGAGTGGCGACCCTGTTCTCCCCCGACCTACAGCCCGAGGTGCTGGGGGTCGCCGAGGCTGTGCCGAGTTGCCTGCTGCACCTCCAGGTCCGCATGGAGGGGCTTGTGGTTAATCTCGTCAACGTTTATGCCCCAACATCGGGCCCAAAGAGATTGCGTTTTTATCAGCAGGCGTCCGCCTTCCTCGGCTCCCTGGATCCTCGTGAGTGCTTGGTCCTGAGAGGGGACTTTAACACCACCCTGAAGGAATGGGACCGCTCGAGGACCGAGCAGTGCCCAGCCGCTGCGGACGTCCTCTGGGAGATTGTCGAACGCCACTCCCTGGTGGACGTCTGGTGCGACCACCACCCGGACCACGTCTCGACGTTCACCTTTGTCCGGGTGGAGGCCCATCGGTCACGCCACTCCTGGCGGGACTGTATTTACCTGTCGTGTTTTCACCTTTCACAGGCCCACTCCTCCAGCGTTCGGCCAGCCCCCTTTTAGGATCACCACCTTGCCACCGTGATGGCCTCTCACTGCGTGGAGAGGCCGGAGCCGGCATATTGGCACTTTAATAATAGCTTGCTGGAGGATGCAGGCTTCGTGGCGTCCTTCCAGGAATTCTGGCTGGCCTGGCGAGGGCAGAGGCGTGCCTTTTCCTTGGCGCGGCAGTGGTGGGATCTGGGGAAGGCGCGCGCCCGGCTCTTCTGCCATGACTACACCTGGTGCTCCAGCTGACGGAGGGATGCGGCGATAGGGCAGTTGGAGCGGGAGGTCTTGGAGCTGGAGAGGCATCTGGCCGCCAGCCCCGAGAATCCATCCCTCTGCGGAGCGTGCCAGGAGAAGCAAGAGGAGCTCCGCACCCTTGAAGACCATCGGGCCTTGGGTGCTTTTCTTTGATCTCACATCCACCTCCTTCGGGAGATGGATTACGGCTCCCGTTTCTTCTATACCCTGGAGAAAAGGAGGGGGGCCAAGAAGCATGTCACCTGCCTCCTGACGGAGGATGGCACCCTCCTCACGGATCTGGCAGAGATGTGCGAGAGGGCCAGGGCCTTCTACGCGACCCTTTTCTCCCTGGATCCGACCGATCCTGCCGCTTGCAGAGTGCTCTGGGACGGACTCCCGACGGTCAGCACGGGCCACCGGGACTGGCTAGAGCTGCCTCTCACTCTGGCCGAGTTCTCGGAAGCCCTCCGTCGCATGCCCACCAATAAATCTCCGGGCTTGGACGGGCTGACCGTGGAGTTCTACTGCGTGTTCTGGGACGTCCTCGGCCCAGACCTGGTCACCGTCTGGGCCAAGTCTTTGCAGAGCGGGGTCTTCCCTCTCTTGTGCAGGCGAGCCGTGCTCGCCTTATTGCCGAAAAGGGGGGACCTCCGTGACTTACGGAATTGGTGTCCCATCTTGCTCCTCAGCATGGACTACAAAATCGTTGCGAAGGCCATCTCGCTGCGGCTAGGGTCCGTGCTGGCGGACGTGGTCCCGGGCCGCACCATCTTTGATAACTTGTATCTGGTCCGGGACCTTCTGGAATTCGGGTGTAGGGATGGTCTGCCGTTCTCCCTCTTGTCCCTGGATCAGGAGAAGGCGTTCGACAGGGTGGATCACAAGTATCTCCTGGGCACTCTGCGAGTGTTCGGCTTCGGACCCCAGTTTGTGGGTTTTCTCCGGGTGCTGTATGCTTCTGAGGAGTGTCTGGTCAGGCTCAACTGGACCCTGACCGAGCCGGTCAGCTTCAGGCGGGGAGTGCAGCAGGGGTGCCCCCTCTCGGGCCAGCTGTATGCTCTGGCAATCGAGCCCTTTCTCTGTCTCCTCCGCAAGAGGTCAACGGGGTTGGTGCTTCAGGAACTGGAGCTGCGGCTGGTGCTGTCGGCGTACGCTAACGATGTGCTCCTCGTGGTCCAGGACCTGGGCGACTTGGCGTGGGTGGAGGCTTGCCAGGCTGTGTACTCGGCGGCCTCCTCCGCCCGGGTCAACTAGGTCAAGACCTCTGGCCTGGTGGTCGGGGAAGGGTGGTAGGCGGGCTCCCTCCCACCCACGCTTCAGGCCATCCAGTGGAGCATGGATCCGCTGCTCTATCTCGGCGTTTACCTTTCTGCCACGCATCCGTCTCCGCCGGAGAACTGGCATGGTTTGGAGGGCAGGTTAACGGATCGGCTCTGGAAATGGACAGGACTACTCCGGTGCCTCTCCCTTCAGGGGAGGGCACTGGTGCTTAATCAACTGGTCCTGTCCATGCTCTGGTACCGGCTCAACACCCTAGTCCTGGCCCTGGATTTCCTGGCCAACCTCCGGACGGCGATTTTGGAGTTCTTTTGGCCAGAGATGCACTGGGTCTCTGCAGGGGTTCTCCACTTGCCCCTGGAGGGGGGGGGGCAGGGCCTGAAGTGCCTATGCACTCAGGTCCATGTCTTCCGCCTCCAGGCCCTGCAGAGGCTCGTATATGGTGCAGGTAGTCCGGCGTGGAGTGTATTGGCGCATGCCTTCCTCCGCCACTTCCGAGGGCTCCGATACAACCGGCAGCTCTTTTACCTCCATCCGAGAGGTCTTCCACTAGACTTCTCCGGGCTGCCGATCTTCTACCAAGACCTTCTCTGGACCTGGAAGCTCTTTTCAATGACCAGGTCTGTGGCGGCCACCGTGGGGGCCGACCTCCTCGCGGAGCCCCTGCTACACAATCCCCAGCTTCGTGTGCAGGTAGCAGAGTCCCCCGCGGTGCACCAGAGGCTGGTCTTAGCGGGAGTCACCAGGGTCGGAGACCTCCTGGACTAGGACCGGGGAGAGTGGCTGGATCCTCTGACACTCGCTCAGCGCATGGGGCTCTCCAGACCTCGTACTCCCCAGCGTGTACTTCAGGAGGTGAAGGCCGCTTTACTTCCTGCTGCTCGGGCTTACCTCGTCCGGGTCTTGCAAGAGGGCATGCCCCGCCCACCCTTCACCCCAGGCCCCGTGGACATTTTATCGGGCCTCTGCCGCGTGGACCCAATCGGCCCCCTCACCCTTTCACTGCCAGCCGGCTGCACGATCTGCAGCCAGTTCTATTCCAGGCTGCACCACAAAAACATCTGTACACTCTCGTGCTCCACACCCTTCACTACCTCACCCTCGCATCCCGTCCCGATACCAAATGGCGGGACCTCCTGCCACCTCTCGAGGGTGAAAAGCCCTGGTGGGCCAGCTTGTATTCTGCCCTGGTCCCGAGGCCCGCCGGGGATGTCAGCTGGCGGCTTCTTCATGGGGCTATGAGCACGGGCGTGTACTTGGTGTGGTTCACCCCTGTCCCTAACACCTGCACTTTCTGTGGCGAGAAGGAGACCTTGGCGCACATTTATTTGGAGTGCGCCAGGTTGCAGCCCCTGTTCCGGCTCCTCTTGAATATTTTCTTGCATTTTTGGTTGCACTTTTCCCCTCACCTTTTTATCTACACGCTCCCCATCCGTGGCCCCACAAAGTCGCGGGATCTCCTTCTCAATCTCCTCTTGGCCCTGGCCAAACTGGCCATCTACAACACCAGGGAGAGGAGGTTGGCCGACGGGATTTCCTGTGACTGTAGGGCCTATTTCCGTTCCTCCGTCTGTTTATGTATCCGGGCAGAATTCCTCTGGGCGGCGTCCACTGGCTCCCTTGATACCTTCGAGGAGCAGTGGGTGTTGTCCGGGGTTCTCTGCTCGGTGTCCCCATCAGGTTCCCTTCGTTTAGCCCTATGACCTCACTCTCGATCCTGTTTTTTCATTAGTTGTGCCACGTAATTACTTGGTGTCCCAGACCTGTGGGTCCTCCCCTTAGGCTGGGGGGAGGCCCTTTAGAAGTGGGCGGGCTTCGCTCGCCCACCCCTGCTGGATGCCAATAGGACCAGACTCCTACACCCCACTGGTCTGGGTCTGTCACAAGGTGTATTTAGTGCTTCTTAGCAAACATTCTGCAAAACATGATCTGGAATAATAAGTGTGATGGTTTATACCTATATTAGTTTATACTACTGCATTTGCTCTCCCATATTTTCATATCTTTGCAGAGAACAGATACAAAATCCACAGTGCTGCAAAAAGTTGATGTCAATGATGCAATAGGTGTCACTCTTCTCTCTTGGTCACTGTGGACCCACCACCTGCAGCATTGCCTTAAAAAGCCCTATTACTGTGGATGCCATCTTTCAGATGAGACACACAAATGATGATTTGTTATTAATTGCTCAAATTCTGCACTGAATTACACCCACTGTGGCCTCATTGAGTTTGGTCCAAAATCTGTAACGTACATTGGGAATCTTCTGTTACCAATAAAAACATAAATAAAATAAATAAATAAATAAATAATAGCAATTATTCTAGAATGGGATAACTTCAATTCAGTTTTGTTACTGAAAACCCCAATAGCTTGTAATTTAAGTGCTTCCCCTGCGCCCACATAGAACTCCCTCAGATAAGGGTAAACTTCTGTCGTAACTACAGCTACTGCATTTGTGGGAGAAAATATTACATCACAGTCGAATTCTTGAAATCAGTAAAAAGCTTCAATCCTAAAAAAAATCCCATAAATTAAGTGTATCTTCCATAGTAGGGATGGTCATTTTTTTCAAACAGGGAATAGTTTTGCAGCATTAGGAGCATTATGATATTCTCTTTGTATTTTGAAGCTTATTTTGTAAGTGTTTGGTATGTGAACAGAACAGTCTAATTATATAGTTTTTACCCTCTTACCCTAATTATATAGTTTTTACCCTCTTACAGTTTGAGCCAGTCTGGTCTGATCCATCTGATCCATCTGCTCAGCAGTCACTGGTCCCCTCTAGACAGCTCTCTGAAGCAGTTTATCCAGCCTCTGTATCTAGGCTGAGACCTTCTCACCCCTTCGCTGTCAGAAATTATGCAACTTATACTAAATGACCTCAGAGTCCCTTAATGATTGTCAGCTGTTAGTGATTTTTAGCTCTCAGCAGTCTGGGCAGAAACAGGGTTCCACAACAAGTGATTTCAGCATTTAAAATAACAAAGAGCCTATTTAGCTCTGTCTTTGAACAGTGGAGAGGTACAGATTAAACCAGACCATGTACCCTGAGGGAGAGTCCACGCATCCTGAGGGTCAGGCATTAAAGCAGTGTAGGTGTGTCATGTAAATAGTTAGCTCCTGAAGTCTCTCTCACTCTCCAACTAGCTGCTTGGGGACAGTTCATGCAGACCGCGCTTACATAGTAAGATGGGTAGTTCTTACACTTCATTAGTTTTGCTGTTCTTCCAATATAGAGATCAGCTAGCTGTTGTGAAGTGATTACTGTAATGTCCTCATGTCAACCATTTAGCAAGACCAAATGGGTCAAATTTATCTCTGATGAAGTCAAACCAGGGATAAATCAAGCCCTTTATATATGGTAGATAGTTATTTTTCAAAAGTATTTAGGTGCCTAAAAATGCAGATAGCTGCTTAGTGGGATTTTCAGAAATACCAGGTTACCTAACTCACATTAAGATAAATGGGAATTAGGAACCTGGGCTTTAATATCTACACTCTCGTTTCTGCATGCCCTCTGTCTTCTGTATTCTTTCACACAGACTGCAAAGTACAAGAAAGGTAAACAACTCTAGTTTGTCAGAGACCTGGGTAACCATATTGATACAAACAAGAAATCTGTTATAGATACCATATCTGTTTATGCATTTTTGAACGTTACTTTCATAATGTCATAATTTGTGGAGGGCACAGATGTTCACCTCCAGTTACTCTTAAGGAAATTCAAATGCAAAATGCTTTGTTTGAAAACTCCACAACAGCAGTACACACATAAATCAGTCCCAAACTCTAAATGAGAAATTAACATTTTTGAGATGTGCTACAGCAACTTGTTTTAAATTCAGGTTCAGAACTATGCTTTTGATTTAAGACACAGGGGACAGGTCTACCTCTGTTGTAAGTGAATATATAAGGGATAAATTTGCTTCATTGCCTTTAATGTATGTTATCTGAGGGTAAAACAGTTACAGAATGTTATATCCCAAACCCAAGTATTACAAACCCAGGAAATTCACAGTTAAGGTTACACATAAAAGAAATCCAAAGATGTTAAGGTATGGAAATGCACAGTTAAGGCACCAGAACAATCATAACCCTGCCATGTAGTGATACCTCACAATAACCATCTCAATGTAATTAAGGTTTGTCAGGGTTTGTGTTCACAGCTTAAATTAAATGTATTTTTAAAGACAAAATAAAGTTTGCTTTTTAAAAACAAATATTTCCCTTCATAATGTCACTACACGGCAAGTTTGAAGAGTTTGTGTTATTCCATTAGTAACAAGATTTGGCACAAAGAAAATACTGACACAAGATGTTAAACATCATCTTACAGAACCCATTTTTAAAATAATTTTAAATTGTTAAATAATTAATGGATATACTTTTATATTATGAAAATTAATTCTCTACTGAAGAAAGAAAAAGAAATATTATGTCATACATAACACAGAGGTTCAATCCCTGCTTAAGTGCCAAATGGAACTCAATTTTAGCTATAGAGTTGCAACTGATCTCCATAATTACATTATAAAAATGATATGATATAAAATTATACATTATAAAAATGATATAAATTCATATTTACATATATTCCCATTACTTTTGCTGCTTCTTCTGTGTGATATTTGTATAGGTAGTTACAAGTGACATCAGTTTTACCGCCTTTGCTTCATGAAATCAGAGGGGCTAATTCTTTTTAAATTATTATTATTATTTATTTATTTATTTATTATTTATTATTTATTTTTATTTGTTTATTAAAGTGAATGACAAAACTCTTACTGACTTCAATAAAAGCACTTGGTTTTTATTATGGCAATGCTAAAGTTTCCAGTTAGGATGACATTGTACCGACACATAGTAAAACCAGTTTCCTGAAGAGCTTACAATCTAAGGTCACAATCCTGCAACAATTTCTACAAGGGTGGACCCCTGCATGTTGTGTGGCATCATATTGATTACACATTAATATTTTCAAGAATAAGTGCTAAATATTACCCATCCTTAATTATTAAAAATGTTCATATTTTAAAGTTGTAATGGATAGTGGAATCGCATGAAATAGCTGGGCACATATCTAACTATGCAAGATTTTAAATTTGTACCAAGATTATCCAAAACCTGGGGAATTCCAAATTAAAAAATGTTTGAAAGGTTAATTCATGACCAGGTGTCATGAGTTGGCACAGGAATCAGTAGGAGAGCACAAAGAGTCGCTATGTAGAAATGCTAATGAGGAAAGAGAATACAAAGCGGCTTGGAGGACAAATGTCATGGCATTTGTTAAATGAAAATTATGCGACAATGATGTGTCCTGGAATGATACATTTTCTGGAACGAAGAAAAGAATGCAAGGTAAAATAATTTAGATAAGGAACCAGTAAGATTATCCTAAATAAATATTGCACACATAATGAACAAGGACACAAGAACTATGTATTAGCAGTAGGCTTAAATTTTCAAAAGTTACTACTGATTTTACTTAATTTTTGGATACTCAACCTGATCCACCTTGAAGAACCCTGATTTTTAAAAAGTTCTAAACAACTTTCCTATGAAAATCAGATCCTATTAATGACAGGTTTCAGAGTAGCAGTCGTGTTAGTCTGTATCCGCTAAAAGAACAGGAGTACTTGTGGCACCTTAGAGATTAACAAATTCATTTGAGCATAAGCTTTCGTGGGCTACAGCCCACTTCATCAGATGCATGTAGTGGAAAATATATATTCATAGAAAACATGAAACAATGGGTGTTACCATACAAACTATAAGGAGAGTGATCAGTTAAGGTGAGCTATTACCAGCAGGAGAGAAAGAGAAATGTTTGTAGTGGTAATGAAAATGACCCATTTCCAGCAATTGACAAGGAGATTGAAGGAACTGTGTGTGGTGAGGTGGGGAAATAAACATGGGGAAATAGTTTTACTTTGTTTCATTTAGAAAGGAAGATGATGTCTGTCTGTATCTGCATGAGTTTTTTTCATGAAGTTGATGGATTTCCACTCCATAAGGCTAAATTCAGTGTCTTGCATAATGACAGGTTTCAGAATAGCAACTATGTTAGTCTGTATCTTCAAAAAGAACAAGAGTACTTGTGGCACCTTGAGACTAACAAATTTATTTGAGCATAAGATTTCATGGGCTACAGCCTGCTTCATTGGATGCATGCAGTGGAAAATACAGTAGGAAGATCTATATATACACAGAGAACATGAAACAATGTGGAGAGTGATCAGTTAAGGTGAGCTATTCTCGCCCCGCCTCCCACCCCACAGTTACTTACATCTCCTTGTCAATTGCTGGAAATGGGCCATTTTCATTACCACTATAAACAGTTCTTTTTCTCTCCTGCTGAGAATAGCTCATCTTAACTGATCACTCTCCTTATAGTGTGTATGGTAACACGCATTGTTTCATGTTCTCTGTGTGTATATATATATATCTATATCTTCCCACTGTATTTTCCACTACATGCATCCGATGAAGGGACTGTAGCCCACAAAAGTGGCCAGCACATCTCTCACCCGCACTGCTTCCCGCAGCCCCTATTGGCCTGGGACAGCAAACTGCAGCCAGCGGGAGCCGTGATCAGATGAACTTGCTGACGCAGCAGGTAAACAAACTGGTCTGGCCCGCCAGTTTACCCTGGCGAGCCGTGTGCCAGAAGTTGCCGACCCCTGCTGTAACTGAAAGCGTAAATTGGCTCAAAGAGTTTTCCTCTTCTCTTCATTGAGAACAAGACTGGGATCTAGGTTAAGACGAAAAAAATGAAAATAAACACACAAAGAAATGAAGCACTGGTTTGTGTCTTAAAGGAAAAGGGGAGTGCTATGCTTATAAAAATATGATATCATATCTTAGGTGAGTAGTCTGTGTACAAAGACCTAGTTTTTTTTTAAATGTAATTGTATGTATTAATTTTATTTAGACTAGAATTGAGCAAATAACTAATTTTTTTGGCAGTTGGCAGTTCTGGAAAAAAAAAAGAAGGGTTCAAACTATATTGAATAAAAAAATTGTAAAAAAGGGGAATAAAAAAATCTATTTTAGGTTGAACGAAGCCAGACTATAGAGCACTGATACTCAGACTGAGGTTTGGGAGTTGCAAGTGGCTCTGTAATGTGGCTCCTGCGGCTCTTTGCAGCATATGATATTAAAGCACTGTATGATATAATTATTAACCAATAAGGATATTTTACTACATTATTAACCAATTGTAAAATACTTAGTAATTTTTTCTGTGAGAATTCTACGTATATAATAGTAAAAGAAACAATGAATTCACACTATTGTAGCTCTTTTGGGTAACATTGATCACTAATTTGGCTCCTGAACCACTGAGGTAAGAGTCATTCTCACTCTTTCCCTAGGCCAGTGACTAATCATCGTCATTGATAATGGCAATTTGCTTTCACTGTGAATGACAATATCATTTATGGTTTAAGCCCCAATTTCTGTTGGGTGGGGGTGTCATAACTTTATTCCCAGATCTGGAACTTAGCGTCCAAAATATGGGGGTTAGCATGAAAACCTCCAAGCTTAGCTTCCAGCTTGGACCTGGTACTTGCTGCCACCACCCAAAAAATTAGAGTGTTTTGGGGCACTCTGGTCCCCCTGAAAAACCTTCCCTGGGGACCCCAAGACCCAAATCCCTTGAGTCTCACAACAAAGGGAAATAATCCTTTTTCCCTTCCCCCCTCCAGGTGCTCCTGGAAAGATACACAGACACAAGCTCTGTGAATCCAAACAGAGTGACTCCCCCTCTCTGTTCCCAGTCCTGGAACAAAAAGTACTTTCCTCTTCACCCAGAGGGAATGCAAAATCAGGCTAGCCACTTCAACACACACAGATCTCCCCTGATTTCTTCCTCCCACCAATTCCCTGGTGAGACTCAATTTCCCTGCAGTAAAGAAAAACTCCAACAGGTCTTAAAAGAAAGCTTTATATAAAAAAGAAAGAAAAAATACAAATAGTCTCTCTGTATTAAGATGACGAATACAGGGTCAATTGCTTAAAAGAATATTGAATAAACAGCCTTATTCAAAAAGAATACAAATCAAAGCACTCCAGCACTTATATTAATGCAAATACCAAAGAAAAGAAACCATATAACTTACTATCTGATCTCTTTGTCCTTACACTTAGAAACAAAAGATTAGAAAACAGAACTACTTCTCCAAAGCTCAGAGGAAGCAGGCAGCCAGAAAACAAAGACCCCAGACACACAATTCCCTCCACCCAAAGTTGAAAAAATCCGGTTTCCTGATTGGTCCTCTGGTCAGGTGCTCCAGGTGAAAGAGACATTAACTCTTAGCTATCTGTTTATGACACGCCCCCCAAATTGCAGACAGTGGGGAAGCTCACTGGCGGCGATTTCCTTCTAGAACTTGAAAATAAACAGATTAATACAACACATGCACCTTTACATATACTACTAAGTATATAACTAACAGACTTTTACATTTTAAAAACACTTTTTAACTACTGAATTCTGGGAAACTCTCATGGGAGAGAGCATCAGCAACTTTGTTAGAAGCTCCTGTGATGTGTTGAATTTCAAAATGAAAATCTTGGAGAGCTAAACTCCAACGAAGAAGTTTCTTGTTGTTCCTCTTGGCAGTATGAAGCCACTTTAGTGCAGCATCGTCAGTTTGTAGTTTGAACCGCCGTCCCCAAACATATGGGCGTAGCTTTTCCAGGGCGTACACAATGGCATAGCATTCCTTTTCACTGACTGACCAGTGACTTTCCCTCTCAGACAGTTTCTTGCTGAGAAACACGACAGGATGGAAGTTGTGATCTGTTGCTTCCTGCATGAGCACTGCTCCTATACCACGCTCAGATGCATCCGTGGTTACTAGGAATGGCTTATCAAAGTCCGGGGCCCTGAGCACAGGGTCAGACATGAGCGTTGCCTTAAGCTGGGTAAAGGCTTTTTGACACTCATCAGTCCACTTAACGGCATTTGGCTGGGTCTTTTTGGTTAGGTCGGTCAATGGGGCAGCGATTTGGCTGTAGTGTGGTACAAATCGCCTGTAGTATCCGGCCAAGCCTAAGAAGGATTGGACCAGTTTCTTTGACCTTGGGACAGGCCACTTTTGGATAGCATCCACCTTGGCCTGTAGGGGGTTTATGGTTCCTCGACCCACCTGGTGCCCCAGGTAAGTAACTCTGTTTTGGCCGATTTGACACTTTTTGGCCTTAACAGTTAGTCCTGCCTGCCTGATGCACTCAAAGACCTTTTCCAGGTGTAGTAGGTGTTCGGGCCAGGAGTCTGAAAAAATGGCCACATCATCGAGGTAGGCAACTGCAAATTCTCCCAGTCCAGCTAGCAGACCATCTACCAGCCTCTGGAAGGTGGCAGGTGCATTTCGAAGGCCGAAAGGAAGGACATTGAATTCATACACCCCCGCATGGGTGACGAATGCTGACCTGTCCTTGGCAGGTTCATCTAGCGGTACTTGCCAGTACCCCTTGGTTAAGTCTATTGTAGAGATGAACTGGGCACGTCCCAACTTTTCCAATAGCTCATCGGTGCGTGGCATTGGATAGTTGTCCGGACGAGTTACAGCATTTAGCTTACGGTAGTCCACGCAAAAGCGTATTTGCCCATCTGGTTTGGGTACCAAAACCACTGGAGATGCCCATGCACTGGTAGATGAGCGGATTATACCCATCTGTAGCATGTTCTGGATCTCCCGTTCTATAGCAGCTTGGGCATGAGGAGACACCCGGTAGGGTGGGGTTCTGATTGGGTGAGCATTACCTGTATCAATGGAGTGGTATGCCCGTTCAGTCCGTCCTGGGGTGGCTGAGAACAATGGGGCGAAGCTAGTGCACGGCTCCTTGATTTGTTGCCGCTGCAGACGTTGCAGGGTGGTTGAGAGGTTCACCTCTTCCACGCCACCGTCTTTTTTTCCGTCGTAGTAGACACCGTTAGGCCACTCAGCCTCATCTCCCTGGACTGTAAACTGACAAACCTGTAAGTCTCTGGAATAGAAAGGCTTGAGAGAATTAACATGGTACACTTTAGGCTTTAGTGAGGAATTGGGAAATGCTATGAGGTAGTTTACAGTTCCCAGGCGCTCTTGGACCGTGAATGGCCCTTCCCATGATGCTTTCATCTTATGGGCCTGTTGCGCCTTCAAGACCATAACCTGGTCTCCTACCCTGAAAGAACGTTCTCTGGCATGTCTGTCATTCCAGGCCTTTTGCTGTTCCTGAGCATCCTTTAGGTTCTGTCTAGCAAGGGCTAAAGAGTGTTGGAGGGTGCTTTGTAGGTTGCTTACAAAGTCCAGAATGTTAGTTCCTGGAGAAGGCGTAAACCCCTCCCATTGCTGCTTCACCAACTGTAATGGCCCCTTAACCTCGTAACCATACACAAGTTCAAATGGTGAAAACCCTAAACTGGGATGTGGTACAGCCCTGTAGGCAAACAGCAACTGCTGCAACACTAGGTCCCAATTATTGGAGAATTCGTTGATGAATTTTCGTATCATGGCCCCCAAAGTTCCATTGAACCTTTCCACCAGGCCATTGGTTTGATGGTGGTACGGGGTGGCAACCAAGTGATTCACCCCATGAGTTTCCCACAGTTTTTCCATGGTTCCTGCCAGGAAATTAGACCCTGAATCTGTAAGGATGTCAGAGGGCCAACCTACCCTGGCAAAGATGTCTGTTAGGGCCAGGCACACAGTGTTAGCCCTGGTGTTGCCTAGAGCTACTGCTTCTGGCCATCGGGTAGCAAAGTCCACTAAAGTCAGTACGTACTGCTTTCCTCTGGGCGTCTTTTTTGGGAAAGGGCCCAGAATATCCACAGCTACTCGCTGAAATGGGACCTCAATTATGGGGAGTGGCTGGAGAGGGGCCTTGACCTGGTCTTGAGGCTTACCCATTCTTTGGCATACCTCACAAGACCGGACATACTTGGCAACATCCTTGCCGATCCCCTCCCAGTGGAAGGACTTCCCCAACCGGTCCTTGGTTCTGTTCATCCCAGCATGGCCACTGGGATGATCATGGGCTAAGCTTAAGAGCTTCCCCCGGTACTTAGTTGGAACCACCAACTGTTTTTGCGGCTGCCATTCTTCCCGGTGTCCACCAGAAAGAATTTCCTTGTATAAAAGTCCTTGGTCTATAACAAACCGGGATCGATTAGAAGAGCTGAGAGGCGGTGGGGTGCTCCGTGCCGCCGCCCAAGCTTTCTGAAGGCTGTCATCTGCTTCCTGCTCAGTCTGGAACTGTTCCCTTGAGGCTGGGGTCACCAGTTCTTCCTCAGACTGTGGACTTGGGCTTGGTTCCTCTGGAAGCGATGTAGGTGATAGGGCTGTTTCCGTTGCTGGTGAACCGCTCTCCGCTGGTGCACCTGAGGGTATTTCAGGCTCTGGCTGAGCCTTTTGGGTATGGCTGTCTTTTGCTTCTGCCAGTTCTGGCTCGCTGGCGCCCTCTGGCGTTGAGTTTGAAGATGTGGTTGCACTTGCTGGTGCTGGTTGCTGTTCCAGTTCTGGGCCTGGGACTGGAGATGCTATGGCTGTTTCAGTGGTAGGCATGGAATCCGGGTCCACTACCTCTGTCTGGGTCTCTGGTAACACAGACGGGGCCTCTGTGGACGGCTCAGGAACAGGAATGGGTCTGGAAGCTTGCCTGGTTTGGCTACGTGTAACCATTCCCACTCTCTTGGCCCGCCTCACCTGATTGGCCAAGTCTTCCCCCAGTAGCATGGGGATAGGATAATTGTCATAGACTGCAAAAGTCCACATTCCTGACCAGCCTTTGTACTGGACAGGCAGATGAGCTGTAGGCAAGTCTACAGCTTGTGACATGAAGGGGTAAATTGTAACTTTGGCCTTTGGGTTGATGAATTTGGGGTCTACGAAGGATTGGTGGATAGCTGACACTTGTGCCCCCGTGTCTCTCCACGCAGTAACCTTCTTTCCGCCCACTCTCAAATTTTCCCTTTGCTCCAAGGGTATTTGAGAGGCATCCGGGCCTGGGGATCTTTGGTGTGATGGTGGTGTAATGAATTGCACTCGCATGGTGTTCTTTGGACAGTTGGCCTTGATATGTCCCAGTTCATTACACTTAAAGCATCTTCCATCTGATGGGTCACCGGGCCGAGGTGAGTTACTGGAGACTGATGAGGTGGACGGGTAGGGTGTCTGTGGCTTTACTTGGGTGGTATGTGGGGTCTTTGTCTGTCCTCGGTTGTAGGGTTTATGGTCTGTGTGCCCCCGGGGGTAATCGCTCCCCTTGACAGTAGCTTTCTTGCTTTCTGCCAGTTCCATCCATTTGGCTCCAATCTCCCCCGCCTCAGCGATATCTTTGGGTTTTCCATCTTGTATGTACCGTGTGATGTCTTCAGGAACACCATCCAAGAACTGCTCCATTTGTATGAGGAGGTTCAGTTCTTCCAAGGTTTGAATGTTGTTTCCTGTTATCCAGGCCTCATAGTTTTTTGCAATGTAGTAGGCGTGTTTGGGAAATGACACCTCTGGTTTCCACGTTTGGGTTCTGAAACGCCGGCGGGCATGATCTGGGGTTATCCCCATTCTGTATCTGGCCTTGGTTTGAAAAAGTTTATAGTCATTCATTTGCTGCTTAGGCATTTCAGCGGCCACCTCTGCTAAAGGTCCACTGAGTTGTGGCCTTAATTCTACCATGTACTGGTCTTCGGGGATGCTGTACCCAAGACAGGCTCTTTCAAAATTTTCCAAGAAGGCCTCGGTGTCATCACCTGCCTTGTAGGTGGGAAATTTCCTGTGCTGTGGAGCAATAATGGGCGATGGGTTGTTAGGATTGGCTGGAGTCTGTTGCTTAGCCTTTTCTAATTCCATGGCCTGTTGGTGGGCTTCCCTCTGGAGTTCTATCTGTCTTCTGTGGGCTGCCTCTTCTTCTTCGTGCTTTCTTCTGTGGGCCAACTCTTCTTCTGCTTGTTTCCTTCGGTGGGCCACCTCTTCTTCCTCTAGTTTTCTTTTGTGTGCTGCCTCTTTGATTTGTTCTTCTCTTTCTTTCATCTCCATTTGTCGCCTGTGTTCAGCTTCTTTGAATTGCTCTTTGGCCTTACTTTTTGCCTTAGAAGTCATGATTCCTGTTTTCTTGTGTTGGGGTGCCCTCCGGTGTTTATCCTCTGAACTGCAGGTTCTCTGTTGCCTCCTGAAGTCTGCCTAGCAACAGTGCCTTTAGCTAATCTTCAATGTCAAGTAAACCTGAAAAACCACTTTATTTGCATTTATATAGTGCTGATATGACTCTCAATGGGAGTGCTATTGTGTGACAAAAGACTCGTGATAGCCCTTAACGACTTCTTGCTTAACATGCAAGCCACAAACTGCCAGAGAGAGCAGAAAAAAAAATTCTCTCTGGTTCCCTTTTAAAACCAAACTGTTTCTCTCTGCTAAAAAGCCCTTAGCAGAGAAAAGAAAAATATAATATTCCTACTGGCTTCTGGATTCTGTCTATCTCCCACCCGCTGCCACTCATGTTAATAACCTTATTCCCAGATCTGGACCTTAGCGTCCAAAATATGGGGGTTAGCATGAAAACCTCCAAGCTTAGCTTCCAGCTTGGACCTGGTACTTGCTGCCACCACCCAAAAAATTAGAGTGTTTTGGGGCACTCTGGTCCCCCTGAAAAACCTTCCCTGGGGACCCCAAGACCCAAATCCTTTGAGTCTCACAACAAAGGGAAATAATCCTTTTTCCCTTCCCCCCTCCAGGTGCTCCTGGAGAGATACACAGACACAAGCTCTGTGAATCCAAACAGAGTGACTCCCCCTCTCTGTTCCCAGTCCTGGAACAAAAAGTACTTTCCTATTCCCCCAGAGGGAATGCAAAATCAGGCTAGCCATTTCAACACACACAGATCTCCCCTGATTTCTTCCTCCCACCAATTCCCTGATGAGTACAGACTCAATTTCCCTGAAGTAAAGAAAAACTCCAACAGGTCTGAAAAGAAAGCTTTATATAAAAAAAGAAAGAAAAATACATACAAATAGTCTCTCTGTATTAAGATGACACAATACAGGGCAATTTCTTAAAAGAATATTGAATAAACAGCCTTATTCAAAAAGAATACAAATCAAAGCACTCCAGCACTTATATTAATGCAAATACCAAAGAAAAGAAACCATATAACTTACTATCTGATCTCTTTGTCCTTACACTTAGAAACAAAAGATTAGAAAACAGAACTACTTCTCCAAAGCTCAGAGGAAGCAGGCAGCCAGAAAACAAAGACCCCAGACACACAATTCCCTCCACCCAAAGTTGAAAAAATCCGGTTTCCTGATTGGGTTAATGTCTCTTTCACCTGGAGCACCTGACCAGAGGACCAATCAGGAAACCTGATTTTTTCAACTTTGGGTGGAGGGAATTGTGTGTCTGGGGTCTTTGTTTTCTGGCTGCCTGCTTTCTCTGAGCTTTGGAGAAGTAGTTCTGTTTTCTAATCTTCTGTTTCTAAGTGTAAGGACAAAGAGATCAGATAGTAAGTTATATGGTTTCTTTTCTTTGGTATTTGCATTAATATAAGTGCTGGAGTGCTTTGATTTGTATTCTTTTTGAATAAGGCTGTTTATTCAATATTCTTTTAAGAAATTGCCCTGTATTGTGTCATCTTAATACAGAGAGACTATTTGTATGTATTTTTCTTTCTTTTTTTATATAAAGCTTTCTTTTAAGACCTGTTGGAGTTTTTCTTTACTTCAGGGAAATTGAGTCTGTACTCATCAGGGAATTGGTGGGAGGAAGAAATCAGGGGAGATCTGTGTGTGTTGAAATGGCTAGCCTGATTTTGCATTCCCTCTGGGGGAATAGGAAAGTACTTTTTGTTCCAGGACTGGGAACAGAGAGGGGGAGTCACTCTGTTTGGATTCACAGAGCTTGTGTCTGTGTATCTCTCCAGGAGCACCTGGAGGGGGGAAGGGAAAAAGGATTATTTCCCTTTGTTGTGAGACTCAAAGGATTTGGGTCTTGGGGTCCCCAGGGAAGGTTTTTCAGGGGGACCAGAGTGCCCCAAAACACTCTAATTTTTTGGGTGGTGGCAGCAAGTACCAGGTCCAAGCTGGAAGCTAAGCTTGGAGGTTTTCATGCTAACCCCCATATTTTGGACGCTAAGGTCCAGATCTGGGAATAAGGTTATTAACATGAGTGGCAGCGGGTGGGAGATAGACAGAATCAGAAGCCAGTAGGAATATTATATTTTTCTTTTCTCTGCTAAGGGCTTTTTAGCAGAGAGAAACAGTTTGGTTTTAAAAGGGAACCGGAGAGAATTTTTTTTTTCTGCTCTCTCTGGCAGTTTGTGGCTTGCATGTTAAGCAAGAAGTCGTTAAGGGCTATCACGAGTCTTTTGTCACACAATAGCACTCCCATTGAGAGTCATATCAGCACTATATAAATGCAAATAAAGTGGTTTTTCAGGTTTACTTGACATTGAAGATTAGCTAAAGGCACTGTTGCTAGGCAGACTTCAGGAGGCAACAGAGAACCTGCAGTTCAGAGGATAAACACCGGAGGGCACCCCAACACAAGAAAACAGGAATCATGACTTCTAAGGCAAAAAGTAAGGCCAAAGAGCAATTCAAAGAAGCTGAACACAGGCGACAAATGGAGATGAAAGAAAGAGAAGAACAAATCAAAGAGGCAGCACACAAAAGAAAACTAGAGGAAGAAGAGGTGGCCCACCGAAGGAAACAAGCAGAAGAAGAGTTGGCCCACAGAAGAAAGCACGAAGAAGAAGAGGCAGCCCACAGAAGACAGATAGAACTCCAGAGGGAAGCCCACCAACAGGCCATGGAATTAGAAAAGGCTAAGCAACAGACTCCAGCCAATCCTAACAACCCATCGCCCATTATTGCTCCACAGCACAGGAAATTTCCCACCTACAAGGCAGGTGATGACACCGAGGCCTTCTTGGAAAATTTTGAAAGAGCCTGTCTTGGGTACAGCATCCCCGAAGACCAGTACATGGTAGAATTAAGGCCACAACTCAGTGGACCTTTAGCAGAGGTGGCCGCTGAAATGCCTAAGCAGCAAATGAATGACTATAAACTTTTTCAAACCAAGGCCAGATACAGAATGGGGATAACCCCAGATCATGCCCGCCGGCGTTTCAGAACCCAAACGTGGAAACCAGAGGTGTCATTTCCCAAACACGCCTACTACATTGCAAAAAACTATGAGGCCTGGATAACAGGAAACAACATTCAAACCTTGGAAGAACTGAACCTCCTCATACAAATGGAGCAGTTCTTGGATGGTGTTCCTGAAGACATCACACGGTACATACAAGATGGAAAACCCAAAGATATCGCTGAGGTGGGGGAGATTGGAGCCAAATGGATGGAACTGGCAGAAAGCAAGAAAGCTACTGTCAAGGGGAGCGATTACCCCCGGGGGCACACAGACCATAAACCCTACAACCGAGGACAGCCAAAGACCCCACATACCACCCAAGTAAAGCCACAGACATCCTACCCTTCCACCTCATCAGTCTCCAGTAACTCACCTCGGCCCGGTGACCCATCAGATGGAAGATGCTTTAAGTGTAATGAACTGGGACATATCAAGGCCAACTGTCCAAAGAACACCATGCGAGTGCAATTCATTACACCACCATCACACCAAAGATCCCCAGGCCCGGATGCCTCTCAAATACCCTTGGAGCGAAGGGAAAATTTGAGAGTGGGCGGAAAGAAGGTTACTGCGTGGAGAGACACGGGGGCACAAGTGTCAGCTATCCACCAATCCTTCGTAGACCCCAAATTCATCAACCCAAAGGCCAAAGTTACAATTTACCCCTTCATGTCACAAGCTGTAGACTTGCCTACAGCTCAACTGCCTGTCCAGTACAAAGGCTGGTCAGGAATGTGGACTTTTGCAGTCTATGACAATTATCCTATCCCCATGCTACTGGGGGAAGACTTGGCCAATCAGGTGAGGCGGGCCAAGAGAGTGGGAATGGTTACACGTAGCCAAACCAGGCAAGCTTCCAGACCCATTCCTGTTCCTGAGCCGTCCACAGAGGCCCCGTCTGTGTTACCAGAGACCCAGACAGAGGTAGTGGACCCGGATTCCATGCCTACCACTGAAACAGCCATAGCATCTCCAGTCCCAGGCCCGGAACTGGAACAGCAACCAGCACCAGCAAGTGCAACCACATCTTCAAACTCAACGCCAGAGGGCGCCAGCGAGCCATAACTGGCAGAAGCAAAAGACAGCCATACCCAAAAGGCTCAGCCAGAGCCTGAAATACCCTCAGGTGCACCAGCGGAGAGCGGTTCACCAGCAACGGAAACAACCCCATCACCTACATCGCTTCCAGAGGAACCAAGCCCAAGTCCACAGTCTGAGGAAGAACTGGTGACCCCAGCCTCAAGGGAACAGTTCCAGACTGAGCAGGAAGCAGATGACAGCCTTCAGAAAGCTTGGGCGGCGACACGGAGCACCCCACCGCCTCTCAGCTCTTCTAATCGATCCCGGTTTGTTATAGACCAAGGACTTTTATACAAGGAAATTCTTTCTGGTGGACACCGGGAAGAATGGCAGCCGCAAAAACAGTTGGTGGTTCCAACTAAGTACCGGGGGAAGCTCTTAAGCTTAGCCCATGATCATCCCAGTGGCCATGCTGGGATGAACAGAACCAAGGACAGGTTGGGGAAGTCCTTCCACTGGGAGGGGATCGGCAAGGATGTTGCCAAGTATGTCCGGTCTTGTGAGGTATGCCAAAGAATGGGTAAGCCTCAAGACCAGGTCAAGGCCCCTCTCCAGCCACTCCCCATAATTGAGGTCCCATTTCAGCGAGTAGCTGTGGATATTCTGGGCCCTTTCCCAAAAAAGACGCCCAGAGGAAAGCAGTATGTACTGACTTTAGTGGACTTTGCTACCCGATGGCCAGAAGCAGTAGCTCTAGGCAACACCAGGGCTAACACTGTGTGCCTGGCCCTAACAGACATCTTTGCCAGGGTAGGTTGGCCCTCTGACATCCTTACAGATTCAGGGTCTAATTTCCTGGCAGGAACCATGGAAAAACTGTGGGAAACTCATGGGGTGAATCACTTGGTTGCCACCCCGTACCACCATCAAACCAATGGCCTGGTGGAAAGGTTCAATGGAACTTTGGGGGCCATGATACGAAAATTCATCAACGAATTCTCCAATAATTGGGACCTAGTGTTGCAGCAGTTGCTGTTTGCCTACAGGGCTGTACCACATCCCAGTTTAGGGTTTTCACCATTTGAACTTGTGTATGGTCACGAGGTTAAGGGGCCATTACAGTTGGTGAAGCAGCAATGGGAGGGGTTTACGCCTTCTCCAGGAACTAACATTCTGGACTTTGTAAGCAACCTACAAAGCACCCTCCAACACTCTTTAGCCCTTGCTAGACAGAACCTAAAGGATGCTCAGGAACAGCAAAAGGCCTGGTATGACAGACATGCCAGAGAACTTCTTTCAGGGTAAGAGACCAGGTTATGGTCTTGAAGGCGCAACAGGCCCATAAGATGGAAGCATCATGGGAAGGGCCATTCACGGTCCAAGAGCGCCTGGGAACTGTAAACTACCTCATAGCATTTCCCAATTCCTCACTAAAGCCTAAAGTGTACCATGTTAATTCTCTCAAGCCTTTCTATTCCAGAGACTTACAGGTTTGTCAGTTTACAGTCCAGGGAGATGAGGCTGAGTGGCCTAACGGTGTCTACTACGACGGAAAAAAAGACGGTGGCGTGGAAGAGGTGAACCTCTCAACCACCCTGGAACGTCTGCAGCGGCAACAAATCAAGGAACTGTGCACTAGCTTCGCCCCATTGTTCTCAGCCACCCCAGGACGGACTGAACGGGCATACCACTCCATTGATACAGGTAATGCTCACCCAATCAGAACCCCACCCTACCGGGTGTCTCCTCATGCCCAAGCTGCTATAGAACGGGAGATCCAGAACATGCTACAGATGGGTATAATCCGCTCATCTACCAGTGCATGGGCATCTCCAGTGGTTCTGGTACCCAAACCAGATGGGCAAATACGCTTTTGCGTGGACTACCGTAAGCTAAATGCTGTAACTCGTCCGGACAACTATCCAATGCCACGCACCGATGAGCTATTGGAAAAGTTGGGACGTGCCCAGTTCATCTCTACAATAGACTTAACCAAGGGGTACTGGCAAGTACCGCTAGATGAACCTGCCAAGGACAGGTCAGCATTCGTCACCCATGCGGGGGTGTATGAATTCAATGTCCTTCCTTTCGGCCTTCGAAATGCACCTGCCACCTTCCAGAGGCTGGTAGATGGTCTGCTAGCTGGACTGGGAGAATTTGCAGTTGCCTACCTTGATGATGTGGCCATTTTTTCAGACTCCTGGCCCGAACACCTACTACACCTGGAAAAGGTCTTTGAGTGCATCAGGCAGGCAGGACTAACTGTTAAGGCCAAAAAGTGTCAAATCGGCCAAAACAGAGTTACTTACCTGGGGCACCAGGTGGGTCGAGGAACCATAAACCCCCTACAGGCCAAGGAGGATGCTATCCAAAAGTGGCCTGTCCCAAGGTCAAAGAAACAGGTCCAATCCTTCTTAGGCTTGGCCGGATACTACAGGCGATTTGTACCACACTACAGCCAAATCGCTGCCCCATTGACCGACCTAACCAAAAAGACCCAGCCAAATGCCGTTAAGTGGACTGATGAGTGTCAAAAAGCCTTTACCCAGCTTAAGGCAACGCTCATGTCTGACCCTGTGCTCAGGGCCCCGGACTTTGATAAGCCATTCCTAGTAACCACGGATGCATCTGAGCGTGGTATAGGAGCAGTGCTCATGCAGGAAGCAACAGATCACAACTTCCATCCTGTCGTGTTCCTCAGCAAAAAACTGTCTGAGAGGGAAAGTCACTGGTCAGTCAGTGAAAAGGAATGCTATGCCATTGTGTACGCCCTGGAAAAGCTACGCCCATATGTTTGGGGACTGTGAATGACAATATCATTTATGGTTTAAGCCCCAATTTCTGTTGGGTGGGGGAATTTAGTTTGGCAGTAGCACCTGCACATTCCTGCTGGAATGACTAATTATTTTTACAAAGTGGAACAGCTTCAACAGGAGAGCTTGAGAGAGACTTGTTCCTGAATATCTCACAGTCAAATGACTAGGAAACTCTCATAAGAGATGGAAGACGTAGGGTTCAAATCCCATGCCCCATCAGGCACATCTCAGGTGAGTGTTCTAATCACTGGCTAAAGGTTATAAGGGATGCTAGCATCATCCATTTAGGTCCATTCAACATTTTAGAGTTCTGAAACTATTCGGTGAATTCACATCACATTTCTGAATAATATTGGGTTGACTGAAACTGCATTTTTCAGCAAATAAAGCATTTGTCAGCAAATTTTCACCCAGCTTTTATTCAGAGTGAAAGATGAGAGTTTATAAACCTCTTTAAAGTTAGTATTCTTTCGAATCCATTCTTGAAAGAGAAAGGTACATGGATAGTGGGAAGACTAAAAAAGGGGTTCAATACACAGGATCCATATGGAAGAAGCTCAGGGACCAGGGTGGAAGAAGGAAAGAAAAGTAGTGACTAAGCGTGCAACTAGCTTTTATCTCTATATGTGTGTTCTTGACATGCATTGAAGAGTACTGGATTATAGGGATATTTTTATATTAAATCAACTAGTTTAAACTAGTGGTTTTGCATTGAATTTAATAGGAGTAGGAGCAATGCAAACATGACTGTTGCCTAGTACTCTATTGATGGCAGCCCAATAGTTAGGGAAATCTTTTGACATGTTTCACATACTGCAGACCACATCCTGCTGAAGGCGTGCTATGTGAAGCTGATCACAGTGAAGATGCACTGATTTAAACTAGCAGAGAATGATTCAAAACCATTTAGTTGTTTACTAGTTAACTTATGCAATACAAGTATTTATTACCCCTTTCCCTGCCTCTTTCCGTCTACTGTATGTTATGTTCATTTCTATCTGCCTGTGATTATTTAAAGCTCTTAGCACAAAGAGTTACTGGCCATTTATCACACTAAAATAATTTAAAATGATTAAATATCAGCCAAAATCCTACCCTCTGCTGTGCAAGTGAAGAAGAGGGAAGGAAGAAACTTTTCCTCCAAACAAGCAGTAAGGCTAAATAATCTCATATCATACGACGCCAAGGGGAAGTGGTCTTTAGTATAGGAAGCATATCAGACATGTTGTCTGCCACTAGTAGACAGTGCTAGGGAGCAGCTAAGGGGATGCACATTGTTCCTGTTCAGTGTAACAGTAAAGTGTGTCCCACAGTGCATCCCACCAGCCTACATGTGGAATCCTCCTTTTTGACAGGAGGACTCCTGTAGCAGAGCATGCATCACATAGCACCTTTTGTTCCTCTGTGCTATGCTGGCCATAACAGGATTTAGCATTCAGTAAACTAGCTTGTAATATATATATTGGTGGCAAATGGTTGTGTAGGTGTTTTTTCCCCCTAAGCCATTCTTTGAGGCTGTTTTAAAACTTCATCTTGTTCCCAGGGTGATTCTTAAGGTCCAAATTCTCTGCATGATATAAACAGATGCAGCTCCATTAAAGACACTGCCTACGAGAAGATGAAGGATGGAAATCACCTTCCTAATATTCCTAAGATTAGAGAATTTTAATTGGAAATCATTTGTGCATAGATCAGCATAGATCTGTATTATCACTGACACATGCAAAAGTAAAAGCTAGTGAATCAGAGAAGAGTATTAGGAAGAAATATACATAGCATATAGGGTTTTTTTACACAATATTTTTAACTTTATATTTAGTGTGAAATAATCTTTATTGTTATGGACTAGAACAGTATTTAGAGTAATCACCAATTTTATCCCAAAATATGAATTTTGAGTTACATTTTAGCAGTCAGAAGGCAATGCTGCCATTTAGTAAATTGAAACAGTCATGAAAATACATCCTTGTATAACATCTCTTGTTTTCAGCCTAAATATTCTTTTTAATGTCCTGAATGGGATTATCTTTGTTACCCTTTTTTGTAAATGAGATAAAGTAGTATTTTCACTTATCTACTTGGTACATTAATTTGCTACTGCAAACAGGATCTAATCAATCTCTAAAAGTTCCACAACATTACTTTACTTTAAATAGGCCATCTACATTACCCTAAAGGAATTCTGAGAACTAACATATTCCCTCCAACTTTGCTATTGATGCCATATGCTTTGCAATGTGACAATTAAAATTTAATTTATCTATACAGTGTAAAATGTACACATAATTTGCTTTTCAGTGGAATTGTTCTTTTCTCAGATATCACTAATACTCTTCTAAAGAAGTGGAGTTTGGAGCACAATACTTAGCAAACACATACTGTACATAACATTTTAATGTAGTCTATAAAATTTATGACAAATTAAGAGTGAATGAACTGACTAAAAATGGAACCACTCTCCCAATGCACCACCTCAAATATTTGCCTACACTTACACTAAATACAATTTGACTATATTTGAGGTTTTGACATTTCTTTTTAAGACCAAGCTTTCACCATCCCTTCCAGAATACGGGTTGGTAGATCCAATCAGTTGCCAATGCCCTATCACTCCTCTGTGATTATTAATTCTTGTGAAGGAAGCCAAGATATCTGGACTCCTCTGTTGTTTTCAGAGAACAGCCATGTGATCCTTTCTCCTTCACTCTCTGAGAGAGAAGACTAAGCAGCTGGCAGGCTATTTTTTTTCCTACCACAAGAAGTAGAGAAGAATCATCAAAGACTGATGATCAGATCTCCCAGTGAGAATTAGAAGGGCCTGTTGAAGAAAAGCCACCCACCACACAAAATATAGTTCCCAAAAGTTATTTCATTTGTGGTATGAATAATGATATTGTTTCTAATTAAAGGCTGTTTAAAGATCAACAGTGCTACTTTCTGCCTGCCTTTGTTCTTCAGAAGATTATTTTGAAGGATAAACTTTTAAAAAAAAGTTGAACTCCTTTAAAAATAACTTCTAACTATGTTAACGTATGTCAAGATAGTTCATAACTTCCTAAAAAATCCATATCCGAATCTTGATAGTGGCATTTATAAAGAGACCATATGGCTCCATAGATTGGACATTGGGTATGAAAGAGAGAGCTTTGCACCACTTAATGATGATTAGAACTGGATGAATATGCTACATTTTTGGTTTGGAGGCAGTTCTGAATTAAAATAAATAATTGTTCATTTTCAATTGAATCTGATTGTTTTTTTGTGGTGGGAGAGGGATTTTCAAAAATTTGTATTTTGGGTGCTCACATAATATAAAAAAGGACCAGTTGGCAATCTCAGCAGAGAGATCAAGGAATGAATAGTTTTGAATTAGATTCTCATGTATAAGAGATCTGCCAGGCAAAGGTTTATGGTTGTAGTTTTTATTTAGATTGTAAGCTCTTCAGAGAAGGTACCATCTTTTTGTTCTGTGTTCATTAGTATAACTGGTGGTGTAATGTCCTTGTATGTCTGTTAACCAAGATATAGTATGCCTTTGGGTAACATTATTGACACATATATAGAGCTCAAGTCAATGGTGGAGTGTTGCAAGGGTTTTGTCAACTCCCTTTCTGACCTACAGTGAGTTCTCTTTCAAGGTGAGTAGTTTTAATAGACTGGCACTGTCATAAACATATAGTTAAGGGTTAATGTCTCTTTTACCTATAAAGGGTTAAGAAGTTCACCCAGGCTAGCTGACATCTGACCAGAGGAACCAATGGGGGAACAAGATGTTTCAAAAAGAAGGAGGGAAGTTTCCTTTGTTTAGAGTCAGTTTCAGTTTCAGCCGGAGTGGAAAAGATCAAGGAACCAGCCTCTTATCAGAGTAGTAAGTTTTAGAAAGGAATAAATAGGTTTATGTTTATTTTCTTTTGTAACTTGTCTTTGTGCAATTAGGGGAAATATCAAATTGGATATTCTTGTGTGTATTAAGGTTTTTGCCCAGGGGAACATCTTGTGTTTTAAATCTGTTGTCTGTGAGATCAGCTGGTATGCTGTCTCCCAGAAGTTTTTTTCTTTTACCTTTCTTTTCTTTAATTAAAAGCCTTCTTTTTAAGAACCTGATTGATTTTTTCCATGTTTTTGAGATCCAAGGGAATTGGATCTGGACTCACCAGGGAATTGGTGGAGGAGTCTCGCAAGGCTACCCAGGGAAGGGAAGGGTTTTTTGGGGGGGCGGGGGGAGAAGAGAGTTTTCCAGATAACTCAAAAATCTGGATGATGGCTGCGAGATCAGATCTAAGCTGGTAGTTAAGCTCAGAGGTGTTCATGCCGGTCCCCACATCTGTACCCTAAAGTTCAGAGTAGGGGTGAGACCTATGACAGGCACTGTGCAAAATAGTTCCATTCTTTGGAATAACTAGCTCTTGAGGTTTCTTTAGTACGTGCAGCAAAAGCAATAAATGTATGTCACGCTCTCAGGATTGGCTCATGACTAAGAGTGCCCAACTCAGGGAAGCCTGTCAGAAGCTGGTGGTGTATTCTATAATTAGATTTCACCAAGCCAGTAACAAGTGTGAACTGCTGAATCACTATGCCTGTCTTACCATAGAGTCACAAACAGCCCCCCTTAGACTCTTCAGTCCATCTTGCCACCTAGAGAAACTGGACTTTTGTGATATAAGGTCACGTAAACCAAAAATCAGATTGCTCCCAATCCCAAGAGACTAGTCACTTACTCCAGATCAATTGGTACTCTAGATCTTACACCAGTGACAATGCTGGTAACCAATTCTATAGTAAACTAACTAATGATTTATTAGCTAAGAAAGGAAGTGAGAGTTAATGAGAAGTTAAAGTAGCTAAAATATATGTTCAGGTGAGTCACAGTCTGTAATTCTGAATGGTGGCACAGATGTAGTTATCTGCCAGTTTCTCAAAAGTCTCTTGAGGCTGCCCAGAATAACTCTGTTATTCCTCCTTGTTAGAATCCAAACAGTCCAGAAATGAAGGCTCGTCCCTGAATCCTTACTGGGACCTCTCAGCTTGTTTTTTGTGAGAAGAAGCTATAAGTAAGAGTCTTTGTTCACTAAAGCAAGTATCTAGCATAGCTGGATAATTTCTCAGCAAACTAATTTTGCAGCTACACTCTATTAGTTCTCTTGTTCCTCAGGGCCATGTGAATCTGAGCATTAACAACAATGGGCCTGAGAAAACAGGAATGTCTGTTTGAACCATGAGATACATATTGATAGAGCCAAACTATGCAATAGCCTGTATAGTTTGTCTTAAAATTATTTTAATCAGTGAGTTTTACTATGGAAGAGATTTTAGTAGGAGTTAGAAATTAAACAATTTGTGTTTAGGATTATTTCCATTGTTTTTTCCACTTTGAAAATATCTAACATTTTTTTAATTAGAAATGTTCTCATATTACAGTAGTATCCTATTATGTTCAGATACCATGTGTACTCTTCATGCACATGTAGCTACTTCTTTTATACCCTTATCTTCCTTGGCATCTCCATAGTTTCTTCCATTTGTCCCCTAGATATTTACCTTCATTCCCCACCCCAGTGTGCTGCCATTTTCTCCTCATTCAAATCTTCCCTCTAACCTGCCTTCTAGCATGTGATCTATCACTGTCAATCCTGCACTCTAAATAGTGATATGCACTCTTAATAAAATTCTAAATGCATAAGCAGTGATGGGTCTTATTCTCGCCTCACATGTACCTTGCTCCTACATAGGTTTAACACCACTCACTTCACTGGAGTTAATTCCAGTTTACATCAGTGAAATGGAGACGAGTACTGGGCCTCAAAGGCTTGATTTACCAGTAATGTCTGGTTGCTTTGTGCTGCTGTAGTGGGGTGGGGGAGGAAAGCAGCCAGAGCATACTGTGGAATCTAATCCAAATATATCTATTCTACTTAATTGGTTGTAAGAGGATCTACTCTATGCTTGGAACAGTATATAGCATGTTTTCATTATTCAGTAACTTAATAATAAATAAAATAATGGATTTTTCAATATGGCTTTGATCCTGCACAACTGAAATCAATTAGCCATAATCTTGCAGATGGAGAGGATCAGGCCCTAAATGAGGCAATGAATAGATCTATTTATTTATTTTAATTTCATTTAATTAAAATGGAGCCAAAATATTTGCAGAATTACTTTTCTTTTCATCACTGGTTTTATTTATATCTTAAAACTCTTCCTGAACAAAACCCCTTTCTCCCACACTTTGTGGAGTGACCAGGAAACACAATAGCTGTACCTAATTTGCCATCACTGTTTTTGTTGTTAGTTGCTAGGGCTAGAGAGTCCTAATCCAGCCTTCTCAGCAACAGTTACTCTCCATTATGAAAAGAGTATAGCATGAGTAGTTTGAGTGTAACAGAGGCTGGGAAACATGCCAAAGTACTTTGCTATTTTCATTATTACAATAGATGCTTCAAATCAGTGAAGGAAGCAAACATTCCAAGACTTGTAAAATCTCTTCTTTATTTGAAAAGTCCTTTCTAGTAGATAAACATATATAATTTGTTAGAAAAAGGCAAATAATGTGACATTACAGAAAGACAATGAGCCTGATTCTCTACTGACTTGAATATCAAACTCCAGCTCCAGTTCCCATATCCTATTCCATCCTTAAGGGCTCATTTGAGCTCCAAACCAGATCAGGGAAAAGACGCCTGTTGAATTGGAGTTCACACTGCTATTTGCAGCACAAAATGGATGAAGGAAACTAATGACAAATTTCAGAGTGGTAACTGTGTGTTACTCTGTATCAGCAAAAACAATGAGTTCTTGTGGCACCTTAGAGACTAGCACATTTCTTTGGGCATAAGCTTTCATGGGCTAAAGCACACTTCATCAGATGCATCATAATGTAATTCCTCCTCTCTTCCCACAACCATTTTTCATCATAATTTTGTTTCAAACTTTTGTTTCCAGTTTACTGAGCAAAGTTAATATTTTGGATGTCCAAGCAGTTTGCTATTATGTGATCTTTTCCAATGTTTCTCAGTGCTGCCACGTTTGAACTAAGTTAGAAGAATTCCTCTCCTGCAAAGTGAATGATACAACACAGAATTACTCAGATTATCTGAGTGGAGGATGGTGAACACAAACTCTCTCTCTTTCTCATATTCTCTCTCTCTCTCTGCAGTGTGAGGGACAGAACTGAGAGCTGTTTTCACATCCAAATGATTTCGATTATTAATCTAAGGAAGTTCAAGCTGATATTTTTAACAAATATTCAAAGCAGCTTGTCTGACTTGATTCATTGCAAATGAGTTTGCATCTTAGGATGGTAAAACATGTTCAAATGTTTGTAGCTGGTGTAAAGGTCAGCTCTTTGAACAGCAATGTTATCTGCAACATACGAACAAGCTCAGATTGACATCTCAAGCAGTCTAAACTGTTTTGCTTAATTTGTGGTTTAACAAATCTCCCAGGCCTTGCCTCATTCTTATTTTTGTTTAGCGTAGGAGGGAAAAGGAAAACTTCACAGAATTTACATTGATTTGAAGGAAATGCACTTTGCTTCTCTGATTCTGTTTAATGCTAGAGTAATTAAGGAATGAAATATTTACCAGCTTTCATCTTTCAGAATTAGTTGAAAGGGTTTATTGAAGCCCATTTTTAAAATTGGTGAGGAGAGGGCCAAAAATACTTTGACTTGACTGAGAGCTGTGTAAGACTAGGGTATGATCTTATTTCCACAGGATTGGATTCCTTAGGATTGATGTTATGAGCTGCTTGAAACCCTTTTGGGGGTGATGCATGTCCTGCACTTTCACTGATTATAGGGACAGTTGAGGCCTGCCAGCACTTTGCAAGAGGTGCACAGCATCATTTAACATCAGCTCTCCTTTAACAGAGAAGCTGGATGCCATTCAGTGCAAGGAAAGAGCACCTGAGTTTGGTAGTCCTGTAGGAAGTCACGATGGGGTGGGGAGGGCTGCAGTTGCTTGCTACCTGGCCATCCAATCATATTTTTGGAGACTGCATGGAGAGGAAAAATGAAGTATATCAATGAACTGAAGGAAGATGGAAGTTTGCAGATAAATGTTTAAATTTCCATTTTTGTATGAAACTAACTTTCCAAGCATTTGAGGTGTACTTTCATTACTTCTCCAGGTGGCTGTTGAAGTTAGTACTTGTATTTATTATATGGGAACCATTTATAGCTAGTGCTGGTTGAGAAACTTTTGACAAACCAGTATTTCATCAGAAAATGATCATTTGTCAAATCCAAAACTTTTTATGGTAACATTCATGGGCAGTGGGTGAACTCCTGGCTTGGGGAGGCAAGCCCCACTCCTTCTACCTGAGGCCCCACCCCTTCCATGCCCATCAGCCCACACTGTGGCCACTGGCCCCTACCCCAGGATAGCGCTCCCAGTCCCCCCAAGTCATGGAGTGCTGGAGAACCAGGCAGAGCGGCCCTAGCCCCCCAAGCCCCAGAAAGCTGGGCACTGCAGCCCCATCCTTCCAGGGCTGTGCCACCCGGCCCACCCCCCACTCGCGTGGCCCTCCTGCCCCTGAACAGGCCCTCAGGCCGAGCTGCCAGCCCCAGCACTGGGAGTGTAGGAAGGTGGTTTGACAGGAGTGCATCCAGCCCCAGGCAAGCAGCGGCCCTAGTACTGGGCAGGCAGCATGGCCTCAGCACCTGGAGGATAGATGACATGATGCACCATGGCCCTGGGGGCCCACCATGGCCCCCAACTTGCCTGCTCCAGGGAACACCAGGCAGGATGGTGCCTGGGGGTGGAGCATGGGTGTGGGGACATCAGGCTGTTTGAGAAGGCAATGCCTTCCCGTGCCTACGATACCCTCCGCCAATGATAACATATCAGTTGTGATTAAACTTTAATCTGAAAGGGTTGTCAGGTGAAGAATGGAATTTCTGCTCAAAGTGAGACAGAGAGACTTACACTCTCAACCCAGAGAGTGGTTAGGGTAATCACCTGGGATGTGGGTGACCCAAGTCCCCGTGCCATCTGATCCAGAGCATGGATTGAACATACATTGCCCATATGCCAGATGAATGGCCTAAATACTTTGCTATTCTTCGGTTTGGGTCTAGGTTTTGTTCTGATGGGAAAACTATCTGAAATCTTGACATGTTAATGGGACAGCAAAAGCATTCCAGCTCAGCTCTAGTAGTACTTATAGTATGTGTAGAGAGTTTTTCCTTCTTGCTCTTATTTGCAATGATTTAGTTGTAGTATTTCGATTTTTTTTTGAAGTTTTCTGGCCTGAACTGAAGAATTCATAAGCACTCTCAAATCTTGCTCAAGGCCATTAGATTATTTTTATTTTTTTTAGATTATAATTTTTTCCCCTATTTTGGTTCCAGATTTAGGCCTTGGTCCTGTAAATTCAAAAGGTGGAATATGCATTCAGAAGGGCAAGTTGCATAATTAGTGCCTTAGAACTTAGCTAAATATAGCTCTTCCCTCAACAAAATATGAAGGGCTTCAGCTGACCTTCTCAAAGCATGAAGGGAAAAGGTCAGCCAGTCACAGACCCTGAAAACATACAATATGATTTGGACCATGTGCTCTTCCGCAGCAAACTGAGAAGAGATTTACAAGTTGCACCTCTAAAGATTATCATGTCCCTAGATTGAGAAATTAATTCATTGCATTCACTCTCAGCAAAAGGAATGTGTAGATGTAAACTTACTTAGACAAAACTTTACTGACTTGTTCTGTCCAAATCTGAAAATGCACAATTTTCATGTTTGTTTCAGTTTTATTGTAAATGTTTGTTTCAGAGCTCAGTTTTCTATAGACTACAAATGTACACCAAACTGAACACCACATCCAAATCTCCTAAATTTGTGTGCACTGTTAGTGTGGTCTGAATTTTGCAATTTAGGCATATTGCTACATTTGACGTCTCTATATTTGTCGTGTGCTTCAAGATTTTTATGCTTCCCTGGAATTTTTAAAATGCTAATACTGGTAATTGGAATGGACTAATTTCTGTGAATCAACTCAGATTACTTTCCTACCCCTACACACACACATTCTAAGTGGCAGGCAAAATATACAATATTCCATTTCTATGTATTATATCTCTATGTACACATGAAATATGGAAAGACAGACTATATACATACACAGTCTGATAATAAAGTGTTGCATGTTGCACCTGTCATTTGCTGTAAAACATTACTATGGTTTATTTTAAAAAAGCACACACACAGTTGCCTGTTGTAATTAGAACTTGACTTTTGAAATATTGTATGCTAATTTTAAATTCTAATTTTAAATCTGTGTTGAGAAAATGCCACATCCACATTACAGGGTAGATAGATACCAAAGGTCAAATTTACAATTCATATACTGTCACAGTGAGTTTAATTAAAAGAGAATAAAAAACCTATAGTTTATTGATGGTTTTAGCATGCATTAATGGCTTTGACCTTAGGCTAGCCTAAGGCATATCTACTGCTTCTTTGTTTAACAGAATGTGAATATACAGAATCAGTTTAATATTGTATGTGGCACATATCAGTAGAATTACTTACTACAATACTGAAAATTTCAATGAACAGACATGTTTGTACACTGATCAAGTCTAGCATACATGACAATAGTGTAAAAAAGGGTCAGTTTTCTTATGATAGCTATAGTACAGGGGGAAGGCAACCTGTGGCACGTGTGACAACGGCAGCACATGAGGTAATTTTCATGGCACTCAAGCTGCCGGATCCTGGTTTCTGGTTCAGGGGGCTCTGCATTTTAATTTAATTTTAAATGAAGCCCCTTAAATATTTTAAAAACCTTATTTACTTTACATACAACAATAGTTTAGTTACATATTACAGGCTTCTAAAAATGTTACCATGTATTACCGGCATACGAAACCTTAAATTAGCATGAATAACTGAAGACTCAGCACACCACTTCTGAAAGGTTGCTGACCCCTGCAATAGTACTTTAGTGTATTTAGTGTATTTGAATGGATATCTGTGATTGATGTTTTATCAACAATCTGTTTCTTAATACATAGTATCAGCAATGACATACTTTTACTGTGATAATCCTTCTTTCATATATAGATATAGACAGATATGATATCTTACTGTCCTGGAAATCTCTTTTGGGATACCTGAGTGGGTTCCAATTTTTAATCTAATTAAGCCAACTTCTTTCCCCTTTCTTTGTCATTCTTTTTAAAATAATTTTTATATAGTTTGAAAGTGTTTGTTCCAGACATATTGCTGGACTGCATAAGATTTACTCTGTGTTTAGTAAGAACAGTTTAGTGGAACAAGTGTTCAGTTTGATTAATAGCATTTGGAGTGAAGAGAGAAGTCAGATGGGCCTAGAACACTGCCAAAGCTCTTCTTTTGCTCAAATTCATTGTTCATAGAATCATAGAACTGGAAGGGATCTCGAGAGGTCATCTAGTCCAGTCCTCTCAACTCAAGGCAGGATTAAGTATTATCTTTTCTAGACAATCCCTGACAGTTTGTCCAACTCTCTCTCAAAAATCCCTAATGGAGATTCCACCACCTCCCTAGGCAATATTAATTAAACTTATTCAGTGTTTCTTCATAAACTCATTCAGAATATTAAATTACTGGAATAAAATTTCAGCTAAAGAAATGTGCCACTGTTGAGCCAGTGGTTGGCAGTACTGATGCATGTGTGTGTGTGTGTGTGTGTGTGTGTGTGTGTGTGTGTGTGTGTGTGTACCTGCATTCACCAAAGCCATGTTAAAACTCCATTGACTTCAGTAAGTGCCACATATTTCCAGTATTTGCATAGCTCCTGATAGATGCTGAGAATGTAAGGATGCCCAGAACAGTAGTTCAACACATTGTACATTTGTTGTATTTCTTATTCCTCTGTAGCTTCTTTCGGCCCTTATCTTGCAAGATGCAGAGTGCATCAGTTCAGTGAGATTTAATAGTGCTCATGACCTTGAAAGAGAAAGTGTTTAATATTTTCCAGTTCTGTGCAAAACAAGAATAGAAAACACAAGGTATTTGCAATGTAGTTACTGTTATTCAGGGAACCTTTACTTTTCATTTCCTGGCTCTTGAGCATTTCAATTCACAGCCTTAACATTGCATTTAGAAGTGCGGGAATATAATAAAAATGTGTATATTTACAAATGTTATTAAGAGTGAAATCATATTTGTTTCTCTCATATTTGCTATCCCTTTTACTTATTCACAGATATTTCAGCAAGTCATGTTTTTATTCACATAAATGTTTGTGGAAAGCAAAAACACCACAAATACTAGCACAAATAAATCGTGGTGCATATTTTAACCACTCTGAACTAAACAATCCTTAGGTGAAACATAGAAATGTAGGAATGGAAGGTATCTCAAGAGATCATCTAGTCCATCGTCCCCAACCACGACCCTCATCACCCCTACCCTAGTGTTTAGGCAGGGTTAAATATACCTATACCATCCCTGACACCTGTTTGTCAGAACCACTCTTAAAACTCCTCTAAAGATGGGGATGTCCCAGTACTTAATTATCCCTAAAGTTAGTTTTTTTTTTCCTAATATCTAACCTCAATCACCCTTGCTGCAAACTTAGCTGTGTACTTTTTGTCATACCCTTAGCGGACATGGAGAACAATTGATCACCATGCTCTCCATAATAACCTTTTACATATACAAAGTTATCTTGGGCACCTTCTGCCGTCTCTTCTCTAGACTAAACATGCTCACATCTTTTAACCTTATAGATTTTCCTTACAGGTTGTGCCCCAAGGTGCCTAAAGAAGCCCAAACTGAAAATGCCAAGGTCAGGGCAGGCTGCAAAAAGGAGAACAGATTCTCCAAAAACTGATGGTAACACCATAGTTTTAACTACTGTAGTGGTTAACAGTAGTCACAAACTGTGCTCCTGATCCCTCACACTGATTATCAAGAAGCTTAAAAAAACAAACAAACAAAAAAATCACAGACTCCCTTTATTTCATTCCAGTCTCTGGTTCCCAATCAGCAAATAGGTCCAAAAAAGTGAGAAGTTATTTAAAACTCTATTCACCATACAAAATGTTCTTCTGGTTCCCAAAGGGCCAGTCACCTTACTAGACCAATACTAGTTTGGATCTTACACAAAATACAACATTGCCATCAATCTTTTAGTATCTAAAACTAAAGGTTTATAATAAAAGGAGAAAAAAAAGAGGGGAGAGTTGTTAAATGGTCAAAGCAAACAGATACTTGCATATGACAGAGTCCATATATCAGGTTCTTAGCAGCACTGGTGAGTTTGCTAGCAGCCAGCATGTCCCTTTTTAGTTTAATTTTATTTTAAATTAAATAATTGGAGATATGCTCATCTCCTAGAACTAGAAAGGACCTTGAAAGATCATTGAGTCCTGCCCCCTGCCTTCACTAGCAGGACTAAGTATTGATTTTTGCCCCAGATCTCTAAGTAGCCCCTTCAAGGACTGAAGTCATAACTCTGGGTTTAGCAGGCCAATGCTCAAACCACTGAGCTATCCCTCCCCTTTGCAGCCTGTCCTACTTCCCACAGCTCCTATTAGCTGGGAAGAGTGAACCGTGGCCGCTGGGAGCTACAAGCGGCTGTGCCTGTGGATGGTCAATGTAAAAAAATATCTCACAGCCCACCAGCGGATTACCCTGAAGGGCTGAGTGTGGTCTGCAGGCTGCGGGTTGCCCACCACTAGCTTATTTCAAAGGATTCACTGCAACAGCTGATTGTCCTTGATGGGCCATCAAGCAGGCTGAATAGTGCTGATACCAGTCTGTCTGGGGATGACACCCAAAAACACAGCACAAGTTTGATATACAAATATCCAATACATTTATAACTTCACAATACAAAGATGATGTGTACATATAAACATGATTATTATATTTAGCAAATCATAACTTTTCCACTGATACCTTAGATGGCATATCTCATACCAGATTGATTGCAATTTTCTAATATTGGTATCACTAATATTATAAGTCACTACCTTGTCCATACACTCTCACGTAGGTCATATTTTGTAAACCTCTTTATCTTTTTTGTTTCTGTCCTCTGGGCTCTCTTAAAGTTTGACACTTAAAACTGGATGCAATATTCATGTGAGGTCTTATCAAAGCCAAGTAAAGCAGAACAATTTACCTCCTGTGTCTTACATACAACACTCATGACAATACATCCCAGAATGATATTTGTCTTTTTCCCAACCGCATTACACTGTTGACTCATATTTAATTTGTGATCCACTATAACCCCAGATCATTTTCTGCAATATTGCTGCCTCGCCAATTACTTTCCATTTTGTATGTGAGCATTTGATTTTTCCTTACTACGTGTAGAATTTTGTATTTGTCTTCATTGAATTTCATCTTGTTGATTTCAGATTAATTCTCCAAATTTATCAAGATCATTCTGAATTCTAATCCTATCCTCCAAATTGCTGGGAATCTGGCATCTGCAGAAGTTAGTGAGAGTTTTCTGTTAGACTTTGGTGGGATCACAATTTCACCACTTATCTTTTTCTCTCTGTCCTCATATGGAAGCCTTTCTGTGTTTTCAATAATTTTCATCTGTCTCTGGATCCATCCTATTGCTGTTAAATGTTATTTGTGATAAGTTTACCACAAATGAACTCTGTTCTACGTAAGGGCATACCACTGACTTATATGATGGCATGATAACATTTTCCCTAATGTTGTTATCTTATTCTTCTTATTTTTTTTTTTGGATGAGCAGTGCACATGGTGCATATATTTCAGATGAGCTGTTCACAGTGAAACTCATCTTTTCCCTCAGTGGTTACAGACAATTTAGAACCCATCCATGTATATGTGTAGTTCAAATTATTCCTTCCAGTGTGAATTCTAATGCCTTTCATTTGTCAGCAGTGAAAAAAAATATATTTTAAATGTTTTCAACAAGAAAAAGGGACGCTTCTTTAATGAAAAACTTTGAGAATTTTTAAAAAAGGTTTCTAACTGCATTTCATGTGCCCTCATGGTGAAATATAAAGCAAAAATATCCAGGGAGGTAAAATTCTTTCTCATGCTTTTACTGGGGGCATTGCAGCTTCTATTCCACTTCCAATGTGGGCTTTTGTGGATGCAAATATATCTTGATCTCCTCCTTTGTAATTAACTTTTCTTTCTGAAATACTAATATTTAGCTAGAGTTTATTACTGTGGCTTCTATACCAGAGGTTTTCAAACTGTGGTCCTCAAACCAGTGGTCCACGAGCTCCATTCAGGTAGCCAGCACATAGTTCCCTCTAAGGTGCACACAACAAAATGAAGTGCGACCCACCTAATTAGTGGAGCCGTGCAGGTGTGGCTCCACTCAACAGGTGCCTGGACCCTGGAGAAGACGCACATATAAGATGAGGCAATGGCCTTGGGGGAAGCAGGGGGTAAGTGGAGGGGACAGTGGGGTGAGAAGAGGGTGCAAGGGGAATTTGGGAGGTGCAGGGCTGTGGCAGCCAGAGAAAAAGGTGACTTTCCCCAGCTCCAGTGCTGCAGCTGCCAAGAAGAGACCCCCTTTCCTTCCCAGCCCCATCTTGGGGACTGAGATGGTGAGGAGAGAGAGGGAGAGACCCTCCTTCTTCCCCACCCCATCTCAGGGGCTGATGCAGCAGGGGAGAGAGGGCACATCCATTGCATTAGAATTGGAAGACTATGGATATTAAAATATGAGTTGTGTGCTTTTATTTGTAGAACCAAAAATGTTAATTATTAAGTTTTTTATATAGCACTTTTATCCAAAGCACTTTCCAAATGTTGTTTCTACCATTAGCTAACTGTTGTAAAGATGATTAAGTGGTCTGCCGAGACCCTCAGCAATTTTCAAGTGGTCCACACAAAAAAAAAGGTTTGAGAAGCACTGTACAAATCCACCATAAACTGGGTTCTGGCTACTAGTCCTGGCCAGGCTGTGGAAAGCTGGAACTTACTCTTCTGCAGAGGCTGCTCCCAAGCCTGGGTCAGAACCACCTCCAGGAACCTACCCCAGCAGAAGGAAGCTTTGTGGCTGCTCCCCATACAGTGACCCCTCCCACTGCATCTGGGAAATGATGGGGACAGGAAGTGGGGCAGATGAGTGGAGTTTCCTGATGCTGGGGGAGGTTCCCAGAGGTGGGTCTGACCCAACCCTTGGAACAGCCCCAGCAGGAGAAGAGGAAATCCTGTCCCTCTGCAGGCCTGCCAGGACTAGCAGCTGGAGCCTGGCGTGTAGGAGGAGCCTTGGCTGTGGCACCCCCAGCCCAGCCCCTCCCCAGCATATTTAACGGGAGAGACCAGATTTCATTGTCCTTGACACATTTTTCCCTGCCGTGAAATTGGTAGGATCCTACCTATAATCCTTCTGGACTGCACTTTCCTTTAAAGGAATTCACTCTTAATACCCTTGTAGAAGGCGAATTACAAAAAAAAAAGTTTACACTTCAGGAAGATATGTTAGTTCTGATTAGCTGGGACAAACGTAATGAATTATTATTATTATAGTGAATTAATTATAGCTCTTAAATTAAAAAAAAAAACCTTTAAAAACACTCAAGAAACATTTGCTCCGCCATAATGTGACCTTCTCTTACAATTACATGTTTCTGGCTGTGTCCTGTTGGGCAAGTGCTGACCAGACATGGGACTGAATCTGTGACAAGGAGCAATTTTTTCCTTTCTTTCCATGTCTCCCTTCTCCTCCAAAACTCCCCATCTCCCCCATATCAGTCCCATGTCTGGTAAGAAGTACTTGCCCAACATGACACAGTTGGAAACATGCTATGACAATAGAGAATAGTATTATAAAGATATACATGTTTCTTGAGTGTTTTTAAAGGGTTTCTTCTTTTGTATCATATCTTCACAATATTTTTGCTTTGCATTTCACCTTCAGGGCATATGCAATGCAGTTAGAAAAGTAAAAGAAGAAACATTTTTCCCAAACAGTTTAATTTTAAAAGTGCTCCTTTTTGTTGTTCAAAATTTCAAAATACTTTCAATAATCTCTAAACATAAAATCAATAGAGACAATTGATGAATTAATAGAGACATCTCCAAGGGAAAAGAAATAGGTACATGAATATGGTATTTTGGTTCAGGTCTCACAGTTCTTTTCTGTCCTTGACAGATATTGTGGTTAGTTAAGCCTTGTATTTTATTTTAAGATTAACAGGTAAATGTAATTAATCTTTCAGGGTTTTTCAAAGGAGCCTGAAGGGAATAGTCCACCTGAATTTGAACTCCTGGCAAACAAGTTCCTGAAGCTCTGGTAACGTTTTAGCTGAATGAATAAGTCTGAGGTTTTTTTTTAAATTGAGATGAGTGATTGCCTGAATACGATATATGCTGGAAGCCAGTCTAAAACATTAGATTCTCATGTTAATGATAACCTGGGAGTTGTTGAACAAATGTTAACTTTAGTTCACAAATATGTGCGAAGGTAGCATTTTCAGTAGCATGATGAAGATATGCTGTGGGCATACAAAAAGATTCCTGTTGTCACATTAGCACAACTGAAATGCATATTCTGGTGCTACCTTATTATAATTCCACCAAAACCATGACGTTAAATGTTCTGTCAGTTTAATACTATGTGCCCCATTTCTCAGGAGATTATAAGTATGTCAACACTGCAATTAAACACCCATGGCTGGTCTCCGTAGATGACTCAGGCTATTGGGCTGTAAAATTGCAGAGTGAGTGTTTGTGGGGTTTCAGAGCCCAGGCTGCAGCCCAAATCTAAACCTCTACACTGCAATTTTAAACCCCAGCACCCTAAACCCGATGAGTCTGAGTTAGCTGATACCGGACAGCCACAGATGTTTAATTGCAGTGTAGATATACCCTATGTGTGAACTGGCTACAAATATTTGCTGCCACTGAAAAGTAAGCAAAAAAGGAACCTTCATAACAAAATCACAACAGTACTTGAGGAGAAAAAGACATATTCCATAATGCAAGAAATGGAATTATGTCAAATTCTGTATTCATTCACAAAGTATAGAATATTCTGTTCTGCTATCAAAATAAATACTACAATCTATAAATACATTTCTCATAGAATCATGGAATTGGAGCTACAAAAGACCTATTACATCATGTGACCACCATCACCAGCCTTGCCATTGAAGGATTGTTCCCTATAGTATATTCCCTAGTGTGCTGTTGAGGCCAGGTGTAAATATTTATATATAACAGTATTTTAAGTTTTGCTCCATTTCAAATCTTTCCAGTATGACACACACAATGTTGAGTATTTATAGAAAGAAACTGTCTGTTACAAACCACTTGGATCTGACCCAGTGGTTAGTCTGAAATCTGGATCTAGATCTGTGTTGCTGGAACACTGTTTATTGTAGAAGGTAGAAGAGCTCTGTCTGCTACCCCTAACAAAACTGGAGCTTCTTTAGTGCCACTAGTTCTTTAGATGCCTCATTAAATGGGCAGTTCTGTCTAACTTTATTTAAATCCTCCTTATCTGTAGCTGGATTTTGAGAGGTGAATGTGATCCATTGGAAAGTGCCACGAAATTACTATTTAAAATTCTGACATGAATAATGATCTTATGTTAGAGGTTGCTCTTGTATGCTGGCCATTAATTCCACTTCATATATGAAGTTTCTTATTGCAGCAGCTGCTCAGAGATTCAAGGTTGTATTATCCTTTTAGGCTAATCATGAGTTATTTTTTAAACCTTGTGGGAGGGACAGAGAAAGATTTGTTAATTTGTGATTGGAGCTGATGCACAACGATATATGTCATTTTATAGAACATCCACTAATTTGTTGCTTCAAAGGTGAATGAGCTCAATAATTAGGTTAGTTGTTTCAGTTCAGTAATAGAGTAAAAGAAATATAGCAACATATATGCTAAGTAAAGCACTTTGTTTAGGCATATGCTTCGAAAAGAAGTTCATGTGTAACAGCTGATGGGAACTCTGCCAAACATTACTCCCTTATGCAGTAATTACCGTAAATAGGATTCTGCTTTCACATTATCAGTCAGTCAGCATTAAACGCTAACACAGCACCTCCTCTTCCTTTCCTATGTCTTTCTCTGTTCAAGTATAACTCTTCTGCTAGGTGCTAATGACTGAAGCAAGAGCTGAGTTCAATCTATAATCGCGCCCTTTTCAAAATAAATAAAATTACGGCTCACGTCCCTACCCAGAACCATATTCTTACTTTGACTCTGGAAAATTAAAATATATTTCCCTTTTCACCTTTCTAGCTGTTATTTCCCATTCATAGGTACTCATCATCCTTGGGAACAAGGATCCACAAATACTTTTTATTTTGGGAAAAAGTGAAAAGAATAAATAAAAGAAACAGAATAATTATATAGAGATATAGATTATATAATACCACCCAATTAATGTGTCATGGCACAGTTCCAGGTATTAATCGTCTGGCTTGTTGAGGTCCAGAGCTTGCACAACAACTCACACCCCATAAAATCCCACTCATTGGTCCACTTGGACTCACTGGTATTCAGGAGGGTATTGGGGGTGGTTTGTCACCTGTCTACTCCAATTCAGAGAAATCTGTACCACAAGTTCTTGCTGCAATGTGCAGCTACCTGGCCCAGTTCTGTGACATCAGCTCTGCCACTTCAAGTCTGGTCGGACCCTTTTGTGAAATCAGCTCGGTGTTGCTCCTGACAATTCAGCTTATGCTAATACTGCAGAATTACTCTGCACAGGGTTCAGAATCTCTAGATTGGGAATGGGAATCCAGAGAAAAACTGGACTGAGTTACATATAATAACACAAAATGAATCCTAGGATTGAGTCCCTGCTTCCTGGGCAAGAACTCTTGATCTCAGAGCCTTTACCCTCATTTTGAACTTGGATTCCTATTTCCAAATCAGACTCCACAACCTGTACATTCAGGGTGACCCACTAATTCCAGGGAACAGCTCAAACTCTTTCTATGTTTTTTTCATACCTACAGTTAAACAGTCTAGCACAGGAGTCGGCAATCTCTAGCATGCGGCTTGCCGGGGTAAGCTCCCTGGTGGGCTGGGCCAGTTTGTTTACTTGCCGTGTCGGTAGGTTCAGCTGATCGCGGCTCCCACTGTCTGCAGTTCACCATCCCAGGCCAATGCGGGTGGCGGGAAGATGCGACTAGCACATCCCTTGGCCCATACTGCTTCCCACAGCCCCCATTGGCCTGGGACGGTGAACCACAGCCAGTGAGAGCCGCGATCGGCCGAACCTGCTGACGTGGCAGGTAAACAAACTAGTCCGGCCCGCCAGGGTGCTTACCCTGGCGAGCCGCATGCCAGAGGTTGCCGACTCCTTGTCTAGTATTATTCATACAATCAGAACATAGGTAAATTCCCAACTAAAACAAAAAAAGTGTGAGGAATTATGGGTAAGCAGCATATTCGTGTCAATGAATCTGCCCAGAGCTTTTCCTCTTTTCTCCATAGAGGGAACAGAGTTCTATCTCTATAAGCCCTATGTCTCTTACACAATGATGTATTTCCTTTTCCTATCTACATGGGAAGGAGGCTAATGGGGATCCTGATCCAGGGAGACAGAATCCCCGGGTGTTTGAGCACTGGGATGCCCTTAATCTTTCAAAGTTTATGAAAGATGGTGACTGGAAGGATAGGGTCACCAGGTAACTATTGGTTAATTTTGCGTTACACTTTTGTGACTAAATATTTTGAAGTTACAGTCAGAGATCTTTAAACAAAAATGTGAGAGTTTTACTGATGGTGCTTGTATGAAAGTAATGGATGCCTTAGTGGAAATCAGGATCTGTTTGAGAATGATTTGAGAACAGAAACACAAGAGTAAATTTGTTGGATAACTTAATTCATCAAATAGTGTCAAGAGCTCTAGAGTTAGGGGTTCAGGGTTTGGCCTCATTTTTCACTTTAACAATGATGTTACAAAGAACATGAATGTATTACTAGGACAGTGGTAAAAATCTGACATTTTTATTTGAAAGTATAATTTAACATAGGAAGGGATGTGCTGCTATAGTAATAACATGTACTCTGACAGAAACCACCCAAAGCAGAAGGAATTCCCTTTCTGTGTAGTTAAGTGCTCATTTACATTTATGTTGTTAAACAAGCTAAGATGGAGAAGTTGATCAGCTTTAACATGTCTTTTGCACTTAGACAAATGTTAAATGATATAATTAGTTGGACAACCCTTGCTCACTTTGCTCATCTGGGTGATCTCATTGACTTTAGTGGAACTACTTTCTTGAGTAAAGTGAGCAGCATTTGAGAAACTGAATGGATTTCTAAAAGCTTCCGTCTGATTTAACCATAGCTCTAATATTAAAAGGGGAACTAACTCTTATCAGAAGTAGGAAAACAATATTATTTTTCCAGGTATGGCTCAAGCTTAAGTTGGGGCTTTTCTTGAGACCTCTCAATAGCTTCAGTTAGTTTAGAATGCTACCACTTGTTTGCTTAGACGCACTTTTTCTTAGGAGCAATTAACTCAGTTGCTCTGGGAACTGAACTGGCTACTAAGAAGATTTCAGGTGGAGTTGTGTGGTGTTCATGGTTCAATTTTTCAAGCCCTAAATGGATTGAGTCTGTTTTGCATGTGAATCACATTGCTGCTCTTTCCATATTACTAGAAGTGGTCAAAAATGTTGCAATGGAGTGTTTTCAAACTGGAAAACAACCATTTTATTGAAACTACTTTTTTTACAGGAACATGAAATAAATTAAATTTCATTCTGAAAAAGTCAAAATGGAAAGTTTTTACATTATCAAAAGTCTTCATTTTGAATTTGTTTAATTTCAGAAGGGCTTTTTGTTTGAATTTTTATTATACATTATAATATAATGTAAAGTAAAAAGTAAAAATCTAAGCTAAACATTTCTATTTTATCAAAACAAATCATTTTGCTTGACCCAAAATACTTTTGCATCTTTTTTTCCAAAAAAATTGTTTCTTGGGAAATTCAAATTCAGATTGAAAACAAATTTCCTGTGTTGTGGAAATTCCAGTAACTGTACAGTTCTTTGTATTAATGTTGCTTTGATCAGCAGAGGTGGTGAACCTGTGCTCCCTAGATGTAGAGGGAGCTGCTGGCAAGGCACTCCCAATAAGGATTTTTCACTTTTTAATGTGCTGAATCAGTCGACTTGCCTCTGGGAACTCCTGTTGCTCCAGAAATACTTTGCATTTTATAGCCCCTTTTAATTAAGGATCTCAAAGCAATCTGCAAAGACTTTCACATATATTTTACGAGTGAGTATGCTGTTAGTGCTGCAGATTGTTGCTGGTGCTGCTGTTCTTGGAACACCAGTGTTAGCTGCACTAGCAGAGATGCAGCTTGAAGACTCAGCTGACATTGAGGTTGTTCATGAAGAGAGACCACAGACTCGGTTCAGTGGCAGAGGCTCTGAGCTAGGATAATTGTTGACAAAGTATGGTAGTAGTGCCCCATAGGAGCTACAAGTATACTAACATATGAATAGCTGCAACAAGGTACCAGTTCAATTGACTAATCAGGATGCCGTCCCCTAGACCAGTACAAACATGCTGCTCCTATGACTTCTCCTTTTATGCATTGATACAAATAAGTTACATATTGCATTGCAGATGTTGTTAGTTACTACCCTTATCCCTTGCACTTGCTAGTTCAAACAAAACATCCTCATCTATTATCCTGTCAACACATCCTTATCTGTGTGTCCCTGCACCATCTCTTAGGAATTTGTTTACATAGATTCTGGAGAGGTTGGTGTATTCTTTTACCATCCTCTCCAGTCAGGAATGTACTTACTTGATTAACCAATACCTGGTGTGTTACTATTCTGCCAAGACCAGGCCTACTTTTGTTCACAGACTTTGGTTCATACTATTAATTATCCCAAGGGCTCCTGCAAGATCTTCAGGGTAAACTGAGGTCAAGGGAGTTCAGGTGACATGTTCAACCTCACATAGTGATCTGGTGGCAGATCTTAGATTTCCTAACTCCCAGTTGTATATTTTAACTTCTAGACAGCTGTCTTCTTTTCTTTGTGACTGAAGACCATATGTACTCCAATATCTTGATCCATGGGGACTGAGCTAAAAATGTTATTTCTTTTTGGATTTACCCACAAAGTTCCCATAAAACTATTAAGAGTTAAGGGTTAATTCTCATGTGCTGTAATGAAGGTTGACTCTATAGTTTCCACCATTTTTTCCTAAGATAAGAGTGTCTACAATAGGTTGAACTTTATGAAGAAGCCCTCAATCCACCATTGCACCAAGGATATAAGGGAAGGAGATCATAATGGAGTTCTTTACACACTAAATTATTTCTGTAATGCACCTGAAAGAAGAAGAATATTTTTATATCTATACATATTATGCAAACAACAAAAATAAACTGACATCATTCATAAACTTCCACATTTTGCATCTTTATAAGTAGGAGACCTGCTGTTCATCAAGATAACAAAGAAAAAGGTAATTGAGCAGCAACAAGACAGAAGAGAACTCCAGAGTGACACTCCGATCTAAATTAGCAGTGAGGCAAAGGTTGTAAAAGAAGAGAAAAGGCATTCTTTGTAAATGGAACGGCTTTTATGCAAGGCCTGTATGACATGGTAGTAATTTGTGTGTGTCTGTGTGTGTGTGTTTCTCTCTCTCTTTTGCACTTTACGTTTGTCAGCATTTTTAGCTTCTGATTACTGAAGCCCTTTAGAGTAATCTCATTACAAAATGAAAAGTAATATTGTAAGTAATTAAATTTTGGTAAAATGAGGTTTTGTTGCTTTATTTAAATTAATCCAGCAGGATGTGACACAGTCTCCTCTGACTAAGATCTTGTTTAGTATCAGCTCCATCAGCAAAAATACATTTATTCTTAATGGAGTTACTTATATTGTTTTATTTCTTTTGATAGGTAGTAAAAACAACATTAAATACAAACATATTTGACAAGAAAGGTTTCAGGTCCATGTTAAGTAGGGAAACAGGCTTCAGTGCCATTTTGTTTCAGTCTACTGAGGAAGTTGATAATATGTAGCAAAAATGTAAGATCTATATCAGGGGTCAGCAATCTCTGGCACGTGGCTTGCCAGGGTAAACACCCTGGTGGGCCAGGCCAGTTTGTTTACCTGCTGCATTGGCAGGTTTGGCTGATCACGGCTCCCACTGGCTATGGTTCGCCGCTCCAGGCCAATGGGGGAGGTGGAAAGCTGCGGCCAGCACATCCCTCAGCCTGCGCCACTTCCCACAGCACCCATCGGCCTAGGACGGCAAACTGTGGCCAGTGGGAGCCGCGATCGGCCGAACCTGCTAACGTGACAGGTAAACAAACTAGCCTGGCCCGCTAGGGTGTTTACCCTGGCGAGCCGTGTGCCAGAGGTTGCTGACCCCTGATCTATATGAAATTAAAATGAATAATAATAATTAAAAATAATAATCTTTTCATAAAAGGGTTAAGGCCTTTGGAGAGTCAGTCTTAACTGGAGGGAAAGGGAGACATTGATATAAGTGGCCAGTTAGTTAGGAAATTAGATGGGATATTTGTTCCAAGATGAGGGGGTCATTTTGCAGTTAAAACAAACAAAAGAAACTAATTCTTATGAGTACCTGAAATCTGTGTGAAAGCCTGCGTCATTTCCCGCAGCTCCCATTGGCTGGGAACGGCAAACCGCAGCTACTGGGAGTTTAGGGCAGCTATGTCTGCGGCTGGTCAATGTAAACACTGTCTCGTGGCCCACCTGTGGCTTACCCTGACAGGCCACGTGCAGTCCACAGGCTGCAGGTTGCCCACCACTGCACTAGGTCCTCCTTTCTCCCGAAAGAAACTAGGAAATGTTTCTTTAAATACAATTTTTCCATGTTAAACTTCTCTCTCTCTTCATATTTGCACTTCCTTAACACAGAATAGGACACTAGGAAAGCTCAAAGGTCATAAGAAGGGTTGGGGGGTCAGTGAAATCAAGTAATACAGGTTTAGTATTGTTTTACAGACCATGTCTACACTTCATATTGTATAGTGCTGAGCACCTTAAAACAGCATGACTGAAAATATGCTGATGGGAACAGTGTGACATTAAGGACCTGATATAAATCATATTGAAATCAATAGGAGTTTTTTGATTGACTTGAGTTGAATTTGGATCAGGTCCTTAATGAGTTCGGTTTATATTGTTCTCCTGTGGAATATATCTCAGTTCTCTCAGTGATGGATACAAGAAATGGATCATGAAAACAATTAGTATTGGCATAATTTTGCAAAGGTGCCAACCTAATAAGTGTACTCTCAGAAATAATTCAAATGGCATTATCTGCTTGTCTCATTATCCATACTCTCTGGGTTTTATGCTTCAGTCCTCAGTCTGATATCAAAGTGTCTTGTCGCCGCCTGAACTAAGGAAGCTTCTCCTCCCCAAAAGAAATTTCCTTGTGAAAATATTATGCAGCTTCAGTAGTGGACTTCCTCCTTTAAAGAAAGTTTACTGTTCAGTCCATTTCTTTTCCTTATCAGCTCTATATAAGTAAATACAGCAAATTGCTCCAGACATTGTATTCTGAGGTGAAGATAATAGAGTGATAATATTTATCTAAAATTTACTACAGTACTAATTGAATAGAGTATTCAGTGAAATCATTACAATATTTACAATTTCTTTTAGTAGCAACTTTAAGAAAAGTAATTTAAAGGAAGAGCTGCTTGGACAAATGCATGCAGATATTTAGCTAATAATTATAATTTACAAAATAGACTTATCTATACTAATGCAACATTTTAAGATGTCTTAGGTTTTAAATATTGCTAAATTTGCTTTATATGCCAGTATTTGAAATAATTACTTGCTTATTAAAATGTAGTTTCTTCAAAAGACCTACTGTCTTTCCAATTGTTGAAACATTTAAACATCAATTATCTTCCTGAGTCACGAAGTGAGGTAATGTATGATCTTGTGCACCAAGTTCCACTGTCCCACTCTCACTTTAAAGGGACAAAACAATTCTAGAGAAGGAATACAGAATGATTGTCAGGGAGATAAAAGGATTTAATTTATGATTTGTAAGATGATGTGGATAAAAAAGCAAAATTGAATGCTTTATCAACCCCCATGGGAGAAAATGATGAACTAAATTCATTCCTGATATAATTTCAGTGGAGAGATACCAGGAATGAATTTGAACAAGAACATTACAAGTGCCAAAATGGAATGATTGTGGCTTATTACTGGTTACTCATCTATTATCCAGGTGGTTTAGACTCTAATGGTATCCAAGACTCTTTGTGGATGATATTTCTATGCTGTGAGTCATTATTTAAATGAGAGAAAAAAAGGACACCATGTTAATTCCCACAATATTGTGAGATCAAAAACTCCTTGCTCTTAACATGCACAAAACATACACAGCAAAAAAGGTGTCATTAACAACCTGCCAGGAACTAGAAGACCATATCAAATTGGCATTGAATAGAACAGATCACAGCTATCTGTGGCTTTAATACGGAAAAATGTTCCATGGAGATTTGGTCCCCACATGCAACATTATTTGAGAACTAAATTGCTTTGCTAAATAGTACCTATTAGACCTAAATGAAAATACGGATAGACTAGGAGTAAAGCAAAATCTTCTTTAAAAGAACTCTGTTATTTAAAAGAATTCTGTCATTGTTAAGGCTAAGGACCTTCTCCTTTATGTGGGAGATACCCACAACAGTGACAAAGACGGTTGTTTTGTCAAGTAACAATGTGTATGAATTAGTCTTCTCCTAAGACCTTCAGCACAATATCATATTTTAACTCTTGAAAGTTACCTCCCAAGTATTGTCAATATCATCCGTTTCCTTAAGTATCCACAGTTTTCTTTTTTCCTTTTTCTACTCTTTCCAGCTCTTTTCCACTTTCCTCTTTTCCCTCTCTCCCATTCCTTGCTTCTGCTAACGTTTCTTAACCTTCAAGAATCCATTTATGTAACTCACCAAGCTGCAATAATAAAAACTAGGCTCATTACTGTCGCATGTAAATATGTATTATTAACTAAATTAATTGTTGTTCATGCAAATGACTTTTAAAAGCTTTTTTTAGGTGTGATAAATTGCACACACAAAATCATATTTATATCTGGTAGTTCTTGTGCCTGCACTCATTTTCTAAAATAATGTTTTTGATTGTTTTCATGTCAAGATTTACATGCTGAGGTTGCATTAGCCATAAGTTGCTCATATATATATGAAAAAAGAGGGTTGCTTGTGTTTGTCCCATGTCCTGAGTAAACTGAGTATGTGTTTTGCATAGTATGTTAATCCTGTAACCAAATGGTTAACTATCTCATATTGGATGTGTAAAGGCGCCAGTGATTCAAGAGCATGAACACCAACTTCAGGCAAGACTGTTAGGTAGCAAGGTAGAAACCCCAAATTGGTTGTGATTTTACCAATCAATTATCAAGTGTAAACCTCTCAGGCACTCTACTAGCCTAAACAGGAATCGCAGACAGTCCCCTTGGGTACTCTGATCTATCTCACGGCTCAGGTGAGCATACCATCGTGATTGATGGTCCCTTACAGCAATATTCAGCTTACTCTTAGTCCCAAAGGACCAGTCACTTAGGCCAGGTCAATTGCACCTTAGATCTTATACCAAAGCTTGTAGCCAGTCCTACAGTGCACGGTATAAATATTTATTATGTAGGAAAAGAAAATGAGTTGTTTACAAGTTTAAAGCAGGTAAATATATATATACAAAAGGAATTACAATCTTAAATTTCAAAAATTAATAGAAGCTTCTATAATAAATAAACTCTGTATATCCTTTAGAGCTAACCCAATCAAAGCACTGAAGATCTCTTGTTTATGCCTAATAAACCTTGTGCCATCCCCCACCCCAAGTCCAAGCAGCATAGAGATAGACTTCCTTCTTGTTAGGGGCTCTTATTCCCTTCCTCCCTTGTGCTCTGAGCTGCAAACTCAACTAATAGGAGTAATCCACTTGCATGATTCATCTTCACAGGGCAGGGAAGGGCAGAACAATGAAAATATTTTGTCCTTTTTAATGTCCCACAATAGTCCTTGTTGGCCAGGATGTAACTCTTTCTGTTGGAGATCAGTACTTTACGCTAATTAGTGTCTCTGCCCTGCCTGGTTATCTGCCAAGTCACAGTGGCTCACAGTAAATCACTCAAATATTATCTTACAATATGGGATTCAGATGTTATAACTGAGATTAATGGATGCAGCAACAAACAAGTATTCAATAAATCTAAACACTAAATCTATTCTTATAATTCAGATATTCATTTTGACAATCCTAACACAAGGTGAGCCAGACTGATTCCAGCTGTGAACTTGTGCGTGTGCAGTTGAGACATGAGGATTTTGGCATGAGCTGGCACCTGGTTTGCCAATATAACAGAATGCACACTGAATAGGCTATGGTCTATGTGAACTGCTGTGCTCCTGGATTACTATAACTCTTTGAGAGAAGGACTAAAGGAGATTCATTGTTACATCCTGTATTCTGGTCCTCCTGGTGTTTAACTAGTCTGACTTGATCTGGAAGCAGAGCTATGTGAAAAGAGAGCTTGAGAGCTGCTGGTGCAGAACTGCTTTATTGAGCTCTAGTAATGTTCGGTGTTTAAACCAAGGTAAAGGTTAGCTTTAAAAGAAATTCAGTGCGGGAATTTGGTGATTCTTCAGACTGTTCTCCTGCCTAATTGCATTATAGCAGCAGTTGTCGCTTCACATACAATAGTATGGATAGGTGTTATGAACATTTAGTTCTGTTGAACAATAATCTTAATTTTAAGATCAGCTTCATTGTTGGTTTTCTTTATCAGAATGCTCCCTGAAAGCTGAATGGACAAGATAATTCAGAGTGGAATACTTGTTATCTCCTCCCACATACATAAATTCAACACACAAGTAAATAATTGAAAAAAACAATAAGGAGTCCTTGTGACACCTTAGAGACTAACAAATTTATTTGAGCATAAGCTTTTGTGGGCTAGAGCCCACTTCATCAGATGCATGAAGTGAAAAATAGAGGAACATGTATAAACACATGAAAGAATGGTGGTTGCTTTACCAAGTGTGAGGTCAGTCTAAAGAGATAAATCGATTAACAGTAGGATACCAAGGGAGGAAAAACAACTTTTAAGTGGTAAGAGAGTGGCCCATTACAGACAGTTGACAAGAAGGTGTGAGTAACAGTAATGAAAAATTAGTAATGGGAAAATTAAGTTTAGGTTTTGTAATGACCCAACCTCTCCCATTCTTTATCCAGGCCTAATGTGATGGTATCCAGTTCGCACATTAATTCCAGTTCTGCAGTTTTACTTTGGAGTATGTTTTTGAAGTGTTTTTGTTGAAGAATTGCCACTTTTAGGTCTTGAGTGACCAGAGAGAATGAAGTGTTCTCCTATTGGTTTTTGAATGTTATGATTCCTGATGTCAGATTTGTGTCCATGTTAATTGATTTATCTCATTAGACTGACCTCACACTTGGTAAAGCAACCCCCATATTTTCATGTATTTATACCTGCTTCTGTATTTTTCACTTCATGCATCTGATGAAGTGGGCTTTAGCCCATGAAAGCTTATGCCCAAATAAATTTGTTAGTTTCTAAGGTGCCACAAGAACTCCTTGTTGTTTTTGCTGATACAGACTAACACGGCTATCACTGTGAAGTAAATAATTGCCGTCCCAAAACAGACCTACTCCTCTGTAAAGAGCTGCTGTTCATAAACATTTAATTAATTAGACAGAGGTGTGACTGGATATACACTAATTGGATATTTTCTCCTTTCACAGGAAAAACTCAATTGCTTCTGCTAACATTTTCAAAAGTACTTAAGAAACTTAGGAGCCTACATTTCATTGATTTTCTATGGGACTTACGTTCCTAGGTCACTTTTAAAATTTTGCCGAGTGTGATTAAACGAAATCAGTGGCAAACAGTATACTTAGCATCTCCAACCAAATTGAATTCCTGCCTCTCAATAGCAGAAGAGAAAGGCAATTGGTACAGATTTGGAGTACTCATATGAACCTTTGTTATTCATTCCAAGCCTGGAACTCATCTTGCAAAAGAATTTAGAGAAGAGGTATGTCCTAGACCAGGGATTGGCAACCTTTGGCAAGCGGCTCACCAGAGTAAACACTGTGGTGGGCTGGGCAGCTTGTTTACCTGCTGCATTTGCAGGTTCAGCCAATCATGGCTCCCACTGGCCGCGGTTTGCTGCTACAGGCCAATGGGGGCTATGGGAAGCGGCCTGGGCCAAGGGATGTGCTAGCCGTCACTTCCCGCAGCCCTCATTGGCTAGGAGAGGCGAACTGTGGCCAGTGGGAGCTGCGATCAGCCAAACCTGTGGAAGTGGCAGGTAAACAAACCCACCCAGTCTGCCAGGGTGCTTACCCTGGCAAGCCGCATGCTAAAGGTTGCCGATCCCTGTCCTAGACAGAGGCTGAGTGAAATGAAAAGTTGTAATTTTGTATATTTTTATGAAATGGAAATTCCAAGAAATTTCAATTTGAAAATATCAAAACATTTCATTTTGTCATTTTCAATTGAAACAAAATATGTTAACATTCTGAAAATTGAAATATTTCATTTTATTTTGTTGAATTAATCTGAAACACTTATTTGTTGAGTCAATTCAGCATTCAGTTGTTTATCTTGCCTTACAGGAGTTGTAGTTCCAGACCCTATTGTTTCTAGGGAGCCCAACCCAAAAGAGGACATGACCTCCCACAATGCAATATGGACTCAGCTGACTGAGTTTTGTGATGCATGGAGGAGTTATATGACTCTGGGTGTATCATGGCAGATTTAGTCCAACTGGAGAACCTAGTCTGAATGTGAGAATGGGGACAACAGGCTCCAGAAATGAACTATATTTCTATGATAAACCCAGAGTCATATAACTCCCACAAGTACCACACAGCTTAGTCATCTGGATCCACACTGCACTGTGGGAGATGTAGAACAACAGGGAGTCAAGCTAATAGGAAACAGTGGTGACCTGAACTATAGCTCCCATAAGGCCATGTTAGGGAATTGCAGTTTAATGAGTTTTTAACTTATTTAAAATGTGGTGGTTTTTTTCAGTTCAATAAAATGAAATATTTTGACTTGGGTTGATGCATCATTGGCTCAAATATGAAGTAAACATTTGGAGATAAAAAAATAGTTTAATTTAAAAATTATGTTTTATGTTCTCATGTCTCTGCACTGGCTCCTCCTGCCCATCCCATGCTTTTGGAGGACAAACAGTTTTAATTGCACAATCTGGCCCATCTACATGAATTCATGATAATTAAATCAATATTTCAAGTGTGTTTGAGGGGGTTATCCACCCAGCTCTGCTACCTTCCCACTTGTAAAGGCTAATCTGTGCAAACCACCCATGGTGAATCTCCTGTTGGCTTGGAAAAGAACATCCCATGTCCCATTTCCAAGACCCCAAGTTGGAATTTGTGCTAGAAGCAGAGGAGAAATATTTGGCCTGGAGTAAAATCAACTGTGGCATAAGTGATAGCAACTTTCATTGACTTCAGAGGGAGCTGACCTGAAGAAGGGGTGAGGGATAGCTCAGTAGTTTGAGCATTGGCCTGCTAAACCAAAGGCTGTAAGCTCAGTCCTTGAGAGGGCCATTTAGGGATCTGGGACAAAATCAGCACTTGGTCCTGCTAGTGCAGGTAGTAGGCTGGACTCAATGACCCTTCAGGGTCCCTTCCAGTTCTAAGAGATAGGTATATCTCCATTTATTTATTTTTTTAAGAACTCTGTGTAAGCTCAAAAGCTTGTCTCTCTCACTAACAGAAGTTGGTCAATAAAGGATATTACATAACCCACCTTGTCTCTCTAATATCCTGCTACCAACATTGCATATGCCAAATTAGTGAGTTGCCTTCTGCAACCACTTATCTGTTTTCTGACTAGCTTTCATCCAGTATGGACTTAACATCACCATTTGTATGTTTATGTGGGCCAAGTTAATGCCCTCACTCACACTAAAACTACTCCATTTAAGTATTTCCTAGGTGTAACTGAGGGCAGAACTTGGGCTCAGTGTCAGAACTCCTACAGAAAACTCAGTAGGGTTGACCTGGCTAACTTGTTTTTGGTTCCAAATCAGATGAATGATGCTTCAGTGTCAGTCTCCTTAAGTGTGGGAGAAAGGAGCTTCAGTGTCTATACAACACACTATATTTAAGAATTGTGCTGTACAAAACTCTTATCAATATTATGTGTCAAATTGCCCTTATTTGTTCACATTACAAGCTGAAGGTGATTGATTTTTTTTAATAGGATTATTTTTATTAGGATGTGAAAAGGCATAGGTAAAACAGTGCAAAGGCAATACCAGTTTTCTGAAGAAGAAGAAAAAAAGATCAGTATGCTCTTTTTCTTTATTTTTATATGCATTAAATATTTATCATAATACGATCACTGACACAGCTGAGGTAATGGATTTTTCACTCATCAAATGAAGGGTTTCTCTGAGGCAGAATTGCAGAAGAATTCCTAACAAATTATCCTCTTTGTAAAGTTATACATTTTAAAACTCGATATATTGTAAAGCTTAGTGGAGCTAGCAGGGTTATCTGAATTATTAATAATGAATAAGATATGTAACACTTATATTGCCTTTTACAACTACATTAGCTAATGAACTGCATGGAAGAACCTGGAAAATGGCACTGAGAATGAGTGTTTGAGAATCAGAATCCCTGTAATCCTAACATAACACTTAGGTAACAAGACTTGCTTTCTGCCTGCTTTTCCAGCTAGCCCTGGGCATGCCTGCCCTCTCATAGAAAAGTTTACTTAGACACTCACCTAAACTTCTCCTTTCTGGGTGAAGACAGAGGATAAAATATGTGTGGCAACCACCAAGGATTGTGAGGGAACGTAAGGGTATGGTGTTAAATTGAGTTAACTGTCAGACAACATTGGGGGAGCTGAAGAGAGCATCTTCCCAGGAATATCAGGGGGGAAAGAGGAGACAGGTACCAAGAGAATTGTGGGGAGGGGTATTATATAGGTGTAACTGAGAAGGAGAGGGCAGTCACCAGGGCTGGCTGGCTGCAAAAGTGAAAGAAAAGATGAAATAGTAGGAGATCTGGGGTATCATGCTCTTACTGAAGTCCAAGGGAGTTTAACCATTCACTTCAGTGGTAACAGAGTTAGGTTTAGATCAATGTCAAGAAAATTCCACCTGCCATATTTAACAACATGCAAAAAATGTTATCTGGAAAATTTAAATGTTTAATTTCAGGTCAGTTCAACACTGTGTGCCTGAGCTGCCATGCCGCCTGATGAGAGCTGTAGATTGGCTGATCTTGCTCCTGTTCCTCTGAAGTAGCCAAGTTTCTTGCCCGACCTATATCACCTCTTTTGTACCACAGTATTCCTTCTGGTTGAATGGTCACAATGCACTATGGGAGTCACGTGACCATGACATATTATGGGACATATAGTCTGGATAGGAAACTCAGCCCATAGAGGAGAAAGAGAGCATAAATCTACAGAATGGAAGCATAAGAACTACAACTATGAAACAATGATGCCTCATGGGAGCACAGATTAATGTGAACCAAGCTGGAAGGGAATAGTTCAATTCGGAAATGTTAATGGAAACAAAATGTTTAAACATTTCTGAATTTAACTGTTTCATATATTTCTATACAAAGAAAAAATCAATATTTTGGCTTTTTTAGCTTGATTTATGTTTAAAATGGATTTTGGCTCTGTGAATTTCCTGCAGGCTGGAAATTCTGATTATTATTATTTTTTTTTACTAGCTCCGTACTAATGAAACATAACTTTAGGAAGTTTGACCTCCACACAATGTTTTCTTAATTTGGACAGGTACTTAAGTACATATGTATTTATTTTTCACTCTATAAATCATACAGAATGAATCTGAGTATCTGATGTATAGTGACTAATATAAATAGATGGTTCATCCACTGAAGTCTGTTACTTTGATGATGTACTACTAGTAGTGTCATCATCTTTGCTATCCATTAAGATTCTTGTGTTATTAAATAATACATGAGTATTGGGATTGATGCAAAAGAGAGTGCCTTTTTGCTGTTTACACAGTAATTAATAATTTAATAAAAGCAATAATGTGGGAAGAGACTCAGATTATAAGCCCTTGAAGGTGGGAAGTGTGTCTTTTCAGTGTTTGCACAGTAACCAGCATACTGATGTTCAATTCTTGTTTTTCCAATAAAGTGATCCTGAATTATATACTATTTGAAGGTAGGAAAATGTGAGGGGTGGGAAATGTTGTTTGTCTCTCGGAGCAGAGGAGAATCCCAGTGATTAAATATCCCTCTTCCTTTCTAGCATCAACAACCACATGAGGCAGTGTGATGGACCAGCCATCAACACACTGCAAGTCCAGGGGTTGGCAACCTCTGGCACGCAGCTCGCCAGCGTAAGCACCCAGGCGGGGCAAGGCCAATTTGTTTACCTGCCGCATCGGCAAGTTCAGCCAATCGCGGCTCCCACTGGCTGTGGTTCGCCATCCCAGGCCAACAGAGGTGGAAGGAAGCTGCAGCCAGCACATCCCTCGCCGCATCCCACAGCCCCTATTGTCCTGGGACGGTGAACTGCAGCCAGTGGGAGCCGCGATCAGCCGAACCTGCCAACACGGCAGGTAAACAAATTGGCCCGGCCCCGCCAGGGTGCTTACCCTGGAAAGCAATGTGCCAGAGGTTGCCGACCCCAGTCTAGTCTGTCTCTCTTCCTTGTGCATGAATACAGAAGAAGGGAAAAAACCCAGAAAGTGTTTGTCAGAATAATCCAGGATCTTTACAAAGCTATGGATTTGGTTCTACAAATAGATGAAGGCTCATGGAGGGTTGATTTTTCCTGATTCATTTAGTCTACTTTAATGCTCACTTGTGGCTTGTCATTGACTTTGCCTGTGCTTCAACCCTAACCTCATGCTCCCACTAGAACATCTGGAATATACTTTATATAGTAAGAATGCAGACTCTTAGGGAGCTTTTGTATCTAAAAGGTTGACGGACATTGGGGGAACATAAATAACTGTTTAATGAAATACAGAGATTTGTTGATAGCAATCAGGTATATGTTTGAATGTGCATTTATGTATAAAAATGGTGGTTTTTAAATTGTTATGACTTCCACATGTGTAGCTAAATGACTGCTATTATCTGTTTACTAGTTTCATCAATGAGGTGTCACACAGAAACTCACTGTGGGAATTCTTAACAATATCTTTAAAGGATTCTATGAGTCTCAGACTCTTATTTTCTGCTCCGTGGTGTGTGGATGAGAACAACAATAACAATAATATGAAGGTAATTACCATCTCTAAATTATTTCAGTTGAGCTTCCTCAGTAACTTTCTATTTCAGTTTCTCAAAAGGCACAGCAGAATCTGTTCTGGAAAAAAAAATCTAAGAAATTGGAAGCTGACATCAATTAGCTACAGTGTAAACAGTTCAGGCATGCAACAACTGTGTGTGCAAAATGTACATGCAGTTTCTATGATTGGGCACAAAAATAAAGTAGTTACGTGAAAATGACCATAATGATCCATTTGGTCCTGTTTGCACATACCCATAATTGTGTGAAATGTATGTACACACATAGGTGCTGGAACTCTAGGATGTTGGAGGTGCTGCCACATCCCCAGGCTTGAAGTAGTAATAACAACCCAAATACATGGTTTCTGCCTTCAGCACTCTCCTCCCTCCTTCCCCGCCCACCGCTTGCCACTATAAAAATTGTTCTAGTACCATTGTATACACATCTGTGTAAACAATTGTCCATCTAACTTGTTAACAAAGCTGGTCCAGTGACTACAAATTCTTACTCAAAATATTGCTATTTACAGATACAAATTTCACGTAGCAAAATACCGTTCCTTCAAATTCTTTTCTAGTGTAACTCCACTGAAGGCAATGAAGTTATTCCATCATAAAATTTGGTCCTTCATAGTTACAAATGCATTTGATAGAACATTCACAAATTATTGGCCTAATCCTGAGATGCAATGAGGATGTGGTTCTCCTGTTAAAATATATGTCTTATGTAGAAGGTGGTTTCTGTGGCAGAACAAAGATCATTTGATAAATAGATTTTTTTTTAGACTTTTTATTTATGCCATTGCTAAGACATCTGGATGCCATAAATTAAGCAAACAATCTGATTAAAAATCAACAGAACATAACAGAGACCATACATAATGTGTGTTATAACTTCTATATAGACAGTTTGCTTATTTTTCATGCTATAAAATAATTTTATGATTATATGTCATCTATACAATTAGCCATTTATAGTCCACAGACCACAGAATGTAGGTAGAGACCAGATGATCTTCTGCCTCAGTTTAAATTTAGGTGGATTTTTATTTGAACTAAAAGGTAATTTTTAAGATATAATTTTGACACTTAAAATTGGTCGTTAAATTGTTGTGGCATACCTTCATAAACACAGGCAGGAAAGTTCAGGACAGTCAGTCATTTACACACTCCCAGGTGGGAAACTGATCTCAACAACTATATTTAATGTGTATATAGTACAGTCACTTAGCTGCTTATGCTCATGCCAATCTGATAGGATGGCATTCTGCCCACTGAAAAATTACTTGAGCCTTTGCCCTAGTGCATGATTGCCAAGCATTTTTTTTTGTTTTTTTTAATGAGCAGCTTGCATGATGTTTCAAGTTCCATCCCTGTGCAGGATTCCTATATCCGTGAAAGCACTTAAGCAGTAGCATCACATGCATCCCTAAACTTAATCGCACCTATTGACTCTCCTGTGCCACAAAAAGAAAATCTCCATAGTTCAGGAAAGAAAGACATATGGGTCATTAACTACCCAAGTCCTCCTCCAGGTAATAAATTTAATAAATTGTGAATGATAAAACTAGTCATTCAATTTGCTGGTGACTCATTCCCCTGTGTTCATTCAGCTAACTTGGTTCTTCTCTTTCTTTTTAATAAGATATCTTTCAAGGTTTGGGTAAAATATGTACTGTCTGGTTAAGGGATTGATCCAAAGCTTACTGAAATCAATTGTCTTTCATCAACTTTAGTGGACTTTTATATCATGCCTTTACAAAGTATGATTTAGTAGACTTTCTGTAAATGGTTTATCCTAAAGCTAAGTTGTTACACACTGGAGAAGATATTTAGACACAAATCTTGAACTCATAATTACAAAAATTAAGAATATAAAATAAATAGATCTGTTTGGAAAATGGAATCCCCACTTTGGGGGGATTATTCTGAATTATAACAAAAGGTCAACATTTTGATTTTTTCTTTGAAATACACATTTTGAAAATAACTGATTTGTGTGTCTGTTTTTAATGAGGTAGAGACTTTTTGTTCTAATAATATTTACACATAGTACATTAAATGTAAAATATATTTTTAAAATGTTTAAACATAGTATATTACATGTAAATATATTTTAATATTGTGTAAAAGTTGAGACAAAATTAAGGAAAATGATAGTCACAATGAAATGGTTTTACTTTATTGAAATGCAACATTCAGATGTTCTTGAAATGAAATGAGAAAATAAAAATGATTATTTTCATATTTCCCATGGAACATTTTGTTGAAATAAGCCTATTTCTCTGAAACGTTTCAATTTTGACAAAACTGCATTTTCTATTGCATTTTGTATTGACAACAAACTATTCAGTTAAAAAAAAATTAAAGCTGCTTTAAAAATACATAGCTGCAGCCTAATTTAATTGTTGTTAAAAGAGTAACCCAGTTGAGGAAAGAGGAGATGCTATGTGACAAAAGGTATGTCTACACAGGCTAACCTGTGTAGATACAGGCTAGCCTACCGAAACTAAGTTGAATCTAGCTAATGTGGTAACAATAGCTATGAAAACAGCACAGATCAGGCTTCAGCACAGGTATTACAAGTCTGGAATGGATCCTAGACCCTTACATGTACTTAACTCACTAGCCTGATTTGAGTTTTTCTTTGCATTTTCTTCACTACTATCATTACCTACACTGGCTAGATTCAAACTAGTTTAGGTAGGCTAGCTCATGCACAAATTCTGCTGTATAGATATACTCAAAGATGGACAAATTCTCTGCCTGCACCTCATTTAAGGTTCAATAGTGCATCACTTAAAGTAAATGACAAAATTCTCATTTGCTTCAATAATATCAGCAGACTTTGGGAGCACCAGAGCAGCGTTAAGTGAAAAAGTCAAAACATTGCTATCTAATGTTCTAGTGTTGATGATGATGAGTTAAAGGAAAGTGTGAGTATCAAAGGTATGTAAAAGAAAATATCAGGGCTTCTGGGAATGTTCTTTCAGTTGGATGATTCATTATATAATAAACTTATTTCTATTAAGATGTAGTTGGGCTTATTAAGACAAAAAGGTGTTTTTTTGTTCCTTGTAAATAGCAACAAATTTTTACCTAGCTTCACCTCCAATTTCTAAGTAATGTTATGTGAGTGCAGACCATATCTTTAATCATTACCTGTGGATGAGTAGAATTCATTTTTGATACATAGGAAAATATGCTAATATACTTGGATAAACAATTTTAATAATGAACAAGTAATAAAAATACAGTACAGAAATAACATAATTCAGAGTGATTATAACAAAATTAATAGAATGATTTAGTTCTTGTCCATTTTTTTAACATTGTGAAGAAATAGGTATAAATTTGCCTGGTACTATTTCACAAAACAAATAGTAAAAATAGAGTCAGAAAAAATTTCTGTACTACTAAGTAACACTAATTCAAAGAATTAAAGGTCAATTTTTATTTCCATCACTTTTTTTCTTTTACAAAATACATTATTAAATGGATTCAGCATTAACTAGCTGGTTGTTCTAAAGCTATCTTGAAACATGACATATAAAATTATGTATTCATGCCTGCTACTGATGCTGTATGTTTGCTGTTCGTGTGTCTTTGTGTGAGCAATGGTTGAGGTTAATACACTGAGAACAGAATGACACTGTACTAGTTAAAAATAGTTAAACAGTTTGGTAGAGGAAATACTTTATTATATCATAATAGTAAACATAAAGATATAATACTATACTCCTGCATACCAGAATTAGAATGTTTTGACAAGTGGCCTGCTCCTGCAAGCTCTCACTCATGTTAGCAGGCCTAGTAGCCAGCAAAACTTTTTGCATAAGTAAGGGTTTGCCATATCAGTAGTGGTAGTAGTAGTAGTTTAGCATCTTCAGTAAGAGTGAAAATGAAAATTAAGATTCACTACTTTGTAAACTGCAGAGGAATTAGTTGGTATACAAAAAAGAGGAATGCTACTTCAATAGGACAATTAATCAAAGCATAATCATTTCAGCTAGGATTTTTTAAAAAAAAAAAAAGATAGTTAGGTGCTAACTCCCATTGATTTCAATGGGAGCTAAGAACTTAAATAACTTTGAACATAGAGCCCTCGTTGCACTGGAAGGGACCTCGAAAGGGGATCTAGTATAGTCCCCTGCACTCATGGCATGACTAAGTATTATCTAGACCGGGGTCGGCAACCTCTGGCATGCAGCTCTCCAGGCCAATGGGGTGGTGGGAAGTGGCATGGTGAGGAATCTGCTGGCCACGCCACTTCCCACCACCCCCATTGGCCTGGGATGGCGAACCTCAGCCAGTGGGAGCCGCGATCAGCTGAACCTGCCGACATGGCAGGTAAACAAACTGGCCCAGCCTACCAGGGTGCTTATCCTGGCAAGCTGCATGCCAGAGATTGCCAACCCCTGATCTAGACCGCCCCTGACAGGTGTTTGCTCTTACAAATCTCCAATGATGGAGATTCCACAAGATCCCTGGGAAATTTATTCAAGTGCTTAACCACCCTATCAGTTAAGAAGTTTTTCCTAATAACCAACCTAATCCACACCTTCTGCAATTTAATTCCATTGCTACTTGTCCTATCCTCAGAGGTTAAGGAAAAGATTTTTTTTCTTTCCTCTCGTTGTAAAAACCTTTTATGTACCTGAAAACTGTCATCTTGTGATGTCTAAGTTGTGTCTTCTCCAGAATAAACAAACCCAGTTCTCTTAATCTTTCCTCATAGGTCATATTTTCTAGACCTTTAAACATTTTTGTTGCTCTTCTCTATACTTTATTTATTCTCTTATCACCATGAGTAGATCCAAATGGAACAATTTTGTCCAAACTATTTTCCATCAGAAAATACTGTTTTAAGAAAAATAATGTCAAGTATCAGAGGGGTAACCATGTTAGTCTGGAATAATAAAATCACAAAACCCTAAAATACCTCACAAAGTACAATTGAAACTAGCATACACGCAGGGTGTCATTATTTGATAAGGAAAAGTTTGTTGAAGAAAGTGAGTTCCTAGCAGGAAATTTATTCTTGTGCTCAGTTTTAATGGATAGCTAAATTTTCCTAGATCAACCACAATGGTGGTTTCATAGAACACGCAATCTAGTTCAGAACAGTTCTCAGCAGTTCAACATATACTTACTTGTCTGTCACTAGAATATGATGTGGATAGCACAAAATTTCTTGCTCTCTCACTTGTGACTTTTCACTTTCTGAACAGATCCTGCTAATAAATTAAAGGTGCTTACAAAGCATCACTGAGCAATTAGTTAAAAATATGTATTTAAATTAGGAACATGTACATGTTTCAAAGGGAATGCTTTCAATCCAGTGTTAGCATAGCTGTCTTAAATGTTCTGAATGGAAATTACCCTCATACAAGGTTCAGGTAATAAGCTAGTTAAGAGGTTAACTGCACCACAACTAAAGGGGGAAAGAATTTCTCTGGGTTTATCTAAAGAATGGCAGCTCTCCTTTGTGGTTAGGAGGGAGGGGGTGGAGAGGAAGAAGGCAGAAACTGCTGTAAAAGGTGCTCAGTGATCAACTTTGCAGCAATGACTCACTCCTTCCCCAGGAATATGTATAAAGGTACAAAACTTGGGTGGGGCAAGTCTCTATGTCCAAGCAGCGAGGAAGCCAGCATGTCTTCAGGGAAGCACAATCAGGATTATTTAAGCAGCATGGCTCCAGGGGCATGGAAAAGCGTGAGCTCGAGAAAACGGGGCTGTTTTCCCTTGGCCCCGGGGCAGGCAGGGCAGAGAGGGGGAAAAAAATGCAAGTAGAATACATGGGGGTAAGTTAACAAGATAAGCTCAGCGTCTCCTGCAGTCAGGATACAGCCTGGCTTCAGGATCTCAACATCGGAAACAGTCAGCATGTATTGGAAGGGGGAAGGAGCAAGACAAGAGAATCAGTGTCTTAAACAATCAACATGCATTGGTATGGGGACAGAGCAAGGCAAGGAAATTTAGCTGTTTCATGTACCAGCCATGGTGCAAGTGCATGTATCAGGTAAGAATTCTTTCTGGCTGCATGCAGGTTACTGCTCAGGTGTTGGTAGGCAAGCTGGAAGCTGCAATAGGAGAGGGGGAATTGGCAAGAATGCTTGGAGTCTCAAACAATCAACCTGCATTGGGAGGGGGGAGGCAGGAAAAAAATAACTGTTTCATGTGCCAGCTGTGCTGCAAGCGCATGTATCAGGCTGCAGTTCTTTCTGGCTGTGTGCTGGTTGCTGCTCAGGTGCCTGTACCTTTGCTGGAAAGGGGGGCAGGCACAGGCTACAGTGCGGGGCAGCCCCAAGGGAGCCCATGGACTGGAAGGGGACCCCCAAACAGACAGTATTGCAGCAGGGTCAAGGGAGATCACAGGTATGAGGGCTGCTACTGCAGCAGGACAGGGAAGGGCACATGGGAACTCATCGGCCATCAGGGCATGTAACCGCCTGGGGCAGAGTAGACATTCCTGGGAGGCCTATGGGGGAGCAGGTCTTTGCGGAACTCCCTCCACGCAGTCCTCATTACAGTTATGCCGGCGTGGCTTACCCGATGGGAGTTCACCTACTCAGTACAGCTAAATATAAAGTCCTCACAGGTGAATTTGTGGGTATAATATCCCTTTGGCACAGACAGTAAACATGGCCAAGGCAAGCTAAAGAGTGAACTGCCCAAGTAGCCAAGGGTGCCTAGAACATGGGAAAAATTAGGAGTCTGCCTTCATCATCTATGCGGGTGTTACCTTAGGGTGACCAGACAGCAAAAATTGGGATGGGGATGGGGATGGGGTGCAATAGGTGCCTATATAAGAAAAAGACCCCAAATTGGGAGTGTCCCTATAAAATCAGGACATCTGGTCACCCTAGCCTACTCAGACAGCAGCGCTGCCTTTGTTAAGTATACAGATATAATTAGGCGGGCACACAATATGTTTGGGGGCATGTCATAAGCAGTTTTGATTAAGGGCAGCAACACAAACTGGAATAAGGTGGCATCACACACTGTGGTTGAAGGACATAACAGCAAGGGCCCCAGGGGTTTGTTGATACCACAACAAGCTCGAAAGGGGTCCTGGGCACATAATAGTATTTGCTGGGCATTTAATAATGGTGGTTGTTTTCGCAGCCCCTGTAGATTCAGGCATGTTTGCAAGATGATAACCGCTGGCAATTTTATTTCGACAAGGCTATGCCCATGGGCTGTTCAGTATCCTGTGCTGCTTTTCAGAAATTCAGTACAACGTTGCTCTGGGCAATGGTGCAGTCAATGGGACTAAACTAAATAATGCATTATTTGCATAATTTTTGTTCGCAGGACGAACTGGGTCAAATAAGTGTTTGCACTTCTTGAACACATTTCAGGCCCTGGCTAAATAGATGGGGGAACCCCTAGCAAAGGGCAAAACAGAAGGCCCTTCCACTACATTAACGTGCCTTGGCATTGACCTGAACTTTGCTTGCAGGGTTGTTGCCCCGGGGTGAGCATTTTGTGCCTGACTGGCAGCAGCAACAGCTGGCATAGCCAGACCACACAATTACATATGAGTCACTACAGATATCTAGGAAGACTTGTGGGTGTGGGAAAGTTTTCTCAGTCAATTTAATAGGGTATCATTGTGGAGGTACAAATAGTTATTAATTTGGGGATCAGAGCTGGCTAATATAAGGATGTGCTTCTGTTGTGACAATGTGGCAGTGGTACAGGTTATTAATCACCAAACTTCCAGATCGCACAGGTTTGTGAAGTTGGTAAGGGCATTTGTTCTCCAATACTTAACCGTCAACATCTTTTTTTTTTCTTGCAAGCATGTGCCAGGCATGGATAATGGCACAGCAGACACCTTGTCTCATTTCCGGTTTGCCAAATTACGTAAGCCGCAGTCTCTCTGGAACCTTGGAATGTCATGTTGTTGGCGGAATGCAGACTTTTGGCTCTAGCTTGAAAGTTGTTTATTTTGTTTTCTTTTAAGGAGTCTTGTCAACACAAGGATCCAGAGAATGGGTCGCCTATGAGGCCCTCCGTTAAGGATGGTTGTTGCAGTACCATGTCAAGGACAATGCCGCTGCTGAGGCCCCTTAACGATCACACATGGGACAATGGGTTCTTTCTCCCCAGTAGGGCTGCTATCGAAGAGGCCATTTGCAGATGTCTGAGAACCCAGCAGGGTTTGGGGGAAGGCAGCCAAGGAAATGATTGGCACCTCCTTGTGGTGGATGTTTAGTTCAGGTACTCCATAGGGAGGGCAGCCAGTGACCACATAAATGGCCTGATAAAGGATGTAGAAGGAAGTACTGGATAAAGAAACAGAATGGGGATGGGGGTTCTGGGACACCTATGATTGATATGGCAGTGAGCCAACACCCTCCCGCCCCCACGCACACACACCGTTCTCATAGCCCTCCTTAACCCTCTTACAAGGATGATGGATGGTAAGATCCAAGCCATGGGTTGGCTGAGGCACCTGGATGGAAACAAAGGGGGGCTGGTGGAAGCACTGGAGAATTTATTTGAATAAGCATGGCTTTGCCTGCACTGTACACTTTATCTGCCGCGTATTCCCAGACATCTATATAATAAAGTTGAAGCCTGATTTAAACCCATAACAAGTCTCCTGTCCTTCTTGCGGTGTACCCAGACAATGACTGCACCACAACTAAAGCGGGGCAAACCCAAAGAAGGGCATTTCTGCTATATGGTTGGTGGGGGGAGGTGGAGAGGAAGAAGGGAGAAGCTGCTGTAAAATGTGCTCGGTGGTCCCCACCCCCCAGAAATGTGCATAAAGGTATAAAACCTGGGTGGGGCAAGTCTCTATGTCCAAGCAGTGAGGAAGCCAGCACCCACGCTCCCTCCCCTAGTGGAGGCAAATGGCAGGCTGGGTTAGGACCTGCTGTGGGCATTACTCTAGTTGCCCCTTTTAAAGCGGGGCTGGGAAGGAATTTTTCCTGCAGCACCAGAATTGGCTTCGGTGGAGTGTGTTTTTTTTGCCTTCCCCACAGCGGGTGTGAGAGAGGGCCTTTTCTGGTGAATAGAAAAGATGGTAGGCCATATGTCGCAACTTATTTTGTAAGGTTATGTGGATATTCAGTGCAGGTACTCCATAGGGAGGCCAGCCAGTGACCAGATAAATGGCCTGGTAAAGGATGTAAAAGGAGGTACTGGATAAAGGAACATAATGGGAGAGGGGTTGGGGACTCCTATGATTGGTACGGCAGGGAGCAACTCCCCCGCCCTCCATACCCGTTCTCATAGCCTACCTCAGGCCTGCACAACTTGTAAAGTGGTGAGGCCCACATTACTCCAAAGAAAACAGCTGAGGGCCGAAACCTCCCAGCCCCGCAGAAACACCCCGCCCCAGGGCTTCCCAGCCCTGCGGAATCAAACCCTCCTTCCCCAGCGCCGCCCCACCAAAACAGCTGTGAGACAAAAAGGAAGGCTGGGGGTGGGGAGGTGATACTTTATTTTAAATCAACTGGGGGCTCCCAGCTGAAGAGGTGGCTGGGAGCCCTCAGGGTCGAATTAAAGGACCTGGCGCTCTGGTGGCTGGGGAAACCCGGCAGGGCCGGCTCTAGGTTTTTTGCTGCCCCAAGCAAAAAAAAAATTGGCTGCCCCTCGTTCCAGCCCTGGGCTCCCCCCGTACCCTCCTACTGCCCCAGTCTTGGGCTCTCCTCCCACCAACCCACACCCCCTGCCGCCCCAGCTCGGGGCTTCCCCCTTTCCTCCCCACCAGTGCCCTCCCCCCACCTCGCTGCTGCCCCAGCCCTGGGCTCCCCCCTACCAGTGCCCCCCTACACATACCTCCTGCTGCCCCAGCCCTGGGTCACTGGTAACGCTCCCAGGGCAGATCATTCAGCAGGAATTTTGAATGTGCACAAAACACGGACAGGATTGGTTCCCATATGGTTACAGAGCTGCAGTAAGGTGGAACAATTTTCAGCTTGTGTGATTGGAGGATATCTGGATGCATATTATAAGACCATCCTCCATAAATGAGGGAAAGTTGGAGGTGCCTTTATTATTCTTTTGTTCCACTCTTTGTTTCTATGGGGAATTTGCCAATGCAATATCTCTGTCTTCCTTTTAAACAAACAAAAAGGCAATGGCTGTTGAAAATAGCAATTCCAGTCCTAATAAGCATTTCTTGCTCAATTTTATCCTACTTTTTCTACAGCAAGTTACAGTGGATCAGTATATTTGATTTGGGAGAAATGAAGTAATAGCTGCCCAAACTGAGCTTGAGCACTCCTGAATTTTGAGGTGTTCAATCTGGAAGGCAGGTGCTGGGGGTGGGGGTTGGGGCTGTGGGCTCCATGGGGGAGCATGGCAGCAACATGTCTGGAGCTGCACGGAGTCAGACACGCTGGTCTGAGTGGCACGGTAAGGCGGCTGGGGGTTGGAGAAGGGGTAGGGAGTTCCGGGGGGGGCAGTCAAGGGACAGGGAGCAGGGGGGGTTGGATGGGGAGGAGGTTCAGGGGGGCAGTCAGGGGACAGGCAGCAGTTGGGTAGGCATGGGAGTCCCAGGGGTTTATCAGGGGACAGGTAGGGGGTGGGGTCCTGGGGGAAAGTTGGGGGGGTCTTGGGAGGGGGCAATCGGGGGACAAGGAGCAGCAGCATTTAGCTAGGGGTTGGGGTCCTGGGGGGCATGGGTCCCAGGAGAGGGGTATCAGGGTACAAGGACCAGCAGTGTTAGATAGGGGGTGGGGGTCCTGGGGGGCAGTTGGGGCAGGGGTCCGGGGAGGGGGCAATCAGTGATCGTGGGCCGGGATTCAAAGGACTCTGAGCTGCCTGTAGCCACGGGGAGCCCTGAGCCCTTTAAATCCTAGCCACGGCTGGGAATCTCTGCGGGCAGCCTGTCATAGCTTCTTTCTCAGATCTGAACCTTAGAGTTCAGAAAATGAGATACTAGCATGAGTTTTCCTAAGCTTAATTACCAGCTTAGATCTGATATGCTGCCACCGATCAGGAATTTTCTGGGGCCTGATACCCTCTGGTCCCCCTAAAACCTTCCCTGGGGACCCCAAGAACCCAGATCCCTTGGGTTCTTAAAACAAGGAGAAATAAGCCATTTCCTTCCCTTTCCCTTCTTCCTCCCAGCTCCTTCCCACCCTGGGAACACTAGGAGATTGCCTGATTCAACTTCTTGAATCACCACACTGAGAGGAGTGTTACCTTCCCCCTCACCCAGAGGCACTACAGATTCAAGCTGCGTGAATCTAACACAAAGAGAAAATGTATCCTTCCCTTCTTCCCACCAATTCCCTTGAACCTTAACTAGGAGAAAAAAATTAACAGGTCTTACAAGCAAAACTTTTAATAAAAAAGAAAGAAAAAAAAGTAAAAGGTTTATCTCTGCACTTTAGATGGTAAACAGTTACAGGGTCTTTCAACTTATAAACAATAGAAAGAAACCTTCTCCAGCAGAAACACAATTTAAGCTACTTCCAGCAAGTACACATATGCAAATAGAAAAAAAACAAATTAAAAAGACTATGACCTCCTTTTCTTACTTACAATTCTGAATAGATAAGAGACTGTAGCAGGGAGATTGGCAGAAACCTGGTTGCACTTCTAGTCCCATCCAGGACCAAGAGAGAACAATGCCAAACCCCAAACCCACAAACAAAGGCTTCCCTCCACGAGATTTGAAAGTATCTTGTCTCCTGACTGGTTCTCTGGTCAGGTGTTTGCAGGTCACTGTTTGTTAACCCTTTATAGGTGAAAGAGACATTAACCCTTAGCTATCTGTTTATGACACAGCCTAGAGCCCTTTGACTCCTAGCCGCTTCTGGGATTTAAAGGGCTCTGGACTCCCCTCCACTGCGGACAGCCCAGAGCCCTTTGATTCCGGGCAGGTTGAGATTTAAAGGGCTCTGCGCTCCCTGTGGCTGCTGGGAGCCCAGAGCCCTTTGAATCCAGGCCTGTGGCCACTGATTGCCCCCTCCCCAGACCCCTGCCCCAACTGCCCCCCAGACCCCCACCCCCTATCTAACACTGCTGGTCCTTGTCCCCTGATATCCCTCTCCTGGGACCTCTGCCCCTAAATGCCCCCCAGGATCCTATCCCCTGTCTAAATGCCGGGAGTCAGAGGGCTCTGGGCTGCCCGCAGCGGAGGGGAGCATAGAGCCCTTTAAATCCCAGCCACGGCCGGGAGTCAGAGGGCTCTGGGCTGCCCACACAGCGCTGTGTGCGGGGGATTTAGAATCTCCCGCAGGCCGCATGTTGTGCAGGCCTGGTCTACCTTAACTTCTTACGAGGCTGGTGGATGGTAAGGACTAAGCCATGGGTTGGCTAGGGGACCTGGATGGAAAAAAATGGGGGCTGATGGAAGTCCTGAAAATTGATTTGAATAAGCATGGATTAAACAAAGGGGGGCTGGTGGAAGCCCCAGAGAATTGATTTGAATAAGCATGGATTTGCCTGCATTGTATTCTGTATCTGTCAAGTAGTCCCAGACAGTTATATAATAAATTTTATGTAGATTAAAACCCATAACAAGTCTCCTATCCTTCTTGCGCTATACCCAGACAATTAAATATTCTGGCCAAGTACTGAGGTTCGCTTAACCAATCAGTAACATCACGCATCTGGTGCCTGAATATAATATGAATGCTGCATTACAGTAGCCAAGTTTCAATTTTGGCCAACCCACTCCCTAGTAGTCTACTTCCCAATGGCCTGATTCTGTCCTTCTCAAGCAAGCAAACATAACCACTGATTTTCAAACTGGAAAAGTTTTAAAGCTTAGATACTGTGCTGATGCTGGAGGTGCTTTACTTATGTCAATTCATACATTGTTGTATGCAGGGTTGTTTTAGCCATGTTGGTCTCAGGATATTAGAGAGATGAGGTGGGTGAGGTAATACCTTTTATTGGACCAATCTCTGTAGGTGAGAGCTCTGTGTGGCTCATAAGCTTGTCTGTCGCCACTACAGAAATTGGTCCACTAAAAGATATTACCTCACCTTCTCTCTCTATTAAATATATTGTCCTATTTGGCGCATAAGCAAACAAACAGGCCTTATTCCAGATACAGGCACAATCTATGGCTCACTTTCACCATTCTGGTGGCTCGGGCGGCCTTAATGCTGCCTTAAGTGCTTATGCCAACATCTGTTGAAGTTAATGGGAAAAGTATATCGATTTCAATAGCCTTTGAATCAGTACTTAGTAGAAACTGATCGGCTGGCTCTCCTAACCAATGTAAAAATACCGTTAGTGCTGGCCCCAGTTGGCCCCGGGATTGGGTGTGGTTGGGAAATTGAGATAAAGTCAAACATAGCTTTTGTACATCAGAGTACTGATTCCCAGTTTGTCACTCTATGGAAGTAGCCACACATTCTATGGAAGTAGCCACATAACACATATACACCTGTCCCGCCCTCTATACATCAGAAGTTTGTACTACGTTTTGTAATGGGGCACAGAAGGTATGGTCCAAAGAAGATTTGGACGTGATTGAGTGTGTGACCATACTCCCAGTCTAGACGCCATATCTCTGGTACTTAGTGAATGTTTTATTTTGCAACTAGTTGTTTCTCACCCTCACCTTTCAAGAACTATAGACAGGTATCTGAGGACACTGGTGATGAACAGGAGGGAGAGTATGGCTGCCAGTTGCTTTCTTGCACACACAAACATCTGCAAACTGCAAGATATGGCCCATAAGGGATATAATATTTGTTCCAGAATTTGTGGACAACAGCTTTTCCATGTGAGCCAAAAGGATTCACTTTCTGGCTAATCCAGCAGGACTCGTACTAAATCTCTCTTCTGCAATTTGTTCTTTACATACATTAAAACTTCCAAATATCTAACCCAATGTGCAGGTTTTATACTTAGGAAAGCAAATATCAATCATCAACATAAAATATTTCCTATATTAAATGCAAAAAATTACTTTGAAGTAGCATTGTGGTTGTCTATCACTGTTGATGCAGCTATAAAATGTAACCTCAGAAACATTTTTAAAGTCCTTTTACAATTTATGATTGCACTGGCTTTGTGCAAATAAGGCAGATCCATCTTTAAGACAAAGTCCTCCTTTGAAATGCACCATTTTGAAAGTAAAAAATAATTTAAAAAATAGATTTCTTATAAAGAAATATATCTTTAAATTACTTTTGTTCTTGCTCTTGCACTATAATTACCGAAGGAGTGTCATGAAAAGAGCTGAAGGCTATAATTAATATTGTTCTCTTTTTCTTGGATGAAATATTTAAATACGCTTTATTATTTTATTGATCTCCCTGCAGACAAAGTAATAACAATGCTTCTTTTTTAAATAGAAACAAGTGTCCTACCCAATTTCCCTTCCTTATAACATTGAACACCATGTTCTTTTACAGTTCCCAAATGTTCAGAAATACTTGCAACATTGTAATGAAATAGATGGGAAGAGTGCAGACATGTTAGCATTTAGTTCCTTCTGCTTATATTTTTCACCTTTAATGATTAATAATTAATGCCAAATTCTTCTTGCTTTGGTTTAAGGCAGCAAAACTGGTCTGCTGAAGCTTTCAGAGAGATTTCCTCTATGAGGATCTCTAAGGATTCAAAGTCAAATTTACTAGTCAGCCAGTTTGTAGAAGCATATCTCTTTTTGTAAAGCACAGAAAGTAAAACAAAGAATAATCCACCAAAAGGAGAAATATAGAGTTATTATAAGGAAATTTTGGACTCGAATAAAATTTGGGAAACCATCAGAACATAAGAATGGCCATACTGGATCAGACCAAAAATTCATGTAGCCCAGTATCCTGTCTTCCAACAGTGGCCAATGCCAGGTGCTTCATACGGAATGAACAGATCAGGTCATCATCAAGTGATCCATAGTGTCACTGTTCCCAGGCAAACAGAGGATAGACACACCATCCCTGACTACTTATGTGAGAATGCATCTGTCCTCACTGGAACTATTCATATGAGTAAGAATTACAGATTTAGGCCCAAAGTTCTTCATCTAAAAGACATTCTTTTCTCTATAGGCGGATTCCCTAGTCCACTTCAGGTCCTTTTGTAGAAGGGAGACCAAAAGTAATCAGATTTCACTATCAGCCAATCATCAGTGAATGTGAGAATCCTGAATGAGAATTGATCTGATTTCTATAGCAACAATTGACTCTTGTGTAATTCCTTCATACTCTTGTGCTCTGATTTCAACTGAGAATATAGGTCTCCCTTATTAGTATTTAAATATATTATTTTAATATTTCCTTATGTACAGCTGTTTTGTTTGTAAGCACATTTTCCACATGTGCTCTGCTTCAAGCTTAGGTCTGCAGTAGTTGCAAAATGGTAACAGAACTACACTGACTACAATAAGACTTATATATGCTTCAGGACTATAGTACTGGGCATGATAAACTATCAGTGACCAAAATATTCCTCTTTCTTTATCCACAATTCCTCAAATCCAAACAAAGGGACATTTTAAAACTGTTATGTTTTAAGAAATCACAGAAATATAGTATTGGAAGGAACCTCTGTACTTAATCTAGTCCAGTCCCCTACACTGAGGAACATCTAAGTATTATCTAGGCTAGTGGCTCTCAACTTTTCTAGGCTACTGTACCCCTTTCAGGAGTCTCATTTGTCTTGTGTACCCACAAGTTACACCTCACTTAAAAACGACTTGCTTACAAAATCAGAGATAAAAATACAAAAGTGTTTCTGCCACATAGCCAGAAAGGGTTAAGCAGCTTGCCTGCTTAATGACTCTGATTCAACCTTTGGAGACATTATAGAAAAGTATGTAAATAACAATTAGGCCATTCCATGCTAGAGAGGCTAGAACTTTGAAATGTAAACTTGTATTGTTAAAGAATTAGAAGAAGATAGTGATTATAGTAGTCTATATTAACTTTTATCTTGTTAGAGGTTAACAATGTAACCAAAAGCTTCCTGTCTAGGGCTATATTCTCTTAATTCAGAGATCAAAAAGAAATATTAACATTTAGATGAAATTTAGGTGAAATAATGTCATTGTCTATATGTCTCTTTACAGTTTGTGGTAAACTGTCTATAAACTGCTTAATGGATAATTACCTTATGTTAATCCATGTAGTTAATTATCGGTGATGTTTAGGAAATGAAGGTTACTTCAAAAAACTATTGTTCATCAAAGGATTCTGGGCTGCCCAGGAACAGTATGAGCTGCAAGACTGAGGTCTCCAGATTCATTTGGATTACCTTGGTATTGGACATTGAACTGTAACATATGGACCAGGTGTCGGCAACCTCTGGCACACGGCTTGCCAGGGTAAGCACCCTGGCGGGTGGGGCCAGTTTGTTTACTTGCGTGTCTGCAGGTTTGGCTGATCATAGCTTCCACTGACCATGGTTCACCATCCCAGGCCAATGGGGGTGGCGGGAAGCTGCGGCCAGTACTTCCCTCGCCCTCGCCACTTCCAGCCACACCCATTAGCCTGGGATGGCAAACCGCGGGCAGTGGGAACTGCAATCCGCCGAACCTGTCAATGAGGCAGGTAAACAAACTGATCTGGCCTACCAGGGTGCTTACCCTGGCGAGCTGCGTGCCAGAGGTTGCCTACCCCTGCTATGGACTAATTCTGAAAGAACTCTCTAACTCTGAATCCCACCATCTCTGCTATGAAACTGACCTAAGAATTATATCTGTCTGCATGTATAATAATCTTTTAACCAATACTCTCTCTTTCTTTTTTTAAAATATATTTCGTTTAGTAAGAATTGGCTGTAAGCACGTATTTGGGCATGATCTGAAATATTCATTAAACTGGGAGGTAACCTTTGGGATTGGAAGAACATTTTATATAATGAACAAGATTTTCAATAATCCCCATCATATTTGACTTGGCTATCTGGAAGGAAGCCGAAAGAAAGGCTGGGTTGCTTTATGGGAACTGAGTTTTGGCTTCTGTGTAACTAGTAAGGTATTATAGAAGCTATTTTGTTACCAGCTTGGTGGATCTAAGTATTGAAATAACCACAAGTCTAGGGGATTGTCTGCCCCATTCTTTGCAGTTTGCCCAAAGTGAGCAACCTCAGAGGAGCCCACTGAGATCCCAGACACAGTGTCACAGCACTCTATTCCTGAAAAAAGCTTACTTTCTCATTGTTACTATATAATTACAAAATAAATAAATTGGAATATAAGTGTACTACATTTCAGTGTACAATAATGATGGGCAACCAGCAGGCTGCATGTGGCCCATCATTGTAATCTGTTTGTAGGCTATGAGCAGTTGCTGTTTCCCAAAGTTCCCATTCACCAGGAACAATGATCCATTGCCACTGGCGGTCAACATGAGCAAAATGTCTTGCGGCCTGCAATCAGATTATCCTAATAGGCTGCATGCAGCCTGCAGGCCACGGGCTGCCCACCACAGGTTTATAGTATATAGAGCAGTATAAACCAGTCATTGTATGAATTTTAATTTGTACAGACTTCACTAGTGCTTGTTACATAGAACTAGGAAATATCTAGGTGAGTTGATGTACCTCCTGAAAAACCTCTGTGTATCCCCCAGGGAGTACATGTACCCCTGGCTGAGAACCACTGATCTAGACCATTCCTGGCAGGTATTTGTCTAACCTGTTTTTAAAAACTTCAAATCACAGAGATTCCACAACCTTCCCAGGGATTTGTTCCAGTGTTTAACTGCCCTTACAGTTAGGAAGTTTTTCCTACTGTCTAACCTAAATCTCCCTCGCTGGAATTTAAGCCTATTACTACTTGTCCTATCCTCAGTGTTGAAGGAGAACAAATTATCACTTTCCTTTTTATAACAACTTCTTAGTACTTGAAGAATATTATCAGACACCCTCCTTCCCAGTCTTCTCTTCTGCAGGCTATACAAACTCAAGTTTTAAAAAAAATTCTCCTCATGGTTCATGTTTTGTAGACATTCAATAATTTTAATTGTTCTCCTTTAGATTTTCTCCAGTTTCTCCACATCTTTCCTAACGTGCTTCCCAGAATTGGACACGAAACACTAGGTGAGGCCTTAGCAGTGCTGAGTAGAGTGAAAGAATTACTTTTTGTGTCTTGCTTACAACAGTACTGCTAATACATTACAGAATGATCACTTTTTTTGCAACAATATTACACTGGTGATTCATATTTAGTTTGTGATTCATCAAAACCCTCAGATACTTTTCTACAATACTCCATCTTAGGCAATTATTTCCCGTTTTGTATTTGTATAGCTGATTATTCCTTGCTACATGCAAATACTTTGCATTTGTCTATTTGAATTTCATCCTGTTTATTTCAGATCACTTCTCCAGTTTGTCAAGATCATTTTGAATTCCAATTCTTTCCTTCAATGTGCTTGCAACACACCCTATCTAGATATCATCTACAAGCATTATAAGTGTACTTTCTATGCTACTTTCTAAATCAGGGGTCGGCAACTTCTGGCATGCATCACCAGGTTAAGCACCCTGGCAGGCTGGGCTAGTTTGTTTATCTACTGCATAGGCAGGTTTGGCTGCTCGCGGCTTGCACTGGCCATGGTTCACCATCCCAGGCCAATGGGGGCTGCGGGAAGCAGCATGGGTGAGGCCTGGGACGGTGAACTGCAGCTAGTGGGAGCTGCAATTGGCTGAACCTGCCGACACGGTAGGTAAACAAACTGGCCTGGCATGCCAGGGTGCTTACCCTGGCAAGCTGCATGCCAGAGGTTGACGACCCCTGTTCTAAATCTATGAAGATGTTGAACAGAACTGGACACATCCCTGTGGTACTGCACTCAATATTTCATTCCAGCCTGACTGTGAGCCATTGATAACTACTCTCTGAGTATGGTTTTCCAGCCATTAGTGCAACCCAGCTTACACTAGGTTCATCTGGGCCAGAGATGGGCAAACTTTGGCATGCGGCCCATCAGGGAAATCTGCTGGCAGACCGGGATAATTTGTTTACCTTCAGCATCCGCAGGTTCTGCCTATCACAGCTCCCACTGTCCGTGATGCACCATTCCAGGCCAATGGGCACTGCTGGAAGCGGCGCAGGCCAAGGGATGTGTTGGCTGCCATTTCCTGCAGCCACCATTGTCCTGGAATGATGAACTGTGGTCAGTGGGAGCTGCGATCGGCTGAACCTGCAGACGCTGCAGGTAAACAAACCATCCTGGTCCGCCAGCGGATTTCGCTGATTGCCCCCATGACAAAGTTTGCCAATCCCTAATCTAGGCTATAGTTCTCTAGTTAGTTTATGAGAAGGTCTCATGAGACAGTAACAAAAGTGTTAAAAATGAATTACTGTCCTGGAAGATAGAAATCCAGTGTTACAAATGAATCATTATGCTCAGAAATAACTGGATTTTGACTTTGATATCATTATTTAAAGGGAAGGTTTTTTTGTTTGAAAGCTTAGAGGGAAGTATTTCTATTTATTTCATCTTTATTTTACCCAAGACTCAGGACCCACATCTAAATAGTCCAGCACATGTTGATTATAGGTATAAAGGGTTTAAGTGATCCTATGCAATCCAGTTCACAAAATCAATTTTTCTAGACTGAGTTAATTGAATTACTCATGTCTTTGGATATTTTTTTCCCTACTACTGCTCATAGAATACACAGAAACAAATGGGAAGAATACTGCTTTGAAAAAGATAGAAGAAAAATGTGCCCTATAGTTTTAACCCTGATCTCAAATAGATAAACATGCATTGCTGAGCATCTTGTTAAATCATCTACCGCACTGTCATACACATGGAGAATCTAAGATCAGGACCAAGCCCTAAGCATATTATCCCAATTTTCTGATATTTAGGGTGAAAATGATATTTACAGTATCTCAGATATATAAGTAAACCACTACATAATGTAGATACATGAAACAATCAGGATGCTTTAGAAGGGCTTGTGTGTGTTTCTTTGCCAGTTTGCTATGTGCTTCAATGTCTCTCCCACTCTTTCTTTATTATCTTGCAAATGAAAATATCACACACGCATTTGACATAACCTTAACAAGTTTTTGTGTGCCCATAAATTCATTTGAGGATTAGTTGTGCATGAGTTGCATTTCATTTCTCCCCTTCCCATCCTTAAGGAAATAAAGAATATGCTACTGTGTTTTTCTAAGGTTTTATCAATGTCCTTGTAAAGTTACTTAAAATAAATAAATAAATAAATAAATAATCAGTATACAGTGGCTGATATTTTAAAGGTTCAAGACCTGTGCATGAACAAACTCAAATATCTTTGTGAATAATTCACTGTAAATGTTTTCTTAGACAATCATAACAGACTTCATTAAAATTCAATTTCTTTTCCACTTAGCTGTTGTACCTTCTTAAATTAATATTCTCAGAGAATTGGCTGAATACTCCTCATTGGTATGCTTGGGCACTCTGACCTTGGGATGTTAATCTGAACACAAACATTTATCTCTGCCCTGTCACTGTTTTAGCTTGTGTCTTATGATCAAATCCCTCAGATAGCTGGATATCCATCACTTTGCTGCCATTGGCCTGACTTGATTTATTGATGACATCTAGAAGCCCTAGTTACTATAAACAGTTTAATGCTTCATAAAATGTAGCAAGAAATTTCATAGTATTCTGATGCTTTGGTAACTACAACTATTCAGTATTTTTCAGTGAAATTTATCATACTCTGGGATAATACTCATACTCATAGAACAAAGTCTCAAACAAAGATGCCACATGGCAGCTATAAATTGTACTAATTATGAAAACCAAACAAACAACCCCTCAAATGTATAGATATTTTGCATTTACTTTTAAATTTTGTTTGTCAGTACTACACGCAAAACCTATTTGTAATGTTTTTCCCATGTTTTGATGACCACTGACCCTAATCACAACAGCTAGTTTTGGAGCACTAATTTACTAAATTTGGAAGATTAGGATTCCCTAAACTCTTGTGATAAAGCACAATGCTTAATCTTGAGCAGTAAGATTAGTCTAAATGTTTTGGGTCACTTCAACATTAAATGGTGTTATCCTGATCCAGTGCTGTGACTCAGGGGAGTTCTAGTTGGGTCCCTCATGCCCACATTGTCCCTGGCCAGACTATGTCCCTCATGATACATCATCACAACTGATGCAGATTGATATCAAACTGACCCAAAATTTAATGTTTTATTTCAATTTGATTAAAAGTTTCAAGTTGGTTCAACTAAAAGCTGAACTTTTCATTTTGATTTTCCTGATAGAAAATAGAAAGATTTTTTGGCAAAATTGGCATGTTCTTGTGGATATTTCTGGGTCTATGGCAACCATATTTTCCACTGAAAAGAACATTTCACTCCAAGATGCCTAACCATCCTCACATCTTAAATTATCTAAGCATGCCACGTATAATCCTAGTCCTATATACTCCAATGTCATCTGCCCTGCCAATTGAATAAGTTTTGTGACAATCTGAAGTCAAAGACGATACACTGTAATGCACACACACAAAGGCTGTGTAGAGAACAATAGTTTTGACAATTCCTCCTTTCTGAGCCTTTGTTATATTATGTACAACTTCTTGCCAATTTTTGGCAGCATAAGAATTTGATAAAGTAATTCTGAGCGTTTTTATGTGGAATAGCTTGCTGTTTATTCAGGATAGAAGAGGCAAAGAAGGAAGAATTTCCCCTTATTTGCATATGTGCATGATCCTATCTTCTCCTGTCAGCCTCAGTTATTATGCATGCCCTGTAGTTAGGCATAGCCATTCAGACTTGATTGGGAAGTGAGAAAAGATTTTCTTTATGGTGATGTTATTTCTGCTGTGGTTTCTAGGTAGGTTTTGATCTCATTATTATCAGCGTAATATCTCATATGATAAGTAAAGATTCAAAAAGGCGGTTTTAGAGTTTCTAAGACTAGCTAAAGATCCATTTAAAGAGAGTAAGGGAAGATCATGCATGTTCATTTTCTTGTCTTTTTGGCTTGTTTACTTTTTGATAGAGGGAGGCTGACATATGCAAATGCCTGCTCTACATTGTGTTCTAGCCTTCCCAAAGGCCAAATATTTCCAAGGATTATCATTATTGAAATGTCTCTCAATAAGGTAACCAAAAAAGAAAGGGGGGAAAAAAACCTTTTGAAGAATACTGTTTTGAAACTACCAATGAGAAATAGAAGGAAACCATAACCCGAACACATAAATTGGAGTACTTTGTAACCACCATTTATTTTGTTCTTACTCATAATTTTATATGGACAAGTATTCTCCCTCCAGCACTTTCATGCGGTATAAATGAGGAGCAAAAGGAGTAAGTTTTCTGTTATACTTTCATATCTTTAATCAGAATGTATGCATCAAATTATTACATAACAGAAGACAATACTGTAAGTTATAAAGCACATTATCTCCCTATTCCCACAAATATAAACTCTTCAACCAATTATACTTTCCTTGCGGCCAGGCATCAGCCACTGCATTAAATATGACTTTCAGCCAAATGTGACAGATACTCTGTGCCTGTAGATTACTTGCTATTTTGACTGCATCTTGTCCTTTGTGTATTTAGGTCAGAAAAAAAAATATTAGATTGGGGTGGCCCCAAGCTGTACATTTATGGTAAAATATTATTAATGTGGATGTTTCTCAGGGGAAAGGCACCCATGCTAGACTTATAATAAATTTCCACACTTTTTATTATTACTGGAAATAGCTATACTATTTTTGTGGAAACTGTAGTTGTGATGTGCATCAGCTAAGATGCTGTTATAGTGAAACATACTGAAATGGAATGAAGGAGCATAGGAATATTGTAAAATTACTGTACAGTTTTTCCCCTCGCTTTTCAACTCCCTGTACTTTGGTTGTCTGTGGGTGTCTGATTTGATAATCTCTAGTTATTTCTTAGCTGTATTATGGCTATGCAAATCTTTCTGCTGTGACTGGTTGCTATGAACTTTCTCCTCAGAAGACGCTAGTAGTCAGACTTTTGTAATTGTTTGCCACATCGATTTCCCAGTTCCTTCAGCTGAGGTCATCAGAGCATTCAGGTTTGGATCATCTAATGACATTGATTTATGGTCTGTGGTGATATCCTTTCCTGCTTTTGCTGTCTTCATCCATTTTGGGGACAACAACTTTGTCCAGGGACAAGATTAGTGAGGTGTTTGGTTGTGTGAAACAGAATCAGGGTTGCTTTTAAGGTACTTTTTTCTCATCAACTATGTTGGTATTCTCCAAGCTAATACCACAAGTTTGGGGAGGCACTTGCAGAACAATGTCAGTGTACTCTGTTTATGGAAATTTCTTAACCAGGCAATTAGGGATTTATCATATTGTGCTGAAGGGCAGATGCTGAAACAGCAGGCCATTACCTATGACCAGATTTCAATATTTCACCAGATGGTGGGCAGGGGTGAAAGGAAGATGAGCCACCGATGCGGGGGGAAGAGGGAGTGCAAAAGAGGGAGCAATGTTAAAGTGCTGGCCTGGCAAAGGTCCCTGCTTAAAGTGCTGCCACGGCAGTGCTTGAACATTGTTTCCTCTCCCCCCAACCTCATCCCCAGCAGCCAATGGGGGCACGGGACATAAGGAGCAGCTGTCCTGGGGCTGGTCCTTTAAATTGCCACTGGAGCCCCAGGTGGCACAGCCAGGCAGCATGGATGGGCTGGCTGGGGGATGCTGACTCCCAGCCCTGCCCCTTCTGTTGAATGTTACTTTCATCCCTGATGGTGAGCATCTCCTATACATGGGAGATGTTTTCAATCTGATAGTACAGATTAGGATTAAAAATTGGTTGCAAGTCTAATATCTCCCTATCACTAAGATTAAGAGTTGAATGAGAAATCTGGACTTTCTTCTATAAAATATGGACTATTGTTATAAAAAGATAAAGTAGTATCTCCATTAGCTGATAGCAGTAGTAGGCAATATAAGTAATGATGTAGAAGCCCCAGTTATGGACCATGAGCCAACTGTGCTAGGCAATGTGCAAACACTGAACAAAAAGACAGTCTCAAACCTTAGATTTTAAATCTAAGTATAAAACAGGAAACACAGATGGATACAGACAGGTTAAATGAGTTCTTATTCTCTGCATTGGCCATATGTTTATGTGAAGAAGGTGCTTTTGCACCTCTCTTTTGCTTTATCCAGGTAGTAGGACTTAATTTTTTTTGTGGGTATTGTTTAATGACTGATTTTTCCATATCTGTAGAAGTTGGGCATAGTACCATTCCCTGCAAATTATGCATCTTCAGACTTCCTTTTGGCATATGTCACATGAGGATGTATTTTGGGACAGTGGTCTAGATTAAATTACTATCAAGTGGGTGTACAACTGGTTGAAAAGCAATACTCAGAGTAGTCATCAATGGTTCATTGTCACACTAGAAGGATGTATCTAGTGAGGCCCGAAGGGTTCTGTCCTATGTCATGTTTCATTCAATATTTTCATTAATGACTTGGATAATAGAGTGGAGAGTCTGACTACAAAATTTGCAGAGACACCAAGTTGGGAGTAGTTGCAAGCACTTTGAAAGATAGGATTAGAATTCAACATCACCTTGGTAAATTAAAGAATTGGTCTGAAATAAACAAGATGAAATTAAACAAAGACAAGCGCAAAGAACTACACTAAGGAAAAAATTAAATGCACAACTACAAAATGGGGAATAACTGGATTATCAGTAGTACCCCAATAAAAAGTATTTTTAGGTTATAGTGGGTCACAGATTGAATATGAATAAAAAATGTGACGCAGTTGTAAAAAAGGCTTTATTCTGGGTTGTATTAACAGCAGTATCATATGTTACACATGGGATATAATTGTCCCTCACTACTTGGCACTTGTGAGGCTTTAGTTGGAGTATTGCATCTAGTTTTGACACCATTGTTTAAGAAAAAATGTAGACAATTGAAGAGAACCCAGAGGAGACCAAAAAAATGTGAAAATATTTAGAAAACCTAGCATAAGGAATTTGAAAAAACAACAGCAAAGGTTTTGGAAGAAATAAGGGTTTTTGATTAAATAGAAATGTTCACAAGAAAATTTTCATTTTAAACTTTTTTTGTTTTTTCAAAGAAAGTTTCTGAATGAAAATTTTCAAGTTTCCTCCTCCATAAACAGACTGGCTTAGTAAGCTCACTACTACTGCTTTAAAAAATGACTGTCTATTAGAAATGCTTGGAAAAAATTGAGACACACATGAAACTATTGCATACCTTTGCAGTTTAGTATATATTAGTCCCTGATATTCATAGGTTATGTTCTCACTTATATATCTGTTTAGTCACTTTAATAATTAATGCTCTGCATGACCTCTATGAATTCAGGTTTTGTTTTTTTATTCCAGGTTTTACTAATAATAAGTGTTAAATTTTATTATTTATATCATATTTCCATCTTGTGCATATATTTGTTTTATGTTTTAATATTTTATAAGCAAACAATAAAAATAAAGCTTTAAAAGAAAAAATTCAAACATTTTTAAAAAATATTTTCTGGAAAAATTCCCATTTCCACTCATTTTTTTCATCCCCCCTCGACATTTCCCCCCTCCCCCCATTGGACAAGGAGAAAGGAGTAAATGAGAGAGAGAGAGAGAGGGAGAGGTGAGGTAACATTCTTTCTCTTATTACTGCCTGTCTCTTTTTCTAGAAGAAAAAAAGTGAGAATTTCTCCCTCAACACAAAATGATTTATTTGTCAATAAACAAAACAAAAAAACTTGTTCAATATTTTGAATGAAGTAAACATTTTCTTGTTTCTTTTGAAATGTTTACTTATTGAATGGAGCTGGTCAAAAAAATGTCATTGTGTGCTCTTGAAAGTCCAGCTCTATTAACAATATGATACAAAATAATAATTACTAAGTAATACATGCATTCAAATAAGCTGTTCTTTCTTTTATGAGCAACTGCAACTACTAATTGATATGACCTTGTCTAATGTCTTTACTTTTACCAAGGAACAAAACTTTGAGGTTGTGTGTATATTTAGAACAGCTAAGAATGGTATTTATGAATGTAATCTTAAATAATAGGTTTATGAAGGCTGAAAATTTTGCTTAGCTTCTCTAACCCCACAGACTTCGATATGAAGGCAAATCCTTAAGGGGATTTTGTTTTGCTATGATGTTTGGGACCATTTCCCTCAAAATGTACCTCTTGGCAGATACAATCCACTTTTTACTGGGTCCATTCATACTGTTAATGGTTCAGGGAGCATTTTGAGTATATAGGTGTTGAGTGATAGAACACACTTAAAATGAATTTCTCTGTTCAGATAAACATTGATGGAACTCATAGATTTTTATAGTTGGAATTCTGCTGTGAAATCAGTGAACCTGAAACATGGCTGACCTCTGTTGTATTAATTTAGATGGAATAAATGGGCCATAGATGTTAACATTATCCAGTCACTGTCCAACATTAACAGTGTTTAACATTGTCCATTATTTGTTATACAGAGATATCAGCCAGCTTGGTACCAAGACAAACACACCATTAAATATCCATTTAATTTTTTTTGAAGATACAGAGAAGAAGGGAAAAACAGTTAAAGCATTTGAAATGTAAAATACTAAATGTGGCTTTCATTTTTACATGTATTGTTCTCTCTCCTTTTTAGTTAGAGAGAGATTCTAGAAGGCAGTCCTTTCCCACCTGGTTTGATAGTCTTAGATAGTATCAGAAATGTAACTGCTATTTTGGGTAAAATAAGTTAGTTGAGATAAGCTGGAGCTATTGGTGCTTCTGTCATTAAAATCCAATCCCACTTCATTTCAGGTGGTGGTTGAGATTCAGTTGGAGCTGATTGGGGTGGCAATGTCATCTGGATCCCTCTCTCTGGCCCAGTCTGGTCAGGACATCACTCAGGATTAGGATGCTGAAGACCCAGGGTCCTAGGAAATGCTGGGCGTGGCAGCCATGATAGCGAAGCCTGCTCCAGTAGCCTCCATCTGTTTTGACGTATTTTCCTCCCAAAGTCTCTTTAAGGACTCTGAAAGGGAACGAATAGCCTACTCCATCATTATTTTGTCAACCAATTAGAATTAATATCCAACACATCAATTTGAGTTAATCAATTTTTGATTGTATGTTGTCAACTTTTACTGAGCATGATTTCAATATACTCCTTGAATTATATCAATGTGGCGTTTGTTTGTTTGGACTTAGTCTCTCTGATTTCCATGTACCTGTTCATAACATTTATCATTGAAAGCAACATGAATATTTGTTGTTACAATAAAGTATAACAACTTATGAAATTTTCTATACTTACAACTGAATTTACAATTAGGCTAAATTTGTAGGCCCAATTATCACAATACCTCTGGAACTAGCCGTGAGGTTATTTCTACAGATTTAGCAGTTTTTAATAAAAACCAATAACTATTATGAATGGATATTGTGAAAGGAACCTGCTAGATACCTGCAGATATCTTCTACCTGACACTAACATAGTATTGAGAAGTGTCTCATAATCAGACAAATCATTTTTCAGTTGGTACGGGCTCTCTAATGTAAATCAGGAAGAAAATAAATGTTTCTTTTACTGTCTGTACTCAATGCACTCAAGATGCCCGCTCATGTTAGCACACACTTTATTCAGGGCAATGAAACTGACATCTTTATTAAAGCACCATTTTCTTTGGGAAGAAAGGCAAGAGGAATTCACTTTATGCTTGGAGTCCACAGTGTATTTAATCCTGCCTCAACATGGGATAAAGGATGAGATGACCTCTGTGGGTTTCTTTCAGCCTTTATGTCTGTGGGTCCCATTTCCACCATTCAGAAATTACTCCATTACTGTGAGTGGTCAGATATCCGAAGTAAAACACTTTGTCACCAAAGATTCAATATTCTGCTGTCATGATTGCTGGTGGATACAATGGATAAATTCAAAGTGTCTGTATTCAGACAGGCATAGCAGACACACTTGCACAGTACTGTTTGAAGTATTGTTCTAAACATAGTCTAGTGTTTAACCCATGGGATTTGATTTAGGGAATGAATTTCCTGGCCCTATTAAAGCCAATGGTAAAACAGATTACCTCAGTGGGGCTAGGATTTCATCTAGGATTCTAGTTCCATCTCTCATTGACTATGGGTTAATTATTTGGCCCCTCACTTTACCCATCTGTAAAATGGAGATAATGATTTTACCAAATACTATTATTATCAAAATCTATATTCCACACAATATGTCAAGTGTGTTCCTTTAAGTAGGTGGGTATTTAAACCAATCAGATTGCAGTGTGCAAATTAATTGACAAGGAGGATAGATTTACCAAAAAGATTATATTTAGAGCAGTACAACTGCAATATGCAAATAAAAGTGTAGCCTCTCCCTTAAGGTGTGGTTAGAGTGACCAGACGTCCCGATAAAATCAAATATGGGTGGTTGTCCCACGTCCCTACTGATCTTTGTTCAGGAAGCAATTTGTCCTGATATTTCACTCCACCGGCAGCACTGTTTTTTTTTGTTGTTGTTGCTCCCTCGGCACCAGTCTGCTTTTTTTTTTTTGCTGGGCAGGTGGGACACCCCCCCATGTGTCCTGATATTTTCTTCATCTCATCTGGTCACCCTAGGTGTGGTTCAAGCCTCCTCCCTGGTGCTTGCCACGTTGAGTGACTTTTCCCCTCTCCTAGCATGGGTTGGTCCTTGCATTCTTTTTCTGTAATACCTGGTGACTCCATCCAAGGAAACTTCTCATTGTGCCTGAGAGGCAAGGGATGCTGTCCTTTGGGAGAATGAATACCACAGATGGCAAGGAATATAAAGCCCAGTACACAAAAAACAATAAAGTGCATCAACACAAACACCAGCAAAAGAAAAAGCACACCTGACAATAACAGTGTAGCAAAGCCTGACTTTATTGGACTCAGGAAAAAAGAATATGGGGAAGGAAAGGGTTAGGGTTAATTACTAAGTACTAAACATTATCAAATCAGTCCATTTCCTATATCTTCTCCCAACCCTCAGTTCCCTCCTTGACACCGTGGCACTGTGAAGACTGCATGGCTCAAACTAGAAGGATCTCCTTACTATGACTTCATCCTTGGGTAGAGCAGAGTCCTCTCTTGGCTCCCTGGTGTGGAGTCCAGTGGAGATATCAGCTGACTCATAGTAGCCAGACCTGGGTCAGCTCTCTGCCATTGTGGACAATGGTCTCTGCAGGACTGGAACTGCCTGGCTCATGTATTAGATCTTACAGCAGTTCAAAGACTCCCTTTGTGGGAAGGTGCTGTTAAACAGGATTCCCTGTGCTATTCTGCTTCACTCAGGTCCCAAACTGAAAACTGAAACTAAACTAGTCTCTAGCGACTTGTCCTCACTTACTGTGGATCAATGCAGCAGCAATCAATCCACCGGTGGTTGATTTAGCGGGTCAAGACCCACTAAATCAACTGCCAATCTCTCTCCCATCAACTCCGGTACTCCACCAGAATGAAAAGCATAAGGAAAGTAGATGGGAGAGTTTCTCCCGTTGACCCAGCGTGATGCAGAGAATGCAATAAGTCAACCTAAGGTACATCTTCTCCAGCTACATTATTCACATAGCTGGAGTTGTGTAACTTAGATCATCTTAGTCCTGTAGTTTAGACCAGCTCTGAGTCAAGCTGTTCTCTCCCTCTGAAGGGCTGAGCAGCCCTGGCTCATCTATAGTCCAGCAAACTGCTTGTTTGGAAGACCCCAGCAGAAGCCTCTCTGTTGGCCTCAGTTGGAGTTTTTAGCCCATTCTGCTCCCAACTTAAGGTCAAGCATGCTGGGAAATGGTGCCAATGGGCAGAGATTACAAAAGAAAGAGGAGAACATGGGAGAAGAAGAAATAGGGGATGGACGGATTTGTTTCTGATGTCGTAATGCCACTACATCTCCACAGTGGTCATGTTTAGAGGGCAGCTGTTGAGGGAAAAGGAACTACCACGGAGCTTCTAGTCCCACCAACCAATTATTTTGTTCTCAGCTATTTGATAAGTGTTCTCAAAGAGCTCCTGGTTAAGTGCAAAGCATTGTTATAACCATGGCTGTGGTGAGTACACACAAGTCAGGACATTAATATATATTTCTGCTGCATATTTTTTTTCTTGTTTGAAATTAACCAGTTTATTAAAGTCCAGTTTTACAAAATGAATATTTTGGAGTGTAAGCTTAACACATTTTTGTAATAACAAAGCAAATTTCACATTGCAAATAAAAAAGAAAATACTGTGTACAACAATCTTGAATAATAGTGCCCTATAAATATGCTCGATCTTATTTAAATTTAAGTTGTTAAGTGCTAGTTTGGTATTTGGAAAGGGTATTCCAAACACATTTATCTCAGTAAAACAAAGAAGCAAATAAAAACCCTCTGGTTGTTGAAAATGTCATCACATTGGAACCAACATAATGAGTCTGTATAGGTTTGTTTATTTTTTCCATCCCCAAGATGTTGCATCTCATTTACAAGGCAGTCCTGGAATATCACAGATAGCAGTAGCATACATTAAAACTTTAGCCTAATGCCAGAGACATGTCTCAGTGCACAGGGGGAGCCTTTTAGTTTTGAGCAACGTTAGTTTAGTCTCTAGTACTGCTAAAACTTTTTGCATTTCTGGTAGCTTGCAAAGTAAGAACAGCTGCCTTCTGAGACAGACAGAATACTTGAAGGGATTGGTCTGGTCCTCCCTTGGCAAAATAACAGCCTCCATAGTTTGAATATTTATATGCTCTTTATATCTGTGATCTGGAAAGGTGTTTATCCAGTGGCTGAGTTTGCTATATTGTGATAGTTATTTTCTTTTTCTAGGTAACATATCTGGGGGTGAGACCCACTTTGATTGTTGTATGCTGTGTTGTGGGAGCCATGTTGGTCCCAGATATCTGAGAGACAAGGCACCTACCTTGTCCCATTTTGATTGTGCCATTTTGCTGCTAATTATGCATTCTGTGAGGTTGGCTCAATTATTTTCATTCCTCTTTTCATTGTTTTTATATGGGAATACGATTGTGAAAGGTATCTATACAAAATCCTAAAACACAAAGAAATAATTGCATGGTACTTGTCAACTCTGTTTTATGTAAATGGACCAGTGTCACCCTGTGCTTTGTGTAATCTATCACTTATATCATGACATAGAAAATACCTTTGGTCTCTGATCATTAAGACAACAATATGGTTGCACCATTTGGGACTGATTGCATGCTGGAACTGGGCAGGTAATTGATGACTTCTGTTTTTCATTTGGGTGTGGCCTCAGCAGTTTCTTACTCATTGTCATACTCCACCTCTCTCCTTCCATTGTAAAAAAACTGGCTAAAGGTAAGATGCTCTTCATCGTTGCAGTGTTTGAAATGTCTTATCTGCAGGCATTTTTAATTGCTTTATAAATTTCTCTACCTCAATACTAACTATGGAAGCAGGAGATTTTCATAGGAGCTGCCTGAGGTCGAATGACTTTCCAAAAAGCAGAGTGGGCTGACACTGAATCTGCTGGACCCTCTTGGCTCTAAGCCCACATCTCCTATCTGGCATTGGCTGTATAGTTGGTGAGCTGACATTTCAGTTTTTATGGTAAATTCTGTTTGCTGTGTGGTAATCTCACCTTTCCAACCTAGCTCCAATTTATTTTTCTGTTTCTTCCACATATTGCAGTCTATCCGGTGTGTAGGTTTTAAACTTTCTGGATTAGGAATTCTCTTATTTGTTGATGGTCTTTATAGCACCGAACAAACTCCTGCTTTATTGAGGCTTATAAGTGCAATCCTACTACAAATAATAATAATAATAATTACTAATCAGAAGATGGCAAACAGCCATAAATAGTTGGATTCATAGTATTGCATGAAATACATTAAACAAATAATCTTTTTTACATGAGTTTATGTTTAATTGCAACAGAACCGTTATTTTACAAACTAATTGGGGATTGATTAATTCATAAAATTGAAAAGGTCATAACATTGAACATCTCAAAATTACAGTAGAAACTATGCATAAGTGTCACTATGGTGGACTGCATTGCTTTTTTCTTGTCCTTTGCACCACTGCAAAGATATTTGGAATTCATTGAAGGCACTATTGGGTCATGCCAAAATGCTCAGGGTACAGCTGACTGCCATATTTGGGATCATGAAGGCATTTTCTCCCAGGTCAAATTGGCAGAGACCCTGGGTGTCCCCCTCCGCCACCTTTCCTCTGCAGGATGGGACATGGATAACTTGTAAGTAGTGGATTCCCTGTAACTTGAAGTGTTTAAATAATGATTTGAGGATTTCAGTAACTCAGGCAGAGGTTATTACAGGAGAGGGTGGGTGAAGTTCTGTGGCCTGCAATGTGCAGGAGTCAGACTAGTGTATCATGATGTCCCTTTTGGCTTTGAAGTGTATGAGTCTGCAAGGCACTTGGATATTCAGGGATGCCAACTTCTTCTTTTATGAGATAACTAACTTCGTTATTTTCCCCCCTGGTCAGGAAAAATGGCTTGTAAAACTAATTGTTGGTAAGATTTATGTTCATACAAATGAGGTTCTACTATAGCAAAATTATTATTATTATTTATTTGTACAATTGATTAACTAACTGAAAATAGTGGAAGAGATGACTAGAGGTAATATTACTTTTTTCTAGGGTGCTAAGTGGCAGCTCTTAGACAGAATCTGATTCTAGCAGGGATCAGGAATAATAAAACACGAGTACTTAGAAGTTTCTTAAGTATTTTTTTTGTTATTTTCACTCATTTGAAAAGAAAGCTTGACTACCTTCTCTTCTTCCCTTTACCTTTCATGGCTGTTTGCTGACTGAAGAGGACTGTTGATATGCAGGAATCATGAGTTTCATTTTAGGTTCTGGAGAGCAGTGAAATAAAACAGGAAGTTTTCATTTCACTTGAACATTCTCAGATGTTTTTTATTTTATATTTTTGAAAAAATAATGTTTAGAAAATGAAAATTTAACTTTTCAAAAAATGTTTCTCTTTGAAAAATTCCATTTTGAATGCTTATTTTTCCCTCTCACTTCAGTGGGAAAAATGGATTTTATTTTGTTTGTTTGTATTTCAGTAGAAGAATGTGGAGAGAGAGAAATTCACCGTTTCACATTTTTTTTGCACACTTTATCAATGAGAACAAATAAGTATGCAAGCAAGTATAATGGCATTATTTATCTAATTACTATATTACATGTACTATATTACTATTGTTTCATATATGCATATGTGCCATAGACATTTGCTATATTCATTAAATTATAAAACTTCATACTCTTCTGTTTTGTGTATTTTTGTTTCTGAATGTTTATCCAACGCTCCATTTTTCCCCCCAGATATTTTTCTCTTCTCCTACCATCCCATCTTCTATATTTTTGTTCTTGCTATTTTTTTCCAAATCCCTGCGCTTTCCCTTTAATTTCTGACTTCTGTTTTCTTTCACTGGATAATTGACTGCTTGCGACAGGTACAGTTGCTTCATTAACATTAAATGGCAGTATTCTGAACATCAGTCAATTTTCATCCAGTTGCATCAGATCCAACTGTTTTCTTTCTCATTTGATCACGATTTTATTGAGTAATTTTTGGAGATAAAAAAAAATGGGGTTGAAGAGCTGCAACCTCTGATAAATATGCCTCATTTTAAGAAAATATTGCCCAGTATGTTGAGATACAAATATTAAATATATATCAAATATAAATCTCAGTTTCTGGACCAGAAACACATGATTTGGATTTTATGCTTTGACAGGTGAGAAAAAAATATTTGGAAGATATTGCTAACTAATTAGATCTGAAAAGAAAACGCCAGAAACTTCTAGACAAGTATATTGGAGAAAAGGGAGAGGATGACCCACAAAACGTATAATTTATAGGAAGTCTAGAACCTCATATTTTGACCTCAACCATTTTCTGACTCTTGATTATCATTGCCCAGGGGAATTTTCCATCTCTGTAATGATTTTGGTGGCTGGATCTCCGCATGTCTGGTCATGTTAGAACAAACACAAAAGAATAGTCCAGTATGCTGCTATTGCTGATAAATTTGTAATATCCACCTCCACATTTCAGTTACCCATTTGAACTGTGTTTATCCTCAGTCCAGGAATGGAGTTTTTTCATTATGTTGCCCCATCAATGGAGGGAGCATAATCAAGTGGCTACTATTCCTATAATAGGAGATTTGAGCTCAGAATTTTTGGATTCCCTTCCTAATTTTGCTACCTGAGCAACCCTGGTAAGTCACAGTCACTCTGGGCCTAATATGTAAAATGGGCAAAATAATAACTACTTTAGAGTGGCATGGAGAAAATTTATTTATTTACCCTTTGTAAAGCTTTTCCAGTAGTCCTTGCTCCATGAGTAAATCAGTTGAAAGGTGATTCCATTGCTATTTAAATACCGAATACAATTAATTCTTCCTTTTCCCTTTGCTAGAGACTTCATACTGAAAATAATTGTTGCTAAAGCTTTTTGTTTTGTTTTTGTTTTTAGTTATTTTTTTAAAGATCACTCTTTTAATCTGTTGGCAGCTCATTCACTGAAACATGTTCAGATAACACATTTTTTCTTTGCACTTCTTTACTTTTTTTTCTGTTATATTTTCTCTTTGACCTCATTTTCCCACTGTTTTTCTTTGCTGACTTGAATTTACTTGACCGAATAAAAAATTCAAAGTGGTGGGATTATTTTGTTCTGTTTTATTTTAAGATCTACGTAGCTTCACAGCAAGCAAACATTTTGAAACTTTCACAAGCTGGTTTCCAAATAAGCACAATTTTTGATGTGTAGTAGCTGATCTTTTTGTAAAGTGTCCTAGGGGAAGAAAGCAGACTTTTAAAGATAAAAGTGAATTGAGAAATCTAATGAAAGGTGTTTTTAATATCTCAGTTTTTGCCATGAGGTTCTCTATATAATCATGCAAAATGACTTTCTGCACGTAGCTACTGTACTGTACTTTATATTTCCCCTCTTGGTTAATATTTTTTCTTCTACTTCAAAGAACCAGAAAATAATTGTACTTGTGCTATATGTGGGAAATGGGGAAGGTAGGATTACTTAAAATTGGTGTTTAATTGTACTTTCTTAATTGCTGCAAATATGGGTCAGCCCTGCCACTGACTTCATAGAGCTTTTAATAGCACTGTAAATCCTAACATGTTTAAGATCTACTTCAAATATGACATTGTTTGGAAAATTAAATGATAGTTTCTTGTCTGGTCCATGACACATGAGGGGCATACTCAAAAGGTATGTTTGCACAGCAATTAAACTCCTGTGCTGTCCCAGGTCAGCGTATTCAGGCTAGCCGGACTCAGGGTCTGGGGGAATAAAATTCCCAAATGTCTACACAAAATTTTTTATCCCCAAAGCACAGGTAACACAAGGTCTGTGGTTTATTTATGTTCCACTTAAGCCCTCAAAAGAGAGATTAACTGGGAATTCAGTGACACACACTTTCTGATGTGGGGAGGGGTATGCACATCAGTGTATTTCATGCTTTCATCCCAAGTCTGTTTCCCTCTGTATAGCCCTTTTATGCCACTACTGCAGTGTTAAATGGCAGGTGGATCAGGGCCCTTGGGAGTTCCCTCAACTCAGAAAGGTTCCCCCAGAATCACAGGGGTAGCTTAGGTCAGTGGCTCTCAATCAGGGGTATGCGTACTCCTGGAGGTATGTAAATGTCTTCCATCAACTCATCTAGATATTTGTCCACTTTTACAACAGGCTACATAAAAAGAACTAGAGAAGTCAGTGTAAACTAAAATTTCATATAGACAATGACTTGTTTATACTGCTTTATATACTATACACTGAAATGTAAGTACAATATTTATATTTCAATTGATATATTTTATATTTAATTGGTAAGCAATTTTTCAGTAATTGTGTGCTGTGACACTTTTGTATTTTTGTATGATTTTGTAAGCAAGTGGGTTTTTTTAAGTGAGGTGAAACTTGAGGGTATACAGAACAAATCAGACTCCTAGAAGTGACACAGTAATCTGGAAAGGTTGACAGCCACTGGCATAGGTGACCATACAAACCCCAGTTTAGAGGCAAATTGGAGGCATGGCTTGGGGCAGATCAGGGGAGGGTGAAGTTTCTGTGCTCTAGCTATTATGAATGGCAGAGTTATCCATAACAATGATGCAAGGCTTCTGTAATGTGCAGGAGCCCCAAATGGTCAGGAATACCAGAATTCCAACAACACCCCCCTGGCCTTAGTTATGCCCATTATGCTGCAGCTGTGGCTACATGAAGTACATGTAGTGCGCTGTACACAAACTGCATCCCAACCAATATAGGTAAGACTTGGGCCACAACTCTCCTTACTGTGGTGAAGAGAAATCTCTACAAGCTGATGAAGCTGAAGCAGTAAGAACTATGTTGCTCACCTGGATGGTGATTTTAACGACTTCCTAAAGAAGCAGCCTTGAATAAAGACAGTTATGTCATAATATGAGTTATTATGCCCAGTACTTAAGGGAATCAGCTTAACAATGATGTTAACATCACCTTAAGGTTGTTCATAAATCTAGAGCAGTGTTGAGCAACCTGCAGTCCTCAGGCTGCATGACGTCTGTCAGGGTAATCTGCTGGTGGGCCTCAAGACAGTGGTTACATTGACTGTCCATAGCCACAACCACTTGCAGCTCCCACTGGCCGCAGTTTGCCATTCTCGGCCAATCAGAGCTGCAGGAAGCAGCAAAGGCTGCAGGGAATTGCTGGCTGCCGTTTCCCACAGCTCCCATTGGCCGGGAACGGCGAACTGCGGCCGCTGGAAGCTGCGGGTGGTTGTGCGTATGGACGGTCAATATAAACACTGTCTCACGGCCTGCCGGCAGATTACCCTGATGGGCCGTGTACAGCCTGCAGGCTGCAGGTTGCCCACCACTGATCTAGTGACTGGAAGCTTAATTTTCTTTAAAATTAAAGCTAATGTTCTCAAGCACAGTTCTTCTCCGAAGATGAATTTCACAGATTTTGTGGCAGTGGAAAATAGGGGTCTCTGTCCACAGAGTCATAATTTCTTGTTCACTGATCTATGCACTGACTAAACCAAGTCTTTCCATGATCTAAATCTTAACAGAGTAATTGTTTTATATTATTTTATACAAAGGTTTTTGGTTTGTTTGGGGTTTTTTTTCTGATTTTGCTGGAGCCCTTATGTTAAGTGGCAGCTTCGTCTATTTGACCTAATTCAGGGCATTTCCACAATAATATATATTTATTCAACCTTTCTTGTTTTTATATACCTCTCGTGGTGCTGATTAAGGGAATTTTCATTGTAGTTTAGACTACTTTCATTATACAGTACCTCATGCAGCAGTCCTATCTCTGATAGTGTACATTTTATTTCTTTTGTTTGTGTTTTATACTGATGTCTATTGCCAATTAAAGATGCAGGGAGGATGGGAAGATGGGGACATACAGTTTCACTATCAATAAGAGAACAAAAAAAAAGGATTAAAGAATAACTGTGTGTCAGACAGTGAAACCCTCTGTGGAGCTAACATTACATAAGATACCTCCATTTATACAAGCACCTTTATGTAAAAGCTTTGTAGAATAAGGTATTAAAGAGAAGAAGGAATTTATTTCTTTTTTTCTATGCAGCTTTTTTGAGATACAAAGTGATCTCATCCTATTGCTACTTCACACAGCAATAGATCTAAGAAAATGTCACCAAGTTCTTGTTGTCTTATGTGAGGAAAAAATGAATCCCTTCTGTACCATGAACCTAAATATGCCCAGGCATCTAAGTGGCCTCAATGATTATAATGAGGTGTAAAGGCAATGGCAAGGCTGGATGTAAAGGACACATTATGGCAATATTTCCCAGCTACTGGAGTATAATCCAGAAATTGGTTGTGAGAGGAGTATCCAGTGGATCATGCCACATTGACTGAGATAGCACCAACATTGCTAGGATTCATCTGGAGCCTAGCCAGGAACAGGAAGGGCCATCTGTGGGGGAAGGATAGCTCAGTGGTTTGAGCATTGGCCTCTTAAACCCAGGGGGCCATTTAGGGTACTGGGGTAACAAACCGTTTGGGGATTGGTCCTGCTTTGAGCAGGAGGTTGGACTAGATGACCTCCTGAGATCCCTTCCAATCCTAATATTCTATGATCTTCTTTCTCCTCCTACTGTAAGTTAGTCTATGGAGGTTCAATGGAGCATTGTGTGGGATGTGTAAACAATGTATTGAATGCTGTCTGAAGTGTTTCTGATAATATTATGAAACTTAATACCACAACTTAAATTCTTTATTTTCATATTGGATATTTCATATGATGTAATAAGGCATCTGGGGCATAATTTTACTTCTAAACTAATATTCTTAAATGGACTGCAACTCATCTGATCTTTGGTACAGGTCCCTAGAACCAAACTCTGTCCTTGGATAATTGTCTGCACCTCCAGCTGACATCAGCAAGAGTTACATGGGCATATCTGAGGGCAGAATTTGTCCTTCTGATTTAAAAAAAAAAAGAAATGCAAATGAGGTGAGTCTCAGCATTGAATGGATTTCTCTCTCTCTCTCTTTCTCTCTCTCAATTTTTAGGTTTACATGTTAGGATTAGGTTTAAATTTGAGTCTAAATGTAAATTGAAAGACAAGTTTGGGTTTAATTTCCTTATAATGTTTAGTTACAGTCACTGCACTAAAGATAGGTCAAAGAGTGTCTTAATGAGCTTTAGTGATTTAATAATTGTTTAAATCTTCCATCTGTGAACTCTGAGGGGAATATCACACTGCCCAGTGGAGAGTCAAGAAGAAGGAAGGAGGAGATTCTGGTATGGGCCACGAAAGAAGAAGACCCCACAACCTGGTGTGCAGTGCACATATATGACTATGAGTTTAGGAAGTTGGACCAGTGATTGGGGTGTGGCAGGACAGATTTCTGGGGTGAGATGCAATGGCCCTGTCCAGGCTGATGTCCAGGATAAAATGGGAGGGCTTTGGAAGCTAGGCAGGAGAATGGGTCAAGCAGGTGCCTGAGAAGCGGAAGGGTGTTGGAATACAGGGCATTTCTGATATCTTGGGAGGAGTGACAGGGCTCCATAAGCTTTGATGAGGCTCCTGTCTTGTGGTGGAAGCAGAGAAGAAGGATAATTAAACTAGTCGGAATGTTGAGAGGAGTGGGAGGTGGGGAGGGGGAATGGGAGTGTTCCAGCAACTGGGATGCTATGAGTAGGAGCTAGCAGCAGTATTCTGAATTCGTCTAACAAAGGACACCTTGTGCAGGGAGTTTTGAAAAGTTGGGTGGTGGTTGTTCTATTCTCTCTAGAAATATGGCCTGGATTTTAATCTTTCCTGGACTATCATTGGAGTGAGTTCCAACTGTGTCGGCTTAATATGAAGTCTACCCCTTAAAGCGCACCTCTACCTTCTACCATACACACAAACAAACAGTATCCTAACATGTTGGCCGGTCCAGGGCCAGCCCTGCAGAATATCCTTACACTGAACAGCAAAGAATAAACTTACTGAGCCAAATTCTGTTCTCGGTGATATGATGTAAATCCAACTCATCTGAAATCTTTTACATGGGTATTGTTGAGTGTAGAGTTTGGTTCACCGAGAATAGCAATTGTTGCAGAATCAAGTCACAAACTGTAATTCCATTAGCTACGGTTGATACATCTGAAATCTCTGCAATCTTTTTCAGTCTACCTAATTCTTGCCAGCAGTTGTTTGATAGTGCACACTACATGTTTAATTATAATTATTAATTCTGTTGCAGGTGCTGAAATATGTACTGCACTAAAAAAATAAAGTTTGATGGTCAGGAAAATACACAGGGATCTTAGTTCTAAGAAATATAAATACAAATGTTCCATCTTAAGGATTACAGTGAGCCTCTCCCCATGTTAGCTTTACATTACAAATTGTATGAGCAGAGCTCCTAATTCAGAGCAAGTATATAAAATTAATGAAGTCCAGCACTCATTAATCCTATTAGAAAGAAGCTGTTTAGGTGGCACTCTGTTTCTTACAAATCCTTAGCAAATTTGAATACTTATTCTTATATTAAAGACCAAGTTCAGAGCTACATCTCTAGGTTTGCCTGTCTGTGTGTTTATTAGTCTGTCTGCTTGATCCTGGAAAGTTGTTGAGAGCTCTCAGCACTCTCTGTTTTAGACAGAGTTGCCTGAATGTTATTAATAAGCCAGTGTGTGTGTGTATGTGTTTTACCAGTTCAGAAAGTTCGTAGGTGATTTTCCTGTCCTGAAAACTGGAGAATGGCCTGCTTTTAAAATGATGGACTTGAAATGTGGAGCATATAGGGATAGGGTCTCACTTCTAGGGGGATGCTACACTGCCTGATCCATCCTCAAGATATTCAGGCTGATTTAGTAGAGAACAGGGTGCTAGTTCATATAAACTGATGGAGGCTGCAGGCAGGTTTTCATGGTTCCTGACAAAAGCTGCATGAATAATCAGTTTTTCAGTTCAGTGGCAGAATCAAAAAACCCAAAAACAATAGTTTGTTTGAAAGTTCAATGGAACAAAATGTCCAAGTTTTGCTTCAGGATGAACCACAAAATAAATGCTTCATTTTGAGGTTTTAAAATGTTTTTTTAATGTGTTTAAACAAAACTGAGGAAAAATTCTGAAATGATATTTTTTTCTGAAAAGCAGAGTCAACATGTTTTATGATGGAAATGCTAGTATGAACCATTTCAATATTTCCAATTTTTTTCCGACTAGAAAAATTAGCAAAGTTGTCTTGAATTTGCAAATAGTTTTGGTGTCTGTAGTGAGGCAGAGTGGCCCCTCAATGTCCCAGAGGGGGATGGTCCACTCACAGAAGCCCGGTGGGCAGAACCAGGTCATGCTCACCTCTCCGAATGAAAGTCAGTGAGCAGGACAGGAAGTACAAAAGGCTGGTCTGCAAGCTTAGTTGGGCTTCAGCCGCTGAAGGGGCCAGTTACCTCCTGCTGGCTCCCACATTGGGAGACTTCTACTGTGGCTCTGAGGACTGGCCAAAACTGCTGGAGCCACACACTGACCAAGCCGAAGAGCAATTGCCAGCACTGCCGTTGGCCTTCTACCTTATGATGGAGAAGATTCCTTATGGACCCAGGTATGCCCTGAGGGGGAGATCAGAAGTAGCCCAGGGAAACTAGACAACTATCTGTTGAGAGGACGACACTGACCCAGTGGTGGCCATCTCTGCCACTGTTAGGGCCCTGGGATCGGACACGGTGGAGTTGGATGGGTCCATATCACTCCTGCGACCCCACCCCTGGGGTGGCAGTACTTCCCCTCCATAGGCCAGAGGGTCTGCATCCACCTACCATAAGCCGAGTGAGGATGCTAGGCTCTATCTGAGTTCCCCTAGACTGTGTCTGGGTGCTCTACCCTGATCTAGTCTGTGTTTGGGTGCTCTATCGCGGCCTGAATCCAAAGGACTCATTGGCTCATTCTGACGAAGGGCCTGGACTCTGAACAATTTGTTTGCTGCTCGTCTCTGTATGCAGGCCCGAGACCCAGACTCTGTACCACCTCGGTCCGACTAAGGGCTCGGCTTACTAACAGTTCATTTGCCCCTCGCCTCTGAATACAGGTCCAAGCCACTGACTCTTCACTGCACTGATTACAGGCTAGAGACCCTAACTGCCTATTGCTCTGTCTGGACTGCCAACCAGAGCTAAAGGCTGAGAGTGACTCAACTAATTCCTCAACCGTGAGCAATGCCCCATAACGTAGTGAGGCAGAGTGGCCTCCCAGTGACCCAGAGGGTGAGAAGCCACTGCTAACCCCCTACTGTGTCTAACAGGGTTCAAAAAATAACTAGCTATTAGCCAGTATAGGCAGGAAGCTGGGAATGGGAGACAGATCATTTGATGATGACCTATTCTGTTCATTCCCTTGGAAGCAAGTGGCATTGGCCACTCTCATAAGACAGGATAGTAGGCTTGATGGACCTTTGGTCTGACCTAGTATGGTCATCCTTATGTTCAACTACTCTGATAGTTTGAATAGTTAGCAAGCTAAATGTACTTTATATATATATTTTTAATTTTAAGGTTCAGTCATCTTGCCAAGCCTTTGCCATCAGGGGCAGCTCTAGGGTTTTTGCCAACCCAAGCAGGCTTCCCTCGGCAGCGTGCCTGCAGAGCGTCCGCTGGTCCCGCGGTTTCGGTGGACCACAGTAGCCATGGGACCAACAGACCCTCCGCAGGCATGCCTGCGGGAGATCCACAGAAGCCACAGGACCAGCGGACCCTCTACAGGCATGCCGCCGAGGGAAGCCTGCCTGCCTCCCTCTCGGTGCTGGCAGAGCGCCCCCCACGGCTTGCTGCCCCAAGCACGCGCTTGGCTTGCTGGGGCCTGGAGCCGCCCCTGTTTGCCATCATCACTATACTGTGAATGTAAAGACAGCAATATTTCCATCAATTCAGTGGAAACCTTTTGATAAGTAGGTCTCTGCTAGAAGTCACTCTTTATTGCGGATTAAAGTCCCAGTCTATTTTGCTAATTTTCTTTCTTCCTGATTCACATGAACATGTGTGTTTTATGACGATTCACCATCTAACTCATATTGCCCACCAAGATTGGCAAATGAACAATTAAGTAGTCATAGTGTTTCCTTGTTAGGTGCTCTAAGATTACTCATGGTTTTTTATCATACAATTTTATTCTCCCTTAACTGGAGCGTGAGAACTAAATATGTTAACAAGATTGTGTTAAAATGGCCCCAAATAAATTGTTTCCTCATACAAAGATAACATGCCAATAGCTAACATGGATCACCGAAGCACCATGTAAGATACAAGTATGGTCATCATGTTGCATATTTAACATTTGAACTTAATGTACAATGGCAACAATCTAATCCTCCTCCTCTTATATTGGAGTTTTAGATCATAACAAAACTAAATGCCAAAATGATCTTTATCATTGAATTTGCTATTTACTGTTGTTCTGTAAAGGAAATATAGAGAACTTGTGCTCCAAAAAGCCACAGACCTTGGGTTTTTAAGCTGGTATGTCTCAAAAAAGGCAGGGCTGCTCCAAACGAGCTGTGAAACTCTACTAAGGGAACATTGGGAAGCACTACAGTGTGGACACATCACTTTACAGTTGAGTGGTATCTGAATGACATCAGTCCCTGATGGTGTCTTAAAGACTTAATACGATCATCTGAACACTCAACCAGTAAGTAAATTCTGTTTAAAGTAAAGCTGTTTGTGGCCAAAACACTGGGCCTACTTGAACGAATAAATCATCAAACCTGTGTTACAGCTTCAGCTTCATTTTCACTGAAGAACATACTTTTCTTGCAGAGGAGCTGTGAGACTTCTCAATTCAAAATATCTTTGAAGCTTTGAGAGATCATGTTTTATCAGGCAGCAATATCCTAGAAAGATCCCCTGCGTGATCTTCATAGTAGTTAGAAGAGCTGACACAGAGAAAGCCACTAAAGAATCCACTCCTGGATTTAGTATTAGAACCACCATGTGCTGGGGCAAGATGCTGTGCAGGGAAGAGCTCTGGCAGTGGGCAGGCAGTGGAAACCACACGGTTAAATATAGCAGTGAAAATATGGGAGGCATTGCTTGGGTGTATAGAGAGTCATGTAGAGTACATAACCTAAGGTCCTGGCTTACCTCAGCAGTGTCTCACTGTCTATGCATTTATTTCTACCTGTGTTAGGGGTGTGTGCAACATACGTACACTGCAGACTGCCACAAGCATAGACAAGGGCTAAGAGTTTCAGAATCTGGCCTTATGCTGCTTTAGTTCTGCTCGGAGTTACAACTGTTTAAGTTAGATTGAACTCATTGAAGTTTCCAAAACTGGAGACTTAGTGCATTAGTGAAAGATCTATAGTTACCTCAGAGACAACATGGGTAGCATTCATTTCAATCTCTTCCTTATTTAAAAATGCATTACATCTATCTGATGGATTTTACTAAGAAATTTTAAAAAATGGTTTGGGGGATTAGGAAATAAATAGTTTTAACCAATATCCCTTCCTTATGATTGACCTTCATCAACTTTTCTTCTTTGTCACCATCACTTTCAGTCCTTTCCTTGTCCAAGATCATGTTCCTTCTTGAATTCATGAAGATACTTTGCTTTAATTAAATGCCCAGTGATTTATCTCATATGTTGAGTGTCCTATGTATGAAATAACTGAGTGCCCTGTTTCTCTGGATTTCCCAATTTTTGTTTGGATTTCACCATTCCTGAGAAACATTTGCAGGAGGCCTGGGCAGAGGAAAATTATTTCTCATCAAGGAATAGCCCCTAAATTGTTCCAGCATAGTGGGAAGATTTGTATTGTTTGCCCTCCGTAGAAACGGCTGAAGTTTTTCTTTCAAATACTGTATATCTCCTGTGGCCCTCGCAAAGCCACGGGTATTTATGTGGAAGCCCTATATCTCTCCATCTGCCATAGGGCCCCAGGCCTACTTCTTCTGCTTTGTGGCTCTACGCTATATAGGGATAACCTCTGCATTAGTGGAATTCCAACCAGTTGATTAAACTGGTTTTCCACCTCTTTTGCCCTGCCACTATTAGAAAGCAGTTGGAAGAATCTGGCCAATTGTTTTTGTCCCCTGACTGGATAGCTATAAAGACTTTGTTTTAGAAGTGAATAATAAATAGCCAGCAAATATCTTCCAGTGTGTGTGTGTGTATATGTATGTATACGCGCACACATTATATATATGCTACATAATGATTTGTCTTAAAATTTGTTAGACTCAGTATTCTCAAATATTAATCATACCTGCTGGTCACCCAGATACTCGTGACTCATAAGCAATATAAAGATAAGTATCAACAAAGTAAGGTCCTTCCACTTACTTGTGACTCTGTTGCCCCTCTACTCCTTTATTTGACCAAATACAGAGGAGTGAAGTTCTGGAACAGCTTTACAAGGAGAGCAGCGGGAGCAAAAACCTAACTGGTTTCAAGACCGAGTTTGATAAGTTTATAGAGGGGATGGTGTGGTGGGACTGCCTACAATGGCACATGGTCCATTGGCAACTGCCAGTAGCCAAACTCCCCAATGGCCGCACACAGGACACTAGATGAGGAAGGCTCAGATTTTACTACAGGTAAACCCAGGTATCTTCCTGGTGTGTCTTGCTCACATGCTCAGAGTCTAACACAGGGATCGGCAACCTCTGGCATGCGGCTCACCAGGGAAAGCACCCTGGCGGGCTGGGCTGGTTTGTTTACCTGCTGCGTCCACAGGTTTGGCCAATTGCAGCTCCCAAGTGGCTGTGGTTCCCTGCTCCAGGCCAATGGGGCTGCTCCACGCTGCGAGAAGCTGTGGACAGCACATCCCTCTGCCCACGCCACTTCCCGCCTCCCCCATTGGCCTCGAGTGGCAAATCGCAGCAAGTGGGAGCCGCGATCAGCCGAACCTGCGGACGCGGCAGGTAAACAAACCAGCCCGACCTGCCTGAGCGCTTACGCTGGTGAGCCGCATGCCAAAAGTTGCCAATCCCTGGTCTAATAGATCTCCGTATTTGGGATTGGGAAGGAATTGTCCCAGGGTCAGATTGGCAGAGACCTTGGGATTTTTTGCTGCCCTTTGCAGCCTTGGGTATCTATCATTGCAGATTTAAACTAGTGTAAATGGTGAATTCTCTATAACTTGATGTCTTTAAACCAGGATTTTTGGAGTTCAGTAACTCAGTCATAGGTTAGGGATTTTTTTTTTCGAGAGGTTGGGTGATGTTCTGTGGACTGCAGTGTGCAGGAGGTCAGACTAGATGATCACAGTGGTCCCTTCTGCCCTTAAAATCTATGAGTCTAAGCATCAGCAATCAGGGATTAAAAAAAAAAAAAATCCCAGCAGAAATGGTTTAGAAATATTCTCTGAGAAACAGGGAAATCCCACAATCTCCACCTCCATTCATTGCGTACCTGAACCTATCATGTCTAAGAGACCTCGAGGGTTTATATGTTGTTTGAAAACAAAGCAAAACTCATAATATCCATAATGATTAAGGGTGACATTTTCAGAAGTGCCAAAGGAAGTAAATCACCCTGCTTTCATTGGAAGTCAATGAGAATTGGATGTCTTCAAAAATTCCATCCATATTTTTTTTAATTTACAAAAATTAATCTGTGTTACAACAATATGGTTATTGAAAGCAGTTACATAAACTTCATTTTCAAGGCATTACAGAACTGAATCCCTTTATACATTGTGCTCTCATTTTCAGGGATGTCACTGAGAGCAGACTTTGGTCCACAGTAGGTTCCACAAATCTTTGTCAAGCTACAAAATAATAATCATGCAAAGTGCTCTGTCTGGAAGAGAGGGTTTCAAATACTAGCAAGGATGACACCAAATTAATGGCAAGCTCTCATGAACTATGACAACAGGGGGATTCCATTTTGTGAATATAGTTCAATTATCCAAAGAGAAATCTATAAAAGAAACATTGTAACATTCTCACAGCACTCTCCTTATCAGACTTCAAAGGGACTTTCTCAATTGTATTAGAAAATGCAATAATTCAAAGGTGGCATTTAAGTTTGACAGTTCACCTACAAGAAGCATGAGGAGCTAAAGCATGGCCACTGTTCAAAACAGAGGCTTCTGTCTCTTCTGAAGAGAAGTGACAATTTTCATAACAGGATTTTTCCACAGGCTTTTAAGGTTCAAGAGGGTTTGTCAGGGAGAGAGAGAGAAATATCCCATTCTTTCCGACAGCGTAAGCTGTCTCAAGAAATAGGAAAAATATTTCTCCATGTCCGTCCCTAATGCAGGTTCGGTGAATTGTTGAATCGAGGGAGGAAAATTAAAACCAGACAAATGTAAACTTCAAAACACCATGTGGCCGTTTATTAACAGGGAAAAAAATCACAACTTGGGCTGGGGAGGAGCACTTTCACCAACTAACAAGACTATTGGAACAAGAAACCTTTACACAGCCTGAAGCAATTTACTTACATTTATCAACAAGGAACCTAATGCTTCAAAATTAACTGCTCTGTAAAGCAGGTAAACGCATATACCAAATAAAACAAACTGTGTGTGCACTGGCCAAATACTACTATTAAATGCACCAATTAACTTCAATAGCAGTTATTACAACAACTCAGCTCTTATATACCATATATACACAATTCACATCAGATAACAATATATATGTAGTTCTGTACCAAACAAGAGAGGGGAAAAGAGAAGAGGCTAGGCAAAGCACAGAAAGGAAAAATTAGAAAGCAAGTACCATATTCCAGGCGCAGCTGACTAGCAGAAGACACCAGAAGCATACCGAATCCATAGAAGATAACGATGAAAAAGCAATAAAATGACACGTCCCAAGCCGGCTATATCCGGAGGAGACCCCTGGCAGAAGGGTTGATCAGGTCCTTCAGTCAGTATGTGGATACTCCTAGAGATCCTGGCACGAGGCATGGTTTTATTTAAAGGCCCTTTTTACACTTGACAGGATCTGATTGGTCCCTAGCTCCTACACCCTCCAGGTTCCAAGCTGTTGCCCCCTACGTAGATAGAATTTGCACACGGCACCCTAGAAGCTGCTAGAAGCTGCACCCAGCACACTAGCATGGTTTTGCACACAGCCCTAATCTGACCGTTTGAACTGAACTACGATTGGTCAGATTGGGTCCCTTTGCCTACGGCACGCTGGTGTTATGCACACAGCACTAACCTGACCCCTGGGTTACCAGGCAGAAGAGCGGGAGACGGCACACAACACTAACCTGACCCCTAGGTGACCAGGAAAAAGAGCGGGAAAAATGCACATGGCACTCTAATGTTGCACACCGCACCACGGTGTTGCACACAGTACCAGTGTGACCTCTAGATGACCGGCAATTGGCCATACAGACACCATGTTGGAAAAACACCTTGGGGCTGCGACACTCCAAGAGGCTGAATCTAGAGCAAATGAATGGGCTAGCATCATTTTAGTCAAGAACAAAAATTTAGGCAGAATGTGTTCACAAAGCTTATAGGACAGATTTCCATTATTGTTTTTTCTGGTAGGTGGAGAGAGAATTGTTTGCAACAGATCAGTAGCCTAGGATAGTGTCAATTTTTTTAAGCCAGTAAAGATAAGGTATTAAAATGATTACTCTAAGTGTATTGTTTCCTCTTTATTGTATGTAGTAAGAAAATTCTAAGTGTGGTGTTTTTTGTTCCTGTTTGCAGGTTTGGGGGATGTAATGTCCTGGTCAGGACACCCAGAACTGTTCCACTGTTACCACTCTACCTTAGCAGCAGTGAGAGCTTTGGTGTTGCTAAGCTATGTGTCATCTTTCGTGACACAACAGCCTGTCTGCCTTGCCAGCAAACTTTTCAACACTCTACCAGTCTGAACCTAGCTTTTCAAGTGCAATCAGGGCACCCCAGTTCCAAGTTCTTCCAAGACATCTCCTTGTACTGTCTGGTCCCTCTCACTGAACACTTTCTGAAATTATTAAGTTTGCTGCCTCCAAAGAGACAGAGCACATATCATCTGTTAGTTTAGTTGAAAACTCAAACTTGTCTGAAATAGAAAACAATGAGATGGATTTGTAATAAAACAAGAATAAGTTTATTAACAAAGAGCAGAGGTATAAGTGATACTAAACAAGAGAAAAAGAGATATGTATGGTTACAAACAAAACAAAATAAAACACGCTTTCTAGTGAGTAAAACTTAATCTTTGCCTAAGCAGTTATCTTATTCACATCTAGTTACCAGCATCTCCAGTGCTCCAGGCAAGGGAGGCAAGAATCAAAGAATACTGTTTCCTTTGTTTCCTGGTTAACTAAAATGTCTTTTTGATCGCCTCTATATTTTCCAAAGTGTGTTTTCTTTGTAACAAGAGCCAGGAAGATTTTGTGGGGAGGCAGACTCTGTCCCCCCTCTGTGTACTCACCAAGCTTGCTGCTTGCCAATTTGATTGCTTTGTTTTCCTTATGTATAAATATACTTTCACTGTTCTCTGGATTACAAAGATTTACCTAGACAGGTAAATCCACCTCTCTTTGAGTAAATCAGGCTGGTTTATCAACTCTCTGAGCAGCATATTGTGTGAACATATTCTAGCACATATATCTCTCTATACCTATGCCACATAATGATATTCATGGCCAGTATGCCTTTCATAAAAGTATTTAATCAATTCACTTTTCTAGTACAAGAATATTGTATATAATCAGTTGATTCAACTGCTTATTCATTGGGTTTCAGACCATCTGTTTGCCCCCTGAGGGAGTCTCCATATTGTACACAATAGACATGTTCTCAGTTAAATATGTTGAAAACTGTTAAAATGAGAAGCTATCACTTGAATTTGTAAAGGGTCTCCTGATCCATGTTGCAGGCTTGGGTGCTCTGCAGGAAACTGTTAAATCTGAGTCTTTCGGAACTGTAGACAGTCTTCAGAGAGCCAGCCTAGAGTGAGATGGGCTGATGAGTTCCTCTGTGTTTTAGAAGCAGCATTCTTTGTCTCTTTGTTTTTGGTTCTTGTGTGTTAAAGTTTTGGATTTTAAAAAATAAAGTGGTGTTACATTTCAGTTTTCCAGAAAGAATTAAACATAAACTGCTCTCACTTCCCTGTTTGTATGCTGTAAACATAACACTGACTTTAACAGCAGTTCAGGAATACTACACTGACAGTGGAAGCTGCAAGTGTTCAATATCTCTCAAGAACAGGCCCTGAGTTCTATGGAATCTAAATTATTTGCAAAATCTGTGGCTTGCTTTTAGATCCAAAAATCAAGTGTCCTGTCCAAAGACACTCATAAGGTGTTAGCAGCAGCTCCTGTTGAAATCCCTGTTCTCTTACTTTCTGTTGTTATTGCAATAAAAGTTAATTATAGCATTTGCCACAGCAGCTTTTCTTCATTTTCCTTATTTATACCATGTTCATTCTTATTGTATGTTGTTAGATAAAAATGTGTCATACTCATAATTTTAAACATTTCTCAACGATCCTATTCTAGTTGGAAGAAACACTTGTTTGCCGAATAGTCACTCTCAGTATCAGAATTATAGATTCATAAAACAGTTTATAGAGTTCAAAAAGATTTTTAAGAAGTCTGTAAAGCCTCATTGAGCCTAGTTTACTGTGCATTCAGAAGTACTTTGGAGGAATAATTGTGAAGAATGACCAATAAGAGAGAGCAATAATTAATGAGCTAGAGCAACAAGATTAAAATAAACTAATAAAATGTTCTTTCACATTTAACAAAGGTAGTACGCAAGTGCATTTCAAACCTATTTCATTTAAAAATAAAAAACAAGCTATGAAGACTTTAAGATCAAATTGCTATTTTCAGTGCTTCAGTGCTAATAAAACAATGGGTCACAAATGGATTTTTGGGGGAAAAAGGATAACAGATGTCAAGAAACATTTGATCATGCAGAGACCCATAAAAGTGTGGAATGGCCTATGAAGCAGGGTTGTTGAGGCAAAAACACTGGAGCCATTCTTGCAGCAATTAGATGGCATCCTAAGAGACATGGAGTGCTAAAAGGGAATGAATTTGATAGCTTGAGTGGTCTTTAGTCATTCCACCAATATTTCTGATTTTTATGGGTTTTTTTCTTCCTTTGGCTTTATAGGGCAATGCTTTTCTTTCCATTTGTTATGTATTGGTTTTGCTTCTATACAATAAATTAGGGGCTTCAAAGTTCATTTGGAAAGGTTTGTTATAACAATGTTTGTTAGAAAGTAATAGTTTAGATAACTGACAATTAACAACAAACTAGGATTACCTATTCACTGGCCAGGTTCGCAACCTGAGTTTAGAAAGGGAAATTTCCTTTCATCACCACTTACTATTTATTTTGGTTTTGTGATAGTAATGTTAAAATATATTTGATATGACTATGGTTACCTTGGTGCACAGGCCCACAGCCAATTTAAAAATGAGCATTTCCACTTTGAAAATGTAACTACCGTATGTGACTTCCAGTGTGCTTTTCCATGGCAGCACTCTCTTTAAAGAATTCAGTCTATAGTTCTTGTCTCCAGTCAAATTACAGTGTTCCCTTCACTGAATACCAAAAGCTGATTTTAATATTTAACTACTTTTGAATGAAAAGCTCTGGACTGTAATTGCTTATCACTTTTAAATAATGATATGATAGGTTTGCTACATTATGGTTTTCAGTACATTTTATCAAAGTATAGCTATACGTTCCAGTTATTTCTTCACATATTTCCATGTTTAGTTCCCATTTAAGCTCAAACATGTATATGTTCAGGATCTGAGCTTTTTAAGCCTTATGTAAGTTGAACCATTCCACAACCATTGTAAATGTTATTATTGCTATTCACTAACTTCCTACCAAACAGGAAATATTGTCACTGTCTTAGACAGTTATCTATCTTCTTCCTCCTTTTGTGACCTGTATTTACCACATCTGTCATTTTCTTGTCTCCCACTTTTAATTCATCACCACTACCACTGTTAGTTAGTTGGACTTTCTTTCTTTCTTTTTTCTGTGAATATACTTGAATAGCTCCCTTTATTTGTGTATTAAAATATTCTTTACAGTCTGAAATTTAATGCTAATTATTTTTACTGTGGCTTGCTTCTCCTTTTTTATAAGTGTCTCAGTCTTCTTCCTCACTGAGCTTCTTATATTTTAAGTCTTTTACTGCTTGCTACTATTAATCTGTACAACCACACATGCATATTGGTCCTCATTGCCTTATTCACTCTTTGGTTTTAATGCAAATGAATTTCAGTTGCCATTAACATTAGACTCTTTCTACTCTTTGCAAAAGATTTCTTTTCTTAAATATCAATATCATTTTTACCAATAATCATAAAAAGTACAGATATTTTTCATATTCAGAGTCAGTAGTTTAGCTCCCCTATGGTGGGATGGCAACTCATCCATCTCTTCTATGCTATTCTACATTCCCTGCAAAGATACTGCCGTTGTTTAATAAAATCTACAATTTTCTGATTAGTGATAAGAAAAACTCAAAAGATTTGAATGCTATTTTTAGTTTGGATAGCAGAAAATGATTTATAGTTTGATCCTTTAGGGGTCTTTATTTTATTTTTCTGCCTCCCATCCTTTTGTAACCTCCTCTTCATGTCAAAAAAAGTTCTCGCTTCTCATTCAGTCCTTTCCTAGGATCCCTTCTTTCTTTGTGTCCACTTGAAAATCCTTCCTCTTCCATTCAACTTTCCTCTCTCTAATCTGAACACAATTGTCCATTTTCTAGAGGGACGTGAGGTCTTCATTGTTTCTAGTACAGCTCCGACTACTTTCTCCTTTAAAATCTAACAGACTTTGGAGCTTCCCATTCAAATATGCTCCCATGGAGCTTGTTGGAAAATTTTCAAATAAATATTTTTTATTGATTTATACTTTTTATCAAATCTGAAACATTTTGTGAAGGTGTATTGCTTTCAGTGGGAGCATAGACTCTCTGGTCAGTTTGGATAAGAAAGAGAAAGAGATCAACAAGGTTGTTTTTCTGATCTGAAAACAGAAATTTCATCTGAAATTGACATAATTCTGTTTCAGAAAAACATTTATAAGGTTTTGGTTTTGTTCCAATGTAAAACAAAAACAAAGGTCAAGACCTTGAAAGTTGTCACAAAAAGGAATTTGAATATCTGGACAGCTCTATGACTGCATGCTTCCAATGTAGAAGTCCCAGGACTTGTGAAATTTAAGGAGAACACTAAAACTAGGCCTTGGCTCTGCACATCTAGAATAGTCACTGGGTAGAGATTGTGGAGATGAAAGACAAAACAGGGAATCCTATTTGGAGTTTACAGAAACAGGAGTCTGGGAACCAATTAGGAAGTCATGGAGAGGAAAGTAGGAAATGTACTTGAACATTTATAGAAAAGTCTGAGTATTGGGCTAGTTCTTTTTTATTTTTATTTTATTATTATTATTATTATTATTAATTTTTTTGTGATTAATCTAATTTATACTTCTAAGCAAGCTTTAGTTGAGGAACCTTTCATTCATCTTCCAACATCTCAATTATCAAAATATTTGAGTTAGGCAATGCTGTACATGTTGAGTAAAGCAGTGAATATATTTTTAAAATGTCTAATGAATTCTAAATTGTATAAATAGCTAACCAAAATAAACCATACCAAACTGTCTAAAGTGGACGGCATTTAAAAACACAACAAAACATTCCGGTAGTTAAATGCTACATTGTGATAATTCCTGTTTTCAGTATATGGAACTACTGTGATAAAGTAAAATACCATAGCTTTTTTTGTCAAGCTTTTAATTATACCAGCTGTAGTTACCTTTTTAACATAACTCACTTAATATTTAATTTCAAACAAAGTATTTCTTCTGCCAAACTTAGCTGAATGTATCTTTTAAGCAGAAGTGTTTTCTACATAACTAACTTACAATCTTCTCAGGAGAATCAGAAGGTGAATTAGGAAGGTTAGAAATTTGAAATATCCTTTTATGCAAGACCACCTAAAAGTGTTCAAATATAAATCAGAGAATACATCAAAAAGGAAATCACAAATTTACGGTGAACAATATAGAAATGTTTGGTGAAAGACATTAGGTGAAGAAGTATATTACAGCTTTATTTTAATAGTACAAAATGACAACCTATCGCATGATAAACTTTTCACTATTCAGTATATCTACAGCAAAAGGGACTGTACATATGGATATTGATATCAGAAATTAGACCTACATTCTTTCATCTGATCCAGAACTGATCTCCTATTTGCATTTTAGAACTCTTATTTATATACCATGCATTCTTCCTGGAGAACTCCCATTCATCCTGATGGAAGAATCACTTCTATATTACAACAGAGATGAGGAATTGGAGACAAGAATTTTGCTTTAAAAGTTACATAGCTTAGCCAAGCAACATTAATTAATATAACTGTTAATAAGATCTGATTGCATGGCCAAATTGAAGACAATGGTGTCACAAGGTTTGGACTGAGGGTGACAATTAAAATCAACGGGAGTTTTGCCATTGACTTCACTAGGGCCAGGATTTTTAAACAAGGCAGTTGCAAATTCATTTGTAGATTTAGGCTTGCAGAATTTTTGGACTAGTCTGCATATCTAGTTGCTGCACTGTAAGTTAGAGTGACAAGGAGTCCTGTGGCATCTTATACAGTAACAGATGTATTGGAGTATAAGTTTTCTTGGGTGAATACCCACTTCGTCAGACGCATGTAAGCTGGATTGTGAATCTACAGTACATTAGCTTGCCACACAGTAACTAGTCCTGTACAAAGAACAGGACTACTTGTGGCACCTTAGAGACTAACAAAGCTATTGGGGCATAAGCTTTCATGGGCTAAACCCCACTTCATTGGATGCTTGCAGTGGAAAATACAGTAGGAAGATATATATACACACAGAGAACATGAAAAAATGGGTGTTGCCATACTAACTATAATGAGACTAATCAATGAAGGTGGCTATTATCAGCAGGAGAAAAAAAATTGTGTAGTGTCACAAAGAAATATTCAAGTCTGAAGCCCATCTTACTTCAGGGTGCCTTGGTAGTAGTTTTTTACATTCCTTATGACTAGCCAGCCAAGTCAGCCCCTCCCTATCAGGTTTATCCCTGGGGCTTGCTGGACTCCTCACAGAGGCTGGAGGTTTCTGGCATGAGGGTTCTTTCTGCTATTCCAGGAGCTACTCTAGTCACTCCCTTCTCTTATGTACTGCAGTTTCCTCCTTTTAAAGCCCTCCTTCCTACCATGTATGATTGACAGGGCCAAGGGGTGGGGCTAACTTTAGCACACACAGCCTCCCAAGACCCTTCCCTGACAGTATAGGGTTTATACACATAACGTGTGTGTGTGTGTGTGTGTGTGTGTGTGTGTGTGTGTGTGTGTGTGTGTGTGTATTTCTACCACTCTAAATCTGGTCTGTTGGTTAAAAATATTCATATGATATTTTCCTTAATACTGAAAGACTGGGATATAAGCAAATTAGAATAACTTTATTTGAGAATTAAATTTTTAAAATCATATACATACATCTTCCACATATACATTTTCTACAGTGTTGTCAAGTTTTTAAAAATTTAGATAGATAACTTGTTTTGGTAAAGAATCCTAATAATTGTGGATATGGTCTTTTTGAATAATGCAAAATAGTATTTGAACTCTCATGAGACTATTATGAGGTTGGAATTATTAAATATTTTTGAAAAGTATCTTCCCCTGGATTTAATTTATGATGTCAAAGTTTTAATGATCTGCAGACAATATACAGGCAAAAATGAATAAAAACAAACAATCTTTTTTTTTCTTTTGTAGTTTTGATAGAACTTTTTAAAGTTGCAGATACACTCAACATGTAGATATAATTAATTTTAACTATAAGTTATTTATTTGTTTCTGTGTGTAAAATTTTCAGTCGGATTGAGTGCCTAAGATGATTTAAGAGGAAAAAGCCCCATTAATTCTCAATGTGTTTTTGAAAACATCCTTTTTCTATACATATTATTTAAATACCATAGAGCGCCAAACGCAAACATATGTGATTTCTCCCCTTTGCTAGATCATCATTTAAGCTGTATACTCCTAACACATATACACATGCTTAACGTATGTATATGATTAGTGCCACTGAATTCTGCGGGGGCTACTCCCAGTATGCAAATTTCAGCACATGTAAGTTTTTGCAGGATTGGTGACATTTTGTATATGCTCTTACATAGTGCCAATCCTACTGTTTACACTTAATAAACAATAATTAGAGGAAAAATGTAATACATAATGTAAAATAATGTGTGCACACTGATGATCCTGATCTGGTGGTTTGATCCTATTCTGGTGCAGAGTCCCATTCACTCCAGTAGAACTTGATGTGAGTATAAGAGTTTGCCCATGAAGAGTAGACTGCAGGATGGAATTTAAACATACTTTGAGATATTAAAAACAGACAAACAAACAAAAAACCTTCTAACTCTCTTGTTTGCTACTATTGATCAGATTTAGACCACATGGAATAATTTTTCAACTCTTCTCTCCACCCTTCCCAGGCAAGACATAAGACATAGCAAATGCTATTATGGAATTGAAAATCAATATACTATAATGCATCACATCTCATAAATACAGGTTATGTGTACTGTAATTTATATTGGAAACACATAAATGCTGAAAGAACCTCTCTCAATATTCCCTATTTTATTGGAATATTTGAAACAAAAACAAAACATAAAATAAAAAGCTGAACCACCTACTGTTGCAAAATTTATTTTAAACAATAGAACACAGGATTGATCCTGACTCTCCACTACTGATATGAGTCATAATTTTTTTTCCTGCTACCCCAGTGGATATTAGGGTGAAAATTAATATACTTTTAGGGCTGGATTCACAAAGAAACTTAGCTGCCTAGTTTTACAAAGCCTGAGTTGAGCACCTAGGCTCCCTAAACAAGGAAGGGGGAGAGTTAAGCATCTAAGAATAATTCACAAAAGCCAGATGGTAGAAGACTCCTTGCCTAAGCTAGCCAGTGAGAGTTCACAAGCAGAAGCCCTTCCCCTTCTCTCATATATAGGTACCTGCATCCAGACTGCAAGGAGGCACCTCCTACTGCTTGGAATACTCAGCTGCAAACTCTCTCTTGGTGGTAGGTGTGATGCTGGCAGACCAGGTGCCAGCTCATTCAAGGTCTCAGGCTTCACTAAACACTTACAAATGCATAGCTGGAAACCAGTCTGTCTTACCTGTGAATGGTGTACTTAAAACAGATATTAGTGTTATAAGAATATGTTTAGTGTTTAGACTTTATGGAATTGCCTGTAGGATGCTGCATGTATTAATCCTACTTATAATATCTCATATCCGTTGGTGTAAAGTAATATTTAAGTGTTTGCTCTAGAACTGTGAAATGTTTTATATAACTCACTAAACAGGAAAAACAGGTGGGGGGTGGGGGAAACCTTCTTATGTCTTTTTCTTGGTTGATAAATCCTTAGTTAATTTACTACAGGATTGGCTACTAGCATTGTCTTAGGTTTGTGATCCAAGGTGCAAATTGTCCTGGGGAAAGTGACTGGTCCATTGGGACTGGGAGTAACCTGGATATTTTGTAATCTTGATTCTAAAGTGACTGTCTTTCACAGAGTCAAGATTGTCTAGGTAGCAAGATTGATTGAAATGTCCAAAGGAACTGTCTGTGAGACCATGTTAAGGCTATATAGGGCCTGAGGAGTTTGCACTTGTTACTTGCTTGATGAAATCTAAGTGTAGAACTCACAACCAGTTTCAGGTTTGTGCCCTGCTTCTTTACACTCTGCCTCAGGTAGTTATTCTTGCTCATGAGCCACCCTAGACAGTGACACCTACACCATTTTATCAAGAAGCTGGGGATAGGGAAGGAGAAGGATGACTTCCCTCATAACTTTTAGCCTAGTGTTTAGGGTACTCACTTTGGATGTGGGAGACCCCTGGTTCAGATCCCTCTAACCGCTGGAATAAGAGATGTTCTGATGTGGGCCTCTCTCAATCTTTTCTGTTGAAGAGTCATTCTCATTCTTACTCTTTCTCTGTCTGGCCCAATGATTCATTCATTATTTAATTCCCCCTTTTCTGCCCCAGCCATTTTGTGTAAATTTGTCTATATGAATCTGATCCAGACGAGGTCTGAGCACACTTACTAGATTGGGTCCCCCATGCAATTTAGATGGAAAAATGCCTGCCTTCTGCCAGTTTGTGAATCGCTCTAGGGCTTAGGCATCTGCACACCTGATATAGGGATGCAGTGTGCAAGGTCAAAGGCAGAAATATAGGTGATTAAGCAACTTACTGTACAAATTTAGGTGTCAAGTAAGTTTAGGTCCTTACAGGGTTGAGGGAATTCCAATGGGGCCTGATTACGGGATGTAGGTGCCTACAGTGTCAGTTAAGTCCTATGTCCTTTTGTGAATTTAGCCCTAAGTATTAACTGAATGTAGGAATCATTTACTATATGAGCAATGGCTGCCTCTGTCCCTAGTAGTAGTGGTCTTGAGGATCCATCATGTTCTACAATATTAGATATAGGCCTTGTGTTCATTTACAGGCAATTTATCAGGTTTATGTGTAGAGTGATATGTGACAGGTCCAAAAAATGAAGAGCTGAATCCTTTGGATCCAAAATTCTTAAATGCCTAAGGGGAGGGGATCGTTGTCCAAACAAGCTACAACCAATATTTGAATCAGTTTTGTAAACTAACTTTTGCAATGAATATTGCCTTCTTTTCATGAATTAATATATATTAAATATTTACTATGTTGATGTATTGCTGCTCTTTTTTTTTAGTTTCCCTGTTAGCTGTATGTAGAGCATGCCTCTGAATTTCTGTCTTCATATTTTCACATTTTATTTGTAGAACTTGACTATGTTTGTATCTCTTTTTGACTTTATTGACTGACATTCAGGAACACCTTTAATATTAGTATTCAAATAATTCGAAGACATACTGCAGCATATAGTACAGATATTTTTATAGTCAATTCGATTTATGTTGGAGACCTGCATGTAATCTACAAGTCTATCTCTATCTCCCTGGGAACTTAAAACTGCAAAACAAAATTCTGTTTTTATATTATACAGAAAGACACATGGATTTTCGTCACTAAGTCTGTCATTAAGACATCTTAAAAGGGTCATTTTATTGAATGTGCTGTCTAAATCAACTTTCCCATCAATTCTGCAGCCATTTGTAGTCAAAAGTAATGAGTGCCTCAGCTGCTGCTTCATAGATTTCAAAGTAATATATTAGAAAATCAAAGTAGGAGTGCAATGAATAGAAACTGCATTGAACTCCAGATAGCAATATTGATACTTTTATTTCCCTGCTGAGGCAATTATGGCAAACAACAAATACCACGTTTGATGTTTTCAGCTGTTGACAATGTAATTATTTGAAGGGTTGTCACAAAATGTTCAGTGAAAGCAGTAATAAATAGCAAAACTTGGAGCTTTTTAACCAAGAATTTTAGTGTTATTAACTTTGAATTAAAATAATGCAAGCATTTTAAAAATAGAAATGAAATTTTTTTTCCTCTATAAGTCTCTGACGTATTAAGCCAATCACAGCTGGCTCAAAGAACTCATTCCCATTTCAGAAAATGGAATAAATTCTACCATTATGTCACACATTCACCCAGGCTTTCTGTTGGGTTGAATGAGTGTAAATGAGGTCCACATTTTATTATTTCTATTATATGGGAAGCTGCCAATTGGCAGAACGAAGTACCAAGGGTGAATAGGAAGATGAAAAAATAAGGCAGGTGACATGGAACACATGGCGCTTAAAGAGAGCTAAAGAACTGAGCAGGCAAAGGAAGGACTGGAAGACAAAGGAAGTGTAGAATGATAAAGACAGTGAAGGATGGCAGAAAGGAAGAGGATCAGGGATTGCAAACTGCTACCCAGCCCTTTCTCTTTGGTGGACCCTATAATCACCACCCTCATTTTCATTGTCAAAAGTTGATATGGCCATATGATGGAAATAAGTTTGCTTAGGTAATTATAACAATAGGTAATTGTTTTCCCTTTCCCCAAACCATAAACTGAGCTGACAATTAAATTTTCTGTTTTCTGTTAGAAAAATACAGTCATTAACTAGTGACTTCTCTTTCTGGAGGTGGAAGAAGGTATTTTTCACCACTGATCATGCCTGGACAATGTAAGCATTTAAAACTGTTGATTGAGGCAGGCACCTGGATGAATGGACGGACACTGCCCAGGCTAACCAGTTCTTACTTGCATCTCCCCTTTTCTAACCAGCACCGTTGTGTTCTTTCACAAGTTAATTTTGAGCAAGCAGATCTTCATCCAGGTGCTGCTGTCCTAAGCATATACTAGTAGTAGTATTTGTGTATGCAAAAATGTGATACGTAGCTGGGTGTCATCCAACTATTGTTGACACCAGAGCCTATGATGTTTCTTCACATCTCTAAGTAGTCTCATCTAGATATTGAAGAAGAAGAGGCAAGATAGGTCCTTGAAGGGACTATGCAAGTGAAGGCTTTTGGAGAAGAGAAGCAGGTCCTCATTACTACTTTCTTGATTGTTTGAGGAAAGAATGACTGGAGCCATTGTAGGGTACAGACATCTACTTCAGCTACATCATACAAGCAAATCACAACAATCTGTGTTCAACTGAAAAACTTGTATCTGATGTCAAGCTCCATCATTATTATTTTATCTTTCTGTGCCATATTCACTTAATTTCCTCTAAGTGGTAGCAGACATAGACAAAGCACTGCCCCCATTCTCCCAAAAAGCAACTTGCTTTTAAATGCATATGGCTTGATAACTGAATGGAAATGGGAAATTCTGGAAATCTCATGAGATTTTTCAGCCTGCTTTTCAGGGAGGAGATTAAGTTAAATTTGGGTAAACATTTTGGTGCAAATATAAACATACTGAAGTTCATCCAGTGTTGCTGTTATGTAAGCGGTGGTAGTTATTACAGGGGAGATTTCACGAACTGTGAAAATGACTGGGCACTTTCTTTTGCAATGAAAAACAATTATGAACTCACTTATAATGAGTTACATTGTAAATTTGCAATCTGTCCTGTATAACTACACCTCCCGAGAAGCAGAATAAAAATGCACTTGGAGCACAATCACAATTCCTCTGAGGCTCCTCCCTTGCTCTAGGGATGTATAAGTTACTGCATGTCTTTTTGTAGAGAGCCTTGCTTTTTTCTGAGAGCTCAGCCATTTATTCTAGATAGAGAACTAGAGCTCATCCCACTCCTTACCCTTTTCTGCTGCCTCTCAGTGTATGTCTACACAACACTGTCCAGGTTTAAACTTCTGTCTACACACAAATAAGATTAGGCCACTGCTCAGACCCAGGGTCTTAGGATGCCAGAATGGCTCTATTTGCATTTAAAATAAATGCAGCACAGCTTATCCTGGGAAGGTAGACAAAAAATACAAAAAAGAGGAAACAAACAAACAAACAAACCCTTTCCAGCCAAACAAAAACTACGAGTGGCACCTTAAAGACTAACATATTTATTTGGGCATAAGCTTTCATGGGTAAAAAACCCATTTCTTTGGATGCAAAAAATACTGTCACTGCATTGGAAACTAGAAACGTATATTCAAAGCTTAGTCTGGTGAAACAGATTTATTAAGCATAAATAAGGCTAATGGAACCTAAAGACCACTGAAATAAATGGTATTCTGCTAGGGGCTCTACCTAAGTTAAAATCTGTTACCCTGGTGAACCAATCAGCTGTTGTGAAAGGATATGTGGGATTTAGAGAGTCAACTGTTGTCTGGAATTCCTCTGAAAAGAGCTTTTCCTTTCCTATACATCTGTAGTTTGTCCCTGGATGACAGATATCTGTAGAGAAATATATTCCCTAATTTCCCAGAACTCTGGGGAAAGAGTGATGGTTCTCAGGAGCTGGCATTTATACAGGTAAGTGCTCTCTTGACACATTCTTGTGGAGCAACAAAACACAAAGAACACATTTTTAAAAAGTCTAATTTCACTTGTCTCTTAAGTATTCTCCTATGTATGGCGCGCACATTTCATAAGACAGAGACATTTGCTTTTATAGTACTTGCTTTAAGATTGTATACATAATTTCCTAGCAGTTTCAGAAAATACAGATAACTTTATTCATTTATGTGTATCAATTAAGATGCACATTTTTTCTTTTAATATAATTTAATTTAATCTTAAACACTTTTAGGAATTGGGAGTACAAATCTTGTTTCACTTTACAGACAATGAATTAATAAACATCATCACTACAATATGTAAAGGGATTCATTGGGCGAAAAACCAATGTGGAAATTAACCTTCCCTTAAAGTAAATGGCAGATTTAATAAACCACTAGCCGCCGTTGTGTTATGTAGGTCCACTAGGGAGAGAAAGTACTAAAATTTTAAAGTCTACAATAACTGTTAACATCAGTTTCAGATAGTGTCTATAACTTGGGATATAGTGGAAAAGAAACAAAATATGCTGGTCACTTGTTCCTTGTTAGCGTTTAAAGTTTTTAACAAACAAAATGTATTTTTTTTCAATATCATATAATGTAATGTGTTTGTTTAGCACAAATGATTGTACTGTATGTTCACCTCATTTAGCATTTGCTGCTTTCTGTGACTAGAGAGGTAAATGAGCTAGTATTAAAATGCCTGACCCTACATGAATTCCCATGAGTTTCGATAAAACAGGTCAGGTTACCAAACGCTAATGGCTGCTTGGAACATATAAAAGTGCAGGTTAGAGCATAGCTGTGTACATCTTGCAGGATTTGGTGCAAATTTTAATTTGGTATGCAAAGGTTGAGACTTAAAAGGGAGTTCACACCTGCAGACTGGCCGATAATTTGTTTGAACAGCAACCTGTAAGAGAAGTTACCCTCAATTGGCTCCTTTCTGTTCCCTTGCTTCCACCTCTCCTTGTCAAATCTCAGGACCTTTCCAAGCCTGATCTCACATACTTTCATGGCCAAGGTGCTTGTTGTTGTGTTAGGAGGACGAATTAATTTTGGAGTAGGCAGGAAAGCCATAGGTGGCAATTTGGGATATGTCTACACTGCAATTTAACACCCAGCATGACTGTCTTCTCTCAGCTGTCTTATCCTCGTAGGGCTTGTGCTATTGGGCTAAATAAATGCAGTGCAGACATTCAGGCTGGGGCTGGACACAGTCTCTGAGACCCCACAAGGGGGGAGGATCCCAAGTTCCAGCCCAAGCCCAAATGTTGACACCACAGTTAAACAGCCCCATAGCCCAAGCAAGCTGATACAGGCCAGCCAACAAGGTTTGATTGCAGTGTAGACATACCCTTGGAGGGGTATTCACTAGGGCTGCTCCAAAATTTTCTGTCGTAATTGGTTTTCAACCAAAATGTGAGTTTTTAACTAAACAAATTATTTAATGGAAAGTGTGTGTTTTCCACAGCAAAATTTTGCCTTTTCACTGAGAGAATGAGCACCTGAAAACCAAAAAATAATAATAAAAATAATAATTAAAAAGAAAAATAGCTTTCTACTCCAACTCAAAACATTTCAATTCGGAAATTGATGTCTCATGGTAGTTGTGGTACAAGTGTCTCATGTCTCCTTACTCCTCTATGGGCCAGATGATTTGTCCGGACAACATTGTTGTTTAAAGTTGGGTTTTTTCTTCTCTGCCTAAGATGTTATTGTTTTCAAATGTTTCTCTGACACTGCTGGGACTAGAAATTTATTTACTTTTTTTTTTTAATGAAAACTAAGATTCTCTCTTATCCAACTGACTCAAAGAGCCTGAGGCCTGAAGGGGAAGAAATGCAGGATTTGTGATAAAATTGTGGAAGCTGGCAACAGGGATGTGAGGACCATCTCTGTCAAGGCTCTGTGTAGCCTTCTTGTTCCCTGTCTCATCTGCCAGCCTAGCCAGGTTTTAGGACTTTTCCAGTTAGCAGCTATCCAAGGACATGAAACAAGATCCTGTCCTGTGAAGGTGTAGCACAGTAGAAAGTTAACACAGCTGGTGATGGGGTGCAGACTTGACTGGATTGCTTTAATCAGCACTGATTTCTGTTGGGTGGGAGTAGAGAGTCTAGGTGGGAAGGAGAGTAATCTTCCGAGGGTAGGGTTGTAAAGGGCTATCTTAAACTGGTGATGATAGAAAAGAGGTGTCTTACAGTTGGAAGAGTCTTCTAGGTTTTCAGTAAATTACAAATAATTTGAAAAAAAAAACACCTAAACACAGGTTAAAAATAATCTTAAATATAAAAGATAAGAGTTAAAATTGTTTTATAAAACTGGACAAGATAAATGTCAACCATGAATAAAAAGCAAAAGAGAAGAGGATAGTGTTAAAGAGATTTATAATAGAGTTGGTAGGGTTCATTACCAATAAAGAGCACAGGTTAAAAGTGAATAAAAAACATGAAAATATTAAATTTGGTAACATTATGCATAAAATAACTCAATAAAGGTTTACTATCACACCCTGTAACCTGGCTATGGCAGCTAAATATGGAGTCAAGGGTAAAAAAAAATGATAAGCCATGAGTCAAATGGATCTTCCCTTCTCCACAAAATAAGTATATCCTTCCCTGGTATCTCCAGATCCGTAAATTGTCTTATTAGACAGTATGCTTCTTGGGCCAAGGGTTGTGTCTTTTTATATGACTGTGTCTAGCACACTTTTGGTTGCTTTGTAAATTAAGAGTGAATGGTTATTAATAAAAGTACTGTCACAAGAAAATAAGGCCCACAGAAGCATCAAGCACCTTTACTGTATTGAAGCTAAATTAAATATTTTGATTTTGGGCCTCTTTGTTTAAGATGCAAGTGTAGTATCATTGCAGTATTCATTTCCTGTAGCAGCTTAACCATTTTTTATAGCAGCTGTAAGATTAATGTGGTTGCTTAACAGCCTAATTAGGTTTAATTTTGTTTTTTCAGGTGTCTGGAAAGTTCTTGAGGATCCAGAAGAAGAAATCTTCTGGGAAGCAATATTTTCACTGGGACAGAGAACTAGAGAATGTTTCTTATTTAAAAAACAAAACAAAACAAAAAAACCTCTTTGTTATGTACATTTTACAGAGCATTCGAGATGTCCTTGTGATGCACAAAAATATGCCCTGTTAGACCGATCTTCTCCCTAGTTATAAATGTAAACAATGAAAAATAACAGTATTATTTTTTTAATATATAATACCCAACAATGGATGTTTTTCTGCAGCCGATGTAATCACCTACTGTACTATACCATGATTTATTACCTAGAAAACTAATGTAAGAGTTAGGACTATATGCAAAGCAGGTAACAAACCATATACAGAAGAGTGAGAATCATTAAGTGAAGATTCTCCCTGTTCCCTAGTGAAAAAGGAAATTGTTACCAGGAAACTTCAGCTGCCCCATAATTACATATGGACAATTCCTTCACAGCATGAGCCCTTGTTTTCCACAATTTGTTTACCAAAGGGGATTTATAACATATGTGTTGCACAGAATATGTCTTATGCATACACTTTTTTTGCTACGTATGGCATGCTTTAATTTTACCAGGACATGTATTTAATTTTTCAGAACTGAAGAAAATAAAAACATTGATTTTTTTCCTTTGAACTATTTTTGCAATTTCAGGTGTGCTAATCCTTCACTTCTGGATTATGTCCTGTTTAGCAGCTACAGAGGCAGTTTCAGAGTTGTCCATCAAGGCCAATGATCACGTCTGCTGTCCACTCTTTTCCATAACCTTTTATCTTCATGTTCCCACTTCTGCAAGAAGTTCTTCCTAATCTAGCAAATCTGCAGGCCCTGCTGCACTTTGCAATAAAAACAACTGTACCATTATTTTAAACATCTTGTCCTACCCCATGCCTTCAGAAACTTACCTACTGCACTTAACCATCTCATTTTGCTTTTACAGTTTTGTTGTTTCTTTTTTTTTTTCAGTGTCTTGCATTTGTACAGAACACAGAATCACAGATTTATAGATACATAGGGCTGGAAAACAGCTTAAGAGGTCATCAAATTCATCCCCCTGTGCTGATAAAGGACAATGTATGTATACCTAGATTATCCCTGATACATGCTTACCTATTCTTAAAAACTTGCAATGAGACTGATTCCACAACCTCCCTTGGAAACCTGTTCCAGTATTTAACTATCTTTATAAAGTTAACAACCTTAGAAAGTTGTTCGCTAATATCTAACTCAGGGGTCAGCAACCTCTGGCATGCAGCTCGCTAGGGTAAGCACCCTGGCGGGCTGGGCCAGTTTGTTTACCTATTACATCTGCAGGTTCGGCTGACCGCGGCTCCCACTGGCTGCGGTTCTCCTTCCCAGGTCAATGGAGGTGGCGGGAAGCCGCGGCCAGCACATCCCTTGCCCATGTCACTTCCTGCCATCCCCATTGGCCAGGGACCTTGAAAATCATCTAGTCCAGTCTCCTGCACTCATGGCAGGACTAATTATTATCTAGACCATCCCTATGTGCACTATCGACAGCACTAGAATAGAACACTGTTTCAGACACCAAGCACATATTCAAGTCAGGTTGAATCTTCAAGGGACACAATTTTAGCAGGCCACTAAATGGCTTAAAAATGCAAAACAATCTGTAAGAAAATACAAAAGATCCTTTTTAGATAACTTTCTCTTACTCTGTACCAAGTCCACCCAATAAGATAGAAGAAACAATTCCCTCCTTCTTCCTTAGATTCCAACAAGAAAAAGCTAGAGGCATTTCGTTAACCAGAAGTCATAAAAAGGATGATAAAACCCAAGACTGAAAAATTCAAGAATAGCAAGAATACAAATCGTCAATATTCTGATTGGTTTCTGCACACATTTTGCAAAGGTATTAATTATTAAAGTGTGAAGAGGAATAATACCTGGCTTTCTGAAAAGAAGTCTTAGTCAATGTTTTCCTAGCTATAAACTTTGAAGCAAAGTTAATAAATATCATTCTGCATTAGGCCTACAATGAGCAGAAAAATCTGAAAAGACAAAGACACAGAATTTTTTGTCTGGGTACACCGCAAGAAGGACAGGAAACACTAGTTATGGATTTTAATCAGGCTGCAAATTTATTATCTAGATTTCTGGGACTACCCGGCAGATGAAATGTACAGTGCAGGCAAATCCATGTTTATTCAAATCAGTTCTCCAGGTCTTCTACCAGTCCCCTTTTGTTTCTATCCAGGTCCCCCAGCCGACCCATGGGTTGGATCTCACCATCCACCACCCTCGTAAGAGGGTTAAGGTAGGCTATGAGAACGGGTGTGGGGGTAAGGCATTGGCTCCCTACTGTACCAATCATAGCAGTCCCTAAGCCCTCCCCCGTTATATTCCTTTATCCAGTACCTCCTTTTAATTCCTTTACCAGGCCATTTATCTGGTCACTGGCTGCTTTCTCTATGGAGTACCTGCCCTGGATATCCACTCAACCTTACAAAATAAGTTGTAACAGATGGTCTACCACCTTTTATTCTAGCCATAAAAGGTCCTCCCTCACATCTGCTGTGGGGAAGGCAAGAAAACCTCACTCCACAAAGCCAATTTAGGTGATGCGGGAAAAGTTCAGCCCCCCTTTAAAAGGAGCGACTAGCATAATGTCCACAGCAGGTCCTAACCCAGCTTGTCATTTGCCTCCACTAGGAGAGGGAGGGTGGGTGCTGGCTTCCTCACTGAATGGCATAAAGAGACTTGCCCCACCCAGGTTTCATACCTTTATGCTTTTTGGACCTCACGTTCCTGGGTGGGGGGGATGAGTCATTGCTGCAAAGATGACCACTGAGCACCCTTTTTACAGCAGTTTATGACCTCCTTTTCCCCCCCTCCCCACCATAAAGCATAACTGTCCTTCCTGGCTAAGCCCCAGACAAACTCTGCCCCACCTTAGTTGTGGTGCAGTAATTTTTACTCTTTCCTCCAAAAAAGGACACACTCATGCCGTTAACTGATGTGTTTGACGTACATCAAACAACAAGTGATTTCATCCAAAGTGATTTTGCCTGAAGAAATCTGTGGTACAGTAAATGAGAGAAATAAAGTAATCAAAATATACAAAATACACACAACATAACTGATATAATAAGATAGTTCATGAAATGCATACTTTTTTTGGTTGCTTTGTGTAAATGTTTCATTTTCTGTTTGTTAACTCTGTCCTACGCATTTCCTCATAACTGGAGAATAGTCAACATGCATTTTGTGAGATGTTGTTTCTATTTGGGTTGGAGTGTTTTTGTTTTGGGTTTTTTTTAATATATATTCAGTTCTATAAAATATATTATGAAAACAATGAACCCACTTAAATTGGTGTAAAGTTTTCACAAACTGGATTTAACTGTTTTTGTTCTGCCAGTGCTTATGGGATATTAGGGGGGAAAAGCAGCTATGAATTGTTCTGCAGCTTCAGTAAGAGGTATGATGGCATGTAATCATAATTTTTTTAGCTTTAATCTCTTTTAATTTTATGGTCTACTCTTATAAATGTGTACAGTGAGCTTTATTGTCATAAATTAAATGTCTACAAATTGTTCCCACAGTCCCAAGCACTGCAATCTGCTGCCTTCTATCATTCCCTACATTATTGATAGTTACTTCCACTTAAATAAATTATTTGCCTCTCTAGCTACATGCCTCCATAAAGCTACTATCACTTTCTTGTCAGATATAACTATCTCATTCAGCATCTATATCATTGCAATTTGTCATTATTCAGGTGGATTTTAACATTGCTGTAGAATCATAAGTTTTGTCTTTATCACCAAGCCTGATAAATGTGTGCACTGACTAGCCTTTCTGACACACAACAGACATAATTTCGCTTCACTCTCTGCACTGCTGTTGTGCACTTTTAGTCAGAAATTAGGTCCATCGTACCAAAGAGCCTACTAATTGTTAATTTAACCATAAACAAGACCCTGAAGAGGAACAGTAAAGGTGTAGACTAAACCATAATCTTTATACATAAAATATGTGTCAAGTGAAATGTCATATGTAGTCATATATGTCATCTTTGGAGGAATATAAAGCTCAGAAGAATGTGGCCATTGCTTTCAATGCACTACATGTAAATATCTTATTCTAGAGGGGAAGAAACTGAAAACAAACAAACAAACAAACAAAAACCCACCACTTTGGTCACCTGCCAACACACACACAAACTTATACACACTAGTAAATATCTGATATTAAAAGCAAAATAAATCTGCTCCCTTCAATTTTATATTAGTTATACTCTTGTATGTTACTGTATGCAACAACACAATCATTATAATTGATTTAAGCATCATAATACAACTAAGCCAACCAACATTTAGTGCTTTGTTTATAAAAAATTACATGTCCAGTCGGATCATAATGTTTCTAAGAATTGTTTGTGCAATGGTGAAGGAGACTACAAGAAGTCTATGCAATTTTCAGACAAGAAGTGAAAATCAGAGATTTATGGAGGTGTGTGTGCTAGCTTGTGGCTAGAATTACAGAAAATACAAAATGGCCTGATTGAACAAACATGGAATGAATTTTGTATGACAGTTTATAGTGGAGCCTTGAGGGTTAGGTTTTGTTGTGTCAGTTATCAAATCCAAGTTTTGCAAGACAGTCATTGGCCAGGGCATATCTAAATACATGTTGTAACCTTTCCAAATCAAGGATGTTCACTCATGTCCTGTTAAGTGGAGGCATATGTTTTTAACAAGGCAAGGATCCATCCAGTCATATCAGCCATTCTCAGTCCATAACAGCATAAAAGCCTCTTCAGAACTGCTCCTTCTAGAATAGGGTTGATTGGCATGATTCTCCTGAATGAGATTGCCCAAGGATAAAACACTTTTGAGTTATAATATTGCAAACATTGGGGAAGACACTGTTTGTATAATGATTTACAGATGCTTTTTGGTTTGAAGAAATATGATCCCTAGGATTTAAGACAGTATTAGGAAGAAAATGACATAAGCTGATTGTACGGGAGAAGTGCTGTGTAAAGAAGTAAAGTATATCAGGAATGGCTTTAAGTATTGTCAAAAATAGGATGTTATAAGAGGATATTGCAAAGGACTCATAGACTGTAAGAGAAATCCTCTCTAGTAACTAAGTTAGGGACCTCCAAGATGGGACAGGAGAACAAATTCTGCCCTCTCCAGTCACAATGTGAAATCAACTGTTTTATCAAGTATAATCCAGAGTAGTGTCCTTTTATCTAAAACTCTACAAGATGGAAGAGTCATAGCAATAGAATATCTAGCTCTTGTCCCATTCCAGCTTCTTGAGAAGCTTGGTTGAGGGAAAATCTCTCAGTATGGCCTTTAAATCCTGTCCCATCCCTTAGAGAGTGGAGCCACACTGATTCCAGTGCAAAAGGTATGAAGTGGCAGAATTCACTCCTTAATGAGAAGCAGACAATTTTAAAAAATATCTCCAAGAATTAAAGATGAACTAACAATTTTAGCTACAAAACAAAATAATTATTTTTTTTTGCTAAAACATATTTTGTCATGATATTTTTATATCTTCTGTAGCAATAGCCAAGTCACTAGGGCACATTCTTAGTAATCAATGGTTTATCTACTATAAAGGTACTAAACATTCCCTAAAAATTCATATTCAGAATGTCATAGACAAGTGTAGAATGTATAGCTAGCATTTACACTGCATATTATTCAACCAATCTTTATCAGATTACATGGAAACTATTTTTATTTGGATGAAATGTTGCTGAACCATTCTTCAGTATATTAGAGATACATAAGATTACCATTAATATCAGGCATGGATCTCTTCTCTTTGCAACTTTTTTTTTTATTGCACAGACATATATTTTGTAATGAATGCAAAGAAAATAAATACTTTGAAATGATTTTTTGTGTGTACACGAAACCAGTAATACTTGGTCTTGTTCCAAATATTGTGTATGTACCTAGGATGCTACTTTTACATTTGTGTCATAGAGAAATGGGTAGCAATTTGCAAACTTCTGCAACTGAAAATTTATTCTTGATGTTGGGAATATATATTTTTTTCTTGTCTTGATCTGTGAAGAAATAGAAGGTTTTATTCATCTCTAATTTAAACTTAGACTGTTGATTAATCACAGTTAACTCACACAATTAACTCAAAAAATAATTGTGATTAAAACAATTAAGTGTGTTTAATCACAGTTTTAATTGCACTGATAAATAATAGAATACCAATTGAAATGTATTAAATATTTTGGATGTTTTTTCTACATTTTCATATATATTGTATTCTGTGTTGTAAATGAAATCAAAGTGTATATTATTTTGTTTACCTCATACAAGTACTATATTTCAATCTCTGTGTTGTGAAAGTGCAACTTACAAATGTAGATTTTTTTTTGTTACATGACTTCACTCAAAAACAAAACAATGTAAAATTTCAGAGCCTACAATTGCCCTTAGTCCTACTTCTTGTTCAGCCAATAGTTAAGACAAACAAATTTGCTTACATTTAAGGGAGATAGCACTGACCTTTTCTTATTTACAATGTCACCAGAAAGTGAGAAAAAGCATTTGCATGGCAGTTTTGTAGCCAGCATTACAAGTCATTTACATGCCTGATATGCTAAACATTCATATGCCCCTTCATGCTTCAGTCACCATCCCAGAGGACATGCTTCCATGCTGATGACGCTCATTAAAACAATAAGTGTTAATTACATTTCTGACTGAATACCTTGGGGGAGAAATGTATGTCTCCTGCTCAGTTTTACCCATGTTCTGCCACATATTTCATGTTATAACAGTCTCGAATGATAACCCAGCACATGTTCATTTTAAGAATACTTTCACTGCAAATTTCAGAAAAGAAAAAGATGGTACCAGAGTGAGATTTCTAAAGATAGCTACAGCACTTGACCCCAGGTTTAAGAACCTGAAGCGGTTTCCAAAATCTGAGAGGGACAAGGTGCGGAGCTTGCTTTCAGAAGTCTTAAAAGAGCAACACTCCGATATGGAAATTACAGAACCCAAACCACCAAAAAAGAAAATCAATCTTCTTCTGGTGGCATCTCCCTCAGATAATGAAAATGAACATGGGTAGGCCCACACTGCTTTGGATTGTTATTAAGTGGAACCTGTCATCAGCATGGATGCATGTCTTCCAGAATGCTGGTTGAAGCATGAAGGGAAATATGAATCTTTAGCACATCTGGCACATAAATATCTTGTGAAGCCAGTAACAATTCTTCCATGAGAACACCTGTTCTCACTTTCAGGTGACATTGAAAACAAGAAGCAGGTAGCATTATCTCCTGCAAATGTAAACAAACTTTTTTGTCGGAGCCATTGGCTGAACAAGAAGTAGGACTGAGTGGACTTGCAGGATCTAAAATTTTACATTGTTTTATTTTTGAATGCAAGTTTTTTGCCTATAATACTACATGTGTAAGTTCAACTTTCATGATAAAGAGATTGCACTACACTATTCAGGTGAATTGAAAAATACTATTTTTTTTACAGTGCAAATACTTGTAATCAAAAGTAAATATTAAGTGAGTACTGTACACTTTATATTCTGTGTTGTAATTGAAATCAGTATATCTGGAAATGTAGGAAACTTCCAAAAATATTTAAACAAATTATATTCTATTGTTTAACAGTGACATTAATCATGATTAATTTTGTAATCACTTGACAGCCCTAATTTAAAAAATTTGTGCATAGATTTCAGTAACCTGTTTCCCTGATATCAGTGGTAATACTCTTGATTTATGCTAATACACATGAGCAATGACTCTGACCCAGAGTGTGCTGTTTATCTTTTTGTTTATGGCTGTGAAGCAGGACCAACAGCTGAAGAAACGGTTGATGTATGTGGGTAAAACTATACCACATATTTCCTGTATGACTTTGAGCATTCCTCGAACCTCTCAGTTTAATAAGAATTAGAGCTGCTTGAATTTCTGTTCTGTGGGCAATTCTGGCATTTTGAATTTTTTTTTCATTCCAAATTACAATGAACATTTGAGATTTGGACATTTCCTGTGAAGTACAATTTAAAAAAAATATACAAACACTTCATTTTTTAATTTTGATTTAATATTATTTTTTATTTTATATGCTTTCAATTACATTTTAATCACTTTTAAATTATAATATAGAATAAAATATAATTGGTATTGTAATTTGTTTCTTAAATGGTACTTTGTTTACAAATTGATATTCTCAGTGGTCATTTGTAATTGGTATTCTAATTCACAATTGGTTTTTAATTTGTATTTCAATTAGTATTACAGTAACATAAAATATAATAAAATAAACATAAGTTTCTACTTGAAAAGTAATTTCAGAATGAAAAATTAAATGTGCTATTCTTAGAATATTGAAATAGAATGTTTCTTCCATATTAAAATGCTTACTTTTTATTTTAAAACAATAATCAAAATTTGCACATTCCCATGAAAGATTTAAGTTTAATGTATCATCCTTTTCTGACAGAAGAATGTTCCATGGGAAAATTACTGACCAGCACTGCTAACAATTAACTACACCTCTACCGCAATATAACGCGACCCAATATAACATGAATTCAGATATAAGCAGTAAAGCAGTGCTCCGCGAGGGAGTAGGGACGGGACTGCACGCTCCCGTGGATCAAAGCAAGTTCGATATAATGTGGTTTCACCTATCACGTGGTAAGATTTTTTGGCTCGTGAGGACAGCATTATATCGGGGTAGAGGTCTACCAGGAAGTCCGGACTGGATTAAGGCAACTTGGCTCACTACAGCCATTAGCCTCGCAGACCAGCGGGCAGTAGCAGGAACAGTCTGGTCTCCTTTTTGAGTTGGTATGAGGTCAGGTGGTTTCCTTCCTGCCTCTAGTGGCTGCAGTTCTTCTTTCTGCAAGAAGATTTCTGCAGACTTTAAATGTACACACTTGTTGTTAGTACGTATGAGCAAAAAGCAAAGCTCCAGGTACAAATAACTCTGCATTTTGTGAGATAATAGATTCTGGATCTGAATTTTGCAACTGTTCCCTATCATGATAGTGGATTGAAAGAAAACAATGGAATTAACTTCCTCCAAATATTTGGGAAGGTTTAAAATTTATCTCTAAATGTATGGATTTAGGCTATACGTTTACTAGAATTCAGATTCTAGTATTCAGATTCTCTCCGTCATCATTGTGAGACAACAATGAGGCAGCTCTACACAATGACATAAATTTAACTAATTTAATTGGCTACAAGTTAGCCCTAGCTACTATTTTACGGATATATTTTCCAAAATTATAAACTACATATTATGGGTGAATTATTTTCTTTACTTGTTAAAAAGGAAATCTTCCCATCAATACTTGAAATTATCTATATTCGATTACAGCTTCAAGAATGCTGTCAATTATTTTGACTGCTTGCCAAGGAGTTCTGTGTAAATATAACACGACAAATTTGGCATAAAGAGTAAATCTATCTTTAAATAAAGAAGATAGTACAGCATTTATGTGGATAAAATGAGGATTTTAAAAGGAATGTTTATTGCGCTATCCTAATACATTTCACTACTATTTTAATATTCTTTTCATATGTTCTGGATTGTATGTGATTTTGTGAAGTTTATCCAGAAATTAATCCCTGGAAGGACAATTCTAAAAGTGACCTAGACCTGTCCACAAACTATTCACATAATTTTTGTTTTAGTAATCTTAAAAAATGAGAGTATCTAAACAAAATATGACTTCTTAACATCCATTCTGCTTAATTTTCAGAGTGCCAAAAAGTTCAAACTTTAGCAAATATGGTACATTACTCTAATGCAAAGTATCATATTTGTCAATATATTAGAATCGACCCTCAATAAAACTACATAGCCATACTGTGCTTGATACATTTCTTTAAACTAAGATTCAGTATAACTTTTCTTGTATCTATTGGCCCAGACAGAGATGACCTCTTTGATGTGGACAAGAATACAACTTTACTTCTCTAACTCTCTTTGCTTGATTCTATTTTTGTCAGAAATACAGCAAAAATCACCTTTTGTTTTGAAATGTATGTCCTCTTAGTGTTCTGACAACAAGCAGGAGGAGAAAGGAACTTTCCTGTCTTGAATTCACCAGAAAGAAATTGTGTGTTTCCAATACATGTTTCAAAAGCTCAGGTTACTTACTATAGTTTAGCACCATTAGTGCAATTTAAATATTTAAAATTTACAGGAAAATAAATGATCAAATGAGCCCTTTAGCTTTGCAACAAATTTGCGAGGAAAAAAAATGTGATTTTCTGATTGATTTGGGTAATGTGAATGAATTATTAGTCCTTACAGTAGCTGAGAAAATTAATCTTTTGAGCACAATGAAATTAAAAGGTTTTGGCTTGCCTGATCCGAACAAAGTAAGATGAATTTTTAATACAGCAAATTAATTAGGCACATAATGAGGAAAAGAATGCATGATCGCTCTAATTCTGATAAATAGCAAAATAGTCCAGATCCTAAAGGAAATAAATATCATCCATCACAGACACACCTTATATTTTGTTCATTGGGAAATATTAATGGTAATAGAGCCTGCATAAAGGAGTTAGATAAATTCTATTTGCTGGTGTTATTCGGTGCAATTACGTTATGTGTTGACCCTCATCTGTAACTTTTTGTGGAGTTGATTTTAGGACATTATTCATTTCTGAAGGTGTTAATGTACCATAAAGGATTTGTATTATCATTAGACATACTGTCTATGCCAGGTGTTACATGTTATTTGCAACTGCCCTGAAGATCATTTAACAGCTTATAAATCTTTATGGCCCCATCATGCTTTGCTACAATAATTTGCATCTTTATATATCTTTGGAACCATGAGTTTTAAAAATAAGTGAAAAGCAACTTTTTGATATTAAAGCATGTATTTCTTCACTGTTATTGTAGTACTGGTTAGTAAACTCAGATAACTATCTGAAAATATAATAATTCCATTAGTGGTGAGAGAATTGATGTGTACTCTAATTTTCACAACTTAACATGAAAGAATTTCACAACTTAACGTGAAAGAATTTCACACCAACAAAGACAAAATATTTTAACAGATTGGAATTAAATGTGAGGAGTTATTAATTTCCTGAAAAATCTCCATAAACTTCTCAAGATTTAAACTTTACTATGTTGGGTGTCGTTTATTTTCTTAAGCAAAATATGACAGTCTCTGTAAGGTCATAAATCCCACTGATAAATGTGAGGTGCTCTGTTAACTCAGTGTTACAGTTGTACTGTAGATTTCATATAGGTAAATTTTCTGCATATAGTTGTGGCCTCTGGAAGGTGCATAGGCTGTGAAAATAGCAGAAATAATGTTCATAATTGGTTAATAAGCATAGAAGAGGTGGAACTACAACAGAATCAGTCCTCCATTCCCAGATGCTGGCAGTCTTGCTATGAAGTTTCTAAATGACTCATGCCTTCAGGGTATGTGGGTGGTAGGGTGAAAAATTAAATAACTGGCTCCCTGTGAAGATGCCCTAAAATTGGGATAAAATTTTAGATCTCAAAACATCTATTCTGCTAGATGCCCCCTTGACCTGAAATAGATAGTGCATTAGAAACTCTATGGGGTTTCTACTAAAACCAATGAAGGCTCTTTAATGACTACATTAGGAGCTGCCACAGGGGGAATTTCCCTTATAATTTTCACCCTCCTGTAAGATTTTCAATGCGAGGGAATGATGGGGCCCATAATATTTCAGATTTAAATAGAAATATCTACTTAAGTGTAATTTATGTTATTTCTATCCTGTGGTGTCAGTGTTGTACATGACAAGACTGTACGATATTTGCATAAAATGGAGGGGACGGGCGGACATAAGTCAGCTCTCTGAAGTAACTATTGGCAATCACCTTATCTGAAAGAAAACAGTACTTCTCTGCAATAACACTCAGAAATGAAATGACTGCCATATGTATGTTACTACAAAGTAGTAATTGGTAGTAATTTTAGACTTCTTAATTATGACTATTCTTTCTGAGAATATTGTACATCCTCATGCTTTGAATATTTATTCAATATTCTGTAATTTAAATGTTGGGCCTGCTTAATAAAAGCTTTCACAATATCTGTCCAGGCAATTGTACATTTTCCTTACCATCTAATGAATGATTTTCTCTGCCACCCTTCTTAAATTATGCTTTGATATAAGCCTAGGTCTTGGACACTGTTAAGTGGATCAGTCATGGATGGGTATCTTGGAGTGAAATTAAGTGCTCAAAGTCAATGGGAATTTTGTCTCAGTAAAGACTAGAGCAGGGTGAAATTTTCCAGATGCATAATTGATTCACCAAATTTGCAGTTTTGGATTCACTAAAACTATTTTCAAATTCAGCAAATAGTTTGGTTGGAAAAAAAATTAACAAGTCAAAATGACATTTTCAAAATGAAACATTTTGCCTTTTTATTTCAAAATTACATGTAATTGAAAATTTAGCTAGCTTTATAGCAAACAAACAAATACAAAGGTAAAACTCACTCAGAAGCTAAACTAAATGCAAACAAACCAATCATTTTGAATAAATGAAAAGTTTTCAATTTTGTGTATTTGTTTGTGTTTTTCATTTTGGGGAGAATCTGAAAAAAATCAGATTTGTCTACACCTGCAATCTTTTTGATTTTTCAGTCCAGCCATCAAACTGAAAATCAATTATTCAGTTTTAGTAAGGACTAAGAAACATATCACCACTTCTTTTTTTCCCTATAGAGAGTATGAAAGTAGTTGGAAACCTAGATTTACATCTCAAATTGTATCACAGGCGAGCCCCAGCATGTGATCTCTATGCATTTGAATAGGCATGGGCCTATAATCAGGAGACAGAGTCACAATAGAGTCATACTTCCTGACTTTATCTTTGTCCAAGAAAAGAGGATTTATGCAGGGTCATTTTCCTTACTACTTATTTACTTTTAAAGGGAGACAATTGATTAAGGCATGGGCAAGGAATAAATATGGGCCTGAGGAATCTCTGCTTTTGGGGAGTAAAATGGGATGTACTGGACCAATGCATGAATATAGTAGACCCCTGTAGATGTGTCCAGATATGAGATTTAAAAGTAACATGATTTTGCTTGCTCTGAGGAGGTGTAAGAATCCTCAGCTAGATGTCTAGGTGAACTCTACTAGTTTTAACACCTGGAATCTTCTGGTCCTCCATTAGGAAGGTGTGATTTAGTCTTGAATAAAAAAATGCAGAATATTTGTCCCTGAAGGATTTCCAGGATATGTTTTGTTTAGGAAATCTCTTTTCATCTGTTTGAAAATATTCAAACATCTCTGTAGAAAAACTAGTTCAGAAATGACAATGAATTTCAGCAGCTCTGTATTCTGTATGTTTTCCACAGTAATTAAGTATGTTCAGTAAAACCTTATGCTGACCACATTAAATTTTAGTCCATATACAGTATTCATTGAAAAGTCCAGAACGAACAAATCTTATACAATTTCTATAAACAAATACTAAAGAAAGATTAAGCACAATCTTACAAGTATGAAGCATTTAAGCTTGCTAGTCACATATATAAAATTTGTGCACCTGAAGATAACATCAGGTCCTCATAAAGAATAAGAACCATTTTGTAAATCTTTATGATTCTCTGATAATAACTTACTATCAAAGTATTCTGTCTTTTTAAAATGCCAGCATGTTATCTTTCATTACAAATGATCAATTGGTGTTGTCTTGTTAGTCAAGGATAAATATAGTACACAAAGAAACAGAAACAATTTCTAATCTTTTCTCTCTTTTATCCTGAAGCTGATAGCTGTATTCTATGTTAAATGCATTTTTGAAACTGTCTTAAATAAACAGGTTTTATTATTTTAAATAGAAAAATGCATTTAAAATAATAATTAGAAAAAGAAAATTGAGGATGGGGAGGATGCATTTAAGAAATTTTAAAAGCCATTTAAAATTGAACTTTTAATAATTTATTCTTCTTAACTCTTTGCTTTCTTCATAGGTCTTGCTAGTAAAATTATCCCAATACATTTTAAATGGTATTAACTTTCTTTTAACTTTCTATTTTTCATAAGCAGTGATATCTTTATTCCTTCAGTGTTTTATGGAGACAAGCCAATATGGTATCTATTAGATATTTATATGTTGCAAGTAATTAAGGCTAGAAAAATATACCAAAAATCTATTATTGTGAAAGACTAGGGCAGGAATTGGCAATCTTTGGCACACAGGATGAACCGGCAAATGCTCGGGTAAACAAAGCGTCTCATGGCCCGCCAAGGGCTTACCCTGAACAAGCAGTGAACCAAGTTTGGGAACCCCTGCAATAAACCAATCAATTAGACCTAAGATCCAATATAATAATCTATAATTGGTCCCCTTAACTCAGTGTAACCATATTCAAGGAGATCAATCTGTCAAAACCCAGAGACACTGGATTTATGGCTTATTATAACAATCTATATCCTACTAACAACCCCTCCTCCCCCTACAACTGCTCCTCCTCTTATTTTTCCCCCTATCACTGCAGAAGTGTTAATGGGACACTTCACTTTGAATGGTCCCTTAAAATATGTATTAACTACTCATGCTAAACAATCTGTCCCACCTTGTATTTAGCTTTGACACTCTGAATACATTTCTCAGACCTGAAGAAGAGCTCTGTGTAAATTCAAAAGCTTGTTTCTTTCACCAACAGAAGTTGCTTCAATAAAAGTATTACCTCACCACCTTGTCTCTCTAGTATCCTGGGACCAACACAGCTACAATACTACTTACAGAATCAACATATTACAGTCATTTCTAATTTTAATAAATTCATGTTCTTCAAATAGTTTTATTTAAGAGATATATTTTGGTTCCATAGACCACACATTCATTTTATCAGCTATACTCCAAAACTGAGGTACCCATGAACTCATTTCTATTTTAAATATTAAATCAAAGGTAGTGACTGAGTGCACTTAAAAGTTCTACCAGTTTGTGAAAGCTGATCAGTTCTACAAGGAATAAAGGGCTTGACTCTACACATTTGAAATCAATGAAGGTTTTAACATTGATTTCAATGGACATAGGATCCAGTAGTAAAAGCAAATGCCAGCTTTTGATGAATATCTCTCAAAGAGGTATAATCTTGCAAAACTGAAGAAACTTTTTACATGTCATCACTACTGTTGTTGACATCTTCTCTTGTACTCTAAAGATGTCTGATTTCTAACACACACTGAAAATAAAAATTTGATCTTTAATGTTTTCTTTATTTTCATAATATTCAAGATATTTTCAATGAAAAGTCTTTTCCTTCAAATACTCTTTTCTTTAAAAATGCAATTTATCTTGTAATATGTATGAAACCAGAGAAATTCAATGCCCATAATTTAAAAAGAAAAGTTCACAAATACATTTTAAAAAAATGTTTCACATGCTACAACTTACATACTTTCTTAACCTTCCGGTTTGCTCTTTAGAGGCCGGTTGATTTTTCAAATCATTAAATTCAACCGTAACTCTGTCTTTCTTTTATTCTGTTCTGCTCCTCATGTAACCACCCAACCCAACCTAAGATGAAAAGATATTTTTCTTCTTTCCTTGCTTTCAGTCACTAAATCTTACAAATTTGGCAGAACTTTACAATAGAGAAATAGAACTGAAGCAAGAAGAGAGTGTATTGGTAATGAGATGAGTAGGTATCTTTGAGAAGGAAGAAGTTTTCAGGCATAAAAGGTCCAAATCAGCAGAAATTATCAACAAATGGTCTATAAAAGACTGGGGATACTGGTCAGTTCTTTAAATATAATTTTTCTAAAAAAGCTTTCATGATAACTATATGCATATAGAAAGCAGTCATACTCCAATGATGTCTATTGTTCAACATACAGTAACACTGTAAATGTCTGTTTAATGACCTTATCAGTTCTAGAGACTGAATTTCTGATGTTTGTAGTGTATGTAACTCTGGGCTGGTCCAGACTGGGGGGCGGGGGGGGAAATCGATCTTAGATACGCAACTTCAGCTACGTGAATAACGTAGCTGAAGTCGAATATCTAAGATCGGATTACTCACCCGTCCAGACGGCGCGGGATCGATGTCCACGGCTCTCCATGTCGATTCCGGAACTCCGTTCGGGTTGATGGAGTTCTGGAATCTATATAAGCGCGCTCAGGGATCGATATATCACGTCTAGATTAGACGCGATATATCGATTCCCGAGCAATCGATTTTAACCCGCCGATACGGCGTGTAGTCTGGACGTACCCGCTGATTCTTTCTTTCTTTCATTCATATTGTACCTTTAATTATAAGAAAATTGAAGAGCAAAAGACTTGCAGACTGAAGGAGACACATCTGAGGGAGATGTTATGAGTGTGTGCTATGCTTTTGATTTATGTCTCTGGATTTCCTTAATCTATTTTAAAAAATTCTAGACTGAAAGTATATTTTCTTCTATGTTGCATTTTATGAAGTCTGTAATCATTTCATGAAGGTAAATCTGTCACCTTAATACTCTTTCAGTCTTGGGGCCATCCAACTGGTGGTGAGTCCCTGATAGAGTTTTGGACAATTCTATTTCATGCTAGTTGCCCATGGGCTCTGGAGTCTTCCAGCAACTGGGGCTTGCAAGAGTATAGGAAAAATACCTACTTTCCCTGGACATGCCAATTGCATCAGTGCCCAGAAGCAGGAGGTAGAATAGGAGATCCTAGGGTCGGTTTATACTAGAACGTTAGAACATAAGAACAGCCAAGGTCCATCTAGCCCAGGATCCTATCGTCTGAGAGTGGCCAATGCTTACAGGTTTCCTACAGAGAGGGAATCCTACATAATTCAAAGAAAGGAACCTAAATATTTATTTTAAACACAAGGTTGGATGGTTATTTAGCCACTGAATTTTTAATCCCCTGTATCTGTTTGTGGGATATCTTTTACTTCCTTCCAGCTAACAATTAGGACCAAATCATATTGCAGATATATGCCTGTATCTGTCACTGAACTGAATTGGACTTATGTGTGCATAACTGATGACAGAACTGGTCACTAAAATTATTGAAATGCTTTCAAGTTTTATTAATTTTTTAAATTTTGTGCATCCTGAATTAAAGATACACTAAAAGCATCCTAAAACATGAACTGCAATTGGAGGGATTCTGGGTGATTTTGCAACTCTAAATCCGTGAAATGGATCTCATTTGGAAAGGAAGTTACCTCTGGGGCTAAAGCTTTGTATGTTGTATGTACATTAATTTAATGTTTGTAAACATTTATAGTTCAATTATATATCCCAGAAAACAGAGTTTATAATAATAGCCCTAACAGTAACCCAATCAACTGCAGAGCTGCTGAATTGATATTGTAATTTGCAGTTTTTTGTCAGTTCTACCTGGTTTTAGAGATTACTATTTTTATAAACAGATTTAGGATGTGCTACTCTAGTTAGCACAAGAACAAATTACAACTAAAATAAATAAGCTCTCTCTTGATAGGAACAAAGCTCTATGTAAGGTGAATGAGCTACTCGGTACCTCGTTAAGAAGGTGCTGAGTACCTAGAACATCTGCTGGATTCTCTGGAAATTGAAACCATTCAGTATCCTACAGGAGGCATTCAGCATCAGGTAAAATCCATCTCAAAGCTGTACCAGGCTTTTGCAAATTATTTTTGTTGCTATTTTTTACCTTGACAATTAAAAAATAATGAGGAAATGAGACAAAACATGCAAAGTCAGTGGGAAAGTAAAATAAAGTGTTACATTATTAACATAAATATAATGGGATTGTTAAGGCAGTTTGTAAAGTTATATTTGAAAATTATTCAAAATTATTCAGTAATCAACAGTCTTTTGCATTGTGCATGAATTGTCAGTTACTGACAATGATAAATGATATTCCATTCTGTATTCACTTGATGATAATGTGCTATTCACATCTGAATAGCTTTATCTAGCCATGATATTTTTTTTTAAGTTCTTTGTATTGTTCAACTGTTATTTGGTGACAGACACTTTCTGAATTGCATTCAAGAGTTACTTAACTATATGTTTCTTCTGGTTCCAAAGTAGGGCTGAGATCCTTCACATTGTATTTAGTCAAAGTGCAAATATAATTTTAAGGCAATGACCCAGGTATTTCAGTTCAGGTGTAGAAATCTTGCAGATGTGAAATGATCCAGCCTTTTTTATGCTCTTAAATATCTACATAAATTAGTTGCTGATACATAACTGTCTTTTAGCTGGGAGGGAGGGTATTTCTTTGATCCAGATCCTCAGCTGATGTACTTTGATGTAGCTTCACTAACTTCAGTGGAACTACTAAAAAAATGTTTGATCTTTCAGACATTTTTGACCCAAGGGGAACAGAACTGCAGGGTCTGAGTCAGTCAGAGCTGCTGAGGAAACCCTGGGGACTGTAACCCACGACCTGGACATGAGAGTAGGACAACTGCATCATACCACATAGATCCAGATCCTGGGTTACAGTCCCCAGGGTTTCCTCAGCAGGTCTGATTGACACCGACTCTTCAGTTCTGTTCCCCTTGGGTCAATGACAGTGGCCAGCAGTGGCCGAAAGCCTCACATTGGAGGGCCCAAACTGCTGGCCTGATGCTTATGAGAGAGGTAGTGGTGGCGGCAGCAGTTCCACCCTGTCCTGCTTCTGATACTGCTGTTTTGTGAATCCCTTGTTTGCTGTTGTCAAAAATGCCTGAAAGATATAACATTGTTTTAACAGAAAAAAAATATTTCATTTCCATATTAGCAAAATATTTTGACATTTTTGGTTCAGTTGATACTATTCTTTGAACTTTATATGAATTTGAAATAGTTTTAGGAGAAGTGAAACTGCATTTTTTTATTATGAACAAACTTTTAGTCTAAAAAATTTCATCCATCTCTACTCCCTAGCGTCATCACCATAGAACATAGTAGTCAGAGTTTCTGGGAAGCCTTTGGTGTCTGAAGCTTTATAGAGAATCTGGATTCTTATCTCTAGACTCACAGATTATGAGGATGCACTTAAGTGATTTTGTTTCAAGAGGTTTTTCTTGCATTTGAGCCTGGAAAAGAATATAATGCCTATATTTGGCCAATTTGGATCTGTGACAAATAGGGTTTCCTGCAATCACAAGGAGATCTAGCACTGGTCCTTTTCTGTTGGTCAGCCACATTTCTGTGACACAGAGCAGGTTGAGTAACTCCACAGTAATAAAATTGTGGTTGACTTCTTTACAAATTCATATAAAGTCTGTATTTCTTTAATAGAAATAATATGCACACATCTTGTTACCCCAAATGGAGTTTCACGGGCACTTCAGTGTAAACTAGCTGCAGTTAGCCGCTCCAGGCCAATGGGGCTTGCGGGAAGTGGCACAGGCCAAGGAATGTGCTGGCCGCTGCTTCCCGACACCCTCATTGGCCTGGGACAGTAAACCTCCAGAAGCGGCAAGTAAACAAACCAGCCCAGCCTGCCAGGATGCTTACCCTGGCAGGCCACATGCCAAAGCTTGCTCATCTCTGATCTAGACAATACTCACCAACAAGTCATGAGTTTGCAGATGACACCTCATGAGGCATAATTTGTACAAAGATTATTACAACCGTATGTAGAGTGCGACAGGGTTACATTCTCTCATAGTGGTATGTTTCAGATTTAATAATTATATATTTCTGAACTACAGTTTTCAACACTAATACTAAGATAATAAAAAAGTATTACTACTAGTTTGTTAAAAAAATTACAAATGAAAGTGATCTGTTGAGACCACAGATTAAATCTAATATCTAATTGCGCAGGTGGGGAACTTTCCAAATACAAACAGCATGATGGTCAACTTCTAAATTTTCATCTCAGGAAGTATTTGCATCTGATCATTCATAATCACCAATTTGTATGTTGTGTCAAATTATCCTTTTATATCAATCTATTTTATGTTTACCCTGTAGACCTCTAAAGAGTATCTGATTTCTTGAGAATTACCTAAATAATTACTCTACAACTTTCTGTACAACAAGTATTTGTGAGAAGTTTTGGAACCTGCACTGTACTTTTCCTGCTGCTCTTAGATTAAACTAGTACCACAGGTATCTCTAGTATACCACCTGCATTTTTGAAAGTGATTGCAGTGCTGTCAAAAGACACCACTTAAACAAACAAACAATTATACTTGCAAAAGATTCCTTTCTTCTGGAGAGACAGGAAAACTGCAAACATTTTGTTCCTCTAGATTATGAGAGTATAAAAAAGTCACTGGTGTTTATTATGGAGGGTGAATTTGTTTGTATAATTGCCTCAGAACTCTTGCAGTAAAAGTTGTGGCCCAGCATTTAGAAATGTTATCAAATGCTTTAGTTTGGGAAGCAGACTTAGTTTTACATCCTGCAGTACTTGGCTAGTGTGCCTAACTCCCATTCACACATCAGTAGCTGTATTTTCCATCTATTGTGCACAGGACCTGAAAGATGATTATGTAACAAATTTACAGGAACAAGCAGTCAGAAGTAATATAGATAAAATTTGGGCAATAACATGTGACCAACCAACCAGCTGGTTGATATAATAAATGCTGAAATCATTCAGGGATACTTCCCTATTGGGAAGAACTTTATACTGAATATGAATGTTGCACTGTGGGTAGCTATTCCATAGCTATCCCATAGTTCCCGCAGTCTCCCCCGCCCCTTAGAATTCTGGGTTGAGAGCCCAGTGGCTGATGGGGCAAAAATCATTGTCGCGGGTGGTTCTGGGTAAATGTCGTCAGTCATTCCTTCCTCCAGGAAAGCAACGGCAGACAATCATTTCGTGCCCTTTTTCCCTGGATTGCCCTGGCAGATGCCATAGCACGGCAACCATGGAGCCCATTCAGCTTTTTTTTTTACAGTCACCGTATGTGTACTGTATACCGCGGACAGAGGCGATACTCCAGCGCTACACAGCAGCATTCATTTGCTTTTGCATGATAGCAAAGATGGTTACCAGTCGTTCTGTACAGTCTGCTGCCAGTGTAATTTGGCAATGAGATGACAGTTATCTGTCCTTCTGTGCTGTCTGCTGCTATCATAGGTGCCCCTGGCTGAGATCAGCCAGGGGTGCAAAAGCAAAACTGGGAATGACTCCCCAAGTCAATCCCTCCTTTATGGTTTCTAAAAATAGAGTCAGTTCTGCCTAGAATATGTGGCAAATGTACTAGAGAAGCAATGTATCAGAGAGTACAGTTGCTCTGTGTCAGATCCCGCAGAAATGATGAGCTACATGCCATTGACAGGGGGTGCCCCTGCAACAACCCCACTGGTTGCTTCCCTCCTCCCCCAATCTTCCTGGGCTACCATGGCAGTGTCCCCCCCATTTGTGTGATGAAGTAATAAAGAATGCAGGAATAAGAAACTGAGTTTTAGTGAGATAAAATGAGGGGGAGGCAGCCTCCTGGTGCTATGATAGTCCAGGCAGGACATTAAGCAGTGTAGAGGAGAGGAGCCCAGCATCCCACTGCTATGATAGTCCAGGCAGTACAGAATCTTTTCTTTTCACATGAAAGGGAGGGGGCTGATTGAAGCTCAGCCTCCAGTTGCTATGATGAAGACGGTTACCAGCCGTTCTGTACCATCTACTGGGAATGACCAGGAGTCATTCCTATTTTCACCCAGGCGCCCCTGGCCAGCCTCACCTGAAGCCAGCCAGGAGCACTCATGGGTTGATAAGAAGGACGGTTACCAGTCCTACTGCACCGTCTGCCACCGGGGAGGGGAGAGGAGCAGATACTGCTCTTCACTGCTGCAGCATCGCGTCTACCAGCAGCATTCAGTAGACATAGGGTAACATTGAAAAAAGTCAAGAAATGATTTCTTTCCCTTTTCTTTCACGTGGGGAGGAGGGAGTAAATTGACGAGCTATTTCCTGAACCATGCCGGACAATGTGTTTGACCCTACAGGCATTGGGAGCTCAGCCAAGAATGCAAATACTTTTCGGAGACTGCTGTGGACTGTGGGATAGCTGGAGTCCTCAGTACCCCCTCCTTCCCTCCATGAGCATCCGTTTGAGTCTCTGGCTTCCCGTTATTCTTGTCACGCAGCGCTGTGTAGCCTGTAGACTTTTTTTTTCAAACACTTTGGCATTCTGTCTTCTGTAATGGATCTCTGATAGAACAGATTTGTTTCCCCATACAGCGATCAGATTCAGTATCTCCCGTACGGTCCATGCTGGAGCTCTTTTTTTATTTGGGACTGCATTGCCACCCGTGCTGATCAGAGCTCCACGCTGGGCAAACAGGAAATGAAAATCAAAATTTCGCGGGGCTTTTCCTGTTTACCTGGCCACTGCATCCGAGCTGAGATTTCTGTCCAGAGTGGTCACAGTGGTGCACTGTGGGATACCGCCCAGAGGCCAATACCGTCGATTTGCGGCCACACTAACCCTAATCCGATATGGTAATACCGATTTTAGCGCTACTCCTCTCGTTGGGGAGGAGTACAGAAACCGATATAAAGAGCCCTTTATATGGATATAAAGGGCCTCGTAGTGTGGACGGGTACAGAGTTAAATCGGTTTAACGCTGCTAAAATTGGTTTAAACGCGTAGTGTAGACCAGGCCACAGACAGTCCTTTTTTTATATCCTGCTGCACTTGGCCCATGCTACTGTATCTGCTACAGTGTTGATATGACCTAATAGAGTTTAGTACTCATGAAACTATAAGGAACCTCTTGTATAGGTAACTACTAGTAGTAAGCTTGATTCAGCCACCCTCTAGAAATGAGTGATTAAATATACATTTTTGTAACATATGCATTCAAAGTCAGTGGCCACTATGCATCTCATGAGAGCTAAATAGAAGTACAATAAGTAGATGGCTCTGGCTGACAGTTCTGCCCATTTTAAATTATGTTATTGATGTGGCTCATAAGGCCTTGTGACAAGTTTCCCTCAATGTCTGCCCCAGATGCCCAGGGGAAAAATACTCTTTCCTGATAGACATGAGATAGAAGAAATATATTTACTAAAGAACTGGCAAAAGAATCATACTTAGCACTGGAAAAATAAAATCCCATCACCAAAAGAGAGATCTATGTACATATTATATACCAGGGGTTGGCAAACTCTGGATAGGGCAGGGGTCTCAGAGGGGCTATCAGGGAACAAGAGGGGTTGGATGGGGCAAGAGTCCCAGGGGAACAGATAGGAGGTAGGGGCCCTCCATACAATTTATGAAACCCAGTGTGGCCCTCAGGCGAAAAAGTTTGCCCGCCCTTGGTCTAGACCTTATTTTACTGCACTCTATTCAAACCATACTCTGAATACAGAAATATTCATTTTCTCATAGACTTTTCTGTTGTGCACATCACTGTAGTATATGAGTGTGTCTGACAAACATTAACAAATAAATTTTCACAACAATTCTATAAGATAGGAAAGTATTATTACTCCCATTTTACACCTTGAGAATGGAGACATACAGGGATTAAGATAAAAAATTGTCCACTGTCCACTATTTTTTTCTGAGTATTTAGCATTTTATAGTGCTATATATTATACAGGTTCAAAGCTCTATATAAATATTATTAAATGAATTTGGTCTGCAGTGAAAAAGTATTTACTAGTGGGGAGTGAGACAGAAATGCAGAGACTTTCTCAGAGATAGACATAGCCAATGGTACAGCCAGGACTGCAATTCAGGTGTGCCAGATGCTCATTCTTCTAGAGCGCACAGTCTAGCTACGAGACATTCTGTGCAACAGCCCCTGACTTTAATTACTGATATGAATGCTCAGAATTTCTGACATACCAAGCTTTAGGTGTCAATTTGGCACTCAGAAAATGAGGAACTTACAACTAGAGGCTACCTACAAAACTTTTGCTTAAAATGACAAGCTCAGAAACACATATGAAATCTGTAGTAGGACCAGAGGGAAAATGGACTTTTCTTGGATGGTAGTCAACTACCGGTCACCCTCTCACTTATTGCAGTCCCTTTCCATTTTTAACCAAATTGAAATAACTAGAGAGAGGATTCTGTCAGAAATTTGGATTATGATTTAACCACTCCTCTTAATTCTGCGGTTTGTTCAAATTCATGGTTTTGATTTGGGTCCTTCGAGAGAGGACATAAAATGAATCAAAATCCATATTCTTTTATTTTAACCCACACAGGTTTGGTTTGAGTCTATTTCCAAAAAGTAGGTACAGTAGGTCTACTTCTAAAACCAGTAGGCTTTACTCATTTCCACAGTATCTTCAATCCTTTGCACACAAGTGATAAATTCATCGTATGCCCACATCCTGAATACTGCATGCAGATGTGGTTGCCCCATCTCAAAAATGATATATTGGAATTGAAAATATTCAGAAAAGGGCAACAAAAATGATTAGGAGTATGGAACATCTTCTGTATGAGATTAATAAGATTGTGACTTTTCAGCTTGGAAAAGAGACAACTAAGGGGAGATATGATAGATGTCTATAAAATCATGATGAGTGTGGAGAAAGTAAATAAGGAAGTGTTATTTACTCCTCAAAACACAAGAACTAGGGGTCACCAAATGAAATTAATGGACTGTAGGTTTAAAACAAACATAAGGCAGTACTTCTTCATACAATGCAGAGTCAACCTGTGGAACTCTTTGCCAGAGGATATTGTGAAGGCCAAAACTATAACAGGGTTCAAAAAAAGAACTAGATAAGTTCATGGAGGATAGGTCTATCAATGGCTATTAGTGAGGATGAGCAGGGATGGTGTCCCTAGCCTCTGCTTGCCAGAAGCTGGGAATGGGCAATGGGATGGATCACTTGATGATTACCTGTGGGGCACCTGGCATTGGCAGTAATCGGAAGACAAGATACTGGTCTAGATGGACCTGTGGTCTGACCCAGTATGGCTGTTCTTATGTTCTATAAGCTCCATTCCTCCTTCTGTCCTTACCAGCGAGATTTGGCAGATGTCTGTGCCAGTTCCATTCTCCTCTATGCTTCCTGGCCCCAGAACTGATTATTTAATTTAAATGATTGTATAATAGTTCAGAATTGCATTCTGAGAGTGGGACTGAAATTTGTAACAATATCATAAAAATAGAGCTTTTGGGGGGAAAACATAAATTCGTATGACGGGGATAATTTATAAAGTTACATTTCTCAGCAACTACATTTCACAAGAACATTTTCCTCAAAGTTAGCAATATATATTATACGTAATATACATATTTCTTCAAAATAACAAAAATATCTAATCCCTTTGTGGCTTATTGTTTGCAAAATTTGGTTTTAAACAGCAAATTTGATTTTAAAGTTTAAGGTACAAATAAGTTTTTGAGAAAAAAAATCCTACTCTAGCTTCTATTTATTTATTTATTTGACAGGAAGGAGGGATTTTTTTCAAAATAGAATAACAAGCACTTAGTCCTGATTCTGGTTTCATACTGCTGTAAATAAGAGATATAGATGAGAGCTAAATAAGGCCCTTAAGGTCTTATCTCACATGATTAAACTTCATTGTTAAATTTCAGCCTGTAGTGAAATATTACAGGTAAATTATCAACATGTAAAAGTAGATTTTTGTTAAATTTGAAGTAATTTTACAAATTATGGAAGAACTACCATTCACATCCACTGTAGAATAAATTTGCTCAAAAGGTTGGAGCAAGATGAAAAAGAGACGTTTCAAGGTATAATTACACTGCTGCAGGTGTACTCTTTGAGAATTCTGCCTCTCTGTTCCTCAGCACATAAGGCAGTCTGTATGTAAGGAGAGTGCAATTTATCCTTTGTGGAAAGTATATAGTCAGCTTGATGAGCCACGCAGAAGGGTTAGATAGAGGCATGACCCATCCAAGCCCCAAGTTTTCACATACTTAGATACTTATCCACTTGGGAAACATATCCAATTCACTCCCTTTGCCATTTCTGATTATGAACTGTGCTAGTCATGCAGCACACTCCACCTCTACTAGGTAAGGCATAAGATTTGCACAGAGATATCTTGATTCATTTAGCTTCCAAACCATGGATGAAGGTTAGAATCAAACCCATGTTTCTCACTGTTTTAACCCACTTTCTTTCCCCTTTAATTTTCATTTAACAAGAACAAGCTGACATAGGAAGTAACCTGACACATGGCCCTACACACATGTGCAACAAAGGAATTTTTACAGATTCTTGTATTTCCATTTTCCTCTGAGACATTCTCAAAACAGCAAATATTAACTAACTTAAAATGTTTCTGTCTTAAACAAAAAAAAAGAAATCTGAGTTAGTGTTAAAACTTCATATTTAGCTTCCAGCTTGTGCCCACTTGCTGCAATATCATATAAAGAAATGTAAAAATCATCTACTAACAGAACTTGAGTACTATCTTGGCTTTTGGTGATAAAAGAACCAACTAAGTCGTATGTATACATCTGTTCATCATCATCATGTTTCTATTATGCCTCTGGCATTTAGGACAGTGACAAAGCTCCTCCACTCCTATCTGTTTCAATGGTTCCCCAGCTATTCCCCAAGTTTTTCAGCTCGGCTTCCACAGTTCCTCACCATGTTGTTTTTGGGCGGCCTCATTTTCACTTGCCTTCAGAAGTTCATCTTATTGCTACTCTGGTGATGGAATCAGTTTCCATCCAAAGCACATGGCCAATCCATCTCCAACACCTCCTCATATGGTGCTCATATCCTCTTGGCTGCACTGTGTCAATAAATCTTGGTTTGAGATTGCTCTGGGCCAAAAGATACAGAGATACAAAAGATAAAGAAAAATCTTTCTGAGGCAGGTTGCATGGAATGAAGATAGTTTGGACATCCCGTACTTTCTCATTCCCCAGCGTTCTTCACTATACAATGATGTTGAAAGTATGCAGCTCTGATAAATTTTGAGTTTGGTTTTGGTTCTGTATGCTGATGATGTCCAGACTGTATTTAAGCTCCTGAAGGTGTTCCTGACTTTATTAATTTTGTTCCAAATGTCCTGGCTAGTTCCATGATCCTGGCTGATGTTGCTGCCCCGTATGTGAATGTTTCTGTATTGGTGAGAACATAGTCCTCTATCCGTACTGGTGACAGTGAGGCAATATTAAAGGTCATGATGTCTGTCTTATTGTGTTTGATTTTCAGTCCAATTTGCTGGCTGAATGCCTTTAGTCAAGTTGTTTTTTCTTGTTTATAGTGTTGGGTATGTGATAGGAGAGCAAAATCATCTGCCAAGTCCAGGTCTTCAAGGGATAGAAGGGTGTCCATTTAATGCCTCTTGGTATATCTTCTGATGTATGCCACATTACCCAGTTGATGACAATATTGAGGAAGATTGCAGACATGAGACACCACTGACGTACTCCTGTTTTGACTTCAAAACTGAGCTCACTATGATCAACACTGCATGTAAAGTTGAAATAAAAGCTTTTGATGATGTTTATTATACAGAAAGTGATTCCATATGCCTGCTGAATGCGCCATAGGCTGGTCCTGTGAATGCTATCAAAAGTCTTCTCAAAGTCTCTGAAATTTATGTAGAGTTGCCGTTGTCATTGTAAGCATTCTTCTATTATATTTCATAGAGTGAAAGTCTAGTCTGTGTATGTTTTTATTTATTTAAAAATATTGTAGTGGTTGAAAGGATTTTGTTCAAAACTCTGTTTACTAGTGATTAGGATTCAGAAAACATTGTTAGTACTGACACTAATTTACAAAAGTTAACATACCCCAAATATACCTGTGATAGAAAAAAAAAACACAATGCATATAAGCAAGTAGGAAAGATTAATGTCAGTAATATTGCAGTGTTGGGATGCCTGGCAATATTGTGATTTTTAAGAATGTTAATAATTTAAGGTCTAAATTGTAAAGTTTCTTCCAATGATTTTTATATCTAGTTATTAAAATACTAAAGACAGCTCCTAAGAGACCACTTAATTTACTGGATCAAAAGTAATATGAAAAAATATGCTTGAACTTTCCAATCTACAAAAGTTTAAATTCTAATAAATCAGAAAGGTGTTTAAATGCAAGTTATAGTGCTCAGTATGAAGATATTCTAAATTAACACACCCAAGATTCTATAAAATGACCTGCTTTATTTCAGATTTTTCATAATCAATATGAATAACACAGATTTTATTTTTATACTATTTTAAAAATGATATGATTGCATTTGCAAATCCAGGATTAGACTTGCTTCCCATATGAGAAGCCATAAAAAAAAATAAACCCATAACTCAGGTCAACACTAGCTGAACACTCATCTCTTGAAGTGATGGTAGAATCCAAACAACCAACCATGACATCATATTTTATTGTTTTCATTATTCAAAACACATAAAACAAGAAAAACTGCACTAGAGAGTAAAGACGTTTTTTGTACTAAAAGTCCAAAAAAGCAAGAAAACATTCAATTGGGATTAACTTTTTTATTCACAAAGGTTCATCTAAAATTACAGCTATGAAAAAAATCTCATAGCTTTATTACCTTGAGTTCAGCAAGAAACTGGAGGAAATTGTAATCCAAGGAGGCACAGCTGGAAATAAGGAATAATATAATAGGATCAGAAAGGACTTCCTAGATCACCAACTCCAGTCCCTTTCTAATGAAGCCAACTCCATAAGACAATCCTGCTCATATGTTTTTATGCTCCATATTAAAAAAAATAGATTTCTTGCTCCCACTTTTAAACTATGAGAAGGCTGTTCTAGAACCTCACCCCTCTGGGAGGTCGAAACTTTCTTCTAATTTCCAGTCTAAATTTACTCATGGCCAATTTATACCCATTTGTTCCGATGCCAATCTTTTTTCTTTAGCTTAAATAGTTCTCTCTTCCTGGTGTTTTCCTCCCTATGTATTTATAGATAGCTCAACAAGCCAAGCACTTTTAGTTTTTTTCTCATAAAATAGGCTCTTCATTCCCCTGATCATCCTAGTAGCCCTTTTCCATGCCTGTTCCAGTTTGAATTCATCTTTTTTTTAACATGGATGATGAGAATTGTACACAGAATTCCAGATGGGTTTGTTATCACATGGTTGTATTATTGCTGCTTCTCTTTGGCGGGGTAGTGGTAAAATATGGGTGAGAGGAGGAAGCCAGACTGTCATAGTTGATTTCAGAACTACTGTGACAAGTCTCATTGCAGCGTTCAGATGTATATCATCAAGTTTTGTATGTACACTACCTGCCGATACTAAATGAAATAGCTGCTAAGAAGATGAGGGACAAGGTGTGAGTGTCTGTTCCCAACTGGTTCCAGTTAGTTTATAATTTATATTGTTCCTAGTCTTTATCTTGGCAGCAGTCTTTGTCAGGTATTGGTAGTATGTAAGACTGCAATCCAGAACCACTCTACAATATTTTGGGAGATCTTCCTGCCTGAGTTTGGTGACATTCAGGTGCTTTTTTGAATGTTGGTTGCTAAGGCAAAATTAAAAGACAGCTGGTTTTTTTAGGTTAAATTTTTTTCCCACCTTCTGCAGTTTCTCTTTTTCAATTTTGATTTCTATCCCTGTAGTACACACTAACATGACTTTACAATTCTTTTCATTATATCTCAAACCTAACTTCTCCAAGGCTTCTTTTGTTTGATTGGTGCAATATTGTAGTCTGTTGGCATCTTCAGTGATAAGAGCAATGTCATCAGCAAAGTCTAGATAAAATACCTTGAATTGCTCAATTTTTGAAAAGGAGACAGGATGCACCTCTGCCTTACATCTGTCTAGATTCTGAATGGCTTACTCAATCCATTTTCCATTTTAATGCAGCATTTTAAGCTGGCGTAGAATGCCTTCATTTTGTTGATTAATTTTGCTGAAATTCCATATTGTTCCACAATTTTCCACACAATTTCTCTGTTTACACTATCAAATGCCTTTTGAAAGTCCACAAAATTGATGGCAAGACTGCCTTGGAATTCAATTGTGTTCCCAGTAATCTGTTTCAGGGTGAAAATAGCATCTCCACAATCTCCCTTGTCTAAAGCCAGATTATTGTTCACATAGGATGATATCATCTTTCCTTTCACTCTGTTAAGGAGGCAAACAAGCAAATGCTACATTAGGAAGACTCAGAAACGTCCAGCAACTCAAAAACATCTCCCTCATTTGCTTACCCTGGCCAATCGCGTGCCAGAGGTTGCCGTCCCCTGGTCTAAGGTAAGGTGTTTTTGAGGGTTTGGTCAGAGTCACTGTTTCTAATAGCACTCCTCCAAAGTCCAAATATGAGATAGTAAGAAGATTCCCCACTAGTGTCATTCTGCAAACAATTATAAGTGCATACAAGTTGTTTTTCATGTTTTTCATGTTTTTCAAATGAGCCCCCTTTATGGCTCTTCCAAGATACTCTTTACAGAGTAAGATCTGATGAGGTTTTGTCCCATGTAGCTGGAAGTTTATCATCTGAGAATAGATACTCCCATGTTCCATTACTTTGTTTAGAGCAGGGGTCGGCGATTTCTGTCACGCGGCACGCCAGGGTAAGCACCCTGACAGGCCAGGCCAGTTTGTTTACCTGCCGCGCCGGCAGGTTTGGCAGACCGTGGCTGTTACTGGCGGCAGTTTGCCGTCTCAGGCCAATGGGGGTGGCGGGAGGCGGTGTGGGCAAGGGATGTGCTGGCCGTGGCTTTCCACCACCCCCATTGGCCTGGGACAGCAAACAACAGCCAGTGGGAGCCGCGATTGGCTGAACCTACTGACATGGCAGGTAAACAAACTGGCCCGGCCCGCCAGGGTGCTTACCCTGGCGAGCCGCGTGACGGAGTTTGCCAGCACCTGGTTTAGAGTGTAAAGGCTAATCAGATACTTCCCCACATTGGAACATTTTGGCTGAAGTAGTTGTCCTAAAGTCACAGAGAGAATCTGTGGCAGAACTGGGAATAGGAATCCAAGGTTAAATCCTGAAACTAGTGATGTTCATGGAAGTTTTGCCATTGACTTCAATGAGGCCAGGATTTTTCACCAGTTTTCCTGATTTTTTTAAGCATCAGAAAAAAAGAAATGTTAAGGTGGAATTTAAAGTGGCAAAGAGTTTGGAAAGAAATAATATCATTCCAAAGATAATGAGAAGATGAAAAAAGGGAGTAAATGGAAAGTGTGTTTGAAATGAGTGAAGAAAAAGTACTAAGGAGTGATGTAGTAATAACAATCAAAGGTAATCAGTGAGTACTATTAATCAAAAGGGGGAATCCAGTGAAAAAGAGAAATGAAATCTATAAATTGCCAGGCTCATTTCACTTGGTGCTTTAATTTATCTGCTCCTGTTGAAGTATTTGTGAATCTTCAAGGATTTGAACCATTGTGATGTGTGTAAAGTCATATATTATTTTTTATTATATTAGCTCCAAAAGACACAGATTTAGGCTATTTCATTTTTTTTGGATAATTCATAGTTCATTTTTCTTATTAAGATGAAAGAAAGCTATATGGACGACAAACTGGATAATGCGCCTCTTCTGGACTGCTGAGATAATGATGATTATTCTTATTCATATCACAGTTATAACCTAGGATGAGTCTCTCAGGTGCCATAAAGGGGAAAAAAATGTGTAGAGAAGACAATACCTTCCCCAGAGTGCTCTTCGTCTACATATCAGGACAGAACAAGCAGACAAAACAGACAAATAGTTTTGAGATGGGTTTGAAGGATGAATTAATAATAAAATAAAGTTTGCAGAAAAGTGGTAGTTATTGCACACTACTTGCCTGACCAATAGATTTGGAAGTCAAAAAGATTTCCCGACAAAGAAAAAAATAATATCTGACATTGTCTCCATTTTCTGAACTAATCAGTTAGTAAAACCTTTCTACATTTCTTGCCTTGGAATGAAAAAAAATTCTTAATATTTATTCTAAACTTTGAAACTGCACTGTAACAACTTACATAATTGCCTTTTCCTTTTGTACTTTTGTATTATAGGTGTGGCTGGTGGAATTACCTAATATTAAGGCTTATAGATCCTTCCTGTTATGAGATCGGGTTTTCAGTTTCTTATACCTTTGCCAGATTTCAAAAAAATTTCCATGTTGAGTGTCTACTTCAGGTTCCATTACTTTGTGAAATTTCATCCAAAACCATTCTGCTTTTTCCAAGGATGAGATCAGGTTAAAAATATGTTTCAACCATGTTAAAAAAAATTCTGGTAACCTTTTATTTCAGAAGTTTTAGCAGACCATGCTTTGGAGCAGGGACATGTAATTTGGCAGAGTATTGGACATTGTTTCAGAGATGTGCCTTGGCATGTCTCTGTGAAAATCCACCCAAATTATTCCAAATTATAAGCCTTATAAAAATTGCAGTTTGCACATGCTCAGGAGAGACTTCCTAGAGCTTCCTGAAGATTCCATCCACACTGGGAAAGTCCCAGGTTGAGTCTGCCAAGTGCTGAGCAAGACTTTCCCTCCAAATGCAGTTCCAAGCTACTCTGTGCTGGGCAGGGGCTGTCTCTCCTGTGCTTTCAATGATCCTTGCTGAGAATGGCTGGGCAATGAGATGGGACTTGAAGCATGTGGAAGACTGAGACTAAGAGTGATAGAGGGAGACTGGAACTTCAGGGGAGAATCATAGGACTGGAAGGGACCTTGAGAGATCATTTAGTCCAGTCCCTTACACTCATGATAGGACTAAGTATTATCTAGTCCATCCCTGAAAGGTACTTGTCTAATCTGCTCTTTAAAATCTCCAATGATGGGAGATTCCACAACTTTCCCAGGCAATTTATTCCAGTGCTTAACCACCCTGACAGTTAGGAAGCTTTTCCTAATGTCCAACTTAAACCTCCCTTGCTGCACTTTAAGCCCATTGCTGCTTGTCCTATCCTCAGAGGTTAAGAAGAACAATTTATCTCCCTCCTCATTGTAACAACTTTTTATACACTTGAAAACTGTTAGCATGTCCCATCTCAGTGTTCTCTTTTCCAAACTAAACAAAACCAATATTTGCAATCATCTATCCTGCAGTTTTTGCAATCTTCTATTATGCTTTCTAGACCATTAATCATTTTTGTTGCTCTTCTCTGAACTCTCTCCAATTTGTCCACATATTTCCTGAAATGTGGTGCCCAGAACTAGACAAATTATTCCAGTTGAGGCCTAATCAACACGGAGTAAAGCAAAAGAATTACTTCTCGTGTCTTGCTTTCAACACTCCTACTAATATATCCGAGAATTATATTTTCTTTTTTTTGCAACAGTGTTATACTGTTGACTAATATTTAGCTTGTGGTCCACTATGAACCTCAGATCCCTTTCCACAGTAATCCTTCCAAGGCAGTCATTTCCCATTGTGTATGTGTGCAACTGATTGTGCTAAGTGGAGTATTTTGCATTTGTCCTTATTGAATTTCACCTTATTTACTTTAGATCAGTATTTCCCAAACTCGAGATGTCGCTTGTCTAGAGAAAGCCCCTGGAGGGCCGGGCAGGTTTGTTTACCTGACCCGTCCGCAGGTCCGGCCAATCACAGCTTCCACTGGCCATGGATCACTGCTGCAGGCCAATGGGAGCTGCTGGAAGCAGTGCAGGCCGAGGGACGTACTGGTCGCCTCTTCCTGCAGCCCTCATTGGCCTGGGATGGTGAAACAGAGGGAGCCGCAATCAGCTGGACCTGCAGATGGGGCAAGTAAACAAACCTGCCTGGCCTGCCAGGGGCTTTTCCTACACAAGTGGTGTCCCAAGTTTGGGAAACATTGCTTTAGACCATTTCTGCAGTTTCTCCAGATCATTTTGAATAATAATCCTGTCCTCCAAAGCACTTGCAACCCCTCCCAGTTTGGTATCATCCACAAATGTAAGTGTACTCTCTATGTCATTATCCCATTGATAAAAATATTGAACAGAACTGGACCCAGAACTGATCCCTGTGGGACCCCACTGGTTGTGCACTTTCAGCATAACTGTGAACCCTGATAACTACTCTCTGGGAATGGTTTTCCAATCAGTTTTGCACCCACATTATAGTAACTCCATCTATGTTTCATTTCCCTAGTTTGTGTATGAGGTCAGGCGAGACAGTATGTAAAGCTTTATTAAAGTCAAAATAAACCACATTTACTGCTTCCTCCCATCCACAAAGTTGTTACCCTATCAAAGAAAGCTATCAGGTTGGTTTCACACAATTTGTTTTTGACAAATCCATGCTCACTGTTACTTATCACCTTATGATCTTCTTGATGTTTGCAAATTGATTGCTTAATTATTTGCTCCATTTTATTTCTGGGTACAGAAGTTAAGCTGACTAGTTTGTAATTTCCCGGGTTGTCCTTTCCCTGTTTAGAGACGAGCACTTTATTTGCCCTTTTCCAGGCTTCTGAAATCTCTCCCGTCTTCCCTGACTTCTTAAAGATAATTGCTAATGGCTCAGATATCTCCTCAGTCAGCTGCTTGAGTATTCTAGGATGCATTTCATCAGGCCCTGGTGATTTCAAGACATCTAACTTTTCTAAGTAATTTTTGACTTGTTCTTTCTCTATTTTAGTCTCTGATCCTACCTCATTTTCATTGTATTCACTATGTTAGACATTCAATCACCACCAATCTTCTTGGTGAAAATCAAAACAAATAAGTCATTAAGCACCTCTGCCATTTCCACATTTTCTGTTACTGTCCCCTCTACCTCCATTGATAATGGGCTTACCCTGTCCTTGGTCTTCCTCTTCCTTCTGATGTATTTGTAGAATGTTTTCTTGTTATCCTTTATATCTCTAGCTTGTCTCATCTCATTTTGTGCCTTGGCCTTTCTAATTTTGTCCCTACATATTTGTGTTATTTGTTTATTGTCATCTTTTGTAATTTGACCTATTTTCCACTCTTTGTAGGACTCTTTTTTGGTTTTTACATCACTGAAGATCTCCTGGTTAAGCCAGGGTGGTCTCTTAACATACTTCCTATGCAGTGGAATAGTCTGGTTTTGTGCCTTTAATATCTCTTTGAAAAACTGCCAACTGTCTTCAACTGCTTTTTCCCCTTAGATTGCTTCCCCTGGGATCTTACCTACCAACTCCCTGAGTTTGCTAAAGTCTGCCTTTTTGTAATCCATTTTCTTTATTTTCCTGTTCTCCCTCCTATCATTCCTTAGAATCATGAACTCTATCTAGAATCTGGAGCAGATAAGTGGGATGAGAAACTTGAGGAATTGATATTGGAGCTGGCTAGGTAAGAATATAATTGGGATGAGAAACTAGGAAGGAGAAGAGACAGGAGTGGAGAGGGACAAGTTGGAGGGGAAAGAGCAGAAGGAGTCAAGTTTGGGGAAAATGGATAAAAGAGTCTGCCCACACCATTCCAGAGCCTGCAATAGTATCCAAGAGTCCTGAATTGCACCATTCCTCTGTTGTCAAAAATATTTATAAAAATCCACTGGCAAAGTACTGATCCACAGAGAATTACAACCTACAAGCTACTGTTAGAACAGGAATTGGCAACCTTTGGCACGCAGCTCACCAGGGTAAGCACCCTGGCGGGCTAGGCCACATCCGCAGGTTCGGCCGATCATGGCTCCCACTTGCCATGGTTTGCCGCTCCAGGCCAATGGGGGCTGCAGAAATCGGTGCAGGCCAAGAGATATGCTGGCTGCCACTTCCCGCCATCCCCATTGGCCTGGATTGGTGAACCGCGGTCTGTAGGAGCCGCAATTGGCCAAACCTGCGGAGGTGGCAGGTAAACAAACTGGCCTGACCCACAAGGGTGCTTATTCTGATGAGCCTTGTGCCAAAGGTTGCTGACCCCTGTGTTAGAAGAACATTTTCTCCTCATGTGTTTGTGTTTGTTATTATGATGCTGTGATTTCCCAAGATTAGAAAAACTGCTACTTTCAGATCATTTGGTCCTGACACTAAGACATAGGTGTCAGCATACAAAGGAAGTGTCAGTCTAAAGATATTCCTATGCTAAGATGAGGGGAAACTGCATAGTAATTTGATACAAGCTTGATTCGTGATCTTATTGTGATGTCCTGCCCCTTTAAATGTTTGATCACTTCTCTATCCCCAGCGCATAGCCTCACTTCTGTGTTAGTTTCAGTTTTTAGTGAGAACAATAAAGCTAGCACAGCAGACAGCTGTGTTGCTGTGAGCTCCCTCTTAGTCTCTATCTTCTTCTCTGCTGGGTTCAAATACAACGTTGGTGACCAGAATTTTCTATCCCGCAAGGATCCAGTGCTGCCATTGCCTGAACAAGAAGAGGAAAAAGAAGCAAATAATACTATAAAAAATGAGGAAATTCACCGAGAGGAAAGAGGACAGACTTCAAAAGCATGAAGCGGCCATCTAGAGAGGAGGAATTGGCATTTGCAGACAGAACAAAGGAATAGGCTGCTGCCTGGAAGGTCTGTAAACAAAGCAAAGAGCGGCCATCTGAAATGGTCTCCTATAAGCAGGCAGAGAATAACAAGCTTAGCCTGCATTGATTGTCTGTAGCCAGCGGAGAGAGCGCTCGTTGAGCCAAGGGAAGAATTTTCCAGTCTTCAGTGTTGGCACATGGTCACGAGAGGCAGAACATATGCAGAAAATTCAGTAACAAGAAGTTGGTCTAATAAAAGAAGATACCTTGCCCACTTTGTCTCTCCAGTATAAAAAAGACAGCATGCACTGCCTGATAGACTTTAACCACAACTCCAGCCAACACCACTCATCCATTAAACTCTCCCTGGAACACTCCCACACCACCATCAACTTCCTGGAGACTATGATCAACTTCAGCAATGGAACCCTATAGACAACTATATAAAGAAACTCCCAGATCACCACACCTGCCTTCATAGATCCAGTTACCACCCCAAACACACCAATAAATCTGTACTCTACAGCCAGGAATAAGTTCCAAGGAGAAAATCTGGGATATACACTTTAACACACTCAAAGCCACCTTCACCTAAAAGAACATTCCACACGAGAAGTAGATTGCATCATGGGATGGGCCAAATACCCCTAGATATCCTGCTTCAAAACAGAAATTAAACCCTTTCCAACTACACACCTCTAGTTGTCACTTACCACTCCACACTTGAATGCATAGAGTATCATTTAACAACTTCTTGATCGGAAACCCATCCTGAAGGAAATCTTTCCTGATCCTCCTCTGTTGGCCTTCAAACAATTTCCAACCTCTCCAATCTTAGAAGCAGCAAACTTCCCTCAGTCTAGGACACACCAACTACAGAACAACATATGCAAAACCTGCAGACATATCTCCAGGACTACAATGTTCAACACCTCCTACAACACACCTTTCCAAATCCATGTGTTCTCCACGTGCCTATCACATGTGATGTGTCCACTGCACAACATGCCCCAAGAACAACCATGAAAGTAAAAACAGACAATCACTATGCTCTTGAATGAACTCACATAGGAAAATGATGAAAGACAAAAACACGCTATCACCTGTGGGTGAATACTTTTCTCAAAGTGATCACTCTGTATCTGCACTATCAGTACTCATCTTCAAAGAAAACCTGCACAACATTTTCAAAAGATGATCCTGGGAGTTTAAATTCATATTTCTCTGTTAGACACTAAAAATCATGGACTGAACAGAGACATTAGATTTATGGCTTATTAAAACATTCTGTAACCCATTAATGCCCCTTTTTGTGCTATTAATATAGGGGTGTTAATGGGCCACTTTCACCTTGCATGGTCCTTTAAAATATGTGCTAACATCTTACACTAAGCTATCTATTCCAGTTTGTACTTAGCTGAGACATTTTCCCATCCCTGAAGACCTCTGTGTAGCTCAAATTCTCTCTCTCTTACTAACAGAAGTTGGTCCAATAAAAGCTATTACCTCACCACCCTGTCTCTCTAGTAACAGATACAATAACAGTGAATACGGTAATAAAAAAGACAATTTCCTTGTGGCAGAAAAGACACCCAGGAGGCATGAATAATACTTAGTCTTGGCTTGAGTGCAGGGGACTGGACTAGATGACCTCATAGACTCATAGACTCATAGGTCAGAAGGGACCAATCTGATCATCTAGTCTGACCTCCTGCACAAGGCAGGCCACAGAACCCCACCCATCCAATTTTATAACAACCCCTAACCCAGGACAGAGTTATTGAAATCCTCAAAATTGGTTTGAAGACCTCAAGCTGCAGAGAAACCACCAGCAAGCGACCCGTGCCCCACGTTGCAGGGGAAGGCGAAAAACCTCCAGGGCCCCTGCCAATCCGCCCTGGAGGAAAATTCCTTCCCGACCCCAAATATGGCGATCAGCTAAACCCTGAGCATGTGGGCAAGAGTCACCAGCCAGCACCCAAGAAGGAATTCTCTGCAGTAACTCAGTTCCCATTCCATCCAACATCTCCCCGCAGACCATTGAGCAGACCTATCTGGTGGTAATCCAAGATCAATTGCCCAAATTAACAATCCTATCATAACATCCCCTCCATATACTTATCAAGCTTTGTCTTAAAGCCAGGAAAGTCTTTTGCCCCCACTACTTCCCTCGGAAGGCTGTTCCAGAACTTCACTCCCCTAATGGTTAGAAACCTTCGTCTAATTTCAAGTCTAAACTTCCTAATATCCAGTTTATACCCATTCGTCCTCGTGCCTACATTAGTGCTAAACTTAAATAATTCCTCTCCCTCCCTAACGTTAACCCCCCAGATATATTTATATAGAGCAAGCATATCCCCCCGCAGCCTTCTTTTGGCCAGGCTAAACAAGCCAAGCTCTTTGAGTCTCCTTTCATAAGGCAGTTTTTCCATTCCTCGGATCATCCTTGTAGCCCATCTCTGAACCTGTTCCAGTTTGAATTCATCCTTCTTGAACATGGGACACCAGAACTGCACACAGTATTCCAGATGGGGTCTCACCAACGCCTTGTATAACGGTACTAACACTTCCTTATCCTTGCAGGAAATACCCCGCCTGATGCATCCCAAAATCGCATTTGCTTTTTTAACAGCCGTATCACATTGGCGACTCATAGTCATCCTGCTATCAACCAGTACCCCAAGGTCCTTCTCCTCCTCCGTCGCTTCCAACTGATGCGCCCCCAACATATATCCAGAATTCTTATTATTAATTCCTAAATGCATAACCTTGCACTTTTCACTATTGTATTTCATCCTATTTCTATTACTCCTCTGGAGGTCCCTTCCAGTTCTATGATTCTATGAAATCCAAGAGAAAAGCAGAGAAATGTTTTGGGTTTTTTTGCTGGAAATGTTGGTGAATATGATGACAACTGTGGGTGGTGTACCTTGCACATTGTGAGCAATTTCTAATCTGCAATACCATCCCATGATGGATCCGAAGGCACACAGACTGCTGTGTAACCTATTGTCTCCAACTGTGCCCAGAAATGCCACGTATGCTGCAATTTACTGCAACAATGTAGAAACATCTTTCATCCATCCTAGAGATAATAGCAGAATAATGTTGGTTCCATCATCAGGGATGTGGAGAAGTGATAGTAGAGTTCACTGATGTTCTAAGGAAATTATCAGAGCATTGTGTGTTTAGATAAACTTTAAGTGGTTCCCTGTGTAACCACTTGGTCTCTGGATTATGCAATGACCAGGTCCAGAAGAGTTATTGACTGTAGTAGTGCTTACATTCAAGAAAGTAGCAATTGCAATGGAAACTGCAGAGATGTATTCTCTGGAGTTTAGTGTGAGAAGTTCATGTCCTGTATCAACGAGACAGAGGACCACGTGAATGTAAGGAATTTCCATGTGGCTGTTGTGCACAAACTACACATGATGAGCAGAATTGTGGAGGATACTAATTTGCAGAAAGTGCCAGAAGAAAGAACACAGTGTTGTGACCTGTTGCATAATTACAATCAGCAACACAGAGTAACCATCCATCCAAGAAGACACTTACAAAGATTAAACCTAAGAAAGGATGGAAGTTGGATGTTCATAATGTGGAGGAAGACAAGAGCTCTAGTGACCAAGACATAGCAATATGTGTATTATCAGAAGCTGGATTTAGAGATGGCATCTGGGCCACACATTTGTTTGAAGGAGATCGTACAAGATTCGACTTTGATACTGGAGCTGATACTTCATTGATTTCTGCATCTACCATCACCAGACTTTGTCATAAGTTCCTCTGGAAGAAATTTCTATGGATTTGAAGACTTATATCACAGAAAAGTTAGTCCCAAAAGGTGGCACCACCTCCTGCAGCTCCCATTGGCTGGGAATGGCAAACAATGGACACTGGGAACTGAGGGGCTCTGTGCCGGCAGAAACTCCAAGTAAACAAAATGTTCCAATCCACCAGTGGCTTACCCTGGCGGGCCGGGAGCCAAAGTTTGCCAATCCCTGCTATATTTTAAAAGCTGGCATCACAAGAAACAATCAAAAGCTTTGCTAGAATTATTTTAATGTAATCTAATGAAAAACCTGTTGTTGTTATAATAATAACTGAACAAATATGTATTCACCTTCAAAATTACAGTCAATATTTAAAATCAGTAAATGGATATTTAAAACAAGTAACTTAGAACAATATGAGACTTTAAAAAGTCTTAAAATCCTTTGAAGACTGAATAAGTCTCTGAGTCACCAACCAGTTCATTAAACTCAGCTTCAGTCACAGCTGCACCTGCATTGTTTTCATAGATGTTGGCAGTGTCATCTTCAGAGTCAGATTCCTTCCCATCATCAGCCTCTGTTGTGTCATCATCTTCTAATCTGTCGAGTACACTGCTGATATAGCATTTTCTAACTGCTTTTCTACCATTTCTGAGGAAATGGACAAATACGAGTCCTTGATCCACTGGGCGACAAGATTTATTTCGGGCTTCATAAGATTCCCACCTTTTGTCAACTTCACCATGCCTGAGCACATCTATTCAGACCATATTTTGCATAGCCTGTCTTTAAAGGGTTTGTTCAGGCAGACATCAAGTGGTTGTAGAAATGAAGTTAAGCTTCCAGGTATTACAGCCAAAGTAGTTTTCATATTTTTGGCCTCATTTTTCACCTCATCCATCTTGTGTGCCCTGAACATATCCCAAACGAGCATAGCAGGTTTCTTGAAAAGTGCTCCTGTTGTCTTATTCCACACTTTTCCCAGCCATTCAATAGTCTCACTTTCATCCATCCATCCCTTTTTGTGTGCATGTATGATCACACCAGCAGGAAATTTCATGTTTTTAGGCAAGATTTTTCTTTTAAAAAAAAACAGCAAGAGAGAGATTTGATCCATTTGCCAAACAAGATAAAACCACTGTAAAATGGATTTTTTCATGGCCTGTGGTTTTAATTAAAACTGTTTTTTCACCAACACCAGTTACCATTGTGTTGCTCAGGAGATCAAATGTCATTGATGTTTCATCCATATTTCCTATTTGTGACAGTTCAAATGCATATTCCTTTCAATATTTCATAATAAACCTTTGGAAAGATTCGATTTTTTCTTCCGGATCTCTAGGCAGCTTTTTCTCTATCTTTGTTTGCTGACAAAGACAGAGACCATGATGGTTCATGTAGCGAGTACACCAACTGGCTGATGCGACAAACATTGATGTCTTTACTGACTGTATTTGCAGAGCATGCAGAAGAATTCCAGTTCTAGTGACAGTGTACTCATTTTGTCGACATTCAACAACTCAATTATTGAGATCCTTCTCTAGCTCTGGAGATGAAGCACACTTCATTGAACATTTCTTCTTGTTTCTTGACATGGCTTTTAGTGTTGTTTTATTTTTTCGCCATTCTCTTTACTTGCTTCTCATTGATACAGAATTCACATGCAGCGGCACAATTATTATTTGCTTCTGCATATTCAACAACTTTAAGTTTGAATGCTGCATGATAAGCAGAATTTTTTCTTTTGATTTCACCATTGTTCATTTTAAATACTAGTATGAACATAGATTATTTTTATTGTAGTTATAAATTTTGTAGGACTTGATATAGGAATGTCACCTGCTTTATCACTATCAAATTATTATTGTTCTTTGTTTTTTTCAAAGCAGCCCTGTAGATTGGCATGTCTGTAGGGATAACAGGCTATTTCAATTTTATAAGTGATTCTATCGATTCTGCATGTTATATTTTTATATTGGCTCGAGACTTATGTAGTCCATTTCAAGCCAATCTAGTCCACTAAACAAAGTCTTTGCAACTTTAAAAGGCTGCAGTATTGACATCAATAGAGAGGCTGTCAAATTTTGGCTCCTAACCTGTCAGGGTAAGCTGCTGGCAGGACGTTTTGTTTACCTGGAGCGTCTGCAGGCCTGGAGCCCCTCAGCTCCCTGTAGCCACGGTTCGCCATGGCTCCCATTGGCTGGGAACAGTGAACCATGGCTACAGGGAGCTGAGGGGCTCCAGGCCTGCAGAAGCTCCAGATAAACAAAATGACAATGTATTAGATATTCAGTTCAATTCAATGATTCCATATAGTTTAAAATCATCAAATTTTGGTGTAGACCCATTTATAAGCTGACCTCCCACTCCGTGATGCATCATTTTTTAACCAAAAATATTCAGCTTATGAACGAGTATATATGGTACCTCAATTCTGCTCTGAATACTTTCAGGGGTTCCTGGCTTCAGATGGAATTCATCTCTGCTCTATACCATCCTGCTAAAAGCAGATTAGGAGAATGCTTTGTACAAACACTGAATCATGCCTTAAAATCGAAAAGGTCTATTTCGAGTCATCAGGAGAAACTGGACAATTTCTTGCTTATCTACAGGAATACACCACATGCTACTACCCAAGAGTCACCTGCAACTCTTTTCTTGATCTTTGCATAACTTTGTCCTGACATTACCTCACATATAGGCAAATCTCAAGTTTTGCAAATTGATCGATGATGTGAGACTTGTCTTCATTCTTTTCAATTCTGAGACTCATTGTAGAATTACAACTACTGTTGTAGTTGTACAGTTATGAAATGAATACCTGGAAAAACTGTAAAATTCATGAACCTATTCTGTTGCTGGTAACACTATCCAAGAGTGTTTTATGAACATGACATTTGGACCAATTGTAGCCTCAACAGGTACCAGAGTCCAAGATGTTCTAATGGGACTTTCTGTTCCTCTGACTGAACCTCTTTCCATTGCAAGTCCTGATTTTTGATGACTTGCTGGGAGAAATTTTGGTACCAGATCAAGTGGATTTCTTACCACCGATTGTTCCTGTTGTTCAGGATACCCCCACCATCATCACATTATCCCAAGTGAGTGCAAAAACCAGTGGAGAATCTAAATATATATATATATTTTAAACTGGAGTTGAGGAATGTGATGTTCTATCCCTCTAAATCAGAGATTGGCAACCTCTGGCACGTGGCCGGCACATCCCTCAGCCCGCGCTGCTTACTGTAATTTCCGTTGGCCTGAAACAGCCAACTGCGGACAGTTGAAGCCGCGATTGGCCGAACCTGCGGATGTGGTAGGTAAACAAACTGGCCTGGCCTGCTAGGGGGCTTACCCTGGTGAGCCGCATGCCAGAGATTGCTGATCCCAGCTCTAAATATTTGAGCACTCTCCCCTTTCTAGTGCAAAGTCTCACTTTGATGTTAGTTTCAGTTTTCACTTTCAAAATTTTTTAAAAAACAAAACCCTTTGTTTGATATGATCAAACACTCTATGTTTAGCAAAAGAACATGAAAGTTTTAAACTGAGAAAAAAACTAGGAAGGGAAGTTTTTCTGTTTCTTCAGATAACCCTATCAGAGGCTATATCTGAACTTTATGCAGTCACAAAGCCATGGCTTTTGTCCTTTAAATTTTATATTGTCAAAATCATTAATTAGTTACCCTAAATTTTAAAACTGTCCTTACAACTTACAAGTAAAACAGTTTGTATTTGGTTGTTTTTATTATTATTATTATTATTGTTATTATTATTATTACTTTTATTTTTATTATTGTCAATTGTGTAATATTGCTACTCTCCAGGAACTTTCTTCTTCATAATTTATATTCCTGACAATATAGACTAAAATCTTTGTGTTACATTATGGAAAAGTAAGTAAACTTGGCATCTCTTTAGACTATACAGTAATGTTACTTTTATTGAAACATATTTAAAATAACATTGTATTGTAAATCCTGCTCAGGCATTCTTTACAATTTCTAAATAGAACAGCTTTTAAAAAAAAATTAAAAGAATACGGTGCTGAATCTTTTATTTCACTGCAAAACAGATCTTTACATCTCAGTCACAGTATTGTTTTTTCACATGAAGCTTAAAACCTGTATGTTAGCAACAGAATTAAGAAAAGGTGCTGTTTCTTCAGATAACAAGGGTGAGCAGGTTCAGTCTTTATCGTACATTTTCAAATAGTTAGAAAGGGTGCCTCTTGTAAAATGCTGTTTTCTTAGTGGCATGTTCAGAGCTTACATCTGAATTGCTAATTTCCTGTAAAACTTTAATTAAAGGAAATAAGAGTGCTTGATATAATTTTCTATCAGATTTAAAGGTACAAATCTAAATTTACATTATTTTTTGATAAAACTTTCCTTGGTTTAAATTTTAAAAAATAGCTAATACTTTTTAAAAAAATGCCTGGCTTATGATTTGTTTGTTTGTTTAAACCAACCACAAATCAAAAGCTATACCTCTTGGTTTAATATGATTGGTTCAGGAAAATAAATTCTTCTGACTGGTCCAACCCAGAGGCATGGTTTGCTCCTAAAGCTCGGGGCTCAGAATAGCTATCATTTCATCACAAACAAACCACTGGGGTAAGCTGCTTTGCTCTCTCTGCCACATGCTAAGTACCAGAGGTTTTCTTTAAATCTCTTTGCCATGTGGTCAGTAACAAAGTCTCTCTTTCTGCCAGGAGCTTTAAAATCTCTCTCTCTCACTGTTCTTTATTTGAAAATAAACCTTTTTATTTTCCCTAAAACTCGTTCTATATTATTTTCTCTCTCGGCCTAACAAAGGATTCTTTCTGTAACAGCCTTATCTCTATTCTTAATTTTCTCTGTTCTTTATTTTTCCTCTTTTATTTCATTTCTCTTTCTTTATTTTTCTCTCAAAACCCAGCCTTACATGTAAAAACAAACACACAACAGTCCTCATTAAAAAAAACAAAACCCCCACTCTTCACATGAAAAAAACACATACAACATGCCCTATGAAAAAGAAAAAAAAAAGTTTTTTTTCCAAAATGGCTGAAAGTGCCATACTTGAATGTGTACAAATATGGAACTGGAGGGTGGGACAAAAAGGGCATGGATACCTGTCAAAAATACATGGTAATGAATCCTATCAAGTGGATGACTACTGACAACACTGCAAACAACACTTGGTACAACACATATAGCTCACGTAAAGCTGCAGCCAGTTATAGTGAATGATGCGTCTGCTCTGAGTGTCTGTGGCTTTGGATGCTATAGGTCTACATTTTACAGCTTGTTGTGTTGTTGTTTGTGTTCTCTCCTTCCACACTGATGGTAGCGTGCTTTGTTTTATCTTGGATGACAGTGTGTTAGGTGGTTTATCCTGTTTGCCCTTTGCCCTTTGTTTGCCCTTATCTTTATTTACCCTTTCTCTGATATTCTTACCATAATGTTCAATTGCCAAGTTTGCCAGCTCACTTTGTCCATTATTGGACTTTGTTGGATGCCTTAATTTTACAAATGCTTTATTTTTAATTTCCTAGTTACTCTCTTTGCCTTTTCTTACTCTTCTGTCTTCACCATTGATTTCTGCATTCAGGGCTATAACAACTATTCTTGTTTGACATTGCTAATGGAGATACAAAAGATATAAGGATATTTAGAGATTTTTTTATGATGTATAACACAAAACAGAACCTGTCTAAGGTGAATCAATTAACTAGAAATTGGAAATTTGTTTTATTTCCCTCTGAAATCTTTGTTGATAATCCTAGAAATACTATTTCTGTAGTATAATTGCTGCCCATTTCTTAAGTTCTCCTTCCAGTTCCTAGACATTAACTAGCCCTAATATGCTTCTGCAGTTACAGAGAACAGGAAGAAACAAAACGTGGAAAAGAAAAGTAAAAGCTAAGCGCTTATAGGTTTTATCTTGGAAGGACTGAAAAATACAATACAGTTGTGCTTTCAAGATGGGTCCTGGAGAACTTCCTGTATATCTTCTAAAAGTGAAGCTGCTAACAACTTTTATGTAGTTTAAGAAGCCAATAATTTATTGTACTGTAGTCAATCTGCTGATGTTCATGTTCCTATTCCTCATCTTTCACCATTGTAATGTAGCCACGTTATATGATACAGTAGAGATGGCACTGGTACAGGACTTCAAGAAGACTCCATTATCCTACTGAAAAGAGAAGACCATGATGTTGCCAAAACTTGTCATTTTTATCTGTTCTGCTATCTAACTCTCAAGTATATTCTTTAGTCATTATTTATTATTGTTAAGGGAAACTAGTGTGAAACAACATATGTTCCTAAAAGTCAAGATAGAGAATCTGAGGAACTCTTTGTTCCCTTCCTGTGTTTTGTGCTATCTCCCTGACACAGGAAAATAATAAAAAAAAGCTTTATGCTAAGTCTCTTTCCAATTATTTATATGAACATTGTATTTCTGCTTTGCTAGTTAAGTGGTTATTCTCCTTTGTTACTAGTCCCCAGTCTGAAGTGATCCACTATTTGAGCAGTCTGCTTGTGCTGTTATGATGCCAGTTTGTTTATAATGCTCCCTTGCTTCTTTTTAAGTTGTCTCTTACTGACAAAGTATGAATAACAAGATCATAAACACCTCTAATTAAGCAATAAGATATGACAGGGTGTGAATTGTATTATAATATTTCATACCTACTGTGTTGCTAAGCATGAGGTTGACGGTTGAGTGCCATCAATGTACCTGGGAATGAATTAATATAACACAATTCATGCCCTGGAGTGACTTGCTGTGTTTATAAAATAGTGAGTGATTTTAATTAGAGAAAAAAAAAGCTCGTTTTGTTGTATCCATAATTTCATGGTAGAAGGATAGAAGTAGGGGGGAATGATTTGATGTTTTCTCATTTTTGACATAGTACCACTTTTATATATATATATATATATATATATATATATATATGAACTTCGAATCTCACATTATGCATTTTAGATGCCTCTTTTGACAAAAAAAACACCAAAAACATTATAATAATAACATTATAATATATTCCTGTTTAGAAACAGCTTTGCCAGTATATGGTAGGGTGGGGTCGGCAACCTCTGGCACGTGGATCGCCAGGGTAAGTGCCCTGGCGGGCTGGGCCAGTTTGTTTACCTGCCGCATTGGCAGCTTCAGCTGATTGCGGCTCCCACTGGCCGCGGTTCGCCATCCCAGGCCAATGGGAGCGGCGGAAAGTGGTGTGGGCAATGGATGTTACCCTGGCAAGCCGCATGCCAGAGGTTGCCGACCCCTGTGGTAGGGCCATGATTCTCAACTAGGGGTATGTAGAGGTCTTCCAGGGGGGCGGTACCTCAATTCATCTAGATATTTGCATAGTTTTACAATAGACTACATAAAAAGCACTAGTGAAGTCAGTACAAACTAAAATTTCATACAACGACCTGTTTATACTGTTCTATATGCTATACATTGAAATGTAAGTACTGTACAATATTTATATTCCACTTGATTTATTTCATAAAAATAAATAATAAATAAGCAATTTTTCAGTAATAGTGTGCTGTGATTCTTTTTTATTTTTATGTCTGATTTTGAAAGCAAGTGGTTTTTAAGTGAAGTGTAACTTGGGGTACACAAGACAAATCAGACTCGTGAAAGGGTACTTATTTCTTTGTGCATTTTTATGTTATTGTTGAAAATGACATATTGATGAGTAAAGTATCTTGTCTTTCTTAGGATGTCAAATATTTCACTGTTTATAGTTATTCTAAAGAGGATTATGAGGTCCCAATGAGTGGGTTATTATGTAGGGTAAAGAATAAGCACGGTGAATAGCTGACCTTTGAAGAGACAAAAGACTCAATCCTGTCATTTGGAAGTTTTCCCTTTGTCTTCAGTGGGAGCAGAAGCAAGTTTAGAAGTACTGTTTTAATACAAATACTCCTAACAATAAGAAATAAGGGAAGAAACAAAAAGAGAATCTATGATACAGAAGTAAATTTGTTTCTCAGTAGAATATTACCTCCTGTCAAGTTTTCCAGGAGGCATCAATTGATCTTTATCCGATCATAGTACATGGAACTTGTACCCATAAATAGATTAATTTCAGATTTTTACTTTATTTTTACTCTTTACTAGGATATAGAGTTCCACCTTTAATAGGGATGTCTCTGCCCAAACTGTGTGATCTGATGCAGCTGTCAATTTGCCCCTCATCCTTAGTTTAAAAAATCAGCTACAGCCTTTTTAATGTTACATGCCAGTAGCCTGGTTCCATTTTGTTTAGATGGAGTCCATTCTTCCTGTATGGGTTCTTCCTTTGCCAAAAGATACCCAATTTTCTAATAAACCTAAAACCCTCCTCCCTACATAATCATCTCATCCATGATTTGAGATCCTGAAGTTCTGCCTGTCTTTCTGGCCCTAGACTGGGAAATGGAAGCATTTCTGAGAATGCTACCCTGGAAGTCCTGGACTTCAATCTCTTACTTAGCAGCCACATTTGGCCTCCAGAACCTTTTACTGACCTTTCCCTATTTCTATGGTACCTAAATGTACCATAACAGCTGTCTCCTCTCCATATCTGCACATATATCAGTCTAGATGTCTAGTAAGCTCCACAACCTTTGCAACCAGCCTACAGTTCACGATGAGGTTCCTTCAGTCATTACAAACCCAACTATCTATATTTCAAATACTCCTCTACCTTGATATAACACTGTCCTCGGGAGCCAAAAAATCTTACTGCGTGATAGGTGAAACCGCATTATATCAAACTTGCTTTGATCCACTGGAGTGCGCAGCCCCACCCCTCTGGAGCGCTGCTTTACCATGTTATATCCAAATTTGTGTTATATCGGGTTGCGTTATATCGGGGTAGAGGTGTAATTGAATCCCCATTTACTATTACCTTGTTCTTCCTACTAAGTGGGGTTCCTTCCCCAGGACAAGTATATCATGAATGTGAGAAGATACCATGACATCATCTGGAAGGAGGGTCCCAACTACAGTATTGTTTTCTTCGCTCCAGCTTGACACTTTCATTTCCTGAGTCTCTCATCCTCCTTAACAGAGCATAGGCTGTCAGACTGGGGGTAGGATAACACTCTTCTATCCCTGAAAGTCTCCTTTATGTACCTTCCAGTCTCCCTTAGCTCCTCCAGTTCAGCCACTCTGGCTTCAAGAGCTTGTTGTACCTATGTGTCTGAGGGCCATGAACTGCTTGCACTGAATGCACGCATACGTCACCTACCCACAAGTACATTCTCCATTCAGTGCAATAAACTGGATGGCCGCCACTCTACTACTAGACTTCAGCGTGCATTATTTTTACTCTCGCAGGTTATTTGTGTGTGTGTGTTTGTGGGGGAGGGGAGTTATTGGCCAAAGTTTAGTCCTTTGTCACCTAGGGAAGTGAGGAAACAAATTGACAGAGCGAGACAGGTACCCAGAAGTCACCTACTACAGGACAGGTCCAATAAGGAAAATAATAGAACACCACTGTCCATACACACTCTGTCACCATATCTACACTAGCGACACCATTGGAGGACCCAACCACTTCAGTCAGACCATCAGGGACTCATTCACCTGCACATCTACCAGTGTCATATAGGCCATCATGTGCCAGCAATGCCCTTCTGCCATGTACATTGGCCAAACCGAACAGTCTCTACGTAAAAGAATAAATGGACACAAATCGGACATCAGGAATGGTAACATACCAAAGCCAGTAGGAGAACACTTCAATCTCCTTGGACATTCTATAGCAGGTTTAAAAGTAGCCATACTTGAACAAAAAACCTTCAAAAACAAACTTCAAAGAGAAACTGCAGAACTAAAATTCATTTTCAAATTTAATGTCACTAATTTGGGCTTGAATGGGACTGGGAATAGCTGGCTCACTACAAAAGCAACTTTCCCTCTCCTGGCATTGACATCGCCTCATCAATTATTGGGAGTGGACTACATCCACCCTGCTAAGGTAACTCTGTCAACCCTGGTAAGGTAACTCCCTTCTCGTCATGTGCCAGTGTAATAATGCCTACATCTATAATTTTCATTACATGCACCTGAAGAAGTATTTTTTAACTCACAAAAGCTTATGCCCAAATAAATCTGTTAGCCTTTAAGGTGCCACTGGACTCCTCATTGTTTTTGTGGATACAGACTAACACAGCTACCCCTTGATACACAAGGATCATGTATCTGTGTTATTTTCTATAAAAATGGTTTACAATGGATTACTCTAGTCATAAACAGATAGTTAAGGGTTAATGCCTCTTTTACCTGTAAAGGATTAAGAAGTTCACCTAGCCTAGCTGACACCTGACCAGAGGAACCAATGGGGGAACAAAATGTTTAAAAAAAAAAAGAGGGTTTTTTCCTTTGTTTAGTTTTCAGTTTCAGCTGGAGTGAAAAAGATCAAGGAACCAGCCTCTTATCAGAGTAGTAAGTTTTAGAAAGGAATAAATCGGTTTATGTTTATTTCTATGTAACCTGTCTTGTGCAATTAGAGGTAGAATCAAATTGGGTATTTGGGTATTTTTATTGGTGTACTAAGTTTTTACCCAGGGGAACATCCTCTGTGTATGGAATCTGTTGTCTGCGAGAGTAGCTGGTATGCTAATCTCTCCCAGAGGGTTTTCTTTTACCTTTCTTTTCTTTAATTAAAAGGCTTTTTCTTAATACTTGATTGATTTTCCCTTGTTTTTAGATCCAAGTGGGTTGGATCTGGAGCCACCAGGAGTTGGTGGGAGAAAGGAAGGGGGATGGTTAATTTCTCCTTGTTTTAAGATCCAAGGGGTTTGGATCTGTGTTCACCAGGAAATCAGTGAAGTTTCTCAAGGCTAGCCAAGGAAGGGAATGCTTGTGAATGGTGGCGGCCAGATCAGATCTAAGCTGGTAATTGAGCTTAGAGCTTCTCATGCAGTTCCCCCACATCTGTATCCTAAAGTTCAGAGTGGGGAAGGAAGGGACTTTCTAAGGGATTAGATCAAAAGAGGTCATTCAGAGGAATAAAGCAGGAGAAGTAAAACAATGGCCTGGGTATAGAGCTTCTTAGCGAACACTCAATAGCTAGTTTAACAGCTATGAAGAGGCAACATACCTGTTTTGTCAAGACTGAGACTAGACAGATTAAAGGAAACACTAAAATTCTATAGGATCCATGGCCTAGAAATTGGGAGTGGTTCCATAAGTAGCCAGAGACTGCCCAGGATGTCAGTGAAAAGCTGATAGGCTGGCAAACACACATAGAGGGAAAGAAACTGTAGCATGGTCTGTCTGTTTCTCTCTGCCAGAGAATTAGCCAGTCTGACGGGAATTTTAAAGGTGTAGGTAATAAATTAGGGGTAAAAAGTCTGTAGGCCTTTTATTGTTTTTACCCTTTGTTCTATATGCTTTGCTTTGTACTTTTGCGTCATGAATAACTAATATTTTGTTTTGAAGATGCTGGTTTTACGTCACTGCAAATTTATGTTGCACAGCTAACGAAGTGAAACTTTTATAGGTGCCCAAAACAAGTTAGACTTATGTGGTTGGGAACCAGTGGGACTGCAGCCCAGAGATGCAGGTCCATAGCAGTTAGACTACATGGTTCTACCCCAGACTGAGGTGTAGGCCTGTCACCTCAGGAGTGTATTGAAGAGGTACTAAAATGAGTCTAAGGCATAAGTTTGCCCTATAGCTTTTACAAATGCCATCTGTACCACCGACACAGAAGAATGCATTGAATAGTAACTTTTAGCTGATATTTCAATTTCAAGTGATTTCAGTTCTTCCATCCTTTTACTGTAATGTCCAAGATTAAAGTCTTAACTGTTGTTTAAAAAATATTTGTTTATATTAAAACAGTTCTGGAATCTGTCTTTTTTCCTCTCTCCTTCATTATTGACATCCACACTTTCTCTTTTCCTCTAGTCCAATTTCTCCTTTTCTTTTATCGGGCAAACAGAAACCAGTCATTACCAGGGATCAATTGCTTATCACAGAGCAAAGTTTAGAAGGTTTATTTTACGATAAGCACATTGCTGCTTTCTAGTGCTTAACTCTGGAGCAAACCTTAGGGGACAATGGTGCAAACTAGTCTAAAAGAGCAAACACACAATGAATAGAAAGATCTATATAATAATCAATAGACTCAGAGAAGGATAAGAGAGAGGATAAGCTAGTCTCATGATTAGTAAGAAGACGACAATTCATAACAGCAATCCTAAACAAAATATAATCAATGTCTTTAATATTGTGAGAAGGAACAAATCTAATAGCTGACTGAACAAAAACCCAGGGAGGCTCAAAGTAATGGTATGTGATTGGAAAAAACAGGACTGAGCACAGATGGGGTAAAAAAAAGGCACAGATAGTAATTAAATGTTCCCCTTTACATGACTGAAGTGCACAGTGCAGAATTTTTCAAATGTTTTTGTTACTACACATGTTGTAGGCACACTACAGTGTAAGATAACTTGATATTCTGGACAATTGCCACAATATATGCTCTATTAAACACAAAGGATCATATCTGTTCTAACACCATTGACTTTGGGTTTACACACAGGATAAATCAGGCACAAAAATGTTTAAGCATGGAATCCCTGAACAGTGTCAGTCTGCGGATCTTTTGTCACATGAAGAATAGGAGCAAGTGATAATAGATTATTGAAACAAAGGATGCATTAGAAGGTTAATGTGATTTTTTTTTAATCACAAAGCAAATCTTATTGGTCATGTACACAATGTACACACTGAAGAACTTCAATGCCTTGTAGAAAGCTAAACATTATTCTATTTATAGATTACACCACTACATCTCAGAAGCTAAATAGTTTTAGTTAATGCTAAAGATATTCATTAAGTTGTAAATCCCACTGAAGCATTCTTGAACAGCACTTTAGTCATTATCGTTAATATTGTGGGTATTTTAATACCATGGTAAAACTGTGCTTTGTGAGGCCTGAAATCAAGGTGTGGAGAATAGCTTTTCTGCATCCAAGCACAAAACACTATTTTGCTTCTACTACACTGTTATTATTAAGATATTATGGAGAAAATAGTGTGAATTGTTGAAATAACAATTTACATATGTCACCATGGAGAACCAGAAGCCACACCATTCCAACCCCATAAGGTATCTTCCCTTAAGAAACAGCAGAGTACATGAAAGAGAGACATTTTTCTACCAGGTTTACAGCCACACTTTGACTTGCACCAGGGATTCTTTCATTTGTACTATTCTCCCAAATGTAGTATTCCTGTGACTCAAATCTGTACGTCATAGCTGGATCACTCACGTGGCTCTTACATAAACTAACACTATATCAGTTGAAAGCTATCAGTTTGGCTTTGCCATTACTCTACCATCTTGCCTCTGTCTGTCTTCTGCTCCATTATAATTTCCAACACTCCTCCGCTCCTCTTCTCTGAATGTCCCATTCAGAAAAGAAGATCAGTCTATTAAAAATAGTATCTTACTCTCTGGGTTGGAAAATGAAACCACCAGGAATTACCTGCAGTTGTCTGCCACTGCCATCACTACAGTAGTAGGAGTGGAATGCCATATTGCCCTGGATTTTTATAATCAACTCCCCATCCTATGCTTAGTAGGCAACAATAGCATGTTTATTAACATGTCTAAACACAGTATCTATGTGATTAATTCCAAATATTTCCTGAAAAGGAATGGGTGAACCAGTCTGAATAAAATAAGAACCAAACCATCTTGAATATTTCCCCAACATCTAATTCTTATGAGTTTATCCCATCACTTGTATTTACATTGCTTAAATATGTGTTTAAAAGAGGGAGCAACTCCAGTGTCTTGAGTAAATATTTATTTAAAAAATCAATCAGCTTCCACTAAAGAGTTTTCTTTTAATTCTTTCAAGTAACTATCAGTAGCTAACCACTTGACTCAAACCATAGGATATTCAACATCAGTGTATACATACTGGCTGTGTATCACAACAAGCAAATATAATGCAACAAAGGCTGTCCAAGAGACAGATGGGAACATACATTTGGCTATTATGTTAACTCTTCATGCATGTATCTAATTTCCAAGAACAATTTCACCTAGCCTTAAGCCAAAAGGCAAATTCATTTACATTACCATCTATTTCATTATAACTTTGAGTATAAATTAATTACAACAGCAAACACAATTGCCCAGCTACACTCTACAGTATGTCATCCTGTTCTTCCAGTTACTTTGGTGTCTTTCCCAGAGACAGGCAACACTGGGGGGAGGGAAAAGGAGAGGGAGAGAAGGTCTTTAAAACGGCCTGCTGTTTTCATCTCTGTATGCTACTGCGCTGTATTTTCAGTTTAAGAATAAAGCCTGAGATGTAACTTTAAATTTCCAGGCTAATTTGATATATCTTATTTTCCTGAATTTTATTTCATAAATATATAACTGTATTAGACCCAATAATAATAGTAAATGTGTGTTTATTTATCTATATATATTTAAAATACACTGTATATTATGGGACATGCTTTCCAAAGTGCTCCACAATCACAATTGGGCCCAGATTTCCAAAACAGTTCTGCTCCGGTGTAGGCACTTAAATGAGGTGCACAGCAGTGTGCCACTTTCTTCAGTTTCACAGGGAAGTTCTGTGTGCTAATCACTATGGAAAATCTGCTCACTTTTTTTGTTGCCTTATGCAATCTGGTGGGTGCTGAGCACTTCGGAAAATCTGCCCCATCTATTATGTAAACACATTTGGACACATACCTTTTAAAATATATACCAAATCTGACTTTTTATTTTATTTATTTTTATTTTATATTGTAAATACAAAAGGAAAAAAGTTATTTCAAAAGAAAATCAAAATATTTCATTCCAAAAATATCAAAATGGGTAGTTTTGATATTGTTGGAATGGAACCTTTTAAAATATGTTCCAATACAAATATCTCTGAACTATCTCTATTGGGGAGTCATTATAATTGTACATAAATTTGGATTTTTGAAGTGTAGTGAGCTCCCAGAGAGACTCAGGCCACGTCCACACTACAGAGTAAGATCAAAATTAATAAAATCGATTTTATAAAACAGGTTTTATAAAATCGATTTTACACGTCCACACTAGGGCACATTACTTCGGTGGTGTGCGTCCATGGTCCCAGGCTACCATCGATTTCTGGAGCGGTGCACTCTGGGTAGCTCAGTAAAAGAATGGGACCAATAACTTCGATTTCCGTCCACACTAATCCTAAATCGATATAGTAATATTGATTTTAGGGTTACTCCTTTTGTTTAGCTGGAGTACAGAAATCGATTTTAAGACCCCTTAAAATCGATTTTAAGTGCCTTGTAGTGTGGACGGGTACAGCGTTAAATCGATTTAACGCTGTTTATATCGATTTAACGCTATAGTGTGGACCTGGCCTCAGAGAGTGGAGACAGCTTTTATATTGTGGCAGAAAGCTCATTTCCAAACTGCCAGGACTCTGTTCAAGGGTGCCAAGTAACTTTGATGGAGTCATATTCCAGTGAAATATGTGATTGTGTCAAAACTGAAATATATTACAAAAGCATATTTATTTCAGCAAAATCTAATTTCAGAGCAAAAAGAGAGAAAAAATCCAACAGTATCAAGATCTGGCCTATGCAGCATCTTAATAAATTTGAATTACTCACTAGGTTAGATGGTGACATCTTCAGGTGAGTCCAGGCAAGAACTCCTTTAGAGATGGAGACAGACCTGCACAGAGACACTTGGATGACTGCTATTCATTGATTCAAACTGTGAGTGGGGTTTGGTGTATAGGTGAGGTGGCATGGCCAAGGCACTATTACTCATGGGGTATTCTCATCACCAGGTGGGAAGAAAGTTAGACTACTGTCAAAGTTACTTGAAGATAGATGTGTCTTGCTCTTTGTCTTCTTTGGCATATATTTTCTGCGGCATATATTTTCTGCTATTGTGTTCTCCCAACTTTATGTTTCCTTTTCTCCAATGAAGATTCCTGTGTTTATACACAGTCTCAGAATGCTTGTTAGTAGAGAAGTTCTGCCTTTTAAAAGTGTGTTTAATTTGCCAGGTTTCTAGCTTGGGGCTCAGCCAGTTTGGGTATTTGTCAAGAGGAAAGGTAGATAGGTTGAGCCCATCTAGCCCTTATTGCTGCTGTTAATGACTGAACAGAAGGATTACATGTAGAAATGAAAGATTTCTCTCTTCCCAGGGCTGAAATCCTGGCCTCACTTGTTGTTAATGGGAATTTAGCCATTCAGTTTGACAGAACATGGATTTAACTTCATTATTGTACTGCACCCATCACAGTGGTGTCTGCTTAGTAATCATAGAGCACATCCAGATGTACTGGCAATGTTTCTATAAACTATTCCACCTTTTCATTCATATTAACCCTTTGAGACTGTGAGCACAAGATGTATATTCTTAGTTTAATTGTTGAGCTGGAAAATGCTAGTGTTTTTAAGTGGCATATTGTTTTCAATATTTACATTATGGGTTTCAATAATTGTGAAGTTGCCTGAGTTTGAACAGTCTTTGACGTGAAATACAGGGCTACAAATGAGATCAGATATCCTCACCTGGAAGAAGAATTATAGTTTATAACAGTTGAACCCTGTTCTTGTTCCCACATATCAGTGGAATAACTCTCTACGGTCTCAACCTGATGTAAATTCTCATTCAGTCAAGTAATGAAGTTGATGTCCTTTGTCCCCCTGATATCCCTGTGTACCCTCACATTCATTCTTTTAGTGGTCACAATTTAGGAAAGTATCCCTCTTCTGAACAGCACTTACATTTTAAACATGTGCCTAAGTGCTCTTCTGAATAGGAATAGGCTGCAGCACTTACTTAAATGCTTTCCTCAGTCAGGACCAGTGTTAGTAATAATCTTGGGCAGTCATTCAGGGATGGTGTGGTCACATCTTATGTGATCAGAACACAAGCAAAAACTAATTATGTATTTGCAATTTGGCCCTTTTTGAGGAAAATGTAAGGAAGTGTAGCATTTGTTGTATGGTGCTATTAATTTTTGAATGTTTTTCATTTTTGGAATATCAGCTTTTTAGTTACTGGTTTCATTTTTGAATACTCTTCTTGAATTTGACTTACACTTTTGTTGACAGTGTTCCTTTAATGTGGTGGTGTGAACTGAATCCATTTTATTTTAAACAGGTACCTGAAGTTAGACTCCTAAATCCATATTTAGGCATCTATCTGAGTGTCAAGATTTTCATAAGTGCAGAGAGCCCAACAACTCCCATTGATCAGCCCCTAATTTAAATATGTGGGATCATAAATACTTAATCAAGGAAATTGCAAGCATTACAGAATATAAACTAAAAATCCAGCACATTAAGAAACAACACAAACAAATACAAACCTTAAAAAAAAATTTCTCTCGGTCTTCTTTGAAAAAAATGTTGATAAAAAACTCATTGTCTGATTTATATTTTAGTTACATTAATACCCTTATTGTTCTTGATATTCAATGTAAAGTAAATAAATTAAAGATAAGACTAGCATTTCATTTGTTTTTACTTATGAAAATCATATTTAATTATGGGTACCTTATTAGCTATAATAATCCCTGAATAAGACACATTAAAATTGAAGTAGATTATAGACAGATAAATATAGATATGAAAATGTAAAAGGGGGGAGCAGCTGCCATTAATTGAAGAATTCAAATATCTATGGGTCTTCTTCACAAGTGATGGTAAGTGGGAGCAGGAGATTGACCGGCAGATTGGTATGGCAGCAGCAGTGAAGCGGGCGCTGTACTGATCTGTTATAGTGAAGCGGGAGCTGAGTTCTCAGAAAAAGCTCTCAGTTTACAGGTTGATTTACATCCCCATCTTTACCAATGGTCATTAACTTTGTGTCATGACTGAAAGGATGAGATCATGGGTGCAAGTGGTGGAAATCAGGTTTCTCTGCGGGGTGGCTGGGCTTACTCTCTGAGACAGGGTAAGGATTCAGCTATTCTGAAGATCCTCAGAGTAGAGCCGCTACTCCTCTGGATCAAGATGAAGTGGTTTAGGCACCTGATAAGGATGCTCCCTGGGAGGCTTCTATTGGAACTATAGCAGGCACATCCCACTGGAAGGAGGCCCCGAGGTCGACCCAGGACACGCTGGAGGGATTGTATGTCCCAGCTGGCCTGGGAAGGCTGGTGAGTCCCCCAGGAGAAGTTGGAACCTGTTACAGAGGAAAAGAAGGTTTCCCTAATGTCTGTGCTGCCATTGCAACCCTCACCAGAAAAAGTGGCATAAAGGACAGAAGAAGAAGGAAATGAAATGTTAGAGGGACTGAAATCCTATAATGGATAAATGTCTGTTCTTTAGATATTTTTCTTTCATACATATTACATGGCAATTCATAACATTGTAGAAAAGTTCAAAAAAGTTTTTATGAATTGAAAATACATTATCTGAAATATAAAATCCATACTGACATACTTTGCATAATGTTTTTATTTGAATATATAATAAGTATGAATTCCTAGCAACCATATGTTTGAAAACAATTGATTTGCTATTTATTGAAAAATACAATAAATCAGCTCTTATTCTCTCACATTACATATTGGCACAGGATATATTCTTGCCTATATTTAATCATATAACCTTAAAAATTGAAAATCCAAGATATTATAGGACAGTTTAGAATATTGAAATCAATTATTTGTTGGGTCATATTGTTCATTTTTCACAGATATCCAGGCAGCACTGGGAATTAATGGGAATATTCATGAATGCTGAAAGTTTCCCATATCATAGCACAACCGATCATTCTTCCAAATACTTTTATTCTAACCAAAAGTTTATTTTTCATTCCTTGTTACTGCTTTGTAACAAAAGTGTGTATCATTCAATCAGGTAGCAAAAACAATATTTAATGGGCCTCATTCTCCATTGCCTTGCACCCTATGTAGTCATAGAAAACATAAAAAATGTAAGGTCAGAAGAAATCTCAGGAGGTCATCTAGTGACCTTGCACTGCTGCAGACAGACCTTTGATTAACCTGTTCTTGTGGGAAAGGATACTACAATGTCCTATGTGGACCTGTTCCATTGCTTAACTATTCTAAGTTAGAATTTTTTTCCTAATATCTAACCTAAATCACCCTTGCTGCAAGATAATTACATCTTGTCTTACTTTCACTGGGCATGGAGAACGATTGATCGCTGTCCCCTTTATAACAATGCTTTACATATTGGAAGATTCTAGCAAGTCCCTATTCAGTCTTCTCTTCTCTAGACTAAACATGCCCGATTCTTTCAACTTTTCCTTGTAGGTCATGGTTTCTAAGCCTTTTTATCATTTTTTGTTCTTCTCCTGTGGAGTGGATCTAATTTGTCCACATCTTTCTGAAAGTATGATGCACAAAACTGATCACAGTACTCCTGCTAAGAACTCAGTAGGGCTGAGTATAGCACAAAAATTACCTCCTGGGTCTTACTTATGACCGTTCAGTTAATACATCCCAGAATGACACTTGGTTTTGTTGTTCTTGTTGTTGTTTTTGTTTGTTCGTTTGTTTTTAACCACAGCATCACATTCTCAATTTCAATTTGTGAACCCCAGATTATTTTCTGCAGTACTTCTGTCAACCTATTTATTCCCCATTTTATATTTATGCATTTTATTTTTCCTTCCTAAGTGTAGTACTTCATATTTGTCTTTACTGTATTTTATCTTATTGATTTTAGACAATGTATCAAGGTAAATTTGAATTCTAATCCTCCCCTTCAAAGTGTTCGCAAGTCCTTGTGGCTTGGTGTCATCTCCAGATTGTATAAATAAGTTCTCAATTCCAACATCTAAGTTATTAATGAAAATATTGTATAACACTGAATCCAAAACAGACCACACTTAGAAATGTCTTCCCCGTTTGACCAATACAACACTGATAACATTAATGTAGCAAATAATGGGTTTTTTTTGTTCGGGGACAGAACAGAAAAATCCACCCCTAAAGGTCCAGTTCAATTTGAACAGAACTTGGGAACCAAGCCAACATTCACTGAAGTCAATAGGAATCATTCCATTGAATCAGTCTCCTGGTGACCAAGATCTAAGAACTAAATCAATGGTCCCTAGAAGAAAGGTTAGCTAAACATATTTGAGAGCTGTTCTGTAGTTGCCTAGATGTACTGAATCCAAGACAGAAGTAGCAGAAGAGGCATTAGTCCTTCAGTGGACTGTATATTAATGATGCTAATAGAGTGAGGCTAGAAAAGGGGGAGGAGGAATTGGAGAGGTTTTAAAAGTAAAATGAAAAAACATTGTACTTGTATTTGCTATCTGTGGTAGAATAACTAAGTGCAACACATGAATTCTATATAATTACACTTCTTTCTGCTTATCACAGTTGGATTTCTTTAGCAACGCTGAGTGATTATCTCACTATAATGGTGGCAATAGGAAGGATAGATGACTAACACAATTGCAATACCCTAGGAATTGGATATTAGGATAAACATAATGCAGGGTCAAATAATTTTTTTCCCTTGTGTATGTATCATCATGGTCATAATTTTCTTCTTAGCAGACAAATAGATGAATGAGCCCAGATATCTTTACTTTACTCCAGTCACAAAATATAAATCTGAATAATCACTCAAAGCTCAGATTCTTTGTTTAAGGATTTTTTTCCAGACAGCAAGCAAAGTTGGATTGCTGCCCTAAAGAATATTGCCAGTCAATTAGTTCTAAGTGTAGAAGACTCACTAGGTACATTATTCATAGGAACAAAGGAACTGCAATAATGGATCAAACCAGTGGCAAGTTCCTGTCACTGATAGTGGACAGCATGAGACCACTCAGATGAAGACACAGTAAACTCTAAGTGGACATTTAGGCTATAATTTTCAAAGCCACTTAAGGGATTTGGACACCTAATTTCCATTCAGATTAAATGGAGGAGGTTTCTAAATTCCCTAGCATGCTTAGAAAAAATCTCACTTTTATTGTTTGTACGGGTCCCATTAAAATGTTTTCCCCCTGCTATGTTGTTGATAGAATAGTGCAGTGTGAATAAAAGTGGATATTATGATATGAATAAGATTATAAAAAATATGAAGCAAAACTACCTTTTATAATGAACTACCTTTTCCTTCCACCTTTTCCCTCCTAATGTTCCCTGTCTTAGAGCCCAATTCTGTGAGATCATGGGAGCACTTGACTGTGAGTAGTTCACCTCACAACACTGGGCCCTTTCTGATGGAGCATTACAATCCATACTCTGCCATGAATATTGATGGAAATTAAATCAGATCCCAAGAATGTCAGTATAATTTTTCTTTTGTGTGTGTGTGTTTTCGAGGTGAACAAGTGAATAATGTATTTAGTATTTGATTGCATACTCAATACATCATGTTAGCAATTCATCATTATAAACCATTAATATTAATTTTCACTAAATATGGAAGCCTCACATAATCAGCAATTTCCTCATCAATTTGGGAAAATCAAATTCATCACTAAAAATTACCTATAATATTAACAGTAAGATGCTGTCCTGGTATTGCAAATAAGTAACATAGGTCTAATCCATGATAGCTCATGACATTTTTTTCTTCTTGATACCTGAAACGTGTGTCAAGAATAACTATCAGTCTGTTGCTTTTCATTAGATAAAGAAAAAAAATCAGGAAAGGATGTTTTGAAGCATTCCCTCCCTACCACCACCTAGTTTGATTCTTAGTTCATATGCTGTTTGTGTTTAATGTTAGTTATTGATGAAAAGAGGAAATAATTTGGGGAATGTTAAGAGATGTTATGATTGCTTAAGATAAAGAGTCAGACTGCTCATGGACTTGTGTAAGTACCTCATTGTGGGAAAAGGTGTAAGGACTAAAATGCACATATACAATATTAAAAAACCTAATCCAAACCCCATTGAAGTCAATGAAACTCTTCCCATTGACTAGAACGGGCTTTGTAGGATGAACAAAATGCATAATTCAGATTCTCTCCACCCCTCCAAGTGTTGAGACCTCTATTCTTAGCTTCCTTGGGGATATATTTTACGCTTAAATGAAATATAAATATCTTCTAGGGTATCGGAATTTGCTTGAATGGCTGCTCAATGTTTGGGGACATGAGCAAGCCATTTCATGTCATGAACAGAGAATTATTTTGCTGAGCAACATTTTTTTTAACTGAACAACCAGGAGCACACATAATTAAAATACCTGAGTGAATACTAATGCTGCAAATATTATTTATCATCATTTATTAACAATTTGTCATACAACATTCATTGAGATTTATTAGCATTCTGCTTTTTGTGAAACCTGGATATGGCATCTATCGTAAGAACTTACATGGCTCCTTTTAACGTAGTAGCCAAGCACTTTACAATAATTACAATGTTATTTCTTTTTTACAGATGGTGAAGTGAGGCAGAATGAGTTAAGGCCACATTTTGAAAGGTATTTATGCTTTGCTGTGATCAACATTGCAATGCCTAACCAATTTAGCAGCCTAAATTTAAAAAAGGATTTAGGAGCCAATTGTCAAAGGGATTTTGGCTGTTAAGGGTTAGATTCACAAAGAAACTTAAGCATGTTGACAATGGTCATCACACCTAACATCCAGGCACCTAGAAAATCACTGGGATGCACAAAGCTTGAGTTCAGTTCCCAGGCTCCCAAAACAAGAATGAGGGGAGAGAGAAGCTTCAGAATGGGATTCAGAAAAGCCAGCAACCTAGATATTGCCTTGTGCAAAATAGCCAATGGGAGGTGCAAAGCTGAGGGGTGTGTGCCAAGTATTACCCTTCTCAGAGATAGGCACCTAAATCTAGGCTTCAGGACAGTGGCGTAGCCAGCATGGGATATTTGGGTGGGCCCTGACTTCAGGTGGGAGTGCAGAAGCTTGCTCCTGCCTCACCAGCGCTACTCTGCCTGCCTCACCAGCGCTCCAGCTTGTGAGTGGGGTCAGGGTACGGGGGGGGCTTGCCCTGCTCTACCTGCTCAGCCCCAGCAGAAGTGCCAGGTGGGCAGAGTAGAGCAAGCCCCTGCACTCCGACCCTGCTCTCTGGCATGAGCGCCAGGCAGGTGGGCAGAGCAGAGCAAGTGCTGGGGCCAGAGCAGAGCCAGGGCTGGAAGGTGGGCCTGGATGCTAAGTTGGTGGGCCATAGCTTACCCAAGCCCACCTGTGGCTATGCCCCTGCTTCAGGAAGGCATCTTCCTCTGCTTGGGATTCTCAGCTACAAATCCTCTCTCAGGTGCCTATATTGTTTTAGCAAAAAGCTGAGGAAAAAGAAGACTATGCTCATAACTTTTAGCCCAGTCATTAGGGTATTCACCTGGGATGTGGGAGACCACTGCTTTGAGTCCTTCCTCCACCTTAGGGGGAGAAAGGTTTGAACTAGCATCTGCTACCTCTTGGGTGAGTACCCCAAAGCTCAGCTATGAGATATTCTCATGGGATATTCTCAGTCTCTCAAGCTTAACTAGTTCCACTATAGATATATTTTTTTTAAGTAATTGGAACATGAGACTGGATCTTGGGTCTCCTACCCAGGATACTGATCAAACTATCAAGCTATACAGTCAGCCTGACATGCTCCTCCTCTCTGGCTCAATGTTGATGCTGTTCCACTGTGAATAAATAATGAACGAGTCATTGGGTTAAACAGCATATTCAGCTCCATATCATATCTGGGGATTTTTTTTCTATGTTATATCTCTGATTTCTGTGTGAATTGTTTTGGGGTTTTTTTGGATTTGATGATTAATGAAATCCAAATGGTTCTGAGGTTCAATTATATTCCGATGTTTACACCACAGAAACTATTCAGACCCCCTTGGGTCTGCAAAGGGTGGACCAGAAATATAGCAAGAATAGTTATCTCTTCACTTCTGCATTTGGCCTGAGATCTGGAAGTGCTGAGTCTCATAAACATGAAAAATATTGTGGGGGACTGTTCTGTTTGTTTTTATAAAGCCTTAGAGAAGTTATTTTATCAGAAGTTGGTTACCCATCCGTAATTTTAATTTTCTACTTAAACATGGTAAGCAAACAAAGGTGAAATGAATTTGTTTCAGAAAATTTTTATCAAAAGAAATGCCATCCCAGGCCTGAACAGATTTAAAAGTAAAGCCTCTGAAGGACTGAAAGAAAAGCATGTGCAGGTCAGAGTGAGTTGAACCAGAGACCAGCTAATCAATGGTGTGGCAGACTAGTCTGATTTTGTTCACAAAAAATGATCCTGTCTCTTCTGCTTTCAACATGTTAATGAATTTTCCCTGTCAGTAGCCACAGTTATTTTAACAGTACTAGAGGTCCAGGAATAGGGTGAATGTTTCAAATCTGCTAAACAAAAAAGGAAGTAAATATTAAGAATAATAAGGCAATATATTTTAATTATATTCTGTATTCATAAATTGGTTCAGCCGATTAAAAGTACAGTTGAAAATGGAGCTGGGGAAAATATTCAAGACAAATAGTTTAGACGAGGAAAAAATCAATTTTGGTTGACCTGAAACTATTCACAAATTTGACTCAGCTAGTTCTGGCCAGTCACAAAACAGCAAGAGGAGAAAGGGGAGGTGCTGCTTCTTCCTATTATAACATTCAACCCAGTTGTAAGGGCAGCCATTTAGGACATGAGACACCCGGGTTTCAAATCTCTCCTTTCAAGCTTTTTCAATTTGCCAAAAATTCTGGAAAAAAAATGTGGTTCTGCTGACCCTGGCTGACTCCTAGCCTCTCCCATTCAGTCAGGCACATCTGCACCTGTCCCCTTGTGTTCTTACACCCCCATGTATCCTTGCACCCCTTGTCAACATGTGTCCGTCCACCCCCACTCAGACACTCACTCCCTCATCCCCATGTGGCCCTGCACCCTCCCCCATCTCCATGGGTCTCTGTGACCTACTAAGCCACACCCATCCCTATGTGGCCCTGAACTCCCTCCCCTGTCCCCATGTAGTCTTGCACTTACCTCCACCCTGTGGATCTGTGGCTCCACTCCCTTTCAGCCCCTGCCCCAGTCTGTCCTTTCCCACTAGCACTTTTGAGCTGCTGACTAACCCCTTGCAGCCCTACACTATCTGTCTCCCTATATCCCGTCTCTTGACCTGACCTGACAGGTGCTGTGAAGAAGGCAGGCTCTTTCTCTTCCCTAGCTAGCTGGGAGCTACTTCTCTGTTCTATCACCACAGCACAGTCTGGTGGGCAAAAGGCAGAACTGCAGCAACTCTCTGGCAGAAGCTTTTTTCTGGGCAAAAAGTTAATTATGCACATGTGCAGTGGTGCAGAACTCTCCCAGGAGTCATTACAGAAATAGCAAGGATTTATGATGGCCAATGCACTCAGAGATATAACAATTCACACTGGCATCATTTTTTTGTTTTCTTCATGGAAATTAGGAAAACTAATTTAAAAGAAACACATACAGCTCAAGCTGAGTGCAGATACAGCATGGGTGACAGAAGTTCTTTTCATTATAAAGATAAGCCTCTTGAAGAGTATTAATTTTTTAATACTAAGACCAATATAAGAGAGCCAAGGTCTCCCTTATATACCATGGACTAATGATGGATTAGTAGGCTGGCATGGTTTTTGCTTCTGTTGTTTCTTCACCTGGAATTCAGTTTATCAGTGCCCATAGTGATCATGGGTTGCCAAGTAATCCAATCTGATACAAAATACTTCTAATTTATTATTATGAGCAAAGAATTTTGTTATGTCCTCAACCTGAAACTTGTCAAAGTGCAAAATAGGATGACACAATTAGGAATTACATACATGACAGTATAAAAGATGTAAAAGATGTCTTGTACATTGTCAGATTGGCTGTAAGTTGGCTTGATACAAACAGATATGGGTCTGAACCACAGCCTTAGATCCAAAGCCCCTTAGTTTTGGGGAACTAAAGACTTGGTTTCAAACTTTATATTGAGCTTGTTATAAGATAAAAAACAAAGCCCAGAATTTTGATGTCTTTGAATATGGAGGAAGTATAGTTTTAAATTTTGTAACTTGGATGCATATCGAGTTATAAACATAAGACAATGGCAATCATTTATCCTCAAAATAGGCATCATAATGCTTTTTCATATGTAGATCTACTTTTTATGTGTAAGTTCAGAAGTCTCCTTATCAACTTTGTTGCCACAAGGGTAAGAGGGGAAAAAATCAGCAACTTAAAGTTTTAGGTAGAAGAATGCAGGCTGGTTTTAAAGGAGCCTAAGGGAGTTAGATAACCAAATCCCATTGAATTTACAAGGGATAAAAGCCTATAAGCTTCTCTGAAAATCCCAGCCTTAAGACCTAATCATTCATGGGTGTCCTCAACTCGAATTGAATTGAAGGAGGGCTGAGTTCCTGGTCTGAAAATCAAATTATTCTTTTAGTTAGCAAAGTATTTTGGGTTACATGAAACAAAGGACTATACATAGCAAAGCACATTAGGGGTGAAAATGTCTATTTGATGCAGCAGTATATGTTGCACATTGGGGAGATTCAAGCCTGGTGAGAGAAAGCTGTGTTTGCATTGTCAAAGTCCGTCAAGGGTGTCATCATCAGAAGGAAGGTTGAAGATGATGTAGGGACTCCATAGGATTCAAGTGCAAACCCCGTCAACGGCCAACACTCTCAGCTTTTGAGGTACTTCGGGCCAGCACCAGCTGTCCAATAGAGCTATGTTTGCAGGTCCTATGCACAGAGGCACTTTCCATCACTCAGAGCCAAGTTACATGGACAGAGTCATCTTCTGTTGGTGTTATTTATCAATTTATATTGGTGTAAATTAGAGCAAAATAAGTCAATCTAAATTATTTCATTATTCAAGAAAAAATCTATTTTATATCATATTCCATACTCTATTATTCTGCAATAGGTTACTGTCATATTTTCGGCCACTAACAAGTAGAGGGTGGAGAATCCAAGAGAGGTAGACTGAAGTAAAACTGAAGCATTCTGATTTATTCAGTTTAACAGAGACAAGCCCTGACCTTACAGAAGTCAAGGAGAAGTTTACCACTGATTTCAAGGGGACCAAAATTTCAAATGTGAGAAAAATGCAACTTCCAAATTTATCACTGGGTTACAGAGTTCTTCAATTCTCTAAAATATGTTTAAACAAGACTTATGTCTCTTTTAAGGTTGATTCATAGATTTACACTGCATGCGCATATATCTACAAATATTCTGAAAATCACAGGTAAAGTAATCAGAAGACTCCCCAGTGCAATCTCTAGCAGTATCTCATAACAATGTAGAAAACTAATCAAGCATTAAATTCTCTACCTTTCAGACAGAAATGCACCTGGTGAGCGTACGACTCAACTCATTTTTTTATAGAGATAGTGTTGTCAATGTGCAACATTAAGCATTTTCTTTCCTTACAAAAGGTTTTTCCTATAGTATAATGAAAAACATAAACAAGCAAACACAAGCTTTATCCTTCATTTGTCTGTCAGACTTGAACTTGCTTCTTTTACCTTCTTCTTTGTTGTACAAAGGGAAAGACGATAACAGAAAATGCAGCGATGACCAAAGTGCTAACTGCCTTTTTTGTTTCAGTTTTCATCAAAAAGTTTAACAGTGATTGGACAACTAACAGGATGAAAAGGTGTAGGATCTGAGCATAAAATAGGGAAAGAACAAATTAAAAATTACTTAGGCAAATTAGATGTCTGAGTTGGCAGGACCTGATGAAATACATCCTAGAATACTTAAAGAACTGGCTGAAGAGATCTCTGAGTCATTAATCGTTATCTTTGAGAACTTGTGGAGGACTAGAGAGATCCCAGAGGACTGGAAAAGGGCAAATATAGTATCTATAGAGAGGGAAATAAAGATAACCTAAGGAATTATAGACTAGTTAGCTCAATTTTGATATCTGAAAAGATAATGAAGCCAATAATCAAACAATCAATTTGTAATTACCTAGAAGATAATTATGTGATAAGTAAGAGTCAGCATGGATTTATAAAGAAGAAATCATGTCAAACCAATCTAATACTGGTAACAAGCCTTGTGGATGGGGGTATGGAAGCAGAAGATGTGACACCTTGACTTTAACAAGGTTTCTAATACTGTCTCACTTGACCTTCTCATAAGCAAACTAGGGAAATATAGCCTACATGAATCAACTATAAGGTGGGTTACACAAATGGTTGGAAAACAATACTCAGAGAGCAGCTATCAATGGTTCACAGTCAAGATGGAAGAGAATATCTGCTGGGCCCGGTTCTATTCAATATCATCATATATTATTTGGATAATGTCATAGAGAGTACAATTATAAATTTTGTAGGTGATACCAAGTAGGTTTGTAGGTGATCTTGACAAGGCAGAAAACTGGCCTGAAATAAATAGGATGAAATTCAATAAGGACAAACGCAAAGTACTACATTTGCACAAATACAACATGGAAAATGATTATCTAGGAAGGAGTACTGCAGAAAAAAATCTGCGGGTTATAGTGGATCACAAACTAAATATGAGTCAACAGTTGAATGTTGTTGCAAAAAACACGAACATCATTCTGAGTTGTATTAGTAGGAATGTTGTATTCAAGACACAATAAGTAATTCTTCCATTCTACTCAGAGCTGATAAGGCCACGACAGGAGCATTGTGTTCAGTTTTGGGCACTATACTTTAGGAAAGATGTGGACAAATTGAAGACAATTCAGAGGGAGAGCAACAAAATGAATAAAGGTCTAGAAAACATGATCTATAAGGAAAGATTAAAAAAATAATAGGTTTGTTCAGTATGGAGAAGAGAAGACTGGTGGAGGGACATGATAACAGTCTTCAAGTATATAAGAGGTTGTTATAAAGTGAAGGATGATAAATTTTTCTACTTATACATGGACAAGAGGTAATGAGCTTGAGTTGCAGCAAGGGAGATTTAGGGTAGACATCAGGAAAAAGACTTTGTAACTGTAAGGATAGTTAAGCACTGGAAGAAATTACCAAAGGATTTTGTGGAATCTCTATCATTGGAGGATTTTATGAACAGGTTAGACAAACAACTGTCAGGGATAGTCTACGTAATACTTAATCTTGCATCAGAGCAGGGGAATAGACTAGATGACCATTTGCAGTCTCTTCCAGTCCTACATTTCCATGATTCTGTACGCAGAATTCTTCTGATCAATATTAAACTGAAATTGCCAGACATTTTACACTTAATTCAGCTGATGAAAATATAGAATTATTTTGGATAAACATCAACTTGAAGAAAGTAAGGGACAATTCTTGTAATTATACCATAAATGCTGAAATAATCTGACCTATGAATGTTCTTGTATGAATATGTTCCATAATTTTCATGTAATGTTTTTCTGTTTAAATTTAGAGGAGAACTGACTTCCAGTGCCAAGAGCTTAGAAAAATGCCTTTCAAAATAGTTAGCTAACTGATTGCTTCTGGTTGACTTGCTCAGAGTTCAGTGTTGTTCTCAGTAATAACTCTGGCTTTTGAGAAGCTATTTTAACATGAATCAAGGAGGCTGTCAATGACCATAAGAAAGATAGGCTGGTTTTTTTTTTCCAAAAAAAAAAGTGAGTTGTCCAGAGCATACATATTTATACCTACTGGCAGAGAAAATTCCACAGTACCCTAGATACCACCTAAAGCACTATACTGGATAGATATACTAAGAAGGAATATGTTACAGTTCTGGCAAAACTCACTACTACATAAACTGGGGACATAACTCTTGAATGATGTTACCAGATGTAATGCTGATAAAGAGCATAGCAGTATCCCTTATGAATTGGTAACAATATCAGTGGCTCTGTAACCACTCTAACTGTACTAAATACTCCTTATTTTCAGTGATATTTTCCACAATATTTTTCACCCAATTATTAAAATGTCTGCAGAATAATCTGCCATGAAATATTGTGGAAGCAGTTGGCACAGGAACATAATAATTGCCATATAGGGTCAGACCTGAGATCCACCTACTCCGGTATCGTGTTTCTGATGGTGACCAGTACCAGATGTTTCACAGGAAGGGGTAGGAACCTGAAGTAGGCAGATATGGAATAATCTGCCTTCACAATGGGATTCATCCTTATCTCTAATAGAGATTGACTTAAACCCTGAAGCACAAAAATGTGTTATTAATAGCTAAGATTAAGGCTGCGATTTTGTCATGGGTGTTGCGGAAGTTATGGAATCCACTATTTCCAGAGACCTCCATGACTTCAGCTCATGGTTGCTGGGTGCTGTGGAGTACCTCAACGCCCAAGGCTGTGGGGATCCCCACAAGCTCCCAGACACTGCAGCTCCCCGTTTTGTCACAGATAACTTTAATAAAAGTCATAGACAGGTCACAGGCTTCTGAGAATTCTTCTTTATGTCCACTTTTACTAAAAATATCCCTCGGCCCACTCCACTTCCCACAGACCCCATTGGTCTGGGACATCGAACCGCAGTGGGAACCGCGATCGGCCGAACCTGCGGATGAGTCAGGTAAACAAACCAGAGCGGCTTGCCATGGTGCCTACCCTGGCGGGCCGCGTGCCAAAGGTTGTCGATCCCAAAGGTATATTGGCACAAGTTTAATTTAACTAGTACTTGGAATTAAAACAGATAGCTAAGTATTCTTTTCCAATAGCAACATATATTTACTGTGAGGAAAGGGAAAGGAATACCTCTATTGATGCTTTTTATCAAACACAGATAAGATGCTTCTGTGTTTCTTATATAATACAATTAATTGATTATGTATTTAAATAAACAGGGTAAACAGATTACTTATCTGGAACTAGTAAAAATGCATCACTTTTTTCTTATTTCTGTTCTATTCTAGACACGGGCATACTGAAAATTGATGTGAGTCTTTCATCTTAACATAATACAATGCCATAAAGAGTCAGCTAGCACTTAATCAGTGCAAAAGGAAACAAAAAAATCTTTGAGAACTTATATAATTAAAGTTGTAGCTATATAGACAAGTGCTGAAATGTTTGCCTGCTTCTCTACTTTCAATACATTTATTTTTAGTTCAACAGAATTGATTTTATTTGAGAATGACATAAAACTAGTTTAGTAGTTGCTGTATATCAGCATAACTATTTCATATGTGCAAAAGACAGAGGGACAGTTCCTCAGGTATAGCCCCATTGACTTGGAAGACGATATATACTGGCTAAGGATATGGCCCATCAGCATGAGAAATGAACCCGTGATCAGACTGGGCTCTGATGAGATTTCTATCCATGAAGTATAGCAAAGAAGTGTGATTTCATCCTCTAGTATTTATAAAGTATCTTTTATAATTTGCTTTCAGTTGAAACCACATTCTCTGGCCTTGGAGAATTTTCCCCTGAATCTGTTTCCTACTGTTATTTTATTACACTTCTGGCAACCTCAAAAACAATGTTGGTAACTTCAATTAATTTTTTAGTGGTCATCTTTACTTAATGGATAACATTATCCAGACACTTTAAGCCACAGTATTCAAACCTTGGTGATTAAATGTATAAACATCCTGACAACAGTCTTCAGTGTTAGCTACTACTTTCTTTAAAAAATATCAATGAATTATAAGTGGAGACTGTTCCCCAGAGGCAGCAACATTTTATAAAACACTCTTGTCAGTGCAGTTAGGCCAAGCCAGAACAGCTAATGATTAGATGGTTGAAGACAGCATCACAAAACGACTTTACCAAAGATTGTAGGCTGATATGATTTGGCATAGCTCCACTGACAACAGAGCTAAGGAAGTTTATACCAGCTGAGGATCTGGCCCAAGCATTTATCTTTAACAGAGAGATAAAACTTTTTAAATTTGTTTAGACTACTTTAAGGAAACATATTTCTAGTTAAACAGTTCAGTAAGCCCTATTATCTACCTTGAACTCTATGGCTGATCTTCTGAGAAAAGTCTGAGTAGTCATGACTGATCCAAGTAGTTAGAGATTAATATACCTAGAAATGGAATTCCTTCCCTGTTTAGGATTGATTCATCTGGGACAAAGGTAACTGTCATTGCTGATCTAATGAGTGTTGGACAGCAATTTACATCATTCACATGAAATTGTCTGTTAGGGAAAGTTGTACATCGACATCCTGTATAACTTGTTTGTTTTAGTTGTTTTTAATGGTTTTATCTTAACTCCTTCTATACCTGCATATTTGTGATTTATGATTAGATTCAAAGAGCTACTCTTCTGACAGCAGTGTCAATAGCTGACTAGCATACGTTGGTAGCATCAATTAAATGCCTACATTTTTTTTCTGAGTGCAAGATTTGAGATCACTTGAGAAAATTATTCCATGTATCATTATTAGTACTACTACTAGTAGCATTGTCAATCACCATTATAACTGTGATTTAGCTGTTTTGGTTTGTTTTTTTTTCCCTCCCAAAACAGGTACTTCTGCTTCTAATATATCGGTAAAAACATTAAAACATCTATAAGCCATTGACTTTCAGTGAGATGTTTAAAAATAGAACTTAGGCTTTTAAGTCACTTAGGTACTTTCAAAAGTTTTACCCTTTGCTCTTAAGTGATCTACATGGAGTAATTTATCAGCATAACTATACTGTTATAATTATACTGCTATAGTTATGCCAGCATAACGCTCCATGCAGGGATTCTTATCTGGAGTAATAGTAACTTTTTACGATTTCGCTTTAATCACTTTGAAGGCAATGTAAGCTTAACTAGAACAAAAATTATACCAGTAAAATTATAGCAGTATATTTATGACATTAACTTTCCCTGTGGAGACAAGCCCTTAGGCACATCTGACAATGGAATTTAGATGCTTTGGGAAATTTTAACCTTCTCTCTTAAGAGCAGGATAATTATATCAATGTAGATATGCCATTAAATTTCTGCATGTAGATAAGACACATCTTTTTTTCTTTCCATTGTCCTTCTTTGGAAGTGTATTCTTACAGACAGAGGTAAGGTGAGTCAGATTCTGGCCTCTACTGAAATGGCACAGAACAGCCTAAAAGTCTGATTAACCAGGTATCTGGATAGACTCTATGACAGCCCCTCTTTAGTCTCAAACATATAGATGTTACTGAGCAAAAAAGGGTCATGGATAGGTCATTTCTGTGCTCTGGCAATTCCTGAATGCTGGATGTAAGTTCAAGTGATTTGGGGGTTGCTCCAACTCTTTTTGGAAACCTGACCTCTCCCAGACCAGAGCCAGAATTGGGCCCAAACGACTGATTGGTCAGACCGGAGAATGGAATCTGTTTTCTTAGCAGTAAGTGATGCTACTAGCAGATAGATTGTAGGAGAGATTTTAACCGTGAATGTACTGAAGCCAGACTTAAATGCTGATAAGTCTGTTTGTCCAAGATTTAAAAAGAAAAAAAAATCCTGTCCAAAATGGACACAAAAAGTAAAAATTTCAAAAATTTTCAGAACCTGAAAATCACTTTCTAACTAACAATTGTTTTGTCAAAAATTTCCTGGTCAGCTCTACTCAATGACTTTCTACTCAGAACTCTCCAGTGCCCAGCAAAGATACTGAGATTGAGTACAGAATTGCCTCATAAAGAAGCTGATCCACTGTTTTTCAGTGGTTCCCCATAAATGGGTTCCAGTGTGTACTGCATATAGAATATTATTTTGTGGCAGATTTTATATCACGTGAGGTGTTTAAAACAATATTTTATGTCTTTCTGAAAGACATTCTCCACTTCAATCAGCATTTATGGCCTGTGTTAAGCAGGTTGCCCTAGATGATCATAATGGTTCCCTCTGGCCTTAAAATCTATAAATTCGTTCATCAATTTACATTAGTTCTAAGATCTTTGTGCTAGGTGCTCAAATACTTTGTTTATGAGAGAGGCACAAAAGCCTAAAATGATGGCACATGCTCAGTACCATGCCCAAAAAGAGCTGAAACAGAACTTTTATTCTTAGATTTATTCTTTTCAGATTCCATAGACTTTTGATATTGTTATGTTTGAAATGAAGATATTCTGTTCAACCCATCTTCAAGGGTTTATTTAAAATCTTTCAGATAAAAAGTGCCATAAAACTGGTGGATGACGTACACAAATTCACTTCTATTTTGCAGTAAACAAAAAGACAAACAATTGCTTCTTGGCCCCTGTCCTGGAATCCAGCACTAACTAACTAAAAGCTTTTCTTCCTGACCAGTACACAAACAATGTACTATAATAGCTGATTGCTGAAGTGGCTTCCTATCATTCTGATTCAAAGTGACAAAGCTAAGCAAGAAATAAATACTGCCAAAATGATTAGGGGAGAAGTCAAGGGCTAAATCTCTGTTGTTATAGCGTTGTTTTATAGAATGTTATTATGATATCCCTTCTCATCATATATCTGTGATTCACATTAGGTAACTGTAGATTCTGTGGAGTTGATTGACCTTACTAGTATAACAAATGGTTTTCCCTGAGTAATTCTTATATTATTCCCAGAAACATTAACTATGATCAATCTGAACAAAGACAGCTGCCTATCTTTAAATATCGTTGAAATCATATTGATTTGATATAATTCGTTAGAGGTACAGAAGAGCTAGAGTAGACAGTGTTGTAGGCTTCATGTTAATCATTTTCAGTCTGAAAAAACATATTGTTTCTTATACATCAGTCTATACCACTTGTAATGTGATTAGGGTGATTCAGACTAAGCTGTATAAAACACCTAAAGCCACTGTAGAGTTCTTAGGCCACACACATCATAAACTTATCTCAATGTAACAACCTTGTAGTGAATTTGTTTTGTGAAAACTAATTATGTGACATTTGCAAATGATGTTACACCTGTCTTTCTGCCAGAAAGTTAAACTAAAATGAGTGACCGCGAAGTTGATGGCCATGAGCTCAGAGCAAAGCTTGCAGTCTCTACACTCATGAGATGCTATAGCAGAAACTGTGCAGACAATATGAATATACAGGGAAAAATTATCTGAATATAACCAGCAAATACATTTTTTCCCGACCGCTAATGGTAAGTAAATGTTTAAGTTAGTTTGACTGTAGTGTTTGAAACAGGTTTGTGACATTACTGGTTACATCAAGATCATTTCCATCTAGGACCAATTACTTTCTCCTCACCTCATGGATTTGGAAATGGACCAGTTTCAGAAAAAATTGGGCCTAATTATTACTTACAACTGATTAATACTGGTGAAATTTGGTTGACTTTAATGGAGTCACTGCTTATTTACTTCAGTGAAAGAAATTGAATAATCAGATACTTCAGGAGAAACCTTGGCCCTATAAAAAAATCAATGTGACTGTTACCATTGACTAAAGGGGAGCCAGGATTTCCATCCCCATGTTTAATTAAATACTCTCTTTTCCTTGAAAGTTTATAATCTGAGACTTTAAGACAAGCCACCTAGCTTTGAAGCAGAGCTAGCTGGAAAATGGGAATAATGGGAACTTTCCTATGGGTCCAGATTCCAGAATAGCAGGATCCATTGTTCTGAAAGCAATTTATTCCTGGCAAGTCTAAAAATGAGCCCTGTCATAAGATCCATTTTGACCACAGTTATGAAAACTGACTCAAAGTCTGGTGTAATGTTTCATAACAGATACGGATTTCAGAGTAGAAAACATGAAAGAATTTGATACTACTAAGATTCACTGTAATTAATTTTTCATAAAGCAGCTTTGAGATTTTCAGATAGTTATCAGTTTGATTAATGCAAACTCCACTCTCTCCAACTCATTGTAACTAACTAAAAAGTCTTTGAACAAGCCAGGAACAGAAATAATTAGTAAGTGGAAGTGTTAAGTTGTCTGCATAGTTTTGCATATCGCAGCCTGACCTCCTATAATGCAGAGTGGAACTGTGGTTAACAACATAGATTTTTGATAACTAAATACCTAAAATAAGCTTTTTAATATTTTCATTCCCCAGGCACTCCTTGGAAAAATAAATAAATAAATGCACAGTCTTGCAGAGCTTATTCACATGAATATTTTTTGCCATCAGTTAAGTGGCAGGTCAAAGAAAATGAAAGCTGTGTCCATTGTTTCATTTGCAAGGAGTGAAGCTGAATACAGTTTAAGCTGAGTGAGTGGAACTTTATTTAAAACTGTGCACTGATTTCTCCATGTGGTTCTGTTGCTTCCACTCTAACTCCCCACATTGCCTGTTTTGTTGTTGTTTTTTTTAATGCAATACACCCAACAGTGAACAGTGGTGAGCCGAGGATTGGCAGGGCATCTCCCCATTGAAAGCACAGTCTGGTTTTTCAGCACCCATGCCCCAAGTGTTTCCTGTCCTCCCCTTTAGCACAGGCATATTTTTGGGGGGTCGGGGTGGGAGAGACTGGACTCTTGAACAATCAAGGACTTTTCCAGATGGTTTCATACCTAGGTGAAGACTCATAGGATAATAACATCCTTTCAGAGTCCATAGGGAACACTAGGCACATCCTCTCCACTAGGTTTCAGTTCAGGGCTCAATGATGGACAGCTATACTCAACAACCTGTGGTACTAAGATGCTGTGCTCCCATCCAATTCCTACCCCAGCCTTCTTTAGCTTCCCAGAGTAAATCACTCCAATCAAGTATCTGACCCACATGGTCAGTCACCTGCCTATCCTTGGTAGGTTTGCAGTGGTCTGTGCTGTCAGGTCTCAGACTTCAGAGAAGCCTCTGCTTCCATTCACTATCTGACTCTGAGCTGCTCTGCTCCCCTTTTTAAAGCCATGCTTCAGCTTGTGCAGGCTTTACAGGTGTGGCTGGGTGGGGCCACTAGGGCCCAAAGCTGTTCCTTACCCCCTTGTTCTCCAGTGTGGAGTTTATATACCCTATCACAACCAGCAATAACAGTTCTTCCAGGGAACATGGGCCCTCTGTCTCCAGTTCCACTGATCATGAGTTTCCTTCTTCCCAGTGGAGTTGGCTTGAGACCGAGGCGTATATTACATTGGTGGATGTGCAGGTGAATGAACTGGTGATGGACAATGATCCCACACTTTCACAGGCCTTGGGTGGCAGACCAGTTCTCGCCCACAGGCAACCTGCCAACCTGAAACATATTCTCACCAGTAACTGCACACCACATCATAGTAACTCTAGCTTAGGAACCAATCCATGCAACAAACCTCGATGCCAACTCTGCCCACATATCTACAACAGCGACACCATCACAGGACCTAATCAGATCAGCCACACTATCACCTGTTCATTCACCTGCACGTCCACCGAGGTAATATATGCCATCATATGCCAGCAATGTCCCTCTGCTATGTACATCGGCCAAACTGGACAGTCGCTACGGAAAAGGATAAACGGACACAAATCAGATATTAGGAATGGCAATCTACAAAAACCAGTAGGAGAACACTTCAACCTCCCTGGCCACACTATAGCAGACCTTAAGGTGGCCATCCTGCAGCAAAAAAACTTCAGCACCAGACTTCAAAGAGAGACTGCTGAGCTTCAGTTCATCTGCAAATTTGACACCATCAGCTCAGGATTAAACAAAGACTGTGAATGGTTTGCCAACTACAAAACCAGTTTCTCCTCCCTTGGTTTTCAGACCTCAACTGCTAGAACAGGACCTCATCCTCTCAGATTGAACTAGCCTCATTATCTCTAGCTTGCCTGCATATATATACCTGCCCCTGGAAATTTCCACTACATGCATCTGATGAAGTGGGTATTCACCCACGAAAGCTCATGCTCCAAAAGTCTGTTAGTCTATAAGGTGTCACAGGATTCTTTGCTGCTTTTACAGTCTCATTTGTTTTCATCACTGAGTCCACTTTTCATTATTCTATGGATATGGTGGGGAGGAGGTGTGGTGGTCAAACTCCCATTTTCAAGAAAATTCCTTGAATTCTTGAAAGACAAATTGGTACCTGCTGTCACTGAATAAAATGACCAGAATTATTATCTTGCAAAGTGAGCCTTCAGTTTGCCAATCTCTGACTTGCTTCTTTTATCAGGCAGGGCATCGACCTCCTAAGAATTAAAGTAGTAATCCACTGAAATCAATTACTGACTTTCCTTGAAGGTAAATAAGTCCTCTTACACTTTTTCCTATGGTTGGGTGGGCAGCTCATGCGGTTAACAGTCTTTTTTCTGCTGGCAGTTATCACATTACTGGCCAGTGTGACATCTTTCTATCAAGGAGTGGAGTTGTATGTTCATTCCCAGCCAGTAAACACTCTCAAGCCCTAAGTTAGCTGTCAATGGCCAGGTATAAGGCATGCCATACTTATGTAATGAGGCAAGGACAACAGCTCTCTGTCCTCAAAATATCATTCCATCCTGCATACTCAGCATCTCTTTCAATTGAAAATATGATTCTGATCCTATCCGTATTTTGGCTTCTTTTTCGAGTAGATGCATGTATTACACTTTGGTGTGTGCATGCCCAGTATACTGGAGCCAGAGGATTATGCCTAGCAGTACCCGTAGAGGAGCAACACTTGTGCCTTTTGGTCATAGCCCTCCCCTTGAGGTGGCACCACCTGGACATCCCCCGCTCAGTTCCTTCTTACCACCTGCGGCTGGAGTCAGAGCTCTGTGTGGTCTAAACCTCAAAACCTCTCACGATTTTAGTGTCTTTTTTCTAGTTGTATTAGTTAGTAGTACCCTTAGTGTTAGATATACTGTTAGTTGTATTTATTAAGTCAGGGGTCAGCAACCTCCAGTACGCGGCTCACCCGGTTAAGCACCCTGGAGGGTCAGGCCAGTTTGTTTACCTGCTGCGTCGGCAAGTTCAGTGGACTGCGGCTCCCACTGGCTGTAGTTCGCCGTCCCAGGCCAATGAGGGCGGTGGAAAGTGGCGCAGGTCAAGGGATGTACTGGCTGTAGCTTCCTGCCACCCCCATTGGCCTGGGATGGCGAATCACGGCCAGTGGGAGCCGCGATCGGCTGAACCTGCCGATGCGGCAGGTAAACAAAGTGGCCTGGCCCGCCAGGGTGCTTACCTTGGTGAGCTGCGTGCCAGAGGTTGCCGAGCCCTGTATTAAGTTTTCCCCTCTGCTGTCCAAACTGGGGTTTAAACATTGTCCACTGTGTAGGGGAGTGATCCCCAACAATGACCCCACATGCAGTGCTTGCGATGCTTGGGTGAGGCACAAATCAAGAAGTGGTGTGTTCGATCTGTAGATCATTCACAAAATGGACTCAGGTGGCTAGGGACCTTCACTAAAGCAGCATCTGTTCCAACAAGTCACATGGCCTGCTTTCACAGCAATGCCCTTGTGAGATTGGAGATTGCCTCTGGGATATGAGAGTGCTGTCGCTTTGTACTTTGGAGCATGTGCCTCTCCAAAGAGCTGTAGGAGCTGTTCCCCACTGAGTGTAGAAAACAAAATTTTGCATAAGTGCAATTGAGACCACTCCTAGTCTTGTGGGTACTCTTCTACTTCTCCGAGGAAGAGTGTGGACCAGCATGGGGCTAATGTTGATGCTCGGAATGGCAAGGGTACCGCTACCTGTTCCCTACTACCAAGTAGGGAATTTAGAGACCCTGTACTGTTGACTCTAGTTCTGGCCCCAGCACATCCGTTGAGTCTGGTACAGATGAAGGCAATGCTGGCACTGACTGTTACCATGTTGGCAGCACACCTGGTGACTACAGACACCCTCTGCCTTTCCATAATGACCTCTCCCTTGGTCAAAGACTTTGCCAGGGCTGCATGGCTTATAGCCCTGTTGGCTGGACAGGCCTCTGAACTTTTGAGTCTGTTGGCATTGCAACCTGATGTTCCCCTTTCACAGTCTGTGGAAGCCGGGCTGCTACCAGGCTTGGTGCAAGAGACCTCCTGGGCACCGTAAGCTCCTTGGCATTGTTGCATTTGTTACCACCTTTGTTACCATGATGGCTCTCACCACCCTCCATCAGCTCCTTCTGTTCTGCCGCTGACTTCAGGTCAACACCTCTTTCGGCACCAGTATACTCAGTGCCAGCAGTACCACTCCATCATTGGCACTGGTCTCTGCCTCATTCTGGGTGATGGATGACTCAGACAGTTACTGACTCCCACAGGACTAGCTCGACCTTTATCCCTTGTACCCCAAAACTCCTCAGCCACAAGGTCAAGATCTTCCTTCTTCCTCTCTCTATTGCCTGACCTGCATCCAGGACCATTTACTGAGCACTGCAGGCACCAGGATTAACACTTGTCTTGTGGTCAGTACAGGAGGCCCTGGCCTGGTGCCTATTGTCTCCTTCTGCTCGTGTTGTGCCTCCAAGGATTTTCATCTTTTTTCTTGAGGCTTCTCTGCTGCATGCCCCATGTCTAAGCATCTACCTAATGTGAGATCACCTTCCAGTGGAGCCACTCCTGGAGGTCCTGATCTCAAGTGCTGCAGACTATGCTATCCTGAACTAGGGAGTCTGTCAAGTCCCCAAAATGTAGCATCCAGTGTGCAAAAGGCGGGGTTTATTTCTTCCCCTTCATATAGGCCTGTGCTGAAAAATCTGTGTCACACCACAGTTTTGTTCTGTTTGGGGGAGCAATAGGTTCCCAAGGCTCCTAGAACTGTTTTGAGGCTAGGGGCTTCAGAGTCATGCAGACCATTCTCCCTTGTTCCTCAATAAAGTATAATAATAGTTTTTACTTTCCAGCTGTTGTCACCCACCTGCATGGCCAGTTCAGACTTCTCCCTCCACCGGCTCCATCACAAAACTCTACAGACAAAGCACCATGGCTCACGCTGCCAGCAGCTGCATTTCAAAGATCTTACAGCTCAGATTCTGACACCCTGTTTAATTTGCAAGGAGTGAAGCTGAATGCAGCTTAAGTTGAGCAAATAGAAATTTATTAAACCCTGTGCACTGCTATGTCCATGAGACTGAGTTGCTTCCAGCCTAACTCCCTGTATTCCCTGATCTACTGGTCCCATCAGTAACAGTCCCTCCAGGAAACATTGATCCTCTGTTTCCAGTTCCACTGATCGTCTGCCTTCTTTGGAGTTACATAAACAAGGCCTTCAGAAAACCTTTCCATACAACTAGCTTTTTTTCTCAGTTTTTTAGTAACTGGTTTAGAATGTTCCCAGAAACAGGGCTGAAGTTCAAAACTTGTCATGTAAATTGTCTTTCCTAGGGCCAGATTTTTAACTTCTTACTTATGCAGGTGAGTAGTTACTTACCCGAGTAACAACTGGTTGAATAATTTCTCTGCAATATGAATAAGGGATTCATAGACTGGCCCTGAATGAGAAAATAAGCTTTTGGTAGGGTTGAAAAAGTCTGAGTTTGATGTAAGTGATATAATCATTTGAAAATTGCATGGTGAATGTTTCCAGTGGGAATGCTATAGGTTTGCATTTTGTAGAGTCAAGTCCTCTTCTGAGCTGTCAACCCACGTGAGTTGGTCAAGATACTGTCAGAAAATGTTTTGACATAGAAATCTCCTGGGTAGAAACATCAGGAGGAAGAGATTGTGAGTGAAAACATGCCACAGTGCTGTGAACCTCCCCCAGTTATTTTAAAAACTAGATAGTTAGTTGAAATGAGTTGGTTTCAGAATAAGAAGAGATCTGTTATGAGAAAACATATGCAAATAGTCAGTAGGTAGTGCTCAAGAATACAGAATATAATTCCTCGGATTTGTAGTCCCCAAACTATTTTTTATTGTTTCCATTTTGTTATTTCAATTCTGCTTTTCTTTATCTACTATTTTCTCCCTCCATGGTTTTGCTGGTTTAAATTTGTCCCTCAGGAACTATTCCTTAATGCTGTTAATTCCTTCTTATTAGGGTTTCCTAACGCTAACCCATATTCACATAAAAGGTCTGTTGAGTCCAATACATTGGTAGAAGAAAGGACTATTAATGTATGGACCACTTGTTATTCTGTGTAATGAAATCTACTGGCTCTATAAATCTTGTGAGGGGAATTTCCTATTCCAAGTTTGCCTCTGAGAGACACATGACAGGATCACTGAAGAAGAGTAAGTAGTCTTAAGGAAGTAGACTGGAATTTATAAGAAACCTATGTCGCTGATTCCATCTTTATTGGCCAACACCAAAATTCAAAGACCACAATGAGATGTAATTTCCTCTCTCCTCTAGTGGTGAGTGATCTAGCCAAATGCAGTCTCTTCCAGACAACCTCTATCTTGCAGGACAGGATGGGAAATGTAGTTGCGTGATTATAGTTACACATACCCTTCCCACAGAAGAGAATTGAAACCAAAAAGGAAAAGGGTTGTGCTAAAGGTTTTGCTTTCTCTACTTTGTGCTTGCTTTGTGATGGCCTTGGGTAGTCCTGTCACAACTGTGGTTAGAATGTTTTAGCGTGAGGAATAACTTCAAACTTCAAGAGCTGAGCTGATTTTGCCCAGACTTTCCACATACAAAAAATTATTTTGGACAGAGACAAAGCATAGAAAGTTTCATCCACTAACAAAAGTTTTTCAAAAGTTTGGGCAATGTGAACCCAGAGTTACAATTCAAACTATGTTGCAACCCTAATTATGGCATTTGGAATCAAGTGTTTGCTTTAATATGATTTTCATAACAGACGGTGTGAGCTGAACTAGAGTTAAGACTGAAGTTTGATTTCCATGTTAAGATCTATCTCTAATATTTATTTGAATGAAAATATAATCTATGTCCCTCTTAACACTTAATAACTTTATATGCAATGTTAAATTTGCTTGCAAGTGAGAAAGGGAGAGATGTGTAAATCTTATGAGAGATGCAGTTCATATGCTGAGGAAATGTGGCTATTCCAGTTTATATCCAAAACATTTCTATATACATTACCCTCTCTTTGCATTTTGTTTTATGCATGGATACATTAAACATTAAATAATGTCAGTGGTGAACAGTGGCTGCATATTAAACTCTGACTTATTCATCTCAAGTTCTTCAGGCTCCTAATACTATTTATCCTTCTTCATTCTGTTGGCTGCATACCTGGGTGGCATTTAAGACATGAAAATAAACTGATGGGATAAGGTGATGAAAAAGGAGAAGAATGAAAAACATGAAGACAGACTAAATATCTCTTTCAATGTGTGCATTTTGGCAGCTAGCTAGCAGCAACAGTTCTTATGATTCTGCCATTTGATGATACCTTTATTCTCTTTGCCACCTTGTCACTTAACAAATCCACTTGCAAGAATAAGTGAATATTATACCTATATGGCTGCTGGTTCAGTGACCAAACTGGAAAAAAAAGTTGGTTAGTTTCAAATCTAAACTGATTTTTTTTCAGCGTTTCTTACCTTAACAAAACCTTTCCCTTCTCCCCCAAAATCATTTAGGTCGAATGAAATGTTTTCAGAATGGAATATCATTTCAAAAGAAGACTTTTTTTTTCTAAATTAAATGCTGAAATGGTTAATGAAGAAGTGTAAAAATACCATTTTGACGTTAAAAAAATCCCTCATGTTTTATTCTGTCATAACAATTCGCTGAATTTGACGCAAATTTGTGATTAGTTTCAATCACCCCAAACAGGGAGCATTTTCTGGAAAAATTACTATTGACTGGAACATTTTTCCCAGCTTTACTGCTGAGGTCAGTTCATGGGTGGAGGAAGGGGAAAGGAAGGAGCGATGTGATGTGATTCACCTTATACACAGTACTCTGTAGGAAGAGTATTTCTTGAGAGAGAGAGCAGATCCAATGACACAGTTATTGAGTGATCCAAAGATGCTTCCAAACTCAGTGCCTCATAAAGGCTTGTTATAACTTATGTAATTAATAATAAATTCACTTCTACAGATGCATTACATTCATAGTATGTCCCATTTCAACCTCGAGATAATAAAATCTTACCTTGGTTAACAGGGGCACTCTTGATTTAGTTCTGATTTTTTCTCTTTCAGATAGTTATAGTAAGAATAATATAGTTACTGCTAAAATGAACATTGCCATTAAAGCTCTTTTCTCTGTGTATTTTCATTAGGGTAGTAAGAAAATATAATGGAGAATCTCTCAATTTCTCTTCATGCAGTTCGATGGTACATTGTAGGGGCTAATACTGAACAATTTAACAGTGATTCTTCTGCTCCGTCATTATTAGACAGCCAGTTTCCTTTATCCTTCACAATGACTTCAGAAATATAATCATGTAGAATATAGTTTTCGTCTTATTATCCGTAGTGCGAGTAGGAGTAGTTGTAATCTCATTATTTTTACTATGTGGTTGTCGGTATCTATGTAATATTCATGTGAATTTTTCTGAGGTGGAGAAATATATTTGAGTAATCTCATTTTCTCTGCTATATGGTTGTAAGATTACATATATTAAAAATCCATGACTATGTGGTGATAAAATATATAATAGTAGAATCTACAAACACTGAGTTTTTAATGAGGGCAATGTTAGACAAAAGAACTAAAATTAACTATTTACAATTTTAATGCGGCTGAAATCAGTCTCAACAATTGTATACCCATATAGGTAGTCTTTGTGTTTTTTATTTTGCAGTCATGTTTCCTCAAGGCATGTGACCAGTTAGTTTAAATGGCACTAGAAATGACCATTGAATGCCTATCCTATTTTTCTTTCATTCTACCAAAGAAGACACCTCATGTGCATGTCTATGTGTCACACATAACTATAAAAGCAGGATTTCAATAAAGGGTATCTGTATCCATAAGCCCAGAAAAAGGAGGATAGCCGTCCATGAACCAACAATGTTAGAAGTATTTAAGAATGAGAGATGGGATGGAGTTTGCATTAGCAATTGAAATATGTTGAAAAGTTGGGTTATTTAGTTCACTTATGGATAAATATCAATATAGTTCAAAGGTGAAATTCTAGTTCCACTGCAATCGGTGGCAACATTCTTACTGACGTCAATGGGCCTAGGATTTTATACCAGATGCTTATCTAAGGTTTAGCCAAACAAATCAAGTCCTTTGATCTTCAGTGACTCTTCCTTCTTGACCCATATATTTTGCTTTGAGAGGACTTTTCCTTCTTTTTTGACATGAACAAAATTCCTCAAGGGAATCTTGGTAACTTTACCCCACTTGCAGGACTTTTCTTGGTAAAAAGCTCCATAGCACTCCTCTAGCATCAGACCATCACATATTAGCACAGTAGTGTCAAGGAAATGGACTGCTTGTGTGGATTGGTCTAGGCTGAGGTTTGTAAACACCACCCTATACCGGAAACCTACTGACTGCTATACTTACCTACATGCCTCCAGCTTCTATCCAGGACACACCACATGATTCATTGTCTACAGCCAAGCTCTAAGATACAACTGCATTTGCTCCAGTCCCTCAGACAGAGTCAAACACCTACAAGATCTCTATCAAGCATACTTAAAACTATAATACCCACCTGCTGAAGTGAAAAAAACAGATTGACAGAGCCAGCAGAGTTCCCAGAAGTCACCTACTACAAGACAGGCCCAACAAAGAAAATAACAGAACGCCACTAGCCGTTACCTTCAGCCCCCAACTAAAACCTCTCCTGCGCATCATCAAAGATCTACAACCTATCCTGAAAGATGATCCCTCACTCTCACAGATCTTGGGAGACAGATCTGTCCTCGCTTATAGACAACTCCCCAACCTGAAGCAAATACTCATCAGTAACCTCACACCACAGAACAAAAACACTAACCCAGGAACCCATCCTTGCAACAAAGCCTGATACCAACTCTGTCCACATATCTATTCAAGTGACATAATCATAGGACCTAATCACATCAGCCACAGCATCAGAGGCTCATTCACCTGCACATCTACCAATGTGATATATGCCATCATGTGCCAGCAATGCCCCTCTGCCATGTACATTGGCCAAACCGGACAGTCTCTATGCAAAAGAATAAATGGACACAAATCTGACGTCAGGAATTATAACATTCAAAAACCAGTAGGAGAACACTTCAACCTCTCTGGTTACTTAGAGTACGTCTACACTACAGGATTATTCCGATTTTACATATACCGGTTTTGTAAAACAGATTGTATGAAGTCGAGTGCAAGCAGCCACACAAAGCACAATAATTTGGTGGTGTGCATCCATGTACCGAGGCTAGTGTCGATTTCTGGAGCGTTGCACTGTGGGTAGTTATCCCGTAGCTATCCCATAGTTCCCGCAGTCGCCCCTGCCCACTGGAATTCTGGGTTGAGATCCCAATGCATGATGGTGCAAAAACAGTGTCGCAAGTGATTCTGGTTAAATGTCGTCAGTCATTCCTTCCTCCGTGAAAGCAACGGCAGACAATCATTTTGCACCCTTTTTCCCTGGATTGCACTGGCAGATGCCATAGCATGGCAAACATTAGCCTGTTTTGCCTTTTGTCACTGTCACTGTATGTGTATTGGATGCTGCTGACAGAGGCGGTACTGCAGCACTACACAGCAGCATTCATTTGCCTTTGCAAGGTAGCAGAGATGGTTACCAGTCGTTCTGTACCGTCTGCTGTGCCATTGTAAATTGGCGAAGAGATGACAGTTATCAGTTGTTCTGTACCGTCTGCTGCTGTCATGGGTGCTCCTGGCTGACCTTCGCTGAGGTCGGCTGGGGGCACAAAGACAAAAATGGGAATGACCCCCTTCCCTCCTTTATGTTGAATCTAAAAATAGAGCCAGTCCTGCCTAGAATATGGGGCAAGTGTACTAGAAAACCAGTGTATCAGAGAACCAGCGAGCACAGCCTCTCCGGTTCAGATCCCACAGAAATGATGAGCTGCATGCCATTCTAGGGGGTGTCCCTGCAACAACCCCACCCATTGCTTCCCTCCTTCCCCAACCTTCCTGGGCTACCGTGGCAGTGTCCCCCCATTTGTGTGATGAAGTAATAAAGAATGCAGGAATAAGAAACACTGAGTTTTTAGTGAGATAAAATGAGGGGGAGGCAGCCTCCAGCTGCTATGATAATCCAGGCAGGACATTAAACGGTGGGGGGGAGAGGAGCCCAGCATCCCACTGCTATGATAGTCCAGGCAGTACAGAATCTTTTCTTTAGACATGAAAGGGGCAAGGGGGCTGAAGGAACTCAGCTCCCAGTTGCTATGATGAGGACGGTTACCAGCCGTTCTGTACCATCTACCGGGAACGACCAGGAGTCATTCCTATTTTTACCCAGGTGCCCCCGGCCGACCTCACCTGAGGCCAGCCAGGAGCACTCACAGGATGATGAGGACTGCTATCAGTCCTTTTGTACGGTACCGTCTGCCACCGGGGAGGGGAGGGGAGAGGATGCTGCTATTCATTGCCGCAGCACCGTGTCTACTAGCAGCATGCAGTAGACATAGGATGACATACAAAAAAAGTCAAGAAATCAATTTTTTCCCTTTTCTTTCATGGGGGGGAGGGGGAGTAAATTGATGACATATACCCTGAAACACCCCAGACAATGTGTTTGATCCTGCAGGCATTGGGAGCTCAGCCAAGAATGCAAATGCTTTTCGGAGACTGTGGTGACTGTGGGATAGCTGGAGTCCTCAGTACCCCCTCCCTCCCTCCCTCCATGAGCGTCCATTTGATTCTTTGGCTTTCCGTTAAGCTTGTTACACAGCACTGTGCTGTGGACTCTGTATCATAGCCTGGAGATTTTTTCAAATGCTTTCTCATTTCGTCTTCTGTAACAGAGCTGTGATAGAACAGATTTCTCTCTCCATACAGCGATCAGATCCAGTATCTCCCGTGCGGTCCATGCTGGAGCTCTTTTTGGATTTGGAACTGCATCATCACCCGTGCTGATCAGAGCTCCATGCTGGGCAAACAGGAAATGAAATTCAAAAGTTCATGGGACTTTTCCTGTCTACCTGGCCAGTGCATCCGAGTTCGGATTGCTGTCCAGAGCAGTCACAATGGTGCACTGTGGGATACCGCCCGGAGGCCAATACCATCGATTTGCGGCCACAGTAACCCTAATCCGATACGGTAATACCGATTTCAGCGCTATTCCTCTCATCGGGGAGGAGTACAGAAACCGGTTTAAAGAGCCCTTTATATTGATATAAAGGGCCTCGTTGTGTGGACGGGTGCAGCATTAAATTGGTTTAACGCTGTTAAAATTGGTTTAAAGCGTAGTGTAGACCAGGCCTTAGTAATAGACTTAAAGGCAATTTTGCAACAGAAAAGCTTCAAAAACAGACTCCAAGGAGAAACTGCTGAACTTGAATTGATATGCAAACTAGATATAACCAACTTAAATAGAGAGTGGGAATGGCTGAGCCATTACACACATTGAATCTATTTCCCCCATGTTAACTATCTTGTCAAACTGTCTTACATGGGCTATCTTGATTATCACTACAAAAGGTTTTTTTGTTTTTTTTTCTTCTGCTGACAACAGTTCATCTTAATTAATTAGCCTCTTAGAGTTGGTTGGGCAACTCCCACCTTTTCATGTTCTCTGTATGTATATATATCTCCTCACTATATGTTCCATTCTATGCGTACAGTGAAGTGGCTGTAGCCCATGAAAGCTTATGCTCAAATAAATTTGTTAGTCTCTAAGGTGCCACAAGTACTCCTGTTCTTTTTGCAGTTACAGACTAACATGGCTGCTACTCTGAAATTTTACACGATACGGGATTCTATCCTGGGAAGTAGTGACTACCCAAAAAGATTTGGAGATTGTGGTGGATAATGTTGGGGACCCCGATGCCCCAATAATGGCAAAGTTCATTGTCTGACCGCGAGAGTGACAGGCAACACCAGCAAAGTCTGAACAAAAGCTCTTTATTGAAGAGTGCACACGACAACAAAGAGCAAGCTCGTCTTCCAAAAGGAACCAGCTTGCTTCTTTACAATTAGCATATAATTTTTATAGACAGTTCCATCGCGTCACAAATTATTCATTTAGCAGTCCAATCCCCTTTTACTAATTACTAAAATACAAACCTTTATTATGTTTAAAACTAATTGATTAAGATAAATAATACTGCCTAAACAATTACTACAAACAGGAATGATATAATTTATATGAGTCAGAAAGAAACAGAGAACAGAAACAGGGAGTTTTGCCATTGTTCCTAACACAGTACATCTGGTATCATGCCAGGAATGCCGTTCCTTTTATCTTATGGAGGCCTAACTCTGTGAGAGACAGGCAACTCCCGAGCGTTTTCCACTTATGAATTACCCAGAAGCCTCTGTTAGCCTGACTTTATTCAGGTTGGCATAACTGGCTTTGTCTGCAATATCTTTATTCAGGCCTAACAATAATTAGCTGAATGTGAGCTCTCAGATGTGACCCTGTGGCCAAAAGAGCTAATGCAATCATGGGACGCATAAACAATTCTGGGATGCATAAATGCATAAAAAATCCAGAGATGCATGTGTGAGTGTCCTCCCTGTTTGCTGTCTCAGCTTTGTACAAACAGTTGGAATAGCAGACCTCAAATGAACCACCCAATAACCACAAGACCTGTTACGGAACGAAGGCACTCAGCCAGGTTTATTGTCAATGAGGCATGGTCCTAGGAACCCGCAGGCTCTATAGGACCACTAGCACATGTATGTCCATTACAATGGACACAGCTCAGTGAATGGCAGAAATTTCCATTCCTCCCAAGGCTGGCCAAAGAGATTCCCACTGCGACTCCATTTTATACAATTTACATACTGCCCCTCTGACATAGTTAGTTGACACCCTCTGTCTTAGGCAGTTATCAACCATCACCTTGTCAATCTCTATCCATTACATTGTCATTCTGATCTTATATTTACAATGGGTCAGCATGTTCCTGTTATTTTTAAGGACTGTGTTGGTACCACTGTTCTGGAATGTGTTTACGAGAGTGCACTGTGCCTAGCACCTCTTTGGAATGTGTTTCTGCAATATCAGCCCTGTTCATGCCTGACGCACAAAAACATGAATTGGTTATTTTGGGACATTTAGCACCTACTTCTACAAGTAAGGCTCGTCTTCTTTTGGTATTTTTTCATTGTTGTAGCTATTCCTTAGCGAAAATTCACGACAAAGTTGAACTTACCTAAAGGTAGGGCACAAAGCTGCAAGCCACATTTTACATTGGTGCAAGGCATTTGCACCGGGAGGTTGGGCTGGCAGTTACCACAGAGCAAAAATTTTCAGTGTACACACCCTTCTTTTGTAAATACATTGTTTGTATAGTTGCGCTTTGTGTTTAAATCCCCCCAGCAGTAACATTTAGCAGTTTTCTGACTGCTAACAGAAAAATATACATAGGGACTAGAGATGGGCCTGAACCAAGACTCCAGGTCTGAACTTTCAAAATGTGGAAGGCAGCTCTAAATCTTAATCCAGACTTCAAGTATATGAATAAATTATGTAATAGTTAAAATTTCTTGAAGTTGTATATTTCCTTGATTTTATTTCCCATTTCCCACTTTTTCCTCCCTGTCTATATTTTCTGTCCTTTTCTCTTTGTGGCCCTAGTTATCCAGCTGAACATGTCCAGCTCTTCAATTTTCATGTGCAAATTTAAAAACCATTTTATTTTATTTTTGGTTGATATTTATCGTGTCATAACTCCAATAGTTTATGACATTTAATACTGCACATAAACTTAAAAAAAATATGGCGCTTAAAAGGTAGTTAAAAACAGAAGTTAAAACCAATTACTAAATCAATTAATTTGAAAGCATCACACAAACGTTGAAGTTAATAAAATTTAGTAATTAATTTCCTCTGCAAATAAAGTAAAGCACAATATACCATCAAATCTATTGCAGTGTGGTACGAGTAATCTTTCTTAATTTTCTGTTTGCTGCTGTATAGGGATGGTTTCTTCCTCAACTGCCAGAATGGATCTTTAAACTAAGATCTGATCTACCTCTTAAAAGCTTGGCTTTTTGAGATTACAAGTTAAAAGTTATTTTTTATAAAGGCTCAGCTGCCATTTAGGCACCTAAATGAAGTGCCCAAATTTCAAAAATGCTTAACACTTTCCAATGGAGCTGTTGGGAGGTGAGCTCTTCTGAAAATCTGGGCCTAACTGGTCAGACACAAATTCGTGCCATGTATCAGCCTATTGGGAACACAGTGGTAACTGGCTACAGAGCTACCGCATGCATATGAAGGGATGGATACTGAGACTTTTCCCCACATTAGAAATTCTGACCCAAGGTCTGATCCACAAATGAAGATGTGCTTTGGATCAGGGCCAATATGTCTATTCCACAAATGACTGGTATGTAATTTGGGATGAGTGAACCATTTCAGGAAAAAATGAGACCTGATACAAACTGTGTCTGAACCAAATATTACAGTGTTTGATACATATCTGTTAACTTTTTTACATTTGCAAGCACCCCAGCTTTCCAGGTTCAAGCCAAGGTCAAAAGCACCAAAATACCATGGGAGAGGCTGATTTTGAACATTTTTGGCCTGAATGGATGGGGCAATTACTAGAAATTTTAAAATAAAAACTATTTCCATCAGGTTACTACTTTAGTTCTGTAGATTTCTTAGGTTGAGACACGATAGATTTAGCTAAACATTTCCCATCAGGACATCTTATATCTCTTTCTTCTGGCATCTCTCCTCTTTCACTCTTCTCATTCCCCTTCCTCATTCTTTCCTCTGTGTCCCAACAATCTCGCCTTGCTTTCTTTTGTGTTGACTCCATCCTTCCTTATTTGCCTTCGTCCCATCACTGGAACATTAATCCAATTCTTATCCTGCTGTTCTTGGAGATGAGAATTTGCACCTAAGTTAGATCAGCCTTTAGCCAATGTATAATTGTTTAGCAATATATGCTATTTTTGAACTTTACCTGAATGGTAACTGTGTTAATGAGTTAGAAACCACAATACTTGAAAAAAACCAGAAGTAAATTTTTGCCTGTTTTATGATAAAATGAGTTTATATCACCTACAGAATTAGGTTAATATCACATAGCTTCTTACAGTGCAGAAATTAGCTGTTTGATGCCTCATCTTGTTAATTTCAAAAGACTTGGGGGAGCCACTTGTCCATGCTGTGCAGGGGAATTAGTAATGTTTCTAGACTGTTGAGAGGATGGCTATTCAGAGATATTGGATGGCATCTCATCTTTCTTTCTTACTTTGGGGAAAACCCTCCAGGAAGAGCCAAGTCTCACTGAGAATGAGAATGGGAAAAGAACTAGCATGGACTGGAAACACCAATTAGTGGCAAAGTGAAGCGAGTGTGAAACAGGTGAGGGGGGTATGATCCCTCTTCCTAGGGGATGAGGAGCTGGAAGGCATCTTACTCTGTTTAGCGGGAGGGAAAAAGAAAGATGCTGTTGGAAATCAGAGAAAAGTCAGGGGTGGTAAGATGAGTTTATTCCTCCTCATCGCCTCTGTGAAGAACACTAATGATTGATGTGCTCATCTTCACCAGTCTAAAGGTTAATTATTTTTAAAACTTTGTTGGAAAAAATAAGTAATTTTGTAAGAATTATTGTTCTGACAGTAATGGCTTTATATCACACTCTCCATGCTGTGTTTTGCTGCATAAATATTTTTCAAAAAGGCACCATCTACAATTTATTTTCAGAGAATGGCCTCACTGCACCCTTACCCACCATCCCAATCCTGAGCTCCTAATTAAAAATAATAAGTGGATATGGAGTGCCGACATTTCCAAAATACCCATAAAATCTCCAGGCTTTCCTTAACAGTCTTTCACAGTTAGAATAGCTCTGTCTCTCTCTCACTCTCTCTTTTACTATATGGGTGATGTAATGTTTGGACACCAGTGTCAGAAATACCTGAAAGTCCATGCTTGACCATGAAGGGTACAACTGTTAGTGATAAGAATTTGTCTTATGCCATCCCTTGCACACTGTTATTATGAATGCTTTATATGGCTAATCTCTGATCTCCTGTTTGTATCTTTTTTTAAAATTCTGTTAATTCACAATAGTAATCCACAGAATGTTAAGTAATAATAGTAAATTGCTTTTGTCACATTCAGAAGCTTTGCCATGGTCTCTGAGACTTCATGATTTTGAATAATTTACGTGTAGCACAGGGAACTATCATGTTTGATATCTTGCTGCTCATATTTGGCTAGTAAAACATCGCTCTCTTCCTTTTCAGTTTTCTAAGCTTGTATTTCTCTGCACATTTTAGGAAGTTTCCTATGTCCACTGCTGAAATTATCAATTTTTGTTCTTTTTCCATTAGCAAAAGGTCATTCTCATCATTAATGTCTTCCAGAAATGGCAAGTATGATCTCAATTTGGGGTCTACTTCTGCTTTCTCTTTAGGTCACTTTTGCATAATTGCTTAAGTTAACTCAGAACTGTCACTCTGTTTAACAAAACTTTTTCTTTTTTTTAGTTTTCTGATAGTAGGAAGAATATACTTTCTACATTGTCTTATTTTTTATTGGTATTGCTTCGGGATATTGTTTTTGCATGGTTACAGCTATACTATACACAGGGTATAGTAACATCTCTGATTCCACATGAATATAATATTTGTTACAGTTTCAGCATCATGCATTAAATCAGGAGTGCTGGAACAATTTGTATAGTGGAGGTGTTGAGAGCCATTGAATCAAACTGCAAACCCCATATATCAAGGATCAGCAACCTTTGGTACGCGGCCAGTCAGGATAAGCCCCTGGTGGGTCGGGCCGGTTTGTTTACCTGCCATGTCCGCAGGTTCAGCCAGTCACAGCTCCCACTGGAGACGGTTCACTGCTCCAGGACATTATGTAGGAGCAGGATTTTATAATTGTCCTATGAGAATTAACATATGATTTGATTTTATCCTGTCAGCCACCCTTTTTGAATAGCAGAAAGGAATGACAGAGCAGAACAATCCTTATGACTGATTATGGTCACCTTTTTTTTTTTTTAGGATAAGTTATAATTTCTACTATGATTTCCTATATGTATTACAAATTAGGCACGCTAGTTAAATATACATTTCTTTGTTTTAAGGTTTTAGTAAGTAAGAGACAGGATCGTGTATTATATCTATGTTAAGGAGATTAGAGGAATGTTGAGGGCCTGAAGGCCCAATGTGAATTGTTTTAGTTATAAGATTTAGCAAGTCTTGATTTACAGTGTATTCTGCTGAATATAAAATACTGCTGTCTGTATACCTTTGAAGGTTTCTGTAAGAGATTGTTTGTGTGAATGAGGAATGCATTCATCAGGAAAATACATTCATCAGCAATTACAAATGTCCAGATGGTCAAGTAAAAGTGAGAGACTTGGAAAAACCAGGAGACAATCAGAAAACATCCATTGTATCTGATGCTAAACATGTTAGCAGTATTGAAGACCTTGAGGTGAGGCAGGCACCGCCAAAGGCGAGACAACAAATAGAAGATAACGATGGGAAGACTGACAATAACCATCAAATGATAACAGCAGAAAACCTCAGGATTAAACCATTTAAGGACTAATGACATTGCAAAATTCATGGACTCAAATGGCAATTTACAACTATAAAGCTGGGGGGTTTTGCCGTGGAACTCTGGGTTCAGTCCTGCAAAGCCTCAGAGCATCTGATCGTGACCAACAGAACCTGGCCATTAGATTAACTCGAGCTACAACAAACTGGTAACTATAAACATCAATTGGCAGGGCTCTATGTGTGTGTGTGTGTGTGTGTGTGTGTGTGTGTGTGTGTGTGTGTGTGTGTGTGTGTGTGTGTGTGTGTGTGTGTGTGTGTGTGTGTGTGACTGAAAAGCATATGCTAACAGTTGTATTTTCAATAAATGTGGTGTATTTGCTTTTCCCCCCCTGAAAAGATCCCGTGTGCTTTGTATGAACATAACAAATGGGGGCAGTAGGAAGTGACATGGGCCAAGGGATGTGCTGGCCACCACTTCCCGCAGCCCCCAAAGGTCTGGGACAGCGAACCGTGGCCAGTGGGAGCCATGATCGGCCAAACCTGCAGATGTATCAGGTAATGGCTTTTCCTAGCGGGCTGCTTGCCAAACGTTGCCGATCCCTGCTATATATAATCAAAATGACTTCAAGTCTGGGGGTGCACACCCAGCACTCCTAGTTTCAGAAACATTAAATTCAGAAAGTGCTCAAATCAAAGGGTCAAATTCTATACCAGCATATGAATGCATCTCCAATTGAAATCACAGGCTTATGTGTGCATGTGTCTCAGGGCTCAATTTGGCTATGTACATATACATCAGAATACACATACTTTATGAAACTTAGTACCATTAATCACATTTGTCAGCATCCATTCTCTTCCAGGATGTAACTGTTTTCTTTCGTGTTTAGAGATTCTGATGCAAATGCAGCTGGCACCATAATTCATTAGATGATGCATCTACTGATAATGCAAATGGATTGCTAAATAACTATGAACTGATACTAGTCCCACCATCCATAAGATTGCAGATAGTTTCCTGTTATAAGCTTGATTTTCAGTTTTATTCTGAATTCCCCAACACCACTGCTCTTCTGAAATTCCCTATGAACCATTTCATCCATATATAGTTTTTTTATGCTGGAAATTGAAAGAGGAATTTTGCACATATGAAGAGTTGGAATTTTCCTAGCATTTCATTGTTTTAACATTTTATTAATTATATTTTAATCATTGTGAAGTGCTTGGTCCTCTGAGCTTTAAGATATTTACTCTTGTTTTGCCTATGAATATAGAAGTACAAAGACGAGACTGTTCCATTTACACAGGACATTTCTAGAGCACCCTTTAGATTGTGTGTGTCTCAGACTTAAGGTGTTCAACTTGAAACACTTTGGGCTTGATTTTCAGCAGTACTTAGCACCAACACCTCTCAGGAACTGTGAAACTCAGGCCTTAAGTACCATGTTGGGCATTCAAAATTAAAGCTCCTCAAATCAGAGGCCTTTTTTGAAAATGGGAAGAAGGACATTAAAGGAATTACACTTATCTCATCTGTACTTCTCTATGACAAAACAAGGGTACATATCTTTAAATTAAGAGAATCGACAATGAAAATTAAGAAAACACAATTTTATAAATAAAGTTCTTCAAGAGACTTTTTTTTGTGGTGCGTATGACTCTTTTTTGTCAGATATTAGATGACTACTAATAGGTTATCCATATTATATGCATATCTCATTTACATGTATATACTTAATACATTTTAAAATATTAATAATACTAAAGCCCGACATTGTACATGGCCCAACAATCAGAATCTTTTTTCTGTGTTTCCTTGTGGACAAATTCACTCATGTATTTAACTGTTTTTTAAGAAACACAGAAATTCTTCTCATTTATTTGTCACATAAAGCGGCACTTTAATGCATCTATAATTAAAATATTTCAAAAAAGTATATAATATTTTAGCAGTCCCACATAAATTTCTATCATACTATTAGAACTTTAACCAGGAGAGGAAGGCAGGTTATTCTTGTGGTTAAGGGGATCTCTCTCAGTACATATTTGTATGGCACATCACACAGTCTTGATTGGAGCCTCTAGGTACTGCTGCAGTATGAATAAATAATATGTAATGACTGTCTATAATGTAAACAATCATTTTGAACTAACCAGTGACATCTATTGGTCAATCTGAGATCACATAGTACTTTAAAAAACAGTTTAATTAAAAACAAACAATAAAAACACAGTTCCCTATTCAACAATCCTGAGCCAGTGGTAGTAAGATGAATGATGGACCTACCCTCAGCTTTCATTGACTTCAAAGGAACTGGACAATCTTAGCATGTTGTACAAGGCACTCAGAACCTTCCAGCATCAGATGCAAAATAACTACTATTTAGAATAAGGCTAAAACAGCTTTCAAAGCAGTGCGATTTTTGCCTGGCCCTTTTCTGTTCCACAAGTTATTTTGTATAATTCACCTATATTAAGCTTTTACATAGTCACCTATGGATCAGCTAACTTGAGCTGTCCTCAGTTGCAGATAAAGAAACCTAAATTTCTCTCAATTATCATTTTCACTACAATCAGAGTACCTCTCAAATTAATCCATAAACTGTTCCAAATCCTTTTAATTTCCTTCTTTCTATGCAAAGTATTGTATACCTCCAGTGGTACTGAGTCTTGCACATAAAATAGCATAATCATCAGTTTCCATTGCTACTGCTGATTTCTCTTAGCAATAAGAATATCTCCACATTACGAAAACTGACATATTTAGCAAGTTTAGCTTGCAGTTTCAATGCATTCTTCTGCAGGTTTTAGCTATGCAAATTATTTGCACTGAGCTTTGAGTCCAGCCTTGGTTAAAGGCTTGAGGCATTTTGCAAATCTCAGCCTAGGTTTGAAAAAAGTTCACTAATACTGGATGAGGCTATTCAGACAGATACAACCTGCAATCCCTGCAGACCTCCCTATATTGGGAGTAAAGTGAGATTAGATTAACTTGAACTTTCAAATGTGTCTGCAGGGTTTTATTTCCTTCCCACCCGGCATTCCAAACCTGCAGGGTTCAGCTCATGAACCTATCATGAAAAGTGTTCTGTTCATAGCATAGAAAAGTTAGATCAAAATATTAAATACCCTTGATGAAAGACTGAAGTCTAATGTTATTTTATTTCTTAGTACTCAGAATGATTACACAAGAACTCCAAAATAGAGAGAAAGCAGGCTGCTCCCTAAAACAGCAAGGTACAACTAAACCCACCCTATTGATCTAAACTGGCTCTCTGCAATCTGACTCTGATCACATGCTTCCCTGATACAGAGAACTCTAGCCTGTTAATCCAGGACAGGATTATCAAATAAAGTGATAGTCTGTAATTGTAACACAGCTTTAGTACCCAAGAAAGAGAATGCTCTAGGATTTGCATTGTTCTGTTTCTGAGATCATGTGTTTTTGTAATATTTAGTAATGCTCTCAGACTCAGTCATCTTTCTTATAAGAAGGCACAATTCTGTAGCTTAATGAGTCTATGGTTTTGTCTGCTGTGGCTTCTGGAAACTTTTAGTGCACAATGGGCATGCTCACAAACATTTACCACATACTTTAGTACAAGCAGTATATCATTCTGTTTCTATATTCGCTCTTGGTAACAATAGCTAACTTGACTGTCAAAATTAACTCCATTTTGTAATCTTTGTTATCGATTTTTAAAAAGTGATTATCTAGAAGATACCTTTAAGGGCTCTAGGCATTTAAGGGCTCTGGGCATTCTTGAAATGAATAATGCTTAATGATTTGATTCCTTATTATTTACATGCTGATTTTGACTCTGCTGGGTAAATTATTTATGGAAAAATTCTGCTTTGAATCATCATAGCTGATCTCATCTTCAGTACTGTGCTCAGGGAAAAAAAATAGAATATCTGAATTGATATTCATTAAACCAAATCAAGAGGAGAGTGTTGTGCTTTGTTTGATACAAACTCAGTTTCTGACTGGAAAAGGCAGCTGATTCTCTTGAAGGCTATCAGTAAACCTCACATCTGTCAGTAAGTATGACTGACAGGTGGAAATATTTATCTAAGTCTTTTCTTTTTCAGTCTCACGTTTGGATCTATTTATATCATATTTGGATCTGTTTAGTAAGGCAGTTACAGGATCATATGACTAAAGCAACCTGATTCTATTCTCTTGACACATTTTAAATATATTTAATAATAGGTATTATAATAAAAAAACAAAACCTTTCATTTTATTGGTACATTGGCAGTGAAATTGCTAGACCACCAAGGAAGTTTGATTTAAATACTGACATTTTCTTACTTAATTGTAGTAGAAGGACTGCTGAAGGTTAATGGACCACTTTTAGAACCTGAAGTGGGTAATCAAAAAGCATTTGAGGTGTAGCTGTTGTATAATGGCTGTTATATACAACACATTTTTTGTTGTTTTTCTTGATTTCTGGTGCACAGCAAGAAACTGATGATATTTTTCCCCAGGAAACAGGATTGCTTAATTTAATTGAAACATGAAATTTGGACTTCAACCCCTTTCGCTTTATCTTAAAACAGAAACATAAGCTGTACTAAGACACTTTATTACAGGGAGCTGGTAGTAGCCCTAATATTTAGGTTTCCTACCACTTTCCATTGTAAAAAAAATTCTCTAACAGCTCCAATGAAGGCACCAGGCCTTTGACATTCAGCAGAGAGACCGTCCTGGGCCGGAGAAGTGCCTTTTCTTTGTCCTTTGAAATTCTATTCTGGTTTGGCTGATATTTAAACTTTTGAAAATCATCATTTTGTGCACAGAGTGGATGGTGTTCAGTAAATGAATCAGAGTAGTGAAGAGAATGAGGTTGTTTGTAGGATACCTGACTCATTTGCTATAGAAGTTTGTAGGTGTGTGGAGAACAAGGAATACATCTACAGGAAGCAAAAAGATGATTTTGTGGTAAAGTTGATGAATATCACATAGGAGAACTTCCATTTGCTAGTCTTCCCGAGCAACTCATTTAAGTCAGAATTATGGCAGGTGGCATCTAATTGTGTGTGCCACCAGTGACAATAGAAATCAGTGAAAACCGTAGATGATGAGCATCACCTCTGACAGTAAGGCAGTGTGGTCTGGAGGACTGAGAATGGGGTGGGAGTCCTGATTGTGAGTTCTAATATGCACTCTGGTACTGATTCACTGTGCAGCCTCAGAAGTCTCCCTGTCTCACTTCCCCTTCTGTTAAATGGGAATAATAATGTTGTCCTATTGTGTAATGAAGATAATTAAAATTTATGAGGCACTCAGATTTTACAGTGATGAGTGCCTTAGAAAAGACCATGAGGAAATCATTAATTATTTATACATTGCAGGTGTTGGATTATGTGCAGTAAATAAGGCAGGGTCTGCGTCTGCTCATTGAATGAGGATAAAAATATTGAACAGCTGCCTCATCCTTTCAGTACTGAATGGTGCAGGAGTCCTGCAAGGAAAAAAAAAAAGGCTGTATCATAATGTACGTGCGTAAAGGGACAGAATTAAGGTTGCACAGCCAATCTAAATGCAATAAATAACATTTAAATACAAGTTTGGCCTGACTTTTAATGATGGGTGGGCAAATCTGAAAAGTGGGCCATTTCTATTTAGATTTCCCCATATGGATTTGGGATTCTATCTTTGAAACCAAGGTTTGGAATTTTTGGCCACCCTGTCCCATACAGTTTATAGCATACAGTGGCATCTGGCAATGTTTAATCTTTCTCAGTAACTGCCTCTGACTGCAAAACTATTTTTTCCTGAATCCCTATGCAAAAGTATCTTTATCTAAAAAAGCGAACTGTGAGCAAAATCAAATGATTTTTTGTTTAATGTCTACATATTAGATTGATATTAAAAATATAATCAGATTGAAATATTCTTTTAAACTCTATTTCACTACATGCTTTTAGAGAAGGTAATTTGTCCTTATGTTTATTATAGAAACATTTGCTATTTCCTTTGAGGTTTTATAGAGAATAATTTTGTTTGTTCCTGTCTCTTTTCATATCTCATCAAATCATGTCTGATTATGTCTGGATTCCCTGGTATTTAACTATTATTGAATGTAGTAATGAAAGAAACCATGGAGATACTTAATTATCCACACGGCAGGTGTCCAATGGAGAAGCTTCTTTCTAACCTTTTCCTCTGTGATAAGATAATTACTGTCTGGTGCAACTGCTCCTAATATAAATATTCACTGATTGCAAACTGTGGCCTAAAGGCTATTTCTGATAAAAGGTTCCTCTGCGAATCTCCAGGGGTGCTATTGCTCACTTCTAAACAAATACAGCCTCATCAACAAAAAAATGTGGTTTCCGCATGAAGAATGAATAACATCAAATTGTAAGAATTTTTTTTATTGTGAAGTAGTGATGGATAGGTGTTGACTGAATTAAATAGCCACATTTCACACATACTAATTTAAATTACTAAAGTTAAGAATATGAAAAGTGGTTGGCTTGAGCCCTGTTGCCTATTTTATTGGCAAAAACATAAAGGAGGTTCCTTGTATTTTCTTTGCTTGTGTTGGCTAGAATTTAGAAGAAAAAACAAAAATAATCCTGGAAATGTAAATTCTGTAGCATAATTCAGAGGCCAGGAGTTGATCCTGCATCATACTCCCTGACTGAAAAATCACTGAATACATGAGATTCTGAAATGAGCCAGGATCAAGTAAAAATTTATTTTTTAAAATCAAAACAATCATTTTATTACCTCAGTTCATTCAGTTGTGTGACCTTAAAAATCACTCATTTTTAAACAGCATTTCTGTGTTCAAAGCCTTCAATCCTGTCATCGTCAGTAAGAGATGAGTACTCAGCACCTTCAGGAGTTACTCAGCAATCTGCAGGATCAAATACTCCATTTTCCTTTTACTGAAATCTTGAAAATTGAAGATTTCTGCAGATTTATGAACTTTTTCTCATGTTGAAGCACATGCAACTAATAGTTACATTTATATAGTTTTTATTGTACACAAAGAAAAGGAGAAAAAATCAGGCTCATATATAGTACTAGCTGTATTTTAAATGTTTACATAATGAAGAAAATAGCTGCTTTTTAAAGTCAAACAGCCTATGTGAACACTGTATGTAACTCTTTTCCTTTACAAAATGCAAAAGTAATGTGTATTTCAAGGATCGGCAACCTTTAGCACACAGCCTGTCAGGAAAATCTGCTGGCGGGCCAGGCTGGTTTGTTTACCTGTACCGTCCGCAGGTTCGGCCGATCGCAGCTCCCACTGACTGCGGTTCACCATTCTAGGTCAATAGGGGCTGTGGGAAGCAGTGGCCAGAACATCCCTTGGCCCACACTGCTTCCTGCAGCCCCCATTGGCTTGGAACAGTGAACGCAGCCAGTGGGAGATGCGATTGGCCGAACCTGCGGACGCTGCAGGTAAACAAACTGTCCCGACCCGCCAACGGATTTCCCTGGTAGGCCGCATGCTAAAGGTTGCCGATCCCTTGTGTACTTCATGAAGCTAAAGGAGACCAGGGGTCTGACTCTGTTATACATTTGGTGGTGGTTTATTTCTTTAAGATACATAATGTATTTCTCATTGTGAGGAATAACACACAGGAAGTACCATCCTTGAGCCAATAGAAAGGAAGGACAGCGTGCCACACCTGTGAAGTTCCCAGAACCTCTTTCACATTAACTCTGAATGGGCAGGGACATGCAAGTATTCAGCATACAGGAAAAGGTTAGCTTCAAGAAAAGCCTGCACACCTTCTGTCCTTTTGCCCCCAAGCATTAACCCTTTCTTGTGTTGGAAAGATGGGTACCAGGCAGGTATATAGAGTTAGTCAATGACAGCATGGTTCCTTGGGCTATGATCCTGCAAAGATTTTTGCACGTGTTTAATTTTACCTTGACTTCAGTGGGACTACTCACAGTGAATAAAGGTAAGCGTATGTGTAAGTCTTTGTAGGACTGAGATTTCAAACAATAGCATTGCTGCAAGAGGGACATGCTGATTTTTTAGACTTTGATGCTGGTAAAAATAGTAACGTCTGAACACTACAGCAAGCCAACCCTTGCAGGTTCACTTCCAGAGTAAGATGCAGCATTAATTCCCTAGATACTTTCTGTAGCCCCCATTAGAGGGATTATGAGAGCTTCCACAAAAGACAATGACAGCATAGCAATGAAGTCAGCTGTACTACTAATATTTGGGGAAGAGATGGAATGGAATGTTTGCAGAGACTATGGCCTTACCTTACAAAGCCTTGCACATGATTAACTTTTCCTACTGTGAGTAGTTCCACTCAAATCAATGGACTACTCACTATGTAATGTTAAGTATGGGCATAGGCATAAGTCTTTGCAGGATTGTGGCCTATATGTACATCTGGCCTACAATTCACCAATTTCTCCCACAACCCTTTGGCTTACACTTTTGCCAGATCATGCACCTCTGTCCTTTCAGTATCACTGCGAGCCTTTTCTCACAGAAGAAAAGATGTGACTAATTTTCTGGAACCTCCAAATTGTGGAAGTTTTAGCGTAAATTCATCCCCACTGGCAGATTTTGGATGGGAAGAAGAGGACCTAGGCCATAGCCCTTATGTCTGGGGAAATAGTTGTTTAAAATACTAAGGAATGTGAATTAATAATAAGATAGAGTATTTGTACTTCCACAGCACATTTTGTTCAAGTAAACTGAACCACACAGTGAAGTAATAATAATTAATAATACTTAGCATTTATACAATATTTTGCTTCTGTTGATTTCAAAGTGATGTACAAAGCTGGATAAGCTCCATTAGCTCCATTTATAGATGGGGGGGATATGTGACATAAAAAAATAGAAAAATTAAGCCATTTACTCAAGAATGGGGTGGGGAGGGGAATATAACCCACCACAGATCTTCTGACTTAGCTGTATGCCCTATCCATATACTTCCCAAGTATTTCTTTAATTAAACATATATTCACCATCACCTTTTCTGTAAGCCCAGATAAAAATATCAGGGGATTTTTTTTGTTTGCTTTTTGAGTTATCTGAATCCTACAAACCGTATTTTATTCTTATTTGAAGTTGGCAGGGGAAACTGCATTTACTGCATATTATTTCAATGATCCAAATTCTTTGATAATTCACCCTGCTGAGGAGCAAACGTTGGTATTAAGGGATAAAATAACTACTAATTTTTATTCATCTATCTGACCAGATAAATTCCAAGCATACATTTTAATAGAGCTTAATGAGTTTTTTCACTGTTTATGGGCTTCGGCTATACCATGGTAATTAGCACTGAGGTGTTATTCACTCTTGTCTTAATAAGGGTTTCATTTTAACCTTTGTAAGAGGTCCTGCTATTTTATGCTTCATTGCTTTGCTTTATTGAACATTATATTACACGGTAAGCATTTAAGTATGATTGTGAAGGAAATTAAATTACAAAAGTGCATTAATGGTCAGGCTTAAATCCATAAAAGCAGGGAAATTGAAGTTAAGGTTGAAACACCATACTTAACTAACCTCATTGGGCCTACTACTGCAGCATGTATGATTTACAAGATCATTTACTCTTTTGTTACTCAATATTTCTACACAATGGAGTGAATTCAGGGCAATGTTTTGAACATAAATCAGAATTTCCTTCCCTTAGTGCATTTCTCAACCTTAATGTTACTTTATTATGGCTTAAATTTAAGCTTTTTTAAAGGTAGTATTAAAAATGGCCAATCATCACTACACACACAAATGCATTGAGCAGCTTCCATTCAGCCCAATGTCCAGATATGTAGACAACCCATGTTTTACACTGACTATAAAATGCATCAAAATAATTTGAGTGAAGACTCATTTGTAATGAGTGCTGACATCCTCTGATCATCATTGTATGTATCCTTCCAATGCAATGCTGTGGAGTGTTATCTAAATCTCCTATGTAGCTGTTATGTTAACTGATGTCTACATTAATAATGACATTTTTGCTGGACATTCCCAAAAGATTCAGTTCCCATTGACTGAAATGGAGCTGTGCTGGTCTACACCAGCTGAAGATCGGGTCCATTCTATGTGGTTTTGAATTTAAAAAAATACAAAGGTGCTCTTGTTTGAAGTTAAACTATTTGTTAAGTGAAGTTACAAAACAAACAAACAAAGCAGAGGTTGCTTATAGACTATAACAGGTAAACATTGTCATTTATGGCAGAGGGCTCTAAATGATTTTAGGAAGGGTGGCCAGATAGCAACTGTGAAAAAACAGGACAGAGGGTTGGGGGTAATAGGCACCTATATAAGAAAAAGTCCCAAAAAACAGAACTATCCCTTTAAAAATAGGACATCTGGTCACTCTAATTTTAGGGGTTTTATATACTATGGTAACATATTTTTTGTTCTGTGGTCTTAACAAGGTTTTCTATATATTAACAAGCTTTGTTAATGTTCCTCGCTAAAATGACTCTACAGTCTTTTCCGCAAGCAATTTCCCAACAGAGGAATACTAATATATTTGTGTGAAATGATAATTTAATTGTGGAAATAAATGAAATTGTATTTACAAGTGAATTTGTTTTAATTGTAAGCCTAGTTAATATTAGTATAATAATTCTGGCTGTGCTGGATCTCTCACCACAGTCCTGATCGACGACCCTTGTGAGCGATTCACATGATACTCTGCGCTTAGGTAAACAACACATGTTGGCAGGGAATACTGTTCTATGAACATCTGAAAGACCGTGAAATGAATTAAACAATACAAATCCTGTGGAGGGTTTGGGTTGTTTTTTTTTGTTTTTTGTTTTTTAATTCCTGCTGAAAAAAAAATGATCTGAGAATGAATAAGGTCTGGAGTAAAATATGCTAAGGAAAAAAAATGGTTCATTTAGTGGCTCAGGTAAATGATAATGGAGTCTTTCACTTCTCAGTAGTGGTTAAACTATATTGCCTTGTGATGGTTAGTCAGTGACCTGTGTAGAGTGAGTTGATGATGTCTATGCAGACCACAGTGGAGTCTATATCTTTAAACACCTCCACCGCATTTGACACTAGTACTAAGCAGAGAGCTGCACGAATGAATGGGCCATGTACAGTTAACTCCCCTTTCACTCCAGCAGTGGTTACTCCAAGTCTAGATTGCAGCACAACAGCAGAAAATTACCAATTTTGCCATGAAATGACCCTAGCCTTGCCTGCCTCTGTTTAACAATAGCTTATCCCTAGCCTGGTTTTAGGAGGTAAAAATTGGTTTTAAAAGGATTCTGTATTTCCATGATGAGAAGGTTGAATACAGAATGAGTTCTGATGAATGTTCATGGCAAATTGTAACAAAGCTCAGAATAAGCCACCATTTCATTGTCAGCTCTCTCTCTCTGAATGTCGCATGCATGTAATAATAATAATAATAATTAATCTAGATTTCAGGGACAAAAATAAGTACAAATCTTGCTTTTCACAATATAATACTTATTTAATTCAGGAAAGGTGATGGATGGAATCGTATGAAGGGAAATGAGCAGGGATTTTTTCCCTTGATACATGGGTTTCAGGTTACTACAAAAGTTACTAGGAGTTATGGGACCCTTCCAGCAGGTACCTAACACCCTCCAGGATCAGGCTGTAAGTCATATGTTCTTCTGGTTTGGCTTGACTTTTAATTTTCAATGGTCTCTCTCTTTCTCTGTCAAACTGTTTGTCATGTATCTAAGCGCCTCTGGATAATATACAATGCAAAGCACTAGAAAACAGGTCACATCTGAATAAATGTGGTTTTGTCCATTTCAGGTTCTGAATCTTCAAATTTAGCAAGCTGAAATGTTTTCATTTGACTTTTTTTTAAAAGATAGAATCAAAGCTTCAGTGGTTTAGTATATTGGCCGTCTAAATCCTGGGCCTTTTCAGATTTGGGATTTCAGATCATCTCAGTCTCTTGGATATCTCAAAATCTGAAGGAAAGATTCAAAATGGTGGATTATTTCACACAGTGATATGCTACAACAGGATTCCTGTGAGTCCTTTATTAAAATTCTGACATCGAATCACAGGAGAAGTTGAGGCAATTTTCCCACCTCTCAGTCGGACACTTCTAAATAATTTGTATATTAGTGATAATAATATTTCCATTCTCCAGTCCTTTTGCAGTGTTGTCTATTTGAATTGTGAGAACTTCTGGGAAGAGACTGTTACTGGGTGTTTTTGCAGTGCCTAGGACAGTGGGACCCTCATCTCAGGTGGAATCTGCAGGTGCTATAGAACTATAAATAATAAAAAAACACGGCTATACATGAGAGGTTGCATGAGATGCCAAATATTAAAATAAATAAACATCACAGTCAAAGTCACTCAGTCTGAGGTCTTCAGTCCCAATCTGAACTGTAAATGATGAATTGAAGCCTGGGCCATACTATCAGTAAGCTTAGTATAATTTTAGGAGCAAACCATAAACATTCCCAACAAATGCACTTACTAGGAGTGTTTTTGCCAAGTGATTATGCATCCTTCCTTCCTTTTAAATTATGAGAAACTGTTTATACAGCAAAATAGATTCTCCAGTCTTCCACAATTCTGTCATGCAGGACAGTGAAAGGATAAGGGAAACATTATTTGTGGGAGCCCTTTGTTAAAATAGTGGCAGTAGTTCACTGTATCTGGGCTGAGGAAATATCTCAGCTGTGAGATTGCTGTAAAATGTGGGGCACCTAAAACTTGAACTTTCTCTGGTGCTTGAGCTAATTAATTTTTAATGCTCAAAACTTCAGAAGTATTGAACCAAATTTTATTAAAAAGCCATGTTTAAAAAAAACAAAGTATACAAGCTGTTAGATTCTTAAATTATGATTTCTCCTTTGTTGGAACTCTGTATACATGTATTGAGAATTCCATGATATGATGAATCAGAAGATGAAAGATGCACATTTGATTGTAACAGAGATAAGGGCTTGAAAAACAATAACGCAGAAGTGACACAGATAGTGGGCATTCCTCCTGGGTTTAGTGAGACTAAATTTTTGAGTCTTTAGCAAATCTTACACTTCCAGACTTGCTGCCCACTGTCTGGCTTAATCTCTCCAATCCATTACCAGGGTAGGAAAGAGAGGCAACTCTCCCTCCGAGTTCCCCTACAGTAGTTCAGCAACTTGAGTCTGTTGTTCATCACACATGAATAATTAAATAATAATAATGGTTAATACTTATAAGGTGTGGATGAAAGTCACACAAGTGCTGGCAAACTGCAGTAGGCACTATTTATTAATGAAAGGTTTAAAAGGACACCGTCAGTTTAAATATCATATTTCTGCCTGTGAATTTTGTGCATAATGTTGTTAAAGGTAACAACTCAAATGGTTATAGAGATATAGAGAAAAATATTTAGTAGGTTTAGGTAGCATCATGCATGGAAAAACTGTCTTGGGGTGAATTTTATCATTATTTCTTTCCATCTGTTATCATTCTTATTTTATTGCTAGATTTTATAATCGTTTTGTAATGTTTTATCATGCAGAGTGGTTAAGGGGCTTATCTAGTTCTAAGGTTAGAATTAAAAATAATTCTGTATCATTTCTTTTATATTCTTCCTCACATATTTGAAATATGGAACTGAAAGAAAATATATTAGCTATGGAGAATAATTGGAAGCATAATCTTGAAATTGTTTTCACTAATCTTATTGAGACCATCATATGACTATTGTTCTATATATTAAACAATATTTTATTTCCCCTAAATTCAATAGAGTATCAATAAAGAAGAAACATTGATGTGGAATCAACATCTCCTAAAAATCACTTGAAAGGCATCTATTAAATTCTGCTTTACTTTTAACACATATTAACTCATAAGAAAGAGAAATATCTCTAGACAATATCTCTTATTATAGATACAAAAAATATCTTACCAGACAAATGTATTACTAAGCCTAATACTTAGAATATTCTTACAATAATCCTTCTTATCTGTGAAATTAAATTTTATTTTCATGTTCCCTAAGCTTCTATTAAAATCCTAGGATAAAGTTCTTAATTCTGATCTCTGTCTCTTAAAAGCTCCTCTCAGAAAATTTGTAGGTATCAACATTTTTTAAAAAGGTAGAAATATAGCTTTTTCTTATGTGAGTTTTTAATCATAAGTGAAAAATAGTTTACTCCTGGGAAATGTCTCTATTCTTCACGAGGAGAAAAAGACATACAGAGGAGAAAGGAGGAAATGTCAGTATTTATTTACTTGTTTGTTTGTTTATTTTAATTTTAATGACCGTAATACCTAGGAGAACTAGTCATGGAGTAGGACCCCATTATGCTAGGTGCTGTACAAATACAAAACAAAAAGGTGGTCCCAGCCCAAAGAGCTTATAAATTTTAGGGGTTGAATCTAAGAGATGGGTTCACATCTGTTTTTTAGTTTTAAAATAAATGTGTCTTTCAGTTATTGTTTTCCAAGGATAAAGCCTCAAGCTTTTCACCCTCTGTCCCTCCCTCCTGTAACAGTAGGTGCTGGAATCTCTGGCTACTGACCTCTGCTATGTGATACACTTTCAACCTTTTATAAACTTAATGTATGTAATATAACTGGGAGCAGGAAAAATGATCACCTTCAAATGAGCACTTTTGTGAACTTCACACCTTTATTATATGGTGACAGAAGAAAGTTCACCTCAGCATTTGGTATGCCATTGAACAAGAAACTGTTCTGAGAATAATATGATGGCCATGGGACTGATAAGAAAACCACTGAGATTCAGAGACAGCAACATTTGTCAGATATCCAATACCTCAATCTCTCTATTCTAGACAGCACTATTTGTATATTTTGTTAATTTATCAGGTAATATATGTGCTGAATAGGTAAAAGCTACTTGAAAATCAGAAAAGGGATTCAATATGTAATATATTCAACAAATATATTTTTTTTCTGCTATTTGGTAACCTCCACCTGAAACTGAAGGATATTGAAATTATATGAACAAATTGTTGCTCAATTGTTCGCCATAAGCAAAAAGTTGTTCCTTTTTGCATAAAATGTAAATACATCAATCGTGTGTCACAAGCTAACAAGTCACAAGGCTGTGTGTTCTGGCAGGGATCAAAAAGATCATGCTAAGTTGATAATGATCATTCCTTACTAACAGATCCCAAACATTCATGATGGAGTCCTCTTTCTCAAAAGCTCTCACATATGAAGATGGCTACAGGGTCAGTCCTTTTACTACTCCTATTTAACTAGGAGAAGTATGAAATAGCCTGGCCTACAATGACAGCGGTATGCAGCTAACACACAATGCTATGTGGCCTAAGGTCCCTGTTCAGCAAACCAATTACACATCTGTAAGCATGTAAGTCCAGCTTTATTCTGCAAAGTGCTTAAGCATATGAGTAGTCCAAATAGCTAAATTAACCCAATGGAACTTACATATATCCTAAAGTTAAGCACATGCTTAATGGCTTTACTGAATAGGAATGGATTTATAAGCTTAAAGTTATGCATGTGCTTAAGGGATCTGCTGAACTGGCTCATAAATTTTCAAAACTGACTAGCGGTTTCCAGTGCATTCACATTTGGTTGTCCCCTTGTAGATATTTTAAAGTGGCTGGATTTTCAGAAACTGATGAGTGCTTGCTCTCTGAAAATCATTACCCACAAGGCATCTCAGTATCGACATAAAAAAAATCACTAGTCAGTTTTGAGGAGTTAGGTCTGTGTTAGTCTCATCCAGCACAGACAGCACTGTCTTTCATCTGTTTAAGAAAAATGAAGAAAATATAAACCTGATCTGACAATGATTAACACAAGCTGAATTTGGGAAAGATTGAAGTAATCAGTGTGCCTAAATATCCAGGTACATATATGTATCACATCTGCAAATGATACAGGTACCTCTAGGAACTTGAAAAAATTATCACAAGGGAAACACAAACATCTCACCTTCAGTTGGTGGCAAATACTGACTGGTGATACTAAGCAGCATTGGGGATATGCCAAGTAATTACTCTTGACATCAGGGGCATAATTCATGAAGTAACTCTTATCCGCTCAATTTAAGGCAACTCACCTATACCCTACCGAGGGCTCAAGGCGTGACCTGGTCAATTTAGGGCACCCCGCACTCTCTCTTCTGAGGGCTCAAGGTGTAAGGCACCTATCCTTACCCACAGAAAGAAATCTGGTCAATGTAAGTACCGGCCCTTTCCCTTGGGGCTCAGGACTCTATGGGTCTACAGAACCTTTTCCCAGTGAAAGAGCCTTACACGGTTGTGCTCTAAATATCTATTTACCAGCAACACATAGAGAATACATATACCAAGCAAATCTCTTATGCTCACCACTTGCAATATACAGACAAATTTCACCCGATGGCCAGTCAGGATCCTCTCGTCTGGGGGTTCCCTGTGATGCCTGTGCATGTCATGGTTGTGCAGAGGGGTCAGAGTTCCAGCAGCTTGATGTTGAACTGCAGTCCGGAAATGGTTCGCAAAGAGCATTGTTTTTCATTTACATTATGTAGGTAAAACTAGTTCCCTCCTTCAAATTTACTAAACCTATCACATTATCCCACTCTCCTGAATAAACAAAATTTAACCAATTATGCACTGGCACCTATGTGTCCTCCTTGCTGCCCAAGTTCTTTACATTTTATCTTTCATGCCCAAATTGTAACTTAATTGTGACCTTTATTTGTCCAGATGGTCAGCATAAAACCCTGGTCAGAGCTTATCTTACCATTTGTTGAGTCTCTTTCTGTATCCTGCCTAATTTCCCAGTTTCTTTACAACCTTGGTGGTCATAACTCTCATTAGGGACATTCCTGAGACGGGGTGCTTTATCAGCAGCAGAACATTCCTTTTTTTTTTTTTTTTCCCAATTTTAGTTGTGAACTCTCTGATTTTCCCCCACATCTGGTTTAATATGGGTGCCTGGGTGGAGAGGGGCTTGATCAGGTCTCAGATCTATATAACCTAGGCACCTAAACTCCATAATTAGGTGCCTATGTCCCTTTACACAGCTACAGTGCAATCCACAAAACTCCTGCTTGGCTGCTGCTTGATCCTATAGGAACCTAAACTCACTTGGAGTCTAATGTTCTACTTCCTAGATGCTGAGGTTTTTGCCTCTGTGGATCCACATTGCTGCCTCACTTTAGGCACTCAGATATCTATCTCCGGCCCTAACCCTAGAGTGATTCACAGGGGAAGATGGTCATTAGGTTTCATGTGGGACCTAGTCTTGTAGGCAGCCTCTGAGCAAGCCTACCAGATCAGATCCCATTCAAAATCTGTTCCGAAAAGGAGTAGATGATTAGACAATTCGCCTGGGATGTGGAAGACAAAGGTTCAGACTTCAGTATCCCTTGTTGAAGCTGTTCTATTGTGGATAATGTATGAAAATGTTACTGGACCCGGGGACCGGACCCTGGGTTTCCCAGGAAGTGCCCTATTACCGGACTACAGAGTAATTCTCATGCTCTCCTTCTGGCAAAACAGCTATTAAAATATTTATTCACAGTGGATTAGCTTCAACAGGAGAGGTTGAGAGTTCTACATCAGAATATCCAATAGCTCAGTAGTTAGAGCACCCTCCTGAGTGGTGAGAGATCCCTGTTCAAATTCTTTCTTCCCCTCTGGCAGAGAAAGGGGAATTGAATTTGGGACTTCCACCTCTCAGGTGAGTGCTCTAACCACTGGGCTAAAAATTATAAAGTATGCACTTGCACTGCCACTTTTTTCTCTGTCCATTTTGTGTGGAGTGAGGTAGGCACCTAACTCATTCCCTCAAGCAGCTACTTAGGTGCCTGCACTGCCTGGCTCTAGGCTGCTGGTTTCTATTTGTGTATCATTAGCAGAGATAGGTGCCTCCCTGCAACTTAAGCTTAGGCACCTATCCTCATGAGAGAATAGGGGCTTAATATACACGCCTCTCATTGACATCTCCCAATGGCGAGCTGAGGTAGGCTTTTGTGGATCACATTCTAAGGCACCTATCTCTCCTTATTCATTTTATAGGGAGTCTAGGCACCAACTCTGCTTTGTGGATCACAGTGTTGTTCCTGTAATATTTCAAGGTGCCTAGAAGTAGGGCACCATGACGCTGAGCATTGCAATGCCTAAGTGTCTTCATGGATTCCACCTGAGATAATTTTCTTCGATCTTTAGTTAGCAAGAAGACTGTCTTTTCCTTCATGAGGTTGATCTGCTTGTTCTGATATGAGAATTTGTCTCTTCCCAGATGAACTACTGAAACTTATTCTACTTCAGATAAGGTAAAATATTGATGAAAAAGCATCACAAAGTCATCATTAAGAAGAAAGGCCAGTGTGCAAGTATTATAGCAGTGCTCTGTAACCTTCAGTGCCTACCATTAGGGAATGTGAAGAGAGGAAGTAGTGGGGATAGGTCCATGCTGTTATAAGGACTACCTCACCTTTCATGGAATTCAAGGTATTTCATGGAAGATCTGACAATGTGGCACAATACAGCTACAAAATCAAGTCAAACATCTCAGTGGCTGAGCTTTCTCAACACTTGACCAATATCAGGGAAATTCCACTTCTCAACATTTTCAGATAGCATTTCCCAAGGGAGAGGAGCAGAAGCAAAGCAGCATTTTAAATATAGACATAAACCAATGAGCAAACCAAAGAGTAAAACGGAGAATTAAATGGATTAAAAATGGCTTACTGGTCCCAAAATGCAATTGTAAATAGAGTGGCATTCTCAAGCAGGCGGGTTTCCAATGAGGTCCTGCAGGGATCAGTTCTTGGCCCTATGCCATTTAACATAAAACATAAAATCATCACCGATAAACTTTGCAGATGAAACAAAAAGTAGGGGAACCATAAATAAGGAAGAAAAAAGAGGACTGATACAGAGAGATCTGGATTGTTTGGTAGGCTAAGTACAAGCAAACAATAAGTGTTTTAATATGGCCAAATGTAAATGTACTCATCTAGAAGCAAAGAACATAGGCCATATTTACATGATGGGGGACTCTATCCTGGGAAGTAGTGACTCTAAAACAGATTGGAGGACAAGCCTCTGTATTTGACACTGGTTATTGCTGCCGAAATCCTGTATTCATTTCTCCTGTCTGCAATGGAAGAAAGGCGTTGATAAATTGGAGAAGGTTTAGAGAATTGCCACAGGAATGACTAAAGGACTGGAAAACATGCCTTATAGTTATTGACTCCATCTATTTAGCTTAACAAATAAAAGATAAAGGACTGACTTGATCACAGTCTATAAGTACCTACATGGGGAACAAATATTTGATAATGGGCACTTCAATCTAACAAAGGTATAACAAGATCCAGTCTTTGGAAGTTGAAGCTAGGCAAATTCAGACAGGAAAAAGGGTGTAAATTTTTAACAGTGAGGGCAATTAACTTAACTATTGGAAGAATTTTCCAAGGGTCATGTTGGATTCTTCATCACTGGCAACTTTTAAGATGAGACTGGTTTTGTTTTTTTTCTAAAAGATATGCTCTAATTCCAACAGAAATTACTCCAAGAAAGTTTTTTGGCCCATGAAGGCGGTCTGACCTTGGAATCTGTGAAATGACTGACCCCTCTGGACTTATCTCTCTGTTTTTCAGTAATTCTGTACAGCACCTAGGGGCTTTAGAAATGCTTGCAAGCAGATGGATAGAATCATCTAGGCACAGCAAAGGCAAGGGAAGGAAAACAACCTTTCTTAAATTTACCTAGGGATAAATCATTAGACAGCAAGCACTGTGTCTAAATGCCTACATCGTCTGCAAGAGTCCACAGCAAAAATATCCTTCAATTAACCATCCCACTATGGCAAACATTTTCTCAAGATTTGTCTGACAAAAGTGATTCTCTGCTCATTGCTGGCTGTTATTCAAAAAGTTTTGAAGAGGGATCAGATAAGTGACAAAATTGAACAGTGTTTTTCAAAACAAGGAATTTACAAGATACTAACATATAATTGACTTCAGTCTGCCACTGAGAATTCCATGATTTTTCAAGAAGGTAAGATTTTTTTATATATATACACATTTTCACATAGACACAATAAAAGCAGTGGAATATCTGAGAATGCAACACAAACTCAGCACTCTGTTAAAGAAAACCAGGTATAACCACAAAGTTCTATATTTGATAGACCTAAAAGAACGCTGGGGTGGTGAGAGTCAATATTCTCTCAGAGTTTCAGTGTATTTGCTTCAGTTGTGCTGGTTTCCCTTTTGTATTCACTTCCATCAAACATTCATAAAATTGAATGTTACGGAAACAAATACCATGTGACTTATCTGGCCACTCTAACCAACACAGCTTGTATTGCAAATAATGAATACTCACAGGGAAAATCAGAATAGTTATTTTTAAATGTGTAGAATGCTTATAAAGAATGAATAATCGAAGATTTTTTAAATGTATTTTGAGCTATTCTGTGAGCAGAAAATGAGACTTCATTTTGTGGATTACTCCCATGACCTGTGTTTTATTGGCCTTTAGGAACAAGTGATACTGAAGGGGCTAGCTGCACATTAGTACTAATACATAAGCAGACAAGAACAATAAGATTTCCTTGTTCAAAAGCATCTGTGTGGATGCCTAGCCTAGTAAATTCACCAAGGAGAGAGAAAGTGGAAACATTTCAGCATAAACAAAGGGAATGCTGTGGCACAACTGCTAAGCCTTAAACTCCACTGTTGAGGGAGTTCTTGTCAAGAGTAGAATGACTACAACAGAAGAAAACAAGCTCTAGTGACTAAGTATCTTGAAGAAATTGTACCTACACGGTGAAATTTGATCAGAAGGAATATTGCATACACTTTTGAAATGTCAGGAAGAACAGATTAAAAGCACAAGAGGTATTCACAGATTTATTCTCAGAAAGACAGAAAAGTCATTCTCAAAGAATGACAGATTCTAAAACTGAAGAAAATGTGACGGTCAAATCAAAACATTTTATTTCCAGATGTTCAGGGATCTGAGACTTTTTGAAATAGATTAAACACTGACAAGTTAGACTAAAAATAGAATACAGTGAAGAGAGATGTAAAAATCACATGGGTTCATGCAAAATTGGCTGTTGGTGGGAAGTCAATTTGATTTTGCTTACTAAAATTATGCAGTGTTTGATAGGAATGATTAATTTGTGTTAAATCTCTTTTAAATCTTACTCTTGGACAACTTGTATGGGTAAGGGGCAAGAGTGAAGGTAATGCTTCTTGTCATTCAATTTGTCAGGCTGACTTGCTTGTTTGTTTGTCTGTAAGACAGAAGGATCCAGGCTTGAGTACCATCGCAGGTGTTGGATTCTGCAATTCTAGATTAAGTGTGTGTGGAGGGAGGGGGATTGGATTTGATTTTGTTAGTGATGCCATAGGACATTTCCACCGGCTACTATCCTGGCTAATGTTTCTATCTCTTAGCAAAGCAAGTTTAATAGCCACTGTTAATAATAATTATCTCTACAATCAATGGACTGTACCAGAGGTTGGCAACCTCTGGCACGTGGCTCGCCAGGGTAAGAACCCTGGCGGGCTGGATCAGTTTGTTTACCTGCCGTGTCAGCAGGTTCAGAAGACCACGGCTCCCACCGGCTGCGGTTCGCCATCTGAGGCTAATAGGGTTGGCGGGAAGCGGCACGTGCGAGGGTTCCTTTAATGTACTTTTACTGCACTAGTGGTTATTATTGTTTTAAACCTTTCCCTGTACATTTCAGCTGCCCTTGCTATTTGGACCTGAAGAAGAGCTCTGTGGAAGCTCAAAAGCTTGTCTCTTGAACCACAGAAGTTGGTCCAATAAAAGCTATTGCCTCATCCACTTGGTCTTGTAATTTGGAGGCATTCCTCGAGCGTGAGATCTGCTTTTCCAACAAACTTTTCTGTAAGATGCAATCACGTGTCCCACAAATGATCATGTATCTTTAAAGTTTCCAAAGTTGCATATGGATGTCAGAATTGTCAGCTTTGTAACATAGATAAACATAACAAAGTCCCTCTACTGCTTCTTGGTTTCAGGTAAAAAAAATCCAGTAACTCTCTACTGTTTCATTCTCCCTGGAGTCACTGTACCCATCAAACACCTTCATAGTGTTTTGGAAATTATTCCTGGCAACAGCATCTCACTCACTTCTCATCCTTTTTTTCAATGAAGTAGTAAAAAAGTTTTATCTTCATTTTCTCATCCTTATCCCCCATAGTTAGTTCTGTATAGAGACTCAACTCTTGCTTTTACTGTTTCCATAGCTGTGCAAGGTGTTTTTTGTCTGGGAAGCTAGCATTTCCAGTGATCTGAGTCCCTTCATGCTGCCTGTTTGCTCTATTTCTAGCTGCTGCTTTGTTTTCCTGTTAATCACACTCCTGTCCTTGCTGTGGGTTTCACTAGACTGGCCACTGCCACCATTTTTCATGTTCCACATGGTAGGTAGTAAAATGAGAGGACTTCATGTTTGTAAAACTGAATTGGCTCTTTATTAAACAATCTATTTACAGTCAATCTGCTGCACCCACAGCTTGCATTCATGTGCACACAGGCTGGTTTCCTGGTGCCTCCTCCAAACTCTTCCCTTCTGCAGGATGTGCTCCTCCCTTCAAGTTCCCTACAGGATACTACATCACCTATCCACAATCAATCAATGTATAGAAGCAGATTGACACAATGTGAGCAATCATAATGAGCCAGAATCTGTGGTATTTCACTGTAAATTTACTCTTAATTGTTATTCCCCAAGATATAAACACTAGTAGTATGTAAGAATGAGTATTAAATTTAATTGAAAGTCACATATAATCATCAGCAAATTCTCAGGAGAATGTAAATACACACCAGAAGAAGATGTTGATGTTGATTAAGTAAATATCTAGCTTGTAATAACTTAAAAGGATGTGAGGTACCTATAAGGAAAGGAGATGTAACTTTAATAAAATTAATTTAGATTGCTTAGGCACTATTTCAATTTAAGGTAGAAATAACAACACTGTTTCATATATTGCTTGCCAGGAAATAAACATAGTTAAGCTGAAAGTCCAGCTGGCATAGTTCAAAATTGGACTCTGGGTACTAGCTGCAGAAAGAAATCTCTTTTCTTTCATTGCTTGAGCAATGATAAATCTTTGCGGGTATAAACGTATTATATGCAGTAAATAATGGCACTTGCTGAGATATTTAATTGACAGAAAGCACTCCTAGAACAGATCAGAGCTAAGAACAGTTCTTTTGGAATTAGCTGAATTATATGACTTCCTAAATTTCCTCATGCTTGTAGCATGGCAGGGTTTGTCAAAGAAAAATTAATGAAAATGTGTCTATCTTATATATCCTTTAACAAATGGATGAGTTACATGCATGTTTTTTCCTTAAATGCATTTCTTCTGATTCCCAAAATATTGGTAGGGTAAGACTTTCAGCACTGTAAAACATTAAGTTATTGCTATTGTTAATATTTAATAGCAATAATCCATTGTTGGAGCCAGTAAGAAATATTTATACTATTATGGTATTCTAATTCCCTTTAAAAATATTACAATAGTCTCTAATAGTAGCTTCAAAGTCTTTGGAAAGATTATTGTATCTACCTTTAATATCAATTTCCATTGTATTTTAAGACCACTCAGAATGTTCTGCAAAAGTACACCTCATTGTACACAGATACCATAGATTTAGTTTTCTGAGGTGCAAGACAGGGGAAGATATAGGCTCCTGAATGAATGGATGCACTGTACTTAACTGCCAAGGGGACACTAACCAGCTGCTGCAGCTCTCTCTACTTCATCACCACAAACATAATTCTGGCCCAATATGAGTGAGGCTCCCGGGGGACCAATGTTAGGAGCTGGAGACCAAGCTTACCTCATGCTCACCGCGCAGCAGGAGCTCCTGTCCCATGGATCTGGACACATCTGCCCAATCTGGGCAATGTGAACTGGTGCACAGAATAGCAGCAACACTCAGGTTAGGACTGGCTGACCCTCTATGATAGAGAGGCAGTTTGGCCAGATTTCAGTGAAAGGCACTGCTGCTCCATCTACCAGGTAACTATGCCCTGGGCCCAGACCCATTGGGCAGGAGCTTCCATGACACTGTGAGTTCAGGACAGCCTTGCTCTCTAACATTTCTTGCCTTCCCAACCTGTGTCCTCTCTTCCACACTGGGCTAGAAGAAGTGAATTTTGGTCTGTTTTTGCATACTTGATTTCATTATTTCTACTGGTTTAACCAAACCTATGAACCTCTGCTAAAGCTGTCGCTAGATACTTCTCATCTTGCCCAACAACAACTTAGTGGTTACCGTAGACCAAGCAAAGTAGGATGTGGGAGCACAAGGCATCCTTAAGAGGTAATTTTGTGTTTGACTGAATTTTATATTTTACTTTGTTTGAGCTAAAGCTCCATAAACATACAAGACTTGCATAGTATCCTCCCCCACCCCCCGCCCAGCATCACTACCAGCTAGATGGAGAAGAAGCTTTCACATGTAAAAACTTTACTGCAGGAAAACTTGGAGGCAAAGATCAACATTTTAAAACATGGGTGTCTAAATTTACCCACATAAATCAGTATTTAGGCAACTAAATAAAATGCCTCATTTTCAGAGGAGATGATTATCCATAGTTCCCACTGAAATGTCATATGTCATAGCATTCTGTAAAATAATGGTCTACAAGGGACATGAAGTAATAGGATGTCTTCAATATTTTGGACAATGGCAACCATGAAATGACTTTCTTCAGGACTTTACATTGCTGCTGAATCTGTTAACCAATCAGAAATTAGTGGCACAGTTCCCTACCCATCTGTTCAGTAATATCTCACTCAATGCCCAAAAGAATGGACAAGAAATATGACAAAACAGCTGGTGAATTGCAGTGACAATGATCAAAGGTCTAATGGATTTGGGGAACACTTTGACTCTCCACTCATTCTGCATGCAAGAACTAAAATGTTCTGAGAAACTAACAAATGACTATTATACCTGGGAATAGTTAAAGTTCAAATCATTTTAATAGAATATATTTTCTCAGTTAGCCCAACAATGTAATCATATGCAAAAATGAAAAAGTAAAACAAAGTAATACTAATAGGTTAAAAAACAACCCACTTGTTTTATAGGAATATAGTTTGTTTATTTATTTATTTTGATCATTGTAACAACTATTCCAAATAGGAGTATACACAATCTTATTCAGCTGAACAGGCCAAAGCCAAATTAGAAGTAGAGATCAACAAATGATCCCATCTATTTATTACAGAGGTTGACAACCTCTGGCATGCAGCTTGCCAGGCTAAGCACCCTGGTGCTGGGTGCGGGATGTGCTGAGTGTGGCTTCCTGCCACCCCCATTGGCCTGGGATGGCGAACCGCAGCCAGTCGGAGCTGCGATCGGTTGAACCTGCCAATGTGGCAGTATTGTCATAGTACTACAAAACTGCATTTGTTCTTTAAAGAAACATGTTGGTTTAATCTTTTATGTTGTCATGCACATATTTTATTTAAATTTATAACTATTTTAAACATGATATTTAAGTACAATTTAAGTACTATTACTCACTGAAATTGGCCTGGGATGGCGAACCGCAGCCAGTCAGAGCCACGATCGGCTGAACCTGCCAATGTGGCAGATAAACAAACTGGCCCAGACCTCCAGGGTACTTACCCTGGCAAGCTGCATGCCAGAGGTTGCCGATCCCTGGTGTATTACATTTGAGTTTACTGCACCAGAGTATTTGTTGTAAGGATTATTATCAGAAGTCTCTAACATCTCAGAACAGACCGTATTAATGGCAAAAATAATTAACTTTCAGTGGAGACCCAGAACACGGACTTGTACATGTGTGGGAATTTCAATAAGCCAGAATTCTCCAGTTCCTCATGCCACTGCATGACCTCTTCTCTCACCGCATGCAGACAGCAACAGTCTAGCCAATATTATCAAAGAATTTCCCACAAATGAAGGATTCAGCCCTCCATTAAAATTGCTTGATACTTTTTTGGAGTGGTGCAAATGGTGCAGCAAATCAGTCTTAAAACTAACATAACTCCAGCATGGCGGAAATCTCTAGCACAGAGATTGCTATGATGAGTATACTCACCAATTTCTACCCTACCCTCCTCTCCTCCTTAGCACAGGGAGCATACTGGTGTTGGGAAGAGATGTGTTGATAGTAGGGGAGGGTCTGGCAAGAATGCGCTGTACGCTCACAATCTCTGGTGATTTAAGAGTACATGGTGGACTTTAATAACTGGTATAGTTTAGAGCAGGGGTTCCCAAGCTTGGTTTGTGGCTTGTTCATGGTAAGCCCCAGGTGGGCCATGAGATGCTTTGTTTAACTGCATACTCAGGTACAGCCGCTCGCAGCTCCCAGTGCTGTGGTTCACCCTTCCTGGCCAATGGAAGCTGCGGGATGCGGTTCGGACTGGACCTCCACTTCCCACAGCTCCCATTGGCTGGAAATGGTGAACTACGGCCATTGGGATCTGCCATACCTGCGGACACTCAAGTAAACAAAGAGTCCTGTGGCCCGCCAGGGGCTTACCCTGAGCAAGCCATGAATCAAGTTTGGGAACCCCTGGTTGAGAGTAACACTGAGACTCTTCTAAGTTGTCTCACTGACAAATCCTGGCATCCCCAGGTATTAAAAGAGCATAAAGGTATCTTAGAATCACCTTTACTTTCCACCCATCTCATATGTACTGAGCAGAACTCAGGTGAATTTGAGGACCTGAAGCATTAAATGTAATTTTTTACTGTCTCCTGGAACACTGAAAAAGACTTGGCTTCCATTATGTTTAAGGCCCGCAAAGCGATGGTTACTCTGAGATGAACTTGGTTCATAGAGCTAACTAGTGCATCAGCTCCTGTTTGTAATATCATATGTTGCAAGGACCTAGGGACAAAACTCCTCAAAGAATTGATTTAATGCTAAGATAACAATACTTCAGGTAGCAAAACCCTGGAGTAACTGTCATCACAAATCTATGTCCCTAATTAAACATTTGGTAAAGAGTTGAACAGAGTTATTTGTCCACTGCCTGAACATGCTAGCAATAATATCTGTGGAGGTCAGTGAAGTGTCATATATTCTTTAAAAAAACAAAAATCAAAATACAGGCAATATCAAAAACTGATATTTGTTTGCAAGCTGATGGTAACCTTCATTATTCTGTGGTGCCAGTTTTGCAGGCACTCTTTGCAGGCCCTGCTTGATCCTTTGTTTTCATACTATTGCATGTTTTCTTGTATTATGAAAAATGACAGCAGTTTTTAATTATATGTTTTCATATTTTCTCATTGTATTTAAAGTATACAAATCAAATTGTACTTAAATATCATGTTTAAAATAGTTATAAATTTAAATAAAATATGTGCATGACAACATAAAAGATTAAACCAACATGTTTCTTTAAAGAACAAATGCAGTTTTATCGTACTATGACAAAGTTTGAGGATGGAATAGGGACCAAGTCAAGCTGCATAGCTATTGTAGTGTGTGTTTAAAGCAGCTTAGTGTATCTTTGTATTTAATATATTAATAGGTTGCTGTCTTTTGCACTCCTACACATTAATTGCTCTCTAGCTAAACAGAAGTTTCCCAGATGCCTTTTAGGACCTATCCTTTACAGCATCAGCTCATGCCCTTTTCATTTTGAGCTTATCACCTTCAAAAACATTTTTGTAGCCTCCACTTTCTCTATGCACTTCAGAATTGTATGGACCTCAATTAAATAGCCTATTCATCTCCATTTTTTAATGAATACAAAACTAGTTTTCCTAATCTTCCCAAATACCTATGAGATTCTTTAGCATTCAACATGCTCTGTTATACTCTTTCAATTCTTCAGTTTTCATAATATTTACATATAAGATCACCCAACATTATGCACAATATTCCAGGTAGGTTGTCATAACCTCATTTGATATGTCGCTTTCCTTCCTGTGCTACATCCTGACAGTAACAGGGTGCTGGACCATTAAAGGAGATCACAGGTCTAGATTCTGATTCAGGCATTCTGAGCATTGTGGTCCTGAAAGGGAGAAAGGCTTATTGTGAAAGGGAATTAAAGGTGTGGGGGAGGGTAAATTCATGCTCCCCATTAAGAAGATAGACCGAGGATAGAAAGATATGGATGAGAATCTCCACTAAAAGAGGTGGGGGAAGGGGTTTAATGAACCGGGGCTAAAAGGACAGGAACTCCAGGGAAATACGTGCTGTTTGAGGCCTAATGAGGCAGGAGATGAAGGAACGGACAAACCAGGGCAAATGGCTACTATCTGCCTTGCATCAGAGGGGAATAATAAAGACAACAAGATGGAGATTTAAAACAGCTGTGAAAGCAGAAGGACTGTGTGGCCTGAGGAGAGAGAAAAGTTGAATCGGTTTGTTGTGAGCATCCATTTTTATCTGAGAATCCCAAGTCTAGGGTTCCAGAAAGGTTTCACTGCCTTAAGGTAGGAGACATTTTGGATCCTGGGAGGAGGACTGTGGGCCATGGAGGGCCAAGGACTATCTTCTGTTTTATCTGGACTATTTGTTACCCAGAAAATGGGAGGACTTAATGGTTTTGCTGGAGGGCTAAACAACATCAAATCACTCTGAGGGGAAAATGAAGTGTAAAGGTTGGGAAACTGGAACAGCTATGTCCCAAAGCTGGAAAAGTAAGAGATCTGTGACACGGGAATTCTATTTCTCTTTTAGTGCCTGTTAAACATAATACATTTGTTTCTATCTATTGCTATCCCCAGAGTATTTTCCTTATCAGTGTTCAATTATGACTATACTTGAAATGTTTCAGCCCAATTAACATTTATTTACATTACACTGCATTAAATTGCATAAACAATAGATCAACTCCTGCCAAATTCATGCAATTGCAGCCTTTGTTAATATATAAGCAAGGGAATGTCAGAAAATATTAAACCAACTGTATTTGATAACTCCAAACTCTGAATATTGTAATTTCCAAACAGCTTGCCTCTTTTACCTGTTGGTTTCATTTTTCCCATAATATAGCAATTAATGGGTAAAACTACCATTCAAAGCGTCTCTACTTAATTTTTCTACTGAAAGTTTGAAGATAAATTATGCATAATGGGGTTTCACAATCAATATTATTATGATGTTATGTTCCTAACATGAACATAACATAAGCTTAGTTGTAGCGAGAATTGAACCCTGCAGAGTTCTTAGAGAAATTTGCACATTGTAACAGAGTAAATTAAGTCACCTGAATCCCTCAAGCAGTGCCTACACTTACCAGGGATCGACACTGCTGCAGTCGATGCAGCAGGAGGTCAATTTAGTGGGTCTGGTGAAGACCTGCTAAATCGACTGCAGAGCACTCTCCGGTAGACTCCTGTACTCCACCAGAACAAGAAGAGTAAGATAAGTTGATAGCAGAGCCTCTCCTATTGACGCAGCGTGGCATAGACCAGGGATCAGCAACCTTTCAGAAGTGGTTGCCAAGACTTCATTTATTCACTCTAATTTAAGTTTTCGTGTAATAGGAATACATTTTAATGTTTTTAGAAGGTCTCTTTCTAGAAGTCATAATATATAACTAAACTATTGTTGTATGTAAAGTAAATAAGGTTTTTAAAATGTTTAAGAAGCTTCATTTAAATTTAAATTAAAATACAGAGTCCCCCAGACTGGTGGCCGGGACCCAGGTGGCATGAGTGCCATTGAAAATCAGCTTGTGTGCCGCCTTCGGCACGCATGCCATAGGTTGCCTACCCCTGGTGTACACATTGCAGTAAGTCGACCTAAGCTACATTGACCCAATTAGGTTATTCATGTAGCTGGAGTAGCATAACTTAGATTGACTTACCCCAGTAAAGTAGACAAGGCCTCAGTCTGTAAGGAAACCTTGAACAGAGGAGGCAGTTGTAGCACATCCAAGTTTTCTGGAAACAAGTGGCATTAGAGCTATATTAGGGAAGCTGAAATTGTGTACATGACTACACTCGAAGCTCTAAAGGCATGATTAGATATCTACAATACATCCCAGTGGGCCCATGAAGATGACTGCAAACTGCTGGACAAAGTCACTGAAAGATTTCAAGAATGCTATAATTCACACAAGACATCAACAGATTAACAAGATTGTCAGCTATACCAAAAAAAGAACCTTCCCCCACCACTCTGGCAAGAGAGGGTTGAATAAACCCCAAAACACCTTTTGCAAGTGTGCCTACATTTACAGATAATGTGAAAACAATCACTGTCATTATATATCCAGCAAATATTATGTGACTCAGACCCTACCATTCTTGCTATGGAATGTACAGGCCACTATTTGTATGGGCTTCCGGTCCCGCAGTGTCATCCACTTCAAGCACAGCATATGGCGTGGTATATTCTACTGGATCCCAGTTTGTATTGCTGCCATCAATCTAAACTGCTCATCATAATTAATGGTGTAAACAGCTAGTATAAAATCAACATAAATAAGAAAGGCAGTCTCCCAGTTTTCCTACGTTCTAGATACTCTTGGCCACTTGGGCATCTCCCAACACCTCCCTATGCAACCTGGATTATATGTCCACTTATTTACCTCTCAGGAATTTATCCCTAGTATTATTGAGAAGGTGAATTCCCATGGTATCAGCCACCCTGGTATAACCATACTTGGAACTGAGCACTAAGCCATTCTCAGAACACTGCTACCCCGCTGCTGCCCCAGAATAGTAACTCTGTCTCCACAATGTTACATTACTTAACACTGGATTAGTTGAAAGGTGCACATGGCTTTCAGACATACCATGGACTCCCATACCCATGCGGGGTAGGGGTGTGGGGGACTGCCTATCTCCTGCCTGCTATAGTTGTGTCCGTGTTGAGCATCCATAGTTATTCTGGCCAGGCACCTCACCCATGGATGCCCCAAATTATTGCAACAACTGCAGGTTAGCTTGGAGCACTTGTGCAATACCATCAGCTTCTCTACAAGGGTTGTGCTCCCCAGACAAGCCTGATATGGCTTCTGGGATTCCCATTCCTAGCTCCAGCTTATTAGTTACCCTTCTAGGTCCACTCACATCCCCCCTTGTAAAATCTCAGCTGGACCCATTGTTCCCAGACCCCACACTTCACCCCCACAACAGACATCCATTGTCACCAGGTGTGGTAGGGGCTTACCTGCCCCAACCATCCCCAGAACCGCTCTCTGTTTCAGATCAAGTTCACCCTTGTACTCAGCAACCTCCATCTGTTGCTGCTCTGTGTGAAAGAGGGCTTCACCTCCCTGGCTGCCCCTTTTAAACCCTTTTGTTCATTTAGTTCCAGGGAATGAGTCAGTGTGGCCCCTTGTCCTCTTTTGCAGCAGTTTGTCCACTTCCCCCTGCCCCCACAGCCATAAAGCACTGTTACCTTCATTTGGCCAGCTGAATTCTCCTCCACTTAAAGGTGCGATGTAGTATTGGGTTGGCCACCATGAGAAACCCAAACAAATCAGGGATTTGTAGATGTAAGCAGGTCTGAATGAATGCTTCCCTGTCAGCTAGCTGGGAGGGGAAGAGACTATGGGTGTGTTTATGTAAATACAGTGTGCTCCTTCCCTGTTTACATATGCATCATGTACAGCTGTGTCAAAGGATCAACTTCAGCTGGTGTTAAATACAAATGATCTTAGTAATAAATGAAGGGGTAGAGAAATATGGTTACTAATGTTGTAATTATTGTAGGAAATACAGGAAAGCAGGACTATGCTTAACCTGTCTCAAATGAGGGGGGCACCATCACTTGAAAAAAATCCCATTAAGCAGAGTTTCAAATATCAGAGCCCTGTGACAGTAAGAGGGGTGGGGACAGGAGTCCTGGGCAAGAGGCTGCACAATCCCCATCCACCCACACATAAACACCCTGGGTTCTCTCTAGGCTGGCTTAACCTGTTCATCCCAGCTGTTCAAAAAATAGAGCTAAATGAGCTTCATTAGGAGCCTCTTTTGTTATTTTAATTGCTCAATCAGAGCTGAAACCAGCTGTGGTAGGACTGCCCTGCCTGCTAAGAGCTAAAATCACTGAGAGCTGAAATCATGTAAGATGGGGCAGTGTTTCTGCTCAGCCTGCAAAAGAGCTGAAAATCACTGAGAGACTGATGTTCAGAGGTTCACAGAGAGACAGAAGGTGACTGACAGTCAGCTGGTGAATGAGTGACCAGCAGGGTGGTGGCAGAGAAGCTCAATGATCAGCAGGCAGGGTGGCAGCAGAGAGGCACGATGAGCCTCCAGCTGTGTGGCTGGTGGAGGGCCATGGCGAGGGCACTGAGCAGGCACTGAGGGCACTGGCCAGCAGAGTGAGTAAGATGTGTCTTTATTCCCCCTACCCAGGGTGGGAGGTGAACTCTGCAGACACACTTTTGAACTCTGGGTCTTCACAGACCAAGAGCAGCAACTCTGAGCGCAGTGCAAAGAGGGGTCGGGCATCTGAAAGGGACTTAGGGGTTGCTGGACTTAAGAACCTGAGGGAAAAGTTATTAAAAGTTTATTTTCTATGTTTGTACTTGTCATAAACAGATGGTTAAGGGTTAATGCCTCTTTTACCTGTAAAGGGTTAAAAAGTTCACCTAGCCTAGCTAACACCTGACCAGAGGGACCAATGGGGGAACAAGATCTTTCAAAAGGAAGGAGGGAAGTTTTCCTTTGTTTAGAGTTTCAGTTTCAGCCGGAGTGAAAAACTTCAAGGAACCAGCCTCTTATCAGAGTAGTAAGTTTTAGAAAGGAATAAATAGATTTATGTTTATTTCTTTGTAACCTGTCATGCAATTAGAGGTAGAATCAAATTGGGTATTTGGATATTATTTTTTTTGTGTAACTAAATTTGTGCCCTCTGTGTTTTAAATCTGTTGTCTGTGAGAATAGCTGGTATGCTAATCTCTCCCAGAGAGTTTTCTTTTACCTTTCTTTTCTTTAATTCAAAGCCTTTTTTCTTAATACCTGATTGTTTTTTCCTTGTTTTTAGATCCAAGCGGATTAGATCTGGACTCACCAGGGATTGATGGGGGGAAAAGAGGGGAGATGGTTAATTTCTCCTTGTTTTAAGATCCAAGGGGTTTGGATCTGTGTTCACCAGGGAATTGGTGAAGTCCATCAAGGCTACCCAGGGAGAGGAAGATTTTGGGGGGACAGGGAATGATCCAGACACTGAAAATTCTGGATGGTGGCAGCGATACCAGATCTAAGCTAGTAATTAAGCTTAGAAGTGTCCATGCAGGTCCCCACATCTGTACCCTAAAGTTCAGAGTGGGGAAGGAACCTTGACAGTACTCTACTTGCGAGTAGGGAAGTATTGCCTCTCAGAGGTGCCCAGAAGTGATGTATAATTTTCCCAGGTTACTGGGTGTGGGGCTCAAGCTGGTTCTGTGTTGTATCAATGAAAAGGAACCCTTAGATATTGAACTCAGCCCTGGTTGCTCTTGGATCCACCTGGCAGAAGGGTTACATCTAGATGAAAAATATTTTAACAAAGCCATCTACTGTGTCAGTCACCTCATGAGAACAATTAACTATTACCCATGTCATGGGACTAGAAGAAGTAAATATAGGTTACTATTTTACAAGCAGTCCTCTTTACTACAAAGACAATATTTCCAAGTATTTAGTTGTTTAATTGTTGCTCTTTGGGGCAGAACTCTCACTCTCTCTCTACTCTGTGGTCCCTGTGAAGAGAGAAACAGAGTGCTGCGGTGACAGAGACCAGCAGTAGCACAGACACCATTGCTGGAGGCAATGTGGCATGACTGTACTGTTGGGGTAGAGAACTTCTGCACATCTGGCTGATATTCAACAAAGTTTAGAGCCATTTTTCCAACTAGTCCCTGCCCTCATTCATTTTGAAGGCCATACCCCAGGACAGTTCTGTAGTTTTTTTAGAAGAATGTAAACCATTTGCCAGACCCATAGGAGCCTGTGTTTACTTTGTTTTCCTGGCACATTTTTACATGCTAGAATAACATAATTGTCAAAAGTTTTAAAAAAGAAAACAAATAAAACAACCTTGATTGTTCACAGCTTTTCCTGGAACATTACTCTGGTCTATCTATTCTTTCAGCATTAGGATGTGCTTTGGAAGTCTAACCAATTCTAAATAGATGAACTTTGTAGAATCCAGAAGAACCTATTATTTTTCTACAAAGTGCAACCATTTTTACATTTGAATTTTTCCTAATAGATTATTTGTATCTGCTACATAAATAGTTGCACACTAAATTCATGAGACCCTAGTGAATTTTCATTTTATAGATCCCTTTATGAAGCTTGGAGGTTTGATGTTTTTATGAATATTTGCCACCATTTGTGCTATAAATGTCAATATTAAATTTTATTGCAATCAATAAAGAATTAAAAAGAAAACACATGTTATCCCCATGGATGATACCAAAAAAAAATTTATATATAGTGACAGACAATTTCAGTATAATATCACAATCTGTGAAAGAACAAATACACTATGAAAACTATCACTACCATGAACACAATCTTAATAATTAAATGTTTATAGTATTCAAATATAATATAATTGTATTGTTATATATTTAATAGATTTTTTTTTTAAATCACCTTGTATTTTAAAGGTATAGTTTAATTTTTTTGGAAGCCACTGCCAATACAGTATGTATCTACTATCTATGGTGTACAGCATTTGGTGTAATTACTGTTTTTGATCATTTGTGCATCCCTGATGAAAGACTAAATTCCTAATTGGAGTTGGTCATGTGCGGTAGAAATGGATCAGGTTAAAGTCCCATTCTTTCTAAATGGAGTGTCCCATAACAGATTGACATAATCAAGGTAAACAGTATAACACAAAATTGAGGGTATTCCATAAGGAATTACTCTAATTATTTGCAATTACTAGAACAGGCACCTAATCAGAGAAGAAATAAATAGAAAGCACTGGTAACCAAAGAATGCCTTGTCATTCCTAAAACACCTGAATTAAATATATGTTTTGCAGTTTAGAAAATAATTATTTTATTTATATTGGGAGTTTATCATGTGTCTTAATGCCTGGAAAGGATGACATATACAGAAGGAAATTGAGTTTCAAACTATGTTTCAGTGCTGCCAGAGATTATGGGCAAAGCATCTGCCACTGTAATTTCCAAAGTTGGAATTGGTCTGGGTAGCCTTCAAATCTTTGGAATCATTTTGTTTTCTGCTCTTTCTATTAGAAGCTCTGCATGGGGCATGTAGGCTGTAGACTTTGCCACCTTTCATAATAGGTGTTTTGGGAAATTAAAATAAACTCTCTTAATGGAAACTGAAATACTATGTATATCTGTTCTATACTGCTGTGGGCAACTATCGTGTATTTTAGGCCGCAATTTGTCAAGTCAGTCTGGAAAAATACTGGGACCCTTGCTATAATCATGTGACTGTCTGAGTTTTATCTGACCTTGCATAGTACAGTAAATAGTGCCTTTTATGGTGTTTTACAGGATTGTTGCTTTGTGCATGCTGCGCGCGTGATAGTATGCTTTTGTTCAATTATATGATTAGTATGTATAACGTCAGTATGCATGGCCAGTCCTTATGTAACTGAATTTGGCTATATAAGGAGGCAGAGGTAAAAATAAAGATTAAGATTTTCTACTTGCTTACAGCTGTGTTGTGTGAAAATTTTTCTGTGCTCCGCATTGAGACGCCACAATTGGTGACCCCGACGTGATCCGATCCGGCAGGACCTGGTCGGAGTGCTCGAGAGAAGAAAAGCGGAGGTGGTGGCCGCGGCAGGAGGTACCGAGGGGATATCGGCTCCTGGTCGTCCGAGAGTGACGTTCGTGAGCTCACAGGTGAGCGGCCGCATATTATAAAAAGAATAATGGGTTCTGCATTGTCTGTAGAGGAGAAGACGGTGCACGAATTTCTGCTGCGTACAGCAGAAAGGCAGGGAGAAAAGATTTCCCCTGAATCACTGTCCCGTCTGCTTAAATGGGGGCAGCGGCGAGGATTTTTTATCACCCCGAACACTGTCTTCGACAAGACTGTTTGGGAGCGACTTGGGTCAGATCTGTGGGAGTCGGTCGCCCATGGCAATAAGGAGGCTGTCTCCCTTAGTCAAATATGGTGTAAGGCAAAGAAGATAGTGGAGACACTCGCTGCCGAAGCAGGAGTTCAGGCTGCTGTGGAAGAGATTTTCCGATCGAAAAAGACGAGTGAGTCCCCTGCGGTGCCGCCTGAACCACCCGTTGTGCCCCCGGCTGGGGATAAGGATGAATCATCTGTGGTGCTGCCCGAGCCGCCCGTCGTGTTCCCGGTCGGAGCTAAAGAGTTTTTCGCACCAGGAGAGGACACAGTTATCCCTACCGCGCCTGGGTTTGACCCTGATGGGACTGGTATCGATCCTTGTACGGTCCCTCTTCCTTCGGATTCGGATAATTCCTTTGGCAAGATGGATATCGATTATCCTCCCTACTCGGAATCCGTGGAGTTTCGTGAGGAGATGAGACGGCAGGGACACCAGCTACAGGAAATGTTGAATCACTTGTCCCGCATGGCGGGAGAGCCTGTCCCTCCTCAATCTCATCTTTTAAAGACTTTGCAGGATTATGAGAACTATAAAGTCCATAAAACTAAGCCACCGGATAACGCCTCGCATACGGGCGGTGTTGCCGTTCCCTGTCGCACCTGTGGAGACTGGGCGTGTGGTGTCCATGGAACTCCATCGCCGGATGCTTCCTGTCCTCGTTGCTATCGTTTGGGATGCCGTGGAGAGTGTGGGCAACCACCGGGTCGACATTTGACAGCGCCCCCGAGATCTTTGCAACCTTCGAACCACACCAATCCTTTTCTTAAACAGCCCCCCGCGGTTCCGCCGCGTCCAGCGGCTGCGCCCGCAATCCCACCACCCGCCCGGCCGGCGCATTCCTCTGCGGGTGCTGGAGCGGGCTCACCTGATCCGGTCCGACGATGGCATGGACTTATAAAAGAGGCACGCATAGAAGGAGAATTTTTACCCAGTGCCTTTCCGGTTATAACGCCGGACCCAAATAACCCTACCCGGCGACAATGGGCACCATTGGATTGGAAACTCATTCGTGAGGCACAGAAGGCTATAATGTCTTATGGCATGGATAATCCGTATGTGCAGTCCCTCGTGGAGCAGGTATTCGTTGGGCAAGCTATGTGCCCCTACGATTCATCAAAGTTCGCCGATATGCTTTTAACACCCACTCAACGGTTGTTGTGGAAGGATAACTGGTTAAAGCGTGTGGAGCTGGCTATGCTACAAAATATTGAATTGGATATAAATAATCCGCTGCGTTTCGCTACTCAGGATATGCTTATGGGAGCTGGTGCCTATGCGGATCCACAACGGCAAGCTCGCCTTGACCCTCGGATATTACAGCAGTCGCAGAGACTGGCTTTGGCCGCCTTTAAAGATGTGCCTCAAATTGGTAAACCGATTCCACCGTATGCAAAAATTGTCCAAGACCCGTCAGAGCCTTACTCAACATTTCTTGATCGACTTCGAGAAGCCATAGACCGCTCCCCAAATTTAACAGCCGAGGCGAAAACAGCGGTTGGGCTTGATCTTGCCACACAGAATGCCAACGCCGTTTGTCGTCGTATCCTAGCCACCCTGCCAAAAACTGCTTCCCTGACTGAGATGGTGGAGGCCTGCAGCAGAGCGCCAATCTATGAAGAAACAGATAAAGCAGAGATACATGCAAAGGCTCACGCTTCCGCGTCGGCGGTGGCCCTTAAGCCTTTGGTAAGATCCGGTAAGCCTTCCCGCCCGTCTGGGGTTTGTTTTGCATGCGGAAAGCCGGGGCATATGAAAAAGGATTGCCCAAGTAAGAATGCGCGAGCGGGGACTGAAAATACGACAAAGGCTTTTGCGGGAACCTGTAATCGCTGTGACAAATTTGGGCACCGTGCATCCGAGTGCCGGTCTCGTTTTAAGAAGGATGGCACACCGCTTCAGGGAAACGGGACGCGGAGCGCCCGCCGGGGGGGCGCGAAGATACAAGTATCTCCCAACCCCAAGCCGGTTGTTTGGAATACCTCACAGGAGCCACCCGAGGAAGTGCCGGAGTGGACCTGGCCACAGCCGCAGATGTAACGTTGGAAAACGATAAGGTGCAAGTCGTTCCTTCGGTAGTAAACGGCCCCCTGGGATACGGACTTAGTGCTCTCCTGATCGGCCGTTCCTCTATGTCTAAACAAGGAATCTTTGTGCTGCCTGGCCTTATCGATGCGGACTATACCGGAAACATCGGAATAATGGTCCGGGCCCTCTTTCCTCCGGTTAATATTGCAGCTGGCACTCGTATCGCCCAGCTAATCCCATTTCGCAGTTCCGTGCCAAAGACTAAATTAATGGAACGTGGCCCTCATGGATTTGGCTCCACAGATTCCCCACAGGTAGCCTTTGCCATGACAGTAACTCAACGTAAACCTTCCCGGATGGTGTGCCTACATGGCCCTGATGGCCGCCGAATCCGACATGATGCCCTTTTGGATACTGGAGCTGATGTGACTGTTGTTCCAATTCAGTTTTGGCCCGACTCCTGGCCCTTACAAGATGCCGCGACCTCGGTTAGGGGCATTGGTGGAACCCAATCCACTCATATCAGTACGTATTATATCACAATTTGCGACGATGAGGACCCTGCTACAACCGCAAAGGTGCGTCCTTATGTTCTTTCTGCTCCCGTCTGGCTTTTAGGTCGTGACTGTTTAAGTCAGTGGGGAGTCGTTTTGCAAAACTCACCTTTTGCTTAGCGGCCATTGAGGGGCGGCCGATCCTACGGTTAGAATGGTTGACTTCTACTCCAGTGTGGGTCGCTCAATGGCCGTTACCAGCTCACAAGCTCGCCCGTGTACATGAATTGGTTCAGGAACAACTCGAAAAGGGCCACCTCGAACCTTCTTTAAGCCCCTGGAACACTCCTATCTTTACTATCCCCAAAAAATCAGGAAAATGGCGTTTGCTGCACGATTTACGAGCAATAAATGCAGTTATGAAGGATATGGGAGCTCTTCAGCCAGGCTTACCCACCCCTACAATGCTTCCACGCAACTGGCCTTTACTTATAATCGATTTAAAGGACTGCTTTTTTACGATTCCTCTTCATCCAGACGACAGGGATAAATTTGCCTTTTCCGTCCCTTCCGTAAACAAAGCTGAGCCTGCTCAGCGCTATCAATGGACAGTGCTTCCGCAAGGCATGAAAAACTCACCCACCATCTGCCAGTTTTATGTGGCCTGGGCATTGCGGCCCCTTCGTTCTGCACATCCTGACTGGCTTATTTATCATTATATGGATGATATTCTTTTTGCTGCAGCAACTCTTAATCCTGAGATAGCTATCTCGGAAATTACCTCTGTACTGCAGTCTGCTGGCCTCACTATAGCTCCGGATAAAGTTCAGCGACAAGCGCCTTATTTTTATTTAGGCATGCGCATTACGGATTCCATTGTGCGACCTCAAAAACTGACCTTTAATCTTACTATTCACAATTTGCATGATGTTCAACGTCTGGTTGGCGACCTGCAGTGGGTCCGTGGGCTTTGCGGCATTTCTAATGAGGATCTCGCTCCCCTCCTCCAACTTCTTAAAGGAGGCCGTGATCCAGCTGAGCCTCGATCCTTGCAACCACATCATGAAGCTGCTCTTCGTACTATTGCCGATAAGATCACCCTTCGGTATTCCGGTCGTATTTTTCCGGGATCGCCTGTGTCCCTGGCAATACTTTCCAGAGATACCTCCCTAGAGGCGCTGCTTTTTCAATGGCTTCCTGATCTTCCTGATCCCCTTGTTTGCCTTGAATGGATTTTTCCCTCTTCCCAATTTTCCAAAACAGTTACTACTCGATTGGAGGCTATTGCATCGCTCCTCATGACTGCTCGCTCCCGTACCGTTGCAATTACGGGAGCCGATCCTGATGTTATTTATGTGCCTTTTAATGCTTCGTTATTATCTCACATTTTTGCTACCGATGTTTTCTTTGCTGTTGCCTTATTAAGTTACACTGGTCGACTTACCAATCATTATCCCCCTCACCGCCTTTTATCAGTGACAATTCCCTTGGAAAAGGCTACCATGCAACAATCTTCCCCTGTCCAGGGACTTACTGTGTTTACTGATGCAAGCGGCAAGATGGCTCGCGCCGCCATTTTGTGGTATACTGCCGGTGCCTGGCATCATGAAATGGTGGTCGCTGAAGGATCTTTGCAAGTGTTGGAATTTCAAGCCATTATTCGTGCCTTTGCTAAGTGGCCTACCACCCCTCTTAATATTGTTAGTGACTCCCTCTATGCTGTGGGTGTTACGAGCCGCTTGGAACGTTCTCTTTTAAAACAAGTGCCTAATCCTGTCCTGTGGCAGGCCCTTTTAAAACTTTGGCATTTACTTGATGCCCGCTCCTGTCCTTATTTCATTACTCATATTCGCAGTCATTCTGGTATTGTGGAAGGTTTGGCCCAGGGTAACGCCCTTGTTGACCAATTGGTTGGTTCAGTCCATGTTCCTGATTCCTTTGCTCAGGCTCGTCTTTCACATGACTTTTTTCATCAGTCCGCTCGTGCCTTAGCCAGACAATTTAAGCTTCCGTTGTCCACTACCCGTGCCCTTGTGGCCTCTTGCCCTAGTTGCCAGCAATATGTTTTGCCCCCTTCTTTTGCCTCCGGTGTCAACCCTCGTGGTTTGTCCTCCTTACAGATTTGGCAAACTGATGTTACCCTTTTTTCTGAATTTGGCTCCCTTAAATATGTTCATGTTACAGTAGATACCTTCTCAGGATTTATATGGGCAACGGCACTGGCCAGTACTGGCTCCCGAGATGTTATTAAACATTGGCAGGTTTGCTTTGCTGTTATGGGCATTCCCGCGTCCATTAAAACTGACAATGGTGCTGGATATATCTCTCGTCGTACAGCTCGCTTTCTTTCTTTGTGGGGCATTTCTCATGTTACCGGAGTTCCTGGCAACTCCACCGGTCAAGCTATTGTGGAACGCTCTCATGCCTCCCTTAAATCCTTTTTGTTAAAACAGAAAGGGGGAGTTGCCCCCGATGCTGATCCATTGTCCCGTACACCTCATGCTCGCCTTTCAAAGGCTTTATATGTGCTTAATTGGTTACAGGTAGGACCCCATAATACCCCACCGGTTATGCGGCACTTTGCTGGTGCTACAGGCCAAGATTGTCAATTGCCCCGTCCACAAGTCCGATGGTTTAATTATGCAGATCAAAAGTGGCACGGTCCTGTGGACTTATTAACATGGGGAAGGGGTTATGCCTGTGTTTCTACCGCTACAGGACCTCGCTGGCTACCTGCGAAGTGGGTTCGACCGTGGCTTGCCCGCAGTAACCCGGAGCAACCATCGACTGACCCACCGAGTGATCCATCAAGTGACCCGGAGGACGCAGACCAGGACGACGATATTCCAGACCTTCGTTTTCTCTTTACTTAAGATCAAGATGTGTTGGATAATTGGACTATTGTTTTGTACGATTTTAATGCCTGCTGCAGCTGTGCCGGATTTAGAACAGCGCTTGCGTTATAATATTTGGGTGCGCTTGGCTAATGTGCTTAATCAGTCTGAATTTTGTTTAACTGTTGCACCCGATATGCATGGCTTGTTGGGAACATGCCTTGTGCCTGTCTGTAAGGCACCTGAAGATATACCTATACCAGAAAATTCCGGCTTGTATAATTTGCTTGGTTATCGAACAGCGTCCAATAAATCAATGATACAATATATCACAATGTCAAATTGGGGCACCCCTCGCCTTTCTCTTCCCCCGGATGCTGTGCAGCTTTATACCCCCTTTGTTGCCAATCATCCTAATAATACGTGTGCGCGCATAGTGAATTGCTCCAATCATCGCCCAGTGAAAGGCTGCCTGCGCACTGGGTTAGCTCATTGGAATTGTACTACCCCTCAGAATGTATCTAGCAATTATGCTCATGTCCCCTTGCCTAGTGGATGGTTTTTTACTTGTGGAAGTCGTACATTTAATTACATTCCTGCCAATTTATCTACTGCTCAGTGTTGTCTTAGTCGCCTGGTACCTATAATGCCTTCTGCAACCTTACTTGATCGAACCACCCATGTAAGAGTTAAGCGATGTGCTTCCCCTTTAACCCGTGAATGTAATGGGAATATAACCCTGCTTAGTAAGGCTGAATATATTTCTTTAGCTGCTTCATTGGTGGGTCTTCCGGGTTTGGCAGTGGGATATGGAAATAATTTGGCTGAACTTGCTTGTCTGCTAGCTAAAACTATTAATACTACATCTAGTGCTATTGGGTTATTAAATCAGGAGCAGCAGGAATTGCGACATGCTGTCCTAGACAACAGAGCCGCAATTGATTTTTTGTTGTTGCAAGAACATTTGGGATGTGAAGCTGTAAAGGAAATGTGTTGTTTTAATTTGACTGATAATAGTAATCGTATTCAACAGCAAATTGCTATGCTTAAGGCTTATGCGCTAAGCATAAAACAAAATGATGATCCCCTGTGGGCGTGGCTCGCAGGTTTTGGTTGGCCCAGTTGGCTTGTGTCACTTGCTCATACTTTTATTATTGTTTTGCTGGGTGTGTTGTTATTAATACTTTTTATTCCCTGCATAATTCAGTGTGTTCAGCGCAGTTTGCAACGTCTTGTTGATTCTGCATTTAATAAAAAGGGGGGAATTGTGGGCAACTATCGTGTATTTTAGGCCGCAATTTGTCAAGTCAGTCTGGAAAAATACTGGGACCCTTGCTATAATCATGTGACTGTCTGAGTTTTATCTGACCTTGCATAGTACAGTAAATAGTGCCTTTTATGGTGTTTTACAGGATTGTTGCTTTGTGCATGCTGCGCGCGTGATAGTATGCTTTTGTTCAATTATATGATTAGTATGTATAACGTCAGTATGCATGGCCAGTCCTTATGTAACTGAATTTGGCTATATAAGGAGGCAGAGGTAAAAATAAAGATTAAGATTTTCTACTTGCTTACAGCTGTGTTGTGTGAAAATTTTTCTGTGCTCCGCATTGAGACGCCACATACTGCTATGTACACTTTTTAAGAGAATGAAATTTACTTTCTAATTAACAACTGACATTAATATTATTCTATTTTCCGTGTAAGTTGAGGAACTTAAGAATAGATGTATACATGAGAGAAGTAGCGCCAGTCAGTAAGTAGACCAAAGCACTGAACCAAAGTATCACAGTTAGGTGCTGGCCCATGTTGGGGGCATTGTGGAGTTGCACCATCCCAAAGGTAGGTGAGAGAGGGATTGCTCTTGGCAGTCTCTTGCTGATTGCTCTGTAACTCAAAGTGTGTCTGCATGCTGCCTCATCTTTTTGGCTGGTGCATGTGCTCTCCTCATCTATGTCTGGTCATCCATATAGGTCAATGGGGAACGTTGGGGAGTGCTGGGTATGCCTGCCTTCCTCTCTGTCTTCTTGTGGGAATTTCCAACACTGGGGATTGATTCAGAAAGCATTCCTCTGGACTGTCTGATCTTAGTAAATATGACTTAGTGCACGCCTTGCAGAAAGAAGAACCTCTCTCTCACAATATGGGTAAAGTCCTGTGACTATCTTGTCCATTTTAACCTCACTGCCACCTTATGAAATGGCAGTGGCAACTATATAGGGCAGAGATCAGAAACTTTTGGCACATGGCTGGCTAGAGTAAGCCCCCTGCCAGGACAGGCTGGTTTGTTTACCTGCTGTGTCCACAGGTTCGTCCAATCACAGCTCCCACCGGCCACGGTTTGCCACTCCAGGCCAATGGGGGCCGCGGGAAGTGGCAGTCAGCAGATCCCTTGACCCTCACTGCTTCTCGCAGCCCCCATTGGCCTGGAGCGGCAAACCGCAGCCAGTGGGAGACATGATCAACCAAACCTGTGGTAAACAAATCGGCCAGGCCTGCCAGGGGGCTTACACTGGCGAGCCACTTGCCAAAGGTTGCTGATCCCTGATCTAGCAGCTAATTCTAGATTCCTCATGCATGAGCTCGAAGGGAGTTCTATGTGCATAAGAAATAAAGGATTAGATCCTTAATAGTTTATTTATTACTAATTCCTGGAAAATCATACCAGTTGTAGAAGCCTATGGGCGAGAGATCTACTGATAGAAAAGCTATATTTTTGTATAGCTTCAATGATGTATAGAACATCATAAAACTATTATTGGTATTTAATACTAACCTTTACTCAATCTTTGGGTAGAAAAGGGAGTTAGGATCCTGGGTACAGTATTAATGGAAAGTCAACTAGATGAAAAATCAGTGGATCGGTGATGGAATTCTCCATACCACTACTCTTTTGTATAGCTTCAATCAGGGCCGCCCGGGGAAGGTGGAGGCAAGTGGGGCAATTTGCCCCAGGCCCCGGGCCGCACAGGGGCCCCGCAAGCCGCTCTGGGTTTTCGGCGGCACTTCAGCGGCAGGCTCTTCACTTGCTCCTGGTCTTCGGTGGCAGGTCCTTCAGTGCAGCGGAAGACTTGGAGCGAGTGAAGGCTTCACTGCTAAAGTGCTCGTGAAGCCTCGGAGCACTGCCTACTGAGTACAAGCACCACAAGCGATGGAAAAAAAAAAGTGCAGCGATCAGCAGCGCTTAGGCTGCTCTACTGCCGCTGCTTCTTTCTTCGACAGCAATTCGGCAGTGGGTCCTTCCCTCCAAGCAGGACCTGCCCTTGAATTGCTGCAGAAGACCCAGCCCTGTCCCAGGCCCCCTGAATCCTGTGAGTGGCCCTGGCTTCAATGATGTATAGAGCATTAGAAAACTTCTTAGCCTCATGGAAGAGAATTTGTCCACTTAGGGCACTGCACAAGACAGGCTGTGAAGGCACCCACACAAGGCCTGGTAGAGGGGATGTGTGATGGGTTCAATCACAGACACCCCGTTGGGGCTGTCACCTGATGTGCTGAGACTAACTCTGAGCCCATTTTCTCTGCCAGTTTGGGCCTCCAGAACCCTGCCTTGTCGAACCAGACACACCAGTCTGCTCCAACACAGACCCAGAATCTGAACTACGTGCCCCAAACCTGCAGACTTAACTGAAAACAGCTTAAGAAGTACTCCTGTCTCTAGCACCCATACACCAAGCTCCCAAGGGGATCCAAACCCCAAATAAATCCATTTTACTCTGTATAAAAATTATGCAGGGTAAACTCATAAATTGTCCACCTTCTATAACACTGATAGAGAGATATGCACAGCTGTTTGCTCCACCAGGTATTAATCACTTACTCTGGGTCAACTTATCATAACCTAGTCCCAGATTTGGACCTTAGTGTCCAAAATATGGGGGTTAGCATGAAAACCTCCAAGCTTAGTTACCAGCTTGGACCTGGTAAAGCTGCCACCACCCAAAAAACTAGAGTGTTTTGGGGCACTCTGGTCCCCTCAAACCTTCCCTGGGTACCCCAAGACCCAAATCCCTTGAGTCTCACAACAAAGGGAAATAAACCTTTTCCCTTCCCCCCTCCAGGTGTTCCTGGAGAGATGCACAGAAGCAAGCTCCATGAATCTAAACAGAGGGATTCCACCCTCCCCGTTTCCAGCCTTGGAAAACAGAAGTACCGAGAGCTAATCTCTCTTCCCTCCTCACCCAGAGGGAGTGCAAAGTCAGGCTAGTAAATCTAACACACACAGATTTCCCCCTGACTTCTTCCTCCCACCAATTCCCTGGTGAGCACAGACTCAATTCCCTGGAGTTCCCCACTAAAGAAAAACTCCAACAGGTCTTAAAAAGAAAGCTTTATATAAAAAGAAAGAAAAATACATAAAAATAGTCTCTCTGTATTAAGGTGACAAATACAGGGTCAATTGCTTAAAAGAAATATGAATAAACAGCCTTATTCAAAAGAATACAATTTAACACATTCCAGCAACTATACCATGTAAATACAAAAGAAAAAAAAACAATAACCCCTATTGTATTATGATCTCTGTACTCACAACTTGGAAACAGAAGATTAGAAAGCAGGAAACAGAAATCCTCCCATAGCCGAGAGAGAGACAGGCAGAAGACCAAGAACAAAGGACTCACACACAAACTTCCCTCCACCCAGATCCGAAAAAGTCCCGTTTCCTTATTGGTCCATTGGTCAGGTGTTTCAGATCACTTCTTTCCAGGTGAAAGAGACATTAACCCTTAGCTAGCTGTTTATGACACAACTAATAAGCAAAAGTGATTTTATTAAGTATAAAAAGTAGGATTTAAGTGGTTCCAAGTAATAAAAGACAGAACAAAGTAAGTTACCAAGCAAAATAAAACAAAACATGCAAGTCTAAAGCTAATATATTTAAGAAACTGAATACAGGTAAATCTCACCCGCAGAGTTGCTCCTTTCTAGTCTGTGTCTAGCAATCAGTCACAGCCCCATAGTTACTTGAGTCAGCTGAAGACAAAATGGAGAGGCTTCCAAGGCCTTTTATATTCTCTCTCTTGTGGGCAGAAACCCTTTTATTCTTCTGTGTAAAGTCACAGCAACAAGATGGAGTTTGTAGCCACCTGGGCAAGTCATATGTCCATGAATGAATCAGCTTTTTGCAGACCGACACCATTGTTTACACGTTAGTTTGAACATTCCCAGGAAATCTCAGATGTGGATTGGGGTCTCCCAAAATCCATTGTCAGTTAAGTGTTTCTTGACCTGGCACTTACTGAGAATAGTCCTTTCTCAAGAAGCTGACCAAATGCTTCACTGAGGCTACTTGGACTCAAACTATTGAGATACAGGTACACAGCCAATATTCATAAATTCAAATACAAAAATGATACACACATACAGACAGCATAATCATAACCAGCAAATTACAACCTTTCCTTAGACACCCCACTTGACCTCCTCTGTACAAGACCTGGTGCAACCATAGGACACTGATTGCAACAATGATCTATACAGTCACAGTTCATGTTAATAATATCACAGGATGTACCAGGGATGTACATGGAGGCAGGACGGGGCAGGACTATAGCACAGAGTGGAGGCACAGCACACAATTCCATCTAATATTTATACATTTGTATTCTTCTATTGCATTTTATTTTAAAGCATTGATTAAGTGGAATTCTAAAACATATTACTATACATTTTAGACAGAGTGCATTCATTCTTGAGGTTGATCAGAGAGCATAGTAAAGTGATCAAAATCTGATTCTTTCAAGGCTGGCTTCTGTTAGATATGCTTGACATTTTAGCAGATAGTTTTTAATTATTATTATTATTGAAAAAGGGCTTTTTTCAAGCACAAAACTTTTTAAATGAAAATTGTTGATGTTATTGATATTTTAATAAAAATACTGTTCAAAATCTATTTAAAAATATTTTGTTTACTTAAAATTATGTTTTCTTATTGAAAACTGGAAAATCAATAAGCAGAAAGAAAAGGTACAAATTTCAAAAAGCAGAAAATAGTTTAATTTCAAGCCATGTAATGTGGAAACAACTTCAACTTAAAAAAAAATCATAAAAATGTTTTCTAATTTTTCATCCATTCCATTTTCCTGTGGGTTGCATAGGAGTTACTGAGGTCAAAATTTATCCAGCGAAATCTTTATTGCTAGTAAGGCCTGGTCTACACTAGAGGGATGGGGTCGATGTAAGATACACAACTTCAGCTACGTGAATAGTGTGGCTGAAGTCGAAGTATCTTATTTCAACTTACCTCTAGATGAGATGCGATAAGGCGATCCCCAATAAACTGATTACTATCCACTGATCCAGCAGGTAGTGTAGACATACCCTAAGTGTGTTTGTAATAAGGAAATAACCTAGAAAATACATTTTCTTATAAACCAGGAAAATATGAGGACTGATTCTGCAAATCTTTACTCATATAAACCAGCTCACACAAAGAGTTGCACTGAAGCTTTACAGGATTGGACTATTAATCTAGAAGTCATTGACAATGGAAACATGAAACCCCTTATTACTATTTTTAGAAATGCTTGTTCATAGTAGATGTACAGTTAAAGCAGTTGAAGTAGTTACAGACTGTTGTTTTATGATGTTCAATTTTGAGCTTCTATATGTCATTTTCTGCCTTCCTTAAATGGATAAAACTGTAAACTTTGAAGGGAAGATCTTTCTCCACTTTATCTGTGTTTTAGTGGTATCCATGTATTAGCAACTGAACATGAATTGGGGCATTGTCACTTCAGTCTCCTTTTTGCCTAACTCTAGCAAATTAGGCATATTTTCTTAAGAACCTGTGTTTTTCCTATGCAATCTTTGATTAAAAAATAACATTTTCCTTTCAGTGTTCATGTTTTCTATGACCTAATTAAAATAGCATACAAGTTTTATTTTCTTGATAGAATAGAGGAAATATAGCAGGAAAGAAATAAAAGAATCAATAATAGACAAAGTATAGAGATTACCAAAATCAGTATTTAAATATCCCTTAGAATTTTGAATTCTTTCCTTGTCATATTGAAATAATAATCTCCAGTGACACAAAGAAAGCATATGCTAATAAAAAGGAAATATGGCTGGTTTACATATCCAGTATTGCTTCTAAACATGTAATTAACATTTTCACGACACAGACTTTCTCCAGCTACGTACTTAAAAGAAGTACAAAAAAAATATGACCACTGTTCAACAGTCAACAAGCAAGTTTTTAAGCATAGGAAAGATATAAAGTTTGAAGGTAAAAGAAAACAATGAACAATATTCAGTTGGGAAACAAAATGGCTGGGTCTGTGTTCAGTTTTTTTCCTTTCTTTCTCTCTAAAATATACTTACCTAAAGACTATTCCCAAACAGTTAAGATTTTCAGACCTCATTCTACTTGGTGGGATGCACATTCAGAAATCTTGTCTCAATCAGCATCAATGGCAAAACTCCCACTGATTTCAGTAGGGCTAAAATTTCATTATAATTATTTCAATAAAACTTCTTTTTACTATAACAATGGAGATATGGTCCCAGTCTTGTGAAGTTATGAGCACCCTAATCACTGAGTATGAGTAACTGATTCTTCTAATATTGTCATACATAAATGATACTACTGGAGATTTGAGAACTTTTTTCCCATATGAAAGTTTAAAGACTAGTACCAAGTTTGGAGGTTGATTTTAAAGGTCTCTTTGAATTACATATGTTGCTTGTCTTACATTTATTTTGTTAGATGCTATCTCAGAGCAGAAAGTTACTTCGAGTGTGTATATCATCATATGTATCCCATATGCCATCCACCACGGTTTGAATTTGAGGAGCATAGTTTCTGTGTTAAATCAAATGTGTGACAACACGTGTTTGTTTATATGGTAAACTTATTGTTCCATTCAATATGCATGATTGCTTTTAGTTGTTTCATAAGGAGATTTTCAAGCTGCTTAATGTGCTATCTAGAAACTTTCCAACTCTCAGCAGAAGCGCTGATGAAACAATATTAGGGTTTTTTCCCCATCTGTTTCATTCCATACATCAGGGATCGGCAACCTTTGGAATACGGCTCATCGGAGTAAGCCCCGGCGGGCCAGGCCAGTTTGTTTACCTGCCACGTCCACAGGTTCAGCCGATCATATCTCCCACTGGACACAGTTCGCCACTCCAGGCCAATGAGGGCTGTGGAAAGCAGCGTGGGCTGAGGGATGTGCTGACCGCTGCTTCCTGCTGTCCCCATTGGCCTGGAGCAGCGAACAGCGGCCAGTGGGAGCTGAGATCGGCTGAACCTGCAGACACAGCAGGTAAAAAAACCGGCCCAGTCTACTAGGGTGTGGGCTGCTTGCCAAATGTTGCTGATCCCTGATTTATAATAACAGCTTGTAGACAGCTGGCAGATTTATTCTTTTCCTTTCAGTGACAGGAGTTTGGGCTTCCAATGCTGATGTTCTCTATTTTTATTCATTTGGATGACTGTAGGTTTGCACGTACAGAGTCACGGCTCATTACAGGGATCGGCAACCTTTGGTATGCGGCTTGTCATGGTGCTTACCCTGGTGAGCTGCGTGTCAAAGGTTGCCAACCTCTGGTTCATTACATGAGATTGAAGGTTAGCTGGACTTAGCTGAATGATGGTTGACTAGGCATATCATCCAAATTAAATGACTAAGGGTATATCTACACTGCAATAAAACACCCATGGCTGACCCATGTCCATTTAACTCAGGTTCATGGAGCTTAGACTGAGGGGCTATAAAATGGCAGTTTAGTTACAGGGGCTTTTGTTGAAACCCAGGCTCTTGAACTCTCCCTCCTCCCATAGGGTCCAAGCGTCCAGGCTCCAGCCCAAGCACCGATGGCTACACTTCAATTTTTTTTTAATCTTACAGCCTGAGCCCTGTCAGCCAAAGTCAGCTGACACACACCAGCAGAGGGTGTTTTACTTCAATGTAGAAATACTCTAAGGGTACGTCTACACTACCCACCGGACTGGCGGGTAGTGATCGATCTATTGGGGATCAATTTATCGTGTCTAGCGTAGATGTGATAAAATTGATCCCTGATCGCTCTGCTGTCGACTCTGGAACTCCACCATGGCGAGAGGCGGAAGCGGAGTCAATGTGGGAGTTGCAGCGATCGACTTGCTGCCATCCTCATGGCCAGGTAAATTGACCTAAGATACACCAACTTCAGCTATTATTCGCATAACTGAAGTTGTGTATCTTAGGTCAACACCCCTCACCCCCGCCCCAGTGTAGACCTGGCCTAGTGTGCTATCTTTCCCCCTTGATGGAATGAGTATAACTATCTTGACAAAGCCCTGACTGGGAGGATTTAGTTGGGTTGGTCCTGCCTTGAGCAGGGGGTTGGCCTAGATGACCCTCTGTGGTCTCTTCCAACTCTAATCTTCGACACTACTGTGCTAATAAGCGATGGTCACATAAATACCATCGTATACCAGACACCCACCGCTATACTTACCTAAATGCCTCCAGCTTCCATCCAGGACACATCACACGATCCATTGTCTACAGCCAAGCTGTAAGATACAATCACATTTGCTCCAATCCCTCAGACAGAGACAAACACTTACAAGATCTCTATCAAGCATTCTTAAAACTACAATTCCCACCTGCTGAAGTGAAAAAACAGATTGACAGAGCCAGAAGAATACCCAGAAATCACCTCCTACAAGACAGACCCAACAAAGAAAATAACAGAACACCACTAACTGTCACCTTGAGCCCCCAACTAAAACCTCTCCAGCGCAGCATCAAAGATCTACAGCCTATCCTGAAAGATGATTCCTCACTCTCACAGATCTTGGGAGACAGACCTGTCCTTGCTTACAGAACCCCCCCCCCACCAACCTGAAGCAAATACTCATCAGCAACAACACACCACTGAACAAAAACACTGACCCAGGAACCTATCCTTGCAGCAAAGCCCGATGCCAACTCTGTCCACATATCTATTCAAGTGACATCATCGTAGAAACTAATCACATCAGCCACGCCATCAGGGGCTCATTCATCTGCACATCTACCAATGTGATATATGCCATCATCTTCCAGCAATGCCCCTCTGACATGTACATTGGCCAAACTGGACAGTCTCTATGCAAAAGAATAAATATACACAAATCTGACATCAGGAATCATAACATTCAAAAACCAGGAGGAGAACACTTTAACCTGTCTGGTCACTCAATAACAGACCTGAGGGTGGCAATTTTGCAACAGAAAAGCTTCAAAAACAGACTCTAGTGAGAAACTGTTGAACTTGAATTGGTATGCAAACTAGATACAATCTTCTTAGGCTTGAATAGAGACTTGGAATGGCTGAGCCATTACAAACATTGAATCTATCTTCCCATGTAAGTATTCTCACACTTCTTATCAAACTGTTTGTATTGGGCTATCTTGATTATCACTTGAAAAGTTTTTTCTCTTACTTAATTGGCCTCTCTTACTTTTTCTCTTACTTAATTGGTAAGACAACTCCCACTTTTTCATGCTCTTTGTATGTGTACATATACCTCCTCAATATATGTTCCATTCTATGAATCCCAAGAAGTGGGCTGTAGCCCACGAAAACTTATGCTCAAATAAATTTGTTAGTCTCTAAGGTGCCACAAGTACTCCTTTTCTTTTAATTGGGTTTGGAATCTATCATGCCCCTTTGGAATAGCCTTGGATGCTATAAAGATGACCAAATTGCAGCAGAAGCCAAAAATGCTTCCTTCCACCTTTGCTAATTGAAGAGCTTCCATCCTTTCCTTGCTGATACAGACCTTGTCACAGTTGTCATTTTCTGATTAGTTTATGGCAGCATATGAGAATGGAACTGTACCTGAAGACTCCTGACAAAGTTCAGTTAGTGAAGAATGAGGCTGCCCATTTATTTGTGTCTCTCAGGTTGATATGGACCATATTATTATACTGACATTCCATAGACTTCACTGGCTTTCAATTCAGTTCAAGCCTGTATGGGTTAGGCCCTGGCTCTTGGTTGTGTTAGACATTACCTCTCCACTCATGTGCAATTCTAATAGTTCAGATTAGCTGAGTCACTCCTCCTTATAGCCCCCATATTGACATGTTGGGAAGCAGGACATTCTCAGTGATTACCAGGGATCCTAGAAATCCATTTACCATGGAAAAAATGTGGAATTTGTGTTTTTTACAGAGAATCTTTAATTTTTACATTTTGTGAAACAATAAAAACATATATAGTAGTACCCTGATTATATGATCTAATTGGGACTGGAGCCAGATAATCAAGAATTCAGATAATCAGGAGAATGGGCAGTGCTCTTGCTGTCACCTTAAAAAGCGTAATTACATCAATAAAACATTATGTTCAAATTATGTATATATATTGTGGCTAGGGAAACTAAAGTTCAGCATTTCATTTTAATCATGGAAAAACACAGATATGTATGTTTTTTTATTAGATAATTTAATTTTTAATCACAGGAAACTAGGATCCTTAGTGATTAGTCCTGGATGGCTGTGGAAATTTATTCTCCAGGTGATCTGATACCTGAGTTTGATATGCTGCAAGGTCTGTCTATTTATACAGCATCTTTTTTACAAAGTTCTTGGGGATTGGAGGTTTGTACTGAGTAAGATCTTATGTAATACTGTATTAGTTTGGTATTCTAGCAATTAATTTGTTTTTAAATTGTTTCTGCACCAGTGAGCATGCCAGGTACCCTTTGCAAATTAAATAATAAAAAAAAAATCATTCACTTTGTTCATAACACTGAGTTGAGCCTCAGTGTCAAAGATTAGAAGAAGCACCTATGTTAGTATGATGTATCTATTCAGTCAGCCTTTGTGATACAGTTTGCTGCAACTGATGTTTGTTCTCCTGTATGAAATTTGAGCGCAAAACAAACAATTTTGGGAATTTCATGAAAACAAGAGTGTACAGATTAATTCTAATGAACCAGTTGAGGATAATACATAGCACTTTTATGGTGCTTCACAACTCCAAAGTGCTTTCAAACCTTAAATAATTCTCACAATATGCTTGTGAGATAGGTAAGTGGTATCACCAGGTCAGGTGAGGAAACCTAGATGCAGGTAAATGAAGCATCCAAGGCCACAAAGTAAATTAGTGACAGAACAAGTATTATTATCTTTAGTCTCTGTAACCAGGCTTCAGTGGGTCACAGTTGAGAATATCAGATTCAGGACAAACTGCTGAGAAAAAGGGCAGATTCACTCCATATTGGTGTTTATTCTACCATTTGATATACCAGGCCAGTAACACCATACTTTCTCACCATACTGGGAAATAATAAGTCACAAATGCATTCTCTTTAGGCATCCAATCCCTTATTTCACCACTCAGACACTAGACTTTATGATGTGTAGTTATTGGAAACCAATTTCATCAAACAAACGGTTCCTCTGATCTCAAGAGATCAGCCACATAGCCAAGTCAATATATACCTCAGATCTTCCCCAATAATCAAGCTGTTGTGATTCCTTTAGTAGTTAAATCTAAAGGTTTATTTTTAGAAGAAAATAAGTAGACTTACAAGGGTTAAGGAAATCATATTCATGCCAGTGATTATAAACTCCCCTGTAGATGGAAACTCTCCTCTCCCCTGTAGATGGAATTTTATTGTCCCAAACAAAGTCTGCAACACAGTTTATGGAAAAGTACAGACACAATAAGGAGTCCAGGGTCACATGAGCAAGTCACATGTGTTTACATGATTTGAAGACTCACAGGAGCAGCCATTGCCCACATTCTTACTAAAGCATCCACAGCCAAACTGGGAGGGGATGAGCTTCTTCTATGATCCATTGTGAGAGTTAACTGTTCTTTTTTTTTTCTTTTTTACTTAATCGGCCTCTCAGAGTTGGTAAGGCAACTCCCACCTTTTCATGCTCTCTGTATGTGTGTATATATCTCCTCAATATATGTTCCATTCTATGCATCCGAAGAAGTGGGCTGTAGTCCACGAAAGCTTATGCTCAGATAAATTTGTTAGTCTCTAAGGTGCCACAAGTACTCCTGTTCTTTTTGTGGATACAGACTAACACGGCTGCTACTCTGAAAACTGTCCTTTAATAGTCTATCAACTTGAATAGTCCAGTCATAATGTGCTGGCCAGACTGGATGTAAATTACCTGGCAGGTGTGATCCCAGGTGATTTGAAATAAAGGTACATAGTCAATATTCATAACTTTATGTATAAAAATGATACATACATATAAACAGGATAATCATAGTTGATACCTTACATGACATAGACATACTTTGTATATGATTTGTTGCAATTGTATAACAGTGGAAGTAATAATGATATACATGGTCATATTTCAATCATACCACATCATAGTCCCTCATTTAGTCCACTGGGTTATGGTACTTTGCATATAAAGCCTGCGCTGGGAGATGGTGACTGCTCTGAATTTCCATTACCTTCAATGGAAAGTTAGGGTGTTTTACATCTCATGGGATTGAGAAAATATAGAGGATTTGTTGAATTCAACAATTAAGTTGAAATGAAATTCATTTTAGAAGAGATAAGCCAATGAACTGTTTTTGGACTGGATATACCTTTCATAACTTAAACTTCTGCTTTTATTAATGATTTTAAAATGATATGAATACTACTAATTATTGGACAGGAACTGTAAACCCTTAGCCAAGTGACTGCTGCTTACTCATGCAAGTAGCCCCAGTGAAGTTACTTATTTCATATTGTGAATAGGACTACTTCCATGTGTAAGGACCATCCTTGAGTCTGAAGTGTCAGCCTTGTGGGGGTATTTTATGGGATATCCAATCTTTGGCTTCAGTGGGAGTTGATTTGGACCTTAGAGTTTGATTCAACTCCCATTGACATCAGTGGGAATTGGACCAATGTCAGACCATCCATGAGCAATGTGCTATAGGAGAAAATATTAAAATTCACCAACGTAGGAGATGACTGGAAAGTTATCGTTAAGTAAACTATAACTAAGCCTTCATAATGGTGAGGATTAGGAGTTGTTTTTGTGGTGGTGGTATGTGTGTAGATTGTGTGTGGGGAAATCTGTAATGATGAAGGGGAGAATTAACCTTGCAGTTCACCTAACACTATAAAATAATAGCTACTGTTATTTCTTTTCCCAGCCTAGGGAGAGTTAAAGGATAAAGTTAAAATTGTTGCAATATGCCAGGTGATAAGATTAGTTTTGTAGTCATTTGAATGCCAAAGTGTGGATGAGTTTTTAGATGACTTTTATCAGGAAAAGTCATTCTTTGTAAATGTATTCCAGCATTATCACTTGCAAACTATTCAGCTCATGCCTTGATCCTGTAAACATTTATATATATGCTCAACTTTAAAAATAAACACACAACTTAAGCACATGTAAGTGATTACAGAGTTGGCACCTTAGGTACAACAAATTATAAAATACTTTAAAAGTAAAGAAACATATATTGTATTCTACACAGAGGGTTTCAGCATTTTCTGCTGCTCAATTTTCTGGATCTTCCATTGACATAACGTTGAGGATGAAGATAAGTAAATAACCAAGGGGGAGTTTACAATATTACGAATTTGAAAAGTTTCAGGATGGGTCTTTAAAAATGAATATGTATTTATTAAAAGCAGCAAAGGGTCCTGTGGCACCTTATAGACTAACAGATGTATTGAAGCATGAGCTTTCGTCTGTTAGTCTATAAGGTGCCGCAAGACTCTTTGCTGCTTTTACAGATCTAGGCTACCGCTCTGATACTATTTATTAAAGTGACTGTTAAAGTGTTATGTGGCTGGCACTGCACTTCATTTCACCAGGGCTGTTGTGTTTTTGTTTTTTGCTGATAATTAATTGAATTTCACCATTCTGAAACATTTGTAAGAGAAGGATGAATGGGGCATTTATACTATCTTATTTGTGACTTGAGAGTATTCAGGTTTTTTTGGCTGTGAATGGAATTATTCGAAATTTACCCAATATCCTACACATGTCAAGGTTTAAATCAGCCATAATGAATACAGTTTATTAGCTGTTCTTTATAATATTTATAATATCAGACTCCTCATAAAACTATTGTTAGGCACATATATTGTACACATGCAACTTGCATGCAGAATACATAACTGAATGATGTTTGAGGTTTTTTTCTATACAATTTTAGCTGCTGAATGAGTTTTGGCAGTTTATTTTTTGTATCCTAGGACTTAATCGTTTTATTATTTGTTTTTAAAGTTACAGTGAATTAAAGTAAAATTAAATCAATATTGTAAGAGGAAAACAAAGTAGATTTTTGTAATAATTATTATTGATCCATTTACCTTATTAACAATGTTTTGCTTCCACTGTATGATATAAAGTAGCACAATGACTTCACTGCACATTAAGCGTAGGGACCTTTCTCAGGCTTGTCCTATTCCCTTAAGGGTGACTAGAGAGCCAGAAAGTTACCTGCCACATGGAGGGAGATTCATATTAGGTCAGTGCAGGGCTACTGACCCATTTACCTCCAGGTGACCAGAGGAGAGGGGACTATTTATGCCCAAGTCTTTTCATCTGGACCAGGTTTGCTAATTTCTCATCCAGACATACCATACAGGGAACCAATCTGGGAACTGATATGTTCTGGCCAATATTAAAGAAGATATTAGGAGAAGTCAGGGAACCTGGCTAGGTATAGACATGGGAGGCAGCCAAGCTAATTGCTGGTGGCTACTTGTGGCTGATGCCCAGTGCATGTACTCTGTAGGGAATGGATACAGTGATTAGATAAAATAGAAAGAGTTTTTTTGGCTCCTATGGCTGGTTCAGCCGGGAGTCAAACAGGAAACAGGGACTGGGGGGTTATGGTTCCTATGAGTGGTACAGCAGGGAGTCAAACCCCACCCCTCCTTCATAGACTCTCCCTTTACTCTCATTCAAGGATGAGAACAAGGTCCCAATGATGGGTTGGCTGGGACCAAGATAGGTAATGGGGAGGGCTACCAGCAGTTTTCCAGGCATATGTAAATTATTATGGAGTTACCTGCACTGTACAATTTTATCGTTTGGGTATTCTCAGAGATTTAGGAATAAAGTTGCTGCCTAATTAAACCACATCCAGTGTCTTCTGCCCTCCTTCAAACATTACCAGACAATCAGCTATTTTAAGATAACTTCCTTTTTTGGAGGGGGAAAGAATTCTTACATCTCCAAACTTAGAAGTACTCAAGTCTTTCTTTGACAAGAAGAAACGAGCTCTCATATAGTGATATGTGTAAATAATATAGGCTCTTATATAAACATTGAAATTAATAATGTTCCATTGCAATATCTTGTTTTCATCTCACAAAGCTTTCCAATACAAATAGCATAATGATATGAGAAAGTTTCCTTTATTAATTTGATTTGTAACCAAATTGTTCTTTGTTAGATTTTTTGAAAGGTTACTTAATTTTACAAATGAAAATTCCATACTGCTACACCTATAAAAGTGACATTACTGCCACATTTTTCAGAACATGAGTGGTTTCTCTACTAACAGGATTTTATACCAATTTTAAAAAGGAAAAATATGACAGGACTTATATATTGATGTTGATCATGTTCTATAGATCAGTAGATTTAAATTGGAGAAAGCTTAGATTCAATGACTCATAGATTCTCTAGGTTCTCATCTCAAAATGATGCTGATGAGAACTTGTCAAGATAATCTTTTCAGGAAGTCTGTATATCTTGCCCTAGATTATATACTTGGTTTATGTCCTGTTAGCATTTCTTTTCCCAAGGGGCCAGAAATATGTGGCAAAGCTTTTAATCTCAGTCTTTTTTTATTGCCTCCATCTTCTGCTGCTTGACAGCATTCACATTATATAGTCTTTTGTCATGCAATCAAATCTTCAGTCCCTTTTGCTGCTTATCAGGCGGCTCAGAGCCAGCAGAGTGATAGAACTACCAAAGGGTCAGCTGCATGCCAAGGCTTTCAAAGTGAAATACAGAAATGAAGTGCTCTGTCTGGAAGAATGCACTGCCAAAACATACAAGAAACCAACAGCCTGGAACTGCTTTGAAAAATACTGCAAAACACATAGAATTTATATTTCAGTGCCTAAATGCCCATAAGCAACAAAACCTTTTCTGTTGCTTTTCGCCTTGAACTCTATGTAAATATTCAATAAGCAATAACGATTTAATGATATGCCTAGGATTTATAGCCTACCTTCTATAGTCAATCTGTGTAAATATAAAAAAGTATTATTGTTATATGCATGTTATTTTAGCCTACTGAAGCAGTTATATGGGATCTCCATTAGCTAACCACATGATGCTGGAGTTTTATTTTCAATTTTTCCTTCAGTAGCAGTGTATGGGTTTTTTTAGGATGGTAATGAAGGAAGCCTTTTAGTTTGCAGACAATGGCCTAACAAGCCTATCCCCTATTTAAAATAGCTCCTAAATTTAGACTAACATTACATAGCCTCATGTATGGTACCTTCCATTTGTCCCTTCTTTTGAAGATTAAATAACTTTTGAATGCACCGTGGAAAATAATGAAAAGTGATCTGAGATTTGTTTTTTTCCTTTCTTAGAATAAGAATGTGGGTACTGTGAAATGCTTTAATTTAATATTAATGTAGTATATTGATTTTTAAAAGGCATTTACTCCATCTACCTGACGGGAGCTTAATTAATCAATGCTTTTAACATCCTTTGAGATCCTCAGACATACAGTAAGTTCAAAGCATTATTATACTTATATTTTGCATTTTTTGTTTGAAATCAAACTGACTATTGTTTTGTTCTAAAGCTATACTTTTCTAAAGACACAGCTATTTTTCTGTGCATCACCTAATGAAGGTCCTAATAGAGTAGCTTCCTTAGAATATGATTTTGAATAGAGTTAGCAATCATTACACACAGCTAAAGACAGATGATGCAATTGACCTACAGTACACCACATTATCAGAGTCAGCAAATGTTAATTTTATAATAGGACTACTCATACTTTTCACAGAGTTACAGCTGTTAACTCCCTGCTGCTTAGTTAATCAAGAATTGAAACCAATCAAACTCCCATAGTCTTATAATTTAATGGTATAGGCATTAAAATAATTTGCTTTTGTATGGTGGTGGGTATTTAAAAATTGTAGATGAAGAAAAATTATACAGCTATCTACCATTTCTGGGAATGTGGGTTTTTTTTGTTTATTTTAATATTGTAAGTCTGTTTTAAAGACTATAACTCTAAGAACCTTGATAACATAGGAGAACCTCAATTCACTCCAGACTTGTTAATTTTGATGGTCTTATAATACTACCCATTACCATATTATCTCAGTACCTTCTTTGTAAAACAGATTGACCACTCTGAAGTTCCTAATGGACTTCATGGATAAGTAGAATTTGCTAACCCACATAATGCAGTAGAGTGTTCATAGTTTGTGAATGTATAATCTCCACGAGTCTTCTCTCTCTTTTTCTCTTGCAGATTTAACAGTAGAATGTTGTACTTTGGTCACATATTAGTAAGACTTTATTAATTTTATTTAGCAGAAGACAGTACTTTTTCTAGTACTGCATGGGACATCATGGAATAATGTGAAAGACCCAGGAAGACAAGGAAAAATAAGGGAACGAGGAAGGTAAGGAGTAAACTAATATGGCTAGGTTTGAGAAATCCTTCAACATTTAGAAATCTGATCCTAGTGATATCAATAAACAGAAGCCTATATTACATGAGACAATTCGTAAGAAGGAAATGAGAAGGGCTGAAACACGAGTTAGATGAACAAATAGCTAATAGTTTAAAACAAACAAGAGATTCTTGTAAAGTATATCAGAAGTAGGAAGACTGAAAAACAATTGATGGTACTGCTGGATCACCAGGGATAAAGAGACCAATTAAAGATGATAATGATATTGCTGCGAAGCTTAATGATTTCTATGTGTCTGTCTTCACTGCTCAAGATTTTTGGGAGATACCTGCTCTGGTTGTAATCTTTCTTGATAACACCGATGAGGTACTATCAAAGACTGAGCTGTCAGAGGAAGAGCAAGAGCAAACTGATATTTAAAAGCAGTAAGTCTTCTGACCCATATGTCATACATCCAATAGGATGGAAAAGACTTAAGTACAAAGTGGCTGAGCTTTTATTCCAAATTTGCAGGGTCTCATTAAAAACAGCCACAATTCCAGAAGACTGGAGAGTAGGAAAATTTGTGTGTGTATTTTTAAAACGTCTCTGGTGTAATCCAGATAATTATAGGCTTGTAAATCTTAAAGCTCGATATGGCAAATTGGTTGAAATGATAAGTATAAGCAGAATAACAAAACACTTGGAAGATCATGATCTATTTGGGCCTGCCTAGTTGAATTTCTAAAAAGGAAAATCTTATTCTAGTAAGCTTGTACATTTTTTTGAATTTGTCAATCATGTAGTGGATAATTGTGAACAGGTTGACATAATTTATTTAGATTTTCAAAAGACCTTTAATAAGATCCCACAGTAAAGAAGCTAAGCAGACATGGGATAAGAGGCTAAGTATTGTCTTGGATCAAATATTGGCTAGGAAACAAAAAGCAGAGAGTAGGATTAAATTATCAATTCTCATTTTGGCAAAAAGTTAGCAGTGAGAGCCTTAAGGTTCTGAACTAGGTTCCATGTGGTTTAATATATTTATTAACAATCTCAAAAGTGGTGGGAGTGAATAGGTAGGTGCAAAATTTGAAGATGACAAAATTGGTTTTAGATTAATCGAGACAAGAGAGAACTGTGATGAACTTCAGTGAGACCTCAACAAGCTAGGTGAATAAAATGGTAAAGGAATTCAGTGCTAGTAAATGCAAATTGATGCACACAGTGGGTGGGAGGAGATGGACAAATTTAAACTATTCAGTCACTTTTCAAGGTTCTAAGTTAACAGTATTGACCCAAGAAAGGGTCCTGGGCATCTCTGTAGACACCTAAAGGAAAACCTGTGCTCAATGTGTAGCTGAAGTCAGAAAAAAAATAATAAGATATTTTAACCTATGAAGAATGAGATTGTGGATAATACCAAAAATTGATGAGGCCTTTATTTAAGTCAACTTCTAACTATTGGAGATCAGGAAGAAAATTTGTAAGGAGGCAGATTATCTCACATCAGCCTACTGTGGTATATACTTTCCTCTGTAGTATGTGGACCTGTCCATTGTCAGAAAAACATTACTGGACTCCATGTACCCAGTATGGCAATTCTTATGATCCTACAAATAATTACCACTCCAGTATAACTGTCAAAGTAAACAAATACAATGTATTTCCTAACTGATTAAATTCAGACCACAATTGTGCCTTTAGACATTGGAGGCAATATGTCTCCACAATGATCAAACAGAGTACGGGGAGTTATGCAGTGGTTTTTCTCCTACTATTACACACTTCATGGGGTACAGCATACCAGTTGACTGCCAGCTGCATAGAACGAACAGAGATCAGTGGAGTCATGACTGGGTCTCCTTTCTACACCTCCCTGGGGAGCAGGGACACAGCAAACATGTGCCTCTCTGACTACAAGTTCTGCAATTCGGATTGACCCTTAGGTGGCCATGCATACCTATTTAAAGGTTTGGCAAATGTGTCTGTGAAGAATTTGTAACAAGTTTCCCAGTCATTAATGCAAATTAGCAATGGCAGTGCAGTGATTCCAAACTTTTTTTGTATTTGAGTAAGCACCTCCCCCAGTCACCCTACAAGAGTCGCATGGGAGTCCTCTATTGATCATCAGCTAGCCAGCTAGAGATGCTGAATCAGTGATTTACAAAGGTGAGATCCTAAACTTCGTATCAGCAAGCTAGGTGTTCTGCACCAGCAATCTCACAAGTCACTTTGCCTTAGCAGCAAACCAGCCTGTTAGTGGTGCTGAGCCAAAAACATGACAGAAGCTTCACATTAGCCCAGCAAATTAAAAGTATTGATCCAATAGCTTCATAGAGGATTGCAATTTTACAAAAACACCGAAAAGTAGAGACACTGAGCCTGAGCGGGTAGCCTTGCAGAAAATTGTGTGTTGACATCAGTCCTACAAACTAGAGGTGCTTAGCCAGTGTCAGAGGCCTGTGACTTGACATCAGGCATGGAAGCTACATATGCTGAACCAGAGAACTCACAGAAACCAACAAATTAGAACCGTAGTACCAATGAGCTCATAGACTCCTGTATCATGACACTGTGTAAGAAAACTAGAGGTACTGAAGCAGTAAGCTAACCAGTGTCTGTGCTTTCTCAGCATTTCTATCCTGTTTGCTGATGAGAAAGTATTCTCAAGAGGTTTACTTCTTGAAACATCAGCCAGCAACCTAAAGTCAAAGAGCACAGAAACATATAGATGCTTAGCCAGTAACCTCAAAAACACTTGTTACTAGAGTAGCTCACCTGGAATTGTTGATTAAATGTTTTATTGCTTTTGTTTTTAATTGGGAAATACCAGTTTGTGAAACTTTTTATATGACCATAATGGGTTCAAATGAAGTTTTGTCAAGAAAATTTTCTCAGATTGGAATTTCTGATCAAAACATGAGACCCACTTTGCCCATTACCTGGTGGCTAGGGCAGTCATATGGGGTGAGGGAGACCTGGGTTCAAGTTCCTGTTCTGCCCAATTTAGAACAGGGACTTGACCCTAGGTGTCCCACATCCCAGGTGACTATCCTAATATTTCTTGTTTGGGACATCTCTGTCTGTCTCTCTCTTTAGAATACCTTAAAATGTCTCAGTTTCATCTCAGTACAGACCAGGAAACACTTCTGGAATCCCAAGAATATTAATGGGATGAGAAAACCATTTCATGCCCAGCTCTACTTATTTTCTGACAGCAATCCAGAAAACTAGAAAGGCTGAGCCAGTGAGTCCTCTCCTTTGACTTCTGCTCAGCAAATTAGAGGTCTTACCAAGAAATCATTCAGAAGTTTGTGCCTAGGCATCATTCCAACATTGGAGAGGATCTGAGCCTGTAATCTCACAGAGGCTTGTGCCTTGACATCATCTAAGCATGTGAAAGTTGCTGAGCTAGTCACTTCACAGAATCCTGAGTCCTGACAACAGAGCAGAATACAAGAAATATTGAATCAGTAACTTCAGCAAGTCCTCTGCTTTGTCATCAACCCAGAAAGCTAAAGGAACTGAGATGGCAGTCTCACAAAGGTCTTGACATCAGTAAGGTGAAAATGCTGAACAACTGATATTGCAAAGGTTTGCCTCTTGATTCCTGACCAACAGACTGGAGGTGCTGATCCACAGACCACCAGATTAGAGCTACTGAGTCAATGCTGCTCTTGTCTCCATTTCTATCTTTTCTTGTTATCTCTTTTCATGCTTATTTTCTCTCCCCTTCCTTTCCCCTTCTTTTTACTTTCTTGATGGATTTTCTCTCTGTGTGTATATGCTGAGCCTTCCCCTCCTATCTCCATCTGTTAGGTTTGACTCCTCCTCTCCTGCCGCCCAACCACAATACCCAGGAAGATTAGCTGCTGCTGAGATGAGGGGACTCCTTTGGTTCCACATAAGGTTTAGTGGGTAACTGAGAACTGAATCTTGGGCAGATGGTCTGCTGACTGAGCTTGCAGCCCTATACATGTGAGCTGTTCCCATACCTAATTTCCTTATGGGAGACAATTGGTGGGGGGGTTGAAAGGAAAGTGAATGAATTACAAGCAGCCACCTGCAGATGTAGCAGCCAATTTGCAGTATGTCTGTGACTGTGTATGGTCTTGCAGCTTTGCCCGCCCACAGTAATCTTCTCTTTTGTCTGACACCATCCCCTGAATTATGCAGGTGCTGTCAAGGTGGAAAATATTGTTCTTCTAGATGTTAACTGCAAGAAACACAAATGAAAAGAAAAAGTGTGTAAAACAACTTTGGCCTCTGAAATTACCTGTGCAAAGTTGCAGTTAATATGACATGAGAAGATACCACATTACCAGCTGAATATAGTAATGAGGACCACAGTTATTTAGATCAGTTGCATCACCAGTTTTAGGTAATGATGAGAAAATTGTTAAATCTATGGCAAACAACGTTCTGACTGGTCTAATTTGCTAGACATTTAATTGAATGATGAATAGATACATGTCTATGTCAGATACTATATCATAGCCTTAAAAAAATAACATTAAATTATATCTGTATTTTCACACCAAATATAAAATGTTATTGCAATAATATTTTGCATGTATAGCGCACTCATAACTAGTTAGCTACTCACACAGAGATCACAGGATGATCTCCAGGGCACAGATGTTACTAAATGACATGGTGTCTCAGTATCACAGGGGGTGTGCACCAGGATACTGGACTCCCTGAGGCATAGTGCCTCCCAGAAAGGCCTGGCAGGAAGGGAAATGGTGTCTACTATTCTTCCCTTTTATGGGTGCAGGTAGTTCTGCCCTGCAAGTCAGTCCTGGGCTGGTGCAGGGTATGAAAGTATTGAAGCAGCCCTCCCCACTCCTAAGTGTGAGGATTGAAATTCAGTTTGACAATAATGCAGACTTCAAAATGGGGTGGAGATAGGTTCCTCATATTGCATTCTGAGGGAAAAGTTAGGCAGAATCCAGTCCCATAAGAGAACAAAATCTTCCAGTTATTTCATGGGAAAGAGAAGGACTTGTTTTTTTTTGTCATTTTGCACCATGCATGCAACATTGATCCAAGCTTTCATGTGTGGAATAGATTTGGATTCCCAAATCATACATACAAATTTATCTAACCATCACTTTGACTCTCTAAAACCACTTTTCCATGTAAAAACAGATATTTAAAAAAATCAAAAATCCATGCTTATCTTCTAATGACTTTCTAGAAAGGAGTCATTTGGGGACTATCACAAACCATGTATGTAATAGTAGTCTTGAATGTCACACATCTTCAGCCATTTGCTTTAATTCTTTATTATTAATACTGTTTATTATGGTAGCACGTAGGAGCCAACTGAGAATGGGGCCCCATTTTGTTAGCCACTGTACAAACACAGAATAAGAGATGGTCACTGCCTCAAAGAGGTTATAATCTAAGTAGTACCCAGTTTGGGACTACTGAGCTATCTATTACACTTTGTGCACTAAATTATACTTGATAGTTATCTGCTGCTCCATGAAACATCCCTGAATTTTAAAAATATATTATCCCAGTCTATATAATTGTTGTTTACTCCAGTAACCTTCTCTCATAATATTTTAAGCCAAATATTTGTGTTTCATTGCTTATTAGAGATTTGTAAATCTCTGAGGCTGAGTATTATGTGTGGGCAAGATTGATAAGTGTACTCTATTATCTTCCTTTTGTTTTGTTTGATTTAATATATTAGCTTATTCTTAGATGATAGTATCTAGTGGGTTGAGTGCTTTGTATCTTAAATCAATGTCATGAATACTTGGTGATAAAGCAAATATGCTAAATAATTACAATTTGTTTTCTGACAATCTATTTTGTTATGCTCATCACTGTCTGGAGATGCTACTTGCACCCATAGATTGGATTTAGAGTGTTTGGACAAGTAATTTGCTGATCTGATACTTGCCTTCTTATGTAAACCACTTTGAGACCCACGAAGGAAAATCACTATGTAAGATCTAATTGTTATTATTGTTTCATTATTATCCAGCTTCATAGTGCATTGCATTTTCCACTTTAAAAAGTGATTAAATTCTATAAATTAACATTAAATCTAACATGGATTTTTCCAAATTTATAACATTTCTAAAAGGAGCACATCCTTCAACTTTCTAAAGGATTGTTAAACTCAAAAGTTACGTATTGTTAAAACTATATGCATTTCAGGGTCATTTATTTCTGATATTTTATGAGAGACTCATATTTCTGGACTCCTATTAGAATTGTTTGAAAGATTAAAACCTATTTTTGTGAAATAATTACAAAATGTTGAAGTTGATTTCATGTCAAAGTGCTTGAAGACCAATTCATTTTTTCATTTTTTTTTTGCAATTAAAAATATTGAAACTACTGGAATACATTATCAAAATGGTTATGAAATATTTTTGTTTACTGTGAGACCTAGTTTTTGGAAATGAAAAATTTCAATATCCTTTTTGATATTGCTAATGATAATATCAAAAAGAAAACAGGAAGTTTTTTTCTAGAACTATAAACATTTTCCAAATATTAACAATTTATCATTGACAATTTTGCATTTAAAATATATTTTTTTCATTTTTGACAAATAAAGAACACATACAAACAAACAAAAACACCTCCACAACTTTTCAATCAAAAACTTTCAATGAGATCTTACTTCTATGCTTAAACAATTCATTGTGCACTACCTAAGCACAGGGGATAGACAAGATGAACGCTCAAGGTCTCTTCCAGCCCTACGTTTCCATGAGTATAAGCAAATCCCTTTCAGTTCTAAAATATGCACATGCAGTTCCTCACACTCACCAAACCTTCACTCCAATTTCATATTTTCTCCTTTAAAAATAATATATGACAGACATCACCATTACATGTATGTATATAGATAATTTGTTTTAACTTAGTTAGATCAGAATTCATCTGATTATGTTTATGGATATTTGATAAACATTTGATTTGATTATGTGGAGGAGTAGACAACTACAACTGAAAGAATTTACAGGCGCAGCAGAGTTTGAGTGTGTTTGAGGAGACGGCATAGGATTTGAGGTTTCTGTGGAGGCGAATCTTGGTTCAGTTACTGATTCCCTGAATTGTCAATGATTGTCTCGATAAAGAAGTGTATTTGAGCAACCATTACTGTAAATTAACTATTTTTGCTATTGGAATTAATATATATGCACTAATTAAGTTGACTTTGCTGACACTATTTCATTTGCTTTGGCTTTCTTTGTTCTTAATAAACATATTTGAAATCATTATATATCTAGATATTATTCAGAGTTAAATACATGAAAAAAGTCCTATGTTGCTTTACATGTTCTTAAAAATAGTTGGGAGTTAGACTTAAGATGCTCCATCTCTTTCTGATGTTATTAAAATTTCTCTGTAATAAGCATCTCAAAATATTATCATAACTAATGCACTGAGCTACATTCTGTCATGCTTTTTTTACAGAAAATGAAAGAGACCCTTCTAGAATGTGTTCTTTATTTCTTTTGGAACACGGCTGAGTAAAGATGTTAGCAACAACTAAGGCTACATCTACATTGTGAATAAGAAGTGTGATTCCCAGCTCATGTACACATACTCATTTAGCTCTTATTTAGTTAGCGTGAGTATGTATATGCAAGTTGGTAATCACATCCCTAGCTTGTCATAGGTTGTGATCCTATCTTAGGAACTCAACACATCCTAAGGTTTGAGTCTTAAATTTCACATACTAGAAATGTGGTCACAAACACAGCTATTTTGAGCCAGTAGATTACTTCCAAGAATCCTTTAACTCTGAGAAAACAATATGGAGATTCACTTCATTTGAAATCTGTGAGAAGTTGTGATTTAAGAAAATGAGTAGATGATTCCCAATCAGAGGTCCTTGTCTCACATGGCATGTAGGGAGAATTGTGAGATCCTGGTTTTGTAAGCAAATAAAAAATAGAGGTCAGTACAGAAGTTCCGTTTCTGATATTTTGTGTCTGGAATCATTTTAGTGAAAACCATATTTTTTAAGTGTTTGGGAATAACTACTCTGAAATAGTCACCCTACAGGTATATCAATGGCTTGTGTGTGTGTGCGGGCAGGTGTAAAAATTGTCTTTGTTTCTACCATAAAATTTGGTGCTATCTAGAATGACAATGAGGTAGTTTTCCAGAGATCTCAGCTGTGATGAACAAGTCATTGTAATTATGCTTAAAAAAACTTGCAAACTTGCTGCCACTCACCTCATGCTGATAAAAGTCAAGCCTGAACACAGCAATATTTATATATTTGATTCACATGCTTCATCTGAGAATTACTCAAATAAAGGCAAAATAATAACTTTGTCAGCCTGGAGCAAAAGTAGCACATTTAAGTGCTTTTCATTTCTGGCAATTTCTCCATAGACTTAATTAAGATTCCGGAAGATGATGGGCTTGAAGTAAGATTTTTGTCAAAAATTGGAATAGTTTGATTTCCAAATAGTAGTTTCAGGGTCAAAGTCTAGTAGTTTTATCTCATTTATCTAAGGATTATATAAGAGTTTAAGATCTTCAGGGCAGGGATTGTGTCCCCCTAAATGTGTAGCAGGGTTTCTCAAACAGGGTTCGCTGCTTCTGTAGGGAAAGTCCCTGGCGGGCTGGGCCAGTGTGTTTACCTGCCCTGTCTGCAGGTCTGGCCGATCGTGGCTCCCACTGGCTGCAGATCACTGCTCCAGGCCAATGGGAGCTGCTGGAAGTGGCTCGGGCCCAGGGACTTACTGGCCGCCACTTCCAGCAGATCCCAATGGCCAGAAGCAGTGATCCACAGCCAGTGGGAGCCGTGATAGGCCGGACCTGCGGACAGGGCAGGTAAAGACACCAGCCCAGCCCGCAAGTGGCTTTCCCTACAGAAGCGGCAACACTTGTTTGAGAATCCCTGATATATAGCATATAACATAATGGAATGTTGCTTTAAGGCTTTTCTAGAATCAGGGTCGGCCCTAGACTAGCTGCCAGTAACAGGTGCCCTAGGCAAACCATGCAATCGGTGCCCTCACCTCCAAACCCAAAGGGCAGATCTAGGCTGAGGTTTGTGGTAAACTGGGAAACATTTTGCCCCTTTTTTCCTTTTAATATTTTTTTAAACAGAGGTTTAATTATTTGGTTTGTCCATCCGTCTGTCTCTCCAAACAATGTTTCTAAGATCAGATAAAATAGAGACATGAAATTTTCAGAATAGATTTGTACATGACAGCTAGATGATATTTCAGTCCAATTTCAAATAAAAATGCATTAAAAATGTTAATTATAATTTTTAATACAAATCCAAAATCATCCATTTCGCTATCCTGCTTTAACTGGCATTACTACCACATCCAATATAGAAAGGAATAAGAAACTCTTCAATGAACTTTAACCTGTATTTACAAAACACTCTAAATAAAAAAAACACTCTGTCCTCTTAAAACATGACTTTTCTCGCTTTAAGTTTTGAAAATTCAGTCACTAGTTCTTTTAGAGCCAGCTTCCAGCTATTTCATGCTCTATTGACATTGTGGCAAGTCCAACAAGTCTGTCTTGCACCATTGTTGCACGACTACACAAATCTGTAGCATCACTGTCTTTTGAATTTTCATGAGTCAACGTCAACTCCAATTTTATACAAAATTCTCTTATCTGTTTTGCTGTTTACTTTTGCAAGCTGTGGATATCATATAGAAAGCCAAATACTGACTCTAGCTGCTGCATCTGTTGAAGTCTTTCGTCAACTGAATGAATAGCAGTATCAATGACTGCAAAGTAGAAATTCACTTTGAACCTTTGTTTTGGATTCTGAATGAGTTTGTCTCGTTCTTCATATGAAAACTGTTTCTTTTGCAGAATGTGAACTGGCTCTGGTTCAAATTCTGTTGGAAAGTCTATTTCTTCAGCAAGCTTGAGATAATCTTTCAAACAGTTCATCACTTCTGAATTCCTCTAGAATACTTTTAGTTTGCTTCAGTTTTAGAACAGCAGAATGTATGGTAAAGTTCTTTTCCTGAGGCTGCTTACTAGTGAGGTTAATCTCGAAAGGATATTATGCCACTAAATGAGTGAAGTCACAAATTTGAACCACTTTGAGACCTGCAAAGGCCATTTGCAAGAGCTTCTGCATATGAATGTGCCTATTGCCAGATGATCCAGTAAAGGTAATAGTATCATCAGAAATTTCAATTAGGGCATCATAAATGTTTTCAAGTTCACAGCATAGAGGCTTCAAAGCATTAATGCGACTCTCCTATCTTGCCTGACTAAGTCATTTCACAGTTAGAGAATTCATATGACGTGTCAAAATCTCCCAACAAAGAGCTGAGCCTGAGAAAAACACATAAACTGTTGCACCAGGTCAAAGAAACTGCTTGCTTCCAAACAGGACCTAGCAGCATCTTTGGCAACCAAATTCAGAGAATGTGCACAGTAAGGAACTAAGAAAGCCCTAGGATTGATTTCCATTATTTTCCTTTGCACACCATTGTGCCCTTTATATTACTCCCATTATCGTAGCCTTGGCCATGTAAGTTTTCAACAGATAATGACATTGTTTCAAGCTCTTGTAGAATAGTTTCAATCATTATGCTCCAGTCATCTCCTTCAGTGGTATGAAACCCAAAAAATGCTCTTTAGAAGCACTTCAACATTATCTTCATCTGCAGACTTTTCCATATCCACAAAATAAATTATCATCATCATTTGTCCAACATGACTCACATCTGATGTACAGTCCAGTATTATTGACAAGTATTTTGCAGAATGAATAGCTTCTACAATTTTCTTTTGAATGGCATTTGCTAGGTTTTGAATCAGTTCATTCTACATATTTTTTTCTAAGTAATAAACTTGTGTTTCATGATCAGTTATTTTACGTAGATGCTCCTTCATGAATGGATCAAACAAAGCTAGGTATTCAACAAATTTTAAAAAGTTTCCATTATCTGGAGTGTGTAATTTTTCATTTCTACCGTGGCGATGGAATGCTAAATTTTGCCCACCGAGAACTCTCACTAAAGCAATCAGACACTCTAATATTTGTTACCAATATTCTTCTTTTTCCTTGATCACATGTAAATTATCTTCATTCAGAGGTTTTTTTCCTTTTTTCAATTGTAATTCTAGTTCTTTCCAATTTTGAACACATTCCAAATGTTCTGTACTTCTTTCATGTGAAGAGAGAATTGAAGATATATTTTTCCAGCCCTTCCAATCATTTTCAGTAAGTGATGTACCAATTGCTTTATTTCTAAACAACTTGCAGCAAAAGCACAACATGGAGTCCTTCGACACTGAATATTGTAACCAGTTTTGATGAATTCCAAACTGCTTCCATGCAGATGTGAGCTAACCTCCTCTCCAAGTAAAATTCCTTCATGTGGATTCTGTGAACTGCTTTCATCTTTATTTGGATTAAAGCGAAGATATTTCAGGAAGGATCCATGCTGTTTTGCTTGGTCCTTTTCCTTCCCAGCCTTTCGTTTATGATACTCAGCTCCTGGGGGTTTTCTTTTTCCTCTTTCTGCTATGAGGGATTTGAATATTGTTATGTGCTATGCTTCTGACTGCAAGCAGTACAGCGTTAAGGATGGCTGACACACCCACCACATGGTTGGTGATTTAATCCACTTTGCAGCTATCCCAACAAATCTTTTCACTGCTGAAAGATTCAATGATTAGTAACATACATTCACTTGCCAATTAAAACACAGAAACAAAATGACCATTTTTGATGTTATATACCCCGACACCGGTTGTTTGGAAAGTAATCCCCTTCCCCACAGTAACCCGCTTGGAGTGTGACGTCATCACTTTCGTAGTCTATTAAGTGTTAATGCTGTTACTTTTCTTTTATGGACCTTATTTATTACATGTGAACCAGTTATAACAAAGAAAAGTTAATAATTATACGGCCCGATAATAACGCTAAGGTTTAATAACTCTTAAAGATACTCACATTTTGGATTTAAAATGCTGAAAGACGTTATTCTTTATTATTTGGAACCAAGAAACAAAATTTTCCACAGTATTGGCTTAATTCTTAACCATCTACCTCCGATGTATGTTAAAATGACCATTTGACATGTATCAACTCGTGATATCTCCGATCTACATGAATTTCCATCTATGCGACCTTGATGTATATTTGAGTTAGATGTCACTAGCATCACTCTTGCTTTTGGCAGATGTGTTTCACTGTGGCTGAGTTATTGCTTATTAAAATTGTAGAGTGGCTCATCTTGACCCTACATCACAAATTGGAAAAAAAAATTCACTAAAATATTATTTATTTCTGCAGTAAATGTAAGATTTGTCATATTAATAAATTCTCATAAATGTAGAGAAATGAATGAAATATTCCCTCCATATGCACACAGGATTTGAAATAATGACATCTTCATGATTTTATTTGTATTTTTTCCACCTTTTTCATTTTTTTTCCATTTTTTAAATTTGATTTTCCCCCTCTAATTTGGCACCCGATTTAACTTGGCACCCTAGGCGACCACCTAGTTTGCCTATATAGATGGGTTGCCCCTGTCCAGAATAGACTGTGGTTGGTAGCCACAGCTTGTAGTAATGGATGGTATGAAGCCACATGACCGGAAGAGAAGCACAGAGAGGTATTCTGTCTCATAAAGGCAGATTGCCTCCTGCAGTATTGTGTGATAAGTAACTTTTCTTTAAGGAGTAAAGAGACTGTCCAGTTTGGCCAATGTACATGGTACAGAGGCATTGCTGGCACATGATGGCATATATCACATTGGAAGATGTGCACGTGATTGAGCCCCTGATGGTGTGGCTGAAGTGGTTAGGTCCTATGATGGTGACCCTTGAATAGATATGTGGACAGAGTTGGCACTGGGGTTTGTTGCAGGGTTTGGTTCCTGGGTTAGTGTTTTTGTTGTGTGGTGTGTAGTTACTGGTGAGTATTTGCTTTAGGTTGGGGGGCTGTCTGCAAGCGAGGCCTGGCCTGTCTCCCAAGGAAAAGAATAAATGAACACAAATCTGACATCAGGAATTATAACATTGAAAAACCAGTAGGAGAACACTTCAACTTCCCTGGTCACTCAATAACAGACTTAAAAGTGGCAATTCTTCAACAAAAAAAGTTTAAAAACTGCAGAACTGGAATTAGTTTGCAAACTGGACAACATCACATTAGGCCTGAATAAAGCTTGGGAGAGGATGAGTCATTACAAAAACTAATTTTACCATACTAATTTCCCCCTACCTTTGTCACCTTTGACACCTTTGTCAACTGTTTGAAATGAGCCACCCTCATTACCACTACAAAGGTGATTTTTCTTCCCTTGGTATTCTACTGTTAATTTAATTGTCTTGTTAGATTGACCAGCGATTTGGTAAGGCAACTCCCATCTTCTCAAGAACTATGTATATATACCTGCTACTGTATTTTCCACTCCATGCATCTGATGAAGTGGGTTCTAGCCCACAAAAACTTATGCCCAAATAAAAATTTTAGTCACTAAGGTGGCACAAAGAATCCTCATTGTTTTTCTGTGGGGGAGTGAAACAGAAGCAGCCACTTCCCAAATGCCTCCTTTTGGCCACCAGTGGCTCTGCAACATGCTGCTTCACTGTCCCATCTTCTAGGCTCCACACACAAACTTCTTTCATCAATCAAATAACAACAGCCCTCCCTAGGGTCTGGTTCATTAATATAAAGTTCAGAAATAAACACAAGAAGTCATCCAACCTAGCCTTAATCTAGATATAGCCCCGCCTCCTTGAAGTACTGTCTCTTACTGCTCTCTGAGCCACTGGAGAAGATACAAGACCTAGCTTGCCTTCCTTGCTTTCTCCCCAAAAAGACAATAAAACTTGCAGCTTGCAGTCAGGACTTTCCACCCAGCCACAACTCCTGTCCTCAGAGATCACTGCAGGAGATATCGTCTTTCTGCAGATTCACTCCACTATCCCCCCTTTGGCTGTCCACAAACATCTGCTTTTCTACTCCCCACAGGGGCCTGGTACAGTTGCATGACCATAGGCCACATGATGTAATTCATTCTCTTCACCTGGGGAGGTAAATCAGTTGCATCACAGGTGGGCTGAGACCTGTCTCCATTTAGAATGGCCAGCCACACTGTGACAGGGAACATCTCGGTAGTAGCTCCAGCACACTCTCAATCACAAGATCTACAGTTTTGGATATCCCTTACAGAGCTGTGCAAGTGAGCCATGGCAAGCTTCTGGTCACAGTCTAGCCTATTAAATAAATAATAACAACATCAAAAGTTCATTGACTATTATTGTTGCTTGTAATCTTTAGAAGTAACAAGGCCAATTGTTATGGAGGAGGTTGAAGATTCGGTCTCAGCTTGGCTAATGGGGCCAGTGTGTAGGGCAAAAATGTTAGGAATATGTATTTCCACAGTTCTCCCCCACTCCCAACACATCTGCCAGCAGATTTTTAGATAGGCCACGGGGAATATACGTTGTCAGGTAATAGGTTGGTGCAGCATATCCGCTCTTCTCTCCCCTTGTACAAAATGTTATCTCTGGGAATCATTCCGCAGAGAGCAATTTTTGTGTCAAAATACCTTCCTGGAGTTTCTTCTGGGATGGTGCAATGATGCATCATTCCATATGGCCTTCAAGATAACTCTCAGTCTAGCCCCCTGATTCAGAAGTAAAAAAAATATATATATATTAAAAAGACAGTGAGAGCTGATGGTACTTACCACCTCACAGGAGGCACCTAGCACAGTGTAAAGCTGGACCCAAAGCTGTCTGTCTGTTACCTCTGTGCTAAATTACAGGCTTCTGTTTCTCCTTTTGTACTTTGATCAGGCTCAGAACCAGGAGTGGCTCCAGGCCCCAGCACTCCAAGTGTGTGCTTGGGGTGGCAAGCTGCAGGGGACGCTCTGCCGGTTGCCACAAGGACGGCAGGCAGGCTGCCTTAGACGGCATGCCTGCAGAGGGTCTACTGGTCCTGCGGCTTCGGTGGACCTCCTGCAGGCACACCTGCGGGAGGTTCGCCGAAGCCGTGGGACCAGCGGACTCTCCGCAGGCAAGCAGCCAAAGGTAGCCTCCCTGATGGGCTTGGGGCGGTAAAATGCCTAGAGCCGCCTCAGCTCAGAACTTGAATCTATGTTTCCTGCCATGCCTAGTATAAGTTTTGGAGAATGCATATTGCATGTATGATAATAAATTGTATTGTCTATGTTTGCGTTACACTACAAATTCTTCAGGATATCGATCATGTTTTCCTCTTGGTTTGTTTAGGGCCAAGCATTCTACTGGCACTCAATAAATAATTATTTGTAGGTTAAGTGATAATGGTGCAGTGTCCTAATATATTTATGGTTGAATTTCGTATGCACCAAGTGACCCATGCTGTTCAAATATAGGAAGAACTCTCAGATGTAGACTGATAAAACTATTGTGAGAAGAGCCCTTGAAGACATTTCCAAAGTCTGGGTTACAATACTAAAGCCTGCTGTCTTGAGACACTTTGATACAAAAGCAGATTTTTGAGCTCTTGCCATACAAGACAAAAACTACCGGCTTTGCCATTTTGTGTTCTTTGCCTTTCCTTAGGGATAGTAGGTTTTCTTAGCCCTTCTTTGATATTCCTTCCTTAAGGAAAAGCAAGCACAACTTATTTGTCTTTTGTTCTCTCTTGACATTTTGTGACTTGACATTAAATTAAAAGATATTACACTGCAACTTGTATTCTCATATGAACTTTCAGTTACCTTGATGCAAAGCAACAGGAAAAAAAATCAAAGCAAAATTTAGGATGATTACTTTTCTCCATTCTGAGTTTTTCTTGATCTACTGACTGGAAAATACATTTTTCTTGATCTTATGTTTGCAGTGCAAATGTTATAAAAATCCCTTGCTCGCTGAACCTAGATATTCCTGCCTCCTTCTATTGTCTTCTACATGATTGAAACGGAGTTAGGAGTGGCAAATCTTCAGTTCTAAATTTAGATTATTATTTCTCTTTTTCAGGGCCCAATCCTGCAAAGTTCCGATCTCTCTTAATTCCCATTGTAGTCATTGGAAGCTGCGGATGAGTTCTGTTTTTTGCAGGATCATCCAGCTGTGTGGACTACACTTTCTGATGGTGCATCTCTCACTACTAAACCATAGCTTTGCATAATTCTGTCACCCTGTAAATGAGCGGGACTCAACCCTGCAGCACCTCCTGCTCGTTTTCTCGGGGAATTAGCTCATCCAGCCTCCAGAGCGCCCTCTGAAGGCTGGCGTCCTGCTATCGCTTGGCCCCTGTGTCCCTCCCGGACCCGGTGCCCTATTATCTGGGGTGCATCCCCCTGGCTGTAAATGGGCGGCGCGGGAGAGGGATGTGCTGGCCGTCGCTTCCCATCACTCCCATTGGCCTGAGACGACGAACTGCGGCCAGTGGGAGTCATGGTCCACCGAACCTGTTGATGCGGCAGGTAAACAAACTGGCCCAGCCCGCCAGGGTGCTTACCCTGGCGAGTTGCATGCCAGAGGTTGCCAACCCCAGTTCTATAATATGTAATGTTGTATTCAGAAGGATAGCTGACTTGCCCTTACCACAAAGTTTTTGCAAATAAATCTCTGACAAACTTCAGGGTATATAAAAAAACCTGTGACTGACATTTGTTATTCCCAAATTTAGTGCTTTTAATTAGGTACCTTCTGCCTGTCTTCACCATCTGGCATGCAGTGGAAAACGTGGTCCATTTTCTTTAGAAAGAAATTGCAGAAAAGTGCTTTTTTTTTCAAATGTCATTTGCTTCATTTAGGTTCAGGGATTTGGCTGGAAGCGAGTGATCAGGGATAGAGATGGAAGAGAAGAGGGAGACAGTGGGGAGAGGGTGGGGCCTAGGCAGATTGGAGGCTGGCCTGCGGCAGCGCAGTGGTAGAGTATGGGCGGGGCCACACGTGGGCTGAGGAGCTAGCCTCCCCAAGATGCAGCTTCACCCACCACTCATGATAGCAGGTAAGAACAGGTAGGTTTCTGCACACCCTATGTGCGCTGCAGTCTCCTTAGGCAGGGTCCATATTCACAGAGCTGAATGTGCCAGCGCCATGCATTCTGCATGAGGGAGAGAGTATGAGGGCATCTGTGGGAAACTGTGACTCTCCACTGTGGTGAGGTGGGTCGAGTGGCTCAATATCTTTTGCTGTCTCATCCCTCCCACCCCCCCAGGGCTGCAAGTCCGGGTTGCCGCCGGGCACAGGGCCACCAGTTTAATAATACTGCATAGGGCCTGGTAAATCCTAAGGATAGCCCTGGTTGTGTGCATACTGTTAGCCAACCGAAAGCAGTAATTTCAACTTGCCCCCAGACTAGCTGTTATCACAGGAGTTGGCAACCTCTGGCACGTGGCTCGCCAGGGTAAGCACCTTGGCGAGCCAGGCTAGTTTTTTTACCTCCCACATCAGAGGTTTGGCCGATTCCGACTCCCACTGGCTGTGGTTTGCCATCCCAGGCCAATGAGGGCGACGGAAAGCTGCCGCCTGTACATCCCTCACCCCGCACCACTTCCCGCAGCCCCCATTTGCCTGGGATGATGGACTTCAGCCAGTGGGAGCCGCAGTCGACCGAAGCTGCCGATACGGCAGGTAAACAAACTGGCCTGGACCGCCAGGGTGCTTACCCTGGTGAGCCGAGTGCCAGAGGTTGTCGACCCCTGGGTTATCAGATGATAATTTTCTCTGCATGATGGCAGAGGTAAGGTTAGAGACGGGACTAGATCAGGGGTTGGCAACTTCTGGCACGTGGCTCGCTAGGATAAGCACCCTGGCGGGCCGGGCCAGTTTGTTTACCTGTCACGTTGGCAGGTTCGGCCGATTGTGGCCCTCACTGGCCACGGTTTGCCGTTCCAGGCCAATGGGGGTGGCAGGAAGTGGCGCGGGCAAGGGATGTGATGGCCTGCCAATGCGACAGGTAAACAAACTGTCCCAGCCCGCCAGAGTGCTTACCCTGGCGAGCCGCATTCCAAAGGTTGCCGACTCCTGGACTACATGGTAAATAAGGTGTTGGCTTTATTAAAATTGAGACTTTTTCCCAGGTATAAGGGATGGCATGGGAAAGAGCATAAAGGTGTTTGTGGATCAATGTTAATGTCAGCAGGAGTGAAAATGCCAGGGAGTGGGGCCATGAAGGGGGAGATAAGAGAAGAGAAGAAGGAGGGAAAAAGAGGGGAGCCTATGGGCAATTGACAAGCTGATTATGCTCCCTTCACCTTACAGGCAACATTTAAAAAGGCAGTGGACTAGGTTTGCCTCTTAGTTTGATAAACCTTCGATTATAACAAATACAAACCTCTCAGCATAGAGCAACTCAGACAACGAGGGTGCTTCATCGTGTTGTTTCACAATTCCATAGCAGTAGGGCCAGATCGTCATCTGGGATAAATCAGCATTGCTCTATTGATTTTATACCAGCTGAGGATCTGGCCCTATATGTATCCAATTTTCCAAAAGTTACATATTTTTGATAAGTCCAATTTAACTTAACACAGTCTGTTCTGTGTTTTCTCCCAGCTTTTGTAAAAGCAGCAAAGAGTCCTGTGGCACCTTATAGACTAATAGACGTTTTGGAGGATGAGCTTTCGTGAGTGAATACCCACTTTGTTAGACGCATGTAGTGGAAATTTCCAGGGGCAAGTATATATATGCAGGCAAGCTAGAGATAATGAGGTAGTTCAATCAGGGAGGATGAGGCCCTGTTCTAGCAGTTGAGGTGTGAAAACCAAGGGAGGAGAAACTGGTTCTGTAATTGGCAAGCCATTCACAGTCTTTGTTTAATCCTGAGTTGATGGTGTCAAATTTGCAGATGAACTGAAGCTCAGCAGTTTCTCTTTGAAATCTGGTCCTGAAGTTTTTTTGCTGCAGGATGGCCACCTTAAGGTCTGCTATAGTGTGGCCAGGGAGGTTGAAGTGTTCTCCTACAGCTTTTTGTATATTGCCATTCCTAATATCTTATTTGTGTCCATTTATCCTTTTCCGTAGCGACTGTCCAGTACCCGTAGCGACTGTCCAGTACCCTACAATACCTGCATGAGGAAATAAGGAAACAGATCAACAGAGCCAGACGTGTACCCAGAAGCCTCCTACTGCAAGACAAACCCAAGAAAGAAACCAACAGGACTCCACTGGCCATCACATACAGTCCCCAGCTAAAACCTCTCCAACGCATCATCAGGGATCTACAACCCATCCTGGACAATGATCTCACACTTTCACAGGCCTTGGGTGGCAGGCCAGTCCTTGCCCACAGGCAACCTGCCAACCTGAAACATATTCTCACCAGTAACTGCACACCACACCATAGGAACTCTAGCTGAGGAACCAATCCATGCAACAAACCTCGATGTCAACTCTGCCCACATATCTACACCAGCGACACCATCGCAGGACCTAACCAGATCAGCCACACCATCACCGGTTCATTCACCTGCACGTCCACCAATGTAATATACGCCATCATATGCCAACAATGCCCCTCTGCTATGTACATCGGCCAAACTGGACAGTCGCTACGGAAAAGGATAAACGGGCACAAATCAGATATTAGGAATGGCAATATACAAAAAGCTGTAGGAGAACACTTCAATCTCCCTGGCCACACTATAGCAGACCTTAAGGTGGCCACCCTGCAGCAAAAATACTTCAGGACCAGACTTCAAAGAGAAACTGCTGAGCTTCAGTTCATCTGCAAATTTGACACCATCAACTCAGGATTAAACAAAGACGGTAAATGGCTTGCCAATTACAGATCAAGTTTCTCCTCTCTTGGTTTTCACACCTCAACTGCTAGAACAGGGCCTCATCCTCCCTGATTGAACTACCTCATTATCTCCAGCTTGCCTGCATATATATACTTGCCCCTGGAAATTTCCACTACATGCATCTGACAAAGTGGGTATTCACCCACGAAAGCTCATGCTCCAAAACATCTGTTAGTCTATAAGGTGCCACAGGACTCTTTGCTGCTTTTACAGATCCAGACTAACACGGCTACCCCTCTGATACTCCCAGCTTTTGTGGTTCAAGTTTAGAGTTTTTTCACCCCATTTCTAATTATTATACATATTTGCAGAGGCTTTCTAAACTTAGTATATTAACAAGTAACTTGTAGGGGACCATGTAATACTATCAATTTTTAATCAGAATTCTCAGTGTGGAATTTTGCTCAAGAACTGATGGCATGACACAGGCCTTGCTTTTGAATATTACAATAATTCATTTCTAGAGAATTAAAAACATATGTTTATGCTGCAGTGCCCTTGTAAACATCCTGTTTGTTTTTGTAATGTGGCATAGGTTCCACATACTGAATTTAATTATGTGCAAAACTTAGGTAGCATTTTCAAGTACACTAGCTGCATTCAAACAGGATGAAATCTTGAACTGTGCCACCTAGATGGAAACATTAGCACAAGTACATCTACAGTGTTAAATAATGAGCTATGGAGGATGTTAATGCTTTGAAAACATTTGTAAACATTAGAGGATTCTGTTAGGTAGGATCTGAATTTTTTTTCCAGTGTTCGCAAAAATAGAATTATAATTCCTCACAAGGACTGGAGATTGAATGAACAGTTCTTTAAAGGGATGCTTCAGGAGATAGCATCCATAAAACATGTCAGATGCTGATTAACTATTACTAAGCATGAATCTTGTGTAGAAGAAAAAATTAGATCAAATTGTGATATTGAAGATTAATCTACAGTTTATTGCGCTTCTCAGCTGTTTTGTGCATGATGGCTGCATGCTGATTGCAGAAATTTATAGTACTTGCAAATCCAATAGAAAACATATTCCTGCTGATAATTCACAAAATTAGATCAGAAAACTAATTCCAGACTTCCAGACTTTCCCTTTTCACTGATGCATAATTTAACTACAAAGAATACTGCAATCTTTTATCAATTTACTAGAACCATTTCCAGATGAACATATTACTGTCTATGGAAGTACTACAATAAAGCAAGCAATTTTTTTTCCTGCTAGACCTTATTGTAACTGAATATGTCTGTGCATCTTTATCTTGTACACTTGTTTACCCTAGAAATTGCTATTTTTAATAACAATCAAGTTGAAATAACACATTTTGTGAGTCAATCTGCCTTCTTTAGTTAAATTTACATGGAGAGCTGTCCCTCTGTTTTGTCATCTGTGCTGTAATTCATTTTATAAAATAAAATAAAGCAAAACATCAAACATCACCTCTGGGTTGAGGAAGGAAGCAAGATTCAGAGGACTAGAATGTCAGCTTTGTCTGTGTACAGCACACTTGGGGTGAAGTGTAATGGTAACATAAAGCTAATCTTAGTCCTTTGGTGATTATGGCACAACTGTATGCTAAGCAGAATTGGTTGGAAAATTTTCACCTATGTAGTTTTCTGTTGTAAAATGTTATTTCTAGCAAATAATAATAATAAAAAATCCTAGGAATGTATCAATTTCATTGACATTTTTCATGGGAAATTACCAACATTTCATTTTGACAAGGTCAAAACATTTTATTTTAACTTTATTAATTTAAATTTTAATATAACATAAAAGTCAAAATAGTAAGATTGAAATGAAATGTTTTGTTTGTTTCCCTAACTAAATATTTTGAATTTTTCATTTTGCAGTCAATTTTGAAATTTCAACTTTTTGTTCCAATTCAGAGTGACTATCTGTCCATGGAAGTGGCCAACAATAGTGAAAGGCAGGAGTGAGGAAGGATTAGCTGAAAGATCACTACGTAAATAATAAAAAAAATGAGGTCATATAAAGTAAGATTTCAAAATGAAACATAATTTAAAACTATTTGCATTATTTTTTTCATTTTTCATCTTGTCCAGTTTATAGACACAGTTAAGTTACTTAGTACCATGCTATTTATATGTCAGTAAGTGCCTACATAAAACTAATATTATTTCTGAATTGAGCCTTAAATTTATATTAATATGAAAAAGCTGAAATAATGTAACCTAATCTTAAATCCTTTTCTTTATGATTCTGACATTTAATATGAGTATAATGTGCAAGGTTGCTGAAATTACTTTAGAATTTTACTATATCTGTGTTCAAAATAACCTTTGAAACCTTTGTCCTTAGTTCAGGGGGCGGCAACCTCTGGAACGCAGCTCGCTAGGATAAGCACCCTGGCGGGCCAGGCCAGTTTGTTTACCTGCCTTGTCGGCAGATTCGGCCAACCGCGGATTCCACTGACAGTGGTTCACCGTCCCAGGCCAATAGAGGTGGCAGGAAGCCGCGGTCAGCACGTCCCTTGCCCACGCTGCTTCCTGCCTCCCCCATTGGCCTGGCATGGTGAACCGTGGCCAGTGGGAGCTGCGATCAGCCAAACCTGCCAATGCAGCAGGTAAACAAACTGGCCTGGTCCACCAGGGTGCTTATCCTGGCAAGCTGCGTGCCAGAGGTTGCTGACCCCTGATATAAATGATAAGAATTGTATAAAGTATCATCCGAGAAATAAACTGTTTCTGATAACACAAGTAAAGAGTTATTTTTCAGTTTAGATGCACCTATTATTCAGTTAATCTGCATTATTATTCCAAAATCTCAGAAAGACCACTTAAGAATTAGAGCTCAGAATACATGTAATCGGATATACAGTTGATACTACTTTAGGGAAAAAACACAATCTAATAAATGTTTACATTCCCCTTTCAGAGATTTATAATCAAATGCTGCTATCTTTAGACCCATGTAGGTCCTACCCATTGGGGTTCAGACAGCTTGTTAAATTTCTGTCCTGTTCACCTGTGTACATATGTGGAAAGAAGCACATCAGAACTGGTGACTGATAAGGAAATCTCTGTGATGGGGGCAGGGAGAGATTAGTGAAATAAATAAGTTCAAATCAATGAAGAGCAATGAGAATTATTCAAGGCCTGAAAAAAACTCTTATATGAAGAGAGATTGAAAAGATTGGGAATGTTTACATTAGAGAATGGACAAATAAAAAGGGACATGACAAATATATTGACAATAATTAATGGTTTAGAGAAGGTAGCTCAGAGCTGCTGTTTCATAACAGTTACAAGAGAACATTCAATTAAATTAAATGTGGGAAATTCAAAACTGATAAAAGGAAATACTTTTTCACAGAATGTGCGATTAAGCTTTGGAATAAATTGCCACAGGTCATTGATGAGACCAAGAATACAGATTCAAAAAGGGATTGTATATTTATATCAAGAATATCCAGATTTGTGATAATTAATGACAGTCCATCTCTTGGAAATGATATTAAAATTTGTGCTTCAGGGTTTAAGACAATCTCTTACTTCTAGGATCAGGATTAGATTTATGTGTGTGTGTGTTTGGGGCAGATTATTCTATATTTGCCCACTGAGGGGCTCTTACATTATCATCTGAGGCAGCTGGTTCTGGCTAATGTTGGAGACAGGACACTGGACTTGTTCTGGTTTCATCCAACATGTTCTTAAGAAAATAGCAGTGTGTCAAAACATACTGTCATGTATCAGAAAGCAAAAGAAAATGGACCAGAATAGGAATGATGAGGGATTAAGTAGTAACCCAAATGATCAAAGCCCATCCCTTTCAGATCAGTTTCAGAAAAAAGAGGAGAGAATTTTTCATACTCTAGTGAGATTTCATATTGGGAATGTGGCCTTAAGAACCAAACTGCCAGCTGCTAAAGGGTTCGCTGTTTTATAAGAGAAACTGACAAACTCTCTACACCTAACAAACTTCTATCATAGTATTTACCCAAAAAGGGTTAAGTGAAGTATTAAGTCTAATGGAAGCTTATGTTATACTCATCCTCATATTCATTGGGTGATGTATGTATGGATGATATTTAGTAAATTGTATATGTCTTGAGAATATGTTTTAGAATCTGTGTGCCAGGCAGGGTTGGCAAAATGGTTTTCTGAGACAAAGGGATGTGGAATCACCTGTCTTACTTCATATGTAAATTAAGCACCATAAAGCCAACACAACAGAGGCCTGATCTACATGTGAAAATCAACAGAAAAAAATGTGCAACAGGGATGTGGAAGAAACAGGAATAGTGCAAGACACCTTATAGCCAACACCCCAGCAAGAGAACCAGAAGGAATCAAAAACAATGATATTTGGGTATGAAAGGAGGGCACAAGAATCCTTCTTTATCCTGCATTTGATAAATGTAACAAGGTAGTACAGTTACACCCATGAAAACAGGATCTCAACCAACCTAGACTGAAATACTGCAAGGAAGGGCATAGGTGAGAAATTGCTTGAGACAAGGTTAGCCTGTTAAGTTGAAGTTGCAACAGAAGCATGTTATACTTTCATTTTATTTGAAACTCATTGTTATTATCTTTGCTCACTATCTCTTAAATCTTTACTTTTGTTAATTGTCACACTCTGTACCTCGGAGGAACACTCTGCACTCCCATGTTCATCCTTATAATATGATTGTGAGATATCCAGTGCAAAGTTTGTCATGTCAGGTGTCTTTGGAAGATTCATAGAATCATAGAATATCAGGGTTGGAAGGGACCTCAGGAGCTCATCTAGTCCAACCTCCTGCTCAAAGCAGGACCAATCTCCAACTAAATCATCTCAGCCAGGGCTTTGTCAAGCCTGACCTTAAAAACCTCTAAGGAAGGAGATTCCACCACCTCCCTAGGTAACACATTCCATTGCTTCATTATCCTCCTAGTGAAAAAGGTTTTCCTAATATCCAAGCTAAACCTCCCCTACTGAAACTTGAGACCATTACTCCTCATTCTGTCATCTGGTACCACTGAGAACAGTCTAGATTCATCCTCTTTGGAACCCCCTTTGAAAGGCTCATGATGCACTGAGCATTGTTGTTATAGTAATGTTATAGGTTGTAATTTCATGTATATAGTTATGAGGCTAAAAATCTGTCCTCATGGCTTAAAACAAGCCCAGGCAAAACTCTCCAGGAGCAGAGAGGTAGCTCACACCTCATCAAGGCATGTAAGGAACAAATCCAGCCCAGACTCAGAGGAACAAAGGACATTGGCCTAGTCAACAACAAAAGATCTGTTGGACTCTTGAGTGAGTCACCCACCTTCCCTTGGTCAGTTTGATACTATGATGAGGTAATGCTTACCTGACTCTGAAGGGGAAGGGGAAAAGCTAAGAGGGAAAACTGAACATGATAAAAGGGAGAGACATTTGCCATGCTCTCTTTCTTCCATGTCCGTTTACTGACACCACCACCAAGCAACTGAAGCACTGATCAAAGGGGAGAGCCTGGCTGAAGGGCAATCAGCCAGCCTGTGGTGAGAAGCATCTAAGTTTGTAAGAGCACTGAAAGTGTTAAGATCAGCTTAGAATGTGTTTTGCTTTTATTTCATTTGACCAAATCTGACTTCTTGTGCTTTGACTTATAATCACTTAAAATCTATCTTTTGTAGTTAATAAATTGGCTTGTTTATTGTAGCGGAAGCAGCGTGTTTGGTTAGAAGCATGTCAGAGACTCCCCTTGGGATAACAAGCCTGTTACATATAAATTTCTTTGTTAAATTGACCAACTCATATAAGTTTGGAGCATCCAGCGGGCAAGGTGGAGGTTCCTAGGGTTGTGGCTGGGACCGGAGATATTGATTAGTGTCATTTGGTTGCACAATCCAAGCACTGGCTGGCCAAAAGTGCTCACTCACATACCTGGGAACAGCTTACATGCTAGAGGCTATGTGTGAACAGCCCGGCAGTGGGAGTTCTAACAGCAGAACAGGATAAGGCTGACTCCCAGAGTCGAGGATTGGAGTGACCTAGCAGAGAACAGGTCCAGATAACACCAGGGCAGTGGTCCCCAATGTGGTGCCCATAGGCACCATGGTGCCCGCTGTGCCATTTATGTGTGCCCGCCTAGTGCCCAGCAGGGGAGAGAAGCTGCGGCCCCGTGCCTGCTGGGGACAGAGAACTCCGGGGCTGCAGGCTGTGGACGCCGGTGTTCTCTGTCTCCGGCAGGTGCTGGATCGCAGCTTCTCTCTCGCTTCTCTCCAAAGCTGGAGAGAAGCCGTGGCCCTGTGCCTATTGGGGACAGAGGTTGCAGATGCTGGTGTTCTCTGTCCCCGGCAGGCGCGGGGCATGCCTAGTTCCCAGCAGGGGAGAGAAGCCGCAGCCCCGCACCTTCTGGGGACAGAGAACTCCGGGGCTTCAGGTTGCGAGCACTGGTGTTCTCTGTCCCCGGCAGGCACAGGGCCTGCCTACTGCCCAGCAGGGGAGAGAAGCCGCAGCCCCGCACCTGCCAGGGACAGAGAACTCTGGGGCTGCAGAGAACTCCAGGGCTGCAGGCTGCAGGCGCTGGTGTTCTCTGTCCCAGGCAAGTGCCGGCCGCGGCTTCTCTCTGGCTTCTCTCTGCACTCCCAGAACTGCCGCCAAAAAAAAACAAAAACCAAAAAACCCACCCGAACTGCAGAAGCAGGGTAAAAAACAACAAACAACCACAACTAAAAAACGGTTTGACTCTGCCTTCCTTAGAATGGATGGTGTGCCACCCCATAGCATGTGCTGGCACAGATACATGCTTGCTCTGTAGGTACCTTGAAAAATTCTTGGTGTCTGCCACATTCTTCTGAAAACATGAATGTGCTATTGGCCACAAAAAGGTTGGGGACCACTGCACCAGGGGAACATCACATTAATAAACTAATATTTGTTTTTACTATAAATTGCTTTATGGTGCTATGTTGCTATATTAAAACTAATACTCAAGCTGTGGGGTGGGGTGTACTATTCTCTTGGGAATAGCGAACCTGGTAATTACTATGAGTGTCCAATGAAGGAGCTGGAGGGATTCTTTTAAGTAGTCTGGGGAGTGGGGTACACCAAGAGTTTTTATGCATGACAGAGTAGAGGCTAGCGAGCCCAGAGGGAAGTGCTTGAGTGTTCGACTGACTGGCAGCATCAGGGAGCTGGCAACCACCTACCAGATGAAATATTCCCCCTCACAATAAAAAGAGGGGATGGGTAACATGGTGAGTCTCAGACCTGGACACCCCTAGAAAGCAGCCACAATGGTGTAGTCTTGACAAGATTTATACACTATTTGATGTTTAACTGAATGTCACACTCCAAGCACTCATAAAGTAGATTTTTAAGAGACTCACAGATGAAAAGACTGGCAACAGATGAAAGAAACGTTAGTTTTTTTTCTGTGTGTTTATTACTGGTGACAGAAATAGAACAAAAAAGAAGTATAAAGGTAAGTATGCATACTAAAGAGCAAAAATAACAACTTGATCTATCAAAAGGACTCAAGGGCAAAGACACAGCCCCTGGCCAGACAGTCATGCAAATTAAACTGGCTGAGATAGAGTTGCAGAAGCTGGAGACAGAGAAAGGGGACGAGGAACAGGAATACCTGAGGTGAGAAGCTGAACCGAAAGCCAAAGCGTGAAAGAGGTTGCGAGATCAGTGCAAGAAGCAGTCCATCAAGGAGCTCTGGAGCTGGAAGACATTAAACATGAGGAAAAAGAACATGAACACAGGTTGCTGAAGGCACAGATTCAAAACCCTCAAGCATTAATCAATACTCTCCAAAAGACAGCCAGCTGGGACAAATTGTGCCCTGTTATAAGGAAACTGATTGTAGTGAGGCATATCTGACCACCTTTAAAAGACTCTGCAGCATTCAGAACACTCCTGAGAGCTAAAGAATGACCATCCTGCTCTCTAAGCTGAGGGATAAAGTGTTACAGGTGTTTAATTATATGGATGTAAGTGAAGCAATGAAATATGATGTTTTAAAAATATCTCTGTTAAAACTGTTTCACAGTACACCAGAAATATATCACCTCAAATTCAGGAACTTTAGAAAGGTTGATAAGATAAATTATGGGGGATTTGTGCATAAAATGGTGGATTGTTTGAAAAAGTGTATTAAGAGTAAAGGGGCAAACACCTTTTGGTTGATTTAATTGCTCAAGAGCAGTCCTTTGAGGTTTGCCATGAAGAGGTGCAAACAGCAGTGTGGGAGAGAAGTCCAGGATCAGTAGATGCTACTGTTGAATCAGCTGACTTTGTAGATACAGGCAAGTTTTATCAGGAAGCAAAATCCACAAAGAGTAAAAGCAGCTCCCCATTTTGTTCCTGGGTATAAGAGAAGGGATGTGGGAGAGAAGTCCTCTCCTCTCCAATTCCAGACACCTCATAGTAAGCCTAATTATTGTTCCTGGCCCAGCAAGAGGTTCCCCCAAAATTATTACTCATGTGGCTTCACTGAGAAGAGAATTCTGTAAACAAGGGGAATGCAAATTCACATCCTGTCCAGCTGAGATTAATGTTAACCATTTCTGTTAATGTTAGAGGTAACCATAGGACCTCGAGGGAATCCTGGTGAAATTTGTAGGGTCTGACTCATTGGACGTTAATACTGAGTGTGCAAGGTGATACAGAGTGTGCCAAGGTTAGGGAAGCAGACATGCTCCATAGGGAAAATGTAAAAAAAAATGTGTTGGGAAGATCTGAAACCACTGCACCTTTAGATAAGATACAATTAGAATGGGAAGGTCTAAAGGACACCTTAAATGTTGGCATACATTCACAGAGAGATTGTGTTTTCTTGTTACCATATTTCTCAATTTGTCATGTTTCCTGTTCAGCTCCTTTCCTTCTCTCCTCTTATCTGTCAGCTCCTCATCTTCCTGATAACCAAAAGAGATTTACATATTTCAAAAGAAACCAAATGTTTACAGAATTTATGTCTGCCTGAGAGCAGGAATGAAAAAATCCATTGTTTGGTTTTGGATTATTCATTTTTATTGTCCATAGCCTTTTTTTGTTTGTTTGTATGTTTTGTGGAGGAGGGATGATTCATAGTCCAGATCTTCATTCAGAGCCTGCTTATGTCTTTCTTTACAGTACATCTGCCTAAATGTTTTTTTTTGGTAAATACTCATAAAAGGACTGCATTATTTTGACATTGAAAGGGTTCTTTATGATTTGATACCTTTTGATGCAGTGTAGCATGTTCAGAAAGCACTGCATTTCCTACACCTGAATAATACATAGTGTGGTGATCCTGATTTACAGTACATGACATAAAAACATTCTGTTAACAAGATTCATTAAGGTGAGAATACCAGTGTCTGATTTAAACTATTTTCTGTGATTTCACTAGTTAAATATTATTATTGAGAGATGAAAAATAGCATAGTTGAAGTTCAGTTTTCTGCAGAGAGATAGTACATAACTTAAGTCCCATATAAATCCTATATTGGAATTTCAGTGTGCGTAAGCCCTGTGCTTTCCTTCTATTTTTTCCCCCATGTGGAGGACCAGCTCAAGAACTTCTACACTCCTAGGATCCAAATTTGAGCTGTGTGGGGACTCATTAGTGGCCATGATGTGGGAAATCCTCATCCTTTGCACTCAGGCTGACCCCTACCAGCCTGGTGTAGATAACAGCAATTGGGAAATCGTGGAAAGCTGGTGGGGCTTGTTCAGAGGATGGGCCATGCAAGTTGGGTAGAGAATCAGTGATTTAAAAAATCATAAAATAAAATATCAGATTTGTTTTATGTAATTCAAATTAAAAAAAATTATTTAAAAGATGTTCTTTTTCTTTTTCAAAATAAACATATTTAAAAATATATCTAAAAACCTATGTAAAGGCCTAAACCTTCTATAATCTATTAAAATCAAAACAACCTTCCTCATAAACTTTAACATGGCCAGTGGGAGCTGCAATCGGCCGAACCTGCTGACCCTGCAGTTAAACAAACCGTCCCGGCCCTCCAGCGGATTTCCCTGATGGGCCACCTGCCAAAGGTTGCCAGTTCCTGCTTTAAAGCATTAAAGAGTTTTTTAAATATAGTGACTCAGAGAGAAAACAATCAGAGTTAGAGGGGAACTTTTTTCATAGAGCCATAGCGTTTAAGGCCAGAAGCTGCTATTAGATCAACTGGTCTACCCTTCTCAATCTCACAGACCATTAAAATTCTACCAGCTACCTCTGTACTGAGTCCAATAACTTCTGTTTGACGAAATCAAGACTTGTGTTTGGCTAAAAGCATATCCTCCTGAAAGTTAATCAGTGCTGATATCAAGACATCAAGAGATGGAGAGTCCTCCACTTCCCTTCATAGATTTGTTCCAATGGTTTAATCATCCTCCTTGTTAAAAATAAAGAAACAAACAAACAAAAAACTGCCTCATTTCTAATTTGAATTTGTCTGATATCAGCTTCCAGCCATTAGGTAATGGTTGCATAATGAAGCATTATAATTATGGTACAACATGTCATGTATTACATTAAGTAACTATCAATATCAGTTTCAGTATTTACAATGGAATGAATGCTGGTATTTGCTCTTCCCCCATCTCCCAAATGCCAGTATTTGCAGTCAGTACTTGCAGAGAAAGCTAGCAGAAATACTTAATTTGATTTATTCTCTATGTAGACAACATATTAAAGGTAATTTTATTTAACTAAAAATAAAAAAAAAATAGAAATATTTTAATGCATGATTTTGATTGAATTTCAACTTTCATCTAAAAGCAACTTGACACAAATCATGAGTAAAAAAAACTATCTATTAAGAAATAAATTCATTTTACAACATAATGAAAAAATATAAATTAAGACTCTTAATAAGTATGTGTTAAATTATATAATTGCTTAAATAAAAAGTGTATAGTTATAGAGTATCACCCTGCTTAGCAAACAGAAGTAGAATATCTAGTGTAAAAACTACATTTAATTGTGAACAATCAGATCAACATGTCTTAATGGTTATATCAACCAATATGAATGAACAGTTCTTTCGGACAATAAATAAAAAGTATAAAAAGAAAACAGAATTAAAACTGATAATTTAAATGAAGGGTTTAGGCTTGTTGAGTTTAATCATTATTAATATGATGATTTAAATCAATCCATCCTGGGGCCATGGCATGTGAATTTATGTGGATCCAATGGTCCTAACCAAGGTGGAGAGGAGCTGCAAGTAGCATCCAAATAGAGACTGTACTGCAGCCCCATGCCCAAATGCTAAGCTTAGAGGTATGTATCAAGTTTCTAATTCCTTGCACTCTACTTGCATGAGCTCTATACAGGTGAAGTGAATTTTACCCAATATCTTTTTACACAAATAAATTTATTAATAGAAAGAAATACATGTATATATGAGGTGCTATTGTAAAGACACTTAATACTATATGAGTTTGTCTGCTAAAAGATGTGTTTTACATTCTTGCTTTCTCCCTGTGTCCTGTCATGTATTCTGATATCCTGACTTAACTTGCTGCAGTGATTAGAGATCAGGCATCAGCTCTTCAGTTGGTTAAAATATGTGTAGCTCCACTGAAGTCGGTTTTGTTATTCCAATTTACAGAAACCTAGCATATGGCACCAGAAACTCAGAAAATACTCAGTAGTATACAGCTGAACACATTATATATAGTGTAACCCTTCTGCCCCTCTGAGTTGGCAGCAACAAGGGCCGGGTTTGGTATCCAAGGGTTCCGTTTCAATAACACAATGCAAAACCTGCTCGAGCCCCCACCCAGTGATCTGGGACAATTACATCCCACCCCCCCCGGGCGCCTCTAGGAGGCAATACTTCCCCACTCACAAGCATGGAGTCTGAGTGTAGCAAAATCCTTTTAATAAAGGAGGGAAACAATGTGGCATCACATTGGAGAAACACCACAAACCATAACACAAACCATAAGCAAAAGCCCACCTCCAAGTACGTTTGGCAATGTCCTTTCCCCCTTAAGGTCTTAAGTCCAATCACCCTGTCATAAACAGATGGTTAAGGGTTAATGCCTCTTTTACCTGTAAAGGGTTAAAAAGTTCACCTAGCCTAACTAACACCTGACCAGAGGGACCAATGGGGGAACAAGATGTTTCAAAAGTAAGGAGGGAAGTTTTTCCTTTGTTTAGAATCTCAGTTTCAGCCGGAGTGAAAAAGATCAAGAAACCAGTCTCTTATCAGAGTAGTAAGTTTTAGAAAGGAATAAATAGGTTTAGGTTTATTTCTTTGTAACTTGTCTTATGCAATTAGAGGTAGAATCAAAATGGGTATTTGGGTATTTTTTTGTGTAACTAAATTTGTGCCCAGGGGAACATCCTCTGTGTTTTGAATCTGTTATTTGTGAGAGTACCTGGTATGCTAATCTCTCCCAGAGGGTTTTCTTTTACCTTTCTTTTCTTTAATTAAAAGCCTTTTTCTTAATACTTGACTGATTTTTCCTTGTTTTTAGATCCAAGGGGACTGGATCTGGACTCACCAGGGATTAGTGGGGGAAAGAGAGGTGATGGTTAATTTCTCCTTGTTTTAAGATCCAAGGGGTTTGGATCTGTGTTCACCAGGGAATTGGTGAAGTCCCTCAAAACTACCCCGGGAAAAAAGTAGTGCTTGGGGGATAGTGGCAGCTATACCAGATCTAAGCTCATAATTAAGCTTAGAAGTGTCCATGCAGGTCCCCACATCTGTACTCTAAAGTTCAGAGTGGGGAAGGAACCTTGACACACCCCAAATTCCAACAACCCAAAAGTCTCTGGTCAGTGCCACCCCAGAGTTCAAAAGTTTATCTGTAGAGTTTTACCCCCCCCAGCCTGGGTGGAAATGGCAGGGGGCACACATAGGGTGTTAAGGGGCACCTTACATGGGCCAGGGCCAACTGCTCTGCCTCTCTGTGGAGTTCTGCTGCAGCCTTCAGCACGACCAGCTCCGCTACACCAGCTGTGCCACTCTTCCAGCTGACCCATGAGCCACTCCAGCCATCCCCACAAACCACTCCAGTCCGCTCACTGTTCCGTTGGCTGCTCCAACATGCTACAAACTGCTCTGCTCTGCCAGCCACTTAGCGATAGATCTTCAGGCTCCCCCACTAGTTAACACAGCACTCAGTGATCTCAGCTCAGTAAGCTTAGCTCTTTTAGTGATTTCAGCTTGTAGTAGGGGAGCCCCTGTGCTGGTGCACCATTGGCCCAATGTGAATTCAGCTCAGCAACCTCTAGATGGACTCCTAATGGAATCAAAATTAGCTCTACTCTTCAATAGTGGAGAGAGGAGGATGTGCAATTGGTGTTCCAGGCCCTCAAAAGGGGCCATACCATCAGGTACACCAGTCCCCAACCTCTCTCATTTCAATGGGTTTTGGCACCCATGTCCCTTGTCTAGCAAGTGCTACTTAATTGATATTGAGACATCTCTGTCATAAAATAGTCTCATAGTTTCTCATTCATATAGTCAGGGTGATAACACTTTATTCCTCCTGCTCCAATAACAAAGAAATTGGGGATCCCAGAGCTGTCAAAATAACCATCCCAGGCTGCCATGGTCTATGCTAGGTGGGGTGGGTGTGCCAATGCAAATACCTAAAATTCCTTTCCACACTCCCCATAATTCACCGCCAGATGTCAGGGTAGAGCTCATCCTGACTCTGCTTACATCTCCCCCCCAACTGAGAATTTGTCGTCCCAACAAATCACATTCCCTACTATACCAACTCACTGGTCCCTTCCAAAGGGCCTCAGATAGCCCACTTTAGTTTCCACAAACTTGTGTGCTAAATGTATTGGCTCCTCACTAGTCACCCCAGGTGCATCGTAAGTTAACTGTTTCACTGGTCTTATTACCCTGTCTCTCCTATTGAGAATCTCTGTTGCTGTGGTAGGGGGGACATCCTCTTGAGTAACGAATAGGAAGGTTTCCTGAGAGTTCCCCTCGGATACTGGCATAGGCCCCTGCATTTCTAGTTCTAACAGTGGAGTGTTGAAGGTGCTCAGTTCATCCTCCATCTGTATGTCGCCACTGTCCAATAACCTGTATATGTCATCACACGAGGGTCCCACCAGTGGCTCAGAAGTGTCAAGAATGGGCCTAAATACTTCTGCCATAGGGTTTAGGGCAGAAGAGGAGATGCTCTCTTTTGATTCAGCTGATAGAGACTGAAATCTTATCTTCATCCCAGGATAAACCATGATTGTCTTCCTCCTCAGACTCACTCTCAGATGTGCTGAGTAGGGGTAGGTTAGCTGCAGGAGGCCGGCTGTCCAGGTTGGAAAGCAGCTTTGGTACAGCACCTTCATTCTGCCCAGTTGCCCTGTTGTGGCCCATCTCATAAGGGGTGCCTACCAATTCCCCCACAGGAAGCAAAAGGTTTCTATGCACGATCTTTGTCTGCCCTGGACCCTCTTCAGGTTTGATCTTGTAGACCAGCAGGTCTCCTAGCTTTTCCATCACCAAATAAGGTATTGCCTTCCATCTGTCAGCTATCTTGTGTTTGCCAACAATACCCAAATTTCGCAGCAGGACTCTGACCCCTGGCTGGAGCTATTGCAGACGTACCCTAACATCATATCGATGTTTGATGCTGTCTGCGTTCTTCCGAGCTGCAGATGTAGCTAAGTGAGAAGCATCCCGCAGCTTTTCTTGTAGTCAAAATACATATTGCTGATGGGTTTCATAGCTATTGCCATCCTCTGATACACCAAAGCACAGGTCTATCGGTAATCTTGGTTCTTGCCCAAACATCAAGAGATATGGGATGACTCCTGTAGCATTGTTCTTTGTGGCGTTGTAGGCGTGCACCAGAAATGCAACATGTTGGCTCCAGGTTGCCTTCTGCTTTGGCCGCAAAGTCCCTAACATATCTAATAGGGTTCGGTTGAACCTCTCTGGCTGAGGGTCACCTTGCAGGTGATAAGGTGTTGTCCTCGACTTTTTAATTCCTGCTATCCTCAGCACCTCCTTCAGAAGGTGACTCTCAAAGTCTCATAGCTGATCTGAGTGTATCCGGCTGGGAATCCATCAACTGAGAAATATTTTTCCCATAGTACTCGAGTGACAGTGGTGGCCCTCTAATCATGTGTGGGATATGCCTACGCATATTGTGTATAATGGTCAGTCACTACTAGAATGTTCCCAATATTCCTCTTGTCTACTTCTAAAGACAAGAAATCAATGCAAACCAGCTCCAGAGGTTTGTTGCTGGTGATGTTCTTCAGATATGCAGCCCTCATGGGCAGAGTTTTCCTTTGAACACATCGAGTGCAGGTCTCACATTTCCTGTGAACATCTTCAGCCATCCGGGGCCAATAGAACCTACTGCGAATAAGTTCCAGGGTCCTCTCCATCCCTAAATGTCCAAAGTCATCATACAGGGCCCTCGTGGTCAGGGCTCTGTACTCTTTCAGCAGCACTAGTTGATTCCATTGCTTTTGTAGAGGGTCTGTGGTCATGCAGTGTAGCAATCCCTGAATCAGTTTTAATTTGGTCCATTCTCTCAACAGTAGTTTGCCCTCCAGGTTAGGTGGGACAACCGCAACTGGGCCTCGCCCCTCCTTTTTGGCAAGTAGTGTATCACGAATGTCAATATCTTGCAGCTGGGCTTTCTGCCAGTCAGCAGCACTGAGCATAGGCAAGGGAGATTGGTCCAAAGCAATATGATTCACTGAAGCAGAAGGCACGCATTCAGGGGGCAGGCCCAAAGCTTCAGCAACACATCCATGAAGGCTCTCATGGGCCTCCGGCTCTCGGCAACTCACACTGCAAATAGCTCTCACTCCATCTGTGGGTATCACAGCAACTCCGGGTGCCTGTGGACGCCTGGACAATGCACCTGCAGCTACATTGCTTCTCCCTGATTGGTACTGAATGCTGAAGTCATAGCTAGCCAAAGCGACCACCCATCTTTGCCCTGTAGCACCCAGTTTAGCACTTGTTAACACATAAGTCAGTGGGTTGTTGTCTGTCACACCTGGAACTGAGCACCATACAAGTAATCTCAAAATTTCTCAGTGATGTCCCATTTCAAGGCCAAGAACTCCAGCTTGTGGGTGGGATAGCGGGTTTCACTATCAGACAGTCCTCAGCTGGTAAAGGCTACAGGTTTAAGCTTGCCTTCCACCTCCTGGTACAGCACTGCTCCCAGACCCTCCAAACTGGCATCAGTATGCAGGATAAATGGCTTGCTTGGGTCAGCAGAGACTAGGACTGGGGCATGAGTTAGGCAAGTAATGATTTCTAGAAAGGCCCTTTCACATCTCTCATCCCACCGTGCCCAAAGGGTTCGAAGGGGCCATAGTGTCTCTGCATGGAAGATGCCTTATTCTTGGTCTTAGATTTGTTCTTGCTGGACTGATATCCCCTGGTAAGATCATTGAGGGGTTTTACAATTGCATCATAGTTTTTCACAAATCTGAGGTAGTAGCCACTAAACCCAAGGAAGGTCTTGAGTTCTCTGTAGTTGTTTGGACGTGGCCATGTAGTGAATGCTTCTATTTTATCGGGATCAGTACTCACACCCTCTTGGGACCCGATGTGACCCACATACTTCACCGAGGTCCTGCAGAATTGGCATTTGTCAACTGAAAGTTTCAAACCATAATCCTCCAACCTATCAAGCACTTTAAGCAGTCTTTCTTCATGTTCCTCCAAAGTTCTTCCAAACACAATCAGATCATCCAAATAAACTAACACTTGCAGTAGATTAATGTCTCCCACAACTTTCTCCATAAGATATTGAAATGTGGCAGGTGCTCCAGAAATCCCTTGGGGCATGCGTTTGAACTGATAAAACCCTAATGGGCAGATGAAGGCTGTTGTCTCCTTATCTTCTTCACCCCGAGGGATCTGGTAGGATCCACTCTGAAGATCCAACACAGTGAACCACTGGCTTCCTAGCAAACAGTCTCAGGCATCTTGGACTCAAGGCATTGTGTACTGGTCAACCACAGTACGGCGATTTAGGGTGCGGTGGTCAATACACATCAGGATTTACGGACCACCACAATGGGTGAGGCGTATGAGCTGAGGGACTATGTAATGATGCCATTTGCAGCCAGCTCTTGAAGATGTTGTCGCACATCTTCCATCTCTAAGAGAGCAAGTCTCCTAGATCTCTCTCTGAAAGGTCGAGAGTCATGTAGTCTGATGTTGTGCTCTACTCCTTTTGCACATCCCACATCCTACTCATGCAATGAGAACACCTTGGATCTTTCACAAAGTTTCCTCCTCAGGTGATCTTTCCGCTCCTTGGACAATGGTGAATCTCCAAAGTCAAGCTTTGGTGGGTCTATTGTTGGAACTTGAGTCTTGCATTGGGGTTTTACAATTGATTCAGGCTCAAAGAGGTCGGCTATCTTTTGTTCTTGCTTCACAACAACATCTTGACTTGTTTCATTAGCAATCAGTATAGTCACCTTTTCCTGGGCTTCAGCAGGTAGGGTTAGGACTCCACTGGGGACCAGCACTCCTTCCGGGAGCTCTCCTTCAACCGGCTGCTCTATCATTCCTAATGCCCCTTTACTGCCTTTCAGCCTTGTACTCATGACAAGCACTTCTTGCTCCGTCCTTGCAGGCACTACTAAGGGGGTTGTGCCTATGTACTTCAGTGCCCCAATCGGTAGATCAAATGTCTCCTTTTTAGCTCTCTCAGTCTTCCTATAGGCTTCAGCACAAAGCGTATGGATCATCAGGGCACTCAGGTACTGGTCCCCAGCCCGTCGTCTGTAGTAATCCGCGAGCACCTTGAAGAGACTGGAGTTGGTCCCTATCAGCACAGACACATCAGAGGTCCCTTTAGGGTGAGGGCATATTACGGCAGCTGTATCTACCTCTTCCCTTATCCCAGCAAACTCCTCTGGGAATTTCAGGTGCACTATGACATATCCTTGATAGGGGTATTCATCCATGTTGAGGCCACACAGACCAGTGCCAGTCAGTGGCTGTATGGGCAGGTGCCTAAGCATCTGTTGGTAGAATGACTGAAATATAATAGTCACTTGAGATCCAGTCTCAAGCACGGCTTTACACTCCGCCCCTTCAATCCTCACCATGACCTCGGCTCGAGGCCCTTTCAGTCCTGCAGAGATCCCAGCTGGACGGTCTCTTCTGGGGGAATCTTCAAATCCTGTAGGTCTAGATGGTCTCCGTCTCCACACCTTCTGGCAGCTGCTGGATCTCTCCCAACTGATCCTCAGTTTTTCATACATTAAGGAGGGGTTCTCTTCCTTATGGCAGTTAGCAGCATTGTGCCCATCCTGACCACACCGGTAGCAAAAGAATTGTCCTTTCCCCCTTCGCCGGGGTGGGACGGTGGCTCTAGATACTGACTTTTCCATCGTCACAGTCTGAGGCTCCTTATTCCTGGAATCTTAGCTCGGTCAATGGTGCTTTGCAGCTCAGCTACCTGTTCTGTCAGGACCTGCATTTGTTGGGCAAGTTCCTCTGTGGTGCTCACCATCAGTACACTGGCCATTTGCAGTAGTGTTGTGCTGGCTGGTTCCAATGTTTGGGCTTCCCAACACTCGCTGGCTGCCTGCCTTTCTTCCTCTTCCCTGACCTCCTTTATCAGCTGGGAGTAACTTGGGGGATGTTCCTGCCGTTCTCTTAGTCGGAGATGAAATAGGATCAGGCTCTGATACTGAGTCCCTCTTACAACATGAGCCAGTCTGGTCTGATCCATCTGTTCAGCAGTCACTGCTCCCCTCATAACAGCTCTCTGAAGCAGTCTCTCCAGCCTCTGTATATACGCTGAAATTTTCTCACCCCTTTGCTGTCAGGAATTAAGGAATTTACAGTAACTGTCTTCAGGGCCCTCTATGCTTCCAAAGGTATTATCAAGGGCCTCTAGGCAGTCCTTCACACTGACCCGAGGGTCAATGAGCTTCAGGGTGCGAATTACATCTAATGCTGGGCCACTAAGGCTCTCTGCTAGACATCTTCACTTTTCTACATCGAGTACGGCCCACTCCCACAGCATTTCAACGGTATGCTCCAACCAGGGTTCAAACTCCTCTTCCCCAGCAAATAACCTTAACTTTCCAACAACAGTTTGACACAGCATAGGCCAACACAATCTTTTGCAATATATGTCCCAGTGCTTTTGGCCAATCATTGGCTGCAGCTGTCGCCCCTGAGCTAGAGGCTGCAGGACTGGGGCCCAACAAACCCAACATATTAGCCATTATACAAACAGTAATTTCCTCAAAATATAAACACAATTGTTTCCCAAAACAGTGGAACACTCAACAGGTGCTTGTGAGGGGTACTGACCCAGGGATCCTGAATGAGCCACGCAAAATGTAACCCTTCTGCCCCTTTGAGTTGGCAGCAACAAGGGCCGGGTTCAGTATCCAGGGGTTCCGTTTCAATAACACAATGCAAAACCGGCTCAAGCACCCACCCAGTGACCTGGGACAATTATATACCCTCCCCCCCAGGCGTCTCTAGGAGGCAATACTTCCCCACTCACAAGCACGGAGTCTGAGTGTAGCAAAATCCTTTTAATAAAGGAGGAAAACAATGCGGCATCATATTGGAGAAACACTACAAACAGGATTATAACACAAACCATAAGCAAAACCCACCTCCAAGTACATTTGGCAATGTCCTTTCCCCCTTAGGGTCTTAAGTCCAATCACCCCAAATCCAACAATCACCCTTGTCTAGCAAGTGCTATGTAACTGATATTGAGACATCTCTGTCGTGAAGCAGTCTCATAATTCCTCATTCACATAATCAGAGTGAAAACACTTTATTCCTCCTGCCCCAATAACAAAGAAATTGGGGATCCAAGAGGTGTCAAATTAACCATCCCAGGCTGCCTTGGGCTATGCTAGGTGGGGTGGGTGTGCCAATGCAAATACCTAAAATTTCTTTCCACACTCCCCATAATTCACCACCAGATGTCAGGGTAGAGCTCATCCTGACTCTGCTTACATCATATTGATTAGAACTGGTGTAACAGGCCTGCTCTGTAACTCCTCAAAACCAGACCACAGTTGGAGCCTTCTCTAAGTGAGAAATACCCAGATGCCAGTCAGGTATAGTTAACTTTTAAAGTGGTAATACACAATATACTAGTCACCTTCCGCATTCCCTACCCTCCTTTATTCCATGCTTCTCCTCAAACTCTCCATGACTGGATTGAAGAATAAATATTTTTAAAATGTTTGCTCTCTCAGTCAGTGCTGCCATTTCACGTGTTAGTCTGTCTGCCTCTCTGCTATGCTAGAATATTAATTTCTTTATCTCATTCATTTCTATATGAAGCAGTTCTGTGTGTGTGCAATGGAGGGTAAGTTGGGACAAAGCTCATAACCCTTCTATGAGCAAAGTAAATTTGCACTAGCTAAAGCTACCCCTTGAGTAGGGAGAATCTTTATGCCTCCTATACTGGACATGTGCTATCCAAGATAAATAGAGGAATATAAGGAGCATAACAGAGATAGAGAGAGGGTGTTACTGAGTTGACAGGGGGATGAAGTGTTTGGATCAAGATTCCACTACTAGCAATTTTCTTCTGGCAAGAGATCTTGTGACAAGAGAATAAATTAAAGCTGATGCCCTGCTGCTGCGTCTGGGAAGCTAAGAGTCAGGGACACAAGGTCAACTCACCATCAGGACCCAAATTCCACTCCACCTTCCCCAAAAAAACTTACAGCAACTATTCTGAAACATTTCCAATAATTTGGCAAATGTTTGTGCCAGCAAATTCATTTGCAAACTGAGGTGACTGCATAGTGGTGGAATGTATGTATTTGTTTTTTGAATATTTGAACAATGCTATGTGTGAATGGAAGACATTCTTGCCTCCCTTAGTGCTGTTGTCTTCTGAATGGGCAGATCCAAACAACAGTGAAGATTATCTTCACATCAGAAAGGCTAGAACAAGCCATTTTTTAAATGGAAGTTTACATTAGAAAGAAAACAATCAACTCTGTGCAAGGAGCCTAATTTTATGATGCCCCTGAAGTTTCTGTGAATGAGAAGTATCGGTTTCAATGATTCACGTGCCTTTGGAATTCCATTAGTTTCTCCTTATCACACTAACAACACTGAGTCCCTCTGTAATTAGTGTTTGACTGTTGACTATTGTTTCAAAGGGCAGGCTTTCAAAGGAATCTTCAAAGAGGTTTATTTATTTGTTTGTCTGTTATGTTTATTAAACTACATGCAGGTAAATCTGTCTCAAAAATGCAGCACTATCTCTATAGTTGTGCTGTTATTCTGAACTCACCTCTGGCAGTCGCAAGCTGTGAACAGAATTAAAAGCAGACAATTGTCAAAAATATCCCCTCTGCTTGCACAAGTTGAGGAAAAAATAGTGCCATGGTATAACTGGAACTACTATCTCTACTATCTCCACAGTGGCATTACCATTCTGGGAGACTCACACAGATTCTCCCCTTAATAGGTTTATTGCAGGAAGAACTGGGTGAAGCAGAAAAAGAATCAGGAGACCTGCTGCTTTCCATTGTACCATCTCTTCTTTAGCCCCTAATTTCCATGCAGAAGTCCGCAAACAACACTAACTCACATGGAGTCCTCTCCATGGCTGCTGGTGAAGAGCTATACTGGGACTTAGCCAATGACAAATAAAAGTCTGAAGGCATCATTCACATTGGACCACTTCCCCAGGTTTCATTCTCAATATTTCCCAGTAGATGGGATGAAGCTCAAAACTCTGCAACACCTAATCTGACTTCCTGTGAGTTTCTCCATTGGATACATTTATCTTTCGTAGTGTTAATGATGTACATAATTTCCCCTTGCACATGATCTTAATTTTATACTTTGTTGATGTGAATGATTGAAAGCATTCAGGAAACTATGAGGTGAATCACAGCTTGAAGTATGAGGCTGAATCTTGTCTTCTTCCATGAGAATGTCTTCAGGAATCATTTGGACTGCTTAACACTCAAAGCAAACCTGAACAGGATTTTTTTTTTAAATTTATATATATAATGTGTGTGTGTGTGTGATAAGTGCTTCTCCACTTCCAGATTCTGGCAAAGACTATAAGTGGAAGTTTTGAAATGAGTGTAGAATGGTTGGTTGTTCTTTGAGAATACATTATTTATGCAGAAATAGAAGTACCAGAAATGTCATGAGTGTATATTTGTAAGACGCCTGTCCTAAATTTGCAGCTCCAAGAGTAACCAAGTAGTTGGGGTAAGGTTTGGATAACCAATTATTTCTCAAATGTTGTATATATGTAACATTCCTATAATGGAACACAGATCAAGTTCAGATTTCTTTTCTAGAAAGGTGGAATTTCTGTAATCTTATTTCATTTCTTAGGGCTACATTTTGAATTGAATTACATGGCTGCTCAGGATAGTAAGGGGAAGTCAGAAAGAACCATCTTCTGAAACTTCTCTGAGAGTTTCACCTGGACGTGGTGTGTGTTGTCCCCTCTTGCACAAGCTGGCCTTCTGAAGTTCTCTAATTTGTTCCTGGTATAAGCCAGCAGCCAATAACAATCCAAAAACCTCAGAAGAAGAGAGAAGCAGAGTGGGAATTGTGTTTTGCGGAGGCTAATTTTCTTCCTTCTACTATTCATGCACAGAGCTTGTGAAATTAATGTGAATGTATTGTAGTATTTGTTGCCTAAATACTAAGTTAATCTTAATTACCATTTTTAATCATCTTCTACTCTCCATCTTTTGTAGGTTAGGAAAGAAATTTGCATCTTACCTTGTCTGGCTCATGCAATAGATGTATGATTTAGTCAATCTTGACTCTCTAATTGGCTATATACCTTGATACTATAAGTAAGTAAGGCTATATATAATTCTGCATTGCTATGGTTCTGAATCAGGAAGGTAGTTAAGTAGGTGCCTAATTTTAATCAATTGAGTAGTCCCATTGATGTCAAAAGGTTAAAGATAAGCTCCTCTTTAAGTTATTTGCAGTATTAAGATCTGTAACAGCAAACCTAACTTCAGTGCAGAATTCAGCTCAAAATTCTATTAACCATTCTTAATCAGAAAGAATTATAGCCAATAATGAATGAATGCCACAGTATTAAATTTTATACATTTGGGTCAAAGGTGATGAGAGCTTTGTTTGAGAGGCAGAGGATGCTCAACACTCTACAGGAACAAGGCCACCCAGGGTGGGCAAGTGGGGCAATTTGCCCCAGGCCCCGGGCTCTGCAGGGGCCCCCAAGAGAATGGCTGAGGCCCCAGGGGTCCTGGAGACAGTCAGGGGACTGGGAGTGGGCAGAGGTTGGGGAGGGTGGTCAGGGGACAGGGAATGGGGGGGGGGTTGGATTGTGGGCGTTCTGGGGGTCTGTCAGGACTCACTGTGGGGGTGGATAGGGGTCGGGGCAGTCAGGGGACAGGGAGCAGGGGTTGGGTCCCAGGGTGGTGGTTGGGGGTGGGGTTTCTGAGGGTCGGTGAGGGGACAAGGAGCAGGGTGGGTTGGGAATTCTGAGGGGGATGGGCAGTTGGGGGTCAGGAAGTGGGTGGGGGTTGGATAGGGGGCAGGGCCAGGCTGTCTGGGAGGCACAGCTTGCCTACCCTAAAGCTCATTCAGCAGTTTGAGGCTTGCAGAAGAGCAAAGCTGTTAGGTTTTCCATTAGGGCTACCATCCCTTTCACTTCTCAAATGCCAAATTATAGTCTATATTTAATTTCAGTGCCATAGGGAGATTCATGTCAGGGGAGGGTAGCTTCATTTAAAATTAGCCACTGGGGAAGGGATCACATGAGAAGAGCAATATCCTACACCACCTAGCTCCTTCCCAACCCTACCAATGGAGACCCCCCCCCTGCATTCCCTGAGGCTTCAGAGGGGTTAATTCAGTGGTTCTCAAACTTTTGTCCTGGTGACCGCTTTTACATAGCAAACCTCTGAGTGTGACCCCCCCCCCCTTATTCACTGAATTTTTTTATATATATTTAACACTATTATAAATGCTGGAGGCAAAGCGGGGTTTGAGGTGGAGGCTGATGGGCTCCCGACCCCCAGTTTGAGAACCCCTGGGTTAATTTAATTTCAGCTCCCTGTGTCCATTCACATGCATGTGCTATTTTGAGCATTTCCGTTTTCACAACATAGGCTCATCCCAGATTCTGGAACAAGCTCAAATGCTCAGTTCGTGGAGTATGTACATAAGCTATATTAAAGACAAACCCAGAGTAACCGTCTCCAGTTTGTGAGGGACCCCATGGAGACAGTCTCTAGGAAACAGATAAATGCATGGAGGTTAAGGGCATTAATGACTGTTAGCCAGGATAGGTAAGGAATAGCCTTTGTTTGTCAGAGGGTGGAGATGGATGGCAGGAGAGAAATCTCTTGATCATTACCTGTTAGGTTCAGTCCCTCTGGGGCACTTGACATTGGCCATTGTCGGTAGACAGGATACTGGGCTCGATGGACCTTTGATTTGACCCAGTACGGCTGTTCTTATGTTCTAACCTAAATGAACCCAAAGTTATGGAGACAGATATGAGTCAAGGAAGCCAGCAGAGTATCAGAAACCTGGAAAAATCTCTGCCTGGATGCGCTCAGGAGTTTGGTCACAAGCTGAGATGGTTCAAAAGTTTTGGATTTTTTTTAAGCAGAATTTTTTTATTGTTTCCTTAAACACTCAAACATAGCAAGCAGCAAATATTTGGCCACACACTTCTGAAACTCCAAACCATATTCAGGTTTTGGCAAACTAATTTCAGCTATTCAATTAAAAAAACACAACACATTTTGAAGAAAAGCAGACATTGTCCGTGATTTTTTTCTGCTTTTTAAAAACTCCTAGTTTTCGATCCAAAAAAAGTTTTGACGGAAAATATTTGTCCAACTTTTTTAATTAGCTTTAGTGACTTTTAGCACTAGCTGATGCTGAGAACCAGTTATAACTTGTAAAATAGTTTTCTCAAAACTGGGTTTCTGCCAAGATGCGGAAGATTTATTTTTCCCAGGGCCGCCATTGGGAGGGGGAGCAAGTGGGGCAATTTGCCCTGGGCCCCACAAGGGTACCCATGAGAATATAGTATTGCAATTTTTTTTATGGAAGGGGCCCTCAAAATTGCTTTGCCCCAGGCACCCTGAGTCCTCTGGGCGGCCCTGTACAGGCAACACTGATTTCTCTACCAATTTCTTAATTTCAGAAATATTTTCATCACACTGATCCATGAAAATAAAACCCACATTATTTACATCAGAAACTTTACAACATGGACACCTCCTAGAGTAGCTTATGATTTTTCCCTCTGATACCCTTTCCTTTCTTAGTTAACCAGAATTTGTATATTGTACTTCTGCCTAACTGTCCCACAAATCAGCTGTTCATCCGTTCTAACACAAAGAACACATGCAATAGCTGCAGCTCTGAAACTCTGATTAGTTTAAAGCCTTTGAAATCCAACATTGCCTACACATGTTCCCCAAAATTTTACTCAGCTTATTAACTTCAACTGATTTCTCACTAAACCTTTCATTTAATTTAACAATCCACAAAAGGCCTGAAATAAAAATGCTTCATGCTGAAGGAATTAAAAAAATAGGACTGCTAATAGGCCAAGAAAATCATTAAAGAAATGTGTTAGAAAGAGTAAAGACTCACACAGATGATGATGATTATTATTATCAATAATAATAATAATAATTAATAATCATGTTATGAATATTGGCACATATTTATATTACTATAGCTCCTAGATTCCTCCCAAGAGTTTGCATGCTCTCCGTGCTAGGCAGTTTCACATAATTTCATACAAAAATTCAAGCCAGAAATGTGGCACTTGTTATTTCTCATTTGCTATTCAGATTTAATTAGTCACAATTTTCCTACTTAAAATAAGGGAGAGGAGGTGTCCAGTCATCCAGTCAGGGATCGGAAATAGAACTTGTGAATTTGATGACCCATACCACACCACAACTGACAAATAGCAAATTGTAAATATTCAAAAATAACAATTTGCAAGCAACCCGCAGGCTGAAGATTGTTTGTCCAGAGTATTTGTATGTGCTTACACAAAACTAACACAATTACAGAAAATGGATTAGTTTGCAAATATTTTGTTAATAGGAAGAGGCCACACTTACAATTAATATTATTTAATGAATAATTTGCCCTATTTCATTGTAGTGCAGGGATTGACAACCTTTGGCAAGCAGCCCACCAGGGTAAGCCCCCGGTGGGCTGGGCTGTTTTTTTTACCTCCTGTGCCCGCAGGTTTGGCCGATCGCGGCTTCCACTGGCCCTGGTACACGGCTCCAGGCCACTGGGAGCTGCAGGAAGTGACGGCCAGCACATTCCTTCGCCCATACCATTTCATGCCTCCCTCATTGGCCCGGAGCAGCGAACTGCGGCCAGTGGGAGCTGTGATCAGCTGAACCTGAGGATGGAGCCGGTAAACAAACCGGCCTGGCCCACCCCACCAGGATACTTACCCTGGCGGGCTGCGTGCCAAAGGTTGCCGATCCCTGTTGTAGTATATAGTAGAGGATCAGTTTTGCTTTTTTTTTTTTTAAATCCTTTCATTAGAAATAAATGTGGATTTTACAGTTAACTGAAGTGAATTTTAAAAGAGATATAATTTACCCAGAGGTATTTCAATATATAGTGTAGAAACATATATTTAAGAAAATGTTATAGAGACTATGTAAAACATAAAACACAGTATGTGTCATCTGAAATGTGAGTTAAATCAATACTCCACAGTAATACCACATAAAGACTGAAATTTGGTTTGTAAAGGAAAAGAAATAGTTCATTTCCTGGGATGCCTAGTTTTAAACCCTTGGAAATCATTTTATTCTTATAATTCTATTGTCATCCCCTTTGCTTTTGTTTCACTACTACCAGATGCCACAATTATAAGGAAAAAGAGTAGAAAAAATTATGCTTTCAAATACCTTTGTAAATTGCAGCATTGACACTTTGGTTGATAATGAGGTGTTCAGGAAACATTGAAGTATCATATCGAAATATCTTTTGTAGACAGGTGAAAGACAATTATCTATTTTTCATGGGCTATTCTATTTCACTTAGCCTGTTATATAAAACTAGGGGGGGGAAGAAAGGGAGGCTGTTTTATGGGTCAGTTCCTGTATATTTATAGGAATGAGTAGTGCCCGTTGTATAAGGAATCATCAGTGCGGAGTATTTCCATTGACTTCAGTTAGTTTTTGGATCAGACCCATAACAGGAAATTGTTGTCTTAATTGTCAATTGCACCCAAACTCTCATGGGTGCAATTCAGAGGGGAGACTGACAGTATAGCCATGAGTGGCCAGTGACCCGGCCGCTGGAGGAGGCTAGCCTCTGGCCCCTCCCCTTGTGCCCAAGGCCCCACTCCTCCCCTCCCCATCTGCTCCCCTTTGTTCCCCACTGCCCCCACAGGAGCCCAGATCACCCCCACCATAGTCTCCTCCCCCAGCGTTTGGCAGCCAGGGGGCCAGGCCCAAACCCCAGGGCTTCAGGTGGTGCGGTGTTCCCTAGCGCTCCTGTGCTCCGGGTGGCATAGCTCCAGCACCAGCTACCCTGGCTCCAGCCAGGCAGAGAGCTGGAACTGTAGGATGGGGCCTGGCCTGGGGGTGGAGCATGGGCAGGACCACACTAGGCTGTTTGGGAAGGCACATTCTACCCCTGCCTATGATACTCGCTGCCCCTGAGTATAGCTCCTTGATTCTCAGCCAGCTGTTCCAAGTGCAAGTTAAAACTGCAGAAAGGGAAGGGGAGAGGGTTGAGCTACACAGTAAACATAAGATGCCTGAGTGAAAGGTGTATGTTGTGGAACCTCATTCTTCCTCATTACTCCCCTTCTCAATAATAGCAGAGAGTCCTGTGGCACCTTATAGACTAACAGACGTATTGGAGCATGAGCTTTCGTGGTTGAATACCCACTTCGTCTAATGCATGTAGTGGAAATTTCCAGGGGCAGGTATATAAATGAAAGCAAGAAGCAGGCTAGAGATAACAAGGTTAGTTCAATCAGGGAGGATGAGGCCCTGTTCTAGCAGTTGAGGTGTGAACACCAAGGGAGGAGAAACTGCTTTTGTAGCTGGCTAGCCATTCACAGTGTTTGTTTAATCCTGAGCTGATGGTGTCAAATTTGCAGATGAACTGAAGCTCAGCAGTTTCCCTTTGAAGTCTGGTGCTGAAGTTTTTTTGCTGCAGGGTGTCTACTTTTAAATCTTCTATTGTGTGCCCAGGGAGATGCCATCATATGCCAGCAATGCCCCTCTGCTATGTACATTGGCCAAACTGGACACTCTCTATGGAAAAGGATAAATGGACACAAATCAGATATTAGGAATGGCAATATACAAAAACCTATAGGAGAACACTTCAACCTCCCTGGCCACACTATAGCAGATTTAAAGGTAGACATCCTGCAGCAAAAAAACTTCAGCACCAGACTTCAAAGAGAAACTGCTGAGCTTCAGTTCATCTGCAAATTTGACACTATCAGCTCAGGATTAAACAAAGACTGTGAATGGCTAGCCAACTACAAAAGCAATTTCTCCTCCTTTGGTTTTCACACCTCAACTGCTAGAAGAGGGCCTCATCCTCCCTGATTGAACTAACCTTGTTATCTCTAGCCTGCTTCTTGCTTGCATATATAGATATACCTGCCCCTGGAAATTTCCACTATATGCATCCGAAGAAGTGGGTATTCACCCACGAAACTCATGCTCCAATACGTCTGCTAGTCTGCAAGGTGCCACAGGACTCTTTGCTGTTTTTACAAATCCAGACTAACATGGCTATCCCTCTGATACTTCTCAGTAGTGCCCCTTTCTGCACTCCCTTTCACAGGGATTTGAAGAAAATCCGGCACAGGAGCCAGTGAGGCCACATATGCCAGCATTACACCGAGATTCCCCTTACACAAGGGAAATTATTCAGTGACCATCTCTGGCCACTTTACAATTACACAGAGCAAAATGAACTTGTTGGATGGGAGAATCCAGCTCTGAATTTACAAAGATGGTCAGGAAATCCAAATTGCATTTTACGTTTGCTGTCCATATTCATTTGTGAACAAAGGTTCTAAGGCACAGACCAAACTGCCCATTATCCACTCTTCTTTATTTGCTACTTGTCATTCATTATTATTCTGTTTTAAAAGTTTCAGCCAGACAGTCAGGGAACAGAAAAAAGTCCATCTGTAATCACACACAACAAGTAATGGTAATGGTTAGTCTGCAGAAGAGAAGAATGAGGGGGGATTTGATAGCAGCCTTCAACAACCTTAAAGGGAGGAGGGGCTCCAAAGAGGATGCAGCTAGACTGTTCTCAGTGATGGCAGATGACAGAACAAGGAGCAATGGTCTCAAGTTGCAGTGGGGAGGTCTAAATTGAGTATTAGGAAACACTATTTCAAAAGGGTGGTGCTGAAGCACTGGAATGGGTTACCTAGGGAGAGGGTGGAATCTCCATATTTAGAGATTTTTAAGCCCCGGCTTAACAAAGTCCTAGCTGGAATCATTTAGTTGGGGTTGGGCCTGCTTTGAGCAGGGGGTTGGACTGGATAACCTCCTGAGGTTTCTTCCAACCCTACTCTTCTATGATGCTATAGTTAGGCGGAAGTGGAATCAAAAAAATCTCCTCTCCTCCCTCCAAAAATTCAATTTCATTTATTTTTTTTTTCAATTTTTGTCATCAATCTAAAAAAAATGTTTTCAGTCAACTGAAATATTTCATGTGACTTGAAATTGGCAAATAGTTTCAGGGTCCAAAAATAATATTTTTTTTAGTGAAAAAACAAATAAAAATTTGCCCAGTTTAACATTATTTACTGACACGTAAAAATACTTTTTGATTTTTTTTTGTTTTAAAAAAATAAGAAGCAGACACAGACTGACAGAGAACAACCCACCGCAGAAAAGCCAATCTCCCTAGTTGTGAGAGCTTTCACCTGGAGATGTGGGAAACCCAAGTTCTCTCTCTTTCTCTAACCAGAAATTCCATCCTGGACCTGAGAAACCCTCCTGGATGGAATTTTTGTCAAAATAATACTGTTTTGATTAAACAAAAACAACATTTTTTCAATGAAAAAATGTGTCAATATTTTTCAACTAGCTCTACTATTTAGTAAAGTACTTATTTGGTCTGGTTAGAAATACCTATTTTCTTCTGAGCAGATGCTTCGCGGTTTGCATTCCCTAAATTGCCAGAGATGCAGTGGTAATAGTAGAGTTCTAATTCATATACATGAGTGAAAAATGGGAATTTTTCTGTGCCAGAAAACTATGTATCAAGAACACCATTTTTATATGCCGGTAATATCAAAACAGAATCCCTAGTGTAACTGAAGCTGTGCTCTAGTGACAGCTGGGCAACAAGCAGTAATTGAACATATTTAAAAATCCTCCCCATGTACTGAACAGATTTCAGTGTCTGCTTTGTTTAAGGTCCACTGAGTTGTGAAATGTTTGCTTCATTCACACAGATGTTAATATCTCCGGGCTCTTCTTTGTTGCTCCTCATTTACATATTTGCAGTAAGTTTGCTGTTCATGAGGTGAGACATAACTACTTGTCACTACTCTTTGTTATAATAATGCATGTCCCAGACAAAATATGAGAAACAGCAATTACACCTCATTAAGGTTTAAGGAGAAAAATAACAAGGAACATACCAACAGGTGTTCAGTCACCGGTGCTTCATTAGTTTCTTTACTGTTTAAATACCTGGAGCTGATGAATATAAATCACTCAGGGAAAAACAATACAGTTTTGAGTAGATTTTAGTCTGTCTCTTTGTCCCTTCATATATGAAAACATTATGAAGTAACGATCTTACCATGTATTGTAGTTTTACATTATGTGGATATTAAATATCACACTTGGTTGTTTCTTAAAAGGAATTAAGGAGATCTGTAGATGTACCCATTCTTTGAGAATCACAACGTATTTCTGAGTATTCCAGAAACTCTATCTCTATGAGGAAGAAACAAAAATAAAATGAATGCTAGCTTCAGTTAGACCAGTGCAACTAATGGCAGAAGCTCCTGATATCAGTGATTACTTATTTGAGAAGGATGGTGTATATCAAGAACAGAAAATGTCATGTATTTATTGAGAAAAGAGGATGATATACCCTGCCAATCCATAGCTGCAAAACAAATAAAGGTAGGTCATAGTAGGGCTGTCACCAGCTGATTAATATTATTGGAAGGAATGTCCAAAAAGTCCAACATTATGGGGAGAGGAAGTCTGATATTTTGGTTAAAGCCAAAACCTAGGAATCATAAGATCTGGGTTCTTATTTCTTGCTGTATCAAGAACTTCTATTGTGAACAATTTCTCTTCCTTTGTGTTTTTTTTCTCCAAATTTAAACCTGGAATAATAATACTTACCTACCTTACAAGTGTTCTGTAAAGTTAAATTTATTTTGTATAGTGGTTTGATATCATTGACTAGAGATAGCATATCCGTATACATTTACATTATTTCACTACACATTTTTCTTAGGTCTGTAAAATATAAGTATTCCCTTCATCCCAAATACATATAACCTAAAGGAGGTGTGAGGGGGAACATAGGAAACTAATTCTTAGAAAACTCAGCAAGTATTATTACTATAACTAGATCAGTGGTGACTTAGATCTTACCCAGCATCTTCTGGTGAAAAAGGAGAAGAGAAAAAGGGAGCAGTAAACTGTGCATGTCTTCTGGGCTGTCCTCCCCTTGTCTAAAAGTGAAAGTGGTCATAAACTAGCCAGAAATAACTAGTGGGTAATTCACTCTGACAGGAACTTTTTGTCTGCAGAAATCTTGCCCTCACCCCAGAATGTCAGGATCCTGGGAAGATCAGGAACTGAGGGTGCATGGTAGAGCAGAACTTCACTGACATAAAATCCCTGAGGACTAACCCTTCTGCTGGTGCTGTACATCCTAAAGCAAGGGATCACAACTAGCTCTCTGCAGGCATCTCATTTCCACTTTTTCTCATTGGAGCTCAGATGGACTGGAGAATCAGGGCTACTATCGCTTAATCCTTTTGTGAATTTTCTTATTAATTGGTTTTCCAATTCATTTCATATAATTGTGGAATCAGAAATGAGGAAGGCGTAATGAGTCATTTCTCTATTCCCCGCAGTCCTACCAGTGATGTTTGTTACCAATATATTTCTTAGTGTCCTTTCCATTCTGTTTAAATATCTCAATATGTGAGCAGTTAGCAAACATATTTTGCAGAGAAATCAGCAGAGATAGCAAAGGTGAGTAGAGTTGGAAGATAAATTTGCAATGCTTTTTCCCTCTCTTTTTTGTCAGTTTGGCCCTTTTTTCCCTGTTAATAAGTTATCCAAGAAGGGTTCTTGATGTATGATCTAGTGGACTAAGGGTGGAACTAAGAACATGGGACTCCTGTATTCTAATGTCATCTCTGGTAGTGTCTTTTCCTGTGGCCCTGGTAAATTCATATAAACTTGCTGTATAATGGGAAAAAAATGCAATTAACCTGTGACACAGAGATTGGCATAGAGATAATTAAGTAAAGCACCAATATATGTGCTAAAATTAAGAAGAATAAACAGAACTTTCCACTCCTGGATTGGACTGAGCTGCAGACACAGTGCTCCCTAAGCTTATTTGGACAAATGTCCATTTCAAAACGTTTTTTGGGCATTAACAACTATGCACTAATCACAACACAGGACAGTTGAGCTCCCCTTCCAGTAGGTGTTTTTGGATAAAACCTAAGCATTCTCCCATTCCGCATGCTTTTCATGTAAAACAAGTCCATAAAGAATAGCCATGCATAAAATCCTGAACTGACCTTATGCAGAGAGATGTGGCCATGCTGGGTTTTTAGTCAGTTAAGTTTGGAGTAGGGAATATTGATCTACTCAATAAAAAACAAGGCTCACTCTGGCCAGTATTCCTCTGGAAGTTCTCATTGGCATTCAGCCCCTCATTGGTGGCCCTCATTCCATGATAGTCAGTGATTTAGCGCCTCAACTTGATCCTGAGTTCAGACAGTAGATTAATATTCTTTGGGTTAAAGCTTTGGATGAGATTGTTACTTGCTCTACATACTAAAATAGGGGAAGATGAGGCCAGCACCTTCTTACTACCAAGTGCACCTGTAACCCACAGACCTCCTGAGTGTGGTGCTCTGTCCATTCTAGTGGCACCAAGACCACATATAGAGAGATTAATGGGTCTGCTATAGCCTTAGCTAACAAGCACGTGCATTTAGCTCCAGAGGTTCTCAGGTTCAATCCTGCAGATGATGGGAGTCTGTTGGTGTTACACACACTATCTATATCATCGCTAGCAGCTCTGTCAGGACAGCAGCTTCTGTGAGTTAACTGCTTCCTTTCCTGCACAGGTGGGCAGTGTTTAGGAGTAGATGATCTGCTCTTGGAGCAGCTCCAGTATGTATTACCTCTTCTATGAGAAGATTATGACTTAATGACCATGCTCTATATTATAAATATTGTTATTGTCACCAGTGACTTGGCTTTTTTTTCACTTTAAAGCCACAACTTACTTTTTTTGTAAATAGTTTTTTTTTTAATATACTTTGTAAGAAAACTTATCTTTTCCCTGATGACGTCCCAAATTTGAGAACAGCTTCACAGAAGGCTATACAGTAGAAGGCTACAATTTAATATTATCTGGTACTGTGAGCATTCCCTAACCAACTTGAATTTAGTTCTTTTCCTTGTCTTTTTAAGGGCCAATCACAATTTATCAGATTGATTCATTACACTTATCCTTCAGTGACTCTCTATAATGGCAGCCATATCATCCAATATATGTTTCTGATTGCTCGACTTCACATCGCTTTAAATTGCTAACATTTTTTTTTCCACTGGAAAGCATGTAAAATCACTAGAGGGAACAGACTGTTTTAAGAACTGCAAAAAAAAAGTTGTCACAAAGTTGCTTGCATCAGTTAAACTATTATTCTGAATTGAAAATAAAATCAATCTAGCAAATCAGACAATGTTATTAACCCTGTCAGAACCAAACCATTCCAGTCAGTCTCACTTCTTTTCAAAACGCCACAGTGAATTAGGAAGATATGGGACAAGATTCTTTTCTCAGTTACACCAGTATAACTCCCAAGTAGCTTCAGTGGAGTTATTTTAGATTTACTCCAATGTAAATGTGATCAGAATTTGAACTGTCATGTGAATAGGACTCTTTGCAGCATATACACTTTATACAGTAAAATGGAATGTGAATGGATTGAATTGGACCTATAGACACATTGAGCAGTAGAGAATTTAAAAATCAACCCATCTTATCTTATCTTATCTTCCAGAGGCCATACACAACGTTGTTACATCAGCAGGATGGCTTAGGGGCCAACAGAGATATGGTGAATAACTGGTGTACAAATTACAAGGACCTATGATACTGGAGTCAGAGTGAAGGCAAGACTTTCTTTACTTCCTGTTTACACAGACTCTTACCTCCTTACTATATTCCCTTTAGCAGACACCTTGAACAATGACTCTACCACTGGGATCAGAAACCTTTGGCAGGTGGCCCATCAGGGAAATCTGCTGGCGGACCAGCATGGTTTGTTTACCTGCAGCATCCACAAGTTTGGCCGATTGCAGCTCCCACTGGCTGCAGTTCACCATTCCAAGCCAATGGGGGCTGTGGGAAGTGGCAGCCAGCACATCCTTCAGCCCACGCTGCTTCCCGCCACCTCCATTGGCCTGGACTGGCGATCCGTGGCCAATGGGAGCTGTGATTGGCTGAACCTGTGGACATTGCAAGTAAACATAGAAAGGATGAAAACTTTACATATTACAAAATGAACTGCACATCACTTTCAAACGTCTCTTCTGCGGTTTTTTATTTGTTTGTTTGTTTTCTTGTTTGTTATACATAGTTTTTCATTATGGATCTAATCATTCTCCCCCTAAAATCAATGGCAAATAGCAATACCATACTTTGTGAGTCCTTACCACACATTTTTACTTCTGTTCCTGCCTTTATCACACATTAATATCTCAGAAGTTTGGTAACTTTAAGTACTAAAGCTCTGCATTTTGATAATTAAAAAAAAAAGGGGAGTGCATATGGAACCAAATCTAACAGCATTTATCCAAAGTTAGTCAGTATTATATATTTTCATATTATGTTATGCTTTATGCTCTCTTGTGACAAAACAACTATGGGTATGTCTACACTGCGACAGGAAACTTAAGCACAGCATGTGTAGATATGGCAGCACAGACTTCATCCCAAGTAAGTACCCAGCTGAAGCCCCTGCTGCCACAGTTTCAATGCTATTGATACCAATGTAGCTAGATTAAAGTAAACTAAGATATATCTATGCATGCTGCAATCACATTCCCCAGTGTAGATATACACTTAGATATCTGTCTGATAAGTTCTGTTTTTTTCTGTTGCTTTCCAGCCAGGATTATCTCAACTAAATACATAATTTTCTATTACTAGTTTTATTAAGAATGTTTTGCCATTTATTTTCATGTTTTGAAAGTGCCTTTAAATTATTTCAGGTCATACTCCTATCAGCTGTTTTACCTCCCAACTGTTGGCCAGACACTGGAATGTTTGTATCTAATTAAAAGTCCCCAAAGGTAGATGGAATAACTGTTCCATATTTGTATCTTACAGGTTATCACTGTGAGAGTTGAACCTATTATCTTTGTGGTACATAGGCAGCTGCTCTACTAAATGAGCCAATAGAACTCTTCCCCAGGGAACAAACTTTCACTTTCTTAGTTAGAACATACTCTTCATGTACTTTACAATAGCTTTTCAGAACTTCTTTACGACAGCAACATATTGCAATTGTGTTGCACCATTCATTCAAGGATATCAAAGCACCCTTAAAATAAATATTGATTAATCCTTGCAACATGCCTGTAATATGTAGGTAAGTCTGACTACACCCATCTTAATAGATGGGTAAATAGAGAGATAGAGAGGTTAGGTGGGTAGCCTAAGGCCACACATTAAGTGAGTAGTAAGATGAGACAAACAATTCACAATCCCTGGTTCTAAGCAATACAATGTACTCTGCAATTTATAACAAGCTTTATGACATCTAATGTTAACAATCACAACAGACAGTCTACAACCAATAGAGTCCCTACAGATTGTTCAAACTTTTTGTATTTATCTGAAAATCTGGTTCAAAATAACTTATTATTTTTGTGTTTCACTGCAGTTGGGTCTTTTTCTATTCATATATTTCATGAATGATGTCTTCCTACCTGTAAATAGATCTATTCTCTCAGCACATCATTCCCTGACATATTGTCATATGAGTTACTAATGAAATCTACTTCATGTCTTTATAGTGTTTTAGGATGACTGGTCTTGCAGATGATAATCTGGTCTTTAACCAGGGTCTGTTCTGTGAGTAAAATAGATATGTCAATCAGGAGACATAAATTCTCATGCATGTATATTGGTCACCTGGTGTTTATGATTGAATGACTTTAACAACTACCTCTTCATTAGCTGTCTTTTCTTGATGAACTCTGATGCCCAATAATAATGTGGAACAAGTTGAGCCATAATCTTTGAGCTATCACTGATGTTATTCATGAGACCTTGCTCTGGAGCACATACTGTCCTGGGGAAAATATACTTATGTGCTACCCATTTGCACAGTTAGTGCCTGGTGCTGCTCCCATTAGAGTCAATGGAAGCTTTGTCTTTGACAAATTGGATCAGGCTCTTAGCAATATTTAGGTTATGTTATGTCCCAATAAATGCTAAATAGAATAACTATATAATCATACCATTGTATTGTATAAAAAAAGATTCACTGTGTCTGAAATTATCATTAATTTTATTAGTCAGTAATAGAGCACTGGAATATTAAACTGGTAACTCTAATGCACACAGAATTGTCCTTCCATATTTTTTTCTTTACTTGACATTTGTTTGAGATTTAGTTTTATTATTAGTTTGTGTATCTTTCAATGTGGTGGACAAAAGTGTAATCTTTAGTTGTCTAACTCCTTCAATATGTTACACTACTCAGCTCACATATATTGCTTTTCAAAGCAGGTCAGTATCATTATCCCCATTTCTATATGGGGAAACTGAAGCAGAGAGCAGTGAAATGACTTGCCTAAAGTCACTCAGCAGGCCTGTGGAAAAGCGAGAACAATAACCCAGAATTCCTGAACTCCAAGCCAGTGCTCCATCCAGTAGGCCACACTTCCTTTACTAACATACCCTTTGTCCATAATAAGGGCACACACTGCTAGCTGGGCCCCAGTTGAGCTGACTGATTGGTCCAACTGCCTGATTGGCTGAGAGGATCAGCACACCTGCCCATAAGCCCAACTTCAGTAGCAGCATGCTGGCTGTTCAAAGCATTTGCCCTTGACTACCTTAGTTTTTGCTCCTTCTGTGTTTCAACCTCGTTCCTGCCTCTGATTCTGACTCGAGCATCTGGTGTCTGAATCTAGTACTGTGCCTCACTTCTGTTTCCTCACATTGGATGCCTGCTCTGACCACTAAGCATGACTCCTGTTCCAACCACTAGGCAAGACCACCCATTGTCCTGTCCTTAACACTTTTTAATTTATAGTTTTGAAGATAATTTTATGAAAAACCATATAATAGCACAGTCAGGTATCAATAGTGATCAGTAAGCTACTATATGAAAAATGAACTTGGAAGTTTTATCCTTATTGCCATATATAAATATTTGACCTTGGTGTATTTTATGTGTTTCATTGTATGGTTGTATATTATTCAACTTTTCATCATTTTAATAATGAAGATGAGCAACCATATGCTTCCATTTTTGTGACTCTTTTTTTATAAAATACCTAGATTAAATGTAGAAGCACAATTAGCTAATTTTGCAGGTCTATATGATGAGGATTATTATCACGACAATATTACTTAAATGAACAATTAATAGTAACTACAAGTGTCTGACAGATTATATTCATTAGAGTCTAATTTTGACTAAGTAGTGTGAGAGATATTGGTATTTGTGAAAGGTACTGGATCTGGAGCCTGAAATTCTTTATTCTGCTGATTTTTCCATCTGAATGTGCTTAAGATAGTTCCACCCCAGATATCTAACTGTATTCTCTTCAGCTGGAACATGGGCAGGGATGCCTCAGCTAAGAGACCTTTCTGTTTTTGGAGTACTCATGTCCCTAGTCTTCTTTCCTGACACTGTCCCCTCCCTTTTCTCTCATGTGGCCTTATCCAAAGCTCACTGAAGTCTACTTCAGTCTTTCAGTTGACTTCAGTGCCTTTTGGGTCAGGTCTGTAGTGATCAGATTTCTTTTTTTATTTGGTTTTAACTATCAACTACTTCAGGGATCGGCAACCTTTGGCATGCGGTTCGCCAGAATAAGACCCGTGGCGGGTCAGGCCAGTTTGTTTACCTGCCGCGTCCTCAGGTTCAGCCGATTGTGGCTCCCACTGGCCGTGGTTTGCCGCTCCAAGCCAATGGGGACTGCGGGAAGTGACCTGAGCCAAGGGATGTGCTGGCCACCACTTCCCGCCACCCCATTGGCCTGGAGCAGCGAACCGCGGCCAGTGGGAGCCACAATCAGCCGAACCTGCGGACGGAGCAGGTAAACAAACTGATCTGGCACGCCAGGGGGCTTACCCTGGCAAGCCACATGCCAAAGGTTGCTGATCCCTGAACTACTCCTTGCCACATATTCCTCATACCATCCTCAATCTCAAACCCTCTATGCCTCAAGGCTAGATGAGGGCATAAAACATGACACTATATTTTCACAGAACAATGTGTAAATGTTCATAAATATATTGATCTCACAAGAATAAATATTAATAGAAGCACAGGAACCTTTCCCAAACAATATTAAGAACAAACAAAAATGTTGCATTAAAGCTGATGGAAAAGCAAATATAAAGAACTTTGAGCATGGCTGAATCAAAATGCAATTCAGAACTAATAAAATACAGGAGAATAATTTCTTGCACTATTTGCCCCTTTTTTCTGATAAGCCTATTTTGCATGAATTAAAAATCCTCATCATTTTAGATGAGACTGTGGTTGCTAACTTTAAAGTCGTCATGTAGACTGATATTTTAATTGTTACCGTTTGTCTCAAAAATTAATTTTAGTAAGATCAAAGGGTAGTTTAATAATTCACCAATATATAGCATATAAAAGAACTCATATTGGCCTTTCTTTTGCCAGTTAAATTGATTTTCATTTGCTGTGTGAAGTCTAAAATATAATATAACTGATTCATTTGATTTTTCCATTGCCAAATCACAAGATCAGTTCCCGTGTAATTGTTATGCCCAAGGAATCTCAAGGGGGAAGAAAAGACTCATCTCTAGATAATCAATTTCTGATAAGAGAATAGGCTGCTTAAGGATTGCTTTGCTATCCCTAAAAGAAGACTGTTCATCTAATTAGAAAAAAGTATATAGAATCCTGTTTCTTTTTTGGAACAGCGAAACAATTAATTTCTGAGTATTGAAAGCTAGGTAAAAATCTAAACCATAATATTTCAGTCTAGCAACAACAGTTGCTTGGAGAAGAGTTAAGAAAATAAAATACAAGTTTGTATGCTTTATGCACTGGACAGGCAAAATGTAGGTTAGTCAACATTTACTCTTATGGAAGATACATTAATAAAGTTCTATAAAAAGTAGTGTATTGAAGATCTTAAATATAATTGTATGAATATTGAGAAATTAAAAATTACCTAATTCAATAATTATAGCAAACTAAAATTGTGTAATTTAGCATGAGTTAAATACATATTTCAGATACAGCTAAGGGCACATTTTTGAGACAATGATTACCTGAAAAGTTCATCAGTGTGTCAACTTAAAAGTTCTGAGTTGTTCAGATTTTCTTCTGGAACTCATTCAATCACTAGCATAATGTACAAATTATATAGTGTATGCACTAAAGCCAAGAGAATCATTTACAACACATAATTTATTTGACAAACTTAGTCTCTTTCTGTTCCAGAAATACCTACAAATGAATACAATTTTTCTCAAATATTCACTATTCATACATATTTCATAAGCAATGTACTGATTTTTTTACACTATGGCCTGACCACAAATATTTGAAACTTGAGCTGTGTAGTTGTTGGATTGATCAATTAAGATATATTTATAGCATTCTCTTATACCCTGTCTGGATGATTAGCAAGGCCCAAGTCCACAAAAGGGCTTGGGCATTGCAATTCCCAGTTTTTAGCACATAGCCACTCTGTCTATAGTGCAATCAAAAACCTATGACAGCAAGTCTCAGAACCTGGGTCAGCTGACTCAATCTCATGGGGCTTGGATAACAGGGCTAAAAATAGCATGGGATTTTTATTGACATTGTCATAAACAGATGGTTAAGGGTTAATGTTTCTTTTACCTGTAAAGGGTTAAGAAGCTCAGTAAACCTGGCTGACACCTGACCAGAGGACCAATAGAGGGACAAGATACTTTCAAATCTTGGTGGAGAGAAGTCTTTGCTTGTGCTTTTTGTTTGTTTCATTGTTCGCTCTTGGGGCTAAGAGGGACCAGACATACACTCAGGCTTTCCCAATCTTTCTGAATCAGTCTTTCATGTTTCAACATTGTAAGTAATAGCCAGGAAAGGTGGATTAGTCTTATGTTTGTTTTCTTAACTTGTAAATTTGTCTTTTTGCTGGAAGGATTGTTACCTCTGTTTGCTGTAACTTTGAATCTAAGGCTGTGGGGGTCCCTCTAGTCTTTATGTATCTGAGTACTCTGTAAAGCATTTTCCATCCTCATTTTACATAGGTAATTTTTACCTTTTCTTTCTTTAATTAAAAGCTTTCTTTTAAATCTGATTGTTTTAAAATCCAAGGAAGGGAGTCTGAACTCACCAGGGATTGGTGGGGGGGATAAGAGGGGAATGGTTAATTCCTCTTTGTTTTAAGATCCAAGGAGTTTGGATCAGTGTGAAGCCTCTCAAGGCAACTCAGGGAGGGAAAAGTCTGGGGGAAAAAGGAGGGGGATAGTTAATTTCACCTTGTTTTAAGACCCTAGGGGTTTGGGTCTGAGTTCCCCAGGGAAGGTTTTGGGGGAACAGAAAGTGTACCAGACACTAAATGCTGGCTGGTGGCAGCGTACCAGATTTAAGCTAGTAATTAAGCTTAAAAGTGTTCATGCAGGTCCCCACTTTTTGTATCCTAAAGTTCAAAGTGGGGGAAAAAATCTTGACAGACATACCCAGTGGAATCCACAAACCCTGAGTTAGGTGCCTAGGCCCTCAAGATAGTGCCTAAGAATGGGATCTACTAAAGCCAGCACACTGAGTGGGGAGATATCTAAGGCAGCTCACAGCAGATGCCAATCAGAAGAGCCAGGGATTTATGTGCCTAAATCTGGTTTAGAGGGAGATGCTTAACTGTGCTTGTGATCCAAAGCTAGGAACTCTATCCTGGAGTCAGATGCATAAGCTTTTTCTTTCAAGAATGGTGTTGTCTTATGCTGGACTCCACACAAAATGGATGGGGCAAGAGGGAGAGCAGAAGTGAAGGAGAATGTGGACTCCTTTATAGATTTTAGACCAGAGGTCTGGCCCAGTAAATGCCATGATGCATATCTACAATAATCAGCAGAGTCACAAAGAATGACAAACAGAGAGAAAAATTGGAAATATGGCAACTTCTAAATACAATTTTGCTACAACTGTAGCCACACCTTTACTTGATTTCCACGAACACTTGTGCCAGCAAGTTTTGTTTGTAAAAGTGTTCAAAGAAAATGTTTTGTGTTTGTTTCTTTCTTTTTGTTATGATTATTATGATTATTATTATTATTTAGTTTGTAGGGAAGTTTTGTTCACTCACTCCTGGTGGAACTAGTTAGGCAATTCAGTCAGGGAGTGCAAATGATGCTAAGTGGCTTACATGACCAACAACTCAACTGGAAAACAGAACCCTGGATATTAAATGACTGAAGGAAAACAGTCAACAATTGATAAGTAACAAAAGTTTGAAATTCATCTGCATCAAGACATTTTCCCAAAGTATTTTATAACTATCACATTTATTAAAAATGTCATGTGTTCTTAGACTCTAGACAAATAGGAAGAAAAGTACTGAATTTACTGAATAAATTGTTCTCTGTGAATTGTCTACCCAACTTTAAACATTGCTTACTAATTCTAATTCTAGAGGGCTCCAAACACCATACAAGAATTATCTATAAAGGGCATTTCAGTGAGTCTGCAGGTACAGTCAAGTTCAAGTGATGTAGTCTCTTGTCCAAAAACAGCAGGTGATGCTAGACCCTTAGTGTCAAGCATTGATTTAAACTCTGAGTCAAAATACTCCCAACCATTTACATCTGGAATGGACATAAGCAGCATTCAGAAACTTTATAAAGCAGAATACTTGGTATTTCCCCTCTTTTGTCCTCTTTGCATGAACTATTAACAGTAAGAGAAAGGACTAGGCTTTTATCTTTTCTTGCAGGAAATCTACTTCTGAATATGTAGTGATTTCAATGCAATCTTTTATTGAATAAGAGCTTCAGGATAAACCTTTTGAATGTGAACACAGAAACCTGGATAAGTGAAAAGTGAAACATTTCCCCAGTTTTTTTAAAAATCTGAAATAAATAAATGTGGTGCTGGTGCTTTCACTGAGTAGTTAAAGTGCAGTTCTGCTTTGAAATATGTTGATGAAAAAGCATCATCTTTCCACTCAGGTGATCTGTTCCTTGTGTACACTAAGAGTCACAACTTCTTACTTAGTTCTTATTCTTAATATTGTTTGTATTGTGTTCATGCCTAGATGTAACAGTTAAAACTGAGGGCCCAGTGTCCTAGTTGGTGTATAACCACACAGACAGACACAGACCCTGCTGCAAAGATGTACAGTCTAATTGGAGGCAAGACACACCAAATGAGTATGACCAACAAATGCAAGAAAAGAGAATCAAAGGAATCAGGATACTGAAATTCAGATCCAAAATTTAACAGACGAGCTAAGCAAAATCAAAGCTGCTTCTAAAATCCAGCTTCCTCAGCTCATCTCTAGTCCAAAGTCTTGAAGGTGAGATTGTCTGAGTTAGCAAAGTCATATGTTTCTGAGGATTCCTACTGTTTGTTATGGGAACATCCTAATTGTGGTGGTATCCTGATTAGAACTGAATGAATGATATGTACAGTCTAATGCGCATGTTAAATTTCACCTCTTTTGCTTTTCTGTTGAATTGTGAACAAACTGGTTTGTGGAATTCTGAAATTATTATTTATAAATTCCTCGAGAACTTGTTTGTATCTTAGAAGTGCTGCAAAGAGTAAGGACAGGGGGCAGTGCGCTGGCAGCTTCCCCCTTCATGAGGTGTGCACCAGTGGTCAACTAAACCAGCCAGAGGATGGAGTAAGGAACCATTGTTCAGTCTACTCCCTGCACTTTTCAGAATAATTAGGCACTAGTCCCTGCACTCTGAGTGAGACTGCATTTTTGCTTAGTTCTTATATAGACCAGGACAAACTAAGAAAGGGATGGGAAAATGCCTTATTAGACTTTGCTTCAACCTCATACAGGTGCTATCTCAAAATGATTTGTATAGAGATATCTAAAAAACTAACCAAAAAATAACAACACTCCATTAAAAGAGAATATAAGATTGCAGAGACAAGCCCTCAAATATTAGAAAATATCCATTAAGGTTGCCTTAAAAAACAAGCCATAAACAGTCACTTAGCATGGCCAAATTCAGTTCAAGCAGTTTACTTTTTGCAAAGTTATAATCAACTGAAAAAACTGTCTTATGATGAAAAGTGTGAGACAACCTTAACCAGAAGTATCTCTTCCTGTCCTGCCATTAATAACTAAGACTGAGCGAACAATTAATTTTTTTAGTTTAGTGGCCAGAGCAAACATTTAACAAAATTAAAAATGGTATTTTTTTTCTTGTACAAATATTGTTTCATGTCAAATGTAATACTTCTTTTGACCCAAAATGAAATGAGTTTGGGGGGTATTTTTTAAAAATAAATCTAGCTAAATTCATTTTTAAATGTTTCATTTGAAGAATGTTGATATAATGTATTTCAGTTTTAAGAATATTTTAAAAATACAACTCTTTTTGACTGAAAATTCAATGTGAATTCATGAATAGTTTCAGTCGACCCAAAATTGTATTTTGGGGGGAATAAATGATTCAGTCAAAAAATTCACCTGGCTGTAATAACCAATCTATCAGAGCAATTTCAGTGGAAAGCTAGAATGGGGACTGAGGATTTGAAAATGTATCAATATTTGGTTTAGGATTTCTTCTAGTTTATATTTGTTTTTTGATTCTTTTAGTCAGCTAGGTCTACAAATATCAGAGAGAGAGTTAATTTGCTGTAAATCACTGAAATACTCATGTCTGATTGGTATTAGGAATGGAATTGAACACAATTCAGTGTTTCATCCATTACAGAATAGTTCATTCATGAAATACACATTACTGTGTGAAAACTGGATTTCTTTCTGTCAACAAAAGAAATGGCAAACCATTTAATAAAACAAAGTTTTAAAGTACACTGTAGACTGTACTTTGATTGAAATGTTGACTTCTCATTTTCCCTTTCATTTTTCTTTACACACGTCAACTGTACAACAATCTATTTAGTTTCATTTGATACATATACAGTGACAGATAGGTTGACAGAATGTATTGTCAAATAGCTGAAAATATTCCCATGTAGTCCTCTAAGCAAATTTTATTTTAAATTCCTTCAAGTCACTCTGTTCATGCCACTGAGGCTTAGGGGCTAGATTCATAATGGGGACTTATGAGCCTGACTACTCCTTTCAGTACCTAAGTCTAATATTCAGGTGCCACTGGCATTTCAAAAACACTGCTCAGATGCTTCCTAAACTTATGGGACACCTTCGTTTCTACTGATAAAGTCCCAACATTTCTGTTGCTGGGAAAGCATACAACCACTGAAGTTTTGGCACTGCCAGGCTGCTTGGAGTGTCTACCTTACGCTTAAACCCGGCATGATTCACAAACTAGTTATTCCCCCAACCTGGTAGGCAAAGGGCATGCCTAATCCCACACAAAAGACAGCTAGAGAATGAGACACCACCCCCTTTTTTTTAATAGCTCAGTCGTTAGAGCAATCACCTAAGAGACTCGGATTCAGATCCCTTTTCTGTCTGATTGTAGTACAGAGACTTAAACCCAGGTCTTCCATTCCAGACATGAGTGCTCTCACACCTGGAATAGAGTCATTCTTGCTCTGACAGGCCTAATGTTTAGTTATTCACAGCTTCAATAGAAGAGACTGAGAAAATGCACTCCAAAATATCCTATAGCCCAATCGGCAAGGCATTCTCCTCAAAGGTAGAGAACCTGAGTTCAAAGCCCCACTGCATATCAAGCAGATGAGGAATTTGAATATCTTACATATCCGATGAGTGTGCTAACCACTACGCTATCGGATTTGTTCTCTCTTCACTAAAAGAGTTGACATTATTTAGGGATCTAACTCCAGAAAAGGACACCTCTCTTCAACCTCAATTCAGATGCTTAATTCTCTTTGACGGGGTGGGATTTAGACCACACTGGTCTCCTCTGCATTTCCTACTGGATAGCTTAGGTCAGTGGCTCTCAACCTTTCCAGACTACTTACCCCTCAGGAGTCTGATTTGTCTTTTGTACCCCCAAGTTTCACCTCACTTAATAACTACTTGCTTACAAAATCAGACATAAAAATGCAAAATGTCACAGCATGCTCATACTGAAAAAATGCTTACATTCTCATTCTTACAATATAATTATAAAATAAAACAATTGGAATATAAATATTGTATTTACATTTCAGTGTATAGTATATGGAGCAGTATAGACAAGTGATTGTATGAAATTTTAGTTTGTACTGACTTTGCTAGTGCTTTTTAAGTAGCCTGTTCTAGGCAAATATCTAGATGAGTTGATGTACCCCCTGGAAGACCTCTGAGTAGCCCCAGGAGTATGCAAACCCCTGATTGAGAACCACTGACTAAGCTACAGGGAAAGGTAGGATAAATGTGAGAGAGGTATTGAGTGTCAGACAGTGTGATTTAAGGAGACAGCAGACTCCATAGGGATAGGTATAGGTGGTAGGGTGTAGAAGTCAGGGATAAAGGGATGGAGTTAGCACAGCAGAAGGGTAGTCCATGGGGCTTCTGGAGGGGCATATTTTAGAGGTCAGGGATAGAAGGGGTAGATAGACTGGGGAAGGAGAAATCACAGATGACCATGCTACACCCCTGAACCTATAGACCCCCACTGCAACTTCATTGGGCTTTCACAATGTGAAACAGATATTCAGTGCTACTGTCTGGACCCAGACACTCTGGTAATGCAACATGCTCTGTGATGAGCTCACCACTGCCACACAAAGGAGTCATACACTCTCCATCCCCACACAACTCAGCATAGACCTGAACATACTGTCCTTGGGATATTTTCATAAGATCACTGTCCAGACCATTGGCATCATCCAGCCTGTGACCTCCAGAGTACTACAACTCAGCATATGAAAAAATAATCCATTCCCCTCTGACCAAGCCATCCAGAGGTGAAACATGGTAGAGGCCCACCAGACAGCATATGTGCTTTGCATTTGTGCTAGTGACTATGGATAGGACTTATGTTAATATCAGAAGATCCCACAGTGACCATCTGTAATGCATAAGGCTAAGTTTTTGTCATGGATATTTTTAGTAAAAGTCAGGGATAGGTCACGGGCAATAACTAAAAATTCACAGAAGTCCTTGACCTGTCCCTGACTTTCACTAAAAATATTCCTGGCAAAAGGGTAGGTGGGTTCAGCACCCACAGTTTCTGGGGCTCCCGGGTCCCCCGCCAATGCAGTGTATATGAACTCTGGGGTCCCGCTGCCTGTGGGACTAGGCTGCTGCAGGGTCTGCTCATCCACAGGAGCAGTTGGGAGCTGTAGGGTCCCCCAGCTGCTGGCCATGGCTAGGCAGCTGTGGGAGTCCCCCCATGGCCCACTGCAGCTGGGCAGCTGTGGGGTCTGCCGGCCACCTGCTGTGGCTGGACAGCTGCGGAGAGTCTCTGCTGCCTGCTGCAACTGGACAGCTGCAGGGAGTCCCCCAACCACTTTGGCAGCTGGGCAGCTGCAGGGTCCCCACACCGGGGCAGAGGCTCGGAGCTGCAGGTGTGGGGCTGGCCCCAAGGCAGAAAATGTCACGGACATCAATGGAAGTCACACTTATTGTGGGAGAATTTCTCTTTAGGTGTCTGCTTGATAATACTTACAGTCTCTCACTTCTGCAGAAGACACAGACTTTCTTTGACCTGCTGTCTTGGGACTTGGAAGAGGAAGACAAGGGGACTTGGTTCCTGCCTGTGCAAGATGGCATGTGGTTAATTACCTGGGGTGGAATGGGGATTGAATGGGAGTAAGTGTATTAGTATCTAGCACTATATGTTTTTCAAAAAAGAACTTAGTGGCATGAACTTCAGTGAGCATGAAGCTATTTGAACTGAAATTGATTTCATGAAAAGGCATCTATCACTGTATATTTCAAATTAAACGAAACAGATTGATTTTGATTGGACTACTTGTGTAGTACGGTGCTATTTAATATGAATAAAGGTATACAATACTGGCCCATAATGGAAATTTGTGGTTTTCCTTTCTTCAAACATTACACCTGGCCAGGACAAATTCTGCCATCATTCACTCCCATACACTAGTCTCACTTGAAACATTTTCACTGCTTTGAGAGATTTTACCAGTTTTATTGCTATGCCTCATTTTGATACAATACTTGGACGTGGTGTGGAACAGCAACAACTGAGGAGGAACATTCTAAAAAATGCACCCTAGAGATCCTTGGTATGCAGCCTCTGCCTCTGGCATGCTCCAGGCTTGGCTAGCCAGTTCTAGACAGTGGCTAGACATGACCCTGTCTCCTTTCCTCCCCATCCATAGACAATGGGTGGTTAGGGCTAGCCCCACCCCACAGATATGTTTTCTGAGCCACCCTGCCTATGTGCATGCGCAGTGGCACTCGGGACAGGAGGTGCCAGGTGTCATGGGGGAAGGGCTCCATCTGGGGAACTCAGTTCCTGGCAGGAGATAGATTCATCAGTCTGGAAGTGATTGCTAGCTCCTGAGAAGCAATGTCCAGGAAGGATTGCTGGGCAGGGTGAGAGTCACTGGGGGAAGTGGGGAGATCCTGAAGTGATGGTAGAAAAGGGCAAAACCAGGGGAAAGGGCATCCTGAGGTGATTTTGGTGGGCAAGGGGAGAGATTCTGACATCCTGTATCTGGAAGTACCAGGAAGAGTGAGAGGTAGGTCATGATGAGAGTTGGTCCCCACTATGCATGGACATTTTCATCCAATGACACTATAGTGGGTTCCTTTGAACTGAAAGCAGTGTAAGTCATCAGGCTGAAGAAGGGATACTGACAGGACAAGAGGCACAATTTTTCCCCAAAGAATAGTTTCATCAGCCACCTATGTCTCCACACATTTGGGCACTGGAAAGTAGGGGAGAGAATCCTCTACACATCATAAGCATGTATGGAGTGCAACTCTGCCTGACATTTACATGGGGTACACATAAAATATGGGCACAATATGGGTCTATGGTATAAGAAATATCTCTGGGACCAGGAAAAGCTTTTAAACTGGTAGGACCCTTCACATATTATCACCATCCATCTCACTGAAGTCATTAATGGAACCATTTGGATCCTGCTTTTTAAAAAGTACCGTTATTATACTGCATGACAGAAAGACTTGAATGATAACACCAAGTACAAATTTACTTTATAATCTTAAAGCAAATGCTATGCCTCTAAACATAGGAATGTAGCATAACACACTTATCCCACTTCAAGAAAAAAAAATTGTTGCAAATTGGACCAAATGGATTCTCATCTGAATCTTTAAAAAAGTATTTATCTTTTTTTCCCCTAAGACCTTTCTTTTTCATCTATCAAGTGTTCTCATTATAAATCAAGAGTAATATAATATGTAACTGCAGGCATCATATTTCTTCGGTACAACATGAAAGAAAAGTTCTTTCATGATTTCTGAGGCTACTTCTCAGACATCTGTTTTCTGCAGGTCTCAGTGAGCTCCCTGTGATACTTTCCAACCTCTCCTCTTGACACAGTATGAACACTGGAGACCACCTGTGAATACTATATTCAGTAGTGTTGAAATGAATTAATTAAAGTTAGCAACGTCACATATGTGGTTATTAAGGTATACAAAATCATGGTGACCAAGGCCAAAACTTTTGGAAAACAAGATTTTTGTAATCATGCTCTTAAATCCACATTTAGGCACTGCCGGATTTTCAAAAGTGCCAGGCACTCAAGCACATACATGTAGGAGCCTATATAGATTTAGATGCTTGCTTCTATTTTTAAAATACCAAAGTTGTTATTTCTTGACCACTGGCATAAATATTGTCTGAATAAAAAAAACAGGCTTCATGCTAAGCTTTGGGAATCAGCAAATGCTGCATGACCAGCACATACAGAAGCATTTTTTTTTCTGAACAAGGCACAGACTATGTGCAGAATAAACTCACAATTTGCTTTATTATAGTGATTTTTGAAGTAGCTAATCATTGGGGCTTATTGATTACCTGTATAATTTCATGTGTTCTGGACTGTGCTAGTAGTTTTTGAAATTGAAAAACTGCTTTCCTTGATTGAAAACAATCTGTTTGCTCATTTCAGTCTTTTCAACAAAACCACATTTCATGTTGATGTTGTAACTTCTGTATATTCAGTAGACCATAGAGTAGCAGGAAAACTGTATAATTGTTTGATGGATTGCGGTGTTTGGTTGCATGAATTCAAGAACACATTTTATAGCTTTTCTTATAGGCTGTAAAAGATAACATTAGACTGTTCAATTGATAGTTGTTCCATCTGGGTGTTGACAAAGTACCTTCTACATTTAGCCAGTCACTATTCATTTCCACTACTCACTTTCCATTATTTCTTTTTTTGTTGTTGTTGTTGTTGGGTGGACAATCTTAACCAGTCAGTTTCTATCTTTGAAAATAACAACAAGGTCTTTGAATAAGTTTGGTAAGATGCAGTCAGCCTCGGCTTTGGCCCCTTAAACCTGAAAACCAAAAATGTGGTGCAGGAACGTATCTTCCCCAAAGTTTGGGGATCTTAAAACCTGGGCCTCACTTCTGCCAGTTATAGACGTTAGACTCAGCAACAAATGTCAGATGTAGAGCCACACTTTCCCAATGCTTGAGAGCTTAGTTGACAAGTTTTTGATCTGTGTGTGTGGGGAGGAGAGGGGAGGAAGGAGAGTTATCTTACTCTGGACTGTCTTGCTCTCGATCATCAGGTACTAACCACAACTGGAGTCTCTCTTCCTTTCTTTTTCATATCTATCATATTTATCTAGATTCTTGTACAGCAACCAACATAACAGTATATTTATACCTGTTTTGGTCTAGCAAAATTCATTGGGCTCAATATAGGAGTAGCTGGGTGAAATTCTATTGCATGTGATATAGAAGAGGTCAAACTAGATGATCTGATAATCTGTCTGAGCTTATTCTTTCTATACACTACCTGTGAATATGGATTTGATAGATGAATGGTCAGAGCCAGAATGGTAAATCCTAGGTATATATTCTTAGAAATAATGCAGCGTTTAAAGAAGAAAGAAGCCATGGAAAGAGAAAAGGAAATTAATTTTAAATAAAAATTCCATCTTAAGAAAAATGCCTCTGTCTTAAAATGTTACCTACAATTGTAAAAGGCAGTACCTAAAAGTAATATAATTTAAAAAAAATGGAATAAATAAACATATATCCCTGTGTTGTTTTCAGTGAATTTGTAGTAGTTTGTGTATTTGACAGCACTTTATGTATAGTCAGTTTCATTGTTTCTCCTGCATTCAGTTTTCCCTATTAAATATGTGAAACTTCCACTTAGCAAAATGGGAATAAAAAAATAACTTTTAAAATAGTAAAATATGATTGGAAAACCACTGAAATTGAGTTCCTGAGGGAGACTGGAAACTCTTTAAAAGTTATTTTATAAAAGTTGACTAGACCTTGTGTTGGCAATGTATCTTTTGAGAAAATAAAGTTGAGGCAATATATTATATAGACCTTATATTATTATTATTATTATTATTATTATTATTATTATTATTATTATTATTATTATTATTAACCTTATATTTCTGCTGGAGAACTGATGAATGTTCTGTTCTGCAGTCCTTTGAATACAGAAGTAAATACTGTAAGAATTCTGTAAGAATTTGATAATATATATGACTTTTTTCAAATATTTTAAATTGTATTTTCATTTTATTTAACCCTAATAATCTTATATTAAAGTGTCCCTTGATTTCAAGGCTTCTTCTCCTCACCAGTGATTCTATCTTTAGCCATTTATTGTTTGGTTGGTTGGTTAGTGTGACATTATTGACATGAACTGTGACTGTATAGGTCATTGTTGCAACCAGGGTCCTATGGTTGCACCAGGTCTTGTACAGAGGAGGTCAAGTGGGGTGTCTATGGAAAGGTTGGAGTTTGCTGGTTATGATTATGCTGTCTGTATGTGTGTATCATTTTTGTATTTGAAGTTATGAATATTGGCTATGTACTTGTATCTCAATGTGTTTGATTCTAAGTAGCCTCAGTGAAGCATTTGGTCAGCTTCTTGAAAAAAGATTATTCTCAATAAGTGTTGTATCATGGGTACTGTGCTATATAATTGATTATGTTTTAGCTATATACAGTGTATGTTTTATAGTAAGATTTAAGGTATTAGAATAAATTAATAGAATAGTAGATACTAGTATTAGCCATTTTCTTTTTATACCTTGTAAGTAACAGATGGGATTTTGTCTGTGTCTATGTTAATTAGATTAGAGGAATTTTGGAGGCTTTGGCCCCAATGTGGGAAAGGACAGTTACAAGATTTAGTAAAGTCTAATTTATGATGCCTTTCTTGTTCAACATAAAACACTGCTGTTTGTTACCTTTTGAAGGTCTCTGCAAAGAACGGTTTGTGTGAATGTGGAATGTATGAATTGGGGAAAGTTAAGGCATGAAGGCCTTTTTTGAAGCCAAATAGCCGAGGGAGGAGGAATGAAGAAACTGAGGAGACTGAAGAAACTCAGAAAGGCCAGAGAACCATCAACACACATCCATGGTTGAGGAGGGGCAGACTGATGACCCTAAGGTGAAGGCTGACACCCTTAAAACACAAGATAATTGATTAAATCGAAACCAGGCAGGATGACCCTCTTGGAGGTGTTTTGAGCCATCAAAAGATAACACCAATTAAGGACTAACTGGTCACAAACTGATACAGCAAAATACATAGACTTCAATGGAGAAAAAAGACTATAAGAACAGGGTGCTTTGCTATGGGACTTTGGGTTCGTCTTGCCACTACTCCAGGATCATCGGCTCCCACTGTGACCAATCTGGCTGGCCACTAGATTGGTCCAGACTCTGGACTGGTAACTATAAACATCGACTAGTGGGACTGTGTGTATGGTGTGCGTGTGTGACTGAAAAGCATATGCTAATAGCTGTATTCTCAATAAATGCAACATGTTGCCTTTTCCTCTATAAAAAGATCTTGTGTGCTCTGTTTAAGCATAACATAAGTGCCCAATCAAGAAACACTAACTGATAATGGACTTTGTGATATGCCAATCCAAATTTAAGCTTCCCTGGGAATGTTCAAACTAACATGTAAACAATGGCGTTGGCCTCCAAAAAGATGAATCATTCTTGGACATGTGACTTGCCCAGGTAGCTACAAACTCCATCTTGTTACTGTGATTTTGCATAGGAGAACAAAGAAGTTTCTACCCATAAGAGAAAGAATATAAAAAGCCCTGGAAAACCCTCCATTTTGTCTTCTCTGGGGGTGAGATTTCATCTGTAATCAGTTTCTTAATGTATTAGGCTTAGACTTGCGTGTTTTGCTTTCTTTTGCTTGGTAACTTACTTTGTTGTGTTATTACTTGGAACCACTTAAATCCTACTTTTTATGTTTAATAAAATCACATTTGCTTATTAATTAATCCAGAGTAAGTAATTAATACTCAGGGGAGCAAATAGCTGTGCATATCTCTCTATCAGTGTTATAGAGAGCGGACAATTTACGAGTTTACCCTGTGTAAACTTTATACAGAGTAAAATGGATTTATGCAGGGTTTGGGATCCTAGAAAGACTGAATACTGGGTGCTGGGAAAGTCCCTGTTAACTAAGAAGCCCCTGAGCTGAGTGGATCTCAGGTTCAGTGAACTGCAGAGAGGTGTGGCCCAACCCCTGGGTATGTGCTGAATCTGACTGTAGTGTCTAACTCAGCAAGACAGGCATGGAAGGAAGCCTCTTTTGGCAGGGGTTTTGTTCTCAGTGGTATCCCAGCAGATCTAGTGACAGTCTTATGCTCAAATAAATGTGTTAGTCTCTAAGCTACCACAAGGACTCCTCATTGTCTTAAGTGGGTTTCTGTGACCGAACCTGTCACAGTTAGGCTTTCATAATTAAATTATGCAAATATAATGTACACACAATCACAGATACAATCACATAGGGAAGAAGACCAGATCAGGTCTGCAACTTTTAGTCTTGAATGAAAGAGAACTGGAGAACATAAAAATATTCACATTGGGTCGGATCAATGATTGATCTATCCCAGTATCTGTCTTCTGACTGTGACCCATGCCAGGTGCATCAGAGGGAATAAACAGAGCAGGCAATCATCAAGTGATACATCTTTTATTGTCCACAGCCAGCTTCTGGCACTCAGTGGCTAGGGACACTCACAACATGGTGTTGCATCCCTGACCATCTTGGCTAAAATCCCATTGATGGACTTGTCCTCCAGGAAAGTATCTAATTTTTTTGAACCCATTTATAGTTTTGGTCTTCACAACATTTCCGGGCAACAACATCCACAAGTTTACTGTGCATTGTGTTGAAAAAGTACTTCTTTAAATCTGCTGCCAATTAGTTTTATTTGGTGACCCCTAAATCTTGCATTCTGGGAAGGAGCAAATAAAACTTCCTTATTCACTTTCTCCACACCAGTCATGATTTTATAGATCTTTATCATATCCCCTCCTCCCCCTTAGTCATCTCTTTTCCAAGCTGAAAAGTCCCAGTCTTTTTAATTTATCCTCTTTTGGAAACTGTGTCACACCTTTAATCATTTTTGTTGCTTTTCTCTGCACCTTTTCCAATTCTAATATATCTTTTTTTTTTTGAGATGAGGTGACCAGGACTTCATATAGTATTCAAAGAGTGAGCTTACCATGGATTTATATTTATATTTACTGTCTTATTACCTATTCCTTTCCTAAAGGTTCCTAATATTCTGCTACTTTTTTTGACTGCTGCACATTAAGCAGATGTTTTCAGGAACTATACATAATGACTTCAAGATCTCTTTCTTCAGTGGTAACAGCTAATTTAGACCACATCATTTTGTATGAATAGTTGGGATTATATTTTCCAATGTGCATCGCTTTGCATTTATCCACATGCAATTTTGTCTGCTATTTGGTTGCCCAGTCACCCATTTTGTGAGATCCCTTTGTAACACTTAATAGTTTGCTTTGGATTTAACTGTTTTAAGTAATTTTGTATCATCTGCCAATTTTGTCATCTCAGTGTTTACTCCTTTTTCCAGATCATTTATTAATATGTTCAACAGCACTTGTCCCAGTTTACATCCCTGGGGAACATCACTATTTGCCTCTCTTGATTCTGAAAACTGACCATTTATTACTACCCTTTGTTTCCTATCTTTTAACTAGTTACTGATCCATAAAAGGACCTTCCTTCTTGCTCCATGACTGCTTACTTTGTTCAACAGCCTTTGGTAAGGGACCTTGTCAAAGACTTTCTGAAAGTGCAAGTGCATTATATCCATTAGTGTATCCATGTCCACATATTTGTTGACCCTCTCACAGAATTCTAAGAAACTAGTGAGGCATGATTTCCCTTTACAAAAGCCCTATTGAGTCTTCCCTCCAAAATCGTGTTCATCTATGTCTTCAATTCTGTTCTTTACTATAGCTTCAACCAATTTGCTTGGTACTGAAGTTAGGCTTACTTCCAGGATCACCTCTGGAGCCTTTAAAAAAAGTTGATATCCTCTTAGCCATCCGCCTATCATCAGGTACATGATTTAAATGATAGGTTACATACCACAGTTAGTAGTTCTGCCATTTCATATTTCAGTTCCTTCAGAATTTTGGGGGGAATACCATCTTTCTGGATGACTTGCTACTGCAATTTATCCTTTTGTTCAAAAAATTCCTCTACTGACACCTCCATCTTGGACAGTTCCTCACATTTGTTACCTAAAAAGAAGACTGAGGCAAAGAATTTATTTAGCTTCTCCTCAATGGCCTTAATTTGCTTGACCGCTCCTTTAGCACCTTCATCATCCAGTGACCCCACTAATAATTTGGCAGGCTTCCTGCTTCTGATGTACTTATTTTTATTTGTATTTGTTTGTTTTGAGTGTTTTGTTGTTTAGCTACGGTGGCTCTTTTTTGGTCCTCATCATTTTTATTTTAATTTGGGCTATATATTTACATTGAGCCTCTATTGTGGTATTTAAAAAAAAGTTGTCATGCAGCTTGTGACTTTTGTGACTGGACTGCACCTTACACTTTCCATTTAACTAGTTCCCTCATTTTTGTGTTGTTCACCTTTCTGAAATTAAATGCTACTGTAATGGGCTTCTTTATTATTTCCCCTCCCGAAGGATTTTAATTTAATTATATTTTGGTTGCTATTACCAACTAGTTCAGCTAAATTCATCTCTTGGACCTAATCCTGTGCTCCATTTAGAACTAAAGAATTGCTTCAAACCTTGTAGGTTCCAGGACAAGCTGCTCATTAATGGTGTCTAGAAACTATATCTTTGCATCCCTGAAGTGACATGTACTTAGTCAAGATGGGAATAATTGAAATCCCCCACAGAGTGTTCTATATTTATAGCCTCTCTAATCTCCCAGAGTATTTCACCATCACCATCCTGGTCAAATCGTCAGTAGTATATTCCTACAGATATACTCTTATTATTCTAGAATGGAAATTCTATCCATAGAGATTCTATGTTACACTTTGATTCATTTATTACTATGTTTGACTTAATGCTTTCTTTTCACACTGTGACATTCTCCAGGGTACAATCTGGACTGATAGACAGCTGTGTTCCCTCAATTTTCTAGCCTGGGGTTCCTTTTACACTATTTTGCTAGGAAAGTAACCACTCCTAGCCTGCTCACACACCCTCTAGCATGTAAATTACTCCTAGCATTCTCAGCCAGCTACTCCTGAATTATATTGCAGAGAGACACCAGTAAATTCCCAATACTAGACTTGTCCCCAGAAATGTGTGTTTTGTTCTGCCAAGTACCCTCCTGGAGAACACAAGCTCATACAAAGTCCTTCATTTTATTAAGAGAAAACGATATGCACAAATGTTGTTATCTCAAATGAAGAATCCCAAACAATTCAATCCAAACACACAGTGGTTTAGATAAAACAATATTACAAGTTTATTAACTACAGTAAGATAGATTTTAAGTGATTACAAGTAATGACACATTTTCATAAGCTTAAAACCTATTGGAGACAAAGTGTTCTTTGAATAGGAATGGCTTGCCGAATCAGGACCATAAAACCTTTCTCAGTGAAATAGTGACTACATGAAGGCATCTGGGAACTAGATTTGACAGACAGGTTCAATGGTGGAATGCAAATTCCAAGGTAAACTCTGCTAATGGAGATTCATTCTATGATTGATTTCAAGTGTTTTTGGGTCCAGCAATGTTCCATTTCCTGAAGGAGAGCACAAGGACATACTATTTATCTATGTTCACAATTCATGGAAATAAGACCAACATATTCAGTATCAATCATGGTAAACTGTCAGGGTGAAAATCACAGAAGAGTATTTTTAAGATCATTCTGCTTCAGACCAGTCATTAAGCTGACACACATTTCATTTCAGTTTGTATTTTTAAATACTTATAGCAGTTCTGTGCTAAAGATTTATGGATTCTCATTTTCAATGCATTGTGAATAATGAACATTAAATATTTAATATTTTTGTATATCATTCTTCATCATAGTTTGTCAGGTAAAAAATAAAAAGAGAGAGACAGACTTTTCGGTTTAAAGTCTTTATTTTCAGCAAGCTGTTTGTAGAAAGCCAATGAGTAATCAGACAGTCGACTTTGGTATTTAGTACAGAAATCTTAAACCCTATAAACACTGGGGGTTTTATTCAAAGTGATTTCAGAATTCAGTAAAAATCATTTCCATCTGTTGACAGTGATACAGCACCATGTACTGTAGCTGATGCTTGGCCTGACATGAGTAATTAACATAGGAAGGGAGGCCTCATATTTTGGAGGAGAGAATTAGGGAAGGAAATGAATCATCAGGTTGAAAACAGAATGTTTGTGCTAAATAAGATATGCAAATAGGTCAGTAGGCCAAGAAGACAGAATGTCTAAGATCATAGAATCATAGAACTGGAAGGGACCTTAAGAGGTCATCTAGTCCAGCCCCCTGCACTCAAGGCAGGACTAAGTATTATCTAGACTATACCTGACAGGTATTTGTCCAACATGATCTTAAATATCCCCAACAATGGAGAATCCACAACCTCCCTAGGCAATTTATTCCAGTGCTTAACCACTCTGATAGTTAGGAAGTTTTTCCTAATATCCAACCTAAACTGCCTTTGCTGCAAATTAAGCCCATTGTTTCTTGTTCTATTCTCAGAGATTAAGAAGAACATTTTTTCTCCCTCCTCCTTGTAACAACATTTTATGTACTGGAAAACTGTTATCATATCCCCTCTCAGTCTTCTCTTCTCCAGACTAAACAAATCCAATTTTTTCAACATTCCCTCATAGGTCATATTTCCTAGACCTTTAATCATTATTGTTGCTCTTCTCTGGACTTTCTCCAATTTGTCCACATCTTTACTGAAATTTGGTGCCCAGAACAGGACACAATAGTCCAGTTGAGGCTTAATCAGCACAGAATAGAGCGGAATAATTCCTTTTTGTGTTTTGTTTACAATACGCCTGCTAATACTTCCCAAAATGATGTTTGCTTTTTTTGCAACAGCCTTACACTGTTGACTCATTTAGCTTGTGATCCACTATAACCCCCAGATCCCTTTCCGCTGTACTCCTTCCTAGGCAGTCATTTCCTACTTTGTATGTGTGCAACTGATTGTTCCTTCCTTTGTTCTTCTTGAATTTCATCCTATTTACTTGAGACCATTTCTCCAGTTTGCCCAGATCAGGGGACAGCAAACTTTGGCACGTGGCTCGCCTGAGTAAGCACTCTGGTGGGCTGGGCTGGTGTGTTTATCTGCTGGGTCCGCAGGTTCAGACGATTGCGGCTACCACCTGCCGTGGTTCGCCGTCCCAAGACAACAGGGGCAGTGAGAAGAGACATGGGCCAAGGGATGTGCTGGCCGCTGCTTCCCGCCGCCCCCATTAGCCTGGGATTGTGAACTGCGGCCAGTAGTAGCAGCAATAGGCGGAATCTGTGGATGTGGCAGGTAAACAAACAGACCTGGCTTGCCAGGGTACTTAGCCTGGCGAGCCGTGTGCCAAAGTTTGCTTACCCCGCTCCAGATCATTTTGAATTTTAATCCTATCTTCCAAAGCACTTGCCACACCTCCCAACTTGGTATCGTCCACCAACTTTATAAGCGTACTCTCTATGCCATTATCTAAATCAGAGGGCAGCAACCTATGGCACGCATGCCACCTTTGGCACACAAGCTGATTTTTGATGGCATGCGGGCCTGTCATAAACAGATAGCTAAGGGTTAATGTCTCTTTCACCTGAAACACCTGACCAGAGAACCAATCAGGAAACCGGATTTTTTCAACTTTAGGTGGAGGGAATTGGGTGTCTGAGTTCTTTTGTCTGCCTGCCTGCTTCTCTGAGCTTTGGAGAAGTACTTTCTACTTTCTAGTCTTCTGTTTCTAAGTGTAAGGACAAAGAGATCAGATAGTAAGTTCTATGGTTTCTTTTCTTTGGGTATTTGCATGAATATAAGTGCTGGAGTGCTTTGATTTGTATTCTTTTTGAATAAGGCTGTTTATTCAATATTCTTTTAAGCAATTGACCCTGTGTTGTATCATCTTAATACAGAGAGAACATTTGTATTTTTTCTTTCTTTTTATATAAAGCTTTCTTTTAAGACCTGTTGGAGTTTTTCTTTACTTCAGGGAATTTGAGTCTGTACTCACCAGGGAATTGGTGGGAGGAAGAAATCAGGGGAGAGCTGTGTGTTGGATTGCTAGCCTGATTTGGCATTTCCTCTGGGTGAAGAGGAAAGTGCTTTTGTTCCAGGATTGGGAACGGAGAGGGGGAATCACTCTGCGTAGTTTCACAGAGCTTGTGTCTGGGTATCTCTCCAGGAGCATCTGGAGGGGGGAAGGGAAAAAGGATTATTTCCCTTTGTTGTGAGACTCAAGGGATTTGGGTCTTGGGGTTCCCAGGGAAGGTTTTTCAGTGGGACCAGAGTGCCCCAAAACACTCTAATTTTTTGGGTGGTGGCAGCAGTACCAGGTCCAAGCTGGTAACTAAGCTTGGAGGTTTTCATGCTAACCCCCAAATTTTGGACGCTAAGGTCCAGAATCTGGGAATAAGGTTCTGTCATGAGTGGCAGCGGCGGGATATAGACAGAATCCAGAAGCCAGTAGGAATATTATATTTTTCTTTTCTCTGCTAAGGGCTTTTTAGCAGAGAGAAACAGTTTGGTTTTAAAAGGGAACCAGAGAGAATTTTTTTTTTCTGCTCTCTCTAGCACTTTTGTGGTTTGCATGTTAAGCGAGAAGACTGTTAAGGGTCTTTTGTCATGCAATAGCCCTCCCATTAGCAGGCAAGTACCAGCACTTATATGCATGCAAATAAAGTGGTTTTTCTGGTTTCCCTTCATTGAACATTAGCTAGAGAGAGAAAGGGAAAAAAGCACTGTTGCTAGGCAGACTTCAGGAGGCAACAGAGCCTGCAGTTCAAAAGAGAAACACCGGAGGGCACCCCAACACAAGAAAACAGGAACCATGTCTACCAGGACAAAAATGGAGGCCGAAGGCCAATTCAAAGAAGCTGAACACAGGCGACAACTGGAAATAAAACAAAAAGAGATGGAGATAAAAGAAAAGGAAGAAAGCATCAAACTGGCAGCCTTCCAAAGAGAACAGGCAGCCCAAGAGGCAGCACACAAAAGAAAACTAGAAGAAGATGCGTTGGCCCACAGAAGGAAGCAAGAAGAAGAAGAGTTGGCCCACCGCCGAGAAATGGAAAAACAACAAAAAGAGAATGAAGAAAAGGAAAAACAGAGAAAACATGAACTGGACTTGGCAAAAGCTGGGCTGCATGTGCCAGCCAACCCTAACAACCCGGCGCCAATTATTGCTCCACAGCACAGGAAATTTCCCACCTACAAGGCAGGTGATGACACCGAGGCCTTCTTGGAAAATTTTGAAAGAGCCTGTCTTGGGTACAGCATCCCCGAAGACCAGTACATGGTAGAATTAAGGCCACACCTCAGTGGACCTTTAGCAGAGGTGGCAGCTGAAATGCCCAAGCCGCAAATGAATGACTATAAACTTTTTCAAACCAAGGCCAGATACAGGATGGGGATAACCCCAGATCATGCCCGTCGGCGCTTCAGAACCCAAAAATGGAAACCAGAGGTGTCATTTCCCAAACACGCCTACTACATTGCAAAAAACTATGAGGCCTGGTTAACAGGAAACAACATTCAAACCTTGGAAGAAGTGAACCTTCTCATACAAATGGAGCAGTTCTTGGATGGTGTTCCTGAAGACATCACACGGTACATACAAGACAGAAATCCCAAAACTATCGCTGAGGCGGGGGAGATTGGAGCCAAATGGATGGAACTGGCAGAAACCAAAAAAGCTACTGTCAAGGGGAACGATTACCCCAGGGGGCACACAGACCATAAACCCTACAACCGAGGACAGCCAAAGACCCTCCATACCACCCAAGTAAAGCCACAGATACCCTACTCTTCAACCTCACCAGTCTCCAGTAACTCACCTCGGCCCAGTGACCCATCAGATGGAAGATGCTTTAAGTGTAATGAACCGGGACATATCAAGGCCAACTGTCCCAAGAACACCATGCGAGTGCAATTCATTACACCACCATCACACCAAAGATCCCCAGGCCCGGATGCCTCTCAAATACCCTTGGAGCGAAGGGAAAATTTGAGAGTGGGCGGAAAGAAGGTTACTGCGTGGAGAGACACGGGGGCACAAGTGTCAGCTATCCACCAATCCTTCGTTGACCCCAAATTCATCAACCCAAAGGCCAAAGTTACAATTTACCCCTTCATGTCACAAGCTGTAGACTTGCCTACAGCTCAACTGCCTGTCCAGTACAAAGGCTGGTCAGGAATGTGGACTTTTGCAGTCTATGACAATTATCCTATCCCCATGCTACTGGGGGAAGACTTGGCCAACCAGGTGAGGCGGGCCAAGAGAGTGGGAATGGTTACCCGTAGCCAAACCAGGCAAGCTTCCAGACCCATTCCTGTTCCTGAGCCGTCCACAGAGGCCCCGTCTGTGTTACCAGAGACCCAGACAGAGGTAGTGGACCCGGATTCCATGCCTACCACTGAAACAGGCACAGCATCTCCAGTCCCAGGCCCGGAACTGGAACAGCAACCAGCACCAGCGATTGCAACCACATCTTCAAACTCAACGCCAGAGGGCGCCAGCGAGCCAGAACTGGCAGAAACAACAGACAGCCATACCCAAAAGGCTCAGCCAGAGCCTGAAATACCCTCAGGTGCACCAGCGGAGAGCGGTTCACCAGCAACGGAAACAACCCCATCACCTACATCGCTTCCAGAGGGACCAAGCCCAAGTCCACAGTCTGAGGAAGAACTGGTGACCCCAGCCTCAAGGGAACAGTTCCAGGCTGAGCAGGAAGCAGATAGCCTTCAGAAAGCTTGGGCGGCGGCACGGAGCACCCCACCGCCTCTCAGCTCTTCAAATCGATCCCGGTTTGTTATAGACCAAGGACTTTTATACAAGGAAATTCTTTCTGGTGGACACCGGGAAGAATGGCAGCCGCAAAAACAGTTGGTGGTTCCAACTAAGTACCGGGGGAAGCTCTTAAGCTTAGCCCACGATCATCCCAGTGGCCATGCTGGGGTAAACAGAACCAAGGACCGGTTGGGGAAGTCCTTCCACTGGGAGGGGATGGGCAAGGATGTTGCCAAGTATGTCCGGTCTTGTGAGGTATGCCAAAGAGTGGGTAAGCCTCAAGACCAGGTCAAGGCCCCTCTCCAGCCACTCCCCATAATTGAGGTCCCATTTCAGCGAGTAGCTGTGGATATTCTGGGCCCTTTCCCAAAAAAGACGCCAAGAGGAAAGCAGTATGTACTGACTTTAGTAGACTTTGCTACCCGATGGCCAGAAGCAGTAGCTCTAGGCAACACCAGGGCTAACACTGTGTGCCTGGCCCTAACAGACATCTTTGCCAGGGTAGGTTGGCCCTCCGACATCCTTACAGATTCAGGGTCTAATTTCCTGGCAGGGACCATGGAAAAACTGTGGGAAACTCATGGGGTGAATCACTTGGTTGCCACCCCGTACCACCATCAAACCAATGGCCTGGTGGAAAGGTTCAATGGAACTTTGGGGGCCATGATACGAAAATTCATCAACGAATTCTCCAATAATTGGGACCTAGTGTTGCAGCAGTTGCTGTTTGCCTACAGGGCTGTACCACATCCCAGTTTAGGGTTTTCACCATTTGAACTTGTGTATGGTCACGAGGTTAAGGGGCCATTACAGTTGGTGAAGCAGCAATGGGAGGGGTTTACGCCTTCTCCAGGAACTAACATTCTGGACTTTGTAAGCAACCTACAAAGCACCCTCCGACACTCTTTAGCCCTTGCTAGAGAGAACCTAAAGGATGCTCAAGAAGAGCAAAAGGCCTGGTATGACAGACATGCCAGAGAACGTTCCTTCAAGGTAGGAGACCAGGTTATGGTCTTGAAGGCGCAACAGGCCCATAACATGGAAGCATCATGGGAAGGGCCATTCACGGTCCAAGAGCGCCTGGGAGCTGTAAACTACCTCATAGCATTTCCCAATTCCTCACTAAAGCCTAAAGTGTACCATGTTAATTTTCTCAAGCCTTTCTATTCCAGAGACTTACAGGTTTGTCAGTTTACAGTCCAGGGAGATGATGCTGAGTGGCCTGACGGTGTCTACTACGACGGGAAAAAAGACGGTGTCGTGGAAGAGGTGAACCTCTTAACCACCCTGGAACGTCTGCAGCGGCAACAAATCAAGGAACTGTGCACTAGCTTCGCCCCATTGTTCTCAGCCACCCCAGGACGGACTGAACGGGCATACCACTCCATTGATACAGGTAATGCTCATCCAATCAGAACCCCACCCTACCGAGTGTCTCCTCATGCCCAAGCTGCTATAGAACGGGAGATCCAGAACATGCTACAGATGGGTATAATCCGCTCATCTACCAGTGCATGGGCATCTCCAGTGGTTCTGGTACCCAAACCAGATGGGGAAATACGCTTCTGCGTGGACTACCGTAAGCTAAATGCTGTAACTCGTCCGGACAACTATCCAATGCCACGTACTGATGAGCTATTGGAAAAGTTGGGACGTGCCCAGTTCATCTCTACCATAGACTTAACCAAGGGGTACTGGCAAGTACCGCTAGATGAACCTGCCAAGGAGAGGTCAGCATTCGTCACCCATACGGGGGTGTATGAATTCAATGTCCTTCCTTTCGGCCTTCGAAATGCACCCGCCACCTTCCAGAGGCTGGTAGACGGTCTACTAGCTGGACTGGGAGAATTTGTAGTTGCCTACCTCGATGATGTGGCCATTTTTTCAGACTCCTGGCCCGAACACCTACTCCACCTGGAAAAGGTCTTTGAGCGCATCAGGCAGGCAGGACTAACTGTTAAGGCCAAAAAGTGTCAAATAGGCCAAAACAGAGTGACTTACCTGGGGCACCAGGTGGGTCGAGGAACCATGAACCCCCTACAGGCCAAGGTGGATGCTATCCAAAAGTGGCCTGTCCCAAGGTCAAAGAAACAGGTCCAATCCTTCTTAGGCTTGGCCGGATACTACAGGCGATTTGTACCACACTACAGCCAAATCGCTGCCCCATTGACCGACCTGACCAAAAAGACCCAGCCAAATGCCGTTAAGTGGACTGATGAGTGTCAAAAAGCCTTTACCCAACTTAAGGCAACACTCATGTCTGACCCTGTACTCAGGGCCCCGGACTTTGACAAGCCATTCCTAGTAACCACGGATGCATCTGAGCGTGGTATAGGAGCAGTACTCATGCAGGAAGCAACAGATCACAACTTCCATCCTGTCGTGTTTCTCAGCAAGAAACTGTCTGAGAGGGAAAGTCACTGGTCAGTCAGTGAAAAGGAATGCTATGCCATTGTGTACGCCCTGGAAAAGCTACGCCCATATGTTTGGGGACGGCGGTTCAAACTACAAACTGACCATGCTGCACTAAAGTGGCTTCATACTGCCAAGGGGAACAACAAGAAACTTCTTCGTTGGAGTTTAGCTCTCCAAGATTTTGATTTTGAAATTCAACACATCACAGGAGCTTCTAACAAAGTTGCTGATGCACTCTCCCGTGAGAGTTTCCCAGAATCCAGTAGTTAAAAAGTGTTCTTAAAATGTAAAAGTCTGTTGGTTATATACTTAGTAGTATATGTAAAGGTGCATGTGTTGTATTAATCTGTTTATTTTCAAGTTCTAGAAGGAAATTGCCGCCAGTGAGCTTCCCCACTGTCTGCAATTTGGGGGGCGTGTCATAAACAGATAGCTAAGGGTTAATGTCTCTTTCACCTGAAACACCTGACCAGAGAACCAATCAGGAAACCGGATTTTTTCAACTTTAGGTGGAGGGAATTGGGTGTCTGAGTTCTTTTGTCTGCCTGCCTGCTTCTCTGAGCTTTGGAGAAGTACTTTCTACTTTCTAGTCTTCTGTTTCTAAGTGTAAGGACAAAGAGATCAGATAGTAAGTTCTATGGTTTCTTTTCTTTGGGTATTTGCATGAATATAAGTGCTGGAGTGCTTTGATTTGTATTCTTTTTGAATAAGGCTGTTTATTCAATATTCTTTTAAGCAATTGACCCTGTGTTGTATCATCTTAATACAGAGAGAACATTTGTATTTTTTCTTTCTTTTTATATAAAGCTTTCTTTTAAGACCTGTTGGAGTTTTTCTTTACTTCAGGGAATTTGAGTCTGTACTCACCAGGGAATTGGTGGGAGGAAGAAATCAGGGGAGAGCTGTGTGTTGGATTGCTAGCCTGATTTGGCATTTCCTCTGGGTGAAGAGGAAAGTGCTTTTGTTCCAGGATTGGGAACGGAGAGGGGGAATCACTCTGCGTAGTTTCACAGAGCTTGTGTCTGGGTATCTCTCCAGGAGCATCTGGAGGGGGGAAGGGAAAAAGGATTATTTCCCTTTGTTGTGAGACTCAAGGGATTTGGGTCTTGGGGTTCCCAGGGAAGGTTTTTCAGTGGGACCAGAGTGCCCCAAAACACTCTAATTTTTTGGGTGGTGGCAGCAGTACCAGGTCCAAGCTGGTAACTAAGCTTGGAGGTTTTCATGCTAACCCCCAAATTTTGGACGCTAAGGTCCAGAATCTGGGAATAAGGTTATGTCAGGGCCAGGGTGAGCTGCTCAGATAACTGCCACTCTGGGGTTCCTGCTGCTGGCCCCTAACCATCCAAGGTCCCACTCAGCACCCGCTGCTGGCCTGGGGGAAGGAACCCCAGGCTGGCAGCGGGCTGAGACCCCAGCTGGCAAGGAGCCAGCAGCCCAAACCCCAGAGCGGCGGCAGGCTAAGCTGCTCAGCGCACCACCGCTCTGGAGTTTCCACCACCAGCTCCTGCCAGCTGTGGTCCCGCTGCCAGTCCCACTCAGCGCCAGCTGCTGGCCTGGGAGATGAACTGCTCAGCCCACCGCCACTCTGGGGTTCACACTGCTGGCCCCTTGCCTGCTGAGAAGGAACCCCAGGCTGGCAGTGGGCTGAGACCCCAGCTGGCAAGGAGCTGGTGGTGGAAACCCCAGAGCGGTGGTGGGCTGAGCTGCTCAGCCCGTCGCCGTTCTGGGATTTCTGCTACTGGCCCCTTTCCAGCCAGGGTCCCCGCTGCTGCAGCCCCACTCAGCACCCACTGCTGGCCTGGGGGAAGTAACTCCAGGCTGGCAACAGGTGGAGACCCCATCTGGCAGGACCTGGCAGCCGAAACCCAAGAGTAGCAGCAGGCTGAGCAGCTCAGCCCGCCGCTGCTCTGGGGTTCTGGCTGCTGGCCCCTTGCCAGCCAGGGTCTCCTCCACAGCCCCACTCACCTTGCTTCCAGTTGGAGTTCCAGCGCAGGCCCCATTCCAGATAGGGTCCAGGCTTCCAGCCCTGCTCAGTCCTGCCAGCCACCAGCTCCACTCACTTCAGCTGCTGATATGGGGTTCCAGCCGCTGACCTCCTGCCAGCCGATTATCAACTTATAACTCAGAAGCCTGTGTGTGGCTTAAAGTATCTAAATAGGTGCCACTAGACATTGGAAAACTCAGCAAGGAAAAGCAAGGGCAAGGATCACACTAAACTAATAATATCTGCATTTTAATTTAATTTTAAATAATGCTTCTGAAACATTTTGAAAACCTTGTTTACTTTACATATAACAGTGGTTTGGTTATATATTATAGACTTATAGAGAGACCTTCTAAAAAACATTAAAATGTATTACCGGCACATGAAGCCTTAAATTAGAGTGTATACATGAAGACTCGGTACACCACTGCTGAAAGGTTGCTGACTCCTGATCTAAATCATTGATGAAGCTATTGAACAGAACCTGACCCAGAACTGATCCCTGCAGGACCCCACTCTATATGCCCTTCCAGCATGACTGTGAACCTCTGATAACTACTTTCTGGGAATGATTTTCCAACCAGTTATGCGTCCACCTTATAGTAGTTCCATTTAGGTTGTATTTTTCCAGTTGTTTTTTTTATGAGAAGGTTGTGCGAGACAGTATCAAAAGCCTTACTAAAGTCAAGATATACCACATCTACTGCTTCCCCCATCATCAAGGTTTGTTACCCTGTCTGTTCATAGAATCATAGAATATTAGGGTTGGAAGGGACCTCAGGAGTTCATCTAGTCCAACCCCGTGCTCAAAGCAGGACCAATCCGCAGATTTTTACCCTAGTTCCCCAAATGGCCCCCTCAAGGATTGAACTCACAACTCTGGGTTTATCAGGCCTCAAAGAAATCTATCAGGTTGGCTTGAGAAATTTGTTCTTGACAAATCCATTCTGACTGTTATTTATCACCTGATTATCTTCTAGGTGTTTGCAAATTGATTGCTTAATTATTTGCTCCGTTATCTTTCCGGTTACAGAAATTAAGCTGTGTAATCTGTAATTTCCCAGGTTGTCCTTATTTCCCTTTTGATAGATGGGCACTATATTTGCCCTTTTCCAGTCTTCTGGAATGTCTCCCATCTTCCATGACTTTTCAAAGATAATTGCTAATGGCTCAGATGTCTTCTCAGTCAGCTCCTTGAGTATTCTAGGATGTATTTCATCAGGAAAACAGGAAGAACAGGCAAGGAACGATTTACTATGAACTAGATAACAAGGGAAATTAGGCATGTGGAGATGAAGTAAAGAGGAAGTCGAGCCATGATCCATGCATGGACTGTACATGGTGCACAGGGATTGGTTCCTGCAAAGTAACCAAACCAAGCCAAAAATGCATGATACAATGTATAGTAAATGCAATGAGATTAATGTAATATATATAAAGGGAGAAGGTTTCTGAATAACTGTGGAGCTGTGACGTACCTTGCATCCATCCTCCTTGCTTTTCAGTCTGATCAGAAAATGAATTTTCAGTGATGACAAATTTCAAGTTTCCAAATCAGATTGAAAAGCCAACATTTCAAAATTTGTTGCAAAACAAAATTCTAAAAAAAAAAATTACTTTGAGGCCAATTTAAATATTTTGTTTTGATTTCAACTTTTTATTATTTGTATTTATTTCACACACAATAAAATAAATTACAAAATAAAAAAAATATATTTCAAAACAAAAAATCAAAACCTTATATCAAACATGTCAACATTTTACAAATATTTTTTCCATTTTTTTCAAAATGAAACTTTATCAACATTGATATGATTTCATGTATTAAAAGCAGTCAAAAATGGTATTTTCTAATGGAACACAGTTTCAGTGAAAATTTTCTAACCAGTTGTAATCACAGGCTATATTGTCATATCTGTTCTCTTTTCCCATCTGATCTTACATGAATGAGCAGTGGAGTAAGTAAGCAGAGGGATTCAGAAACAAAGGGAAACACTTCAGTAAGTAGTGATAATTTGTGGTCATTTATTTTTGGAGTTCTTTTCCTGCAGCAGTTGTATGGTAAATGCTGTGAGCTCCATCAACTTAGAACACAAAGTACAAGTATAGAAAGTTAATAATTATAATAATAATAATTAATGTTCACTATAATTATTGCACTAAAAACATACCAGAAGTCTCACAGAATAGATAATAGAAGATATCACTGCCCAATAATTTACACTCCAGATTTTAGACATCATGCAGAAAGTGCAAAAGGTGAAAACAAATAACGGATAGACTGGATAGGGTTAAATAGAGTTACTTACGTACAGTCATGTCGGTGATTCTATTAGTTTCTGTACATTTAATGCATATATTTCTGGCAAATTAGTTTGAGTTGATTACTTACTGTAGGCTATGTAGATCCAGAGCCATTTAAATGAAGCAAGTATTGTTGCTTTGTTTTGCACAGAGGGCAGCATGGTACTTTATTAGTTGTCTTCTTACTACTTCACTATTACTCACCCTCACTTAAAAGATTAAGTGCCGCTTTCATTACAAATTGGAACTCCATTTCAAATGAGTCAGAGGAAAGCCATTGCAATTTGGCCCCCTGAAATTGTATTGTAGACCAGTGCTAGTAAGAGATAAAATAAGCTGAAATCTGTAAAAATGTGCACATGATCTATAAGCTCAGTATAAATTTTATAACAAAAACTCAAACCAGGCAGAACTCAAGCTCCTCCTATATCCTATGGTAAAGCTAATGTTAGTTGCAAATATAGTGCAACTAACGTAAAATAGTCTTATTTGCACTATGGTGGCACCTCAGACACTAACTGAGATCAGGGGCCCTCATAATATGTGCTGTATGAAGACATAATAAGAGACAATGCTGGCTTACAATCTGAATAGAGAAGACAGAAAAAGGAGGTGGGTGAAACCGACGCAGGGAGTTTATATGTCTTTCCCAAGGTCACACAGTAGATCAGTGACAAAGTCAGGAATAGAATCCAGGTCTCCTGATTCCCTGTCCAATGCCATATTAACTGGGCAACACTGCCTCTGATAATGTTCAATGATACCATATGATAAATGTGTAAGAGAAATGGACAAGCAACTGAAATATAAACAGGATTTTTGAATAGTATACATTTTTACTGCAGCATCAAACAGTAACTGGAATTGGAGCTGGATGATTCTTTTTTCTCTAGTGAATAGAGTATTCCTCAAAAATACAGTTTAGAATTGACCAAACCTTTTCATGTATTTGGGTGGAACTGACAAACAGTTTCTGTCTCCCCAAAAGGGTGGGGGGAACAGATTCTGAAAAAGTTAGAACATTTAAAAAATGATACGTTTTGACTTTTCATTTTGAAATAGTGTTTTGTTTTGAAATGTAGCTAGATTTAACTGAAGCAAAAACAAAAATGAAAACAAAACAAAAAATCCTACTTCCCCCTCCCAAAAAAGGCACAAAATTCTCCCACCACCACCACCCAAAACCCTCAAACATCTTGTTTTGGGATGAACGTAACATTTTTTCATTAAACATGAACTTTGATTTTTCATTTCAGCAAGAGAAACTGAAACTTATTGTTTCAGGTCAACTTGAAGTGAATATTTTCCAGATTTTTGTTTTGTTTTGTTTGGCCACCATTGTCTGGCTATACTGAAAGAAGGACTGGACACATTTGACGTGGGCTTAATTAGGCCACAAATGTATTATTAGATGTCTGGGATTACCTGGCAGATAATAGTGTACAGTTCAGTAACCCCATTTTTATTCCGTAATTACCCAGGGGGCTTTTACCAGCTCCTCCTCTTTTTCCATCCACGTCCCTCCAGCAACTCCATTGCCAGGACTTTACCATCCACACCCCTTGTAGGAGAGTTAAAGTGGGCTATAAGAATGGGGGTGTTGGCTCCCTGCCAGACTAATCATAGGAGTCCCAAGCCACCCCTCATTTGTTTCTTTAATGAGCACCTCTTTTTAAGTACTTTTCCAAGCCATTTATCCAGTCACTGTATACCTTTCCTATGGAGTACCTGTACTGGACATCCACCCTACACTTAAATAATGAGTTGCAACACATGGCCTACCACCACCCTTCATGCCATGCATGAACAGAGCCCCTCCTGAACCCGCTGTGTGGAAGGCAAAAAATCTCCAAGAGCACCCAAGCCAATATGGTGGTAAGGGAAAAATTCCTTCCCAACTCCTCTAAAATGGGGGCGGCTAGCGTAATGCCCACAACATGTCTTGACCAAACCTGGTATTTTACCACATAAAGGGGAGGGAGGATGGGTCCTGCTTCAGACTGCTCCATATAAAAGGGAGCTTCAAGCCCAAGAGTGCCCGTTTTAGACCCTGCATCCCTAGGGGTCGAGTCAGAGACCACACTGTACCCTTTTGCAAGAGTTTTCATCTCCTCTTTCATCCATAAAGAACTGTTCCCTTCATTTGGCCAGCCAGTCAAACACCCCCCTGCTTAAAGATGCAGCGCAGTGAAACTGGGGCGAGGGAGACAAGTATTCACTCAGATCTAACTGGAATATCATATTTAGGCATGGTTTTCCATTTAGCTTCTCTTTTCCTAAGACATTCTTATGTGACAATCTATCTTCTCCCACAATGCAAGGCCATTAAATATAAATGGCATTTTAAAATCAGATACAAGATTACAACCAATAGCAGAAAATTCTAATCGTAAATGATCTGAAGCAGCTTGTCTATTGGATATGGGTATATTTTAGCTTGGCAGATTAGATTTAATGGTGAATGTTGGTAGATGTCAATTTTACTATACACATAGAAACTGTTTAAAAATATTTCCATAGATGATATTCAATATTCACAATTAGGCAAAGCAAAAAAAACCGCTGCTTGAGACCATATTAGATTTCGATTTATAGGTATTTATTTGAACATTTTTGACATGTGATATGGACAATTTGTGATTTAATATTTTGATTTCAACACTTACTGTCATTAAATAATTAGTGTCTGCTCCATTATTTCTTGCATCTGTGAAAATGTGAAGCTGATACAAATCCAAAAACATGCATAAAATAAACATCAATATTAGGCATCAAAATTGTATATATAAAAAAAATTCTGCCAAGCCTAGAAGTATGTGCCTCAGCCCAAACGAAAGAAGGCTTTTGAACATCCCTACTTTTTTACCTCCCTCTTGAGAATCTCAAAAGAGCTAAAGATGGAAGCAACCACTGAGTCTCTTTTTGCTGTACTTGTCCTCATGCCATTATGGATAAACTACTCATTTCAGTGCTTATGTGAATGTCATAATCCACACAGAGTACATTTCTGAGATTGGTGTCACAGGGCTGCAAACTAAAGGGGAAGTGAGGGTCAGGAAGGCAGGAATCCAAGAATAGAAACAGAGGGAACAAACATTATCTTCTAAATTTAATACATGTTGTACATGTTCACTTCATTATATGACAAGAGACATGGGGGGGTATTGGGGGGACATTTTTGTTTGCTAAATTTATCTTTTCTGCCCCTAACAACCTTTGCAAGTTTCTCACCAAAATTTAAAAGTTAGCTTCTGTCTTTGAATAAACATTTTGAGGTATTTGGCAAGACTTCACAGTAGATGTCCTGAAAAAGTATCTGCACAAACAAAAACTTCTCCTCCAATAATTTTCACATTTCAAAGGAAGCTCCATAAGATCCCAACAGGGAACTGGGGTTTTCAAAATATAAAGCAAGCTCTCTCACTGATATTTCTTTTCCAAAAACAATAGCTGCATATTTTGATCACGTAAACAAAGTGCAATGACTGATCTATTCAAAGGTGAACTTTCCCAGTAGAGAGTCTAGAATGTCAATTAGATCATGAATATTCATATATGTATAGTCGTGCCATCTGTCAATAAAATGTAGAAAATGTAAAAAAGAAACTGAACAATTTGGTTCTAAAATATATTCGAGAGGCTGGGAGATAGGTCTGAGAAATGCATGAGGGTGTTTCATGGTGTTCTGCCAACCTCAACAGGTTCTTGGATCTCTCTGCTGTTTGTCATCTTTGGTATTATTTCAGTGTTGATCCCTGAAGCAAACTGTTGGGATTTTATACAGTATTTCAAATTTCTTTCTTGAGTGCAGCTGAGTATTTTAGAGTAAAATTTTCAAAAAGGGCCTAGATGATTTAGGAGACTCAATCCCATTCTCAAAAATGATTTCAGGATTTAGGAGCCCATGTCTTATTAATAGTCAATTGGATTGAGTCTCCTAAATGCCTAATTCACTTTTGAAAATGTGATTTAATCTCCTCAATAAAACACTTTTGAAAATGCTATCTTTAATTCTTAAAGCATTTATTTATTTTATTTTTGTATTGTTCCAATGACTAATTGGTTTTGGTTCTTCACTGAAGTTGAACTCCTTCGGTGTGCTCATTCATACTACTACATCTATGTTAACAGTTGCACAGGTGTAACTGAAGGGAGAATATGACCTTCATTATATAAAGGGGTTATGAGGACTTGTGCACAATATTGAAAACCTGTAATCAGATTGGGTTTCCAAAGAGGGTATCCACTTCTCCTGAATTAATATGGATAGTTCCATTTCTGAGATCTGATGGAATTGATTGGAAGGATATGAGCTTCTGAATCTCAGAAGAAAAAAAATCACTCCATGACAAGTCACTTGCTGTTACTACCCTATGTCTATCTTTATCTGTTTGGGGAAATGGCAGACACAAAGAGTAAATTCAAATGAAATGATAAGACTTTAAATCATGATAGGCTCAAAGATTGAGTAATCAGTGACCTGACTTGGTGGTTTAGATAACAATGTCCATCCATATATGTAGGCCCACATTGTGAGGAAACCCTGTCAGACAATTCAGGAGCTATTTAAAAAGGCACGTGCTACACTCTGGGGGACTCAAGTTCTTATCAGCTCTTCTCTGTCTGGGGAGCAGGATAAGGAAAAGGAAGAGATAAGTCCATACTCCCACCTTGCACTGGCCCAAAAAAACTAAGGTCAGCCTGAAAATACATCTCCTCCTTCCATCTGCAAGGAGTCACAGCTTTGGTGAATCGCTGTCAGCCCCAGGTGGCAGAGCTCCTACTGTCAGCTAAAATCTTTTTAAAATATGTAGTATCTTGTTGGCCCACACATGGCTGTGCTTAGGTTTATGTGGCCCTCCTGTGTAATAAGGGCACCACTGGAATAAGTGGCAATGGTACTTTCAGTAAAATTTAGTAATATATGTCTTTATTTGTTCACAAAATGTAAAAACTAAAGATTCTCTGTAAAGCCCTCAAATTCTGTGTATTTCTGTTACAAATGGATTACTAGGATCCCTGCTGATGACATACCCTGGTGTAAGAAAGAGTAGAATCATGTCCTCTATCTATTAGTAAATACATTCTTCTGTTATAATCCTGTCTGCATGTAACATGTAATTGATTTGTCCCTTTGGCTGTGATACTAAGATATAAAGAGTTTACTATGAAACCAAACAAATCAGCATATAATTCAAGTTACATACATAGATCTTCTCTTGTGTGAAGCCCAAAAATTTAACAGGGTAATTGATATAACTGGATTTTAGCTGGTAAACACTAGCAAAAAGGTAAACATTTCTATTGGGTAGAATTTTAATTTACTATGGAACTTTCCCTTCTTTTATATGCCACTCAATTCTTCTACCCTGGCAAAGAAGCAACATTTCTAGAGGGCTTGAAAAGCCCTTTAAATGATTGATGGAGAATAAATCTGATCCTGGATCTGCTTTTTTTGCAAAACTAATACAAGTTATTTAAGAATTGTCTATTGGAAAAAGCAAAGATCTGCAACAATATGTCAGCTAAGAAAAATGTAAAACAAGCCCCAAGGATGTTTAACAAGCAATGGGTAATAGTAAGTGACTTGCATATAAGTTTGGGCTAAAGAATATAAGCATAGTATTTTATTGCCAGTTTCTTGCCTTAGAGAGAGAGACTTTTAACAGAAATGAGTTTGCTATTGTGGATTTAGGACCTGAAAGAGCCAAAAAAAGTCAATAGGAGTTTCCCCCTCCCACTTTTTAGAGTAATATTATTCTTAACTTTCTTAAAATATGGGCAAGAACTAAAGCAGATGTGCATTATTAAGAGTATACAGTTTCCTGTGCCTCACTCCATTTATGCACCCATATCAAAGCAGGTTATCTTAAAGAGAGTCTAACTTAAAAATTGGCCATCCAGACACTGTTACCCCAAATCAGATTTCATCATCTGTGATGATAATTCAAAGACAATTAAGTTACTGATCAAAGCTGAAAAGAGTCATGAACATGTCAGCTAAGCTGCAAGCAAAAGGGAAGGGGAAATCCATGTTTGCCATCAAGGACTCTCTCACTGTCTTTCTCAGAAATTTACTCTGTGGAATCTTCATTCTAGGAAATGGAAAGTTTTATGTTACAGGGAAATCTTGATGAAAACACAAATGAAAATCTGCGAAAGCTCTCCAAGGGAGTAAAATAGGAGAGAATATAAATTTAGAAAGAATCTTCCTGCTTCCATGAAACTTAAAGGTAACTAAATAAAATACGTCTATTTCTTATTTTTATTCTTTTTAACTAAAAGAAATTATAACATTAATATTACATTATGTTATTGGCGTTTTTTGGCTTGCACTTTGTGGAGCTAAGGTTTTAGTCTGATCTTATATGAATCAGTTAGAGATGGTGAATTAATTTTGCCTTTTTCAAACTCTCTGAAACATTCTAGATTTGAAAGCCCAACTCAGACTTGAGCATTATTGAGTTTACATTGCAATTTAAGAGAAATTGTGAAAAAGTACTTAAGAAAAAGGAGAGAAACAAATAGAGAGAAAATATAGGCTAAAAAATAGAGGGGGAAAACAAATAGAGATTATTAAAAAGCGAGTAGTGAAAGGGAAAAAATAGGAAACATGGAAAATAATGGAAAATGTGTACTCAATATAAGGTATCTTTGAGAGATCAGAGATCTGTCTGATTCAAACTGTGTCAGCCTAGATGCCTTAGATATCAGAACCAGTTCCACAGGCTTCCTGAGATTTCAGTTATTAAGACATATTCCTCCAATTAAAGTAAATGGGAGTTATTCAGAGGCTGCTAAGGGAAAATTGGGTGCATTTAATTCATTCACATCTTCTCTCTGTACTCTCAATGACTATTGTGCAGATGAATACATGGAAGGTACATAGAATATATGAGATGTTTGCATTAGCAGTATAGAGGGTAAAATCGCTTTTGTAGCTATGTGTGTGGAGCATGACATGCCCTTTACCTGTGCTTTTGCTTTATATAGTACATCAGAAAATGCTGTATAGATCAATATAGTGCATAAAAGAGGAGTTCCCAAACTTTTTGTCTGCATGACCCCATTTTAGACTTACTGTTCCCTATGATCCCAGATTATAACAAAGCAACATAGCAACCAAGGAGTTTACACATTGAGTGTGTTATTTAATGCTTTCAGATGTGACAAATGACCTTGCGTGTTGTGTCATAGCTTCTTAAAGTCTGGCAGCATGGAGAAATTGCACATCTAATCTGCAATGTGATATCCATGTTAGATCAAAACTGAGATAAGATGAACACAAGTGCACAGAATCCAGATTCACACAAATATGTGCCCACAAATGGCACCATCAGTTTAAACAGAGAACCAGAAAGAATGTTGAGCATATGTTCCTCGCAAGAATTGATCACAGGAAATTTCATTGAGCTGTTTGATTTCAGCTGCTGGCAAATTCATGGCATCAGACTTGCATTATAAGGGTTTTTGCACTCAATCATACTTTCTCTTGTCCAAGTTGGAGACAAAGGATGCAAAGTGTTTCTCAATCTGGCAGAAATGCTCAGCTATCACCTGTGTAGGAGGTTGAATAATTTCATTGTCAGCCAGGAACTTGCAAAGCTGTGGGAAGGATTCATAGTTTGTCTTCAATAGATTATTGTTCCAGAAAACAATTTTCTTCATTAATCCTGTGATTTGATCACTCAGCTGAAGGATGTGTGTATTCTTTCCTTGCAGACCTGTACTCAATTTATTTAGTTTCCCAACTATATCTCTGACATAGGCAAGAAGGCATATCTTCCTTAGTTCATATAAAAAATGAATTCACTTTCTTTGCATTCCATTGCATAGGCACATACCTTGTCTCTGTTAAATTAAATAATCATCCCAGTAGTTTTCCTTTTGAGACACAAGCCTCAGTCTAGAACATGAACATGTCAAGATTGGACCCCATGTCTTTAAACAGTTTTGCAAACAGATGTGTGTGAAGGAGCTGAGTCTTGATGTAGTTCACAATAGATGAAAACCACTGCAAAACTTCGCCTAGCTCTGGACTCAGAGATTTGGATGCCAGATGTTCTCTGTGAATCATACAGTGGGTCCACATAGCAAATAGAGCTACTTTCTTTACCAAGGTACAAAGACCTGCTTTCTGGTGTGTCAAAGACAGAGCTCTAGCTGTGCAAAAGACCACCATGTGATCACATGGGTTATTTTTGTCTTGCATGTAGCCATGTATCACACCAAACATTCCTTATACCACCATGTGTCCAAAAAGGGGAGAAGAACAAAATACCTTTGAGACCTGCACCCTCCCTTTGTATTTCATAAAAGCAAAATAATGTACATCACACCCCTCACTGTTCACATCAACTTGAAGATCAAAAGCATCCATGTTTTTCAGATACTCCACCAGTGTATTTTCCTGAGCTGCTTCTATCCTTCACTTCTCTGTTTTGTGGCTTTGATCGGCAATAAATCAGAAACAGGAATTCACTATTAAGCAGATGACAACAGGACTTGGGAAGGCCCTGTGAGGTGATAATAGAGCAGCAGTACAAAGACAATGTCTTACAATGATTCATTATTGAGTGCCAACTGAGTACTCAGGGTAGCATAAAAGAAGTTGGTAACCCTACCTTAAGGAGCTTACAAACCACTGCAGATTACCACCTCAATAAAGGCTAGCACACGCGCCTTCCAGCTCAGCCAGAGAGGATGCTCTGTTGATAAGGTTGTTGCCCTGAGATAAGGAACTTTTGGATTCAAATATCTCAGATAGATGCTTGCGGAGCTGGATGGGGCAAATGGCAAAGTGGAGTCAATATAGCCAGCTTGTCTGGACATACTCCGCAAACACCACACCAGGAGGCTGTCATTTTGATTTCAAAATGCCAGCATCCATGCAGAGTGACCTTGCATGCACCTATGTTAGAAGTCATGTCATAAACAGATAGTTAAGGGTTAATGTCTGTTTCACCTGTAAAGGGTTAACAAACAGTGACCTGCAAACCTGACCAGAGGACCAATCAGGAGACAAGATACTTTAAAATCTCGGTGGAGGGAAGCCTTTGTTTATGTTCTTTGTTCTTTGTGTGTGTTCTCTCTGGGATCTGAGAGGGACCAGAGGTGCTACAGGCTCTAAATTTCTATTCAAGTAGTAAGTGCAAGTAGAAAGGTGGTTTAGTCTTTTTAATTGGTTTTCTTTATTTGCAAATGTGTATCTGGCTGGTAGAATTCTAATGTGTATTTGGCTGAAAGTATTTTAAATTGTATTTCTGTTGGAGGAGGCTTTTTCTCCAGTTTCTAAAAGCTGACAGACCCTGTAACTTTTACCATCTAAATTGCAGGGAGGGAGTCTGCACTCACCAGGGAATTGGTGGGAGGAAGGAGAGAAGGGGGAAAGGTGAATTTCCTCTCTGTTTTAAGATTCAAGGAGTTGAATCACAGGGATCTCCCAGTGTTACCCAGGGAGGGGAGAATCTGGGAGGAAGAAAGGAGGGGGGAATGGTTTATTTCCCTTTGTTGTGAGACTCAAGGGGTTTTGGGTCTTGGGGTCCCCAGGGAAGGTTTTGTGGGCCAGAAAGTGCCCCGAAACACTATATTTTTGGGTGGTGGCAGCTCTATCATTTCTAAGCTAGTAATTAAGCTTAGGGAGGTTCATGCTGGTACCCCATCTTTTGGACGCTAAGGTTCAGAGTGGGGGTTCATACCATGACAACAGGAGTTTATAAGATTGAGAAGTTAAATTCCGTCTCATTGACTCTTTCTGCAAAATGTAACATTCCACTTGCCCAGGAGCCATAATTGTCATTTTTTAACAATTTGCTGACATTGGTTCACACCTTGGAATTTGCAAATCTGAAGTGGAATGTGACCAACTGAATGATGAGTTCTGTAAATTTGTTGATATAAAAGGAGCACTCTGGAAATGAATCTTTAATACTTCTCAGTTATGAGCTGATATTTTATTAGTTCATCAAGAGAAGTCAAATTTATATTATAGAAATTGATGCTGACAATTCTTCCCTCTTCTACTCAAACATTGAGTTAGAGAGGGCATTTATTGCAGTACAGACCACAAGACAGAGTTATGCCAGATTTGTAGCCAGTATGGGAAAATAAGTAAAAGAGGCTTCTGCAGAGAAAGCACATCTTACATTGAAATGAGCAGATCTGATGCTGTTCCAAAACTCTGGATGTTTGGCAATCCTGGAGTATTCTTTTCTAGATGATCTACCTATAAATCAGTGGACACTAGCAACTTGATTTTTATCATTCTTGTAAGCACCAGTTGGGCATTGTTCTTATATGAACTCTTGAGTAAGTGAAGTTTAAGGTGATGAAAATGACGTGGAAGTGTTAGATCCCCAAAGTCTGGAGAATACCCAGATAACAGAGGTTAGAATACATTATAGTAGGTTTGCACTTCACAATCAGGTCTGAATATGAATCCGTCTGTGGGGTTTTTTGGGGCGGTGCGATGGGAGGGGTCTGCAAAGTTTTCAGGAAATACATAGATGCTTGATTCATTTGGGCCTTAATATGAATTAGATCCCAATAATAAGCCAAACATTAAAAAGAATAAAAAAGAGACTGGATAATCTTGCAAACAATTTCCTGAATCACAATTTAATGTTGTTGTCTTTTCCATGGAACAACTAAAGTCATTCAGCAAAATGCCTCTTCAGATTTTTACTTTGCATCTCCAAAATACCTTTACTTGTGTGAGCACTGAAGAATGAGGTTAGTTGAAATGTTCACACATAATTTCTGTTGCTGTATATCCGCTTCAACTATTCATCCAATCCTCTGTCAATCCTCTGTCATCTACTATTTGGTTGCCTCTGCTAGCTGTCAGGGAGTTTTCTACATCTTACATCAGCAAGTGGGTATAGTCACAATAAAAAACTATTATTAAAGTGTCTGGGAATTGTAGTACATTCTTCTTTGGGCAGCTACTTTTGCTGCAGATGATTGGATGATAGTTGATTGGACAGACAAAAGTAGGAATCAGTGGTGGTGAAGGCACAAGCCCCTGAGTATGACACAAGGTCCTGTATATATTGGAATCAAAGCATTTGCACTGGTGTAATTCAGGAAAGGATTTGGTCAATAATATTTAATATAATGCATGTCCCAGAAACAAGGAAAATTTGAAGGTCAGAAGGTTCAGGGGGACCAGAAGGGTTATTTGTAAGGGAGGGAAAGCTGGTTGGTTGTGTCAGGCTTACAAAAAGTGGGTTTCACGTTGTCTTTTTGTGAAGCAGAGAGTGGGAGCAGTTCACGTTATTCATATCCATGTATTCATATCCATGTATTGAAATTGACTCCAAAGAACAGAATGAATATGAATATGATATTAGTCTCAATGCATAACCACTATGTGGTATATCATGTCTTGCCCATCACCGATTATAGCTGACAAACAAATATAGTATAAATAAATTAATGATGTGTCTGTCCGAGAAATGTTATGGTACATTTGTTCTGAGGTAAATCAGAGTAAGAACTGGGAACTTAAAATTAATGCACACCAATAAACAACAAGAAGTAAACACATCAAAGAATTTGTAATCATGTTTTTTAATATACTGCAGCTTATATAAAACACTCTGCAATCTACATCTAATTTTACACTTCATTTTAAATGCAATATATTAACTTTCATTTTCAGCAATCTCTGGTACTGAAAGAACATTGAGAAACATATTGAAAATTAACATAATTATATCAAGAATTCCCAGTAGCCACAAGTATTAGTACTCAAATTACATTATGCATATGCAAAGCAAGTACTTCTATTGTAGGTCATTTGTCACTGGTATCAAGAGTTGCAAGATTCTACTGTGTAAACTAGTGAAAGATGAACTTTAAACGGTTCGGAGGTTTGGTTTTGTTCAGGTGTGCATCCAAATTTCCAAATGCTTACCTGAATGTAACCAAACATTGGGAAGCTGTTCCTCTCTGACCACCATCTTTCTAAAAGTCATAAGACTAGCTTTTTCTCTTCCTGTGAAGTTGCCCTGGATTCAGGTTCGGCTTCAGGCACCAGGGCAGCAAGTTGGTGCTTGGGGTGGTCCATGGAATGGGGCGGCACATCCAGGTCTTCAGTAGCAATTCGTCAGCAAGTCTCGGACGGAAGGACCGGCCACCAAATTTCCACTGTGCCTGGATTCCAGCTCCCTTTTCTCTAACTCCGAACTTACACTCTCTGTGGTTCCTCTCTACTTTATCTATCTTTAGAGATAGCTAGAAGGAGTAGTAAATCTTGCAGTCTCTCTACTGTGCCCTAAGACTTCTGCTCTATCAGATTTTTGGCCAATTTCTCTGCTAGTTAAATTGCCTAGTGCATTGTGCTTCTCAGACTGGCAAGCACAAGGGTGCTGGAAAATATGGAAGAAATACCATTAAGGCTCTAAAGAAAATTGCCATACCTTCTGGCGCCACAACTAATCTTCCAAGAAGCAGTGGTTAGTAGTGTTGTGAGGGCCTTGAGATTCTGCAGAAGGAGGAATCAGGAGCTTTGGAGAACTTATGTTGACCCTATGGATATTTAATGGAGCTATCAGCATGTACTGTTGTTCAAGGTGCACAGAATCTTAAAATTACTCCAGGGCTGATTGACAGCAGCTAAGATCAGCCTAATCCCTAGGGTAGATTTGTCAATTGCTCTGGTGTTATCCTCCAGAGGTCTGCTGGGGGAATTTAGACACAAGCATAGGCCCCTGGACAGGGAGTGGGATTTGAAAACCATATGGCTGCTATGCAGATGTCTCTGTGAAGCTTTCATTCCCCTTCAGGGCTCATGGGGTTAAGCCAGGACATGGAGCTCCCGCCAGCTCCATGCTACAGAATGTGACAGGGTCAGGATTCAAACCAAGGAAAACAGCTGTTCCCCATGTGCTCTAGCTGGTTTCCTATGGGTTAACACTAACACACCTGAACTTTGTGGTGAATGATAAAGCAAATATGCACAGGTTGGCAATTTAGAATAGTGCATTTTCAGTTCAAAACTCAAAATGAAGGTGGCATTTATAAATGCTATCATATTCATATTTATGAAATAATTAGAGAATGTAGCTACATTCTTTAATAATTTATGATAAAACATGTTAGAAAATGCATTATTCATACATGTCTACCAGATTATGTCATCAAAAGCTGTTATACAGCACACTATAAAAGGTGGTGTCATTTAAACCATGCACAGTGTGTTCATACATGAAATTTCATGTTAAGTATCAGGCAAGCTATAAGCTGCTATGATGCTTAATATTAAGGAATTTTTTTAACCATGTTTGGAGGTATCATCTTAAGATAAAGTGTAATTAGATTTTCTTCTGGTATTTTTTTCATTACAATTTCAGTTTTCCACAAAAAAATGTTTCTTTGCTGTATGGAGTTCAATTTTCCAGTGCCACTTATGGTTGTTCCTAACACCTAGAGCTAGACATGGGTGAGAAATTGTTTTCCCCATCCTCAAGAATTGTTGAGATTTTGAAAAAAAAAATCCCACTCAAGTCAGGACAAAAAGACAAAATCTCATTTTTTCCCCCATAATTAAAAATCCAATTGGATCTATTTAAACATTTTATTGTAATAATTTCAAAATATTTCATCATGACTTTTATTTTATTACATTTGACTATTTTTACTATAATAAATTAATTTACATTTCAAAATGAAAAATTGCTTCAAACCAAAACAGGAATTTTTGTTTTGCATCATATCTATATTTTTAATTTTGAAATGGAAAATTCATCAAAAGGGACCATTTCCCCTGAAACTCAATTTTGATGAACAGGCATTTTCCGACCAAAAACCCCACAACAAAGTAAAATGTTTTGTCAAAAAATTCTTGCTCAGCTCTACTTAGGACCTGCTTCTACAGTACTTATTCACAGGAGTATTCCAAATGAAGTTATAATTATGCAACATAGAAAATGATGCTACATCCTAGAGATACCAGCTGGCTCAGGTGATATCTTTTTATTGGACCAACCTCTGTTGGTGAGAGAAACAAGTAGTTAAGGTTACACAGAGCTCCTCTTTAGGGAGAAGTTGGTCCTCACTCTCATTGTCTCTGTAATATCCTGGGACTGACATGGCTAAAACTGCACTTCATACTTCAAAAATACTGTTTATATCCATCATCAGTCATTTCTCTTATTTCTTCTTAAAGCATGGTGAAACTCTCAGGAGTACTGATACCGGTGTGGAAAACATGATCTGATATTTTAAAGACTGTTTTATAAGTTTCTGGCATCCAGAGAATGAGGGATGGAAGAATACAGGTTGTCTTTCCACAGTCCCTTGGTGGAAGCAGCTACTGACAACAAAGATTATAGACTCAAAGTCTTTAAGGCCAAAAGAGACCATCATGCTCATGTAGTCTGACCTCCTGCACGTTTCTGGCCACAGAATCTCACCCACCCCACCAGTAATAGACTCCTAACCTCTGGCTGAGTTACTGAAGTCCTCAAATAATGATTTAAAGACTTAAAGTTACAGAAAGTCCACCATTTACTCTAGTTTAACCCAGCAAATGACCAGTGCCCCATGCTGCAGAGAAAGTTAACTCCTACCCTCAGATGTTTCTTTCCTTCCCGACCTAAAAATGGTGAACAATTAGATCCTAAGCATGTTGGCCACACCCACCATCCAGACATCTCCCATTTTAGTGCCCCAGCCATTGGGGATATTTTCTAGTAGAAGTCACACATGGGCCACATGCCATTGTAGGAAATCTCATCATACAATCCTCTCCATAAAATCATCAAGCTCAGTCTTGAAATCAGTTAGGCTTTTTGCTCCCATTGCTCCCCTTTGAAGGCTGTTCTAGGACTTCACTCCTCTGATGGTTAGAAATCTTCATCTAATTTCAAGCCTAAGCTTATTAAGGGCCAGTTTATTCATAGATTAATAGATTCATAGACTTTAGGACTGGAAGGGACCTCGAGAGGTCATCGAGTCCAGTCCCCTGCCCTCATGGCAGGACCAAATACCGTCTAGACCATCCCTGATAGACATTTATCTAACCTACTCTTAAAAATCTCCAGAGATGGAGATTCCACAACCTCCCTAGGCAATTTATTCCAGTGTTCAACCACCCTGACAGTTAGGAACTTTTTCCTAATGTCCAACCTAAATCTCCCTTGCTGCAGTTTAAGCCCATTCCTCTTGTTCTATCATTAGAGGCTAAAGTGACAAGTTTTCTCCCTCCTCCTGATGACACCCTTTTAGATACCTGAAAACTGCTATCATGTCCCCTCTCAGTATTCTCTTTTCCAAACTAAACAAACCCAATCCTTTCAGCCTTCCTTCATAGGTCATGTTCTCAAGACCTTTAATCATTCTTGTTGCTCTTCTCTGGACCCTCTCCAATTTCTCCACATCTTTACTGAAATTTGGTGCCCAGAACTGGACACAATAGTCCAGTTGAGGCTTAATCAGCACGGAATAGAGCGGAAGAATTACTTTTTGTGTCTTGTTTACAATACTCCTGCTAATACATCCCAGAATGATGTTTGCTTTTTTTGCAACAGCCTTACATTGTTGACTCATTTAGCTTGTGATCCACTATAACCCCCAGATCCCTTTCCGCTGCACTCCTTCCTAGACAGTCTCTTCCCATTCTGTATGTGTGAAACTGATTCTTCCTTCTTAAGTGGAGCACTTTGCATTTGTCTTTATTGAACTTCATCCGGTTTACCTCAGACCATTTCTCCAATTTGTTCAGATCATTTTGAATTTTGACCCTGTCCTCCAAAGCAGTTGCAATCCCTCCCAGTTTGGTATCGTCTGCAAACTTAATAAGCATACTTTCTATGCTAACATCTAAGTCGTTGATGAAGATATTGAACAGAACCGCTCCCAAAACAGACCCCTGCGGAACCCCACTTGTTATACCTTTCCAGCAGGATTGGGAGCCATTAATAACTACTCTCTGAATATGGTTACCCAGCCATTTATGCACCCACCTTATAGTAGCCCCATCTAAATTGTATTTGCCTAGTTTATCGATAAGGATATCGTGCGAAACCGTATAAAATGCCTTACTAAAGTCTAGGTATACCACATCCACTGCTTCTCCCTTATCCACAAGACTCGTTATCTTATCAAAGAAAGCTATCAGATTGGTTTGACATGATTTGTTCTTTACAAATCCATGCTGGCTATTCCCTATCACTTTACCACCTTCCAAGTGTTTGCAGATGATTTCTTTAATTACTTGCTCCATTATCTTCCCTGGCACAGAAGTTAAACTAACTGGTCTGTAGTTTCCTGGGTTGTTTTAATTTCCCTTTTTATAGATGGGCACTATATTTGCCCTTTTCCAGTCTTCTGGAATCTCTCCCGTCTCCCATGACTTTCCAAAGATAATATCTTGAGGCTCAGATACCTCCTCTATTAACTCCTTGAGTATTCTAGGATGCATTTCATCAGGCCCTGGTGACTTGCAGGCATCTAACTTTTCTATGTGATTTTTAAATTGCTCTTTTTTAATTTTCTTTTCTAAACCTACCCCCTTCCCATAAGCATTCACTATGTTAGACATTCCTTCAGACTTCTCAGTGAAGACCGAAACAAAGACGTCATTAAGCATCTCCATTTGTTATATCTATTTGTTCTTGTATTAACATTGACACTTAACTTAAATAACTCCTCTCTCACTCTCTAATATTTATCCCTCTGATGTATTTATGGAGTTCATTTCTCAATTACTGTATCTTCTCTTAGATAATTTTCCTCCTGTTCAACGTTAGAATCAGGCTCAGAGATTACATGAGCATCTCCCAACTGTCTCCTCCAAATTCCTAGTTTAAATATCTTTTAATCAGTTGTACCAATCTGCATCAGATAAATCTATTTCCCTTCCTATTCAGGTGGTCTATCCCATGAGAACAGTCCTCTGTCCATGAATGCCACAGAGTGCTCAAATACCCAAAAGCCCTTCTTATAGCACCACTTCCTGAACCATCTGTTGATCATTTTTGGTTATAAAAGTCATTTTCTTTTTTTGCTTCTGAGGCTGCTAAGGGTAACATAGGAAATTAACTCACTTACTTAAATAAATGTCTGACCAAAGCAACAGTTGCCTAGTATGAAAACATTCTTATTGATGATTTGCTTATCCTTGCTAATCCCCAGCAGGTGTTTGAAAAATGAAAATGGCATAATAATATAACACTGATATTAATTTTGCAAGGACTAGCACAGCATGACTCTTAGTCCCATGTAGGCTCCAGATATTCTTCTAATTCATCACCTAGTGCATCAGGAGGCTTCTTCCTAAATCTATCTAAAAGAAAAGAATGTTTTGACCTATGCAATCTAAATTACATTGTTAGTGAGCTGTATCTCTCTCTTTCTCATTTTATCCTTACATTTCTAGTATTACCATACTGTTATTATCCAAACTTTTAGGACACAAATGGGAATCCATGTGGCAGTTTATTACTTTTTTTTTACTAATTGGTGTTCTAATTTTAGTAATCAGATTTCTCTTATGTTTTAAAATATGTTTTTATTTATAGACTTTTAAAAATTGCAAACCACCAGCAAAGAAGTCTAACACAATTGTTAGTGGTCATAACAAAAAATAAATAAAAATCAAATAACAAAAGAAACAACATTGACAATTAGGGCTAGATCCATAAGGGGGACTTAGGGCTGCAATGCTCACTCCATTAGTTGGGATACCTGGCAGTTGGGAGATCTGGGTTCAAGTATCTGCTCTACATCATACAGAGTGGGGATTTGAAGCCAGGTCACCCATGATTTGGCTAAAAGTTATAAGCAGGTGAGAAAGAGTACTACAATCAACGCTTCCTCCAGCTGTGATATGTGTAGAGCCAGATCTGTTAGGGGTGCTCTGAGAGACCATCTATACCTAAATGATGGTGCCTAAAACCCCCCTCCCCTTGTGAATCTAGCTCTAAATTACAGGAATTGTTGTCAGAAGCTATTCAAATACATTCAAAGGTTCCAGTTGCAAGGAAAATCCATAGAGGTTATAAGATTCTTAAAAAAGGCCTCTTTACTAAACATCAAAGGTACTGGATTTTCTTTTTTCAGTTGCAAAATCTTTATCAGAACCTAGTATCTGAGGTGCAGATGCTGATGAAACTATATATGATATATATAGTTTATATATATATAAACTAACATTGCACATCTAATCTATCTATCTATTTATCAATAAAAACTAACATTGCACATAACTTTTCAGGAATAAAGTTTCAAAGTTCTGTAACATTTCAATTTTTGTAACCACCTTTTGATGGTCAAAACATAGATCAACTGATCTGAATTCCTTTGCTCTATCAGGACACATTAAAGCAGAATTAATCTGAATTACATTTTTTTTGTTTTTCCTCTTATTTAATACCACTCTCTCATACTCTAACTTTTACTATTGCTAGCTTTTGTTTTAATGACATGTGAGAACTAGGGAAGCCAAATCTTTCTCTTTAAAAAAAATACCATCAAGTAAATTAAATAAAGTAATAATTTATCAATTCCTTCTAATTCTTTATGCCCCTGTGAATTTTGGAGGATCTGTATATGTTCTTCATATTCTCCAACCTTTGATAAGAGTAACATTATCCTGTACTGAACTATGATAAAGGATCTTACAGTTCTGTGTTTTCATTTTAATTTGATCTTGTTCCTTAGACAAACTGATTTAAATTGGGCTTATTGAGAGTCTTTTACCACATCCAACACCATTTAATCTGAGGGACCAATTCAGTGAACATTTTCTTTCTGCAATCAGATTTTCAGTCAAGCAATTATATAGGAGGGGAAATAAAGCAATTATATAAAAGGGGAATTCAGTCAGGTGTGGCTTTAGTTATTTTGCTGTCCCAAACACGGCAGTCAGGTGGCTTTCAGTGGCGCACCAGCGGGAATTGCTGCCAAAACCTTGAGACTGGCAGACTTCCCACAGAAACACAGCCAAAGGCAGCCTGACTGCTGCCCTCATAGCGACCGGCAGGATGCCCCCCAAGGCTTGCCACCCCAGGCACGCACTTGGTGCGCTGGTGCCTGGAGCCGCCCCTGTATTCAATCCTGCTGTGAAGTGTGTCCAAGCAAGTGCTTGAATGTATATGGAGTTCCGTTGCCCTCAAAGGGCACCTTTAGTGTCGTCACCAAAGTATGGCTACGTACACTTCATAGAAGAGTCAGAGCCATCAGTTGCATTGGACAGAGTAAAAAAACAAATAGAAGAAGATTGTAACTGGGTGAAATGTAATGGACCGTGATTTACAGGAGATCAAACTAGTTGAGCTAATAGTTCTTTCTGGTCTTAAAATCGATGAATCTGAACAAAGGTGGATTGAGAAGCAGGGTTGATTTTCCAAAAGCACAAAGGACAGTTTTGTGTCCTGTAGTAAAGTAGTCATAAAGGTGCTAACTGGGTTATTCAGAGTATTTTTGATTGAAGTCAGGTGCCACCTTCCTGTTTTATTAGTGTGTGTTTTCCTTTTCTGTTACGTAGTTGAATAAAGAAACACAACCGCAGCCTTCAGTACTGTATGTAAAGTGTGCTTCCTGTGCGCTGAATGGTTCCTTTACAAAATGCCTAATTCCCTCTAGCAGTCAAATGGATTTCAGTGCATAACACTTATTTGTGTCTTTGAAAATTTCCTGTAGTTTCCTCATCTGCTTGGACAAAAATCTCAACTTCATCTACCTGTTTGACAACTTCTGTCACAAATATCTCAGTGCCTTCTTCCATGCTGCTCCTTGTTAGGATATCGATATTCAAGCCTGTCTATAAAGGCCTATACTTTAAGAATTTAGGTATTTTTTCACTTAGCTAGTTAAAGAGGTATAAAACAAAGAATCAAAATCACACTCCGCTTCTGTATGGGCCTCCTCTCACTAGGATAGTCTGAGGCCTGGTTCTTAGGCTAAGGCCTTTGGGTAAGCAGCAGAGATGGCCATAAGCTGGGAAGTGTATAGTCACATACTCACAATCCAAACCAATCACATTGAAATATGGTGCTTTTGGGCTGTTAGGAATATAGTCCTGTCCTGATAATGCCTATCACCACCAGATAAAGATGGTTAAAGAAACCTTAGTTTGATAGCTTCCTGTCCGACAAGAAATCACCTTTCAGTAGTTGTGGTTGTGAAACCCTCATTTCTGTATGTTTTACTACTTGTGGGGCATAGTCCCCCCACCCCGCAACTAGGGTCACTATTCCTGTCCCCACTGTTCCTCTCGGGTAGCCTCTCTCGCAGGGGCTGTAACTGTGGATCGCCAGCTTACAATGTCCACTGGCAATGGTGGGTACAGTGTATTTTCTGGGTAGGGTGGTGGGGGTGTCTTTTTCAGTTCCATTAATGGGACACATGGTTTGGGGTCCCCAAGTCCATTGCCCCCATATTAATATTGATACAATTCCTCCTCTAAGTCTCCTACTCTCCCCAACAGTTCATCCTTCTCTCGCTGGATTGCCTCACAAGACTCCTTTGTCTGTGTAGCATCCTGTGCCTTAAAATCTGGTACCTCTACCACTAACACTGATTTTTCTGTTAAAATGCGTTGGAGGAGATCGGCTTCCCTTTTTACCCAGTATGCCATCCCCAGTGCACAAACGTTGTAATACCATTCCCTTTTTTCTACACTCCTTTCCCTTGGGGTTTCTCAAAACTTCCCCCATCTCCTTCTCAATCTCATCCCAGGTGGACTCCTACACCTGGTATGGGCCCTGATTCTTCCTCATCCATTTGTTAAAAAAATCCGTTACCCCAGCTGGCCAGAACCCGCAATTACCATCACAAGAATTTGTCTTACGCACTCTAAGCAGCTGTGTGCACTGTTGGAGAGGGGGACTTACAGGCTGCCACTCACCTGTCCTATGCAATGTATCCGAGTCACGGCACAAAGATGTTAAAGGGCTTATTCCAGGGGTCAGCAACCTCTGGCACACGGCTTGTCAGGGTAAGCACCCTGGTGGGCCAGGCCAGTTTGTTTACCTGCCGCATTGGCAGGTTTGGCAGATCGCAGCTCTCACTGGCCGCAGTTTGCCTTCCCAGGCCAATGGGGGTGGCGGGAAGTGCTGTGGGCTTAGGGATGTGCTGGCTGCGGCTTCTCACCACCCCCATTGTCCTGGGACGGTGAACTGTGGCCAGTGGGAGCCACGATCTGCTGAACCTGCTGACATGGCAGGTAAACAAACTGGCCCGGCCCGCCAGGGTGCATACCCTGGCAAGCTGTGTGCGAGAGGTTGCTTACCACTGGCTTATTCCTTCACCCTCCCACTGCCCTGGTCCTTCTTGCATGAACAGCGAGCAACAATACCTGAAGTGTGAAGGGGCAAATAATTCAATGTTTATCGGGGTGAACTTCCAGCAAGCTTAAATCCAAGTTCCTTTTTCCTCATTTTTTACTCCCAACTTACTTCTCTAACCAATTATATCCCACTACTCTAATTAACTTACACCTAGAAAAATTAATTTTACAGCAGACAGAAACAATTAGAGAACCAGACAGATTAACAATAGAAAATTGGGGGCCGTAAAAATAAAACATACAGAAACGATGATTTCACAACCACAACTATTGAGAAGTGATTTCTTGCCTGACAGGATGCTATGAAACTAAGTTTTCTTTAACCATCTTTATCTGGTGGTGATACGCATCATCAGGACAGCACTGTATTCCTAACAGCCCGATAGCACCTTATTTCAATGTGACTAGTTTGGAATGTGAGGATGTGACCATACGCTTCCCAGCTTATGACTGCCTCTGCTGCTTAACCAAAGGCCTTTACAGACAGATCTATCAGGTCGCTTACATTTTTTATCTTATTCAATTTATCCATTAATCATCTGTCTTACTTGAATTCTCCACTGAACAGGTTTGCCTCAGATTTACAGAGAAACGAATTAATGCAGAACTCAGAGTAGGCACATGGGCTATAAAATCCATAACATAGATCATAGGTCGGCAACATCTGGCAAGCAGCTCGCCAGGGAAAGCACCCTGGTGAGCGGGGCCAGTTTGTTTACCTGCCATGTCGGCAGGTTCGGTGGACCGCACTTCCCACTGGCTGAAGTTCGCAATCCTAGGCCAATGGGGGCAGCGAGAAGCGGTGCGGGCAAGGGATGTGCTGGCCGCAGCTTTCTGCCACCCATTGGCCTGGGACAATGAACCGTGGCCAGTGGGAGCCGCGGTCAGCCGAACCTGCCGACATGGCAGGTAAACAAACTGGCCCAGCCCACCAGGGTGCTTACCCTGGCGAGCTGCTTGCCAGATGTTGCCAACCTCTGACATATACATTAGTCCTTATTTCAATGTGACTAGTTTGGAATGTGAGGATGTGACTATAAGCTTCCCAGGTAAATACTATCAAGGTTTGGCCCCTGACTGGGCCAGCTTATTTTGGTTGTGGCAGGGAGACCTTTCTCTCCCTGTCTTGGCTTCACCCAGAACTGGCCCTTAGTAGCAGACACTCCTTTTGCTCAGACCCACTGGCACAGATTAATCTGCTCCCAGAACTTGTAGGCACAGGACCAACACTTACTGGTTCTGCCTGAGGCTAATCATGGGAAGCCTGTGTAGGCAAGCCCTGGCGGTTTGAACTCATTACTCTTCCCTTCCATCAGGCCACACCTTCATAGGGCAGGGTATGGAAGATAGTGGGGCCACTGTCAAAGGGGGAAGCAAATACCTGGTACATCTTATCATATCATCTAGATAACATATACTTATTGGAATCTAACAACCCTTCAGCTTGAGTAGTTATGGTTTGTTTGTTTATTTCCTTCTATCACTTGCCTTTTAGTTTTCATTGGTTATTACCTTGCTTAAGTGTCATGAGAAACAACTAGTAAAAGAAATAAATGATAGCAATAAATATAAATGTACACATATATTTCTTTCAAATAACAGAAAAGACCTCAGAGGGCTAATATGTGTGTTAATGTTGGAGCTGGCAACAAAGTTCTTTTGTGTACAACAGATGAAGTTATATTATGTTCATACCAAGCAGAGAATTCAAAGCACAATAAGCAGACATTTGTTCTTTATGTAGCATGATTGTAAATAAACAGCATGAATACTTCATTTATTTGGTAGCAAACATAGTATCAGCTAAAAACTTGGAAATGCAGCATAATACATTTTATCACACAATATTTTTCCCCATGGTTGATTTAGTTTTTCAAGCTTCTCAAACATTTCTATTGAGAATCTGTAATATCAAGTCTAGTTTGTAAAATGGCATTTTCTGCTTAAGCCTTCAGATGTGATATTCTTCTCTACCCACTTATTCCATAGCATTCATGGAGCATTGTCACTTACATATATGTCATTACTGCAGAATAGAGATCTAAGTCTTGAATTTCCAGCGGCTCTAGAATAATAATTATACTGCTCTAACATACTTTTTTTGTTATTTCAACTAAAAAATTGGTGATAATAGGCTGATTCCATAATTTACATTTTAAGGTCTCTATTTCCATATGGCATTTCTATAAAAGTATCATCATTATTGACTCGTTTATTTAAAACAATTTCTTCAAACATGATGTGACATTTATGTGATTTTCTGCTATTATCCAATTTCTTACACATTTGGCATCTGGCTAAATGATTCTCCATTGAGGAGAGACTGAAATTTTTGATGAGATCTTATTGGGGCTTTGTGCATATGACTGAGAGAGTTGTTATTGTTCAGACTGTTGTGTGTAACAAATTTATATTGCTTACTGAACAAGTAATCAGCATTGTTTAGACATGATCACAGTACTGTATGTTAATTGGTTTTCAATTATAAATAAAAGTGATGATTGGGGAGATCATTTGTTCTACTGACATTATTTTCTCTTCAATATTTTTCACACACATCTCTAATGCATTAGATTTGATTTTCAATTAGGAAAAAGGTCATTTGAGAGGATCATATTTTATTCACACCGATTCACTGAGTATAAGGTTGTTTCTAATAATTTTCCTATTTATCCTCAGAATATTAGTTCTAATTTTCAGTTGCAAAACAATTATTAAGGTCAACATATTTCACTCACTCAAATGCAAAATGCATCAAATTGTATCCAATATTAAGATGTAGTTTTTTTTAAGATATTGTGTTCCTTGGTGGTGTATTAAACATAATGAAAATATTTGTTTATGTTGGTGTTGTGTTAGACAAAAAATCAGCAATATAAGACTTGAAGAAAACCACAGTTAACGCTATTTACCCGGCCTCATAGCAACTCCAACCTGAGCTGTTTTCTCACCAGCTCTAACAAAACGAAGTATTGAGTCAGTGCTGAATGAATGCACCAGCATAGGGTTAAAGACTGCTCTCCTGTTGGAGATGGATACAGAATCATATACAATCAGAGATATCTAGGTCGGGAAGGAACCTCGAGAAGTCATCAAGTCCAATCTATTGTCCAGTGGCTGGACAAAGTAAACCTCCAATGCTGGGATGATACACACTTCCTTGAAAATCTATTTCAAAACTTACATACTCTTTTGGAAAAAGGTTTTCCTAATATCTAACCTAAATCTCCCTTGCTGCTGGTTAAGCTCATTAATTCTTGTGCTACCTTCTGTAGCCATGGAGAACAATAGATCACAGTTCTCTTAATAACAACCCTTAACATATATGAATACTCTTATCAGGTCCCCCCTTCAGTCTTCCTTTCTCATGACATCTCCAGTTTTTTTAAACCCTTCCTCATAAGTCAGGTTTTCTAACCTTTTATCATTTTTTTTGGTCTACTCGCAACTCTCTCCACTTTTTCCACATCATTCCTAAAGTGTAGAACCCAGAACTGGGCACAGAACTCCAGCTGAGGCCTCAAAAGTGCTGAGTTGAATGGGACAGTTACTTCCCGTGTCTTACATATGCCATCCTGTTATTACACCCAAGAATGATATTAGGGTTTTTTTGCAACTACATCACATTATTGACTCATATTGAATTTACGATCCACTATAACCCTCAGATTCTTTTCAGCTGTAATATGTCCTTGCCTGTTATTCACCATATTGTAGTCGTCCATTCAATTTTTCCTTCCAAGATGTAATTTCATCTTGTTCATTTCAGACCTTTCTCCAATTTATCAATTCTAATCCTCTCCTCCAAAGTACTTGCACCCACCCCAGCTTGGTGTCATCTTCAAATTGTATAAGGATAAGCTCCACTCCATTAGTGAAGTCATTAATGAAAATTTTGAATAATATCAGACCTATATGTCCTACCAGTTTCACAGTGAACCATTGATAACTACACTTTGAGTACAGACTTTCAACCAATTGTGCATCTACCTTTTAGTAATTTCATCTACAATACATTTCCCTAGTTTGTTTAAAAGAAAGTCCTGGGGAAATATGTCAAAAGCCTTACTAAAATCAACATATATCATGTCTAGTCCTTCCCCCCATCCCTTTCCACTTTTGGTAGCCTTCCTTTTGTCATTGTTAGGTCATGAAAGTGTTGTGTAAAGCCAAGCAGTCTTTAGTAGTGATGTTAGTCATGTCCTGAGTCAGTTTCAACTTGCCTAATCACAGGGAGAGTTTACATAAGCAGAATATCATTTCAGTTGGATATGGTATTCTTCATTTACCGTCTTAAATTACTGTGAACTGCTAAAAATTTGTTATTGTTACTGTTATAAGTTGGATTAAACCTTGTTATGGGTTGAGTGAAAATGTCATTAAAACTTATGTATGAATGAACCCTTCACTTAAAAACTATAAGAGACAGTTAAGGGGCCTCACTTATAACAAAGCCTGATAGTCTGCCCACATTGGCAGAGGGTTCCATTGGGATTGGCACTTGCCAGTGCCAGGAAGAATGTGAGAAATACAAGCTGGGGTGAAGAAACAGAAACTGAGACAGACAGAACAGAGACAGATAGAGAGACAAAAAGAAAGTCAAGCAGCTGCTTATGAACACAATGTATAACCCTGGAAAAGCAAGAAAGAGACTTTTGTGGGTTTGGTGTTGGCTAACGAGGCTTTGAGCTGTAAGCAAAAACAGCTATCTCCTGTCTTTGGTTTCTTCTGAATTCAAAGAAGCAGGGATTTATACATTTATTGTAAATTAACAAAATTGGGATCAACTAAATTACCAAGCTCTATCCTCAATTTCTACGCACAACTGCAACATCTGCTGAAGGAACCCTGAACTTTGACTAGCCTCTCAAGTCAAAAAGAGGCAATATTATTAATATTGCTTAGTTGCATTATGGTAGTGTCCAGAGTCCATATATCAAAACTGGGACCCAATTCATACTGCTGTCAGTAAATAAATGAAATAAAGTGGTTATAACAAGAATAAATTAATAATGAAAGCTGATGGTTCAGACTGATGGGCACCAGCAAAGAAAAGCAACTGTGTGAAAAGCATTTGGTCTTAAATCTGCATAGATTTTACAAATCAATTACTAACAGCTCTGAAGTGGTTTATATGAAGTTAATTTAATTGCTTCTGTCTTGTTCTTATTCTGGAAAGAGATATATTGATATCACGGAATCCAGCACGTAACTAGCACCTTTATATCAGGAAACAGGCCAAGAAAAGAATAGTCTCCTGCATGCATGTTTCATTGTGCACTAGTATAATTTATGTGCACAGATGATAGAATTTACACATCCAAAGCCATTTACACATAGAAATGGAGCATGAATCAAGTGCTAGCGGGATTTGTGTGTATAAATTCTTACACAGGTGTGTACTGGTGATGATGCACAAATGGAAGGTAGGTAAAGGACTTTAGAAAATTTGGCCTGAAGACTGAGCTCCCTGCTCACTGAAGGTGGGGGTCACTCCAGGATGGGACTGTGACACCATATATATGACAACAGGGAGAAGCTTGACCTGTTATTCTTTGTGATGTGTTTGTTTTATGGCTAAACAAAGGTCTTCAGACTCCTGGACTATTAAACCTTTTCAGAAGGATTTAAATTCACTTTTCAAAAAACGAGGAATTTTTCAAAAGTAGCAAATAATCTCAGTGTAATGGGAACACTATAAGGCTAATATTAATATTCATGTTGATATTTTAGTTTATATTTCATAATCTTCAGGTAGAATTATACTGCTTTTGAGACGATGAAACCAAGTGTTCTCTGTGTTCATGTGATCTCTACTCTGTGCGCATGACTGGAATTTTCTTATCTGTTAGCATAAGATAAATGCAGCAACAGAAAGGTATCAGGATCAGGTAAATTTTAAATTATCTAATTAAGACGTTCTACAATAATACTAGCAGATGGTAACTGAAACTCTTGGTTACTTTGAAGCAAGACATTACAGGAAAGTAAATAAAAGAAAAAATATTTGTTTTGGAAATCAAGAAGGTGATTTTGTTAAATCATCTCTTTTACATGCACTGAACTTTTGTTTTGCTTGCCTTTGTTTCAGAGGAATATGGTTACCCAGCAAGCTATTTTCTGGCTCAAATAGATGTACTCACTCTATTTTTGAGAGAACTAGTACACTAAAGATAGAAATATAGCTGCAGGATCATGAACAGTTGGACAGAACAACCATTTGAGTACAGTTCTACCCAGAACTCTAGATACCTACTCCAGCAGCTAGCCTAAGATATGTCTGTATTTTTATGTACACTTTATTAAATTATAAACTAGGAAGTAAAAATAATGACACTAGAAGTAACTATTGTCTGCACATCTTGTACTGCAAGTTGTCCAAGTCATCTAGTATAAGTTTCTTTTGGAATTTAATTTGATCAGTCATTAATATAGAACAGGGGTCAGCAACCTCTGGCACGCGGCTCACCAGGGGAAGCACCCTGGTGGGCCGGGCCAATTTGTTTACCTGCCACGTCAGAAGGTTTGGCAGATTGCAGCTCCCACTGGCCGCGGTTCACCGTCCCAAGCCAATGGGGGTGTTGGGAAGCGCGGCCAGCACATCTGTTAAGGTGTCCCCCTCACTCTGAAATTTAGGGTACAGATGTGGGGACCTGCTTGAATAACCCCTAAGCTTATTTTTACCAGATTAGGCAAAACAGTTGCTGCCACCACCAAGCATGTTCCAAATCTTAGGGCAGAGTCACTTGGAACTTTGCCTTCCCTCAAGTCTCTATACCCTTTTTCCTGGGTAAACTCAAGAAAATTCTTCCCACCAATTTCTAGTTAGCCCAGATCCAAAACTGTTGGATCTTAAAACAAGGAAAAAATAATTAGACTCTTAAAATAAGACTTTTAATTAAAGAAAAAGGGTGAAAAGAATACCTCTGTGAGATTAGAAAGCAAGATGATCTCACAGACAACAGATTTAAAACACAGAGGATTTCCCTCTGGGAAAAACCTTAAAGTTACACAAAAACCCAATTTGATTTTTTTCTTTTTGTTTGCAAAAGAAATGACAAAGAGAAAAATAAAGAAATTTACCACATTCTTATTTAAATACTTACTAATTTAAACAAGAGTTAGATGGTTGTTTTTTGGATCTCCGACTTAGGCAAAAGCACACACAGAACAGACACAAAAATACTTTTTTCCTTTTCCCTCTTTGAAAGTATTTTATCTTCTTATTGGTCCTTCATATCAGAGGTGGGATGTGAGCTTCTTAACCCTTTAGAGGTAAAAAAGGAATTAACCCTTAACTCTCTGTTTATGACAACATCCCTCAGCCCACAGTGCTTCCCACAGCCCCCATTGGCCTGGGGCAGTGAACTACGGCCATTGGGAGCCGTGGTCAGCCGAACCTGCCGACGTGGCAGGTAGACAAACTGGCCCTGCCCACCAGGGTGCTCACCATGGTGAGCCGCGTGCCAGAGGTTGACGACTCCAGATATAGAAGAAGGTTATTTAAAAAATGTTATGGATATATTGATTGTATGGGGTAGATTGTGCCCTATGCAGTTGCCAAGAGGAGTGGAAGGGAGAAAGGACAACTCACACTCCTTGCTGCTGTGAGGTCCACATAAGGATGCAACACTGATGCATCCCCCATGCTATGCCTCATGTTACATTTGCGAAGAGAGATGCTGACTACAGTTTAAGTTTAACAAGTAGAACTTTATTGAATCCTTTGTACTGTTTTTCCATGTGGCTGAGTTGCTTCTTGCCTTACATTCCAGTTTCCCTGTAATAGGCCTTCTGACTTCAGTTCCACTGATCGCGATAGACCTCCCTTATTTTACAAACTTTTTAATGAAAATATCAGCAACCCAAAGCCTCATCCCATGTCTCTTTGATGGAGTTTCACCTTTACCGCAGACTCTGCTGAACACATATTCTTTGAGATAGTTTAGTCTCTTCAACAGGCAATCACACTGGGAGTGACATATCTCCATCTTCCTGTTACCTGTCTTTGAGTCTAAAAAAACTGTCTCTCAGTGGAATCGCCTTCTTCCCTGTGGAGTTGGACTCCAGATGTTCTCCGTCTTTCCGTTCTGTGACAATATCTGTAGGTTCTGTCCCTTGTTGTGTCTACTGGTTCATAAGTGTCTCCTGTTCCTTCAATTACTCGTCCCTCTTGTGTCCTGGATGTCAATGCATACCTCATGACTCCTTCTAATGTCTCTTTAATGGTTGGATCCTTACAGGAGTGGCTGGCTCCAGGCTTTGGAGGTCCATGGCTGACCTTTAGTCATCTAGTACCTGCTTTCTCTGATCATTGGCCATCCCCTCTTGGAGGTATCTCCAGTCTTCTGGCTGCAACATGTCTCTCCCCATTGGTAGAAGGGTTTTGATTGGTTGTTCCATCAGTGCCTGAAATGAACAGTTTGGCACCCTGTGATGGGGTGTTCCTATGTGCAAACAGGCTTACAATTGATCTTAATGAGAAGAAACAGCCTTGAGTAACAGTTTCTTAGCTGTTCTCATCGTTGATTCCACCTTACCATTACTGTCTATATATGCTGGGGAGATCTCCCATTTGCCTGTGGTGGTGGTAAAACTCCCATTTGCTTGCACATCCTTTGAATTCTTCCAAGGCAAATTGGTTCTGGACACCCTGTCAGTATCACTTTCTTGATTGCCTGTAGTTGGATGTCCTTTTTCATAGTCTTTTTGATTTCCACCAGCTGTGCTTGTTATAATTAGGAGACTTAATATATTAACATGCTGCATAATGTCTGATCCCTTCCCCAAACTTGCTGATGCTGGATACACACACACACACACACACACACACACACACACACACACACACACACACACACACACACACACACACACACACACACAAAGTTTTGGGTCTCAACTAACACCAGTAATTGTCCTGGACAATATCTCATCTCTACTTGTTAGTGCAGGAAGTATATGTGCTACAATCTCTGGAGCGGTAAAAGGAGCTTTGCCATGATTGTTTCTAGGGGGTTGTGAGTAGATTGTATATTACTGGGTGGCCATAAGTGTACCACAGGCAGAAGCTCTTTTTCTATTCGGGAGTATCCATGTTCAGTCTCTGACATGGCTCTGCTGGAATAAGCAACCAGCTACTCCTACAAAAGAGACCCAGTCCATTATTTCTCCAAAGCATCACACAACAGTGTCAGTGGCTCTGCTGGCTGGTAATACTTCAGGACCGGGGAATCTGTTATCATTTGTTTCAATGTGTCAAATGCTTGCTTTTGGGGACCTGTCCAGTCTTAGTCAACATCTTGCCTTGTTAACTGATTTATGGGTTCTGCTACTGCAGCCAGATGTGGACAGAAAAAATATCATTCCTATGAAGCACTGTACCCTTTTCACATCCACTGGAGCTATCTGGCATGGCATGTCCCTGACTGGCTTGATCTTGTTGGGATCTGCTTTCAGTCCCACTGCTGTAAGCAGATATCCAGTGTATGTCACCTCATGTTGTTTGAGTAGCTTTTTTCCCCCCGGGTTTAGTTTTATGTCCTTGTTTCTGTATCACAGTAGAAAACCTAGTACTTTTATGTCATGGTCTCTTTCAGCTTCCATACCTTTCCTCTCTTTACCCCCAGCGAGGAAATCATCTGGAATTATTTTCACTCCAGGCAGACATCCAGTGCTTCGTTGAGTCATCTCTGGAACACCTCTGGTGCTGGGCTGATGCCCACAGACATGTGCAGCAGTTTGTAGGCATCAAATTATGTTACCAAGGTTGTCAGAATGCTAGACATTCTACCGACGTTTATGTGCCAAAAGCTTACATTCCTGATTATAAAGATTCTGGCTTTGGAAAGATCTGGTATCTTTTCAATGCCTGGTTCAGTGACTTTGGCCCTGTGCAAATATGTAATTTGCCTTATGTCTTCTTTACCACCACAATGCTGCTTACGTAGTCCGTACTGCCCTTTACTGGTGCTATGATGCACCCTGTTCTTCAGACTTTTGAGCTCCTTACATACTGGATTATGTATTCCCACTGGAATTATTCTTTGTGGTGAACACAAAGAGTCCACCATGGCATCTACTTTCAATTGCAGTTTTACCCACCAAAGCTTATGATCCAATAGTCTGTTAGTCTACAAGGTGCTACAGGACTTTGCTGCTTTTTACAGATCCAGACTAACACGGCTGCCCCTCTGATACTTGGATAATGGAGTAGAAAGTATACTTATAAAATTTGCAGTTGACACCAAGCTAGGATGGGTTTCAAATACTTTGGAGGACAAGATTAGAATTCAAAAGGACCTTGACAAATTGGAAATCTGTTCTGAAAACAAGAAGATGAAATTCAATAAATGTAAGGGTAAAGTACTACACACTAGGAAGGAAAAATCAAACAAACAATTTCAAAATGAAGAATAACTGTCTAGTCAGTAGTACTGCAGAAAAGGATTATGTAGCTATAGTGAATCAAAATGCAATATGAGTCAACAATGTGATGCAATTGCAAAAAGACTAATATTCTTCTGGGTATATTAGCAAGAATGTTGTATGTAAGACATGAGAAGTAATTGCCGTAGTCTACTTGGCACTTGTGAGGTCTCAGCTGAAGTAGTGTGTCCAGATCTGGGTTCTACACTTTAGGAAACGTAGAAAAAATGGAGATAGTCCCAATTAAAACCACAAAATGTTTAAACAACCTGACCTATGAGGATAGGTTAAAAAACTGATGAAGTTAATTCTTGAGAAAAGAAGACTCAGGCAGGACATATTATACAGAGGATTGTGATCAATTATTCTCCCTGTCAGCTGAAGGTAGGAGAAGAAGTAATGGGCTTTATTGGCAGCAAAGGAAAGTTTGGTTAGATATGAGGAAAAACTTTCTAACTAGTTAAACTCTGGAATAAGGCTTCTAAGAAAGATTGTGTGATCCCCAGCTTTGGAAGGTTTTGGACAAACACCTGTCAGGTATGGTCTAGATTAACTTGGTCGCACCTCAGCACATGAGGCTGGACCAGGTGACCTCTCAAGGTCCTTCCAGCCCTACATTTCTATGACTCTCTGAATGGTTCTAGTTCTGGGATGCAGCACAACAAAAAATAGAGTTATTAAATTGAGTAGTTCTATTGTGAATGAGCAATGAAAGATGAACCTCATCATGAAAAGTAGCAGTTGATTGTTAGCAAAACTTACAGTAAACCGTGGAAACATGAAACAACAAAAACAGACTAGGAACCAATAATTGAACTGAGTTTATTTCCTTCAAATACCCCTTTGTATTTTCAAATGAAACAACCCAACAGAGTGGGATAAGAACAGTTAGTTATACCACACAAGACTTCTTCTTTTTGAAAAATTACAAGATTAGTAATGTTTAGTCATTTCAGCCACCTCATTCACTGAACACTCTTAAGCGTTTTATAATAATGGATATAAAGGAATCAATCTACTGATAAAATGAAATTCAGTTAAAATCCTTTGCAAAGCCCCCTCCAAAAGTATACCAAATGTATGTATTTAAGCTAGTGTCCAGGGGAAGGTCATATTTTGTTCCCCTGGACAAAAATATCAAGTTGCCTGCACCACATTGTGTGATAAAAATATTCTCAATTTGTTAGAGATGTGCATATGTATTACTGAATAAAAACAAAATAAGTGTGATACTGTAATTCACAAAGATTGTACAGTAATGTAGGCACAAATACAACCAATATAGTGAAGATATAAAAAGGAAAAATAAAACAAACTCACAAAATTTTACTTTAAATATTTGCATAATACTTTCTCGGTCTTGTCCATCACAGTACTATGCCTCCTGAAATGGCAGTATTCCTCTTCCTGTTGATTCCTTGTATGTGATGTTAAAGGTTTGAATTGCTAAGACTTTTCAGCACAGTCTTATGCAATTTCATTTTGACATCTGACTGAAATAAGAAACAGTGTGTTCGTAACACACTGGGCTGGAATTCCCTTGCAAATCACATTATTCCCCTTTAGAGGAGAGATTGGTACTTGTGCTGAATTGTGCCAGATTGGACACGTGTGCCACATTTGTGATTTTAACACATTTCCAATGGGATCTGGGCTGAGACTGCCAAACTCATTTCACGCTAAATAAGGCAGATGTGAAGCCAAACATTCATGGATGAATGAACTTTTACCCACTGCATGGCACAGATATTTAAGTTTTCCTGAAGTGTACATTCTGAGCAAGCTTCCAAAAGAAATTTAATTTATCTTCTAAATTTGTGCCCACAATTTTGTTGATACAAAAAGTGCAATTTCAATTTCATATGCCATTTATGTGAGCCAATCAGGTAGTTGGCTGCTAAGAGTACTCAATTTGCTCACACAAATACTGTTTATGTAAGCCAAATTGCAAATATAAATGTAGGCATCATTTTAAAAATGTACACTTTAGCTAGGATTTTAGTTAGAGGGATACATGGAGACAAGCATAACCTTTAAAATTTAATTGAAATTATAATGCCAATTGCCAAATAGTTGTAAGTTTTGCTTTTAAAAAATATTTTTGAAAGTGATTGGTTCTCTCAAAAAAGGAATTTGAGTAAAATCCTTAGTCATGACACTATCTATTAATATGAGGATCAGATACAGAATTAGAGATCAAATTTCCCCAGCTATGCTGTCAATGTGACTCAACTCTGCCCTGATCCAGGGGACTACTGCCATGGAGGCAACTGAGCAGTGAAGTCTCCATGCCCGAATCATTTACTTTCTGACTTCTCTGTTGAGATGGGCACCATTCCTTTCTCTATGCACCCATGTCCCTCCTTACTCCTGCACACCCTCTCTGTGTCAGGTCAATCAGCTGTGGTCTGGCAAGAGCTGATGCTGGAGTAGTCTGGAGTATCTGTTACCAGATAGCAGGGAACATCCCTAACAATGTAGCAATGTTGAGCAGACTGGACTGGCTGATTTCATTAGGCACCTATATAACAGGCTTGAGATCACCTGGTAAGCCTTGGGGTCAGCTAGCTTGTGAATTAACTGGACCCTTAGAACTCCCTTGCTTGTGGATTAGCTTGCCCCTTAGACCTCACAGGTATTTATCTCAAATGGCTCATCAGGCTCGGAACTCTCATCATGCTCTGGATCTTGCATTCAGACATATAGGAGTGGATGTGTGGAAGTAGGGAAAGAATTGACAAGGATTTGTAGGGGATCTTAATGCATGTCAGTCTGTTAGCAAGAGTCAGGCTAGCAGTTAACAAGAGTTAGGCCAGCTGTAACCCTAACAACGCGAGACTTGTAGAAGCAAGGATGGTGTGAGGTGAGTGGGAAAGAACTGTATGAGAAGTTGTCACGATCTTGCACTGATAACCAAATATGTTATGACTGGCATCTTCTAGAAGAGATAAAAATAAGATAGCAGGATGGCCTATGTATAAACAAAATGCAGCTGTTGCTTATTATTGTCTGTATTATTGCTTGTTATTGTCTGTAACAAAAGTATAAATGCTTGCTGTAATTGTTTGCCTGTTGAGAGACCTGTCTGGGACTGGGGCAACCCTGTGTCCTAGGACACTCCCTCCCTCTATTGAAATTGCTGGAGAAATAATAAAGTATTTGATTTTGCTGCACCCAAACAAAAAGCGAGAACTGAGTTTTTCTCCTACAATTTGGGGGTTCTTCCGGGATGGTAACGCCTACTGAGACACAGGCAGCTGCTATGGATCGTTCCCCTTCGAACCCCATGGCACCACAAGAGAGGTATGAGACCTTTTGAAATCTCTATTGGGGTGTCATTGGAGGACTGTCCGTGGGGCCTTCTGTCTCTGTTGGGCTCATGCCATCTGAACTTATTGACTGTGCAGCAAGATCAGATGCAGAGTGATATTGGGGAAAGGCCTCAACAAGGTTAGTTTATAGCAGTACTGGGGAACTGCTTGGTTGGCCAACAAGGTAATGCATAGGTATGCACTGGCGCTGAGGGGTTTTTACTGCCTCAAGAGGGGTTGTCATACCGCCTTGGACATAAGGTACAGCTGCATCGTGGTATTTGGAAATAAAGGCCTTGGTGTATGTGTGTGTGTGTGTGTGTACACCAGTGTGAGTGACTGTTACTGGAAGATGCCCAGAGTACCCTGTGAAGTGAAAGCTCGTGACCAGGATTACTCTAACGCAAGCCCGGTAACTAGAGGATCTTTAGAAGATCCGACCCACAGTGGGCTGACTTGGCCTGGCATCGTCCGACGAGGAAGCTACCTGGGTCTAGGAGCATGTGATCCCATCTTCCCTCCCTCTTTCCTTTCCGTTTGGGCTACTGACAGTCTGATCATTTCACTGGACGCAATCAGAGGAAGCGGCGCTGTTTCCCTGAGACTAGCCGACGCTCTTTGCTGAAGGGAGGTGTAGGAGGGTCGTGGCCATCCTCATTAGCCTTTCCTGTGTGAGTACCCTGTAGGGAGCGACCCTTAGTTTATGCCCCACTAGCGCGGACAAGGCATCCTCCCTATGTGTGTGTGATTGGAAAATGGGTAGGGGACAGTCTAAGCATTCCAGCTCACCCCCTAAGGGTACCCCATCTTACTTCATGTACGTACATTATGGTCCAACAACCTGCAGGTATTTAGACAATTGGAATCTTTATATGCATGAAAATTCATCTAAACAATGCCCACTAGAAAGTACCTTCAATCTAGATAAGATCATACATCTAAGAGGAGCTTTTAGTCACCAAAAAGCCTCTGACAGTGTGAGCAACTTGTCTATTGAGGAAAGGAATGGGTTAATTTGAAATTCAGCTTGGCCCAGAGATAAAGAGAAAGTTGCTCTGCGTTCAAGGTCAAGAATCAATGCAGATTATGCTAAGTACAAAGAAAAACTGCTTTTGGCCCAGCTGGCTGTGAAAAAAATTAAGACAGAGGCAAACCAAAGACAATACAAGTTACAGAACTGAGATTACAGTTGCAAAGCTTAACTGTCCAGTAAGACCCAACAGAATGCCTTTGTGACCCCAGAGCCTGTGTGGCTTGGTGACCCCGAAGAAGCCACAGGCAGCTGACCTGGACTGGAATCTCTGAAAGAGACACTGCAGGAGATTCCAGGGTGTAAAAGAACAGCCCTCCCAAGAGCAGACGCATGTTGGAAATTCTGGACAAGCTGTATACAGGATAATCTTCCGCCCACCTCTTGCCCTTCTCTGAACGTTATACACAGACGTGGCCAGTCTGGACACGTGTGAGTATGAAAATGGCTTAGGGCTTGGGGCATTAATGTTTTTCCTGAGTGATGTGGGAACGTTCCCAACACTCTCCATTGTTGTTTTATTATTTTATTAATGAAGCTTTAAAATTCAGTCACATAGTGTGTTTTCTTTATCTTCCCCAACATCCTGCAGTGTCAGCCTGATCACCTGACACGAGGGATAGATTGGTAACAGAAATTTGTCACAGTTTGGTGAGCAATTGAGAAGGGGGGAGCCCTGCATAATTTACACCATCTATTTGTTTTACCATTGTTATTTTATGTTTACTTTGCTTGGTATTGTTGATGTTATATGTTGAGGATTGCATGAAAGGAGTGCCCACTCTCAGCCACAGTAAGTCTGAGAACTGGAGAGGGGTTTAGCATTCCTCTCTCCACTCTGGTTGACCAGGAAGGGTGGCAGGTGGATCTACTCCAGTTGTAGCAGGACTGGGAAATAGAGAAGTTGGAGAAAAGGGAAGAGATGTGTACTTGATAACTAGAATTGAGCAATTAAGAGCATAGATCATGAACCAGGCAGCAACTCAAACCTACACCCAGGGCAAGTTGCAGGCCTTGAGACAGGACTTCCAGGTAGAAAAGGAAGCCCTGGCTAAGCAGATACCGGTCCTTCAGGGACTTGTCAAAATTTAACCATTTGTGCTCAGCATACGCCATAACAGCACTGTGTTTGCTACAAGAGGAAATTGAATAGTTAAACACCAATGGGCCATGCATTTCTGCCCAGGTGGCAAGCTTCACGAGGGAGGACTCGGGTAGTCTTGTGAGTAAGAAGGTTTAAGGGAAGAGACTAGGAAGGGTGGGGGCTAGTTGAGAAGTCCACTCTCCTAGCTAAACTGGTAGTGGAACAAGCTAGTGCGCATGGAAGGCACGGTTCAGCAAGAAAAGCAGGATCAGGCTCGAGCGGGCAGGCAACAGACAGAGATTGGAAAACAGGTTTGAAAATTTTGAGGGCATAGTGGAAGGAAGGAATAAGTAAGTATAAGCATAGGGATTTCAAATACCCAGGACAATACTTGAAATGGTGATTTGAGTTGATAAAATTGGCTGTTGGGAGACAAGCAAGTGATTTAAGGAAGAAATGAGAAGTTAACTCTGTAGTTGCTGGAGGAAACAGCAGTTGAACTTTGTAAAAATGCTAAAGAGGAAAGTTCTTGGTGTCTTTAAAATGTTTTAATTGAATTAGCTAAAAAATGTATACAGTGCTATGTAACTGAAATCCTATTAGGCTCTAAGAGGCACTCATAGACTCTAGGACTGGAAGGGACCTCGAGAGGTCATCGAGTCCAGTCCCCTGCCCTCATGGCAGGACCAAATATTGTCTAGACCATCCCTAATAGACATTTATCTAACCTACTCTTAAATATCTCCAGAGATGGAGATTCCACAACTTCCCTAGGCAATCTATTCCAGTGTTTAACTACCTTGACAGTTAGGAACTTTTTCCTAATGTCCAACCTAAATCTCCCTTGCTGCAGTTTAAGCCCATTGCTTCTTGTTCTATCATTGGAGGCTAAGGTGAACAAGTTTTCTCCCTCCTCCTGATGACACCCTTTTAGATACCTGAAAACGGCTATCATGTCCCCTCTCAGTCTTCTCTTTTCCAAACTAAACAAACCCAATTCCTTCAGCCTTCCTTCATAGGTCATGTTCTCAAGACCTTTAATCATTCTTGTTCCCTTCTCTGGACCCTCTCCAATTTCTCCACATCTTTCTTGAAATGCGGTGCCCAGAACTGGACACAATACTCCAGTTGAGGCCAAACCAGCGCAGAAGAAAGCGGAAGAATGACTTCTCGTGTCTTGTTTACAACACACCTGTAAATGCATCCCAGAATCACGTTTGCTTTTTTTGCAACAGTATCACACTGTTGACTCATATTAAGCTTGTGGTCTACTATGACCCCAAGATCTCTTTCTGCCATACTCCTTCCTAGACAGTCCCTTCCCATTCTGTATGTGTGAAACTGATTGTTCCTTCCTAGGTGGAGAACTTTGCATTTATCTTTATTGAACTTCATCCTGTTTACCTCAGACCATCTCTCCAATTTGTCCAGATTTTGAATTTTGACCCTGTCCTCCAAAGCAGTTGCAATCCCTCCCAGTTTGGTATCATCCACAAACTTAATAAGCGTGCTTTCTATGCCAACATCTAAATCGTTGATGAAGATATTGAACAGAACCGGTCCCAAAACAGACCCCTGAGGAACCCCACTTGTTATACCTTTCCAGCAGGATTGGGAGCCATTAATAACTACTCTCTGAGTACGGTTATCCAGCCAGTCATGCACCCACCTTATAGTAGCCCCATCTAAATTGTACTTTCCTAGTTTATCTATAAGAATATCATGCGAGACCGTATCAAATGCCTTACTAAAGTCTAGGTATATCACATCCACCGCTTCTCCCTTATCCACAAGGCTCGTTATCCTATCAAAGTACGCTATCAGATTACTTTGACACGATTTGTTCTTTACAAATCCATGCTGGCTATTCCCTATCACCTTACCACCTTCCAAGTGTTTGCAGATAATTTCTTTGATTACTTGCTCCATTATCTTCCCTGGCACAGAAGTTAAACTAACTGGTCTGTAGTTTCCTGGGTTGTTTTTATTTCCCTTTTTATAGATGGGCACTATATTTGCCCCCTTCCAGTCTTCTGGAATCTCCCCCGTCTCCCATGATTTTCCAAAGATAATAGCTAGAGGCTCAGATACCTCTTCTATTAACTCCTTGAGTATTCTAGGATGCATTTCATCAGGCCCTGGTTACTTGCAGGCATCTAACTTTTCTAAGTGATTTTTTACTTGCTCTTTTTTTATTTTATCTTCTAAACCTACCCTCTTCCCGTAAGCATTCACTATACTAGACATTCCTTCAGACTTCTCAGTGAAGACTGAAACAAAGAAGTCATTAAGCATCTCTGCCATTTCTAAGTCTCCCGTTACTGTTTCCCCCTCCTCATTGAACAGTGGGCCTACTCTGTCCTTGGTCTTCCTCTTGCTTCTAATATATTGATAAAAAGTCTTCTTGTTTCCCTTTATTCCCATAGCTAGTTTGAGTTCATTTTGTGCCTTTGCTTTTCTAATCTTGCCTCTGCATTCCTGTGTTATTTGCCTATATTCATCCTTTGTAATCTGTAGTTTCCACTTTTTATATGACACCTTTTTATTTTGTAGGTCATGCAAGATCTCGTGATTAAGCCAAGGTGGTCTTTTGCCACATTTTCTATCTTTCCTAACCATCGGAATTACTTGCTTTTGGGCCCTTAATAGTGTCCCTTTGAAAAACTGCCAACTTTCTTCAGTTGTTTTTCCCCTCAGTCTTAATTCCCATGGGACCTTACCTATCAGCTCTCTGAGCTTACCAAAATCCGCCTTCCGGAAATCCATTGTCTCTATTCTGCTGTACTCCCTTCTACCCTTCCTTAGAATTGCAAATTCTATGATTTCATGATCACTTTCACCCAAGCTTCCTTCTACTTTCAAATTCTCAACAAGTTCCTCCCTATTTGTTAAAATCAAGTCTAGAACAGCTTCCCCTCTAGTAGCTTTTTCAACTTTCTGAAATAAAAAGTTGTCTGCAATGCAGTCCAGGAACTTATTAGATAGTCTGTGCCCCACGGTGTTATTTTCCCAACATATATCTGGATAGTTGAAGTCCCCCATCACCACCAAATCTTGGGCTTTGGATGATTTTGTTAGTTGTTTGAAAAAAGCCTCATCCACCTCTTCCACCTGATTAGGTGGCCTGTAGTAGACTCCCAGCACGACATCACCTGTGTTTTTTACCCCTTTTAGCCTAACCCAGAGACTCTCAAAACTTCCATCTCCTATGTCCATCTCCACCTCAGTCCAAGTGAGTACATTTTTAATATATAAGGCAACACCTCCTCCCTTTTTCCCCTGTCTATCCTTCCTGAGCAAACTATACCCATCCACACCAACATTCCAGTCGTGTGTATTATCCCACCAAGTTTCAGTAATGCCAATAATATCATAGTTGTATTTATTTATTAGCACTTCCAGTTCTTCCTGCTTATTACCCATACTTCTTGCATTTGTATATAGGCATCTAAGATACTGGTTTGATCTTGCCTCCCAGCTTTGCCCTCCTTTCTCTCTGCCATTATAGCCCGTGCTCCCTCCTGTTTCCAACCCATCTCCCAGGTCTTGTTCCCCACTTACCTGTGGGCTTTGCTCACCTGTCCCCGTCGAACCTAGTTTAAAGCCCTCCTTACTAGGTTAGCCAGTCTGTGTGCAAATAAGTCTATAAGAAGTGCTTTTCTTTCAGTGTTTGAAAGCAGGAGTTAGAAGTAAAAAGCCATCAAAATTCTGGTAAAGTTAATTATGTCCCTTTTAAGGTAAGAATCTTTAAGCTGTGAATAGCTTTGGATCCAGAAGCAAGCCAGAAAGCATCTGTATTTATGCAAATTATCTAACTGATAAGGTAGAAGCCACTAAACCTGGGCTGCCTATGAAACAAATATAAGAAAATATGGGGTAATATCTCTGTTTTGCCTGAAATCAACAAGGATATTTGTATATTTTAAGCAATGATTGACTGCCCAGAAGGGGTAGATCTCTGTTTTTTTTGTCTTTCAGATAATCAGAGAAAACTGATGACAGCTGAACAACATTCAACGTATCATGCATTTACTGGCACAATAGGAATTATGTTTTGTGTTCTATGTCCTGTCTTGTGGTGTTTGTCTCATGGCCAGAATTGTTGTGTTTAATATTTTCATAGGATAGTCTAGTTTAAAATCAAACAGAGGGGTTAAATTAAAATGCAGATACTTGTTTTATTCAACTTTGGAATATAAAGTGTTTGGATAAATCAGAAAAATGTGATATACTAAGGTCTAATACATTTTCTTAAGTAAGAAAAAGAAACTTCATTGGCCAAATCTTTTAACTGAAAATTGTTGTTAAAATTTGCATACCAACAGTTTTGGGTGCAAGGACATGAAAAGTTAACCCACTCCCCATATTGTACATGGGATCCTTCTGGCTACCTCAGATTTCTAGCTAGAGGGCTGGGGATGGTGGGAAGCTATTGAACACCAGAGGTTGCATTGAGTGAACTCCTCAAAGTGGGTGTGCTTGTCCTGGCTTGTTGCTCCAAAGCTCTGTAATAAAGTTATTTTAGTGGAAGGGTATATGTGGCATACATTGCATAATAAGACTAATGTACTGTATAACGGCAATGTTTATGTGTTCATGGTTGGGAAAAAGGTGTATGAGTGAAGAGTGGAAGTTTCCTTTGTAGGTTAAAATAAGTCAAGAAGGGAAGAAGGAAAAAGAACAGAATGAATTAACTGGAAAAATAGCTAGCATGTTCAGTCTAAAGATAAGACACTGGCCCCATTCAAGGACACTGCTCACAGCTAAGACTTGGCTGACAACCAAGAAAAGGGGGGGGACTTAAATGTGCCCGAGCAGCTATGAGATCTGCAAAACACTGCCAAGCACTAATGAAATGTGTTAGGTTTCTTTTCTCACAGGTAAAGAAGTGCTACCCAAAGACCCTAGCAGCCCTGCCACTCCTTGGAACCAGAAGACTGGATCTATGTAAAGGTCCACTAATGAAAGACTGCTTTGGCTCCATGCTGGAAAGGCCCTTACTAAGTCCTGCTGACTACCAACACCGCTATGAAGTGCCAAAGACTGACTGCTTGGACCCATGGTTATCACTGCAAAAAGACCCCTCCACCTTGGGAGAATTCTCCTACTGATGATTAGCCTATTTCTCCGTCTGTGCCTTTTGGACAGCAGGGAAAAAGGACAAGGTGAAGTGCTAGTAACCTCTCCCTTGTCCACTGACAGATCTACTGTGCCTTTGGATTTTTCTAGAAGAATCAAAACCATTACAGGGTGATGTGCTGGTAACCTCTCCCCTGTGGGATGCTGAACCATGACTGTTTCAGGAAAGAAGAAGGAACACTCACTCCACTGAAATTGCCAAAGTCCAGGAATTCCTGACTAGAAAGGACATTAAGAACTGATCCTGGTGAAGAAACAGAGAATTATACACTGGCAGGAAGAAATTTCTGGGACCCTGCTTGGGAATGTGGTATTGATTAGATTTTGGGGTTTATTCTACAGGCTGTGTCCTGTATTTTGGATAAATCCTTCAGCATGTATTGCTCTCTCTAATTGGATTTTAAATGACAAGTACCAAAGGCACTTTGTTGCCACCGCCTCTTCCGTCTCCTCCATTACACTATTACCCCTGTAATACATCCAAATACAGACAATGCCATATATTTGATAAAACCAATGACCAGGGCCTTCACACTTTAGTGATTTATTTAAAGATTGTTTGGAAAAAAAAGGAAAAATATTTTTGAAGTTCAGGATATCTCATATAAGTGAACAATTGAGTGGAGAATAAATGGATCAGTGGAAATAAAAATCTACTATATCACTACAAATGAACCTCAAGAATCTGTAATTGAAATTGATGGGTTCCCTAGTGAAGTAGATATGATGGCTATTCCTGGAATTTGTACTGTGTTACATGAAAGAAGCCCTTATTGTTATTTGGTTACCCAATTAGTGAATAATCAAATGAATATCGAAAGAGTTTGTTCTGCCACTGGAAATTTTACTTGTATTGAAACCATTCCAGTAACTAATAATGTAACTTGTACCTTATTGCAATACACCCTCTCCTCTGCTATTAATGTCAATGCCTCTTGAAAGTACCTGAGATTAGTTAAAGGTATACAACCAATACATGTGATATAATACTACATCAAAGAGATATGTATTAGGATATCAATGGACTGTTATTAATACAACACTAGGGACTGTCAAATTTACATTGCCCTTATCCAGTTTCCAGATCACCTCTACATACCCAAATTGCTCACAAGGGGCTGCCATTAGATTAGCACAACAGAGGGCCTGGGTTATTTCCTCTGGAAGAAGAGGGACTTGACCGGATCTCTGTGGGATGGGGCCAATCGTGCAGAAGCCATTTGGAATATTATTAAAAGCCAAGAACATGATGAGAAATTGGGCCAGCTAGAAAAGGCCACTAGCCTTATTTCTGGAGCTCAGCTAACCCAAGTACAGGCTGGAGTTAGTGAGTTACAGTTCGTTTCCACCCTTAGTTCAATGACCTAGAAGTTACTGACAGAGATGGTATTGAATATCATTGAGTCTGAGAAGGCATTACAGTGGAATCTAGTATGTTTAGAAATTCAGGATTTCCTGAATGACCAGCTGATGGCCATTCGGCGTGATCTTGAGCACCAGACTTGGCCCACTGCCCTGACAGACACATCAGGAGTACCATTCTATCTGTGGCTATGGAGATATATTAGAGACTTTCTAGGTGGAAGTGTGGACATTCACCGTGCTCCTTCCAAGCATTTGGACCGGTTAGGGGGATGTGAGCTCCCACATACTGAATCCTGATGGGTCCATGGGAAGGATGCATGTGGGACTGGATTATTCACCGAGACATCTGGGAAATTAGACCACCTGGTACATCTAACTGATTTATAGTCAGTGCCCCTAGAATAACACCTGATATTTTGGATAGGAATAGGGAGTCAATGGACATTTGGCTGTTAGAACCCCTACAGCTTCAGTGTATCCATAAACTGAAGTCAGGGGAAGTTGTCACTGTTTATGATAACATTTGCCGGGAGGGTAGAGGACAAGGAACTATTCTGACAGGACATCTACTTTTTCAAGCTAATGATAGCTGTGTGTATGTAAAACCATCACATTGCAAGATATACATTTTAGTCTCATTACCCCTGCAGGCAATCATATTGTTTATTGGCCTGCAGATAGAATTTTGCAAGTAGCTCTTAGTTTCCAGATACCCTTTAATTGGACCAGCTTAGTACCTGATCGATTTCAAAATTTGCTTTCATTGTTAGCAGAGGTTCAAAGAATCTCTGAAATATAAGGGCAAATTCACATGCTTCAAAATATATATTAAGCTGAAATGAATGCTTTTCATACAGCTTATAGAGTGTCTATTTTGTGTATTAAGTATGATGTATTGTGCTTTGTAATAAAAACTGCACAACAACTTATTATTATTATTGCTATGGGATGTTATTGCTTACATTGCTGTTAGTTTAGGATTATCTTATTGTTGTTGTTAAAAGACATAATAATAGTAATACTTTTCATGTCCATGCTAATCATGCATTGTCATTACATCCAATGAAAACCCCTAGGGTTGAAACATCTGATGTAGAATCAGAAATCCCTGGCTTAATGCAAATAGAGATTTGAAAATATCTGTTGTACTAGAAGTGATGGTTTGAAGTGAGTTGGGAAGTGAGTTGGGAAAGAACTGTGTGAGAAGTTGTCATGATCTTGCACTGATAACCAAATATGTAGACTGACGTATGATAGTAGGATGGCCTATGTATAAACAAAATGCAGCTGTTGCTTATTATTGTCTGTATTATTGTTTGTTATTGTCTGTAACAAAAGTATAAATGCTTGCTGTAATTGTTTACCTGTTGAGAGACTTGTCCGGGACTGGGGCAATCCTGTGTCCTAGGACATTCCCTCCCTCTATTGCAATTGCTGGAGAATTAATAAAGTATTTGATTTTGCTGCACCCAAACAAAAAGCGAGAACTGAGTTTTTCTCCGACAGATGGGTGCTATGCAAGGGTGAAGAATGGGTGGAACATTTGCTTCATCTCCTCCATGTGGTGGAGGGGAGTTGGCAAACTATCCTGGTATGGGCCACTAGCAGATCAGCACATCCCACACAGAGCAAGTGGGAAATGGGAGATTCAGGAGAGTATCTTATCCAAGGAAGATTGTAAAATCACTCTATAACTTTATATAAATTAGTACGATGAATAAATTTGCAGGATTTGCAATCTCCTTATGGATATTCCAAGAACAGAAGAAAAGACTAAATGTGTCAAATAAATTATTCATTGTTAATTATTCACTCAGCTGGACGTAATATCGAGAAAAGTATGATAATGTTATTTAAAAGTTCTGTGTATGGAAGTTGATACACTGATAACATTTCACTGCCACATTACTATCTCTGCTGACTATATTACCCACTATATTTCTTCAAAGGTGACTCGCAACTAAAGTGAGGTATATTAAATATTCACAAACTGCTGTTGTCATAATATAATTCCCCACTCTGAACCTTAGCGTCCAAAAGATGGGGTACCAGCATGAATTCCTCTAAGATCAATAATCAGCTTAGTACTTGTAGCGCTGCCACCAACCAGGAATTCCAGTGCCTGGTACAATCTGGTCCCCACAAAACCTTGCCCGGGGACCCCCAAGACCCAGACCATCTGGATCTTAACACAAGGAAAGTAAAACCTTTCCCTCATCGTTGCCTTTCCCAGGCTTCCCCTCCCTGGATTACCCTGGAAGATCACTGTGATTCAAACTCCTTGAATCTTTAAACAGAGAGGAAAATTCACCTTCCTCCCTCCTTCTCTCTCCCCCTCCCAGACTCTCCCTGAGAGAGAAAATAATCCTAACACAGAGAGAAAATTAACCTTTCTCTCCCTCTTCCCTCCTTTCTTCCCACCAAGTCACTGGTGAATCCAGACCCAGTCCCCTGGGGTCTCACCAGAATAAAAAAACAATCAGGTTCTTAAACAAGAAAACGCTTTTAATTAAAGAAAGAAAAAACAGTAAAAATTATCTTTGTAAATTTAAAATGAAATATGTTACAGGGTCTTTCAGCTATAGACACTGGGAATACCCTCCCATCCTAAGTATACAAGTACAAATTAAAATCCTTTTCAGCAAAATACAAATTTGAACTCCTTCCATCCAAATACACATTTGAACTCCTCACAGCCAAATACACATTTGCAAATAAAGAAAACAAGCATAAGCCTAACTCGCCTTATCTACCTAGTACTCACTATTCTGACCTTATAAGAGCCTGTATCGGAGAGATTGGAGAGAAACCTGGTTGCACATCTGATCTCTCTGAGCCCCCAGAGTGAACAACAACCAAAAACTAACAGCATACACACAAACTTCCCTCCCTCAAGATTTGAAAGTATCCTGTCCCCTGATTGGTTCTCTGGTCAGGTGACAGCCAGGCTCACTGGATTTGTTAACCCTTTACAGGCAAAAGAGACATGAAGTACTTCTGTTTTGTTAACTCCTAATATCTGTTTATGACAGCTGTAGTATAATGTGCTGAATACACCAATAAAAAACAAAGTAAAAGAAGGTAAATAGGTTGACCAATGTAGTTATAGGCTTGTCAGCCTGACACAAATCCTGGGGAAGATAATGAAGCAGCTGATATTGGAATCAATTAATAAAAGATTGAAGGAGGGTAATGTAATTCATGCAAATAAACATGGGTTTATGGAAAATAGATTCTATCAAACTAACGTGATATTTTTTCATATGTTTACAAGTTTGGTTGATAAAGATAATAGTGTTGATGTAACATATCTAGGGCTTTTCTACGCTACTGTGCAGGGTCAATCTAAGATACGCGACTTCAGCTACGTGAATAACGTAGCTGACGTTGATGTATTTTTGTCTACCTACTACAGCGTCTTCACTGCAGTAAGTCGACAGTTGACACTCTCCCATAGACTCTGCTCACACTCCTCATTCTGGTGGAGTACGAGAGTCAATGGGAGAGTGCTCAATGGTCTATTTAGCTAAACTATCCTATCCTATCCTATCCTATCCTATACTATACTATACTATCTAGCAGGCAGTGTAGACGAGCCCTTAGATTATAAAAGGCATTTTACATGCTACTGCATGACATTTTGATTAAAAAACTAAAATGATATAAATGTAACTCGACACACATCAAATGAATTAAAAATTAGCTAAATCATAGATCTCAAAATGTAATTATAAATGGGGATTTTCCATTAAGCAGGTGTGTTTCCAGCCGGGTCCTGCAGGAATTGTTTCCTGGCCCTATGCTATTAAAAATTTTTGTCAATAACTGAGAACATTACTGATCATGACTGATAAAGTTTGCAAGTGACACAAAAAATGGAGGAGAAGTAAATAATGAAGGGTAAGCTTGATAAACTGGGTTAAAAATATGCATTTTAGTATAACTAAATGTATTCATCTCACAGGAAAGAATGTAGACCATACTTACCGGATTGGGGACTCTATGCTGGGAAGCAAGAAACAAGATTTGGGCTTGTGCATATTCAGCTGAACATGAGCTCCTAATGTGATGTTGTGGCCAAAAAAGCTAACGCAATCCTCAGATACATTAACAAAGGAAACTCAGGTAAGAACAGAGAAGTTATTTTACTTTTGTATATGATATTGATATGACTGTTGGTAAAATACTGTGTCCAGTTGTGGTGAGTGCCCACATTTCAAGAAGGAAGTTGACAAATTAGAGAAGGTTCAGAGAGACCGCCAGAATGATTAGAGGATTAGAAAATATGCTTTATCATGAGAGACCCAAAGAGCTCCATCTATTCAGGTTTAAAAAACAAGGTTAAGTGGTGTCTTGATTTCAGTCTAGAAGTACCTACTTGGGGAATAAATATTTAATAATGGGCTCTTCAATCTAGCAGAGAAAGATATAACATATTCCAATTGCTGTAAATAAAGCTAGACAAATTCAGATTGGAAATAAAGCATACATTTTTCAACAGTGAAGGTAATTAACCACAGGAACAATTTACCCAAGGTCATGGTGGATTCCTCATCACTAATATTTAAATCAAGATTGGAGGCTTTTTCTCAAAGTTATGCTGCGGAATTCTTTGGGCAAATTATGCAGCATGTGTTATACAGGAGGTCAGACTGGGTGGTCACAGTGATCCCTTCAGACCTTGGAGTCTGTGAATCTATTAGCGTGTCCCAGAGTTGGTGAAAGCAGTATTTCACTCAGGATGTTCTTATTTTTATCCCTCAAGAATTAAAATAAGTGTAACTCTTTTGCCAGGAGGTTAACAGCAGCAAAAGGGAGGGTCAGGTTCAATGTATCTGGAGTTCCTCTTGACAAATAATGAAGGCCCCACCCAGAAACTTGGGGCAACTAACTGCACTCTCCTTTGATGCTTTTAATAGGTGGAACTTCCTTACAAGCCAGCATTGTGTACAAGACAAAGGAATCTTTATTGGGGAAAAGAAGTACAGTGGTAAACATGGGAAAACAAAGAAACAGAATATATATGTAAGTGAAGAGTACAATATCCCCCTCCTTCCAGTAACTTTGGTGTTAGTCTGCCTAACTCTCTTCCCACTGCTGGTAAGAACATCCTACAATTAACAGTCCCTTGACTCTTCAAAGCTTCTCTCAGAGTCCACTACCGCCAAAAAAGTTCATCTATAGTTACGATGATTCCCCAAGTATCACTTGAGGAACTGTGTAGGCAATCCATGCAAATAATGTTCTCAATAACAGCACTTTCCCTTTTCACCAATAGAGGGAGTTGAAGGAGCTTGTGGTCATATAGCTTGCATAAGAATTAAAAAAAAATCTATATATTTCTGTAAAGGAAAACAAACAAAAACAACAAAAAACCCTTATTAAAAACAACTGCTAACAGGGATAAACAACTACATGTGGCTGTATAAATCATGATCGACCAATTTGACACTTAGTTGTAATAGATTACAGAATATAATAGATATGTGGAGCGGTTTGGCTCATTCTACCTGAAGTACTGAATCTTTATAGAGCAAGATCATTTTGGTGGCAGTTAACAACTTTGTCCTTCTATAGTAGGTTGTCAAACCAACACCTTATCCTTAAAGTTATAGCTGCTAGCTATCTATCTAGGAATTACCAAATTAATACTTCCATGCTGGATTTGTAGAAGTAAAGCCAGTGTTTCTCAAACTGGGGTCACCACTTGTGTAGGAAAAGCCCCTAGTGGGCTGGGCCAATTTGTTTACCTGCCCCGTCCTCAGGTCCAGCCGATCACAGCTCCTGCTGGCTGCGGTTCACTGCTGCAGCCCAGTGGGAACTGCTGGAAGTGGCGGCCAGTAAGTCCCTCGGCCCACACTGCTTCCAGCAGCTCACATTGGCCTGGAGCAGCAAACCGCAGCCAGTGGGAACTGTGATTGGCCGGACCTGAGAACGGGGCAGGTAAACAAACCGGCACAGCCCACCAGGGGCTTTCCCTACACAAGCAGCAACCTCAGTTTGAGAAACACCGAGTAAAGCCATTGTAACTTGTATGACATCTAGCTATCTTGATTGTTTGAACAAAAGAGAAGTTGCCAGAGCAATCAAAAAACGTTTCACTAAACAATGGTGGCTATGCAATAAAGGATAATGTATATATATCACACCTTCAGTAGTGATGGTTTAAAGTCAGTCATCAATTATTTCCACTGGATTAGCCAAATAGTGAAAATAGATTTGAAATGGCCCCATGCTTTAACCAAGGCAAAGAGAGATCACTGGAAAGATGTTATCAAAAACCTGCAAGCTGCATTTCATGTCATCTCCCTTTCTTTTTTGCTAGCTCAGATAAAAATAAATATGGATTCTCTTTTTTCTGATTTTTTAATATTGTTTTCTTTTTTGCTTTTTTGTTATAGCAATGTTACTGAATGTTGCTGAGGCCACATTTGATACCAACAGAAGCAAATTATTTTGATAACTTCTCAGGTACATGACCCACTTTTAGAGTTGATGGTGATAAAAGGTAGAAAGAGTTGCCTTAAAACAACTGCTAATAGTTTGAAAATAACAGCAAGAACCTGGGTGGACTACGTACTTCAATTTTACCCTATTTCTGTTTTTAAATCAATTGTATATTATTTTATGTACTTTATTTCCAGTGATAGTGTATCTGAAGTTGAATTTTCCAGATTTCTCAGAAATGCCAGTTAAGCTATATTCTCAGCATGTTCAGCATGCTTAATGAACTCCTTGGGGAAGTAAGAATATCTGTAACACAATTAACTTCCCATTCTTATGTAAATGAGGAGTTTCAAGGTCCCTGATGGAAGCATGCTCTTTGGCTACAGTTAGCAAATGTATGCTATTAAATGACACATGGAGCCTTGAGCTGAAATTTAGACTTCACTAATTTGTGCTGTGACATGTGCAAAGCTGCTTTGGAGGGATGTGAAACACAGTTTTTTAAATGTATCTGATGAAATGGGGATTATCACCCCTGGCTAGACTGTCATCAGCAGTCTGATTACCTTTGCCTGTTCTTGTTCTTAACAGAAGGAGCTTGCTGCCATGCCTTTCACGGGATACATTTACTGTTTTATCACTTCTCTGTTTATTATCCAGTTGAGATTATTTATTTAAAATCAGAAAAAGATCCAATTGAGAAAGTTACCCTACAATAATATTTTAATTTGTGCATGTGTTGGTGTGCATGGAGTTAACTCTGTATAAAAATGGAAAAAGAAATATGCTGTAAATTATGTAGATAAGGTCCATGCAGCTTATAAAGGAAAACAAAATAACATACATAAATTTAATAGCATGAGTGAAAAAGGGGATTGAGAAAACGATGTACAAAATGAAAAGAGGATGTTACTGAATAGTGAAAGCTTTACTGTTGCTAATAAAACATTTTGAGATCCTCGGATCATGGAAGGCACTATATATGTGTAAACCAGGGGTCGGAAACCTCTGGCACGTGGCTCACCAGGGTAAGCACCCTAGTGGGCCGGGTCAGTTTGTTTACCTGTCGTGTCAGCAGGTTTGGCCAATCGCGGCTCTCACTGGTCGGAGTTCACCATCCCAGGCCAATGGGAGCTGTGGGAAGAGGGGTGTGGCAAGGGATGGGCTGGCCAAGGCTTCCTGCCTCCCCCATTGGCCTGTAGAAGTGAACCACAGCCAGTGGCAGGAGTGATCGGCCGAACCTGCCGACACAGCAGGTAAACAAACTAGCCCAGCCCGCCAGGGTGCTTACCCTGGTGAGCCGTGTGCCAGAGAGTGCCAACCTCTGGTGTAAAGTATTCTTGTTTCAGACAAAATGATTCCTCTGCACCTTTAAATGAGGGGGGGGGACAATTTACCAAGTAGTGTCTTGTCTAGCCAAGTGAAGGGGACGAGAGAGATGAAAACTGCTGCAAAAAGGGGCAGCATGATTGCTGATTCATCCCCTGGGAATGCAGGGTTTTAAAAAGGTCAGCTCAGTGCCTGTAGCTTTCCTTTCTACATGGACCAAAGCTGAAGCAGCACCCACTCTCCCTCCCTTCTAGGTGGCAAAATACCAGGTTTGGTCAACACTTGCTGTGGACATTATGCTAACTGTCCCTTTTTTAGCAGCTGGGAAGGAATTTTCCCCTTACCATCAGATTGGCTTGAGTGCAGTCTGGTTTTTTTCTCCTTAAGGTTCCTTCAATTGCACAGTAGCTAAAGCACTGAAGCCCTAATTAGGAGAGCACATAGCACCTGCTCAAGTCTCCTTGACTCAAGCACATGTTTAAAGTTAAGCTTATGGATAAGTGCTGTCCTGAATTAGGACCATAAGTCTGTCTATTGTTTCCATTGTTGGCATTTTAAGGCCACTGAGAGTCATTTAACCTAATATTATGTTTCTGTACCTACAGTGATTTAACTTAAACTGTCTCTTATTCATTTGAAAGTTTTACCAGGTTATAGAGATTCCCAAAACATAAAGCCTCAGATTCTTCCACCCTTGCTCACATTGAGTGGTACTTTAGGAGTAAGGTACTACTTAGTCCTATTAATGGGATTGTTCACGGTGTAAAATGTGTATGGATAGCAGGATTGAGCCCATAAGGAAAAATACTGGTAAAACCAGAAAATTTTTAAAACCAATAAGAAACATCCCACCTGAGAAACATAAACCTGCCATCTGGTTTGGAATCAAAGATGCCTAACCTTTACATTCTGTTTGCTTGAAGTGTGGTTCTTCCCTAAAAATAGCTCTGTAAAAAGGATCTGTGGGGTTCGATATGTATTGGGTCTCATTGATTCCAGATCAAATGTGCTCTGTTTACAAATTCCAGATAAGCATTCCATATTCAAGGCTCCTCTTTACAGAATAATCCTCAAACAGTAGTAACAAAGTATCAGTCCAACTTGTGGAAGAAAGTATAAACCACAAATGAATGAAGTTGCAACCATGAATGAAATCATAATCCATAAAGTTTGACTTCCAGGAGTGAAAAAATAACCATAATCAGAGGGGTAGCCGTGTTAGTCTGAATCTGTAAAAAGCAACAAAGAGTCCTTTGGCACCTTATAGACTAACAGAAGTGTTGGAGCTTAAGCTTTCATGGGTGAATACCCACTTCGTCAGACACATGTCATGACATGCGTCTGACGAAGTGGGTATTCACCCATGAAAGCTTATGCTCCAATAGTTCTGTTAGTCTATAACAAGGGTCAGCAACCTTTCAGAAGTGGAGTGCCGAGTCTTCCTTTATTCACTCTAATTTAAGGGTTCATGTGCCAGTAATACATTTTAACGTTTTTAGAAGGTCTCTTTCTATAAGTCTGTAATATATAACTAAACAATTGTTGTATGTAAAGTAAATAAGGTTTTTAAAATGTTTAAGAAGCTTCATTTAAAATTAAATTAAAATGCAGAGCCCCCCCCGAACCCGTAGCCAGGACCTGGGTAGTGTGAGTGCCACTGAAAATCAGCTCATATGTCGCCTTCAGCACGCGTGCCATAGGTTGCCTATCCCTGGTCTATAAGGTGCCACAGGACTCTTTGTCGCCAATAATCATAATCTTCACTTTCAATATTGGAATGGAAGTAAATTCTTCTTTATTTTAGTTATTTAGTAAATGGCTTTATGTAAATATCTTGAACTCTTGTAAGCTAACAGAGAAAACGTGTTCATTTTATGGCCTAATACTAGTCTTAAATATCACAGATAAATTAGGTAGAGGGTTAAAATAATCTGCTTCATTTTTGAAGATATACAGTATTAAAAATGTAGAAATCTAAAATGACAATTCATGTTTCAGAATCTTACCTCCTGCCTTCACAATACCAAGCATATTTTGCCACTTTTTGAAAAAAAAATTATACCGTATGTAACTTAAAATGTGCATTAATTTTTGAATGTTCTTTCATACATATAGCTCTTGTTACTTGCACTACAAATTAGGGTACCTGCTGCTACAGATGTCTCATCTAAATTTGTACTCTAGAGCATCTAACAGTAAAAGCGTAAGTAAAATTACCTAATTAACCAGTATTTTGAATCCACCTTGCATCAAACACCTGCCTGGAAATAAAGCTAGCTTAATAATGAAACATATATGTTTGAAATATATTGTTAAAACATCAGCATGAAAGGTTGAGTCACAGCAAGTGGATATGTATAGAAAGTGGAATAACTACAGAATGATCCATGCTGATACATTTTTGTAGTAAAGCCGGTTAATGTATGTATGGCATTAGCACATGTGGTGTCCATGCAGGGATCCCAGATCAAACCCACACCTTTTTCTTTACTCCTTAAATCAGTATGTGGGAAAAAATGGGCCTAATCTGACATTTTGCTATTTTAGGTCAGACAGTGAGAGTTTTACAATTCATTTCACTACTGAGTCCCTAAAAAGAGAGGGCTAGGAAACTATAATATTCTCAACCCTTCTTTTGTTTTAAGAATCTGCTTCTTTGGGTGAAAACAGTGTTGCAATTAAGCATTGGAAAAGCTGCTTCTATTCTTAAGTCCACTGCTACCTATAGGGTCAGATGTTCAAAAATTTGCAGAAGAGAGGAAAAAATATGAAGAAAGGCAACACAACTGTGCCCTCACTAAGAGCTCATGCCATTCACTTTTCTGCCATGTTTCTTCCCCACTCCATCCCTTGCCTATTTTTTTTTTAATTTAGACTGGGTAGAATTTAAAAAAAAAATCTCATTATACTTATGGGTAATCCTGCAGTACTATTTATTCATTATTAATAATTATTGCTATTATTAGTTGTAGTAGTATTTTATTAGTATTATTATATAAATAATAATAATTTTATCACAGTGGGAAAATATTCACTAGAACCTAATGAGAATTCTGAACTCCTCTGATTTGTTGTAACCTAAGTCTAATTGGAGTTCAAATCTCCATAGATGCATTAACTCACTGCACCGTCTACTGCTCTAAATTAGTTAAAAATGCATTCTACAAATACATCATAGCAGAAAATGATTCCCAAAAGTGTTTTATATTGTTCTAAGGTGCAATGTTTACCTGGTAATCTCTGAAGTGGACTTCACAGATGTGTATTATGGCTGAAAAATTTATAACTTTCCATTATTAAAAAGGAGATAGTCTTGGGGTAGAAATATAAATAATAGATTTATTTAAAATCATAACTAATCAGCTATTCTAAAACAAGCTGAATATATACTATATTGGAATATAAATAAATAACATCTGTTCTTCACATAGGTCAGTGCTGTGTCATTCACCTTTTAATATTAATATTTTAGTGAAATTATAACTCCTTATTTAAGACCTTGAAATGCATTTCTTTCTTTTTTTCTTCCTTTTTTTTAACTGAATGTCTCAAGAGATACAAAAATCAACAAAGTAAGCACAGAGAGTTACATGTGTAGTATAACTACAATTGCTCATTACTGTCGTCTAATTTCAATTCTACCGCAGCATCATTTCTGGGAAAGCTTGGCATTGCAGTACTGAGTTGGCTCCTATTTTGTATGAGCTCTGTCACAGTGCATATATATTTTCAGTTCATGCTTGAACAACAAGTGCTGTGTTTCACTTTTATTTCCATTATTCACATCAGTGAGGAGATGTATGATGGGAAAACTTATAGCCCTCTGTCCTATATCTTAGCTAGTCCCATCAATTGTGGTTGCTACCTTTCTTTATGGAATAGTAGAAAGAGTCAAAATACCTTCCCAGCTGAGCTGTGATGTATCAGATCGATGAGGAGTCTGGATCATTTCTTGTTTTCGTCCCACCATTAGGACATATCCAGGGAACATAAGTGTTAGATTGGGTGAGAGGTATCTGGGACACATTTTATCACATTGATTCATCCATCACACTGGAGGAAGTGTTGTCATGGTTTTTGCATTCTATGCTGGAGCCTGTGGTGATCTCTGTTTAATAGCTACACCTCTTTCATGATGACATGCCCATGGTGGCCATGAGAGTGAAGAAGCTTTTCTGATCATTAGGAAGATAGCCTGTTCTCAGAAATCTCTGATCTCTGCCTAATATGTGGTGACTAAGAGGTGTCTGGCAATTTTCAAGATGTGTGCCAAGTAGTCAGCATTTATTTTCTATCTCCCAGTCTTGCCTTTTGCCTTATTTAGCAATACAGGGTGGTGAAAATCAGAGACCCTAGCCTTTGTCTCATGCTATTTAACAGGCTCAAACACTAATCCACAATAGGATCATGGAGGAGGCACTGAGCCTTGTAGTCATACCAAGACCTGTTTGGATGACTCAGCTGGTCTTATGTTGGTGCAACAGTTTCCAAGCCTAAATCCTGGGTGTGTGGTTGTTTCTGAGGTCCTAGTCAAATACAGCAATAGAGACTGAAAGTTTAGCTAAGGGTTAAAGAGAAGACAGAAGGTAAAAAAAAAAAGAGTTAAAGTCAGCCTTTGAGAAAGTGAGTGAGTCCTTGAGGGAGATATATGATGGAATCAGCAGGGGACTGGAAGTGTAGAGAAAATGTTGCACAGGAATAAGAACTCTTGGAGAAATTAGGCCATATTGGAATGAGCACAAAGCAATAGGGAAAAAAGAAACTAAAAAAATGTTCAAAACAATACAAAACATAAAAGCTACAAGAGTCATGCCCCCAGTGTGATATATGTTTAACTTCTATTAATGTCAATGTGAGTTACGCACACATAAGGAGAAAATAGATACCTCCATCTGTAAACAGAAGCAAGGCCAAATTATTTAAGTTGGGGAGAACACTTCAGAAAACATTGGACAGCCCATGAATCAGAATTATCTTCACAAATTATGATTAATGTAAGTCTGAGTGATGGTAATTCCTTGTGCATTATGATGAAAACCTAACCATTATTGTTACCAAAAATATACATCTCCTCTCAAACAAGGACCATCAGACATGGGAACAATGAACCTCAGTAACTGTAACATTGGAGTTTGTAACCTTAGTCCTCCTACAGGAGAAATCTGTATTAGTATTACTGTAAGGCATTTTAGGACAGGGTTTGGTAAGGATTTCCCAGCACATTTTGAGAGTCTCAAAATTCCGGCGGGCCCATACCCATAGCAGTGCTGCTGAAGGAGGACCTTGAGGAATTTTCAGGAGCATGATTTGTCTTCTGTACCCACAAGTTTCACCTCACTTAACAACTGGTTGCTCACAAAATCAGACATAAGAATACGAAAGTATCACAGAACACTATTACTTAAAAATTGCTTACTTGATCACTTTTACCATATAATTGTAAATCGATTGGAATATAAACATTATACTTACATATTAGGGTATAGTACATACAGCAGTATAAGCAAGTAATTGTCTGTATGAAATTTTAATTTGTGCTGACCTTGCTAATGATTTTATGTAGCCTGTTGTAAACTAGGTGGCCAGTGAGGGGAGGGCTAGCTCTGTGTTTTGAGCATTAGCCTACTCACACAAAGGTTATGAGTTCAATCTTTGAGGGGGGTGTCAAGGTTCCCTCCCTACTCTGAACTTTAAGGTACAGACATCGGGATCTGCCTGAAGACCCCTTAAGCTTATTTCTACCAGGTTTGGTTAAAAACTCCCAAGGCACAATTTCTCTCTTATACTTTGGATTAAGTAACACTGCCACCACCAATTGATTTAAACAAACATTTAAGGAGGGCCACTTGGAGCCCTACCTTCTGCAAATATGCCCCCAAGCCTCTACACTCCCTTTCCAGGGGAGGCTTGAGAATAATATCCTCACCAATTGGTATGGGTGAACGCAGACCCAAACCTTGGATCTTAAATTAATGAAAAATTAATCAGGTTCTTAAAAGAAGAATTTTAATTAAAGAAAAGGTAAAAGAAACACCTCTGTAAAATTGGGATGGTAAGTACTTTACAGAATAACAAAAAGACTCAAGAACACAGAGGATCTCCACTCTAGGCAAAACCTTAAAGTCACAAAACCAGGCATAAACCTCCCTCTTACACAAAGGAAAACACAAGCCAAAATAAAAGTAAACTAACACATTTTTTTGCTAAATACTTACTAACTCTATAGGAGTTGGATTGCTTTCTTGATCTGACTCCAGCAAGCACACAGAACAGACAGACAAAGCCTCCTCCTCCCCCGAGGCCCAGATTTGAAAGTATCTTGTCCCCTTATTGGTCCCTTTGTCAGGTGCCAACCAGGTTATCTGAATTTCTTAATCCTTTACAAGTAAAAGGATTTTGTGCCATTGGTCAGGAGGTATCCCATAGCACTGTATACAGATAAGTGGTCACCCTTCCCTTTATATTCATGACAGGAGGCCATTCAGGGATGTAGGGCCAAAATCTGTCTGGGGACTGGGCCTGCTTTGAGCAGGGGGTTAGATTAGATGACCTTCTGATGTCCCTTCCAACCCTGATATTCTATAATTCTATCTAGATGAGATGTTGTAGCCCAGGGTTTCTCAAACAGGGGTCACGACTTAAGTAGGGAAAGCCTCTGGTGGGCCGGGGCAGTGTGTTTACCTGCCTTGTCAGCAGGTCTGGCTGATTGCGGCTCCCACTGGCCACGGATTGCTGCTCTGGGCCAATGGGGGCTCTTGGAAGCCGAGGCCAGTACATCTCTTGGCTCACGACATTTCCAGCCCTCATTGGCCTGGAGCAGTGATCTGTGGCCAATGGGAACAGCGATCAGCTGGACCTGTGGAAGGGGCAGGTAAATACACCGGCCCAGCCTGCCAGGGGCTTTCCCTATGCAAGTGGTGACTCCTGTTTGAGAAACCCTACTGTAGCCCCTGGAAGACCTCTGTGTACCCCCTGAGGTACATGTAAACCTGGTTGAGAACCACTGCCCTAAGAGAACCTATAGTGATTTTTCCATCAATACAATAAAATTTTATTTTGCAAGAAAGCTTTGATTTTTCTACACATTCTCCCTATAAGGGTATTATATAACCCTAATTTTGGAGATGAGTTTTTTTTTTTAAAGAAAAATCCATAACTTTTAACAATCTATTTATATTTCATATTTCTGTCCTCTATCTAATTGTCTTTTCACCTGTTTCCTAAGTCATTTTTCTTATTGCCTTATATTTGATGCTTCAGGGCATGCTTTCTGCAGGGTGCATTTAGATTTAGCTATACCGTGTGAGTCCCATTAACTTTAATGAGATTGCATGGCTAAAATTCTGGTCATCGCACTGAAAATATTAATCTAAAACCTTTTGTTACAACTTTTTTCTTTTTTATATGAAGATTTCTGTTAAGTTAAAACAAAATAAAAGAAAAAAACACCTTTGGACTTTTATTTGAAAAATATAATTTAAAGTATGTTGAATGTATTGTTATGTTTCCTTTCCACAATAGATGTTCCCACTGAAAACCTTTTTTGCTAGTAACATCAGAGAAGGATCCTCTCAAGGCAGAAAAATAAGTTGGCAGAAGGGTTGCTGGGGATCTGTTGTGTGCTAGCTCCTACAGAAGATGATCCAGGGAATGGAGGCTGGTAGGATGATGGGGCATGTTTAGGGAATCTGTTTCCTTCTCATAGCAACAGCATAAAGGGAAGGACACATTCCTCACACCAGGGAACCAGAAAGAAAGCTAATGAATCTGAGGTGAGCTTAAATAGCTCTATTCTGACTCAGTAACATCATTTCCCACCTTCTTTCTGCCAACTACCAGTACAAAGGGGAGATGCTCTCCCGCTTCCAGCAGAAAGCAGATCAAGGTCTTTACTTTGCTGCAAGGAACCTGCAATAGTAGGGTACTAACACCACATCAAGTAGGCTATTTCATTTCCTTTACCCAACTATGAACAAAGATTTGCATCATTAAAAGAATAATGCTTTCAATTTGAGGAGGATAATCACCAGTTTTGCCCTTTCCCAGAACAGCACAATATTCGGGGGTGATGAGCACATTGGCCATATTTTGATATCAAAGGCTTCCCAGAGGAGCTAATAGAGACAGTGCCTGTCATAAAGTAGTTCTAAACCACCTAACCTAATTTTCCACAAGTAATCTCCAGAGCCACTGATAGCCATGTTCTGGTCTGCATCCTTAAGCTGAATATGGCCATTATAATAAATGCAAGAACCAACCCCTTAATCGAGTGAGATCATTTCTTCTTCCAGGCAGAAAACAAACTTTCCTCATTACAAGGCAAGAATAAACTATTGTCACGCTCCACTCCTGAAACGTAAAAACTCTTGGACCCTACTGAGTTCAAAAATGTACTTATACAAGACCGCCCAAACGAGATCAATTATTTAAAAAACTAGTGAGTCCACTAGCTCTGCAACGCCCTCTCTTATGTCATTGACCACACAGTTTGCCATGGTTCTTGGTGAGAAAGAAGAAAACTCAAGGGCCGATAGTAGAAACCTCTGTCTGATACCAGCAGATTCAGACACAAAGAATTTCTACACATCTATAATGATGCCATCAAAGAGGAAAAGAGACCCAATGTAGTCTCTACCAAATCCTCAACTGGTCCAGTGGAATGGAGTTATTTAGGAAGATCATGATGGTGGAGAAATAGGCAATCTGTCAACTCATTAGGACTATGCAAGGATTTGAATATTAGGACCTTAAACTATTTCCCCTACTATTGAAAGTACTGTTTTCAGATTATTAAATCCAAAGCCTTGGTGTCTTTTTATACTCTGCTTTCTCTTCAGATCATCTTAATCTGTGGACTCCTCAATTCCACTGAATGCCTAAATAATCATGTAGATAATAAATGCCTCTTCTCATTTGCTAGTAGTCAGTGATCTGCATCCCATCCTAGTGTCCACATCTGGCCATAGTGACCCAAGAATATGTATCCTCCTGTTTTTTCTTTTACAATGGAAACAGTACAAAATTGTGCTACATCTGGCCATGTAGAAATATTAGTTTAATGTTTATTAATCTATGATAAAAGACATATATTTCTTTAAAAAAGCCATCAAAGACATTAGTTCTGGATGACTCTGAGCCATTCTGTGTAGAAGTAGTCCCACACACTCATGTACTTTGCTTCTGAATTTTAAATCTCTTCCTCTTGTGTGTAAGAGTGAGGCATGGTTGGGCTCTGATATTCCATATTCATTATCTGTCCCGGTGATAGATTATAGTTAGACTTTAATTTGGATAAAGAGATCAAAATGTAATCTCTTCACAATAATCATCTATTACTTAGAGTTTTTCAGAAATATGATAAAATGGTACAAAAACATAATCTGGAGAAAATAAAAGGGAATTTAATGGTAATGTTATTATTTAATTTAGATTTTTGTAATACTTACATTTAAAAGACATACATTTTTTAAAATGGATTCACACAGTCAGACCCTTAAATCTACATGGCCATGCAGCCACAGGAGTCAGCCTCCCTGGAGCTAGCTCCAGGGTTGATACCACAGTGATCTTCCTGCACTGCTCTGGAAAGTAAATGGAGGATGAAAATATTATGTTGTTGAATGTGTTTCTTTTTCTATTCTATTGTGAAAAGTTGGCGATTAAAGCCTAGGGAATGTTTTTAACTTTAAGCAAATAAAGAATTTCACGATCATGTTTTTTAACCGTAATTGGTTTTAATATAATCTCTTTGCTTTCTGCTTTAACAAAAGTGGGCCAAATTCTGCTGGATATTACACAGTTGTGACTGGTAGCGGAATTTACTTCACGATCTGCAAGCACTCTAATCATGTTATCCATGGTTTTGTTTACTGTTTTTTTTCCTTTTTAGGAATTCCAGACCAAGAGCTGCTTACCAATACTAATTTGAGACTTTTCAATTATCTTACTTAACAACTAATGTGATTTATATGGAGTTTGATGGGACCAGTTGTAGTGGAGAATATTGTTTTTTTCTGCATTTGCATAGTAAACATATTTCTCTAATTAAAATGAAATTTAAATAAATAATTCCTGTAGATCATTACAGGCATTATTAAAAGCATGTGCCAAGGTGATAGATAGTGTGCCGAGGCTAAAAAAAAAAGATGAATTTAGAAGCACACCAAGAGGCATGGGGATGGGGGCAAACCAGGAAAATTATTGCATCTTTTTGAGCTGAAACACCAAACCTGAAAATTAAAGACAGGGTCTGGCTAGGAGGGAAAAATAAAGATACACTAAATGGTTTAAGGATTAATGAAGATACCTCCAAGCACAGGGACAACTAACTACTAGAAATTACCATCCTTCCCTCCAACCTGCCTCAGATGATTAAGGTAGCAAAATACATTTCTAATAGCTACCCATCTGAATTTGGAAGAAGAGAAATATGAGAAATAGGAAATAATTCAAAGTATCTTTTATTAGCACCTCATACCTCAGAACAATTTAGCTGTTTTAAACAGCATTACAGCAATCTGCTGTATATCAGGGTAGGAATGCACTACAGATCTCTTTCTGGAATGATTATGATACTTCCTTAGGGATCTTCTGCACAGGGAATTCATAGGAAAGTTAGTGTGAAATAGCTAGTGTAAGAGTCTAAAAGCACAATAGCTATTCATGTAAACATTCTTATTCCATAGTACAAAATACCTTCTTGCTATTTAGGTTAATCAAATTCCAAAGTGTATTAACCTAAGCCATACAGGGTATGTCTAAACTGCAAAGAAAAAAACCTGTGGCACTGAGTCTCAGAACCCAGGTGAATTGACTTGGGCTTAGGCTTCAGGGCTAAAAATATCAGGGTACACTTTTGGATCTGGGCTGGAACCCAGGGTTTGAGACACACCTTCCTCAGCAGGTTTCAGAACCTGGGCTCCAGCCCAAGTCCAAATGTCTACACTGCTATTTTTAGCCCTGCAGCCTGAACCCCACAAGCCCAAGTCAATTTTGACCTAGGGTCACTACAAAAAGTAATTTTCCCTCCACTGATACTCACATCTTTTTTATCAACAATTGGAAATGGGTGACATCCACCTTGATTGCATTAGTTTTGTGAGCGCTACAAACATAATTTTCCCTCTCTTGATATTCACCTCTTCTTGTCAACTATTGAGAATAGGCCATTTCCATCTTAATTGAACTGGCCTTGTTAGGACTGACTCCCCACTTGGTAAGGCAACTCACATCTTTTCATATGCTATGATATATACACTGCTTACTGTATTTTTCACTCCATGAATCTGATGAAGTTGTAAAGAGTGGTGACCATAGGGAAAATTCCATGTTTGACCTGAGCAGTAACTTCAACATGGGATTCAGAAAACAGTCAACCATGCAAAGGCCTTCAGTGTGGTTGACTTCATCTGAGCCCTTTGAGGTAAACACCCGTAATTTCACTGGGCATGTCATTCAACAGGGAGGTTCTCCTCTGCAAAGGGAAAGTAAAAGATGCACCTTCTGATTCGAGAAATCTGTTCCCTGGCTGCATTCAATAACACAAACAAAGCCTCTACTCTTAGCCAAGCAGAGCCGACAGCCTCCAGCTCACTCACTCTTGGCTATTGCATTTAGTGCTCCAGTAGAATAGTCTAAATTCTAACCGGTCTCATCTCTACAAGCCCACAGGACTCTGGGGTTGCTAGGAGGTTTGAGACCATGAACGCTTATGTCCAAATAAATTTGTTAGTCTCTAAGGTGCCATGTACTGGGTTTTATTCATTTAATCAGTCAAAATGTTCAGGTTGTTTAAAACTACAAAATGTTTGTTCAAGATGCCTTTCTACACTAAAATGAAACATGTTATACCCTGTTGCACTCATATCACAGGTTTTGCTTCAACCAAAACCAAAGCTTGTCGTAACTCTCACTCATAACTCACTACTTCAATGTGAGTCAGATAACTCAATGACCCTGTCTAGATAGTGCAAAACTAAAACTCCTGCGGTGACTCCCCGGGCAGAAATTTTCTGACTCAAAAAGAGCTGATTAAAGAAAGAAGCCAGAACATAGAACTCTGGAGTATATTACAACCTTAAAAAATGTTGCTCCTAAAGTTGTGTTGTGCTTTCTTATTCTGAAAATATAGTCATTTTGGCTTAGAGTCAGAATGGTATTTGTGTGTCCTCATGCTCAGCATTAGAACTCCTAACTTTTAGTGCCTAGAAAATCACAGGAACACACTGCAAGAAAGAGAATCAGAAGAGATAGCTGCCTTAACCGGTGGTTCACAAAAAACATCTTGAGCCTCCTAAACTAGCCAATGGGAGATACTGATGAGGAGGTGTGTGTGCTAAACCCTGACCCTTACACAAAGCTAATTGCTTCAGCACAGTCTGTAGCGGAGCACCTATCTCTACTAGCCAGTCTTAGTTCTGGACCCACTTTGGCATTAGGTGCTTACATTGTTTTTTGCAAGAAGCCAGGAGGAGGACCACATCCCTTATCATTTTAATTTGAATGGTTAGGGTATTCATCTAGGATGTGGGAGCACTTTAGTTCAGGTCACCCTTCCACCTGATTAGGGTTTTGAGGAGGAGTCCACTACCTCACAGGAGAGTGTCCTAACCACTTAGTCACTGGACATTCTGGAATAGGTTGTCCTCAGTCTCTTCTGTTGAAGCTATTTCACAGTGTATAAACAATTGGAGCAGGGTGACAGGATCCTTGGTCTCCTACCTCATAGATAAGTATCTTAACCATTGGACCACAAAAGTTATGAGGCAAGTCCTCCTGTGGCCATTATCTGACTCATCTTTGGGGACCCAATCCAATAGGGACACTTATTGGATCAGGCCTCACATGTGAATTAAGCAGCCAAATGGCTATCTTCCCTGATTTATCAAACTCTCTGGGGCATAGATGATCAGCTACCTAGAGCAAGGCAGTAGTGCGCATCTCCAGAGGCAGAAACACAGGTGCTGTGGGAACTTTTTCCTAAAAATATTTAGGAGCCAAGTGCATGTATGAGGAGTTCCATGGGAATTTTGTGAATCTTAATGAAACCTAAATCTGGGGTACAGGCACCAAATCATCTTTGTGAATCTAGGCTTTTATCTCTAGGAGACAGTTAAGCTGATATAAGCAGCCACAGGATTGTTCTCACTTGCACATTAGGACAATTCAGATGCTGGCTCATCTCAGGATCAAGCTCCATGCCTCAGAAAAGGAGTATAGCTGTGTTACCTAATATTATATATTTCTACAAGGTTTTGTATTTATGTTAAATTACATAAATATTAACTATATTCCCAGAATGCTTTGCACTCACATTAAGCTTTGTAGTGGAAATTGGTTCACAGGTAAATTTTGTATAAATAACCTGGTTTTTGTATATGTAGAATCTGTCAAAAACAAGATGTATGTTTTATTAAGACTTGCCAAATATGAATTGTATGCTACCTACAGTTAGTGTAGATGTCTATATGATCTACCGATATCTGGAATGTAATTGTGTGCTAGGTACACTGTATTATGGAGAATTGGTACAGCCATTTAAGGAACCTTTTAACTATTAAATGAGAAAATAAAAGGGGATCAAGGTCCATACTAATATCATGCAATCTGTGGAATTTTTTATCTGTCATAAATAAGGGGGATAAAAATATGAGCTGAGTTGAGCTCACAATTTGAAACAGATTGAAACTATTGCAGGACTGTTCTCCAGAGCTGGTATGAACCACTGTGTTTGTGCTGATTTATTTATGTTTAACAAACTGACTGAGCCAAGTTATCTGACATCTTATTAATTGATAATCTAAACCGAACCACTAACAGGTGGCCAATAGCTGCTATTGCTGATCTCAGCACAATGGAGAATCCAGTCCTCTCATCTTCACTTCTATGAAGAGTTTGATCCCATTTATCCCATTAACCAGGAACACATTCTCTCCTATGTTTTATGCTAGTTAAATGTGTCAGTTTTCCAGATAGTGAACTACATGTACTAACTTTAAAGTAATGCATGAAGAAGTTGGACTTTGTTTTCCGAATATTACATAGAATATTTTGCACGTATGCTGGTGCTAGCAGAAAATCACTATAAATAAGGCATGTCCTATTGTCACACAATGTTTTCAATCGGTTTCAACTGTAGGTGTATTTCAAAATGTAATGTTCTTAAACCGTATCGCTGAAAGATTAATATAGAGTGAACACAGTTGGAATTTACTGTAATACCAAGCCTCCAAATGTGTTTTGAGAGTCTGTCATTTTCATTTTTATGTGAATCTAACATGACTTCTGAACATTTCTTCACTAACCCAGTTTATAGTCAGAAAAAAACCCTGTTGTTGTTCCCCTGTACTCTTTGTCAGTAACTATCTGCTTTGCTTTATGACAAACACAAATATATGCCTTGTATTAAATCTCATGAAAATGAAATATCAAACATTTTGCATAACAGACTGGATTTTTGGATAGAAGACTCTTCTCTGATTCCATCAAAGTAAGTGACTTTGTAAATCCTGTCTGCAAGATCTGAAAAAGCATGAAACCCCCATTGGTAAGAACTTATTCACCACTTCATCCATCTAATTCCTCGTGGCATTTTCATATTCTTGATAATTAAAATGCTACCATCTGGTTTCTTTGGAGCCAGGGAATATAGCTTTATTTCTCAAAATGTTTCTCTTTTTATATGTAGCACATTTATTTGGCATATGCCAGCACTGAGAATAATATGCATCAAGTTGTTATATTCTAATCGGACTTTTCAGATGGTGTATTATATCACTGGGTTCCATGAAGTTCTTGATCACATTGCTCACCAACAGCATTGCTTTTGTTCCTTTTTCCCCACACCTAACTCTACTATCACACTGGGAGGAATGTATGCTGCATTCAGAGGAACTATACCAGTGCACTTATGTGATGGGAGTGGGAAATCTGTTTCCTTAAGACAGAAATCTGTCATGTAGATTTGTGGGGAAATGTTTTCTAAAATAGGTGGGGGCAAAATTATCCTGCTAAGGATTCTAAAGACAAATGTTTAATGTCTGAACACTAATCTCTCTTACAAAGAGGGCATTTTCTTCTCATACCATCTTAATCAATACTGGATTAAGGTATAATCCAGTACAGTTTAGGTACAGTTTAGGCCCTCACAATAGGAGGGGCATCTACAAAAGAAAAAAAACTGACTCCATTTCAAATGTTATCAAAATCAGTTGATAAATAAAGGAGATGTGGGAAAAAGAAGATTATCTTCAAATATATTTTGTCAAATATGACAAAAATATACACGTCTGGTTACACATATACCCATGCCATACCCTTACCCTTCACTAATTGTTCATTATTGACAGGCTGAGAAAAAAAACAATATTGCACTTGTAGGATTAGTATTTCTATGAGTAAGTAGGCTCAGTCTCCTAAGGCAGAATTTTGTTGGCCAGCTGCTAATGGTAAAATTCTGACTGTGCCTTCATAATTTATTTAAATAAATAAATAATCTCACTGCCGATAAAATCAGGAAAAATGTAAGGTCAGAGATGGCAGTCGTAAAGCAATCCTGCCAAGCTCATACTCGTATGTTAGTGTGTTCTTTCTTCTTTTGATTTGTACACACATACAATTGTGTATTTTACTACGCACACTGCTTTCTGCTTCATGCTTAACATGATTGAGTTTGCAGGTGATCGTCTTATGGACTTGGGATGAGTGGATCTTGAGGAGGATACATTTGTGTTGGCTTCCTTCCATCAGTTTCAGGAACCTTCACAGTAAATATCAGCTAGTGCTGACAAAAGGATAAATAGAGGGGTTTGAGAGAAGTGAAGAAAGATATACATATATATCAAAAATATATGTACTTAGTAAGCAAGTTATTTCAAACTATGTGCATATATGATTTATAGACTATTAAGACCTATAATATTCATTATATTTGCTTGAATATAGGCTAGTTTTTCTCATTTTCTCAATACCTGTCTTGTGATTACTAGTCTTTTCTTCCGGTAAATTCTTTCTTTCTCTTTCAAACATATAGCTTGTTGTCACTCTGTGTGTTCAAGGTGTTTACTCAATATTAATTATTGGTCCTAAGGGAGACCTATGATAGAGAAGCAAAAGTGAAGAGAGGTGTCTGCCTGGAAAAAGACTGGGATTTTGGTGCAAGATAATATTTTATTATAGGTAGTATGCTATGTACAATTTGTTATATAGCCTTATAAATCACATATCTTATGCATAATGCATTGTATTTTTATAACATGGCAAAAGAAAAATCCTAACAATTCAGTGTTTCATAGCAAAAATTAAATCAGAATAAACATTTGTAAGTATATTTAGATATAGTCTGGATAAACTTTGTATGTCCCTAACAAAATTAATCAAACTTGTTTCCTTTATTCATATGAAAAGAAGAAGAATTTTCCTTATTCATGGTGTAAAGAAAATACAGCCTACGTACAATTTTCTGATAGATTGCTTATTTCCTGGGTGTAATTCATATCAATATACATAAAAGTTGATCTTTAGGCTTGTGGGTTATCTGCATCCTATATCCTCTATTGCCTCTTGTATTCTCTATTGCCATCTTACATCCTCTAAGAGTCTCACTGCTTATTCAGACAAGGATTTCCACAGTTTAGATGCCACAAGAGAAGAAAAATTTTCTGAGAACTCTTCTAGTAAATTGTATTATTTATTGGGTTTTTTTAAATTTTGTATATTTTATATTGTATTGTTTACTTCTACTTTACTTACATACACAATGAATTCAAAAAATTGTCTAAAATTTATTTCTCTTGTGACGTCATTATTAGAGAGAGGGCTGTTGAAAATGAAGATTATTATTCTATTTTTACAGCTTTGCCTTTTTATATATGCAAATATAAAGGTTTCGTGTTTATATGTTCAATGTCCTTTCTGTGAAAAAAATAAATGATTTTTTTATGGTATGGGGCTTTTTATACTTGATGTAGTTTTGAGCCTCCGAATGTCATAATTCAGCCCTGAGCATAGTACTGCTCTTGTTTTTTTAGGTGAACAGATCTCCCACTCACTATGTGAACTTTAGTTTGTATGAATTTCTTTGAACCTTTCTGGTGGGTCCAACAGATATTTCTGGGAGAGCTACATATTTCGATGGATCAGAATGTCAAAATTGTGTACTACTGTGCAATTTTTTTACCCTCTAAAGATTAAGAAAATGCAACAGATGCAGATGAAGAATTTATAGAATGTATCTTAAAATCTGACTTGACAAACTGACTTGGACATGAGCACTGTCAGGTGGACTAAAAGCTGAATGCAGGACAATAAGCAAAATGATAAGCAGAAGTTTATCAAGTTGCATGGAGGGCCACTGGGAATAGTGTTAGACCTGATCTAATTGAACATCTTTATTACTGATCTGGAAGAGCTGGTAAATTGCACATAAATTAAATTGGTAGATGATACTACAGGGGAAGGTTTTGCAAGCTCCAATGAAGTAAAATGAAATAATCCAAGGAGATTTAGAGATGTTGGGAAATAACAACATGGAAAAATGCAATATAACACATCAAGAGAAATTATTCTTGTGTGTCTATCACCTTCCCCTATGACCTCTCCTGCCTCTTCTGTCTGTTCCCAAACTTCTCTCTCTCTCTCTCTCTCTCACACACACACACACACAAGACTACAAGAACATCTACACTCTTCACTCTTTGATTAAGCTGTAGTTACTTAGCTATTCTGTTTATAGATTTCATTTTGTGATGCATGTACATAAGCAAATAAAAAGGAGAAGTCTTTCTCTCTTTTTTTTTTGGTAATGCACATTTAGATGTACATAAATCTCTCTGCCTACAGCTTTACCCTACCTCAAGGAGTGTGAAGCAGCTGCCATTTTATGTTTTATTTCAGATGCAGGGTGTTGTAGAATGAATCACTTCATTTTCTGTCTTGTAGTCTTTATATTCTTTTTCGGTGCAATATAAAAATTGGGGCACTGTGTGTCAGTTAAACAGAGCATTCTAAAATTATGCCAGTAACCCATTTATGCTATTTTATAGTCTCTCTATATTATTATAGTGTATTTATGTGCATTTGTGTGTGTATGCACATACACACACACACAAATATCTTTGAGGGTTGCTCAAAAATATTGCTCAAGCTTCATGAACCTGTCAATCTGGTCTTGTTGTATATATCATGGTGGGTCACATTTTAAGGAGTCAGGCTTTAGGTTAGTGAGATTCTATCCCATAGACCATGAATTTGACCGGGTGTTGAATAGTGAGACCACGGTGTATATGATGCATTAGTATTGTATGTGCCAATCTGCTGTTTTTGTTTAGAAAATGAAATACTGAACGTTATAGAAATTATCCCCCCCTCTTTTTTTTGGCTTTTACTTGCATTCTCAGGCAATGTGAGTTGCAATCGTAAAAAGATTATAGTCAGATGGGTTTAGCACTCCCATTGTCCCTCACAGTTATGTAAAAATAACGGTTTATATATTTGCCTGAGTACCCATGGAAATTTGTGAGGCTCTGCTAAGCAGAGACAATGAAAATTCACTTAGGTGAGATATATCGCTTATAAAAGCAACATATAAGGTTGGTATTTTTTTAACCACAAACATGATTGCAAAGTACAATATAGTTCTCTATAGGATGCAACTGAAACCACAGGTAAAGAGTTTAAGGGGAACAAAACTGAAATTTTGCAGGTGTAAAGAAAATGTTGATCACAGATGTGACATCAGTGAAATTTAAAATGTCAAAATGAAATGTTTGTTTGAGACTCTTGTTTTGAACTTGTGCTAGCACTACTGTTCATTGGGTCAAGTTATTATCTTTATGTCTGGAAACATTGAAAATAGTGGAATTTGTAAGCTGTTAACAATAAGCTGACATTTGGATGATACCAGCTACCTAACTAACCACATATTTTAATAAGAAATAACCATGCAGCTTAAAGCTACCTATCAAATTGTAAGCCAGCTTGGGTCAGAGTGACCTGCAGCCTGATACCTAGATAAGTTTTGCCATTCTGTATGTGTGCTGTTATATCTGTGTCAGGGCAACCTCATTTAATGCACCATTTTAAGCTGAACCATTCAACATCTCATTACTTAATAATTAAGTTTGAACTAGTCAGTTACTGGATGGAGCACATGGGTTATGATCTCATCTGGGTCGAATGGTTGAAATTTTCTTTCCAGCTGGAAGAGGAAGGAGGCATTTTTTGCTATTGTAGCAATCTGTGCCCAAGGCCAGTAATGGACCTAAGGCTACATGTACACTATGAGTTTAGGGTGTGATTCCCAGGGTAGGTACAGATACTTGTAGCTCAATGAGAGCTAATATGTGTATATATAGTAGTGTAGCTGTGACATGGGCAGCAGTGGAAAAGTACAAACACTCCTGAAAATGGTAGGTATGTACTTGGCACAGCTAAGCTGTGCTCCCAGTGACTGTGTTCCCACAGCTACATAGCTATGGGATTATCTACACTAGAAATGTAAGCTGACCTTGGATTGGCGGTGTGCATCCTCACCAGGAGTGCTTCCACCAACCTAAGAAGGGCAGTGTGGGAAGCTGAGAGCTTGGCTGCCCCACAGGGTTCTTGGATCCTGGACGGCTGCCCCCGTTCCCCTCCAGGAACTGCTAGGAGCTAGGGGGAGCCGCCTTTGGCATCTCATCCCCTGGGAGCAAGGTCCAGCTACCATAGCTTCTCAGCCTCTCCTAGCTCATTCCCTGCCAGGAGCCAGGCAGTATTGTCAATTTCACGGCTTGGATGCCATGAAATTGACAAGGCTGCCTGGCTCTCGGCTGAGAGAAGGTCCAAAGTCCCCGGGGCTTCTCAGCTGGAAGCGTGTCCAAAGCTGCCGGGGTTTCTCAACTGGGAAGGGGGAAAAGCCGCTAGGACTTCTTACCTGGGTTCCCAGCTGGAAACGGAGTATGAGGCCACTGTGGCTTGTTGCTCCAGCTCCCAGCTGGGAGTGGGGTCCAGCCTCCAAGCTTTCCAGGGAAGCCAGGACAGCTGGGCCAACAGCCGATATAAGGGACTACACTGACATAAGCCTTACACCTCTCATGGAGGTGGAATGATTATGTCGGTGTAATAGGGCATTTACATCAGAAGGAGGAAGGCTGTAGGGTAGACACTGACATAATTAGGTTATCATAAGCTGCCTTATGTCAATCTAACTGAATAGTGTACACCAGCCCTAGGTGATGGTCTCACCAAGCTATCATAACTACACTCAGGCAGAGTGATGTCTAGATCAGAGTGTTGTATGTACATGCTAGGAAGAAAACCTACTGCTGGGTTTTGTCATCTTATATTATGGTTGTGAAACAGCATGGCCTCCAATGTCAATCTCCCCCAGTGGGTTTAGGAGGGGGAAAAGATTGACTTTAACAGTGTTGCTTCCATAGTTTGTTAACTAGTAAAATACTATATTCTATCCCTCCTGTAAGATAAAAGGAAGGGAAAACACCTTTCATGTTGTGGTACTTTTAAAGTTAATATGACAGTGGTAGGGAAATCTCACAATGAGTTTTTTAAAAGGATGACTCATTGCAAAAATCTCTGTGGACCACCTAATACTGTAGAGCCAGAGGCTCATGAAGAGTTTGAAAACCACAATATTTATGAACAGCCTTATAATTAACCCCAAATGTAAAGAATGAGTTATATAACAAAATAACTTTACTGAAAGTGATTTGAGATACGTCCTGATGGCCTGTTACAGAAACATATTTAAACTGTGGTTATATGAACAACAGGCCAGATCTTCAGCTGCTATAAGTCAGAATAGTTCTATTGACAATGCCAGTTTGAATAAGCTAAGGATCTGGCCCAAAAAATCTACTTGCTAGATAGACCACAAACATGTGTCACTGTGTATAGAGCCTATGGATGAACTCCTAGTTCTATTGAAATCAATAGGCAGTGAGGCCAGGATTTCACCTTTGGTTCCCAAACCCACAAGCATCTATCACTTAAGCTATCAGAGAAACTTCATCACCTGTAGCTACTAATAGGATTTTATCTTCTTTGCAGGTTGCATACAGATATCAAAAAGTAAGATAATTACACACACATGGTAATCAACTATTACATTACTCAACTTGCATTGATAGAAACTGATATTCTAAACTGGTCAGTTCCAATTAGATCTGTATAGAAGCTTCTATCACTGTGCAAACTATTCGGAGGGGTTACACAAGCACCAAATTGTCTAAGGAAATAATGTTTCCAAGCTTCTGAATTTTCACTGTGGATTTATGAGTTGTTTCAGGAGTCCTATACTGAGATTCCCAGAAGCCTTAATACACAGAAATGAGAAAATGAATTGCCATTTGAGCTTAAAGGTAGCACATTGATCAAGTGCTCTTCATTCTTCATCTTCCCCTGAAGGCGACATTTTATTCTCTTTTCCAATTCTTAACATCGTATTAATGGGAGAGAATGGACAGAATTGTAGGACATATTTGAAAAAAAAACATCAGAGCAGATGAAAGATATTGAGATTCAATGTTCTTTTATTCTCTGAAAAAGGTTATATTCTTGCTACAATCTAAATGTTTTTAGTGACTGTAGTAAACATAGTTTCAACAAGGGACAGTGAAATGCAATAAAAACAATATAATTTATTTGACATTTACAATTTTTGACGTACTTCTCAATGAATAATAACAGCATTGCTTCTTTATAAAGTTATATGAAGATTCCTGTGAATGTAACATACCTAAATATAATTATTATCTATTTTCATGGGAGGAGGAAGGGAGGGGAGGAATAATCTTGTTACCATAATGGCATCACAGCTGGTTTTCTGTGCAGAAAAGTCAGAGGAAAGAGGCAGGATATTTGCTTATTTATATGCTGTCCTCTCACAGTCCCTGATTCCTCACACACATGCACATCTGATCTCTCCCACACACCTTCAGGGGAAAGAAACTGAAGATACTCAGAAGATAAAAGGATATTCTAGGGCTTTATATAAGGGGACTCCATGAACTGCCCTTAAGACCTTCCACTTTCCCTACCATCTGTTGTCTAGGCTCTAGCTTCCAGTACCTTTTCCTTTGCCAAGTAGATTTCAGGTCTTCTGGATCTGTTTCTTTTTTAATTATTATTTTTATTTTTCTAAAAGGTATGTCTAGGAATTATTCTGGGGAATTTCTATTGCCTGTGTTATACAATGGGTCAGATGAGATGATCACAATGGTCCCTTTTGGCATTGGAATATATGAATTTATGGTTTGAAAACAGGTGAAGATCCTGAGAAGATCCTTGTGGAGGAGGTAGCCTTACTTTAGGGGAACGGGAGGAAGAGAAAGTCCCAGTTCCAATCTCAGTTCAGCCTCCATTCCATCTGTGCAATGTTTGCAAAGGTTCATGCTGTGTTTCCTGCTTTGAGCACCTCTAGTGGCAAAGAGTAAACTGTCAGACAGCTTGCCACATTAAGGCTGATGTGCTATCAGGCAGTGGTGCTTGTAGGAGGGTGCACACAGACATGAGGCATATTGAAGGGACTGACCCATGTAGAAAATGCCTGATGCCTGATAGCTAGTCCAGGACTGGCTTCTGTCACTTTCTTTGGAAGACATTTAAACATTTCAGGAACTGTTAGTGATAAGAACTGGAGCAAAATTCAGAACTGGAGCAAACAAGTGCAATGTTCATTGGCTTTAGCTAAAATTTCCAGGATCTGAAACTTTCCTTTTCTCGATATCATGCCTTTGCACAGTTATATACCATTGCCCCAGTCTAATTTGACTCATTTGTAATACTTGAATATCATCATAGTCACCTTAACCATCACTTAGTTACAGTGTATGTTGCTGCTTAATAGACCTACTTAACCTAGTGCTAGCATATGGTACATATGGGACGTAATGGAGGTGGTTTCTGAAATACTTTTGTTTATAAGGTTACTAACGTGAATCAGAAGTAGATGCTCTTAAAATCACAGCCTTCAGCAGCACTGAAAATCAGGTTTTTATATATTGGTTAGCCTAACATATTCAAGACAACTTATTTTCTCTTTACACTATCTTTGCACATACTCTACCATAAGTACAAAGAATCATTATTTCCCTAAATCATAATAAAATAAATAAATGAATAAATAAATAACCAGCAATGTTAAATCAGCATCAGCTATTGTGATAGCCATTATCCATTTTCACTACATTTTTCATAAACTCTTATGCTTCCAATATAAATAAAATGTTGACATGGGAGTGATACCTGTAGTTTTGATCATTATCACTCCACCGTCCTGACCACCTGCCAGATAATCATATAATATTAATAATTCATTTCTCCTGCCTCTTACAGTTCTGTCCATACTTCGACAACATTACAGCAAGTTCAATTACCCTGTTCAATACATTAATCTTACAGCAGTTTTTAGGAAATATTGAAACAGAGTTTACCTTCTTCATCTGTACAGTATGACTGTATTATCTAAATGTCTTATGTGAGCAATATCACCCTACACAAGAAAACAAAATAATTATTTTGAAACTAGACATGTAGAGCTTGTTAGTTTTTACCTCTGTTAGTGTTTAATAATCTATCAGCTGTTAGAACTAAAGCAGCCCTATCAATATCCCTCCTCTGAATAGTCCTCAAATTTCTATGAAGATATTCCTGTGAATCCAATCACCATTTAAAAAAAAATACTGTAGTTGAATTCTTATAGAAGTGCTTGATTGACAGTTAGAGAATATTGCTTGGGTGTCAACAGAGCACCCCCAGCATTAGAATAAAAAGGTTCCTTGATGACTAAGCACCAACATCTCTACTATGGGTGCAGAAAAACATATGCTTCTACTCAACTTTTAGGTAAGACACAACTCTTTGAGATAAATCTTTGTAGTTATATCCTGTTCCATTCCTCCTCATTCCCATTGCTCTGCCAGAAACTCATTCCTGCCAAGATTTCTCCTCATTCAAATCTTTCTTTGAGGTTTTTCACTGAACTTCCATTAAACAATTATTATATGGCTGAATAAATACAGAAATATATCATATAAATCAGTAAAGTGTCAAAACAATTGGCACATCAACCTCTGTCTTATTGTTGGACCAGCCTTCATTGTATGTTTCATGTGTAGTGTGGATGTTTAAAATGTATGGATGTATGGAATGCAAAGGCTATGTCTAATTTAGTGTCCCAGTGCTGCAGAGGGATCCACACAAGCAGCCTGTTATACTTGAAAGGACAGGGTTTCTCAAACAGGGGTCACTGCTTGTATAGAGAAAGCCCCTGCTGCCCCGTCTGCAGGTCCTGCCGATCGTGGCTCCCACTGGCCGCGGATTGCTGCTCCGGGCCAACAGGAGCTGCTGGAAGCGGCAGCCAGTAAGTCCCTCGGCCCGCGCCACTTCCAGCAGCTCCCGTTGGCCCGGAGCAGCGATCCAAGGCCAGTGGGAGCCATGATAGGCTGGACCTTCAAACAGGGCAGGTAAACACACTGGCCCGACTCACCAGGGGCTTTGCTACACATGCGGCGACCCCTGTTTGAGAAACCCTGTGATAGGATGCTAGATGGCACAATTTACTTCCATGTGGATCCTTTTTCTTTAGATTGTAAATCCATTAGGACATGAACTGTATATTCCTAATTTTTGCATATCATTTGTCCCACTGCCATCACTCTATAAATAATAGTTAGACCCAACTTAATTTAAAGATGATGATTTGATTTTCACACCTAATGAATGACAAGATGAAATATACAAATGAAGTCAGCACACTCAAATCTTTAACTAGTAAAATAAAATGGAGGACTGTTCTGAATGAGAAATACAAGAAAGCATCCTCATTTGGTGAACCACCAAAACATAACATAGGCCTCCTGCGCTGAGATCTAATCCACCTGATCAGAATAAAGGCACCAAACCCAATCTTTTCTTCAAACGCCATTCAGTTTTTCAATATCTTTCTGGTAAAAAGGTGCCAGAGTTGAATGCATATTTCCTGGTATAGTTAGATTGATAAAAAGTAATCTCTGACTAATAGAAAAATAATACTCACTGATTACTGTGTAATCTCCACTCGATACCATAATGTCTTGACTTTTGGACATCATTCAATATTGGAAATTCATGCCTATTTTGCTGTCCACTATCAATCAATCTTAGGTTTCCCTTAGCATTTCTGATTTTTCAGATTTCTCCCATTCATTGAATATCTGTAATTTGGATATATTTTCCCATGATGTAATACCTTGCATATTTCCAAAATGATTCTCATTTTGTCTTATTCATCCAATGTTTCTCATCTATCTGGGTTTCTATTTATATTTTCATTCTCTACTATTATATCCAACTGTCTGTGTAGTATCATCTGTGCATCTTATTAACTGTCTGTTCACAAATTCTTCACAATTACTAATAATATTTTTCAAATGAATTGTGTTCTGTTTTGTCTTTATTATGCTAAGAAAGAAGGCTGGGGAAAAGGTTAAAACACACCATAAATAAGGCAATCACAACAGACTCCTGTGAAACTGTCATTATTCAATTTCTTTATTTCCCACAATTTTGCTCTGTTAAAATGAAATTCCTTTAAACTGCTATGCCAAGAATCAGCAACCTTTGGCACGCAGCCCACCAAGGTACTTACCCTGGTGGGCTGGGCCAGTTTGTTTACCCACTGCATCCGCAAGTTTGGCCGTTGCTGGCTCCCACTGGCCACAGTTGGCTGCTTCAGGCCAATGGAGGCTGTGGGAAGCAGTGCAGGCCATTTCCCACTGCCCCCGTTGGCCTGGAACGGTGAACCATGGCCAGTGGGAGCCACAATCGGCTGAACCTTGGACATGGCAGGTAAACAAACCATCCCAGCCCACCAGGGTGCTTACCCTGTGCTGATCCCTGGCTATGTTCTATAAAATAGCAACATACTGTGATGAATTCATATCATTCTTGGTCACTGTCTTCCCTTTTTTGTCTCATTTTTACTCAGTTTCTACCTTTTGGTAAGAGCAATAGCTTCTGCGGTTGAAGTTTCTACATTCAGGGGCATACAGTTGTATTCTAATCAGGTTCTTGTACTACCCTTATCACCACAGTATTTGACCAACTTGCAGTAGTGCATTAAATGACATGACTAACATCTTACCGTTACATACAACTTAATTATTTATGCCAATGATCTGGTCCACTTTGTATTTAGTTGGGACACTCTGAATACCTTTCCGAGGCTTGAAAAAGAGCTCTGCATAAGCTTGAAAGCTTGTGTTTTTCACCAACAGAATTTGGTTCACTAAAAGATATTACCTCACCCACTTTGTCATGACTAACATCTTTCACATGAGGTTTGTTCCTTCTCTCATCCTCTCCCCAGTGGAGTTTTCAATAAAGTGCCCTCTCATTAGTATTTGGCAGTATTTTATCAATATCTGCTTAGACTCATTTTTCCATTAATATGATATGCTATGGTTTTGAGTGACATGCAAGTGGCGATCTGCAACAGATGTTTACTGTTATTTTGGATGTTTTAGGAAAACACATGAATTGCTGAGGAAAACATCATGGAAAAGACAGAAAAGGGTTGCTAAAAAGAACGGCACAAAAAATAGTTTCCCATTTGTTTATTTGTATTACTAAAGTGTGTAGGAGATCTAGTTGTGTACCAGGACCCCACTATATTAGGTTTTGTATAAATACAGAAAAAGTTCCCTGTGCCAAATAGCTTATAGACTAAGTATAAGATGAATGACAGATGGATACACAGAGACAGAGAAGTTTGTACAAAGAAACAATGAGAAAATATTGGTTTGTTATATGTTAACTATGTAATATAAATAAAATAAAAAACAAACTTTTTTACTAAATAACCCAGCTGCAGACTAATGAGCTGACAAAACAGAATGCATCCTTTATCTGAATTTTATAACGAATCATTTTATTGTATTTATAAGAGACATACATTTTGTCTCATTAATATAATTAAATGTTTCCCAGAACTCTTTTACTTATGGAAGTCCAAAGTCACTCTCACCTATACTGATGTGAAAGAAGCAAATACAATCTTCCTGTTTTCCAGCAATACCTTCTGCAATTTAGCAATATCAAAGCAGAATTGTAAACTGCTCAAATATATCTAAGTTATCTCAGGATATTGATTGTGGAAGGGTATGGATTTCTGGAGTGGTCAGGGTCCCAGATACAATACTGTCTTCTTTCTCTTCTTTCATATCATTATATGAATCTAAATTCTAGACTGTAAATTTGAGGAAAAATGTTTGTTTCTAATCTTGTCAAAGTTGCTAATAAAGAGGCAGTCAGTCTTCATCCGTAACACTGTCACTAGGCACTTTGTTTGGTATGTTGCTATTTATTATTCTGTTTATTAAAGTGCTGCAATGCAAATTTCCCACTGTTGTCTGGGAGAGGCAAGCACTGAGCACTGTCAAATAACCAATAAGAAAAATCAATTCATTAAACACTTTTGAAATTGTCATGGTCTTCACTGCATGTCAGCTTTCAGCAACCACAGTACAAAAGGTCAAGCAGGTTGATGTGCTTTCTATTCAATATTTCATTTTCCATCAACTATCAAAGTTATCATTAAACAGATTGCAGAACGCTTACAATGTTTTCTTTATCTCACCATCCATTGGTGTCCATAGGAGGTGTGGTTTATTAGAAGTCTTTTTAGGTTGATGTTTAAAAGATTCAAGTCAACTTGGGTAGTGAGGATATAGTCTTAGGAAAGCATGGCATGACACTTTACAACTTTATCTTTCTATTAAAATAAATTAGAAAAATCACCTTTCTTTGACAGATGTCATCCAGGCTCAACATAAATGACAGCTCTGGAATTGAAATTTTACAGAATGCTTGGGGCTTCACATTTTTTCCCAATTAGCAAAAGGTTTCTTTTCTCACTAGTTATTTTACAACTCAGAAGTATACTCGTGTTCTTTTGCCTATTCTGTCAGTGTTTTTGTCTAATGCCTCTATAGTGAGTTTGTGGGCAAATCATTTTGATCATGGTGGTAGGATACTGGTCTTCAAATTTCACTTTCAGAACTGATGCTCTAGTACTGTGGTTTCCACAGTATACTTTAAGTATTGTGTTTCCCTTGCAGACTTATTTTCAAAATTGGTGGCTCCTCAGCATCTGCTATAGGGGTTGGCAACCTTTCAGAAGTGCTGTGCCGAATCTTCATTTATTCACTCTGATTTAAGGTTTCATGTGCCAGTAATACATTTTAATGTTTTCAGAAGGTCTCTTTCTATAAGTCTGTAATATATAACTAAACAATTGTTGTATGTACAGTAAATAAGGTTTTTAAAATGCTTAAGAAGCTTCATTTAAAATTAAATTAAAATGCAGAGTCCCCCGGACTGGTGGCCAGGACCTGGGAAGTGTTAGTGCCACTGAAAATCAGCTCGCGTGCTGCCTTTGGCACCCATGCCATAGGTTGCCTACCCCTGAACTAATACCTACCTACCTTTCCTCCTTCCTTCCTGCATTTCTTCATCTCTTCCTTCCTACTAAGGACACGACACTGAAGAGAGACACTAGAGTTCGGACATTTTTGTGACTTTATTCAACCACATACAGATTATTTAATTATCTAATCTGATCTCATCAAGGTTTTGAAAACTATAAAAGGAAAATACGGATCTTTTGGCATATTCAAGCACAGCCTATGTTTTTAGTGAGAAGAATGAGCCTGTTAAATAAAAGTTCTTCAGCTATTGTACCTGCTTTGACAAATTTCATATAACACATAAGATGAGCCATGTTGACTAAGTCTGTGGATTCAACAAACAATGTAAAATACTGACCCTTCTTAACTTGTTCTATCAACTGGTCCTGTATTTTTGCTGCAAGCATTGATGGACAGTGTCATTTGATATAAGAATGGTTTTCAGTCCCATGGCTGCTTGTTTGCCAATAATAATTCTACATATGTCTATTGCTGCTGGAAGTACAATGGTCTTGCTAATGGTGTGTTCTTGTTGGCCTTTTGCAGCTGGATTGGCCACACCATAAGATGCATCTAAGACTTTTTGAGAACCAGTTGCTTCTTTGTAGTTGCCTTTTTAGCATTTAGCAGTCCAAGCCAATATTTCCATTGCGTTAGGAATTTTATACACATGTATTAATGGAGAATTCTTATTCCTAAACACTCAAAATATAAATTAAAAAAAAAAAAAACAACAGACAGAATATGGAGAGGAGAAGCAGGGACATAGATATGTGAAGTGACATGTCCAAGGTGACCAGTCATTACTGAAGAGCCAAAAATATAACCCAATTCCACGAAGTCATACTTAGGCTGGTACACCATCCACTGGACCACAATACCTCTTCAGTGTTTGTCCTACCTTTTCTTCTATTCTCTTCCTCCTTTTCTAATACTTTGGCCTAATCCTGGTACACCTGCTTTCAGGTTTCCATTTCATAGCTCCCTGAGTCTCCATTTGAATCTCAGGTTTTTAACTAGATTACAAGAGAAGTGGTCTTACTCCTTCTCTGAAGGGACAACAGGTCATTCTACTGTGTGATTTTTTTTAAATGACTGCTTAACATGCTTTCTAGTTTATTCTATTTTATGAGAGGCACAATGAACTTTTTCCTTCTTTACTTGCCTCACCAGGGTATTATAAGATTTATTTGGTTAGTGAGGGGGGAACATAAAATTTTTTGAACAGTGCTACAGAATTAAACAGTATTGTCTCATCTCCATACATTGATGTTACAAAATATCTGTTATAAATCTGTTAACCCCATCTATTTGTTAACTGCCCACAATGGTCATGATCATTGAATTTATTCATTTATCTTTTCTTCTCTTCATCTTCATATTGCCTGTACAGGTATATGGGTGATAGATAGATAGATAATCCCCCATTATATATACTTGCTTATTTTATATTACCTCTGACCCATTTCTTAGTTCAGTTTGATTGAGTTTCTGTCTTATCTAAAACACAATCTAAAGAAATAAACCTTTTAGGGAAAAATATAGAAAAAATAATATATAATTTTACACTTTAGCATCATTTCAGTACAGATTTATGAATGCAAATTAAGTAAGGTCAATCAGTATTCTTAATAGACTGAATTTATTTTGACTAAATAATCCTACTGTATATTAGCCAATATAAATTAACTATTTATGGCAAATAACTATTTATGGCATGGTATTCAATTTTTTTTTCAGACTGGGATTTTAATAAGATTTTGACACTTTAATGTCCCTCATTAATTAGATTATGGTATGTTGTAGAGCAATTCTTCTCAAAGCTGGTCTGCTGCTTGTTCAGGGAAAGCACCTGGCAGTCCGGGCGGGTTTGTTTACCTGCTGCATCCACGGATTCAGCCCATCGCAGCTCCCACTGACCCTGGTTCACTGCTCCAGGCCAATGGGGGTTGCGGGAAGCGGCGGCCAGCACATCCCTCGGCCCACACCACTTCCTGCGGCCCTCATTGGCCTGGAGCAGCAAACCGTGGCCAGAGGGAGCCACAATTGGCCAAACCTGTTGATGCATCAGGTAAATAAACCAGCCCGTACTGCCAGGAGCTTTCCCTGAAAAAGCAGCGGCCTTACTTTGAGAAGCACTGTTGTAGAGGACTCGTGGTTTAAACAGATTTAAACAATTTTAAATAAACTTTTCACTGAAAAAACCCACAGTGGAAATTTAAAATAGTCTTTCTAAACTTATTGCAAAGACTTTTTTCATTATAAAGTCTGAAAAAATTACATTTCTCTCTTAGAAAAGATATATACACATACACACACAATCAGATTTTTTGAGAATGTCACAAGATTTGTTTTAATTGTAAAAAAGAGAATTTATCTTTTGAATGTCAAGAATTATTAATAGTCAATTTTAAAAGCTAAATGGCAAATTAATTCCTTCATAAATCAATATAGAATATGCTGTAAAACCAATCATGATTTTTCTTAGTTTTAAGCATGCTTTTTTGAAGCGATGATGCTTTCAAGAGATGTTCATTCCAAATGATTCACATGACTGTGCATAAGGAAGCAGATTTTAGTCACTAATGACACCAATTTTTAAAACTAATAAATATTTATTGTGCATGTAGTTGTACTTTGTCTAATAAAAACAAAAGGGATAACTTTCTATTTTCCTATCTGTGTGTAATTTGTGTTAAATACCATCAAAATATATTCATAACTACTATATTACAAATCTAAATCAGATATTCAAATATGATAAATCAAGCACTGCTTAACAATCCATTTTAGCATGCACACAGAGCTTTCTCATGGCTCAGAGTACTTTCAGGAATTCTTATTATGTAAAGTTTGTGGTTACTAATTTACTTTATTATGTTTTTGTTCATTTGCTTGTTTCACAATTGAGTCTTTTTTGTACTTGGAGGTGTGATCAGAGATCACATATTCACTGCTGAATAGTGGGAAAAGATTCTAGTTAAAATTCTACTGCTCTTTGCAAAAGGAAAAATGAATTTGTGTAATTCAGTCTTTCCAGTGTTTTGTGAAAGCAATTATGAAACAGAATTATTTGTAAATTGCATATATTTACAATCTTCAATATTATTTAAAAAAACAAACGCATTTTTAAAAAATCAATATACCTTTCTTATTTGCACTGTGCAGCTGCTCAAACAAAGGCAATAAGCATCCAACAGCAATATTTGCTTCTTTCAAACTGCTTTTTATTTCTACCTCAGATGAGCTTTAAGCAATTTTCCAAACAAGTTCAACTCTTTTCCCTGCTACTCTTAGGGGGTTCTTATATTCCATTTTTATCTCTGCACTTAAAAAATAGTTATGGTTGGACATTGTTGTGCTGCTATGCATGTACTATAGGAGTCTAATTCAACTCTGATTCACAACCAGTACACCCACGTTGAAATCAGTGAGCTTGTACCATATTGGTTACTCACTTCAAAAGAGCTGTTCTGATTTGCACCTGCTGAGGATCTGAACCTGTATATTTACTAATTGTTCAGTACCATCAAATATGAATATGTATTAAGATCTGGCATACTTACACATACTTCATACTTAACAATATTCTAAAGACCGAAATCCATAGCCCAGTGCCCAACTCAAGTAGCCGAGCCTACATATGAGCATATGCAAAGGGAAGAAGTAGGAGGATATTTTTCTCTGGAGGTTATGGACCCACGTTGCAGAGATGACTTCAGCCCAGCAGTTGGAGTAGGTTCCACATGCCCTTACCCATTCCCCATAGGCACTGAACTGAAGATCTCAAAGCAGTGATTTCTCTAGTTTAGTCTTTTCCCCAAGCTGACACATGCTCCAGACTCTTCCACCTTCTGCTCGCTGCTTGAAAGAAGCTGCCTGTCTCACAGAGCTCAAATCTGCACTGGAGTGTGCTCCCTACTATATTACCTCCCCCTGTGTTCAGTTCCTTTCTTATACTGTGAAACCACACTAGTTACAGAGGCAAGGAGCTCTTCCCACCTACAGTGAAAGGGGCTGAATTTTGGCCAAAAAGCCAATTTTCAACTTAAAGAAAACAGCCAGGTATAATTTAACTAATGTATTCCTCAATGCTGTGCTGGCTGATTGTGCAAATTCTTCACAGCCCTTAATAAGGGCCATAGTCTGCCTCTGGAGGAATTCACAGAGGAAATCTGCCTCAGAAACTCTGTAGTATGGATGGGAAACATGTATGCAGCTACAATGCTTAAGGTGTGTTGTACATATCCCCTGAGCACTAGTATCATTCTGCATATCCAAAAGAATGAATATGGGCCATTACACATATACTTAAATGATAATTTGAACAGGCACTAACAGAGTATCATAGATACTTGATAGACATAGACAGCTGCAGAAGCACAGGAGCCATCAAACAGAGCTGTAAACAGGGGAGTTTGAGTGGGACTTCTGTTGGAGGAGAAGGTATTTGTAGCTATTTGTATTTGTATGTGTGGAGGCTGGTAGGGGCAGTGTGCTGGTATAGAAGCTGAGCCCTGAGTAGGGGGTGGGGCTTCTCTGACTAGGGGTCCTATAAAGGTAGCCAGCCAGCCAGTCAGGCAGCGGCATATGAGCCAGCAAACAGAGAAGTAAATAGGGGAGTTTGAGTGGGAGTTTACAGGGGGAATTTGGGGGAAGACTACAAGAGGCAGGCAAAGGAACACACAGGCTACTGAAGGGAGTGTGCAGTGTTCTAGCAGTGTCTTGGTGCTTGTTGGGGGTTTGTTTTGCTGTGGGTGGTGGTGTTTTGGGTTGGTTTGTGTTTCCCAGATTTACAGGATTTAGCTGGGAAACCTATGACAGATACAGAGGCAGCAGTTGTAGTAACCCAAGCAGTGGAAGACACAATGAAGATGACTGGATATGGAAGCTGCGGCATATACATAATCCTGCAGGGGGTACCTAAAAAGAGTTTTGTCTGCATAAAGTGCCACCTGATAGAGCTGATGGAAGAAAAGATCCGAGGATTGGAGATGCAGGTGGAAACTCTGGTCGAGTTTAGGAGGGGATTCGAGTGGATGATGGAGTAAAGACATGATGATGCCAAAGGGAAAAGCTCAGACTTGAAGATGGAAGCAAAACCAAAGAACTCTGCGGGGAGACTGCTGAGTGAGGAAAGTGGATGGTGAACACATGTGACTAAGCGAACCAGGCAGAGGAAAAGACGGGCTAGTGAAGGAGCAATAGAGATCAGGAACAGGTTTGCAGAGTTGGAAAATGAAGAAGGCACAGCAGGTGGTCACCGAAGGTGAGAGGGTAAGGAAGAAGAGAAGAGCAGCTAGCCCTATAAGGAGAGAGGAAGAGTCAATGGAGATGACACCAAACATGAGCCCCAGGAGGATACGGGATGGGTTGCAGAGGATTGCAAGGGCGAATAGGAATCAAGAGGATTTGCAGCCAGAGGGAACAGGGGATAGACTAGAGAATCGCACCGTCACCAGGAAAAGACAGGTTTACATGACTGAGGACTCCTTACTGAGAAGAATAGACAGGCTTGTAACCAAATCTGATCCAGAGAACAGAAGAGTATGCTGTCTGCTAAGATATGGGATGTGGACCTGAGGGTGAAGAGGATCCTAATGAGAGCAGGAAAGAATCCGCTGATTGTCCTTCATGTGGGAACAAATGATATGGCTAGAGTCTCGCTGGAATGTACCAATGGAGACTATGCCAGGCTGGGGAAGATGCTTAAAGAAATCAAGGCTCAGGTGATCTTCAGTGGAATTCTGTCTGTTCCTAGAGAAGGGCAACAAAGGTGTGACAATATTATGGTGATCAACAGATGGCTCAGGCAGTGGTGTTATAAAGAGGGCTTTGGGATGTATGGCTACTGGGAGGCATTCATGGACAGAAGACTGTTCTCTCAGGATGGACTTCACCTGAGTAGGGAGGGAAATAGACTTCTAGGATGGATGCCGGCACAACTGATTAAGAGAGCTTTAAACTAGGAGTTGTTGGGAGATGGTTGGGAGATGTCCAAGTAATCGCACCATATTTTAATATTGAGAGGGAAGAAAATGAAGCAAGAAGGGATACTGTCATGGGTAGGAAAATGGACATACAGAGGAAGGGTACTGTAGATACAATTCTAATAGGTGATACTGGTGGTAGAATGTCTGGGCCTAATCGGGTAAATAATGTGAGTGAAGCCAAACAGCAAGAATTAAGATGTTTGTACACCAATGCGAGGAGCCCAGGTAACAAAATGGAAGAACTAGAGTTACTGGTGCAGGAAGTGAAACCAGATATTATAGGGATAACAGAAACATGGTGGAATCATAGTCATGACTAGGGTACAGGTATTGAAGGCTATGTGCTGTTTAGGAAAGACAGAAATAAAGGCAAAGTTGGTGGAGAAGCATTGTATATCAATGATGAGGTAGACTGTAAAGAACTAAAAAGGGATGGAATGAATAAGACAGAGTCTGTCTGGGCAAAAATCACATTGGGGAAGCACCCCATAGTGCTTGGGGTGTACTATAGACCACCGGGATCTGATTTGGATATGGATAGAGACCTCTTTAATGTTTTTAATTAAGTAAATACTAATTGGAATTGTGTGATCATGGGAGACTTTAACTTCCTAGATATAGACTGGAGGACAATGCTAGTAATAATAATAGGGTTCAGATTTTCCTAGATGTGATAGCTGATGGATTCCTTCACCAAACAGTTGCTGAAGCATCTGTAACAGAATACATCTGTTAGTCTTAAAGGAGTCACAGGACTCTCTGTTGCATTTGATATGGTTCCACATTGGGAATTATTAGCTAAATTGGAAAAGATTGGGATCAATATGAAAATTAAAAGGTGGATAAGGAACTGGTTAAAGGGGAAACTACAACGGGTCATACTGAAAGGTGAATTGTCAGGCTGGAGAGAGGTTACTAGTGGAGTTCCTCACGTATTGGTTTTGGGATCAATCTTATTTAATCGTTTTATTACTGACTTTGGCACAAAAAGTGGGAATGTGTTAATAAAGTTTGCGGCTGACACAAAACTGGGAGGTATTGACAATATAGAGAAGGACCAGGATATCATTGTCATAAACAGATAGTTAAGGGTTAATGTCTCTTTTACCTGTAAAGGGTTAACAAACAGTAAACCAAAAACACTTGACCAGAGGACCAATCAGGAAACAAGATAATTTAAAATCTCAGTGAAGGGAAGCCTTTGTTTGTGTTTTGCTTTGTTCTCTCTGGATTCTGACAGGGACCAGACATGTCAGCAGATTCCTCCAATCTTTCTGAAAATATCTCTTCTGTTCTAATTTTAGTACGTACCAGGAAAGGGCGAGTTTAGTCTTTTGATTGTTTTCTGTATTTGCAAATGTGTAGTTTGCTGGGAGTATTTTAAATTGTATTTTGCTGGGGGGAGGCTTCTCTCTAGTGTCTATAAGCTGAAAGACCCTGTAACTTTTACCATCTAAATTATAGAGACAACTTTAATTTTTTTTCTTTCTTTTATTAAAAGTTTTGCTTTTTTAAGACCTGTTTGATTTTTTCCTCTTGTTGAGGCTCAAGGGAATTGAGTCTGTACTTACCAGGAAATTGGTGAGAGACAGGGTGAGAGAAGAAAGGGGGGAAAAAAGCCTGATTTCTCTGTGATGTGATTCAAGGAGTTTGAATCACGGTAATCTCCTAACAATCATACTGGAAGATCTGGATGACCTTGTAAACTAGAGTAATAGTAATAAGATGAAATGTAATAGTGAAAAGTGCAAGGTTATGTATTTAGGGATTAATAACAAGAACTATTGTTATAAGCTGGGGAGGCATCAGTTGGAAGTAACAGAGGAGAAGGACCTCAGAATATTGGTTGATCACAGGATGACTATGAGCTGCCAATGTGATATGGCCATTAAAAAGCTAATGAGGCCTTGGGATGCATCAGGCGAGGTATTTCCAGTAGAGATAAGGAGGTGTTAGTATTGTTATACAAGGCACTGGTGAGACCTCATCTGTGGTCTCCCAAATTTAAGAAGGATTAATTCAAACTGGAACAGGTTCAGAGAAGGGCTAATAGGATGATCCGAGGAATGGAAAACTTGTCATATGAAAGGAGACTCAAAGAGCTTGGCTTGTTTAGCCTACCAAAAGAAGGCTGAGGGGAGATATAATAGCCCTCTGTAAATATATCAGAGGAATAAATACCAGGGAGGGAGAGGAATTATTTAAGATCAGTACCAATGTGTACGCAAGAACAAATGGATATAAACTAGCTATCAGGAAGTTTAGAGTTGAAATTAGATCAAGGTTTCTAACCATCAGAGGAGCGAAGTTCTGGAGCAGCCTTCTAAGGGGAGTAGTGGGAGAAAAAGACATATCTGGCTTCAAGACTGAGCTTGATAAGTTTATGGAGGGGGTGATATGATGGGATAGCCTAATTTTGGCAATAAATTTGTCTTTGACTACTAGCGGTAAATATGCCCAATGGCTTGTGATAGGATGTTAGATGTGGTGGGATCTGAGTTAATACAGAGAATTCTTTTATTGGGTGTCTAACTGGTGAGTCTCACCCACATGTTCAGGGTTTAGTTGATTGCCATATTTGGGGTCGGGAAAGAATTTTCCTCCAGGGCAAATTGGCAGAAGCCCTGTAGGGTTTTTGCTTTCCTCTGCAGTGTGAAGTATGGGTCACTTGCTGGAAGATTCTCTGCTCCTTTAAGACTTTAAACCATGATTTGAGGACTTCAATGTCTCAGACCACCTGCACCTGTAGCCAGACAGAGCACCAAAGCATGGATGCTTTTACTCAGATTCTGGTGTGGGCTTGCAAAGACTGTAACTTGCAATTTCCACTTACTGATATCCAGGCTAGGGGTGGCATCCAATGTGAAAGGTGCCTACTGGTGGAATCTCTCAGGCAGCAGGTGGGAGAGCTACAGGAGGAGGTGGCTAGGCTGAGGAACATCCCTATCCATGAGCAATTCCTGGACAGTATCCATGTGGAGACAGCTGACATAGCTGTCCCAGTTCACAGGACTACTGACACACCAGTGGAGGAGGAGATGGCTCAGAGTGGACACTGGCAGCTGGTTACTTCTGGCAGCAGGCAGTGCTCCACCCCTGCTGTGAACCCTCCTGCTGTGGTAATAAATAACCGTTATGCTGTTCTTGATACAGGAGAGAAGGAATCACCCCCAACAGTTAAGGAGGCGAAGCCTTGTATCCCTAAGGCTGGGAGGTCTGCTGCCACCACTGATAATAAGAAACGTAGGGTAGTGGTGGTTGGAGACTCTCTGCTGAGGGGGACGGAGACACCCATCTGTCGCCCTGACCGTTCATCCCGGGAGGTATGCTGCCTGCCAGGGGCCTGTATCCGAGATGTTATAGAGGCATTGTCAAGGATTATCCGGCCTTCTGACTACTACGCCATGCTATTCATCCATGTGGGCACAAATGATACTGTGAGGTGTGACACTGAGCAGATCAAGAGTGACTATAGGGCTCTGGGAGTACGGGTTAAGGAGTTTGGAGCGCAGGTGGTATTCTCTTCGATTCTTCCTGTCGAACGTAGGGGCCTGGGCAGAGACAGATAAATCGTGGAGGTGAATGCCTGGCTGCGAAGATGGTGTCGCCAGGAGGGCTTTGGCTTCCTCGACCATGGGATGCTATTCGAGGAAGGACTTCTAGGCATAGATGGCGTTCACCTTTCGAGGAGGGGAAAGGCCTTATTTGCGCACAGACTGGATAACCTAGTAAGGAGGGCTTTAAACTAGGTTCGACTGGGACAGGTGAGCAAAGCCCACAGGTAAGTGGGGAACAAGATCTGGGAGATGGGTTGGAAACAGGAGAAAGCACGGGCTATAATGGCAGAGAGAAAGGAGGGTCAGGGCAAAGCTGGGAGGCAAGATCAAACCAGTATCTTAGATGCCTATATACAAATGCAAGAAGTATGGGTAATAAGCAGGAAGAACTGGAAGTGCTAATAAATAAATACAACTATGACATTGTTGGCATTACTGAAACTTGGTAGGATAATACACATGACTGGAATGTTGGTGTGGATGGGTATAGTTTGCTCAGGAAGGATAGACAGGGGAAAAAGGGAGGAGGTGTTGCCTTATATATTAAAAATGTACACACTTGGACTGAGGTGGAGATGGACATAGGAGATGGAAGTGTAGAGAGTCTCTGGGTTAGGCTAAAAGGGGTAAAAAACACGGGTGATGTCGTGCTGGGAGTCTAATACAGGCCACCTAATCAGGTGGAAGAGGGGGATGAGGCTTTTTTCAAACAACTAACAAAATCATCCAAAGCCCAAGATTTGGTGGTAATGGGGGACTTCAACTATCCAGATATATGTTGGGAAAATAACACCGCGGGGCATGGACTATCCAATAAGTTCCTAGACTGCATTGCAGACAACTTTTTATTTCAGAAAGTTGAAAAAGCTACTAGGGGGGAAGCTGTTCTAGAGTTGATTTTAACAAATAAGGAGGAACTCGTTGAGTATTTGAAAGTAGAAGGAAGCTTGGGTGAAAGTGAGCATGAAATCATAGAATTTGCAATTCTAAGGAAGGGTAGAAGGGAGTACAGCAAAACAGAGACAATGGATTTCAGGAAGGCAGATTCTGGTAAGCTCAGAGAGCTGATAGGTAAGGTCCCACGGGAATCAAGACTGAGGGGAAAAACAACTGAAGAGAGTTGGCAGTTTTTCAAAGGGACATTATTAAGGGTCCAAAAGCAAGCTATTCCGATGGTTAGAAAAGATAGAAAATGTGGCAAAAGACCACCTTGGCCTAACCACGAGATCTTGCGTGACCTACAAAATAAAAAGGCATCATATAAAAAATGGAAGCTAGGTCAGATTACAAAGGACGAATATAGGCAAATAACACAGGAATGCAGAGGCAAGATTAGAAAGGCAAAGGCATAAAATGAGCTCAAACTAGCTATGGGAATAAAGGGAAACAAGAAGACTTTTTATCAATACATTAGAAGCAAGAGGAAGACCAAGGACAGGGTAGGCCCACTGCTCAGTGAGGAGGGGGAAACAGTAATGGGAGACTTGGAAATGGCAGAGATGCTTAATGACTTCTTTGTTTTGGCCTTCACTGAGAAGTCTGAAGGAATGTCTAATATAGTGAATGCTTACGGGAAGAGGGTAGGTTTAGAAGATAATATAAAAAAGAGCAAGTAAAAAATCACTTAGAAAAGTTAGATGCCTGCAAGTCACCAGGGCCTGATGAAATGCATCCTAGAATACTCAAGGAGTTAATAGAGGAGGTATCTGAGCCTCTAGCTATTATCTTTGGGAAATCATGGGAGACGGGGGAGATTCCAGAAGACTGGAAGGGGGCAAATATAGTGCCCATCTATAAAAAGAGAAATAAAAACAACCCAGGAAACTACAGACCAGTTAGTTTAACTTCTGTGAGAGGGAAGATAATGGAGCAGGTAATTAAAGAAATCATCTGCAAACACTTGGAAGGTGGTAAGGTGATAGGGAATAGCCAGCATGGATTTGTAAAGAACAAATCATGTCAAACTAATCTGATAGCATTCTTTGATAGGATAACGAGCCTTGTGGATAAGGGAGAAGCGGTGGATGTGATATATCTAGACTTTAGTAAGGCATTTGATACGGTCTCGCATGATATTCTTATAGATAAACTAGGAAAGTACAATTTAGATGGGGCTACTATAAGGTGGGTGCATAACTGGCTGGATAACCGTACTCAGAGAGTAGTTATTAATGGCTCCCAATCCTGCTGGAAAGGTATAACAAGTGGGGTTCCGCAGGGGTCTGTTTTGGGACCGGCTCTGTTCAATATCTAGGGGTCATAGCGGACCACAAGCTTAATATGAGTCAACAGTGTGATACTGTTGCAAAAAAAGCAAATGTGATTCTGGGATGCATTAACAGGTGTGTTGTAAACAAGACACGAGAAGTCATTCTTCCGCTTTACTCTGCGCTGGTTAGGTCTCAACTGGAGTACTGTGTCCAGTTCTGGGCACCGCATTTCAAGAAAGATGTGGAGAAATTGGAGAGGGTCCAGAGAAGAGCAACAAGAATGATTAAAGGTCTTGAGAACATGACCTATGAAGGAAGGCTGAAGGAATTGGGTTTGTTTAGTTTGGAAAAGAGAAGACTGAGAGGGGACATGATAGCAGTTTTCAGGTATCTAAAAGGGTGTCATCAGGAGGAGGGAGAAAACTTGTTCACCTTAGCCTCCAATGATAGAACAAGAAGCAATGGGCTTAAACTGCAGCAAGGGAGATTTAGGTTGGACATTAGGAAAAAGTTCCTAACTGTCAGGGTATTTAAACACTGGAATAGATTGCCTAGGGAAGTTGTGGAATCTCCATCTCTGGAGGTATTTAAGAGTAGGTTAGATAAATGTCTATTAGCGGTGGTCTAGACAGTATTTGGTCCTGCCATGAGGGCAGGGGACTGGACTCGATGACCTCTTGAGGTCCCTTCCAGTCCTAGAGTCTATGAGTCTATGAGACTCAGGTTTGATACAGGAGTGTGTGGGTGAGATTCTGTGGCCTGCCTTGTACAGGAGGTCAGACTAGATGATCATAATAGTCCCTTCTGACCTTAAAATCTATGATTCTATGATTCTATATTACACCCAATATAACAAAACTGCAGCCTAGATCTTGAACACAGAGTATTGGCCCTAACAAATCTTAAAGAAGCCTTTCTCGCTGATTAAATGGCAATTTTTTCAGGATGTCAAGTTAATTATCCAACCACCTTTATTAAAATGTTCAAAATAAAAGACAGAAAATATACTCTTTATGCTAGAGTTTCATTCTTCAGATTTTGGGATTAAATAAGAGAAAGCTCTGAAACAGATATAGATTCTCTGTAGTAAAATGTGCCATTCATTTAAGTAGAACAATAGAACAACAAAGAGCAAAGTCAATAGCTTGTGCCAACTGATAAAAATCAATACAAGAGATTCATATTTATTATATTGGATAGTACTCTCATTCCCAAAGAGGTATGGGGTGACAGCCCTTGCAGGAGACAAGTGTGTTTGTGTGTGTGCATGCGCATGTGTGTGGACATTATATCTGAGAAAAGACATTCTCTCTCTCTCTCAGTAGAAAGAAATCCATATAGCTCTTGTCTCTGTTTATAGAGCTATTGTGCAACCTTTGACTCATCTCACAGAAAATAAGTGACTTCATTAAGTCTTCATGAGTCATATGTGTACGTGCCACCACCAGTTCTCAGCCCTGTAGGATAACATACAGGAATCCGTGGGTGATGTGGCCCTAAAAATGTAGCTCTGAGTACCCATTTCTTCTGCTGGCATAGAGTGCACAGCTAAGGGAAAGGAGCCAAAAACTGACACATCCCTGTGCTCTGGTGTTCTCTGGTCACTGTAACAGCAACTTGGGGCTGCTGGCAGATGACTTCTCTGTCTACTGCAATTTATCCTGGGGATGATCTGATGTGGAAGCAGCCCATGATCATGAAAGCACTAAGCACATTTTGCACTCTCCCCTCCTGAGGCACACTTCCATTACTAGCTGAGGATCACACTGGAGAGACCAGCAGAACAGCAGCCTGCATTAAAAGGTGGGTTCAAACCTTTCACTCCATACTCAATCTATTCCAAAGTGTCTGTGTTGCTTGTTCTTTCTGTTATTTGATTGTCACTCATCCTGGGCATGGCAGGGAGAAGGAGAGACCATTTTTGGATGCCTGAGGAATCTAGCCACTATAAGCTGGGGAGGCATCAGTTGGAAGTAACAGAGGAGGAGACACAAGACACACAAATGGCAAGATTCAAATGATATACAGAATGAGATCATGGAGCGAAAACTAAATTATATTGAATGATTTACCTGTATATCCTAAACAACAATATCTAAGCAATAAAGCCTTCAATTTTTCAATATGTTTATCATAACAGGGAAGACAATGCTTTATTACTAAATGAGTATACTATAGGAAGTAAATATAATGAAAGAACAGAGAAACTATTACTATTATTTATTATTATCAATATTATTACTTGTTAAGTCAATGTCAACATTGTGTTCTTTTGGTCTGATCCAAATTTAATTGAAGTCAGTATAAAGACTTCCATTGATTCAATGGGCTTTGGAATAGCTTGCTCATTATGCTCTTGCTCCTCATCCTTGCTGTGAGCTTCAGCAGTATGGAAGAATAGCTGTGGTGATAAATAGCAATGCCCAAGCGATAGACAAGGAGGTGGATTCCCACCCACTTTAAAACAATTTATTTAGTTGGCATTTCCCCCTCTTATTTTTCAAGTTTACTGACAGCAATGGCTGGGGAGAGACAAAACAGCCTGAAGGAACCTTCTCTACATGGAGTGAACTGAAGCTGGGTTGGAGATAAGGATAGTCTTGCCATCAGCAGAGGCATCAGAAGATGATATGAGAGAATTGTTGAGAAGGGTATCTCCCAGATACAGATCCAACAGGAAGCTATTGGGATTCCACTACATGCAGAGACAGGGGAGTAACAATTTGAAAGTGTGCAGTGTCATGCAAAGTGTTAAAAGTAAAGCCAATGTGCGTATGTATGTATGCCCAGATGTCAGTTATTTTCATAAAGGAGCCATGAAGAGCCAGTCTGGGGTCACAGGCATTCTTGTCAAGAGTACATCTAGTCACAATCAACCTGAGCTTAGGAGACGACCCACCATGTATTGAGCTATGACAAGCAGGGGAAAGCTGAATAGGAAAGGATGGGTTATCACTGAAGTAGTGAGCTTCAGCCATCAGGGGCACCGAGGATTCTTATTATGTGTAGACTAGCAGCAACAAGGAAGTATGTGGTGCATCTCCCCATGTACAAGGCCAGTAGAAGTCAGTGAATAGGATGTCCTCAACAACTCACATCAGCACTATGGACAGTGGTAGAGAGCATGCACAACAGGAGCTGTGAAGTTAGTAGTCACATCAGGGTCTCCACTCTGATAATAGGCATGGATTTAATGTCAGTATTCATAATTTATATGATAGGTATTGATCTCATAGTAAGAACCATCTAAGCCATAGGATATACTTGTAATAATTGTCATATACTGTGATTACACAGTAAATACATAGAAGGAGTATCCTGACTCCACCTCCATGATCCAGGAGCTGAGGTCTTCCCCAGTATGCAAATTTTGACTCTTCCACACAACGTATGGGTCAACCCCACTGTTCTTCATCTTCTGCCCCCTTTCCTGGACCTCACAAAAGACCCATACGGTATTGTATATTCTCAGATCCTTTCAGGCACACTGGACAAATGGGATACTAAAAATCTTTCAAGAAGATCTGTTTTTGTGAAATGTCAAGACTAGTTTTGGAAGCTAAGGAGTTTGATTAAACACCCAGGGCTAGATCCTAAAATGATACACATTTGAAAATGCCTCCATAACTATCTGATGTAAGGTATTATAGGAGGAAAAGGTATGGGGTAGCTGCTGAAGCTCACTGCAGATTGTTTTTCTTTTAGGTTTATATTTCTAAATAGCAAGTGTATGGAACTGGTATCCTTTTACTGAAAACATTTTTTTTATTTCCACTTTGCTTCACAAGAAGATTTAGAAAGAAAATCTTGATGCCTTATCTTCTGTGCAATTCAGAATACTGGCAATGCAAATTGTTAAAAGAAATGACCTTCATAGACAACTATTTTTTTTCCTTTTTGAAAGATGAAGGATGGGGTATTTTGTAATTCAGATAACCTTCATTCATAGCTAGTTAACTAAGTATTGGATTTCATTGAGAAATTACGACACCGGGCATTTGGATTAGTAGTGTTTGCCATCATTCATACTCAATAATTGAGGTCACAGGGATTATAAACTCTAATGTGTCAAATTGAATTCACTAGAAACACATCTAAAATCCTTTAATTATCAGCTTTTGGGGCTATGGATTAACCAGAATCTTTCAGTAACAAACAGAAATTCTGTTTACTTCCCCCCCTCAAGCTACAGATATTTCTGTAGTCCCATAACATAAAAATGAGATCTAAAACAAAACACCTTGAGTCCTTTGGAGCATTTATATTATTGCCTAATTGCAATTGCTATATATTTCTTTCTGCCATTACTAAATTGATAATAAATTGGATACAACTTGGGGTCTTTAACACACTCTGTCATCATTTGATTGGAAATCATGTTCAGATAGAATGCTGATGTCTGGTCTGTATACAGAGTGATAGGTAGAAAGATGTACACAAAGAGAAGGAGACAGAAATTGTTACAGTATTTTTTGTTTCATTTTCTCCTGGATGCTTATGCCATTTGCAGGGTTTCTAGTTTGGAAGTACGAATATTTACTATCTTACAGACAAGTTATTGTTTGTTTGTCATAGTAGCATAGTAGCATTTATAAAAAGCCAGTTTTCCTTTCATGTAATTTTGTGGTGGTGTTGATAATGCTCTATCTTTACCAGCCATTAAGGACAAGTTTCAGCCTATTCTCTGTTTGAATCTACCAAAACCATTAACAAAGACTACAGTCATTAACATATTCAGAAAATGTTGGACAATCGCATAGATGAAAAATATTAAAGCACAAATAATAGCTACAAAAGACCAGAATCTCCTTGCTTTAAAACTATGATCACTAGTAACTGCTGAAGTCAAGGTTGCATAATATCTTTGTCCTGATCCTATATATAAAGTTCATATTTTCTGAACCATTCCTTCGTGGACTGAAATTATTCAGTCTTAGTTTCTGCTCAAAGGTGATTTTCTTTTTTCAGGAAAATTTCAGTACAAATGGTTAAGCCATTACACCTCTTACTCCAAAAAAGAGGAATTGTGATATTTTTTTGCCAATAACTCTAGTGCTGAAATGGCTAAGAGACGGAAACTGAAATATAGCAGAGGTAAAGCTCTCATTAATGAGAATTAACTTTGACCCTTTATTGATGAAAACTGATTTGGCCCAGTTGTTTGAAGCTATTTAGGTGCTCAAGGTAGTTAAGCAGCAAATACCTTAAATAATCTGTCCCTTTGACCACTGTATGTTCTATATCCTTTTTTTTTTGCTTAACTTGTAGGCAAAATTTTCCAAAGCGCCTAAGAGAATTAGGCACCTTAGTCCCATTGAAACTTACTTAGGTATTTTAGAAAATACCACCCATATCATATGCAGGTAAAGAAGATTCTTGTGTGTTGTGTGCCTTAGCTATGCAGTGAAAAATACAGTAAAGGTATACAGTGAATGAGACAAGGCCCCCAAAGATCTCTTGCCATAATCACAGCCTGTCTTGCAAGACTGGTAATGAATGAGGCCTGGCTATTATCTAGCACATGCAATTTTAACTTTGTAATTTTTTACTTTTTTGCATGCTTAACTGTGAAGCCCTTAATTCCTCATAACATTGATTCCATGATATATTTCTATAGATTTAATTCATTATTATTACTAAATTAGAAGTATTTATGGCTCACTCTTTTTCCCATTAAAGTTAATGGCAGAACTGTAATTGAGCTCAATATGACAAAAAATAATCCCTCTAGGATCAGATCATATCTCCTTCTGAGGTGATGCCTACATGGTGGAGAACTCAGAAAACTCTTCAAGGTTTGCTTCAGAAAAGGATTGGTAATGCTCCTTTTAGAGGTATAGGTTAATCCCAGAGGGAGTAGAGCCATGACGCTAATTCAGATATTTCTGGTAAGAGGGAAATTACAGTCCTTGCCCCCAGTCCCAGGAGGGATTACGTTCTGCTCCCCACTCATTCCTTTGGGCTGAGGAGTCTCCACTCTCTTAACCACACAGTCCATGAGCCGGTGCTGCCAGAGGTTGAGTTCTCAGCAGACTTCCTTGCCCTCCATTACACAGGAACAGCACAGTCATGCATCGGGTCCTAACACTACTCACAGAAATTTGGCCTGGCCACCCTTCCATCTGTATGGCAGCAGGCATAGTGATTTTGTAACTGGACCACTGCTTGAAAGTGATCGAGCCATTCCCCTCAGCTCTGCAGCCTGTGGAACTTCGAGCAAGTGCAAAAACTTTTGAGGAGTGGGTCATTTTTAATTCCACCATCTCCACCATACCCTAATTGGTGCTATTGAAATAGAGGACAACCTCCAAGCCACCATCTGGATGGAAGTTCCAAACCTAGACGACTACTTTTTTTTTTCTGTGCAACTCCCCTTTCTCTAAAATGGGTTTAAATAGAGATTAGATGTCAGCAGTGCTTGGAGCTTCATTAACTCCTGTGTGGATATCAACATATCTAGCAAGGGAGAGTATCATGGCAGGAGATTATGCTATGGCCTCACCTCTCCTGCCACAAATATATTCTCTCTCAGGAGCATGTACTCTTGGAGGTGAGGACGTCATTCTCTCCCTGAGTACACACATTCATGCTACCTTGCAAAAAACAGTAGTGTAGCTGCAGAAGCATAGGCAGCATCAATTGGGGCCAAGCTAGCCATCCTGAGTACAAACCCTTCTGGATCCAATAGGTACATACTCAAAGATGCTACAGTGATGATGTCTAATTGAGCTAGAAATCACATAATCAAGCTCCAAGGGCAGCTGTAACTTCAGAGTCATGACATCTCTAGGAATAAAGAGACTTTGGTTCAATTCTCTGTTCAACCACAGACTGCCTTTGTGACTTTGGAGAATTAGTCTCACTGCCTCATTCTCCAGCTGTAAAATGGGGATAATGTTTTCCTACCTCACAGGCATGTTGTGAGGAGAAATCCTTGAAAGATTGTAAGGTGCTCAGAGACTGCAGCAATAGCAGACATTTACCTACAACAGATAGATGAAATTGATTCTACAAGGCTTCTTATGAGCTCCCAGGGAAATCACCAAAGTACTGATATCCCTCATACCTTCAGAGCTTTTCAGTCTCATTTAACTTGTAATTGTTTCCTTGTGTGCCACACTGTATATTCCGGAGTTTTCACCTATCTCTTAAGGATAGCTCTTTTTTTTTTTTTAAAGAGGGGAATTTTGTTAACCATTTAATCATTTATGAAATATGCAAATACAAATGAACATGATAGCAGAGTAAATCATTTTCTCATCTCCAAAGTAAATCTTTTGCAACATTACAAGTGCTGTGGTTTATGTATAATGTTATCCTCCGTACTGAGCCATTCAAAACTGTAAAATGCAGTAACTAAAAATAATGATAGATGAAGCTTTGTCCTTACTCACAGTTATTTGACATTGGTTTACTGTGACAATAACTGCTTCATTATTTAATGGAAAACAATGTCACTTTCAAATGGCAAAGCATCTTCTCAACACTTTATTACACAATTGAAAGGATTGATTGCAGTTGATTGGATTTTGTCTCTAGGACATAGTAACTTCCACATGTCCCTCGATTTAACAGTCACTTTTGCCAAGCTCAGGGAAATCTTGATAGCCTTTGTGCAATCCTTTAGATAAGGCTTTTTTTTTTTAAGCTTCTGGAGAGAACATGAGAAAGTGGAATTATTTTTAGAAAGTTCTCATTACACAGGTTTCTCTTCCTGTTTGATATAAATAAAACAGCCACACTCTGTTCACTGGTACCAATTTTTATTTTCCCCAAGGGACCGAGCAGTTTCATCTCAGCTGGAATCCTACTCATGGGATTGTTTAAACAATGGGGACAGACAAATCAAAGACAACCGATTTTATTCTACACTCACTTACACAGGTTTTAAACTAACATAACTCCAGCGACATCAGTGGAGTTACTCCTGATTTATACTAGAGTCAGTGAGAAGAGAATGAATCCTGAGAAATTCAAACCACTTACTTTTAAACAGACACACTTAATAAATCCCATTTTAGCAATATATCTATTGAAATAAGAACAAATCCCCAGATGTTTTCATTCTCATGCCTCACCCTCTACAGTTTAGTATGTAATTCCTTTAGCTTTTTCTATTTAGGTAAAAGTTGGTCACTGGCAACGAGGACTGTTTAAACTTGTCACCTTTCAGCTATATTCCAACATGTGCATGGCCTTCTGTCTTCAGAAGATGCAAACTTGGAGGGATGCAAGCTGTTTTACATGTAAAACTAGTAGAAGCAATAAAAATGATCAAAAATAGAATGCACTCCCTCCTGCCTCTCCCTCTTCCCCTGTCACCACCCTCTTCTTACCCCACTCCCACATAAATGGATTGTGCTATTAGGAAAAAAAAATCTTGTGTTATTCATATACGGTTCTTTACACTTGGTCATCCAGTATTTCCAGCTGGCCCAGGGACCTGATTCAAAGCACACTGAAATCAATAGAAAATTTCCCAATGACTTGAAAGGATCAGGCCACCATTTTTGCACTTTCCACTTCTTTTCCTTTTTAAATTAAATGTATTGCTTCTCTACACGCTGCAGTCCTCCGCCAACTCAGTAGACAGAGCTTGGGCAAGGACAGGACATGCTTGCCCAAAGATGAATTGGAGGAACAACCAATGGTGAGATGAGAGGTTAGCTCCATATTCCCATCTATAGGGACTGCAAACAAGGTATCTGGTTTTATGATGGCAGAAGATATTGCTCTAGGGAATACACAAAGACTACAGAAAGGGCATCAGAAAAGAACTGAAATACATTTTGGTTGTTACTAACCTTGACAAGACCCCGTAAGGAATATGGCCTAGACTCCTAATCTGTATAGTGCTACCCCAGTCCATTTTGCATTTTTGATCAGTTTAAGCAGTGATGTGAAGCTAACTAAATGTTCTTTAACAATAGGGTGCTTCAGCAGAGTGTTTTTAAAATAAAGGCAAAAGTGCACATAAAGAGTAAATAGGTAAATCCCATAATTAATACATTCTATAAGTTACAGAAGGAGAGGAAAAGAAATCCATCAGAATAGGTCCTACTGTAAAGTGCTACTTTATCCCTGTGCCTAGTGGGTAGACAGACGACCTGGATAATAGGGTCTGTGTACCACCTGGGCATGCTCAGAGTGGCTCTGTTCCAGCCAGAGGGTCCAAAACTACATGTAGGAGATCTGGAAGGGCAGTGATTACTATTCCAATTTGCTTGGCCCCTCTGTTAGCTAATGAAATACAAATATTATTAGTCATTTTGCTGCATTACAGTAACACTTACAGGCCCAAACTGAGACTGGGCCTCCATTGTGCAAGACAATATACAAACACATATAGTGCTCAGTTGTGAGCCTTATTACACGTCTGTACACAGGGTATAAAGAGCTCCCGTACTCCTCTGTGTAGGCTACATGGGGTAGGGGTTAGAAAGGAGAGCAGCTGCTACTGGGCCCTCTAACATGCAGATGAGCTGGCCTGTACCAAGTAGGTGGAGGTAATCTGCACATAGAACCATGGAAGGGACCCCAGGAGGTCATCTAGTCCAAACCCCTGCTCAAAGCAGGACCAATTCCCAACTATATCTGAAATATTTTGTTTCCCCTCACAGCAAGGCTGAAGTCACAAATTATAAAGTCAATGGGGCTTTTTGAGGGAGCAAAGGTTCCTCCTGAATGGATCTGATTGCAGGATCAATTGCAGTAAATAGATAAGAATTAGATATGTATAAATACCTTCAGAATGGATGCCTTTTCTTCAAATAGCAAATACCTACTCCCTAAATTGTCTATTCTGCATGCCATAAATATTGCTAACTTCTTGCTGATATCATGGTAGATGTGGATCTTTACACAGGAGCTTTTACCCATAATGTAGATTCACGTAAAATGATATTTGTCTTGACCATTCCCATCAAGTGCACTGGTAATCCGATTATATTCTATAAATTCTGGGGGTCAAATTCATTCTTAATGAAATCCCATTGACTTTAATGGGATTATATGAGAGTTGATATATATATGGTACAAACACAGGGTTAATTTATATATATAACCATATATATATGAATCATATGCAAAGTTTGTCCCTTGAATTCCTTTTTTTATACTATGTGTTAAAAACAGTCCAGCCTTGAAAGGTTTCTATTAAACTAAACAGGGTTTTTTTTTCCCCCAGAATAACTGGGCACTGTTGTGCTTTGAATTTCACCACATTTACATTAGTAATTTTGAGCCTCCTGTATATGTCTGGAGACTAGAAAAATTCAAAAGGGCATCTATTTAGAAAAAGGCATATCCTATTGCAGTGTTAGCTGATTATTCTTATTTATTCATATGCTGAGCAGATGATTTTCTATTAAGTTAATCTTCTTCAATAATTGCTATTTCAGAGAGTAATAAACTTCAGATTCTCATTTAGGTATGGATATGTAGTTGTTGATAGGCCACACAGGCTTCTGTTGTTATCAATGTCTAATAAATACAGCTATTTAATTATTTTATAATTGTATATAATTATATATCTGGAACATGTTCTGATTAGGCAGCTGCAAAACACATTGAGTATATAGAGGTTAAATATGTTCATCTATATTAACTATGCATAGTGTATTATCTAATTTTAAATGCAAATTAGTAAGAGATAACTTAAAATATAGTTTAATTTTTAGATTGTGGAGTAATAATGATATACTTACCACAAATGGCCTTTTAAAATTAGAATTCCATTATTAACCATTGTACTCATCTATTCTATTACTTTTTGAAATTACAGTTTATATATGGGGTTTCCAAGTCATTTTTTGATGCAAGATGATTATAATTTTCAAAAATGTTCCATTTGTTACAAGAAAAATTAGCATGCTCCAAATAAAGGGCAGTGGTATTTTAATAAGCAGGATATTTTTAGCTGTTGATGATAATTAACATCTGGACTATCAGTTATGCATTCATATTGCAGTAGTGTCAGATCTGAGTGGTGATATAGTAACTGGTACGTTTGTTGATGTGCTTCTATAAGTTTCCATTTGGTTATACTGTAATAAGAAAAAAAATAAGATAAAAATCATGGGCCAGACCACAACCTCAGCTGTGACTGAGATGCACACAGCACAGCTGAAGTGGGAGTTGTGAAACTGAGTTTTATGCTTCCCTGTTCCTGGGTTGTGTGTGTATTAGGCCAGAGCCCTGGAATACTAATAACCAGAAGGTTGACAGTAGTCCCAAGGGACTGATACTGTAGCCAAAAATGTGTAGGATAATGAAGTCTTGGCCATGTCCTTTCTGCTATCAGCCAAATGTGAGGAAATATCTGCTATGCTTGCTGTACACCACCAGAGGATCTTCCTAGATTGGGAAGATCCTCCTGTGGCAGGTGATACTGACTTTAGGGACAGATTCCAGTAGCAGTATAATGCTGTCTATATTTTTCACGTTCAGTCCTCTCCAGCCCTAGGGAATTTTTTTACAAATGGCTTTTAAAAACAAAACCAAAAAATCCCTATATTGAAAAAAAAAAGTTGAAAAATCAAGCATACGAAAGTTAGGAAATGCCTGAATTGTAATCCCCTTGCACATATGCATTATGATAATCTTCCATTCAACAATGTTCTGGAAAGCAAAGCAGTCCTCAGAAATGATCAGAACAATTGCAGGGAAAGTCCTGCTCAGTCCCTACATCCATGAGCTGGAGTATGTTCAGTGGCATACAGAATCCTCAAAGGATTTAGCTACCAATCGTTAACAAGTCTCTACTGAGCACGTGAAAATAGAGATTTTTCCAAATCTTATAAATTGCCCAAATTTGGATAGATTTTCATGGGAAAGGCAAAAGGCTCCTCTCTGATACTATAACACCCGCTGGCAAATTTTATATCTTTGCTTCAACATCTGAAGGCATTAGTTCTTCTTAATAAAACAGTTGAAAGATGTATTTATTTATTTGCAACTTGGAGAAAACTATATATATAAATGCCGCCGAAGACCTGGAGTGCCGCCAGGTCAGTAAAAATTAAAAAGGCGCCAGCTCAGGGCCCTCTTAGGCATGGGGCCTGATTCCAGGGAATCGGGCGAATATGGCTAAAGCTGGTCCTGGCTGAAGCCACAGAAGAAGTGTTGCCATGATTTTTACTTCAGTTGCCTGCCGATCTCTAGGATAGGCAGAGGAAGAACTTTCATGATGGCTGGGATAGATGTGAGATATTAGAAGTTTGGAAACATCAAATGACTGCTATACTAAGATGTGCCAGATGCTATGGACAGGAGCATAAATGTTTATATCTATAAATGTTTGCAGTCTTATTGTAGCTGTGTTGGTCCCAGGATATGAAAGAGACAAGATGGGTGTGGTGATATATTTTATTGGACCAACTTCCATTGCAAGAAATCATTCAAAATGAAGTGGGCAATTAGTACCTCTGCAGTCATAGGACAACAGAGAGTGAGTGGGTTACTGTTTTCTGTAATGAGACATAAAACCAGTATCTTTATTGAGTCCATGATTTTTGGTGTCTAGCAGAGTTATGAATTTAAGCTCACAGGCTCATCTTTTGAAGATGTGGTGCAGGTTTCCTTTGAGGACAGGGACTGAGAGGTCAGATATGGAGTGATCATTTTATGAATAGGGTATTTTTGTCTTTTATCATCTTTCTGTGTGAATTAATTTGAGAGCATAGTGATTGCTTTGTTTCACCTACATAGTCGTTGTTGGTGTAATTGATATACTGGATGAGGTACGCCACATATTGTGATAGGCATGTGTAGGACCCATGGATCTTGAAAGATGAGTTGTGGGAGTTATTGATCATCATGGCATGGAGTTATGGCTGAAGGGTTTGCGTCTATTGTTACAGCACAGTCTGGTGCTGCTTTCTCATAATTTAATTTTGCATGGTTCCTTGCAGCATGTGTTAACTCATGATTAACAGTCTGTTCCACCTTATATTTAACTATGACACTCTGAATAACTTTCCCAGACTTGAGGAAGAGCTGTATGGCATTGTCTCTTTCACCAACAGAAGTTGGTCAAAAAAAAAAATTACCTCCCCGACCTTGCCTTTCTTCTATCTATAAATGTTATATGTATCTTTAGAGAGACAACAAAATCTGGGACCAACATGACTACACTGCATATGTGTCTTTCTGAGCTAGGGATTGTATTCTAGCCTACATGACAGATGGTTGCTGAGCTTTTCCTAGGAACTAAATTCAGTATGGAGTAATTACTGCAAATCCTGAGACAGGTAAACATCTCCAGAAAAAATACCATCTCCTAGGGGGAGTTGCATACATTGGTTCAGCCCTGATCCAAGAGACCCAGAATACACAAAAGCACTTTTGGTATAAAGGGTCAGCATAAACAGACTGAGGATGCCTCATTCTGGTCCAAAAACTGACATGAGATTGTAACAAAAAAGGGCAAAGCCATGCTGGAAGGTTTGAAGGACTAGAACCTGCCATGGTCTGTGGAAGATAGATAACGCCTGGTAAGCTTAGCATGTGAATAGTTTTTATTATATGTTTTCTCCGTGAAGCTTTAATCCCAAAGTAAATGTATTGGGCTTTGTATAATACAGCTGGTCACTGACCACCCTGTCACTGTCCCTTGAGAGACAGCCTCAGGTGCTAGATTAAGTTCAGACATGCTAGGGATAGTCACAGTGAATTGCAGAGGGACTTCAAGCTTAAATATCTGGTCTGGAGGGAGAGGGACATGGGTTCCCATCCATAGAGAGATGACAACTGACATCCTGAGACCAATACAAGGGGCTATAAGGGAGACTGCAGTGGTGCTGTTGATACTAGAACTGTGACAGTGGCTTCATATAGGCTTGTGATAAACTGACAACACTGGTAGGACCCTTACTCAGGTTCACACCTCCAGCTTCACAGCTGTAATAACAGAACATTCTACTTTGTGCCATTGGCCCATGTAAATGTAATATGTTCTGGCACTATAATTTCTTCTGCTTTGCTTTTCTCTGGTGATTATGTTTTGTTTTTGTTTTTTGTTTTGGTCTGAGAGATATCCCTTGAGAGATACTAAAAGTGCCAGACAGATTGGTTGACATATTAGCTGCTCAGTGGAGAAATTTTTGGCCACCATCTCTGTATGAAGTTGGGGACAGGCACTTAGAGATGGTTGCTGGCATCTGTTACCCAAACCCTCTAGCATAACGATTTTCTGTGTGGCAAGAAGAAACAAATCAAGTCAGTGCTTTAACACTGTCTGAAGGGATTCTCTCATTAGAGAAGCCTGCAGAGTTCCTGAAAGTGATACTTCATGTGATTTCAAGCTTTAGCAGCTAAAATACATTTATATTCCTCAGACTGGATGCTGAATTTAGAAGGAAAACCTTAGCTGGAAGCTGATGTAAAAGCATAAAATCAAATATGCAACAGGAATTGAGAAATCCAAAAGATGTAGCTAAGGCTGTGATAAAAGATGGTCCATAGAAAATAGGTAGTTTGAACAATTTGAACAGAAGTTGCAACATATGAGTTATACAAGACCATAGAAATTGTTATACTGGATTCAGGGCATTAGCCCCTATGATCTAACATCCTTTCTCTGGTAGTTGCCAGTATGTGATGCTTCAGAGGAAGGAGCAAGAGACTCAGTCATGGACAGTTATAGTATTATTTACCCATAGGGAATGGGTTTCTAGTCCCTATTAAAATAAACACAATCTTTCCATCTAATTTTACTGTGAATGTTCTTCTCATTATCCATATACAGTACCGAGCTCTTGACCTCTGTGAAATTTTGTGGCAGTGAGTTTCACAGGTAAGAATTATGTACTGTGTTATAAAAAAAATACTTCCTTTCCTCAGTTTAAATTAGTTACCATCCAGTTCCACTGGAATATGAGAAAGGGTAAATAAGGGTGAATGATTTACCTGTGCTATGCTGTTCATTACTATGTAGAATGGTTTCTTTCCTCCTACTTGTCTCTTTTCTAACCACATATTACCAGACTACAATTTTCTCGAACTGCATCAACTCTGCCTTTCCATAACACAAAGAAGCAGTACACGTATCCTCAGAAATACTACATTGAAAAGACATGGGACTGTTATAATTTAAGCTGTGGCATTATTTATTTGCTTTACTGTGGCACCTAGCAGCTTCAGTTATGGACCAGGATCTCATTGTGCTAGGTGCTGTACCAAGATAGAAGAAGAATAAAACAGTCCCTGCTCAAGAGAGTTTACAATTTGGGTAATACAACTAAGAGTATAAAACAATCTTGAATAACTGAATAGTGATCACCTGAAGAGAATGAGAACAGCCCACCAAAGAACGGATGAGGAGCACTAGCTTGTTTCTCAGCATGGCTCTCCTTTTGTGCTGACTCAGGCAGGCAGCCAAACTGAGGTAGCCTAGTTGGACTATGTTTGTCAGATGCCTTTTTGCAGTCCAGTGAACAATACTCACATATCCAACTATCCATATGTGGGGCTTTTCTGCTCAGTCCTGAAACAGAACAAACAACAATCAATTTAACAGTAAAAGTTTAAATCAAATATTATCCCCTTGGGGAAGCCCAGTATAGGATCTAAAGCAATGTGATGGCCAGTGTCGAGTGGACCACGTCTTGTCTGCTTCCTTTCCTAACACTGCAGCAGCTGTTGTAGCTGCCCCTATTCTAAATCCATGACAGCCAAAATCCTCTGAAGACATACCAAGAAACTCAATTCCTTTCTTCAACACTGCTGTGAACTGACACCAGGTTAAAAAATTTCCATCTCCATGGGGTTGCTGAAGGCCCATAGACTGAACTGTGATGAATGTTTTTAATGCCTGAATGGTACAAATGCCCTCTTTCCTGCTCTCATTTAGTAAAATCTTGGTAGTGCAGCTGAGCTGATCTGTTTTCGACAGTTGACTTTCCTTGTTCCCATCGAAAGTCTCCAGTGACTAGTGCTCTGCCTGGCTCATTCTTCTTTGATCCAGAAAATAACCTTTTCACTCTAAAAGTCTCCAAAAAGGCCACCAGGAAGTCTGCTTTAAACAGCATTGCCTTGCTTCCTCTACTAAAAAGACTTGAGGAATATATGGACTATATCCTTTAAGCTGTGACTAGTGATTGATTGTATGGGATCTACCCTGGAGCTTTTGAATGTTACCGATGTTTCTGTACACTGTGAACTAAGAAATGGCTACTCGTCCACTGCAAACAAAAGTCCCAGCATGGCCAATCAGCCAACCTGTCATATCCCACGCAGTCCAATGGGAGCAGTAGTGACAGAAGAGGTTCCAATATCAGATGGTACACTGGACCCACCATTCCCCAACCATGCAGTTCAGGGAAGGAGGAGGAAAAACAAGAAAGAAGCAGAACCTTTTCCTGATTCCATATACATATGCTGCAGGCTATTGGGGGGGAGATTGGAAGAAAAATGTATACCAATGCCGCTGTTGCTCTTGTCTGAGATCTACCACTCATTGCGGGGGGTGGGGGCAGTCCCCATTGCTCTCTGACCCATCAAAGACACTTTGCAAATGAAGTGAGAATTTTCCAGACCTTAGTCAAACTTGCAACTGACTTCAAACAGAAGGTTTTGTTTTGAGGAAGGATCAAGTAGGAATTCAGTAAAGACCACAGTAGATTTGCCCCTTTAGTAGAACAAACCTGCACTGAGGTTATTTGTCAACTAGCAGCAAAGAATCCTGTGGCACCTTATAGACTAACAGAGGTTTTGGAGCATGAACTCTGGTAGGTGAATACCTACTTCGTCAGATGTATGTCATGCATGCCATCTGACAAAGTAGGTATTCACCTACGAAAGCTCATGCTCCAAAACCTCTGTTAGTCTATAAGGTGCCACAGGATTCTGTGCTGCTTTTACAGATCCAGACTAACACGGCTACCCCTCTGATATTTGTCAACTAGATTATTATCTCAGAGATTCACTGTGTCAGTTGGTATCCATCCAAATTATCAAGGATACTGTAACATAACCTAAGCAGTAAAGCACTTAGTTAATTCATCTTTGTAAGGAGCTTTTATAAGGTAGATGTTCTTCTTCAAGGTCTTTGTCAGGGTAACAGGCATATTTTAAAAGTAAGTTGATATAATAAGATGACCCAGCTGAACAGCAATGTCATAATATATATAATGTTCATGCTGAATTAGAGAGTTGACAGACGTTTGACAAACGTGCAGCCTGCTCTGAATATCAGAATGTTTGGGATAAGCCTTTTTGTACAAAACAGAATTAAAAAAAGAGATAGATAATGTTACAGTATTCTTGATAATTTGGATAGATATGAACTGACACTCTGCATCTCTGAGATAATATTCTGGTTGACAAATGACCTAGACTGAAGTTTTCTCTACCAAAGGAGCAAATGTACTGGAGTCTTTACTTAATTCTTACTTGGTCCTTCTTCCAAAAACAAAAACAAACAAACGAACAAAAGTCTTCTGTTGAAGTCAGTTGCATATAAGTCCCATAAGTCTCATATATTAGTGAAGTGAGCATTTTCCAGACCTTACTCAGTCAAACTTGCAACTGACTTCAACAGGTTTATTTTAGTTTATTTTATTTTTGAAGAAGGACCAAGAAAGAATTAAATCGAGTCCAATACATCTGACCTCTTTGAGCTGGATCCTGCAAAGTGCTAAGTACTGCAGCTCTAATCCAGCAATGCACTTTCTTATGTGCTCAGAGTTAACCATGTGTTTTGATGGAATTGCATCACAATGATCAGCACCTGGACACACTGTGCCCTTTGTGCTTCACTAAATTATTTAGATGTGGTTTCACAAAAACTGTTACCAGATAGATCTTGATGTTACGGTGTCTTAAACCAGAAGACCATAAATTGCGATGCACATTTTTAGCAGCAAGTGTAGTATGTTAGTGGTAATAAAAAGCAATGGTCCTTCATCAACTTTTTATTTTTAAGTTCTTACATTGATGTGCAATGTCTTGTTACATTATTTTGAATAGGTCTTTGGGAAAATATTCTCATAGTTGGTAAAAAAACACACTTGAGGGTCTGTGAAACATTTTATTTCTTAAGTATTTTGTATAATTGAGAATTGCCTTGGGTCAATGTAAATAATGGTGGGAAATTGTGGAAATCTGCTTTGTTTTAAAAAAGGGAAATTTTGTTATAGTGTTAGGTACAAATAACCCTGGGGAGAAAGAGTTTCATATATACAGAGGCAGAAAAGACACAGTACACACATCTTAAGAGTAATCTCCCACACAGTCTCATCCCTGACCTGAAGCAACTACATCTAAGGGTGTGAGAGTAGTTATCTCTCCTTATGCATTTGATCTTTGGTCTGTGCTGAGGCAGCAAAAAGAAAAAGTAATAGCAATATTTTTTTAAGTACATCAGAAGCAAGAAGCCTGCTAAACAACTAGTGGGGCCACTGGACAATTGAGGTGCTGAAGGAGCACTCAAGGATGATAAGACAATTGCAGAAAAATTAAATTAATTCTTTGCATCAGTCTTCATGGCTGAGGATGTGAGGGAGATTCCCAAAGCTGAGCCATTCTTTTTACATGACAGATTTGAGGAACTGTCCTAGATTGAGTATGATTAGAGAAGGTTTTGGAAAAATTGATAAATTAAACAACAATAAGTCAATAGGACCAGATGATATTCACTCAAGAGTTCTGAAGGAACTCAAATGTGAAATTGCAGAACTACTAACTATAGTCTGTAACCCATTATTTAAATCAGCTTCTGTACCAGGTGACTGGAGGATACCTAATATGATGCACATTTTTACAAAGGGCTCCAGAGGTGAACCTGGCAATTACAGGCCTGTAAGCCTGACTTCGGTACTGGGCAAACTGATTGAAACTATAATAAAGAACAATATTGTCAGACATACAGATGAACATAATTTATTGAGGAAGAGTCAATGTGGTTTTAGTAAAGTAAAATAATACCTTACCAGTCTACCAGAATTCTTTGAGGGGGTCAACAAGCATGTGGAACAAGGGGATCTAGTGGATATAGTGTAAGATTTTGAGAAAACCTTTGACAAGGTCCCTCACCAAAGGCTCTTACGCAAATTATGCTGACACGAGATAAGAGGAAAGGTGCACTCATGGATTGATAACTGGTTTCTCAAACTGGGGTTGTCCATTGTGTAATGAAAGCCCCTGGCAGGCCAGGTCAGTTTGTTTACTTTCCCCATTCATAGGTCTGGCCGATCGCGGCTCCCACTGGCCGTGGATCGCTGTTCCGGGCCAATAGGAACTGCTGGAAGCGGCAGTCAGTAAGTCCTTCGGCCCCTGCCACCCCTAGCAGCTCCCATTGGCTCGGAGCAGTGATCCATGGCCAGTGGGAGCCACGATTGGCTGGACCCATGGACAGGGCAGGTAAACAGACCAGCCTGGCCTGCCAGGGGCTTTCCCTACATAAGCGGTGACTACTGTTTCAGAACCCTGAGATAAATCCATGGTATATCCACATCTTGAATACTTTGTGCAGAGGTGGTCTCCTCATCTGAAAAAAGATATATTGGAATTGGAAAAGGTTCAGAAATGGGCAACAAAAATGATTAGGGGTACAGAATGGCTTCTGTATAAGGAGAGATTAATAAGACTGGGACTTTTCAATTTGGAAAAGAAACGGCTGAGGGCAGATATGACTGAGGTCTATAAAATCATGACTGGTGTAGAGAAAGTACATAAGGAAGTGTTGTTAACTCCTTCTCATAACACAAGAACTAGAGGTCACCAAATGAAATTAATAAGCAACAGGTTTAAACCAAACAAAAGGAAATATTTCTTCACACAACACACAGTCAACCGGTGGAATTCCTTGCCAGAGAATGTTGTGAAGGCCAAGAGCATAACAGGGTTCCAAAAAGAACTAGATAAATTCATGGAGGATGGGTAGGAATGGTGTCCCTGGCCTTTTGCCAGAAGATGGGAATGAGCGACAGGCAATGGATCACTTAATGATTACCTGTTCTTTTCATTTCCTCTGGGGCACTTGGCACCTGCCAATCTTGGAAGACAGGATACTGGGCTAGATGGACCTTTGATCTGACCTAGTAGGGCCATTCTTTTTTTCTTATGAAAGGGGCTTGGATATATCAGTGGAGACCTCAGAAGCTTACAAGCTTTGCGTTGAGTTCAATGGGAGAAGGAACTAGTCTATGAACTAATTAACATATGTTGGTTGCCAGAAAAAAGAAATCAGTATTTGCCAATAATTGTCATCTGATGTGAATAAATATGTCAAGGACTGAGGGATATCTCATAAGATCTCTTCCATACACTTAGAAAAATTAAAGGTCTATCTCCATGTCCTATTTTTTTTTCTAGTGGACAGACATGAAATCCTTGTCATGTTTCTCTAGAACAGGGATCGGCAACCTTTGGCACAGGACGATTTGTTTATCTGCTGAGTCCACAGGTTCAGCTGATTGCGGTGGGAAGTGGCGGCCAGCACATCCCTCGGTCTGCGCTGCTTCCCACAGCCCCCATTGGCCTGGAGCGGTGAACCGCAGCCAGTGGGAGCCACGATCAGCCAAACCTGAGGTATGCCACATGCCTAAGGCTGCCTATCTCTGCTCTAGAAGCATCATCTTGGATTCCTTTAATAGAAACCTTAACTTTTATTAAACACAGAAATAACAGTGCAAGTGAGAGTTCAAAACAGCTAGCTTAGAAGCCAACAAAACAGCTATGTTGCACTCCAGTGGTCTGTTACTGTACAGGTCCAGCTCCAGACTAAACACAGATATAGGATAGAATATTAGTTGCAAAAATGTACAATCTTGTGTCTTTGCCTGGACACTACCAACCAATAGGTATAAAGCTGCTCACATGGACTTCAGTTTAGGCAATGTGCATGCTGTGACATGTTCGGTCATAGAGATCCCCTTGTGACTTTTACCTGATGTGCTCGAATTACCTCTGAGCTCATTTTCCCTGTCAGCCTGGGACTCCAGAACCCTGACTTGTTGAGCCAGACATGCTAGCCTGCTGCAACATAGAGCCAGATCTGGTCCATTCCCCCAAAGCTGCAGACTTTAACCAAAAATTGCTCAGCAGGTCACCTATGTCCAGCACCAAGACTCCCAGTTCCCAATGGGATCCAAACCCCAAATAAATCCGTTTTACTCTGTATAAAGCTTATGCAGGGTAAACACATAAATTGTCCACTCTCTATAACACTGATAGAAAGATATGCACAGCTGTTTGCTCCCCCAGATATTAATCATGTACTTGGGTTAATTAATAAACAAAAGTATGAAAAGTAGGATTTAAGTGGTTTCAAATAATAACAGACAGAACAAAGTCAGTCACCAAGCAAAATAAAGCAAAAACATGCAAGTCTAATCCTAATATATTAAGAAATTGCTGATAGGTAAAATCTCACCATCAGAGATGTTTCAATAAGCTTATTTTACAGACTAGACTCCTTCCTAGTCTGGGCCAAATCATTTCCCCTGGGGACTGCTGGCCAATCAGCTGGTCAACAGGTGTCAAAAGTTCCAAGGGAAGGAGAAGCTGTCTTACACTGGCTGCTGGGACTGTCTCCCTTCACCTCTAGCCTTATTAAATTTCCTCACCTATTAAGGCAGGTGAATAGCATTTTTTTACATTTCATTTTTAGAAACTTGCACTAATTTATTTATTCATTTCCATCCTGACCTCATTCAATAATGCCTGTATTCCCAGATCCTTCTCTGACATTTTCAAACCTTATACTAATTTACAGTTACAGTAATTTCTTCACTAATATCCATACAGAACCACGTCATTACTTCCTATATTACCGGTTCCTTTTATGACATTAAGAGGCAGCAAGCAGTGACTCTTGCTTATATAAAAAGTGTTTGCTTTAAAAATTATTAAAAATTCTCAGTTGTGTTTATATATTTACATTATGTATTTATACTAAAGTATTATAATATAAAAATTGATTATATGAGGGACAATAGGTACTGTCTTGTAACGGGGCAAGAATCACCATTGCGGTGCTTCCCGCTGGCTGTGGTGGGAATTAGCTCTCATTTCGCCAGAGTGCCTTAATCTAGTGGTGTCTTTCCCATCATCTCTCTCATCTCCACCTCCAGGACCCATGTTGCTCCCCAGATTGTGGTATTATCTTCTGGACACAGCCGAAGGGTCCCACTCGGTTCTCTCCCCATTCCAGGGGACTCAACAGTCCTCAGTACAGCCACTTGCATCGGTGGCAAACTGCAGTCCATGCACCGGCCACTTCCCTCGGTGGCAAGTGGGGAGGGGCATGAGGAGTGCCCAGGCCCACCCGCTACTCTGGGTCTCAGCCCAGGGACCCTATAGCCAGCACTCACATACTACCCTCCTCCTACTCTGCTGTCTCCTTCCCTGGGCTACTTCCCCACAGCCCTAGCACTTTCTCTGCCCTTTTTATCAGGGCCTCAGTCTGGAAGCCAACAGGCTGGAGCTCCTGCTTGCTCTTCTGATCCTGCCCAGCATGCTCTGGCCATGGTGTTATCTCTCTCAACGCTCCTGCAGGGCAGCCAGTCCTCCTCCCTTCGCTTTCAAGGCGAGACTACCTCTCTTCTGCTTAGCTGCCTGGTTCTGATTGGCTGCTCCACTAAACCCTATTGGCTGGCTCAATAAGCCCTCTTCTAATTAGCTGGATTTTGCACAGCTTCCCCCAGGCTGCTTTAACCCTTCTTCTGCCTGTGTGGGGCATCTTCCCCCCATACACCCTCCCCCCTTAATACCACAAACCTCTGTGTGTGTGTGTGTGTGTGTGTGTGTGTGTGTGTGTGTGTGTGTGTGTGTGTGTGTGTCTATCTTCCCTCACAGCTGGGCCCACAGGTGTCTCTCTCCTGCTGCAAGCTCTTCACTAAGAGGAGCAACCTTCTTCCGTCCTCTAGGGTCTGGGTTCCCACTACAGCCTGGCTTTCTCCTAAGTGGGTTCCCCAACTGCTCTACCTCTTCCCTACCTCCCACTACTAGGTGTGAGAGAGAGCTTTCCACTCAGACCTCAGTCATCACTGCCCCTTTGCTCTGGTTAGTCTCCAACCAAGCCTGTTTCTCAGACATCCACACCTTTCTCCTCTGGGGGCAATGTCTCTTATTCCCATAATACAAGAACTAGGGGTCACTAAATGAAATTAATAGGCAGCACATTTAAAACAAATAAAAGGAAGTTCTTCTTCATGCAGCGCACAGTCAACTTGTGGAACTCCTTACCTGAGGAGGTTGTGAAGACTAGGACTATAACAGCATTTAAAAGAGAACTGGATAAATTCATGGTGGTGAAGTCCATAAATGGCTATTAGCCAGGATGGGTGAGGAATGGTGTCCCTAGCCTCTGTTTGTCAGAGAATGGAAATGGATGGCAGGAGAGTGATCACTTGATTATTGCCTGTTTGGTTCACTCCCTCTGGGGCACCTGGCATTGGCTACTGTCAGTAGATGGACCTTTGGTCTGACCCGGTACGGCCGTTCTTATGTTATTATGTGACCCTCTTTATGGCATTGGAAGCACTCTGTTCCTCATCCTAGTAGGGGTATTCTCTCCTTCACTGTCCCTTTTTCCAGTAGGGGCACTCCCTCTTGAAGTGGCCCCTCTGCCCACAGGCATAACGTTGCCCTACTTGGGCTTCTGGCCTCCTGCACTTGGGGCCTTGCTTCTCTATTCACTCTCTATAGCATCTATGGACGCTCTATCACTACAGCTTAAGCATATACATCTACCGCTCTGCTAGCCAGGCCACACAGTATCTCAAGTAGTCCAACTCCATTTCTCCACCTCCATTGTCTATCAGTCTCTCGAGCAGACAATAGTCCCCACAGTCTCCTAGCTTCCCCTTGTATCAGGGTGATTGCATGCTCACATTCTCCTCCACATGTAATGGGGCTGAACACACCACCATGGCACCCCCTGCTGTCTATCCTGGGAATTAGCTCTCATTTCATCAAAGCATGCTCGTCTAGTGGTGTATTGTCATCATTCTCGCCTCCACCTCTAGGACCCATGCTGCTCTCCAGACTGCAGCATCCTCTTATGGACACAGCCCTCCAGCTGTGTCTCACTTAGTTCTCTACCCCTTTCCAGGGAACCCAACAGTCCTCAGTCCAGCCATTTGTCTCGGTGGCAAACTTCAGTCTCCAGTCTAGCCACTCACCTCAGTAGCAAACTACAGTCCATGCACCGGCCACTCCCCTCAGTGGCAAATGGGGAAGAGGGCAAAAGGGAATGGGTGATCCAGGCCCACCTGCTTATCTGGGTCCCAGCCCAGGGTCCCTATAGCCAGCAGCCACATACTGTCCCTCCTCCTACTCTGCCATCTGTTTCCCTGAGTCACTTCCCTGCAGCCCTAGCACCTTCTCTGCCCTTGTATCAGGGCCTCAATCCCGCAGCTGTCAGGATGGTGCTCCTTCTTGCTCCTCTGACCCTGCTCAGCACTAATCTGTCCATTGTGCTCTCTCTCTCAACCCTCCCACAGGGCAACCAGTCCTCCTCCCTTGGCTTCCAGGGAGATACTGCCTCTGTTCTGCTCAGCAGCCCTTCTTATATGGGCCAGCCTGGCCCTGACTGGCTGCTCCACTAAGTCTTCTCTCTATTGGCTGGCTCAATAAGCCCTCTTCTGAAAGACTGCTTTAGCCCTTCTTCTGCCTGTGTGAAGCAGTCGCCCCACCTAGAGTGACCAGATGTCCCGATTTTATAAGGATAGTCTTTGTATTTGGGGCTTTTTCTTATATAGGCTTCTATTACCCCCCACCCCCTGTCCCGATTTTTCACACTTGCTATCTGGTCATCCTAGCCCCACCACACATGTGCAAGCAATATGATTCACTTTTTGTCAAAATAGCCTCCAATGTAGTGCCTGATCCTGCCATTATTGTTTACTTGAGTAACTCTTACTGAAGTCAATGGGATTATGCATGTGACAAAGGATTACAGATATGAGGAATGCTACGCAGAATCAGTTCTATTAAACAGAGCCAGGGCCAATTTTTTTTTCAAAAATAAGGAAAAAAATAGGTTTTTAAATCCATAATTAGTCCCTTGCCTGAATTTCACAATTAATGAGCACCAACCAGTTCTCACTGACCTCAAATAAATGTGATAGCATACCTTAACTGTTGTACAGTTGGGTAAAATTTTCATAAGTGTCTAGCTGACCTAGGACACTGTGTCTAACTGAATGGCTATATTGAAAATTGTGTTCATTGTCTTCAGTTGGGAGCTGCTGGGTGTTTAGCATTTTTTTAAAATCCAGATGGTGTTTAATATGGAGTAAAGAGCTTGACTTTAAACTCTTATTTGAAGAGATCTTGTCCCCTTTTAATAATTTATTTACGCTATTCCTAAAGAATGACAGTATATAAACTTTAAAATGTATACATTAGAGGTTATTTATTAATATTTTATGAGATGGTTTTGTGGGAGACTTCAAACAGACTATTGCAAGACGTGCCACAACAATTTAGAAAATGCATGTCAAAGTACTGTATCAAAGAATCTGGTGGAAAATGTTAACCAATGCTAAATCGGGATTTTCAAAGTCAGATCAAATGCAAACTCCTTCAAGAATTCCTGCTGCCATGTGCTCAGTAAATATCTGCTTGATGTATCTTATCATAAAGTGATCTGTTTATTAGCAATGTAGGTTTCAGCAGCATTAAATCACTTGCCTAATTTTGAGAGTGGATAGCAATGATCTATATTGGCTAATAACATATGGCAATGCTAGTTCTGAAGTACTTAAAGTTGTTCAGGATCTATGTAATAAGAAATGAACACAAGTTAATTTTAATAATAGCATATAGTTTAGGACATCACTAACTAATGCCCACTTGATTTTTAGGAAGTAGAAATAAAAGACAACTAATCGTCTATATAGCCATATACAATGTATAGGACAGATGATATTTTACAAGAGTGTATCAGAAACTGGATTAGTTTCCTCTCCCACTGGATGTCACTGTTGATCTATATTAATGAAACTTCAAACACCTTTATCTGGTAGTAAATAAGATATTTGCAAAAGACAGAAATGAGTAAGCTGAATTGCTTAACATTTTTTATCTTTGCACTGAAATTAAATTTTATTTTGAAAATTACCATGAAGCTGTTTGCAAAAGCCACTCAATTTCCTGAAATTTTAGCTATTGTTTGTGAATGATTTAATTAATAGCATTAATTATGGTGATATTATAAATTTTATTCAGACCTAATACTCTTTTATACGGTAAAGCCCCCTACAAAAATGAATTTTAATCCACTTATTTTTGTGGGAGTAGCAAAAAGCCCTCATACATTCAAGGCTGTTATATATACCAACACATAGCTCCATTAAGAAATAGCAGTGTGGCATCTCTGATTATATTCTGTAATCTCCATTGATATATAAAGGAGAATTGTTGTGTCATCTAGAGAGAGAATATTAGGGGGCTGAACTCACTTACAAAACATATATTATAATATAGTGCTTACTGAATACAGCTAGATCCAGATTTTATAATATGTGTTTGCAGAACAGTACAGTGTGTACTATGTGTTGGAAAAAAGTCACCTTAAAATTATGTGCCAGGTGATAGATCAGAGCACTAGTTGGATGATGATGTAGGTCAATGGTGGCTAGAGAGGAGTTAAACAGCAGAGACAGTTCACAGCAGGCCCGGATTTTAACATAAAAATAGCCAGTCTGAGATTTGGGGTTTATTGCAGGATTTCTTGTTTAACTAAATAACAAAAAACTTGGCAAAAGATAGTTCCTGCCGCATAGCTTTACATCAGTATATGACAAAATAAACAGGCAGACAGAGTCAGTCTTCACCAAAGCTCCCTTTGTTTTCTATTTAGAGCTGGTTAGAACATTTTCACTGAAATGAAATGTCATCAAAGTCAAAATCTGTAGTGAATAAATGTTGGGGTACATAAGGTTTCTGTTGGGAAGGGTGGGTCTCACACACACACATACTTTATAGCCTTGTGTTTAGGGCACAAGCCTGGGGTGTAGGAGACTGAGTTTCAAGTTCTTGATCTGCCTGATTCTCAATAATCAGAGATGAAAAATTCACTTACACACATCCTTCCCTGAATCAAAAATCTTGGAGTTTGATCCCAAAATGAACATTTTGACAGAATTCTGTTTTCCCAAAATATACTCAAAAGGTTTTATTTTCATTCCAATTTGAAATGAAAATAAGTTCTGAAACTTCAAAAGTTGCCACAAAATGGAATTGTCATCCCCTGCCAGTTCTGTTTCTGATCAGCAAAACTCATATCTTTGTTTGTCTCTGATGCACATAACCTAACTCCTCTTTAAGATGCTGTAACTCAATAGATTGAACTGTGGTTAATTAGCTGCCAACTAGGAGCCACCTTTTTCCTAAAAGAAACCACACCCAGGCCACTCTCAGGCTTGGTACAGGGGACAATAGTTCACAGTCAGGATGCCACCAAGTTTATTGAACATAAGACAAGTGGGAGGCTTGAGTCAAAGATGGAGATGGAGCTGCATTTGGGAATATTCTTCTTCTCTGCTCTCTACTACTGCAGCTGCTTGCTAGAGTTAAGGGCTTCTGGGATTTGTAGTGTGAGTAGACTAGTCTCCTATCCAATCAAGGTTCTGGCATCCTGACTTGGACTGGCTTGAACAGAAACCTTTATAAGAAGGCAAAGGGAAATTGGGGGCTGCTCGAGTGGAGGAGGGAAGAAGTGGTGGAAATATTGCAAGAACAAATGTTCTCTCTGCCATTTTGGTTTGTATGCCAGATCTAAATTCCAATCTAGACTTCTTTCATGGTTCTCATAAAAACAGAGATGCTGAATTGTAGATTTAGTAGCATCCAGAACTGAATCAGACACCTGGCTGCCCTCTTCCCCCTCCTTGGTGCAATGCACTTCAGCTATCTAGCAGGGGTCCTGATGTAAACACCAGAGAGTCACTGCTGTCCTGATGTCTCCTGCCCCCAGATCCTGCCAGTGCAACCCTAAGGCAACACACTCTAGTTGCCTAACAGGGGTTCTATTGGCAAGCACACCGACGTCACTTGTGTCCTGGAGTTTCATTCACCCAGATCCTCCCACTGCTGGAGCCTGGTTCCCTGCTCCTTCCACCCTGGAGCACTGCACTTGAGTTGCCCAGAATTTTTCAAACTCTGCTTTCCCTCCCATAAACTTCTCCATCTGCTGAACACCCATGGCTCTCACCATTCCCATCTTTGGCATCATCCCTTCCCTCTGGCTACATTTCCCCATTCTTGTTATCCTCACTCCTCTACAGTTGCCACCAATTCTACCTGCTCCTCTTCCCCTCTCCATCCCAATCTCTCCCCTCCTCCTACCAGTACAAATCCAGGTCCTATATTCACGCCTATCTGTCTTGTCCAGGCTCTCAATATCTTGTGTCTCAATTACTGCAACATCCTTTTCTTTGGCCTAGAAAAATACAATCTTGTACAATGCTGCTGCAAAAATCATCTTCCTAGCCTATCACTTTGACCATGTGTAAGGGGTGACACTGACTTTTAAAAGGGAGCAGGCCCAGTTCACCTGTGACTGATCGGCTGAACCCAGCTGAGCATTAAAAGAAGGCACTGGATTTTAAGGGGAGAGAGACACAGTGAGGGGAAGCATGGGTGAGCAGATGGAGAGCCAGTCAACAAAGGGCAGAGAAAGTAGGCCTGGGTCACTAACTTCCAGCTCCCTGGGAATAAAGAACCTAGGGAACTAGGACTGCCTGAGTCCCTGGGAAGGGAGCCAGGGAAGCAGGAACAGCTGGACTGCCACAGTCTCCCGGGAGACAAGGAACCTGAGAACTAAAGAGCTAAAAAACTCTGGGAGCTATTGCCCAGGGAGAGATGAGGAACATGAGGAACTACAGGCCACCTAATCAGGCGGAAGAGGTGGATGAGGCTTTTTTCAAACAACTAACAAAATCATCCAAAGCCCAAGATTTGGTGGTGATGGGGGACTTCAACTATCCAGATATATGTTGGGAAAATAACACCGCAGGGCACAGACTATCCAATAAGTTCCTGGACTGCATTGCAGACAACTTTTTATTTCAGAAAGTTGAAAAAGCTACTAGGGGGGAAGCTGTTCTAGACTTGATTTTAACCAACAGGGAGGAACTTGTTGAGAATTTAAAAGTAGAAGGAAGCTTGGGTTAAAGTGATCATGAAATCATAGAATTTGCAATTCTAAGGAAAGGTAGAAGGGAGTACAGCAGAATAGAGACAATGGATTTCAGGAAGGCGGATTTTGGTAAGCTCAGAGAGCTGATAGGCAAGGTCCCATGGGAATTAAGACTGAGGGGAAAAACAACTGAGGAAAGTTGGCAGTTTTTCAAAGGGACGCTATTAAGGGCCCAAAAGCAAGTTATTCCGATGGTTAGGAAAGATAGAAAATGTGGCAAAAGACCACCTTGGCTTACCCTTGAGATCTTGCGTGACCTACAAAATAAAAAGGCGTCATATAAAAAATGGAAAATAGGTCAGATCACAAAGGATGAATATAGGCAAATAACACAGGAATGCAGAGGCAAGATTAGAAAAGCAAAGGCACAAAATGAACTCAAACTAGCTATGGGAATAAACGGAAACAAGAAGACTTTTTATCAATACATTAGAAGCAAGAGGAAGACTAAGGACAGGGTAGGCCCACTGCTCAATGAGGAGGGGGTAACAGTAACGGGAGACTTGGAAATGGCAGAGATGCTTAATGACTTCTTTGTTTTGGTCTTCACTGAGAAGTCTGAAGGAATGTCTAGTATAGTGAATGCTTACGGGAAGAGGGTAGGTTTAGAAGAGAAAATAAGGAAAGAGCAAGTAAAAAATCACTTAGAAAAGTTAGATGCCTGCAAGTCACCAGGGCCTGATGGAATGCATCCTAGAATACTCAAGGAGTTAATGGAAGAGGTATCTGAGCCTCTAACTATTATCTTTGGGAAATCATGGGAGACGGGGGAGATTCCAGAAGACTGGAAGGGGGCAAATATAGTTCCCATCTATAAAAAGGGAAATAAAAACAACCCAGGAAACTACAGACCAGTTAGTTTAACTTCTGTGCCAGGGAAGATAATGGAGCAGGTAATCAAAGAAATCATCTGCAAACACTTGGAAGGTGGTAAGGTGATAGGGAATAGCCAGCATGGATTTGTAAAGAACAAATCGTGTCAAACTAATCTGATAACGTTCTTTGATAGGATAACGAGCCTTGTGGATAAGGGAGAAGCAGTGGATGTGATATACCTAGACTTTAGTAAGGCATTTGATACAGTTTCACATGATATTCTTATAGATAAGCTAGGAAAGTACAATTTAGATGGGGCTACTATAAGGTGAGTGCATAACTGGCTGGATAACCGTACTCAGAGAGTAGTTGTTAATGGCTCCCAATCCTGCTGGAAAGGTATAAAAAGTGGGGTTCCGCAGGGGTCTGTTTTGGGACCGGTTTTGTTCAATATCTTCATCAACGATTTAGATGTTGGCATAGAAAGTACGCTTATTAAGTTTGCGGACGATACCAAACTGGGAGGGATTGCAACTGCTCTGGAGGACAGGGTCAAAATTCAAAATGATCTGGACAAATTGGAGAAATGGTCTGAGGTAAACAGGATGAAGTTCAATAAAGATAAATGCAAAGTGCTCCACTTAGGAAGGAACAATCAGTTTCACACATACAGAATGGGAAGAGACTGACTAGGAAGGAGTATGGCAGAAAGAGATCTAGGAGTCATAGTGGACCACAAGCTTAATATGAGTGAACAGTGTGATACTGTTGCAAAAAAAGCAAACATGATTCTGGGATGCATTAACAGGTGTGTTGTAAACAAGACACGAGAAGTCATTCTTCCGCTTTACTCTGTGCTGGTTAGGCCTCAACTGGAGTATTGTGTCCAGTTCTGGGCACCGCATTTCAAGAAAGATGTGGAGAAATTGGAGAGGGTCCAGAGAAGAGCAACAAGAATGATTAAAGGTCTTGAGAACATGACCTATGAAGGAAGGCTGAAGGAATTGGGTTTGTTTAGTTTGGAAAAGAGAAGACTGAGAGGGGACATGATAGCAGTTTTCAGGTATCTAAAAGGGTGTCATCAGGAGGAGGGAGAAAACTTGTTCACCTTAGCCTCCAATGACAGAACAAGAAGCAATGGGCTTAAACTGCAGCAAGGGAGATTTAGGTTGGACATTAGGAAAAAGTTCCTAACTGTCAGGGTAGTTAAACACTGGAATAGATTGCCTAAGGAAGTTGTGGAATCTCCATCTCTGGAGATATTTAAGAGTAGGTTAGATAAATGTCTATCAGGGATGGTCTAGACAGTATTTGGTCCTGCCATGAGGGCAGGGGACTGGACTCGATGACCTCTCGAGGTCCCTTCCAGTCCTAGAGTCTATGAGTCTATGAGTCTATGTTTTTGTGTTTTGATCTTAGTATGGCCAATACCACTGCAAAAAACACACCATGGGCATGGCAGTGAGTCTCTTGTGATCTGGAGAGAATCTTTACCTTGTTATATCGTGGCTCTTCACAGCCTATCCTCACCCTACCTATCATTTCCTGTTCAATACTGGGATGTGAATTCCTACCTCTGATTTGTCCATAATGCTAGCCTCCATCACTCTCTTGTTAATTTTTTAAACAAACACCTTTGTGCTTTCTCCCATGCTGCTCCTCACACTCAGAAGGAGCTCCTTGTAAACATTCTCAATCTCATTATTCACCTTCAAATCTCAGCCTTCAAACTCATTTTCTGTGATGTCTACAAAAATCTTGAGAACAGTTAGAGCTGCTGGTGTGCTGAGACCATTGTCTGTCATGGTGACCAGTACTGTCTTATTCTTTCCTTGTACTCACCCAGATGTTTGAACCCATCTGTTGTCTTTCATGTTATACTTGGAATTTAAGCCCTTTGGGGCAGGAACTGTCTTTTGTTCTGTGTTTGTACAGTGCCTAGCATAATGGGGTTCTAGTCCATGACTAGGGCTCCTACATACTATGGCAATAATTATTGATAATAATAAATGAGGGCCTAGCCAGTTATATTTTTCAATAAGCAATTTTCCTTTAACCTCCACCCTTATTTTAATGATGCACGTATACATATCTGCAGAATAAGTTGAGATTGAAGGCTTCAGTTCCACAGGGCACTGAGGGAACGTGAAAGCCATCACCATACTGAAAGTAATAGGCACGTTTTTCAGGAAGTATATGCTGAACAGTATGGATCCATCCAAGCTTAGTTTCCTCAACAAATCAGGAAGTGTGGTTTGTGCTTTTTTCATTGTTCAGTTCTTCAAAGACTTCTAGGGATGATAAGGCTCCAATCGTGCAAGGAGCCCTATGTAAGCAAACTCTTTTGTGCACGAGAAGCTCCACTGACTTCAATGGGACTCTGTGCAGGTACAGGGGTCCTTCCATGGAGAGCTCATTGTATCGCTGACCAATAGTAGATCGGGAATTTATAAACCTCTGGCCTACTGCAGTAATTTGACTAATTTTTTCATTAACCCTTAGTTTCACATAAATCCTCACTTTCTTCAACAATTAGTTAAATTAAGAATAATTGGAAGCTACCTCTTTATCAAAACTGAGCTAACAAAACTTAAGTATGATGCTTCACAAACTGCTGTTAATGTATATTAACTGTTACTTTATAATCCCATAGGAAAATATTTTTTCCTCCTTACACTATTAGCTCTAACAATCTTACTTTATTAATTTGGTAGTTTCCTTCCACTTAAAACATGTATCTGTATTCATATTATTCATTCCATTAAGCCTTTTGTAAATCTCAACTTTATCTTCCCCGATCCTTCTTTACACTGTGGAAATGAATCATGTTCTTTCGGTATGCAGAACAGTTCATTAATTGACAGGCTGACATCATCTTTTTAATCTTTTATTTTTGGACCTCTACCTTTGTTTCTGTCCTTCAAGAATTTAAAGCTCCCCAAATTATTTTGAAAGCTCTGATAAGAAGATAAATTACACAGTAAAAGACACGTCCAGAGTTCAGGGATGTGAATGGGAATTTTGCAATTGACTTCAGTTGGAGCAAAACTGAGATTTATCTTCTTTGGAGATAAATTTCTACTCAACTATGTGCATTCTGCTGTCACGTGTATATGAATTATTGTTAAATATGCATATATTGAACTTTACATTGATTGCCCTTAAAGCTTACTATTCTTGCCATGGACTAGGTTACTTCATGTTATTTACTATAGGGAAAAGGGAAAATCCTGAGGCAATTTTATTTCATTATCTAAGGGCTTGCTGACACTGAGAAGTTGTCTCAGCTTGACTAAAAGTGTGATGCTGAACCAATTTAGTTAAACTGGTGTAACTTTGTGTGTGGATGCTGCCTCAATTTAAAGCTGCTTTATATCAGTTTAGCTTGTCCCTGTCAAATAACAGCTTAAAAAGATTCATGTTAAATATCAGAGGCAAGCTAAACTGACATAGGCCAACTATAAATCGATGGAATAGGGTCCACACACTGAGTTGCATAGGTGAAACATTACCATTTTAGCTAAATTGGGGCAATATTGTGTGTAGATCAGATGACAAGTGATACACAAGTTATGAGTAATCCCCATACACCCCGTGTTTGTTTATAACAACGTGGACAATGTGGATCCACCAAGCTTAGTTCCTTCACAAAATCAGGAAGTGTGGGTTTTGTTTCTTTTTGTTTAGTTCTGGAAAGACCTTTAGAGATAATAATAAGTTTTCTGACACTGAAGAAAAATCAGTTTTGTGAGGGAGAGCTCTGACACAGACACAAATAGGAACTGCAAACCAGAAAAATGGCTGTCCAGAGATAATTCTTTTTCTGTAAATAGTCTGTTATTTCAAGTCTGTATTTCTGAAAATCCGTCCCCTGGCAAAATTCCCATTCACTCTAAATGGAGCAAGATCAAGCCCAAGTGAGCTGTACTTATATTTTATCTCCAAGAAGCATTTTTTGGGGAGAACATTTACATCAGTATTATAGTTTGATAAACTAAACATATCTTTATAGCAGTAAAATGTACCTCTTTGGTGATAACTCAAGTTTCATGGCAAACACAAAGAGAAGTTAAATAACATAAAGTAGCCTTTCTGGAAGATTGCAACCTAAAGTGATTTTATTTCTTAGAATTCAGAACAATTACACACAAGCACACAAAAACAGCAAAAGAGGAAACATCCTAATGCAGAGGGGAAAAACTCAGAATACCCTGCTTTTAACTGACTCTCTGTAACTGACTCTGATAACATGCTTTCCTCTTATGGATTCCCGCTAGCCCTGTAGCCTGACCCAGGAACTCTCCCCAAGACATACACATACTCTTTAAGTGATAGATTGCAATTCCAACACAGTTCTCAATACATGATAACAATTCTTCATATATCTCCATCTTTGGATAACATGCAGAATGAGAAAGATGGAAGGATTCTGAAGATTTCAATGCAATTATTTTAAGACCAAATCTTGCAAACACATATATCCTTAACTTTTAAGCGCTCGAACAGTCCCATTTGCTACAATGAGATTGCTTATGTCATTAAAGTGAAACACATTTGTTTTTGCAGAGTTGGGGGCCTTCATTTATTGATTTATTTTCACCCATGCTTTAGCAGTATTCTTCTGTTGCTATATATCTGTCTCCTTCTCATTCCCAAAAGTGAAATATACAGGAATGACAGAGAAGTTCAGGCCTGGGCATAGCCATAAGGAGTAGTGGCAATTTGAAGATACTAGATTAATAATTGGAGGTATACCTATCTCCTAGAACTGGAAGGGACCTTGAAAGGTCATCAAGTCCAGCCCCCTGCCTTCACTAGCAGGACCAAGTACTGATTTTTGCCCCAGATCCCTAAGCATCCCCCTCAAGGACTGAATTCACAACCCTAGGTTTAGCAGGCCAATGCTCAAACCACTGAGTTATCCCTCCCAGGATACAGGAGAATACTGCTAAAATATGAGTGAAAATAAATAAATAAATAAATAAAGGCCTCCAACTCTGCAAAAACAAATGCGTTTAACTTTAATGACACAAGCAGTCTCATTGTAGCAAATGGGACTGTTCGAGCGCTTAAAAGTTAAGGATATATATGTTTGCAAGTTTTGGTCTTAAAATAATTGCATTGAAATCTTCAGAACTCTTCCATCTTTCTCATTCTGCTGGTCCTTCACAGTGCTAAGCATTCCCAACCCCCTTTGACATTAGTGGAAGTTAACAGCACTCACTAACTTCTGAGACTGAGCCCTAAATCAAGTGAATATTAAACTATTAATATATCAAACTTAGTGCCTCTGACTGAAAAGTTACACCATGTGAAACACATCGTCAGATTGGTGCATTAGTATAGCACCAATAGAAAGAACATTTTAAAGTCATTTGTCATATCTTGTAAAGACCATGCATTGTTATGTGACATGTTTTATACATCAGGTTGTCCTGTATAATATACATAGACAAATAATAATATATATATGCTAATAAATTGCAGAATTGCTGAGAAAATCCCAACTGTTCACACTGTTCACAGAGTTAAAAAGGGCCATCAATCACTTCCCTTCCTTTTTAAACCATGCATTTAAACAGCATTTTCTTTATATTCCACATTATTCTTGTGTTCTGCATTGTGACAGCATAAATATTTTTGTTTTCCCTATCCCTCAGTTATGTTAAGTCAGCCAGAACTGGAGGTGGCACTAAATAAGCTATACTGTAAATCTGAAACTGTGCAACAAATCCAGAGGCTATTGTTTTCTGCATTAATAAAAAACGAGACAAATGGAAATGGAGTACACCCAAAATGGCTTAAAGTTCACACAAGTGCAGGATGGAAAAGATGTGTGGTTTGTTTGTTTGTTTGAAAACAAAAATAAAACGCAAACATAAAATGTAATGGGAATTGAAAATACAAGGAAACATAAAGATGATCCACAGTTTATATAAATTAATTACATTACATACATTATTATTTAATTTAAGGCTGTCAATTAATCACAGTTAACGCATGTGATTAACTCAAGAAATTAATCATGATTTAAAAAAATTAATCACAATTAATCACAATTAAATTCCACAGTTTAACAATAGAATACCAACTGAAATTTATTAAATATTTTGGATGTTTTTCTATATTGTCATATATATTGTATTTTGTGTTGTAATTGAAATGAAAGTGTGTATTATTTTATTACAAATATTTGCATTCTAAAAATTATAAACAAAAGAAATAAAATTTTTCACTTCGTACAAGAACCTCAGTACAATCTTTTTGTAGTGGAAGTATACCTTAGAAATGTAGATTTTTTTTTGTTACATAACTGCATTCAAAAACAAAACTATGTAAAACTTGAGAGCCTACAAGTCCACTCAGTCCTACTTCTTGTGCAGCCAATCACTAAGGCAAACAAGCAGGCTTATATTTATAGGAGATAATGCTGCCCTCTTCTTATTTACAATGTCACCAGAAAGTGATAACAGGCATTTAGCTGCATTCTGCAATATATTTTTTGTTGTAACAGGCATTTACCTTCATTCTGCCATATATTTTATGTTATAGCAGTCTCAGATGATGACCCAGCGCATGTTGTCCATTATAAGAACACTTTCACTGCAGATCTGACAAAATGCGAAGAAATTACCAATGTGAGATTTCTAAAGATAGCTGCAGCACTCGACCCAAGGTTTAAGAATCTGAAGTACCTTCCAAAATCTTAGAGGGAGGAGGTTTGGAGCATGCTTTCAGAAGTCTTAAAAGAGCAACACTGATGCAGAAACTACAGAACCCGGATCACTGAAAAAAGATAATCAATCTTCTGCTGGTGCATCTGGCTTAGATAATGAAAATGAACATGTGTCGGTCCACACTGCTTTGGATTGTTATAGAGCAGAGCCCGTTATTAGCATGGACACATGTCTCCTGGAATGGTGGTTGAAGCACAATGGAACATATGAATCTTTATTGCATCTGGCACATAAATATCCTGCGATGCTGGCTACAACAGTGCCATGCGAATGCCTGTTCTGACTTTCAGGTGACATTGTAAACAAGAAGCGGGCAGTATTACCTCCTACAAATGCAAACAGACTTGTTTGTCTGAACTATTGGCTGAACAAGAAGTAGAACCGAGTGGACTTCCTGGCTCTAAAATTTTACATTGTTTTATTTTTAATGCAATTTTTTGTACATAATTCTATATTTGTAAGTTCAACTTTCATGATAAAGAGATTACACTACAGTATGTTTATTAGGTGAATTGAAAAAAAATTATTTTGTTTTTTTACTGTGCAAATACTTGTAATCAAAAATAAATATAAAGTGAGCATTGTACATATTGTGTTCTGTGTTGTAACTGAAATCAATGTATTTGAAAATGTAGAATGCATCAAAAATATTTAAATACATTATATTCTATTACAGTTTTAACAGTGCTATTAATCGCATGATTCATCACAATATTTTTTAATCATACGATAAATCAGGATTATTTTTTTAATTGCTTCACAGCCCTAATTTAATTATAAGATAATAGTAGCTAGCTACCAATGATCTAATCCTGCTCTTACTGAAGTCAATGGAAACATCTTCCACTGATTTTAATCAGAACAGGCCTGAAGCCAATGCCAATTGTTGTACCACAGAATCATAAGAACAGAAGAATAGCCATACTGGTTCATGCCAAAGGTCCATCTAGCCCAGTATCCTGTCTTCTGACACTGGCCAATGCCAGGTGCCAAGAGGGAATGAACAGAGCAGATAATCATCAAGTGATCCATCCCCTGTAACCCATTCTCAGCTTCTGGTAAACAGAGGCTAGGGATATCATCACTGCCCATCCTGGCTAACAGCCATAGATGGACTTATCCTCCATGAACTTATTTAGTTCTTTTTTGAACCTTGTTACAGTCTTGGCCTTCACAATATCCTCTGGCAAAGAGTTCCACAAGTTGACTGTGAGTTGTGTGATGAAATATTTCCTTTTGTTTGTTTTAAACCTGTTGCCTATTAATTTCATTTGGTGACCCCTAGTTCTTGTGTTATAAGAAGGAGTGTATAACACTTCCTTATTTACTTTCTCCATACCAGTCATGATTGTATAGACCTCCATGAGATCCCCCTTTAATTGTCTCTTTTCCAAGCTGAAAAGGCACAGTCTTCTTAATCTCCCTTCATATGGAAGCCATTCCAAACACCTAATCATCTGCCATTTTTTTTTTGCCCAATCACCCAGTTTTGTGAGATTCTTTTGTTGCTCTTTTCAGTCTGCCTTGGACTTAACTATCTTGAATAGTCTTTTATCATCTGAAAATTTTGGGACCTCACTGTTTACACATTTTTCCAGATCATTTATTAATATGTTGAAAAGGACTGGTCCTAGCTGTAGTCCCTCTAGGGCATACCACTATTTACCTCTCTCCATTCTGAAAACTGCTCTCCCTTCAAGCCTGAATCCTAACTCTGTCACTCCGAGTGTAGAAGTGGGGCCTGCAAGGATTTTAAAAATTAATACTTGCCACTCCAGGCTTGTATTAAACCAGGTGTCGGTAACCGCTGGCATGCAGCTCACCAGGGTAAGCACCCTGGTGGGCTGTGCCAGTTTGTTTACCTGCCCCATCCACAGGTTTGGCTGATTGCAGCTCCCACTGGCCACAGTTCGCCTCTCCAGGCCAATGGGGGCAGCAGAAAGCCGCGGCCAGCACATCCCTCACCCCATGCCACTTCCTGCAGTGCCCATTGACCTGGAGTGGCGAACCGTGCCAGTGGGAGCCACAATCGGCTGAACCTGCGGATGCAGTGTACTCCAAACTGGGTGTACTCCAAACTGGCCTGGCCCACCAGCGTGCTTACCCTGGCGAGCCACATGCCAGATGTTGCCGACCCCTGTATTAAACTCTCAGGGTTACAGCTTTTCTCTGACCTTGGTTTGGTAAACGCTGCCACCACCCAAATGAAACAAAGCCCTCTTTGAACCAAGGAAGATGCACTTGGGAATTCCTGCCTGTAGGCTACCCTCAAGCCTTTTCACACACACACCCTCCGGGGACGAGCTGAGAAAGAAAACAAAAGAAATCAGCTGAGGCTACCAGCTAATCAAACAACATGCATAAACCTCTTAGGACACCAAAAATCTAATCCTGATCTTAAAACAGCTAAATTTTATTAAAAACAAAAAGAAAAAAAATGCAATGAGAGATGGATAGCTCAGTAGTTTGAGCACTAGCATCCTAAATCCAGGGTTGTGAGTTCAACTCTTGAGGGGGCCTCTTAGGGGTCAGGGCCAAAATCAATACTTGGTCCTCTAATGACCTTCCAGTTCTATGAGGTAGGTATAGACCATATTTTAAAAAGAAAAAATCTAGAACGTAGGCTTTTGCTAGATTTTAAAAGAACAATTCCAAAAATCAAGCATCCAAAATAGCTTTCTTGGGGGTTCACGTTCAAGGTTACAAGCAAACAAAAGCATCTGGGATTAGCACAGAGGAGTTCACAGGCCAATAAGAAATAATCCTAATCTCATCTGGCTAAACATTCTGATCTATTTACACATTTGGAGTTCAGATAAGTAGTTCTAGGCATGATCTGACAATTTATTATCTTACCTGGCTTAAGCTGCATATTGCTTGGTTGCTCTGTCCCTCCAGTGCAGAGAACAACAGACAAAGGGAAAGTTTCTTTCCCAATTTTAAAAAGCTCTACCTTCTCATTGGCTCTTTTGGTCAGGCGTCCACTTTTTTTCTTTACCTGAGGGACTTTTTAACCCTTTACAGATAAAGCAAGTAAAGAACAGCTACCAAGAGGGATTTTACAGATAACTGGCTGGCTGGTTGTCCATCAAAGGGAGCTATCCCCTGCTTTATTTATCACAGCTCCACTTAGAACTATATCAAGAATCGCCTCTCCTCTTGTGGGTTCCAGAACTAGCTGCTTCAAGAAGCAGTCATTTAAGGTGTCAAGAAACTTTGTCTCTGCATCCCATCCTGAGGTGATATGTGCCCAGTCAATATGGCGATAGCTGAAATCCCACATTATTATTGAGTTTTTTATTGTAATCTCTCTAATCTCCCTGAGCATTTCACAGTCACTATCACCATCCTGGTCAGGTGGTTGATACTATATCCCTACTGCTATATTCTTATTTTTAGAGCATGGAATTATGATCCATAGAGATTCTATGGTACAGTTTGATTCATTTAAGATTTTTACTTCATTTGATTCTATGCTTTCTTTCACATATAGTGCCACTCCCTTGGCCAGCATGACCTATTCTGTCCTTCTGATATATTTTCTAGCCAGGTATTACTGTGTCTCATCGATTATCCTCATTCCACCAAGTTTAGGTGATGCCTATTATATCAATATCCTTGTTTAATATGACGTACTCTAGTTCATCCATCTTATTATTTAGACTTCTAGCATTGGTATATAAGCAGTATAAAAACTTATCACTTTTTAGATGTCTGCCGTTACATGATGTAATTGAATTTGATTTTTTTCATTTTACTCTTTCTCATCAGATCCTACCTGTATTTTATCATCTTTCATTCTCTTCTCCTTACTAGGACATATAGAATCTCCATTAATAAATCCTCCCTTAAGGGATGTCTCTGTCCCAACCACATGCTCTTTCACACCTGTCGGCTTTCCTCCAGCCCTAGTTTAAAACTTCTCTATGACCTTTTCAATTTTAAGTGCCAGCAATCTGGTTCCATTTTGGTTTAAGTGGAGCCCATCCTTCATGTATAGGCTCCCCCTTTCCCAAACGTTTCCCCAGTTCCTAATAAATCTAATCCCCTCCTCCCTATACCATAATTTCATGCACACATTCTGACTGTTTAACTGACCCTACATGTGGAACTGGAAGCATTTCAGAGAATACTGCCACAGAAGCGGTGGACTTCAATCTCTTACCTAGCAGCCTAAATTTGGCGTCTAGGATCTCTCTCCTAGTCTTCCCTATGTCATTGGTATCTACATGTACCATGACCATTGGCTCCTCCCCAGCACTACACATAAGTCTATCTAGATGTCTTGAGAGATTTGCAACCTTTGTACCAGGCAGGCAAGTCACCATGCGGTTCTCCCAGTCATCACAAACGCAGCTACTATGTTTCTAATGATTGAATTGCCCATTACTAATACCTGTCTCTTCCTAATAACTGGAGAGGTATCCTCAGTATAAGGATATCACAGTACCATCTGGAAGGAGTCCCTCAACTATGGGATCATTCCCCTCTGTTCCAATTGGATGTTCTCTTTCCCTGCAACTTTCATCCTCCTCAACAGTACAGAAGCTGTCAGATTGGGGGTTGGATCATTCCACAGTGTCCCAGAAAGTCTTATCTATGTATGTCTCTGTCTCCCTTAGCTCTTTCAGCTCAGCCAGCTTGGTCTCCAAAGCCCGTACATGGTCTCTGAGGGCCAAGAGCTCCTTGCACCAAATGCACACATATTCTACCTGCTCATAGGGCAGGTAATCATACATGCTGCATTGGGTGTAGTAAACTGGATAGCTCCCACTCTGTTGATGGAATTCTGCCTGCATTATCTTTTCACTCCTGAAGTTAGTTCCTTTGTTGATGATTTGTTTTTATCAGGAGGTGTTTTTGACTTTAAGTTTAAAGAATGTTAAGTGAATCTAGCCCCCTGGCTCATACTCCCCCTTACACATTCCCTCGCCAAACTCCCCTTTAAGCCGCCCCTGTTCACGGGCTCCTCTGGTCCTTTAGGAGTGGGTTTTTTAAAGCCCTGGTCTTCCTGAGTAGTCCTGCCCTCTGGTTAAGGATTGATGGGTGCTAAAAGGCTTAGGAATCAAAGTCTCCTTAAGAAGCTCTCAACCTTGCCTAGCAGGCTTCTAGGCTCAGCACATAGTCCCCCAAACAAACAGACCACACGGTATATTTCAGTCAATCACCAAGCATACCACAAACACAAACACACACTACAGACAACAAACTTACCCCAAAGGTTACGTAATCGCTCCTCCTTCACCTGGAGAACTCCCTTGCAAAACTCCCCTGTTAGCCACTCCCTTTCGCTAGCTCCAAATCCAGAATAATTTTACCATGGGATCCAGGCCAGCAGCCAGCAACTAAAGATGTCACCTGTTGTACGTAAGGGTCTGAAATAGGGCAGTTATCATCCAAAATGACAAGAATACCATCACATTTTCTCTTGCTGTTCAGGGTAGGAACTATATGTCTTGCTGAGTTTTTTGTGCTATTCTTGGCTGTTTCCTTCCAAGGTGACTACAGGCAAACATGCATGTAGTCTTCCCTTGCTCTTGCCCTATTCTAATCCCTTTCTTTCTAAAAAAAATAATTTAAAGTTTAACACTATGTTCCAGGCCTAAATATTTCTACAACTGGCAATCAAAAATACTTAGAGGGAAATAAATACAATAAATATCACACCAGTCTTTTTACTTTTTATTTTTGGTTAATGGTGTTACACAAGTGGTGAATTTGCCCCTTTATGGCATTATCTTCATTAGGAAAAAGGGTGTGTTTGTACCTCGTGTTAGATAACACATTGTGACTAACATGAGGTAAAATCCTAATTAAGATGAAAGTTAAGCAGATCAAAGTACACACCAAACTCCGCTATAATCTTTAACTCAACTTACTTTCTTGTGTTAAACCTGAAATCTACCTTGCCTTCATTTGGACATTAAGCTCTAACTTACTGTGCATTAATTTGAGCTAAGAACACAACTTTTTTCTAGAGTAGATGAATCCTCTGAATTTGTCTTTATATTTTGTTTTCGAATCAAACATGGTGAAGGAAAAACCTGAACAAAACTAGTGAATTTCATACATTTTACATATGGTGCAGAAATCAGAATTTGCTTGAATCAAATGTCTACTGTGCAGAGGGTATCAAATCCTATATCTCATATTCTAGATCCTGGATAAGTTACACCTTCACCTCAACTCAATAGCTTTAGTCCATTTCTACTTCAGTGTGACAAACAATTACACCTTTTGTGAAGAAACAAAAACTTACTTGAAACAAGCCAATGTGAAAAGGTTTCAGAGTTTATTGCCAAAGATTTGCACAATCCTAGAATAACTATGATATGAATTTAAGTGCTAAGAGTAATAAGTAGTGTCATAGGTCTCACTCCCACTCTGATCTTTAGGGTACAGATGTGGGGACCTGCATGGACACTTCTAAACTTGAACTTGATTACCAGCTTAGATCTGGTCTCGCTGCCACCATCCAGAATTTCTCAGCACCTGGATCACTCCCTTTCCCCCAAAAACCTTCCCCTCCCTGGGTAGCCTTGAGAGACTCCTCCACCAATTCCCCGGTGAGTCCAGATCCAATTCCCTTGGATCTCAAAAACAAGGAAGAATTACTCTTTCCCCCTCCCTTTTTCCCCTCACCAATTCCTGGTGAGTCCAGATTCAGTTCCCTTGGATCTAAAAAACCAGGGAAAAAATCAATCAGGTTCTTAAAAGAAGGCTTTTAATTAAAGAAAAGAAAGGTAAAAGAAAGACAAAAAAAACCTCTGGGGAACAGCATATCAGCTACTCTCACAAACAATAGATTGAAAACACAGGATGTTCCCTTGGGCAAAAATCTTAATACACACAAGAATACCCAATTTGATAATTGCCTTAATGGCACCAAGTCAAAAGAAAATAAACATAAACCTATTTATTCCTTTCTAAAACTTACTACTCTGATAAGAGGCTGTTTCCTTGATCTTTTTCACTCCAGCTGAAACTGAAACTGACTAAACAAAGGAAACTTCCCTTCTTCCTTTTGAAACATCTTGTTCCCCCATTGGTTCCTCTGGTCAGGTGTCAGCTAGGCTGGGTGAACTTCTTAACCCTTAACAGATAAAAGAGGCATTAACCCTTAACTGTCTGTTTGTGACAAGTAGATATACCATACAAATAGCTGACCACTTCCAAATGAAGCATGTCATTGATATATCATACAAATGCTTGCAAAAGGATACTATAAGATACCAAATAGTGTAGTTGGAAAAACACAGATCTATTGAACCATTATATAAACTCTGTATCTTTAGAGTATCATATTCGAGAAAGCTCTATATGTACTTTTCTGAAGCTGTAGGAGGATTCTACATTCAAAGATGTTGTTACATTAACATTCGTTATGACAAACAATATGGCAATCTAACACATTTTGGGCTGTGTGGGTAGTTTGTTATTACTTAATTTCTAAAGGCTGAAAGATTAAATCTGTTCGGACTATCAAAAAAGTGCTCTAAACCAACTTGAGTGCAGATTTTCTGATAACACATAAAAGGTCTTTGAATACAGCTGATCAAAAAGGCTTCTCTTTTTTTCACCCATGGAATATTTCATTAAAAATCCTTCCTTTTCATTAACATTTTCCACAGACCTCTATGACTTTTAATTTAAAAAAAAATAGTTTTGGACAATACAAAAAAAAGTCTAATTTTCCCCCCTTCTGTTTAAAACATCAAATGTCTATTTGGAAATGCTGATGCACCTTGTGGGAGTTGGATTATGGGCATCTCATGCCCTCATTCCCATTACAGGCTGGGCTCCCTGGGGGCACTAAATCTCCCACAATGCATCTCTTGAGCTACTGTGGTATATCATGGAAGTCTCTAGTCATGATTCATCAGTGCAATCCCTGTGATTGGATTTTTTTTTTTGTCTTTTAAGAACAGGTTAGACAAATACCTTTTGGGATTGTTCCTGTATAAGTAATCCTGCCTCAATGCCTAGATGATCCTTGAGGTCCATTCCAGCCCATATGTCTATGATTAAACTTGTTACTGGTGAAATGTTAACCCCCATTGAAGTCAATGGCAACATTTTCAGTGACTTCAGTTGGTTCAGGATTTCACAATATGCAAATTAGATACAATTAACTCAGGCTTAAACAGAGACTGGGAATGGTTGGGTCATTACACTAATTGAATCTATTTCCTTATGTTAAGTTCTCATCACACTTTCTATGGGTCATCTTAATTATCACTTCAAAAGTTTTTTTTCTCCTGCTGATAATAGCTCATTTCCATTGATTAGACTCTTCCTGTTGGTATGCATACTTCTACCTTTTCATGTTCTCTGTATGTATAAATATCTCCTGTCTGTGTGTTCCATTCTATGCATCCGAAGAAGTGAGCTGTAGCTCACGAAAGCTCATGCTGAAATAAATTTGTTAGTCTCTAAGGTGTCACAAGTACTCCTGTTCTTTTTGCGGATACAGACTAACACAGCTGCTACTCTGAAACCTGTAAATGTGAGATGAAGTATGGCTGGGGAACCTGGCCCATTGGGGAGAATGGGAACGTGAGGCAACTGAACTACAATTCCCATTAAGCATAGTAGCAGTATTTCCAATTCAAGATATATATGTATATTTTTGCCTAAAAATTGTGGTTTTGGCTGAAAACTTTTGGTTTTCAGGCATTCACTTTATCAATACAAAATCTAAATTTTCAATGGAAAATTTATCACAAAATATTGTGTTTAGTTGAAATCCCAATTTTCTGTCAAAAAAACAGTTTTGATGAAAATTTTCAACTGGTTATACAAAATATCCATTATGATGATGGCCTATACAGGTACCTACATTCCTAGCTCATCTTTACAGAAATCTTGCTTATTCATTAGCTAATTGTTCATCAGTATATGATGGGCACTTTGAAGTAAGAGAAACAAAAAGGTTCAGACATCCTTCTGGACTCATGACATGATTTTTTTTGACTGACAATTCAGAAATGAAACCCTTTGTGGTTTCCTTTAGAAAGGACAGCATCATTAATGACACTGGAACAGGCCTGTTTTTCTTCAATATTCACTCCTATAGCTCATAATTGTTCAGCTTTCTATGATTAAATAAAATATTATACAAGTTAGACTTAAGGAAGACACAAATTTCCTAAAATTATGCTGGTAGGCACACCAGATAGGCTTGTTAATTATGAAATTTAATTATAGAATCCATCTTTCATTTTTTCCTTGAGATTGAAGTGACAGCATCATATAAGCTCATCCATCATGTCACGCTGGCTCATCATCCTTCCTGGTTATTGTACATAATATGAAATTTTAGGTAAAAAAAATCTTGAATAGATAAAGTTTATGCAGAGCTGAGCAAACCTTTAAACTACTTGATGAGCAAACTCCAGCTGGGATAGGGACAAACCCCAGCAAACACTGTAGGATAAACAAGTCTCATCTGGTGGTGATCATTACTGATAAATTGGATGGCTTATGTAAAAGAGGAGTACAATAAAGGCAGGTCTGCATATAGAAGTTTGATTCCCAGCTCATGTATATGCATCCATGGTAGTTCTGCTTGAATTAGCATGCTAAAAATAGGAGGGTATCTATGGCAGCACAAGGTATGGTTTAGTATAGCCTTACACATACACATCCACTAAAGCCCCCTTGGTGCAAACTTGGGTGTCTAGCCCAAGCTGCCTCCCATGCTACTCCAGCTACATTGCTATTTTTAGCAAGCTGGCTAAAACAGAGTTAGTTCAGGTATGCCTAGAAGATCTGGACACCACACCTACGGGCTTAGATGTAGATGTACACTTAGAAATGTGCCAACGGATGCTAATGACTAAAGAATGTCCATATTCTGTATTTTTCCCAAAATGGGAATTCTGAAAATATAGTGGTAACATTATCTAATCATTTAAGTCAAAACTGAAAAATGTTTATGGGACACAGCTTAAAAGTACTAGAAATATTAGTGTTGAAAATGTGACACGGGACTTCTAAAAAAGCAATGTAATGTTGTTAATATTGCCCATTACTTCTGTTAGAAATGCTAATAATATTCTATATCCTGAGATATTTACTCTCTTTTAAATCAGTCTCTACTCAAGGATTAAAGTCAATGAGAGTCTACATTAAGAGAGTTGCATCCGACGAAGTGGGTATTCACCCAAGAAAGCTCATGCTCCAATATGTCTGTTAGTCTATAAGGTGCCACAGGACTCTTTGCCAGTGTTAAGAGTGACAGAGAAAAACAGATTAAAGCTTAGTTTGCAGGCTAGTGGGGATTGCTGAAATTAATTTATCTTCTTAGATATACTTTTGTATTAAAACATGAAAAACAGGCAGAACTTTTATGTTTTACACATTATCCACAAGTTCTCATTATTACCACCCTGATCTTGGCTTCACACTTCTCCCGTCTTCGCTTGTGGATTGCTTAATTTGGTAGCCTTATATATTATAGAACTGGGATCAGCAACTTCTGGCATGTGCCTCACCAGGGTAAGCTCCCTGTTTACCTGCCACATCTGTAGGTTCGGCCGATCATGGCTCCAACTGTTTGTGGTTCGCCATCCCAGGGCAATGGGGGCGGCAGGAAGCGGCACAGGAGAGGGATGTGCTGATCGCTGCTTCCCATACTTACCCTGGTGAGCCACTTGCCAGAGGTTGCCGATCCCTGTTATAGAACTTGGAGTTCAGGTGAGAATCATGTGACAGGGCCACAATACACAAAGAGAAACCTGTGGTTCTGTTCAGTCAGTGAGAGATACTTGTCAGGAATGGGAAGGCTGTTTGTGGTAGAGTCAAGTTGGAGAAATGTGTCATGGTTTAGGAGCCTACCAGGGAAAAGGGAACCAATGAAAGGAGCAGCAAGTTCTGGGAGGCTCTTCAGCTGTAGAATCCTAGAGAGGTCTGGGTTTGGCCGGGAAAATGACAGACAAATGGCAGCCATGAGGGAAAGTAACTTGCAACCTAGCCCAGTGACTCAGTGGACAGAAAAGCTCTAACCTGGAAGGATAGAAGGGATTATTCTATGAAGCATTGACCCACCCCCTACCACCTGCATCAGGCTGAACCCGGCTCCCTGAGCTCTGCCCATGGCCTCATCTTTCCCTCCAACCCGGTGCCGCCCAGAGCTGGGGCTGACCCCAAGCCCTGTGCCGCCCGCAGGTGGTGCTGACCACCTCCCCCTTCCCAAGTCCCATGCTGCCTGGAGCTGGGGCTGATCCTCCCCCTGAGTTGGGGTGCTCACCCCCACCCCGGAGCCCTGTGCTGCCTGCAGCTGGGGTTGGGGTTGACCTCCCATCCTGAGCCCCGTGCCAGCTGAGGCTGCCTCCCCTAGCCCCGAGCTCAGGGGCTGACTCCCATCCTGAGTCCCGTGATGCTTGCAGCTGGAGCTGAGCCCTGTGCCACACTGGGCTAAGTCTGTCCCTCCCCCATGCCCCATTCCACCTGGGGCTGACCCCCTCTCCGAGCTCTGGGGCTGACCCCTGAGCCCTGTGCCTGCTGAGCACCGTGCCGCCCACAGTTGGGGCTGACCCCCCGCTCCCAGTCCTGTGCCTCCCACAGATGGGGCTGGGGCTGATCTCTTCCCCACTCCCCCCGTGCCGCCCATAGCCAGGACAAATGCTCAAAGGGCTCACTCAGCTGAAGGAAGCCCATCCAGCTCAGTAAAAGGAGACAAACCTGATGAGCCCAGGACCAGAAACCACCCTTCCAGAAGCAACAGCAAGACGCTCCTTCACCCTTCTGCAAAGTTATTGCTTGATCCTCCCTGTTGTCACCCCGTCCTCCCAGACCCTGCTTCTGCACAAGTCATTGCTTACTTTCCTCCTCCCCTATCCTCCCACAACACTGAATGCAGATTTCTAAGATGAAACTCTCTTCAGAAGGGAGGGGAACCTGGTGAGCTCAGAAACCCAATCCAAAAGGAACAGAATCAAGAATTCACCTTTCTCCTGCACAACTCACACCCATCATCTCCAGAGTACTGACTTTCTGAGAAAAAAAAATCTGACCCCTTTAATAAGCCAAAACTCTAAAGGACAGACACAAAATAATATGTAAAAGGCTAAGCGGGATCAGGAGAAAAAAAAGCCTCCTGCACAATTCACTCCTCTATTGAATATTAATCCTGAGTTAAACTCTTTCCATATCCATTTCAAGAACTCTTTTGAACAGGACACAAATATATTGATTATATAGAAGAATTTATTGAATTATTCCAGACATTGTCACAGTTGTACTGTGTTTTCATGCTCTGGAGTGATTAAATACCAGAAAAAGTTAATGGAGCAAAGCAGCAACAGTTCTGGTCTTTTGAACGGGAAGTTTATGTTTAAAATACTTCCAGATGGTTCTTTGGCTAAAAAGACTGTTATCTGTAGTTATTGCAAGGCTGAGCTCCAATACCATAGAAGTACTTCAAGTCTGCAGTACCACCTACATTCTAAGCATGTTTTTGCCTCCAGAACTTGTGCTACCTATAACCCACTGCCAGCAAATGAATCCAGCCAGCCTCAACAGAGTACAATTACAGAGTTTCAGGATCGGTATAAGCCCATGGATCAAACAAAGTACAACATCTTAACCAATGCTATTGCAAAGTGGATAGCTATGGGCTGCAGACCCACTCAACATTGTAAATGAAAGACTGCTAAGAGATATTATTCAAATTGCATTTTCCCATCAGCCATACCTCTTGTCCTCCAGAGGAAGCATTTCATCATGAATAAATTATCTATATGACAACAAGAAGACTACAAAGTCTGAAAGACTACTTCTGAAACATGCACAGGTTGTTGCTTTGACTGGTGATCACTGGACATCCTTGAGCAATCATAGCTATCTTGGTGTCACAGCACACCTTATTAATGCTGCATGGACACTGCAGTCATCTCCTGTAACAGTAACTCTTACTGAAGAGAGACATTATGCTGAATCATGTGCAGAGCATTTCATTAATGTTATGAAAGAATGGAATATTCAAGAAAAGGTAACAACAATTAGTACTGACAGTACACGTAATATGCTAGCAGCAGCCAGTCGCTTGCCGTTTGAACACATAACATGCATTGCTCACAGTCTACAGTGATCCATTACAGTAAGGCTCAGTGATGGAGGTTTTGAAAACATGTTGGCAAAATGTAGAAAACTTTCTACATTTCAAACACAGTCCAGCTAACAGTACAGAACTAGGAATACAACAAGCTGCACATGGACTGAAACAAGAACCTCTTGTACAAGATATTTCAATCAGATGGAACTCCACATTGGCTATGATTCAGTGTCTGCTTTGCAATAAAGCCACTATCACATCTACATTAATTCTTCAAAAGCACCATCTATCAGGATTTTGAAAAACTGCAAAAGTTAGAAACAATACTTGAGCCCTGCAGGTTTGTGACTGAACTCCTTCAGGGGAATTCCATGTCTCCTCCATGGTTTTTCCCGCATTCTGCCATATATTCCATGTTATAGCAGTCTCTGATGAAGACCCAGCATATGCTGTTCGATTTAGGAACACTTTCACAACAGATTTTACAAAACGTAAAGAAGGTACCAATCTGAGTTTTCTAAAAAGCTACAGCACTAGACCCAAGATTTAAGAATCTGAAGTGCCTTCCAAAATCTGAGAGGGATGTGTTTTATAGCATGCTGTCAGAAGTCTTAAAAGATCAACACTCTGATGCAGAAACTACAGAACCCAAACCATCAAGAAAATAAAATCAATCTGCTGCTTGTGCATCTGACTCAGATAATGAAAATGAACATGCATTAGTCCACACTGCTTTGGATTCTTATCAAGCAGAGCCCATCATCAGCATAGACACATATCTCCTGGAATGGTGGTTGAATCACGATGGTACATATGAATCTTTATTGCATTTGGCACATAAATATCTTGCGGTGCCGGCTACAACAGTACCATGCCATGGTTTGCCACTCTAGGCCATTGGGGGCTGCGGGAAGCAGCAGCCAGCACACCCCTCAGCTTCCTGCAGCCCCCTTTGGCCTGGGACCACGAATGGCAGCCAGTGGGAGCCGCGATCGGCCGAACCTGTGGACACGCCAGGTAAACAAACCAGCCCGCCCCGCCAGGGTGCTTACCCTGGCGAGCCACATGCCAAAGGTTGCCGATCCCTGGTCTAGGTCCTGTTTGCAGGGAAGCAATATATCTGCTAGTGATTCTCAATTGTAAATCTTCTATTGGAGTTAGCTGCTTAAGGTGTTTTTTTTCCCCCAAGAAGGAGAGGGAGGGAGAAGTAGAGGAGGAGGAGGAGGACCTGCCTCCTAACTTTTAGCCCAGTGATTAATATATTCACCTGAGATGTGGGAGACCACTGGTTCAAGTTGCCCTTCTGCCAGATGAGGCGAAGGGACTTGCACAGGGATCTGCCACCTCTCAGTGATTACTCTAACCACTGATCTGTGGGATATTCTGATGTGGGTGTTTCTGTCTCTCCTGTTGAAGCTGTTGCACTGGGGATAAATAATTTCAGAGTCATTAGGGTAGATGGACTAGACACTGGCTTTCTCACATCCTGGGTGAGTCTCTAACCACCAGGCTCCAGAGTCCTTCTCATGCTTGTGCTTGTTCATTCCTGTTCTGTGTCTGGCCCAATGATTCTACAGTGCAATTACTTCAAAAAGATCTGCTGAAGGAGATCCATATCAGAATGTCCTATAACCCAATGTTTAGAGCACTCATGTGAGAGGAGGCAGATCTCCCACAATAACCAGCACTTCTCTCCCGAACACATCTACAAGACTGGACCCTGCACGTAAGTTAGGTGTCTGAATACCTGTCTTCCCGAGTTCATGAATTGCTCTGGGGCTTAGGCAGGATATAGACATCCAGACACCTACAGTGAGACAGCAGTGTGAATGCCCAGAGACAGAAACATCTGTTCTGAGGGAACATTTAATTACAAAATACTTAGGTACCATGAGAGTTTAGACACCTGCATTGTGTATCATAGTGGAGCCTAAAACTCAGTCTGGGGTTTAGGCACCTCGTTACCCTTGAATTTAGGTCTAAGTGATGGAAAACAACTATTGGAAGAGAAAACAGAACAGTGGTTGCATTGATCAATAACTGTAGCAATTTTCTGGCTAAAACATACCCACACTTTGTTTCACAAACTTTTCTAGTTTTCACAAAAATATATATGAATCAAAACTACAGCAAAAAGGGTGAATGAAACTTATCAAAAATGAACATCTGGCTCAACATGATAAAGCTACACTCATACTCTTCTATTCTAGGCAGATTCTTACACAGTAATAATCACCATGATATTTGAGCATTAGTTTAAAATAACCCACTGCTACTCAAACAGCACGAAGCACTAGCAGTGGACTGTGTAGAGAACAAACCTAATGGACTGGGGAAGGTCAAGATGACATCACACATATTTTAAATCTCTAACTTTGATGACTTTTTGAAAGCCACATTTGCAAGTACCTCAGAATATAAGTGCTCTTTCAATGGAGAGTTCAGTACTCTTGTTGCATCTTTGTTCTCTAAAAATGTTTAAATGATTTAGAGCTTGCTACAGGTTTAGTGACTGAAGCTTAATAATATGAGGCTGTACTAGCTTGCTGCGATAAATGAAGAGGGAGAGCTCCCTTTTATGGACACCAGCCAGGCAGTTAGCTATTAAGTTCCTCTTGGTGACTGATTGCTTTACCTGTATAGGGTTAAAAAGTCCCCAGGTGAAGAAAAGGGAGTGGGCACCTGAACAAAAGAGCCAATGAGAAGGCTAGAACTTTTAAAATAGTAAAAAAGCTTTCCCTTTGTTTCTCTGTTGTTCTCTCTGGGCTGAAGAGATGGGGGCAGCTGGAATGCTCTGTAAAGATTGGACTAGGTATGAAAATTCATTGTCCATACCTAGAAGAATTCATGGGGAGAGGGAATATGTAGATAGCCACAATTAGTGTTATTTCTTTTATTTTCTGCAAGGCTTGTGGATTCTTCTGTGCTAACCACAAATGCTTTGTTTGCTTGTAACATTTAAGTTGAACCCCCAAGAAAACTATTTTGGGTTCTTAAATTTTGGAATTGCTCTAGCAAAAGCCTAAGTTCCAAATGTATTTTCTTTCTTTTTGTTTTTAATAAAATTTACCTTTTTTAGGAACTTGATTGATTTTTGTGTCTTAAAAGGTCTGTGCATGTTTTTCAATTAGGTGATGGCAACAGCTGGATTTCCCTTTCATTTGTTTTCTTCTCAGCTTCCACGAGGGAGGACTGGAAAAGCCGAGGGGCCTCAAGGAAAATTTCCCACGTGAGTTTTTTTCAGGATTTGCAAGAGGCAGTTTTTCAAGCCCAGGTCAGAGAAAAGCTGTAACTTTTGGGGGTTTAATACAAGCCCAAAGTGGCTAGTATTAATTTTAAAAATCATTGCGGGCCCCCACCTTCTGCAGTTGGAGTGCCAGAGTGGGGAATCAGCCTTGACACTAGTCCATACCATACTAACAATAATATTCTTCAACCTGCAGCCTGAAGGTGTCGCCCCGGATTCTAATGGGTGTCCCCTATATTTTTAATCAAGCTAAATGCAACCATATTATGTGCATTCTACCACCATGAATTAATAAAATAGAATGCCACCTAGCTAAGGGTTTATTTGAAGAAGCAACACTTCTGGAGGCAAGGTCAAATACCTTTGCAGACTTGTAGTTCCTGGTAATCAGAACAGGAGGAGGGGAGAGAAAGAGTCAACAATTTGAGACTGAAATAAAAATAAGTGGATCGAAACCTTGAGTTCTGAGTGCCTTTGATATAGAAGGTTATTATGACTAAGATTGTTAGGAAAGTTTGTTGATGAGTAGTTTATTGAAATTAGAGAGGTGATGACCAAGTAGGAGTCACTATGAGCTGTGTGTTTTGTAAAAGACTAGATAATAGAGTATCCTATTATCTAGTCTTTTACAGAGAGTCCTCTGAAGCTATCATGAGAAACCTTTTTCCTGACAGCTTAGTCCTCGGCGAGGAAGTAATCAGCCATCATGGAACTGCTGTAAATTACTCAATATCATCCCAGATTCTAGATAATGATTTGGGATGTTCTAAACCTATTGCTTATCTCTGTGTGTGCTTATCTCTAATACATTATAATTTTAGATAAGATCACGCTTACATGTATTAATATTTCATCAGAAAGAATTACAATATTCCCATTGCTTTATTCCTGAAACCCCCTACCTGGAGTGAAACAGTTAAGCTACCACTGCTTTGGGTTCTGAAAACATATAGGGGCAGCTCCTGTAGGGTAAAATAGTAGGCCAGTCTCCACAAGAACGCAGTTAATAACTTCAGGAGAGACAGCCTTCAGAAATGCCAGATAAGGGTAACTATGTTGGTGTCTTTTTTTATTATGTGTTGTAAAGTCTGGAACTGGCCTGCCACCTACATCTTATTTTCCATGAGTCACTATCTGCCAGAATTACTACTTTGGTGGTAATAGCATGGTGGCTTGGCTTTGAACCAAGGTGAGAAACCTCACATTCCATTGCTGTCAGTCAGTTATTTCATACTATGTGAAACTCTAAATCAGTTATTGGATGAAACATAAATAAAATAATTTAATAGTACTTGCTTGTTAAAGATCAGTATGATTAAAATGGTATTTCAATGTTATTTCATTTAATTGAATTTTTCTCATCAAATGTTATACAAGTTCTGGTGAAGTCAGAAAAAGGATTGTTTTCTCATGTTAATTATCGATCATAATTACGAACTACTCTAAAGGGATGCATTTCATAATAAGTAACTAGAAGCTTTTTCATAACAATAATGTTATAAACTTCCTATTTTTGTAATATAGTTGTGGGCTTCCTTTTTTAGATTTCACTTAGTTCTCAGATCATATAAAGTTTTCAAAACAACTCTAGATAAATACTTTTTTTTGCTATTTCTTCAAGCTTATGTAAAGTTTTCTGATGCTTCCCATTTTTGGATACTTGTATACAAGATCATTCATTTTAGCATTAACTGCATAAAATCTATGAAAATGCAATATTTAATGTCTGCATTGTAAGTCAAGGGTTTTGGGGGTTTTTTGGTTTTTTTTTTTTTTTTGGTTTTGCCTTTCATAAACCGTTTGAACTGTACTGTTGATCTTTGTGATATAAGCCAAACCTATGGGCTGAACTATAGCTTAGTGTTCAGTTGTAGGGACGGGTATCTATTTTGACATCTTATGCTAAACTTCCTTCTTAGTTAACACGTTTCTCATTTTTAGGCAGATTCCAGGCAGGTTTATACTCTGCATAGCTCAACCGCACCTCCACTACCACTATCCATGCTATTATAATTACACTCCTATTTATATTTGTGCTAGCTCAAAAACAAGTAGCACAAGTATGTGTACATGAGCAGAGGAATCACACCACTAGCTTGTAGTATAGACATAGCCTTAGGGCAGGGTTTCTTAAACAGGGGTTGCCGCTTGTGTAGGGAAAGTCCCTGTTGGGCTGGGCTGGTGTGTTTACCTGCCCCGTCCGCAGGTCCAGCTGATCATGGTTCCCACTGGCCGTGGATCACTGCTCCAGGCCAATGGGAGCTTGTCATAAACAGATAGCTAAGGGTTAATGTCTCTTTCACCTGAAACACCTGACCAGAGAACCAATCAGGAAACCGGATTTTTTTAACTTTGGGTGGAGGGAATTGTGTGTCTGAGGTCTTTGTTTTCTGTCTGCCTGCTGTCTCTGAGCTTTGGAGAAGTAGTTCTGTTTTCTAATCTTCTGTTTCTAAGTGTAATGACAAAGAGATCAGATAGTAAGTTGTATGGTTTCTTTTCTTTGGTATTTGCATGAATATAAGTGCTGGAGTGCGTTGATTTGTATTCTTTTTGAATAAGGCTGTTTATTCAATATTCTTTTAAGCAATTGCCCTGTATTGTATCACCTTAATACAGAGAGAACATTTGTATTTTTTCTTTCTTTTTTTATAAAGCTTTCTTTTAAGACCTGTTGGAGTTTTTCTTTACTTCATGGAAATTGAATCTGTATTCACCAGGGAATTGGTGGGAGGAAGAAATCAGGGGAGATCTGTGTGTGGGTTGGATTTGCTAGCCTGATTTTGCATTCCCTCTGGGGGAATAGGAAAGTCCTTTTTGTTCCAGGACCGGGAACGGAGAGGGGGAGTCACTCTGTTTGGATTCGCAGAGCTTGTGTCTGTGTATCTCTCCAGGAGCACCTGGAGGGGGGGAGGGAAAAAGGATTATTTCCCTTTGTTGTGAGACTCAAGGGATTTGGGTCTTGGGGTCCCCAGGGAAGGTTTTTCAGTGGGACCAGAGTGCCCCAAAACACTCTAATTTTTTGGGTGGTGGCAGCAGGTACCAGGTCCAAGCTGGTGACTAAGCTTGGAGGTTTTCATGCTAACCCCCATATTTTGGACGCTAAGGTCCAAATCTGGGACTAAGGTTATAACAGAGTGGCAGCCGGTGGGAGATAGACAGAATCCAGAAGCCAGTAGGAAAATTATATTTTTCTTTTCTCTGCTAAGGGCTTTTTAGCAGAGAGAAACAGTTGGTTTTAAAAGGGAACCAGAGAGAATTTTTTTTTTCTGCTCTCTCTGGCAGTTTGTGGCTTACATGTTAAGCAAGAGTCGTTAAAGACTATTAACAGTCTTTTGTCACACAATAGCACTCCCATTGAGAGTCAAACAGCACTATATGAATGCAAATAAAGTGGTTTTTCAGGTTTACTTAACATTGAAGATTAGCTAAAGGCACTGTTGCTAGGCAGACTTCAGGAGGCAACAGAGAGCCTGCAGTTCAGAAGAGAAACACCAGAGGGCACCCCAACACAAAAAAAACAGGAACCATGTCTACTAAGGCAAAAATTGAGGCCGAAGACCAATTGAGAGAAGCTGAACACAGGCGACAGCTGGAAATAAAACAAAAAGACATGGAGATGAAAGAAAGAGAAGAACAGATCAGACAGGCAGCTTACCAAAGAGAACAGGCAGCCTACCAAAGAGAACAGGCAGCCTTAGAGGCAGCACATAAAAGAAAACTAAAAGAAGAAGAGGTGGCCTACCGAAGGAAACAAGCAGAGGAAGAGTTGGCCCACTGCCGAGAAATGGAAAAACAACAAAAAGAAGATGAAGAGAAGGAAAAACAGAGAAAGCATGAACTGGACTTGGCAAAAGCTGGGCTGCATGTCCCAGCCAACCCTAACAACCCGGCGCCAACTATTGCTCCACAGCACAGGAAATATCCCACCTACAAGGCAGGTGATGACACCGAGGCCTTCTTGGAAAATTTTGAAAGAGCCTGTCTTGGGTACAGCATCCCCGAAGACCAGTACATGGTAGAATTAAGGCCACACCTCAGTGGACCTTTAGCAGAGGTGGCAGCTGAAATGCCTAAGCAGCAAATGAATGACTATAAACTTTTTCAAACCAAGGCCAGATACAGGATGGGGATAACCCCAGATCATGCCCGTCGGCGTTTCAGAACCCAAAAGTGGAAACCAGAGGTGTCATTTCCCAAACACGCCTACTACATTGCAAAAAACTATGAGGCCTGGATAACAGGAAACAACATTCAAACCTTGGAAGAACTGAACCTCCTCATACAAATGGAGCAGTTCTTGGATGGTGTTCCTGAAGACATCACACGGTACATACAAGATGGAAAACCCAAAGATATCGCTGAGGCGGGGGAGATTGGAGCCAAATGGATGGAACTGGCAGAAAGCAAGAAAGCTACTGTCAAGGGGAACGATTACCCCAGGGGGCACACAGACCATAAACCCTACAACCGAGGACAGCCAAAGACCCCACATACCACCCAAGTAAAGCCACAGACACCCTACCCTTCCACCTCACCAGTCTCCAGTAACTCACCTCGGCCCAGTGACCCATCAGATGGAAGATGCTTTAAGTGTAATGAACTGGGACATATCAAGGCCAACTGTCCCAAGAACACCATGCGAGTGCAATTCATTACACCACCATCACACCAAAGATCCCCAGGCCTGGATGCCTCTCAAATACCCTTGGAGCGAAGGGAAAATTTGAGAGTGGGCGGAAAGAAGGTTACTGCGCGGAGAGACACGGGGGCACAAGTGTCCGCTATACACCAATCCTTCGTAGACCCCAAATTCATCAACCCAAAGGCCAAAGTTACAATTTACCCCTTCATGTCACAAGCTGTAGACTTGCCTACAGCTCAACTGCCTGTCCAGTACAAAGGCTGGTCAGGAATGTGGACTTTTGCAGTCTATGACAATTATCCTATCCCCATGCTACTGGGGGAAGACTTGGCCAACCAGGTGAGGCGGGCCAAGAGAGTGGGAATGGTTACACGTAGCCAAACCAGGCAAGCTTCCAGACCCATTCCTGTTCCTGAGCCGTCCACAGACGCCCCGTCTGTGTTACCAGAGACCCAGACAGAGGTAGTGGACCCGGATTCCATGCCTATCACTGAAACAGCCACAGCATCTCCAGTCCCAGGCCCGGAACTGGAACAGCAACCAGCACCAGCAAGTGCAACCACATCTTCAAACTCAACGCCAGAGGGCGCCAGCGAGCCAGAACTGGCAGAAGCACAAGACAGCCATACCCAAAAGGCTCAGCCAGAGCCTGAAATACCCTCAGGTGCACCAGCGGAGAGCGGTTCACCAGCAACGGAAACAACCCCATCACCTACATCGCTTCCAGAGGGACCAAGCCCAAGTCCACAGTCTGAGGAAGAACTGGTGACCCCAGCCTCAAGGGAACAGTTCCAGGCTGAGCAGGAAGCGGATGACAGCCTTCAGAAAGCTTGGGCGGCGGCACGGAGCACCCCACCGCCTCTCAGCTCTTCTAATCGATCCCGGTTTGTTATAGACCAAGGACTTTTATACAAGGAAATTCTTTCTGGTGGACACCGGGAAGAATGGCAGCTGCAAAAACAGTTGGTGGTTCCAACTAAGTACCGGGGGAAGCTCTTAAGCTTAGCCCATGATCATCCCAGTGGCCATGCTGGGGTGAACAGAACCAAGGACCGGTTGGGGAAGTCCTTCCACTGGGAGGGGATGGGCAAGGATGTTCCCAAGTATGTCCGGTCTTGTGGGGTATGCCAAAGAGTGGGTAAGCCTCAAGACCAGGTCAAGGCCCCTCTCCAGCCACTCCCCATAATTGAGGTCCCATTTCAGCGAGTAGCTGTGGATATTCTGGGCCCTTTCCCAAAAAAGACGCCCAGAGGAAAGCAGTACGTACTGACTTTAGTGGACTTTGCTACCCGATGGCCAGAAGTAGTAGCTCTAGGCAACACCAGGGCTAACACTGTGTGCCTGGCCCTAACAGACATCTTTGCCAGGGTAGGTTGGCCCTCTGACATCCTTACAGATTCAGGGTCTAATTTCCTGGCAGGGACCATGGAAAAACTGTGGGAAACTCATGGGGTGAATCACTTGGTTGCCACCCCGTACCACCATCAAACCAATGGCCTAGTGGAAAGGTTCAATGGAACTTTGGGGGCCATGATACGAAAATTCATCAACGAATTCTCCAATAATTGGGACCTAGTGTTGCAGCAGTTGCTGTTTGCCTACAGGGCTGTACCACATCCCAGTTTAGGGTTTTCACCATTTGAACTTGTGTATGGTCACGAGGTTAAGGGGCCATTACAGTTGGTGAAGCAGCAATGGGAGGGGTTTACGCCTTCTCCAGGAACTAACATTCTGGACTTTGTAAGCAACCTACAAAGCACCCTCCAACACTCTTTAGCCCTTGCTAGAGAGAACCTAAAGGATGCTCAAGAAGAGCAAAAGGCCTGGTATGACAGACATGCCAGAGAACGTTCTTTCAGGGTAGGAGACCAGGTTATGGTCTTAAAGGCGCAACAGGCCCATAAGATGGAAGCATCATGGGAAGGGCCATTCACGGTCCAAGAGCGCCTGGGAACTGTAAACTACCTCATAGCATTTCCCAATTCCTCACTAAAGCCTAAAGTGTACCATGTTAATTCTCTCAAGCCTTTCTATTCCAGAGATTTACAGGTTTGTCAGTTTACAGTCCAGGGAGATGATGGTGAGTGGCCTGACGGTGTCTACTACGACGGGAAAAAAGATGGTGGCGTGGAAGAGGTGAACCTCTCAACCACCCTGGAACGTCTGCAGCGGCAACAAATTAAGGAGCTGTGCACTAGCTTCGCCCCATTGTTCTCAGCCACCCCAGGACGGACTGAACGGGCATACCACTCCATTGATACAGGTAATGCTCACCCAATCAGAACCCCACCCTACCGGGTGTCTCCTCATGCCCAAGCTGCTATAGAACGGGAGATCCAGAACATGCTACAGATGGGTATAATCCGCTCATCTACCAGTGCATGGGCATCTCCAGTGGTTCTGGTACCCAAACCAGATGGGGAAATACGCTTTTGCGTGGACTACCGTAAGCTAAATGCAGTAACTCGTCCGGACAACTATCCAATGCCACGTACTGATGAGCTATTGGAGAAGTTGGGACGTGCCCAGTTCATCTCTACAATAGACTTAACCAAGGGGTACTGGCAAGTACCGCTAGATGAACCTGCCAAGGAGAGGTCAGCATTCGTCACCCATGCGGGGGTGTATGAATTCAATGTCCTTCCTTTCGGCCTTCGAAATGCACCCGCCACCTTCCAGAGGCTGGTAGATGGTCTACTAGCTGGACTGGGAGAATTTGCAGTTGCCTATCTCGATGATGTGGCCATTTTTTCAGACTCCTGGCCCGAACACCTACTACACCTGGAAAAGGTCTTTGAGCGCATCAGGCAGGCAGAACTAACTGTTAAGGCCAAAAAGTGTCAAATAGGCCAAAACAGAGTGACTTACCTGGGGCACTAGGTGGGTCGAGGAACCATAAACCCCCTACAGGCCAAGGTGGATGCTATCCAAAAGTGGCCTGTCCCAAGGTCAAAGAAACAGGTCCAATCCTTCTTAGGCTTGGCCGGATATTACAGGCGATTTGTACCACACTACAGCCAAATCGCTGCCCCATTGACCGACCTGACCAAAAAGACCCAGCCAAATGCCGTTAAGTGGACTGATGAGTGTCAAAAGGCCTTTACCCAGCTTAAGGCGATGCTCATGTCTGACCCTGTGCTCAGGGCCCCGGACTTTGACAAGCCATTCCTAGTAACCACAGATGCATCTGAGCGTGGTATAGGAGCAGTGCTCATGCAGGAAGCAACAGATCACAACTTCCATCCTGTCGTGTTTCTCAGCAAGAAACTGTCTGAGAGGGAAAGTCACTGGTCAGTCAGTGAAAAGGAATGCTATGCCATTGTGTACGCCCTGGAAAAGCTACGCCCATATGTTTGGGGACGGCGATTCAAACTACAAACTGACCATGCTGCACTAAAGTGGCTTCATACTGCCAAGGGGAACAACAAGAAATTTCTTCGTTGCAGTTTAGCTCTCCAAGATTTTGATTTTGAAATTCAACACATCACAGGAGCTTCTAACAAAGTTGCTGATGCACTCTCCCGTGAGAGTTTCCCAGAATCCAGTAGTTAAAAAGTGTTCTTAAAATGTAAAAGTCTGTTAGTTATATACTTAGTAGTATATGTAAAGGTGCATGTGTTGTATTAATCTGTTTATTTTCAAGTTCTAGAAGGAAATTGCCGCCAGTGAGCTTCCCCACTGTCTGCAATTTGGGGGGCGTGTCATAAACAGATAGCTAAGGGTTAATGTCTCTTTCACCTGAAACACCTGACCAGAGAACCAATCAGGAAACAGGATTTTTTTAACTTTGGGTGGAGGGAATTGTGTGTCTGAGGTCTTTGTTTTCTGTCTGCCTGCTGTCTCTGAGCTTTGGAGAAGTAGTTCTGTTTTCTAATCTTCTGTTTCTAAGTGTAATGACAAAGAGATCAGATAGTAAGTTATATGGTTTCTTTTCTTTGGTATTTGCATGAATATAAGTGCTGGAGTGCGTTGATTTGTATTCTTTTTGAATAAGGCTGTTTATTCAATATTCTTTTAAGCAATTGCCCTGTATTGTATCACCTTAATACAGAGAGAACATTTGTATTTTTTCTTTCTTTTTTTATAAAGCTTTCTTTTAAGACCTGTTGGAGTTTTTCTTTACTTCAGGGAAATTGAATCTGTATTCACCAGGGAATTGGTGGGAGGAAGAAATCAGGGGAGATCTGTGTGTGGGTTGGATTTGCTAGCCTGATTTTGCATTCCCTCTGGGGGAATAGGAAAGTCCTTTTTGTTCCAGGACCGAGAACGGAGAGGGGGAGTCACTCTGTTTGGATTCGCAGAGCTTGTGTCTGTGTATCTCTCCAGGAGCACCTGGAGGTGGGGAGGGAAAAAGGATTATTTCCCTTTGTTGTGAGACTCAAGGGATTTGGGTCTTGTGGTCCCCAGGGAAGGTTTTTCAGTGGGACCAGAGTGCCCCAAAACACTCTAATTTTTTGGGTGGTGGCATAACAGAGCTCCTGGAAGCGGCGCAGGCCGAGGGACTTACTGACCACTGCTAAACACACTGCCCGGCCCGCCAATGTCTTTCCCTACACAAGCGGTGATCCTAGTTTGAGAAACCCTGCTTAGGGTTACATGCACAAAGGAGAGGCTAACAGGGAGTTTTGCAAGGGAGTTCTCCAGGTGAAGGAGGAGCACATACAGCATCTGTGGGGTAAGTGACGGTCTGCAGTGTTTGTGTTTGTGTTTGGGGGTTACTGGCTGTGTGCTGAGCTTGTATTTGTCAGTCTGTTTGGTTTGTTAGTTTGAAGGACCGTGTGGTGTAGCTGGCAGTTGGAGGCGGAGCTACCAGGAAGGTTTGAAAGCTAGAAGCCTCTGGTAATTGGCTGAGCCTCAACCAGTGGGCGGGGCATTCACTCAGGCCAGGGCTTTATAAAGCTGCGCACAAGCAACCAGGGAGCTTAGCGAACAGGAGCTGCTAACAAGGAGTTTTGCAAGGGAGTTTGGAAGGGGAGTAGGAAGGGAGTGGGGGTCCCTTGTTGGTCTCATCTGTGACCCATTGGTCCCCTGAACCTATAAACCAAGCCACATCCAAAATCTTTCTGTTTACATCAGAGCAGAGCGGACAGGGAGCTGCAGACGGGAATTTGAGAGAGTTTCGCAGAGGGAGGCTTACAATGGTGAGGAGGACCCGCAACACCTGTGCCAGCACTGCTTCTGTCTCCTCCACCTGCGCCTGTAGCCAGACAGAGCACCAAAGCATGGATGCTTTTACCCAGATTCTGGTGTGGGCTTGCAAAGACTGTAATTTGCAATTTCCACTTACTGGTATCCAGGCTGGGGGTGGCATCCAATGTGAAAGGTGCCTACTGGTGGAATCTCTCAGGCAGCAGGTGGGAGAGCTACAGCAGGAAGTGGCTAGGTTGAGGACCATCCATATCCATGAGCAATTCTTGGACAGTATCCATGTGGAGACAGCTGATGTAGCTGTCCCAGTTCACAGGACTACCGACACACCAGTGGAGGAGGAGATGCCTCAGGGTGTATCTGACACACCAGTGGAGGAGGAGGCTCAGGGTGGACACAGCCAGCTGGTTACTTCTAGCAGCAGGCAGTGCTCCACCCCTGCTGCAAACCCTCCTGCTGTGGTAAAAGATAACTGTTATGCTCTTCTTGATACAGGAGAGAAGGAATCACCCCCAACAGTTAAGGAGGTGAAGCCTCGTACCCCTAAGGCTGGGAGGTCTGCTGCCACCACTGATAAGAAACGTAGGGTAGTGGTGGTTGGAGACTCTTTGCTGAGGTGGACGGAGACACCCATCTGTCGCCCTGACCATTCATCCTGGGAGGTATGCTGCCTGCCAGGGGCCCGTATCCGAGATGTTACAGAGGCATTGTCGAGGATTATCTGGCCTTCTGACTACTACCCCATGCTACTCATCCATGTGGGCACAAATGATACTGCGAGGTGTGACACTGAGCAGATCAAGAGTGACTACAGGGCTCTGGGAGTACGGGTTAAGGAGTTTGGAGCGCAGGTGGTATTCTCTTCGATTCTTCCTGTTGAAGGTAGGGGCCCGGGCAGAGACTGATGCATCGTGGAGGTGAATGCCTGGCTGTGAAGATGGTGTCGCCAGGAGGGCTTTGGCTTCCTTGACCACGGGATGCTATTCGAGGAAGGACTGCTAGGCACAGATGGCGTTCACCTTTCGTAGAGGGGAAAGGCCTTATTTGCACACAGACTGGCTAACCTAGTATGGAGGTTTTTAAACTAGGTTCGACGGGGACAGGTGAGCAAAGCCCACAGGTAAGTTGGGAACAAGACCTGGGAGATGGGTTGGAAACAGGAGGGAGCACGGGCTATAATGGCAGTGAGGAAGGAGGGTCAGGGCAAAGCTGGGAGGCAAGATCAAATCAATATCTTAGATGCCTATATACAAATGCAAGAAGTATGGGTAATAAGCAGGAAGAACTGGAAGTGCTAATAAATAAATACAACTATGACATTGTTGGCATTACTGAAACTTGGTGGGATAATACACACAACTGGAATGTTGGTGTGGATGGGTATAGTTTGCTCAGGAAGGATAGACAGGGGAAAAAGGGAGGAGGTATTGCCTTATATATTAAAAATGTACACACTTGGACTGAGGTGGAGATGGACATAGGAGACGGAAGTGTTGAGAGTCTCTGGGTTAGGCTAAAAGGGGTAAAAAACACGGGTGATGTCGTGCTGGGAGTCTACTACAGGCCACCTAATCAGGTGGAAGAGGGGGATGAGGCTTTTTTCAAACAACTAACAAAATCATCCAAAGCCCAAGATTTGGTGGTGATGGGGGACTTCAACTATCCAGATATATGTTGGGAAAATAACACCGCGGGGCACAGACTATCTAATAAGTTCCTGGACTGCATTGCAGACAACTTTTTATTTCAGAAAGTTGAAAAAGCTACTAGGGGGGAAGCTGTCCTAGACTTGATTTTAACAAATAGGGAGGAACTTGTTGAGAATTTGAAAGTAGAAGGAAGCTTGGGTGAAAGTGATCATGAAATCATAGAGTTTGCAATTCTAAGGAAGGGTAGAAGGGAGTACAGCAGAATAGAGACAATGGATTTCCGGAAGGCGGATTTTGGTAAGCTCAGAGAGCTGATAGGTAAGGTCCCATGGGAATCAAGACTGATGGGAAAAACAACTGAGGAGAGTTGGCAGTTTTTCAAAGGGATGCTATTAAGGGTCCAAAAGCAAGCTATTCCGATGATTAGGAAAGATAGAAAATGTGGCAAAAGACCACCTTGGCTTAACCATGAGATCTTGCGTGACCTACAAAATAAAAAGGTGTCATATAAAAAATGGAAATTAGGTCAGATTACAAAGGATGAATATAGGCAAATAATACAGGAATGCAGAGGCAAGATTAGAAAGGCAAAGGCACAAAATGAACTCAAACTAGCTATGGGAATAAAGGGAAACAAGAAGACTTTTTATCAATACATTAGAAGCAAGAGGAAGACCAAGGACAAGGTAGGCCCACTGCTCAGTGAGGAGGGGGAAACAGTAATGGCAGACTTGGAAATGGCAGAGATGCTTAATGACTTCTTTGTTTCGGTCTTCACTGAGAAGTCTGAAGGAATGTCTAGTATAGTGAATGCTTACGGGAAGAGGGTAGGTTTAGAAGATAAAATAAAAAAAGAGCAAGTAAAAAATCACTTAGAAATGTTAGATGCCTGCAAGTCACCAGGGCCTGATGAAATGCATCCTAGAATACTCAAGGAGTTAATAGAAGAGGTATCTGAGCCTCTAGCTATTATCTTTGGAAAATCATGGGAGACAGGGGAGATTCCAGAAGACTGGAAGGGGGTAAATATAGTGCCCATCTATAAAAAGGGAAATAAAAACAACCCAGGAAACTACAGGCCAGTTAGTTTAGCTTCTGTGCCAGGGAAGATAATGGAGCAGGTAATTAAAGAAATCATCTGCAAATACTTGGAAGGTGGTAAGGTAATAGGGAATAGCCAGCATGGATTTGTAAAGAACAAATCGTGTCAAACTAATCTGATAGCGTTCTTTGATAGGATAACGAGCCTTGTGGATAAGGGAGAAGCGGTGGATGTGATATACCTAGACTTTAGTAAGACATTTGATACGGTCTCGCATGATATTCTTATAGATAAACTAGGAAAGTACAATTTAGATGGGGCTACTATAAGGTGGGTGCATAATTGGCTGGATAACCGTACTCAGAGAGCAGTTGTTAATGGCTCCCAATCCTGCTGGAAAGGTATAACAAGTGGGGTTCCGCAGGGGTCTGTTTTGGGACCGGCTCTGTTCAATATCTTCATCAACGATTTAGATGTTGGCATAGAAAGTACGCTTATTAAGTTTGCGGACGATACCAAACTGGGAGGGATTGCAACTGCTTTGGAGGACAGGGTCAAAATTCAAAATGATCTGGACAAATTGGAGAAATGGTCTGAGGTAAACAGGATGAAGTTCAATAAATATAAATGCAAAGTGCTCCACTTAGGAAGGAACAATCAGTTTCACACATACAGAATGGGTAGAGACTGTCTAGGAAGGAGTATTGCAGAAAGAGATCTAGGGGTCATAGTGGTTCAGAAGCTTAATATGAGTCAACAGTGTGATACTGTTGCAAAAAAAGCAAATGTGATTCTGGGATGCATTAACAGGTGTGTTGTAAACAAGACACGAGAAGTCATTTTTCCGCTTTACTCTGCGCTGGTCAGGCCTCAGCTGGAGTATTGTGTCCAGTTCTGGGCACCGCATTTCAAGAAAGATGTGGAGAAATTGGAGAGGGTCCAGAGAAGAGCAACAAGAATGATTAAAGGTCTTGAGAACATGACCTATGAAGGAAGGCTGAAGGAATTGGGTTTGTTTAGTTTGGAAAAGAGAAGACTGAGAGGGGACATGATAGCAGTTTTCAGGTATCTAAAAGAGTGTCATCAGGAGGAGGGAGAAAACTTGTTCACCTTAGCCTCCAATGATAGAACAAGAAGCAATGGGCTTAAACTGCAGCAAGGGAGATTTAGGTTGGACATTAGGAAAAAGTTCCTAACTGTCAGGGTAGTTAAACACTGGAATAGATTGCCTAGGGAAGTTGTGGAATCTCCATCTCTGGAGATATTTAAGAGTAAGTTAGATAAATGTCTATTAGGGATGGCCTAGACAATATTTGGTCCTGCCATGAGGGCAGGGGACTGGACTCGATGACATCTCGAGGTCCCTTCCAGTCCTGGAGTCTATGAGTCTATGAGACTTAAACTCATAATTGCAACATTAATATTTAGGTGCCTGGCTGCCTGGTGGAATGCACAGCCCAGGAGAGCTGCCTAAATAAGCTAATAGGAAATGTCCAGGAAAATGGTTTGATCTTGCCCCATGCCTCTCAGGGAGTTAAGCACTTAACTCGGAGCCAGAGGGAGGCATCTTCATTCAGTTGGGATTGACAACTAAATATTCTCTCTAATAGTTAGGGGTGATATGAATTAGGCACATTTCTCACAATGAGTAGTAGTGGTGGGAATGTCCTGTCCCCTTATGCCCAATAGCCCAGTAGCTAGAGCACTCACCTGGAAAACCCAGTTTCCAGTCCCTACTGCAAAGAATATTTAAAGTATTTATACAAAGTTGAAAAGTGTTAACAGGAGAGGTTGAGAGAGACCTACTCCAGACTGCCCTAAGAATCTCCCCTGGGTGGTGAGAGAACTGGGTTCAGGTCTCTGTTTCTGATGAGACCGAGTGGGTATTTGAACCTAGGTTTCTCCCATTCTACCTGAGTGCTCTGAACACTGATGCTGCTGCACTGCAGGCAAGATAAATTGGAGATTGTCTAATCGGATGGTCCTGCAGTGGCTCAGATGTCATCAGGACATTAGTATCTTTGTGCATGACCACCAGAAGAAATGTCAGTGCTTACAGGGCTAGGGGGCAGCTGAGTAGGTGTTTTGAAGGTCTGATTTTTTTTTACTTATGTGCCTAAATTGGCAGTTAGGTGCCTAAATGCCTTTGTGGATCTTGCCCTTACATCTTAAAAAAAATGAAAGCTGAGAGGGAAGAACAATTGAGTGGTCTGTCCAAACTATCTACACTCCTGACTTTTCCTTCATAACTCTCTTTCCCCCTAGTGTGGCTTCTGGCCCCACTACTGGAAGTAATGCCATTGTCTGCAAAATATGGTATGGCCATGATGTCTGTATCACCATGGAATTATAACAGCTGGTGCTTAATAGTTGTATTTAAACAACGTATTTTCACCGAGTTATAACTGATAAATTTATTACAGTTGCTATTATACCGACTGACAGATATGGAAGGTTGTAAATATTTCTTTGAAAGAATTAATATTTTAAGTGAGATTTATGGGGAAAAATAAGAGGTAGAATTAAATATGTAGAAGTATTTAATAGCGGTTAGAGTTATGTTTCTAGTGATTCAGAAAAAAAAAAACTTACACCAGCTGTCATGATGTCTTTAATAATAGTACAGATTAATCAAATATTTTACCAAAATACAAAATAGCACCAAAGACAATTAAAGAAATGTGTGAACTGCTTCATGGTGCACTAGGATATTGTGGGTAAAGTGCTGCTAGTGTAACAGGAACAGGTTACCAGCTATTCAAGCCCAATTGATTCATTCATCACTATACACACCAGGCACAAATATTTTATATTACATATATAGATTAATTTGACTAAGCTATTCTTCACTTCCCCTCCTGAAAACTTATGAGTTCCTGCCACATTCTAGCCTAGAAGTGGCAGCATATTGCTGGTAGATAACATAATATGGGTTGATACTATGCCCTACTGCACATTGTTTCCTATGAGTAATACTAATTACATCATATAAAGTACAATCATAAAATATATGTGACAGACTGGTCACAATATTGATAAAGAAACCTGCATGGCTAAAAATGTGTAGATTCCTTTTACACAATAAACTGATAAAGTTACAAATAATTTGAGACAGATACTCAGATGATGTAAATGGATGAAACCCCACTGAAGTCAACAGAACTATATTGACTTACACCAGCTGAAGATTTGCTCCCCTCACCCACTGCAATAGACTAATCCTGTATATTTGCACCTTACCATATTTGCAAAGGGGCTCTTTTGGAAGCATTTTAAACCTTTGGTTAAAATATTCATCCTGCTGCAAGACCAGGTCATTTCTCAAGTTAGGCTGAGTTACCCTACTGAAACTCTACAATCTGACAGAAGCTGATAAACACTAAGCCAAGCTGACTAGGAGATTGAACACTAACCTTTGTCCTTGTTCTCACAAACAAACTGATAAAACAGGCAAGCAGCTGGATGCACTCTTCTGTAATGATTTCCCCTATAATCACTGAACTAACAAAGATCATGCCAAGTGCCTTCAGCACCTTGCTACAGGAGCGCAGCTTCAAATATACAGTGGCTATCTCATGATGATTTGCTGCTTGTAAAAAAAAATCTTTTTGGTCTCTTGCTCATTTAATAGAAGTCACATCACATAAATGGTTAACCATTAAAGTAACTGAAGTGTCTACTATTTTCTCCTTTTACAACAGCAAACTGTAATGCAAAATGGAGTGATGTCTGGTTGAGGTGATAATTGCATCACTTACGTACTGTGAAATACTGGGGAGAACTAGTCACTTTTGCTGTCAAACCAAAACGAATTACAGAAAGATGATTAAGAAAGGAGATGGTATTTATTAAAATATTTATAAGTAAAATACATTGACACTGAGAATCATATGTCATGTCAGTATCTATTATAATAAATAAGGGCTTAAGCATGCGCTTATTATTTTAACATTGAGACAGTTTAATATGCAGCCAGAAAGGTGTTTTATTTTGGTTTTGTTTGTTACCACCCCATCCCCATTCTTCAGGGTCAAAATGTTGTCTTTGTTTATAGTACATGTGTCATAAACAGATAGCTAAGGTTTAACGTCTCTTACACCTGGAAAGAAGTAATCTGAAACACCTGACCAGAGGACCAATCAGGAAACAAGACTTTTTCAAATCTGGGTGGAGGGTTTTTTGTGTGTGAGTCCTTTGTTCTTGGGTCTTCTGCCTGTACTCTCTCGGCTATGAGGAGTGAATTTTTCTATTTCCTGCTTTCTAATCTTCTGTTTCCAAGTTGTGAGTACAAAGATGGTTTGTTGTTTTGTATTTACATGTCTATAGTTGCTGGAGTGCTTTGAATTATATTCCTTTTGAATAAGGCTGTTTATTCAATATTATTTTAAGCAAATGACCCTGTATTTGTCACCTTAATACAGAGAGACCATTTTTATGTATTTTTTCTTTCTTTTTATATAAAGCTTTCTTTTAAGACCTGTTGGAGTTTTTCTTTAGTGGGGAACTCCAGGGAATTGAGTCTGCAGCTCACCAGGGAATTGGTGGGAGGAAGAAGTCAGGGGGAAATCTGTGTGTGTTAGATTTACTAGCCTGACTTTGCATTCCTTCTGGGTGAAGAGGGAAGTAATTCTGTTTTCCAGGACTGGGAACAGGGAGGGTGGAGTCCCTCTGTTTAGATTCATGGAGTTTGCTTCTGTGTCTCTCTCCAGGAACACCTGGAGGGGGGAAGGGAAAAGGTTTATTTCCCTCTGTTGTGAGACTCAAGGGATTTGGGTCTTGGGGTCCCCAGGGAAGGTTTTTGGGGGGACCAGAGTGCCCCAAAACACTCTAATTTTTTGGGTGGTGGCAGCTTTACCAGGTCCAAGCTGGTAATTAAGCTTGGAGGTTTTCATGCTAACCCTCATATTTTGGACGCTAAGGTCCAAATCTGGGACTAGGTTTATGATAACATATGCCAGGAATTGGGGTGGTGGGGATGTTACCTGGGATAACTTCACTTTGTGTGAGGTGGTGTCAAGAAAAAAATCAGTGGAGATATGGCCATCTTACCAATAGATGACTGGCACAAACAGTACCATATAAGTGTGCTCTCCCTTAAACATATACTTTATTTAGTCTCAAGCACTTACAGATGTCCACAACAGGTTAGTAAAATACTCCCAATCTTCAATAATTACCAAAGTTTGGTGTGGCTCTCATGCAATTTCAAAAGATAAGCAAGAGGTTTCCTTAGATTTCTAATTAATCAGATGTGTTCTTGCAGAGTCTGCATGCCTTGAAGCCCTGACAGACACATCCCAAGAGCTAAATATAGATAAGCTTCTTGTTTTTCTCCTAAAATCACAGACTCCAGCACCAACAGAGAGTTCATCAGGTAGAGGCACCAGGTCAGGCAAGGCTGAGCAAGATGCTCTCTTCCTGTGGTTGCCCAAATTCCATCCTTTCCTGGCTTAATCATGCTAAGGCTAAAGCTATTTCACAGGCCTGCAAAAACATCTGCTAGTTTGGCTGCTGTCAGTGACAAGTATGATAATTATATTACACTATTAGTAGTGGTCCCGGCCTTTTACTGGTTCATTAAAATCTCCCTGTACAGGGACGGAACTGAGGGGAGGATTGACAATCTTTTTTGTTTTAGTTTTCAGAGCATGTTAAAACACTTGGCTGATAGGAAGTGCTATGTTAATTTTCAGATAACAGAACTGGCTATATAAACAGGTAGTTGCACTTAAAGAAGATGAAGCACCAGGACTGAGCACCGTATAGCTGCTAATGAAAGTTTAAAAAAAATTTGTTACTTGAAAGACAATTAGCCCTAGAACAAGAGATTTAGGGCCTAATTCTCCTGTCTGTTCCATGAGTGAAAACCTGTTGACTTTCTAACTGGAAATAGGTTACACCAAGATATATTTTTAGGATATTTGTTGTCTATAATATTTGAATATTGTCAGACAGCAGTCAATCAGTATAACATAAACTGAGGGAGGAGGATAATTCTCCATTAAGTATATATCAAAATACAGCCTTACTATCGAGTTGCTACTGAAGTCTCCACAAAGTACATAATACATAAAATGAACGGGAGAAAGAAAACTATTTAATCTTTCCTCACAATCAGGTTATCTACTTTGAGAGGTATTTGTTTTACTGCACATTTCTAACATATTCTAACATAATAAATTCCAATGTCTTTCTTAGTGGAAGGCAAAGTAGTATATTTTTCCATGACAGTACAGTGTCTTTATTTTCCCTCAGACTTGGTACCACACAAACAGTTAAATATGAACGCTCCCTCTGAATTCTTAAAAGCTCCATTATAGATCCTTGTTAAATGCAACCATATATCATATAATCAATTGCTCTACTTGGATATATAAATGCTATTTCAAAAATAGCTTTTTTTTTCTTTTAGGCAATTTACACACACACTAGGTTCATGTTCTCTAACAGAATGATCTCTGTGAATGGAAATATACATTTCCCTTTATAATATATGGGGAAATAATAACTGATTGGTGAAGATGGAGGTCAATTTTGATGTTTATATAATTTTACAGTTTCAAAATGACACTGTGATACATAATATTGCATTGCCCCAAATGGTGCAAATTTAGTACGTTTCAACAGTAATAAGCACTCTATATCTTTGGAAGCAGGCCACATGTACAATACTGCATTTCCAGCACACATAGGGCTTATTCAGTGGAACAAAATTTGCTCCACAGGGCTGCTACCTATTGGGGAAAAAATGATGGTCAAGTGCACAAAGGGGACATGAAAAGCTCCAGAGAAGTTACTCCCTATTCTCTACTGGGCAAAACAGTTGTGCACCAGCCCCAGTCATTCTGAGAAGTTGCTGTACTCTACCCAAAATCCGGGTACTCCTACATGCTGTGAGGAACCATCAAAGATATGAGACTTACTGGCAAATGGTACATGCTGGACATCTCAATTCCCTTCTCAACTTCCATACTTACTCCATGTAATTTTTCATCACTGAGGCATTGGAATGGGTAAATATTGCCATTGTTTGGTCCATTATAGAATAGATTCCAGTTGCTTCAATCATGCACTTGACAGTGGAACCCTACAGGTTGTTAGTAAGTATCCAGTGCTCCAAAGAGCTCCATTACTTCAGGGTTCTACAAGATGAAGGAGTAGACTCTTCTCTCCCGTCAATCAATGCATCCATGACTCTGACACATGGGCACAACCATATGAGGACTCTGTACCAGTACATAAAATGGATTTTATCTGACTTTTATTTAATTTGTTTTTCATTAATGTAATACCTTCTTTTCTGGAAACATGCTGAGAGTAGCCAAGTCTGATATTCCACCACTAACAAAAAAAGCAGTCAATTCTCTAATTTGTTCCCTATTTTCTTGTAGGAAAAGGACATATATAGTGTTTTGTGAAGACAGCACTCTCACTGCCAACTAAGGCAGGCTACTAGTGTTTCATTAAAATGATAGAGAAAAACTACTGTAAGGTGGGATATTGTTAATGTTGAGCAGCACTGCACAAGAAGAATCAGTGAAGCCTTCAATAATGTTCACAAATCACATGTTTTAGAATGAGATGTAGCTGGTGTTGAACAGGAGTTTGCTGTGCTGAAGAGAAAATTGACAGTGATAACAGTGTTTCCTGATGTTGAATAGTTCCTTTGAAGGACTGTAACCTCTCAGTGACTGCATTTTACCAGAGATGTTGTTATTTTTCCTGGACCAGATCCGCAGGAAGTGCAAATTAGGGTACCTCCACTGAATGTGCTGATTTATAGCAGCTGAGGGTCTGGTTCTGTATTTATACAGTGGAAAGTTCAGACAGAGGCAGTAACACACTACACTGCTAAAAGTCAAATTGCAGTTTCTGAACTAGAAGAGACAAATTGTATTTTAAACAGGCTGCCAGGAGTTCTAACCTCACAGCAGCATTCAGCCATGTCACTATCAGGTATTCTGCCTTTGTAGTTCAAAAAATCATGCTGTCATTTACAATCAGAAATGTTCTTTCACTGAAAGGAAGCTAAAAACCAGTTACAATCTGCAATATTAATATAGCACCCCTGTGACGTTGAACTCTATATGCTTTATGAAAATATGCTTATGAATGTGAATATGATGTAACTGCAATATGCTTTATGCAAAAGATCTCTTGTAAGGTATCACTACAAAGCTTATAATCTACTGAGTGTGTTACTCCTATTTGTTTGCATGTATTATTTCTATGTCTGGAGTTAGGAGAACAAGATATAAACTTGCATTATGGATGGAAACATATTAAGTGGAAGCCACTAAGGGTGCTTCAGAATCAATGAACTGTAAATGGCTCTGTTTTCTTGCAAACCTTCATGTATATGTGTGGGCCGGCCCAGGAAGAATGGAAGCTGGGGTCTTACAGTGACATGTGATCATGTCACCTGATAATGAAATCCATCTTGAATCTAGTACTTTTCCATTTAGAAAGAGGAGTGGGGACCCAGAGAGACAAAGGATTTCCACCTTGTGCGAAAGCTATAAAAGAGAGTCATGAGAAAGCCACTGCTTAACAGCTAAGATGTCTGCTGGAACTAACAAGTACTGTACCAGGGAAAGGATTGGGCCCAGACTAGGAAGGAGTCTAGTCTGTGAAAGAAGCTTATTGGAACATCTCTGAGGATGAGATATTACCTGTAATCAATTTCTTAATGTATTAGGTGTAGACGTGCGTGTTTTTGCTTTATTTTGCTTGGAGACTTACTTTGTTCTGTCTGTTACTACTTTGAACCACTTAAATCCTACTTTTTATAGTTAATAAAATCACTTTTATTAGTAAACCCAGAGTAAGTACTTAATACCTAGGGGAGCAAACAGCTGTGCATATCTCTCTATCAGTGTTATAGAGGGCGGACAATTTATGTGTTTACCCTGCATACGCTTTATACAGAGTAAAACGGATTTATCTGGGGTTTGGATCCCATTGGGAGCTGGATGTCTGCATGCTGGAGTCATGTAACCTGCAGAGCTGTTTTCACTTAAATCCTATAGCTTTGGGAGAATGGCCTGGACCCTGGGTCTCTGTTGCAGCAGGCTAGCATGTCTGGCTCAACAAGGTAGGGTTCAGGAAGTCCCAAGCTGGCAGGGAAAATGGGCTCAGACGCAATTTCAGGATGGGAGGTGACAGTCCCAAGGGGGGTCTCTGTGACTGAACCCATCACAACCCCCACAAACCTTGTCATTGTAGACTAGAAAATCATTAGGCATTTCTCTTAACATTTTCATGTCTCTGAGATCTTATTTTAAGTGAGTAGACTAAAATTCTCAAGTTATTCAGCATCACATGAGCCAAAGTGTCATCAATTAGCCAAGTAACTAATGTCTTCTTTCTACCTCAACAAGTGGTGTGAATATATGAAATATATATGTGAATATATGAAAGAACAATTCAGTATGATTAAAAATTAAGACCTAATCAAACCTAAATTAAGCACTGTTCTGCATAAGAAACCCTACTTCAGCTGCAACAGGACTCTCCCACTAGTCACCTGTCATTCTCTTTTCTAAGTTCTTCCCCACTTTTCCATTTTCTTGCATCTGTTCTCCTGTCCTCTCCTTCACTTTCTGTCTCCAAGTCTCTCTTTCTTTGATTCCTTTTCCATCCCCACTCCAACAGACACTTTTAGCTCTCATGTTTTCCATTTGCAGTCCAGATCTTGCTTGATTTGCTTAGGTAGGGAACTATTTTGTTTCAGTGTTAATCCAGTGCTTTGGTGATTTAAAAAAAACAACCCACAATATCAGCACTTTCCAATGACTTACAGAACTTGGTTATAAAATGAACCTTAGAACAGCCAATTTTTCAAACAGTGTGGCTCTATCTCTAACATTTTAATGCCACAGCATTAGGATAGGTTACAAATATACCCAGAAACATCCTTCCGCTTGCATTTTGGATTGACATAACATGATCGTGTCTGAAATAATATTTGTTTCATAATTCTAATTTTGTGCAGTGTTCAGTTTTCAATTTTGCTTCTTTAAATAAAGCCATATGCCAATGCACAGCAGTTTGTATTTGATCTAAGACTAAGAACAATATTCAACTTTAAATAAGTGCTTTCATAATGAAATGTCACCTCCTACATCAACTGGAAGAGAATTACAGCATTTATTAGTATAATATTGTTTTCAGGCATCCCAAAAGCTGCTGCAGGTACATACTTTTAAAAGTGAACCTTCTTATTAGTCATTAACATTGCATGTTCATGATGAACAGCTTCAAATAAATAATCAGTTGCCTCAAATTCTCATATGAATAGATTTCTCATGTTTGATAAACATAACACTTTAAGATTTAAACATCAAAAGGCATCTACATATTCCCTCAAGTATTAAACATTGGAGAAAAAAATCTGCATTTCTCTTCTCTTCATACAGCCGTTGCTGGTAGTTCCATAGCTAAATCCAGCAGATACTCTTAAGGGTAACAATATTTGCATACACTAATACAATTAAATGGAGCAGGGTGCCTGATTAGAAAGAAGAACTGTGCATATTGTGACTTACTCGGAGCTAGCCTAACATCGTTAGCACTAGCCATAGTTGATAAAGTTCAGATGCAAAATTCTTGTTGTGATCTAAGAGAAAGCATTTGGTTCCACAAGGAAGCATAATTTAAACAAAAAGATTACCTTGTGAACTCCACCTTTGTGTTGCTATATATTAAGTCAAGAGATGGATTGCAAAATTTGGATCCTGACTTCATATACTTCTAGGTTCATAACTGTTTGATTTAGACCATCATAAATTTGGAGCCTATTTGCAAAATTCAGATTCTGGTCTGATTTCAGATTATGGACACCCATAAAACTCAAGGGATCAGATTGTGGTTTGGGACTTTCTCTACCTTCATTTTATGTCAATAGTAATAAACTGACATTTGAGGCTCACAGGACATGTGATCATAAAGTTCTATTACGTTTCTAGAATCATTCTGGGAACTTAATTAATATTTATAGAGTTTATTGTAGGAAGGAGAAAAGAAGAAAATTGGCTAGATAGAATGAACTTAATCCAGATCTGTCTATGCACAGGTGGTAATGAAGATATCACATCACAGATGTTGGTGAGCAGTGAAGTCCCCTAGTATCCAGAAGAGTTGGTCTGCATGTGTAATCATTGTATTTGGGCAAAAACCAGAAACTGATACCTGAGGTAAAATCCTAGTAATGAATAGATCAATACATCCTATGCTCAGATGGTTTAGTTGAACAAGTTTTGTATATTTTAAACAAGGAACAATTTTAAAAACTGGGTGCAAACTACAGTGTATATGTAGACCCTAGGGCTTCAGTTATAATCAATGAAGAAAAATTAGAAAGTCTTATTTTACAGCACAGTATGATGCAGGGCTTTTACTGTCACCTCTCTTGATTGATATAGGATATAATATATTGATATATATTTTACCATGAGAAAAATGATGAAGGTTACCCTAAAATAAATAGGACGGAAGCAGTGAGTGGTATAACTTGTTATATGCAGACAATTGCTGCTGTCATGGATGGCAAAGTCAGTTACTGAACTTGTCAGAAGGGGAAATTCAGTGGAAAGCCTGATTGTCCTGAAGATCAATATAGACAAATGCATATCCATGCCAACAGTAAAGTACAATGTAAAATTTTAGAAATGTGCACTTTTAGCTTATGATATGAAGCAACAATGACTTTTATGACACCTGGCCAGATAGATATCTATATAAATAAAATTTATTGAAAAACACATGAGAATAGGACTAGGTGATCAGGAACAGTCAACATGGATTCACAAGGGCAAGACATGTCTGACCAACCTGATTGCCTTCTATGATGAGATAACTGCCTCTGTGGATATGGGGAAAGTGGTGGACATGATATACCTTGGCTTGAGCAAAGCTTTTGATACGGTCTCCCACAGTATTCTTGCCAGCAAGTTAAAAAAGTATGGATTGGATGAATGGACTATAAGGTGGATAGAAAACAGGCTAAATCGTCAGGCTCAATAGGGAGTGATCAACGGCTTGATGTCTAGTTGGCAGCAGTATCAAGCAGAGTAACCCAGGGGTCAGTCCTGGGGCTGGTTCAATATCTTCATTAATGATCTGGATGATGGGATGGATTGCACCCTCAGCAAGTTCGCAGATGACAATAGACTAGGGGGAGAGGTAAATATGATGGAGGGTAGAGATAGGGTACAAAAGAAATCTGATGAGGTTAAACAATGACAAGTACGGAATCCTGCACTTAGGACGGACAAAAACCATGCTGGCTGGGGACTGACTGATTAAATGACAGTTCTGCAGAAAAGGACCTGGGTATTACAGTGGATGTGAAGCTGGATATGAGTTAACAGTGTGCTCTTGTTGCCAAGAAGGCTAACGGTATATTGGGCTGCATTAGTAGGAGCATTGCCAGCAGATTGAGGGAAGTGATTATTCCACTCTATTCAGCACTGGTGAGACGATATATGGAGTATTGTATCCAGTTTTGGACCCCTCCACTACAGAAAGGATGTGGACAAATTGGAGAGAGTCCAATGAAGGGCATTGAAAATTATTAGGAGGCTGGGGCACATGACTTATAAGAAGAAGATGACAGAACTGGGCTTATTTAGTCTGCAGAAAAGAAGAGTGGGCAGGAGCGATTTGATAGCAGCCTTCAACTTCCTGAAGGGGGGTTCAAAGAGGAAGGAGCTAGACTGTTCTCAGTGGTGGCAGATGACAGAACAAGAAGTAATGGTCTCAAGTTGCAGTAGGGGATGTCTAGGCTGGATAGTAGGAAAAACTGTTTCACTAAGAGGGTGGTGAAGCACTGGAATGGGTTACCTAGGGAGGTGGTGAAATCTCCATCCTTAGAGGCTTTTTAAGGCCCAGCTTGACAAAGCCCTGGCTGAGATGATTTAGTTGGGGTTGGTCCTGCTTTGAGCAGGGGGTTGGACTAGATGACCTCTGGAGGTCCCTTCTAACCCTAATCTTCTATGATTCTATGAACTTTACTATTACTTGGACAGGAAGGATTAAGGTAGTCCAAAATTCACCTTCCTGTGATTTTCAAATTTCTCGTGGTTGCTTCATCTTTTTCTATTTCTCAAAGAACTGATAAATTTGTCCATATGAAATCTTCAATAATAAGAACATAAGAATGTCCATACTGGGTCAGACCAAAAGTCCATCTTGCCCAGTATCCTTTTTTCCAACAGTGGCCAATGCCAGGTGCTCCAGATGGAATGAACACAATAGGTAATCATTAAGTGATCCATCCCCTGTCTCCTAGTCCCAGCTTCTGGCAGACAGAGGCTAGGGACACTATCCCTGCCCATCCTGGCTAATAGCCATTGATTGATCTATCTTCCACGAATTTATCTAGCTATTTTTTGAACCCTGTTATAGTCTTGGCCTTCACAACAGCCTCTGGAAAGGAATTCCACACACTGACTGTGCATTGCATGAAAAAATTCTTCCTTTTGTTTGTTTTAAATCTGCTTCCTATTAATTTTATTTGAGCCCTAGCTCTTGTGTTATGAGAAGAAGTAAATAACACTTCCTTATTTACTTTCTCCACACCAGTCATGATTTTATAGATCTTTATCATATCCCCCTTAGTTGTCTCTTTTCCAAGCTGAAAAGTCCCAATCTTATTAATCTCTCCTCATGTGGAAACTGTTCCATACCCCTAATTATTTTTGTTGCCCTTTTCTGAACCTTTTCCAATTCCAATATATATTTTTTCAGATGAGGCAACCACATCTGCACGCAGTATTCAAGATGTGGTGTACCATGGATTTATATAGAGGCAATAAGATATTTTCTGTCATATTTTCTAACCCTTTCTTAATGATTCCCAACATTCCGGTCACTTTCTTTGACTGCTGCTGCACATTGAGTGGATATTTTCAGAGAATAATACACAGTGACTCCAAGATCTCTTTCTTGAGTGGTAACAGCTAATTTAGACCCCACCATTTTATATGTATAGTTGGGATTATGTTTCCCAATCTTAAATGGTCTGTGTTCACAATTAATAAGTGAAGGAAGGTGATTGTCCCATTTTTAAACAGTCTGACTGGGCCTTTGTGCCTTGGGATATAACATCACCTTCATGCTGATATATATCCCAATGTGCCTATGACACACATATCTATAGCTTGTTTTAAATTAAAAAGTAATAATAAAGCCACTAGGGTACATGTAACTTCTGGTGAAAGTCAAGTCATAAAATGATAGGGAGAAATGCAGAGTGGGCTGCGATGGGAGGAGTGGAGTAGTTTCAGAGAACTCTCTAGAGTCTTCAAAAGATAGAGGGTAGATTTGCTTCCATGCTATTAGAGCTTTAAAATCATAAAAGAGTCAACCTTGAAGTGGAATTCATACTTGGATTTCCCTCGGAAAAAGATGTGATATCCCAGCTGTCAGGTTCATTTAACAAACCGACCTGACAAATGCAACACTGTGTTGCCAATTAACAGTCCAGTATTGGAAAATGGAACATTTTTCTTTCCTTTCCTTAGTTCCTTATTATTGTCACCATTAATATAATATCTGAGTACCTCATGACATTGTATTGTGTTTATCCTCCCAACACTTCTGTAAACTGGGGAAGGATCATTATCCCCATTTTGAGATGGGGAACTGAGGCTTCAAGAAACTAAATGACTTGACTGACATCATACAGAAGACAGTTTTGGAGCAGGGAACTGAATCCAGCTCTCTCAGGCCCAGGTTAGTACTCAAACCACTATACCATCTTTCCTTTCTATGTCAACTTTTTAGGGACCTGTCTTCAGGCACCACATTTGAAAATAATGTTCAATGCTTCTATTATCCCCACTTCTTTTTGATGCCTGTCTCCCTGGTCCAGTCTCTCTCTCTCTCTCTCTCCCCCACCCCCGCTCCACATGCGAGTCTCAAACTCTCCAGTTTCTTGACCTACTCCCACTGGGGGAGAGATGATGGCTGTATCTCCATTTTGCAATCCCTGTTATCTTGTGTCACTTAAGAAATTATCAGATTGAAATGGATTCCAAACTTAAGTCTCTGTTTTAGATTTTTCTCACATCAGTTGGTTCTGCATGATGTTAATTGGCAGTTATATAATGTGCTTGATAGGAACTAAGAAAAAAATGTACTGTACCTGTTAAATTAAATTTGAAAAAAGACCTAAGCTAATGACTGCATTTTATCATAGCTTATGGTATCCAGTTCAGACTCAAAAATAGCATGGACAGCTATAATTTCAAGTAATTGACTGTATCTTACAATTATTGGGTTTCTAAGGATTAGGTTTAAACTGGTATATGTCAGTAATTTATTTCTATCTTCATGGAAAAAAACTCATTTTATAGTCAAAATGTGCAGAAAGAGAAAGATTATGGTGCACTTGTATACAATTAATGCATCCTTTTGATGTCTATTTGATTAATCTGGTAATATACTGATAAGGAATGTATACTATAGTATAATAATTATGAAATACTATGGTTTTATTTTTGACTTTATTATGAAAAAAGGAACAATGTTAGAGTTGTTTAGTGTCATTATAATTAATTATTTGTGTTGCAGTGAGTAGGCACCTCCACAACCATTGCAGGCTCACTGTGCAAGGCACTGTACAAACACAAAGTAGAAGACAGTTCCTACCCTACAGAGCTTGCCAATGTAAACAGAAGAGACAAACAAATAGTAGGAGGAGACACAGTGATGAAATGGCTTGTCCAAGTTAACCTTGCAGGTTTAATGACAGAACTAGGAAGTGAACCCAGGTCTGTGTCACGGTGTATTTTCTAATTCAATAATTCAGTGAGCCTAAATCGTGGCTGAGGAAGAAGCAAAGAGATTAAATTGTATTCTGCATAATCAATAAGGTCCAGATTTTTAAAGGTACTTAGGCACATAAAGAAATCAGTGGGAGTTAGGAGCTTTTGAAAACCCCCCTCTATGCTTTTCTGCATCCTTTGGTGCCTAATATGTTAAAAAATGTGCCCCTAAGGCTCTGAATCTGCACACACTTACACACATGCTTAACTTAAAAGAGAGGAGTAGTCTCTCTGAAGTCATTCCATGCACTCAAAGTCAACTGCATGCTAAAGTGCTTAGCTGGAACAGAGTTTAATCACTGATGCTAACTCTTAACACAGTTTTAATTTCTTTAAAAAAAGGAAGACCAGACCATGATTCCCAGCTCATAAAATTAAAGAAAATGATTTATAATATTAGGAAGTGTACAGGAATTAACTACTAATTCATTTGGAAGTGATTTGCATGCCAGTTCTTTAAAACTTGATAACTAAAAAGAAGACACTTTATTAGCTGATAACATTAAACCTGAGAATAAAGTTGTCATAACTTTCCTACTCAGATCTGAACCTTAGAGTTCAGAACATGAGAAGCTAGCATGAAACCTCCAAACTTAATTACCAGCTTGGATCTGATATTGCTGCCACCAGCCAGAAGATTTCAGTGTCTGGCTCACTGTGGTCTCCCCAAAACCTTCCCTGGGGGACCCCAAGACTCAGATTCCTTGAGTCTCACAACAAAGAGGAATAAACCATTTCCCTTCCCCCTCCTCCCCTCCATTTGTTCCCTCCCTGGGTTCCTAGGATATTCCCTGCTTCAAGTCCTTGAAACACAAGTACCAAGAGATCAAATCTCTCCTTCCCCTCACCCAGAGGGTATGCAAATTCAGGCTTAGTAAAGAGATTCTGTCTTCCCCCCTGTCTTCTTCCTCCCACCAATTCCCTGGTGAGCTGCAGACTCAATCCCCTTGAGTTCCCACTAAAAAAAAAAATCCAACAGGTCTTAAAAAGAAAGCTTTATATAAAAAGAAAGAAAAAGACATAAAATTGGTCTCTGTATCAAGGTGACAATATACAGGGTCAATTGCTTAAAAGAAAAAATGAATAAACAGCCTTATCCAAAAAGAATACAATTTAAAACATTTCAGCAACTACACACATGTAAATACAAAAAAACAATATAAACCTATTGTCTTACTATTCTTGTACTTACAACTTGGAAACAGAAGATTAGAAAGCCAGGAGATAGAAAGATCACTCTCAGAACTGAGAGGGTCACTGAACCAAGACAAAGAACTCACACCCAAAACTTCCCTCGCCCCAGATTTGAAAAAGTCTTGTTTCCTGATTGGTCCTCTGGTCAGGTGTTTCAGGTCACTTTTTGTTAACCCTTTACAGGTAAAAGAACATTAACCCTTAGCTATCTGTTTATGACAAAAGTAAACTAGCAAAGTAATCACATTTATTAATTAAATCATATAAAATTGATGATCATGTCAATGTGAACCTCTTTGTAGTGTGGGCACTGAGGGACAGCACAGAGGAGGTTCGGTCATCAGAACGAGGGGCCGGTTGAGGGCAATAGGTCATGGGAGGGTCAGGATCTCTACCTCTTTGCCGGAGCCGGGATAGGAGCCCCTTCCTCTTCTCTTTTCGCCCCTCCTCTCCTCTTCTCTTTCCTCCCTCCAGAGGTGGTTTGGATTACTGAGCCTGAATGGACACTGTCAGGTCCCTCCACAGCCAACACCTTCCTCCCCACCCAGAGGTATGCAATTAACACTATTAAAAACTTAATGAGTTAATTTTGTTTTCAGTTAACCCCAAGTGTTAACTGTGATTATTTGACAGCCCTGGTCTTAGAACCCCGTACCACTGGCTATGAGTACAATAACACACGTATGCCTATGACAAGGTATCAGCTAAATTAAAATAGTGTTGTCCCCTAGGCTAATACAAAGTCGCACCTCCTATTATGCTCCTTTTATACATCGATACAAACAAGTTATATACTACATTCCTGATGTAATTAGTTAGCTCATCCATTACCCTGTCATTCCATCCTTATCTTACAAGGGGCCTGTGTGTTCCTGTACCATTCTCTTAGGAATGTATTCATGTGGTTAGCTGGACTAGTAACTAAGAAGACCTACTTTGGTTCACAGCCTACTTTAGTCCATATATGTAGTCATGCCTAGAACTCCAGCAAGGCCTACACTTTCTGCTAAATATCTCCTCTTCTTAGCTGTGATTGTATTACATTGCTGAATAGGGAACACAAATGGCTCTTCGAGCACATCAGAAATCAGTCATGCAACAAATTATTGGACTTGAGGCAATCTGGAATCATCAGTATTATATAACTGAAATTTCCTACATAGCTGGGAAAATTTAATTCATGAAACTGTACATTAAAAAAATATACAATCCTTTTATGATGAGTGGAATAGGAGACCAGGACTGTTGGCCTTTTGCAATTTATATATATATATATATATACATTTGGAAATTAGGATGATGCTGTGAATGTGGGAATGTCTACTCTGAATGTGGGAATGTCTACTCTAGAAACTTAAGTCAATCTATGTTAGGTCAACTTACAACCACTGTAGTTATTACTGTGGCGTTCATGTCCACACTACCCTCCATCTGTTGATGGAGCACGTTGTCATGGTATATTTCCCCAATCTGAACCTTAGAGTCCAAAAAATTGGGGTACCAGCATGAATTCCTCTAAGCTTAATTACCTGCTTAGATCTGATACGCTGCCACCAACCAGGAATTCCAATGCCTGGTACACTCTGGTCCCCCCAAAACCTTGCCCGGGAACCCCCAAGACTCAGACCCTCTGGATCTTAACACAAGGAAAGTAAATCCTTTCCCTCACCGTTGCCTCTCCCAGCCTTCCCCTCCCTGGGTTACCCTGGAAGATTACTGTGATTCAAACTCCTTGAATCACACCAGAGAAATCAGGTTTGTTTCTGCTTCCTTCTCTCACCAATTCCCTAGTAAGTACAGACTCAATTCCCTTGAGCCTCAACAAAGGGAAAAAATCGAACAGGTCTTAAAAAGCAAAACTTTTAATAAAAAGAAAGAAAAGAAGTTAAAGTTGTCTCTGTAATTTAGATGGTAAAAGTTACAGTCTTTCAGTTTATAGACACTAGAGAAAAGCCTTCCCCCCAGCAAAATACAATTTAAAATACTTCCAGCAAACTACACATTTGCAAATACAGAAAACAATCAAAAGACTATAATTGTCTTTCCTACTTAATACTCACTATTCTGAATATATAAGAGACTGCAGCAGGGAGATTGGCAAGAAACCTGGTTGCACGTCTAGTCCCTTTCATGACCCAGAGAGAACAAAGCAAAACCCCCAAAAAAAACAACAAAGGCTTCCCTCCACTAAGATTTGAAAGTATCTTGTTTTCTGATTGGTCCTCTGGTCAGGTGTTTTTGGTTCCCTGTTTGTTAACCCTTTACAGGTAAAAGAGACATTAACCCTTAACTATCTGTTTCTGACACACGTCTTCAACAAGAATGCTTCCACTGCCTTAAGAGTGACAGTGCGGTGGGCTGAGAGCCCAGCCTCTCAGGTCTGCACACAACTCCTCTCCAGAATCCCAGCTGTTCCCCATGGCTGCCTCCCAGTGCTCTTGCCTCCCCATTCCCTGCCACCAGGATCCTGGATGCCCTCCTAGGTCATTGACTCCCCACTCCTCGTAGCCTGTAAACCAGTGGCCCCTCCCCCTGGATTCTTGGCTCTCTGCTCCCGACCGCTGGGAGACCATCTGCCCCCCTAGGGCTCCTGGATTCCCAGCAGGGAGCTGGGAGCATTGGTGCAGCTGGGCTCCCTGCAGGGAGAGTGGCGCCAGGAGCCTCTGGACTGCAGATGGGTTCCCTGTGAGCTGGGAGTCCAGGAAGAACCCTGGCTGGGAATGGGGATCTGGATGAGTGAAGTCCAGCTCGGTGTGCGAAGGCCAAGCAGAAGATGGGATGGGAGCAGGAGGCCAGGATCCAGGGGGCAGCCCGAATGGAGAGCAGGAAGCCTAGAGCAGCCCATCTGGGAGCAGGAGCCCAGGGAGTAGCTTGGCTTTCTTGTCAATCTCACAGCTCCAGCATGAAGCCGTGAAATTGACAAGAATTATAGCCAACATCCAATGTGCATAACCTACAGTGTCTACACAGACACTACGTTGCCCTAACTACACCGACGTAAGCCTCTTGTTGAGGTGGAGTTATGTTGGTGTAGAATGGTACTTACATAAGCAGAAGCAAGGCTGCAGGGTGTAGACTAACATAATTAGGTTGATCTAAGCTGCTTTATGTTGACCTAACTCTGCAGCATAGACCAGGCCTCTGAATCTTGGAGCATTAATTAATGATGCTATAGAATACTCTGACTTTTGTTATAAAAGACCCACTCAGCCTGGTATGTCTTTCCTGACTGTGCTAGAAAAAACTAATAGTGGATGAATGCTAACATAGCTGTGATAAATCAGTGAGCTACACTGCTAAGAGAAATTGACAGGTGTATAAATAGCTTTTACAAAGTCAGTATAACCTCTGGGTTCTCTCCAATAAATATCTTCTTAGTACAGATATTTTTACTAGAACTTTTATTTCTCACTTTAAAATGATATTTTGGAGCTTCTTTCAATACCTGGACTTAGTGCAAGCAGCACAGATTATTCTAAAATTTATTTTGATTTCTACATTTTAAAAAATATATGAAATAAAAGTGCCTGCAGTGTGCTCTAGGCACCTTAAGTAACCATTAAAATATGAACTATATGTATTATAAATCCAGTAGACTGCCCTACCCTGCATAAAGCAAACTAGGATCAGCCAAGCAACATGAAACAAACAGCATTGAAAGATGAAAACAAAAGGAACACTCCACTTTCCCCAACAAGAGTGACCTTTACCCCCAACCTTTGTCATCTATCACTGCACTGTCTCCAGCCTGCTCCAACTGTCTGTGCAAAGAGATGAACTTTGCAGCATGTTAGGAAAACTAGGACAAGACTATAAAAAAATAAGAGATTACCACCCACCCACCCAGACGCATACGACCACACATGCATACCACCATGCACATACTCCCTTCTTCAGCAAGATATTTTCCACTTTTGATGATTTTTGTTGTTGTTGTTGTTTTCTGGTGACCAAAAGCCAAAATATTTTAGATAAAAAGCATTGTTCTAGAAAAAAATCTCTCTTTGGTTCAGCCTCTCCAGTTCCAACATGTCTAGCTAAAAAGATCTGAGTCAGACTCTGGATTTCAACCAAAGGAAGAGAGAATGGCACTTAGCTCGATGAGCCTAAGGGCAGAAAACAGTGCATAATTCTTCTGTGGGTAGGGAGAACAGAGCTGTCCCATTTCCCTTCCTACATATTCAACATTGAAGAGATCAATTCATCGTAGCTTACTGCCTTTAAAGTCTAGTGGCTTCTTGGCCCCAAAGTAAAATAGGTATTTAAAGGGTAACACAAACTTGCTCCCTATTATCCCTAATTTCTGCATGAACTCTTTTGGGTCTCAACTAATAATAAACTTTTAGATAACAGCCACCAGAAATGTCTTCTCCCATCACAGTAATCTGCACATTTGTGACTTTTGTGATTTGCACAATAATGAACCTGATAATGCTTCTCTTGTCTCAGTGGTGTAAATCAGGAGTAACTCCAATGAAGTTACCAGAACTACACTGAAATGGAGAGCAAAATTTGAGCTGCTCAAAAAATTCCAAAAATCATGCCTATTGAAGGGAGGAGGAGAGGGAGCCTAAATCAAAAAAAAAGACTATAATCTCATTCTGTGTTTGTCTAGTCAGTTAGCATCTTTGTAACAATAATGTTCTGTGATAAATCACCTACGGTGCAAATTCTTATTGTCTTTTCAAAACCTGGGATTTTACCCCTGAGATCTAAATGAGCTATGGACCAAATCATGTGATGATGCATTCCACTGATGTCAGTAGGATTGGATTTGGAATTGCGTGCTCATGTGTCAGGCCAGAATGCCATATATGCCACCACACACACACATCACTATTTCCAGGGTTTCACCCCCTTTTTGGGCTTTCTAATTGGATAGATGATGTAAAATGAAGCCTTTCAGTTCTAACAAATTCATTTCAGCATGAGCTTTCGTGAGCTACAGCTCACTTCTTCGGATGCATAGAATGGAATACACAGATAGGAGATATTTACACATACAGAGAACATGAAAAGGTGGAAGTATGCATACCAACAGGAAGAGTCTAATCAATTGAGATGAGCTATCATCAGCAGGAGAAGAAAAACGTTTGAAGTGATAAATAAAATGACCCAAGGTGTGAGGAGAACTTAACATAGGGAAATAGATTCAATTAGTGTAATGACCCAACCATTCCCAGTCTCTGTTTAAGTCTGAGTTAATTGTATTTAATTTGTATATTAAATTAATTTGCCAGCAATGCCCCTCTGCAATGTACATTGGTCAAACCGGACAGTCTCTAGGCAAAAGAATAAATGGACACAAAACTAACATCAGGAATCATAATATTCAAAAACCAGTGGGAGAACACTTCAACCTCTCTAACCACTCAGTGACAGACTTGAAGGTGGCAATTTTGCAACAAAAAAACTTCAAAAACAGACTCCAAAGAGAGACTGTTGAACTTGAATTAACATGCAAATTAGATACAATTAACTCAGGCTTAAACAGAGACTGGGAATGGTTGGGTCCTTACACTAATTGAATCTATTTCCCTATGTTAAGTTCTCCTCACACCTTCTATGGGTCATCTTAATTATCACTTCAAAAGTTTTTTTTCTCCTGCTGATGATAGCTCATCTCCATTGATTAGACCCTTCCTGTTGGTATGCATACTTCCACCTTTTCATATTTTCTGTATGTATAAATATCTCCTGTCTGTGTTTTCCATTCTATGCATCCGAAGAAGTGAGCTGTAGCTCATGAAAGCTCATGCTGAAATAAAGTTGTTAGTCTCTAAGGTGCCATAAGTACTCCTGTTCTTTTTGCGGATACAGACTAACACGGCTGCTACTCTGAAACCTTTCAGTTCTGTTTGATTTCAATGGCAATTATAGATTATTTTTCTTCTCTTTGATTCCCATTCATCAGTTGAAGAGCATCATTGTTTTGTTTATCTTTAAACCTTTTTGTTCTGTGTCATTCTTGTCTATATCTATGCAGCTCATCCTGTATTTGTAATCCCTTGCACTCTGGTGAATAGTACCATATATGGCATTCTTTCTAGGTCCATTCTTGACATATTTCCAAACCATTGCAATTGTCTTTTCTCGTATCTTCAGTATCAGCATGATTTCTTGCCCTTCCTCTGACATTAAAAAAAAAAATTGCAGTCTTGCTCTCAAGAAATCCCTCAGCCAGTCAATATCTTTTGTTCGTTGGCTTTCATCATGAACCAACATTCCAACCCACAATTGGCAGAACAATTGTCTCACAGAGACTCAATTTTGTTTTATTCAAAAAATCTTTAGCCTTCCAGATCTTACAGGATTTTCAGACTGCAATAGTGGCTAGTCTGATTCTTCTTTTTAAGTCATCTTCACAACTTCCATTCTTTTACTAGTACTCCATGCACACTTTTTTTATCAGTCTACCTTATCACTTATGCTCTGTAACGTGACCTTGGTAAACACTATAAGGTTAATATTGTTGGTGAATCCAAGGTTATTAATTGTCTTCCTATATAACATGACTCCTCTCATTTCCTGTTTCAGTGCTACAGCCATTACAGCTTCCAATACCAGCTTGAACAAATCTCATGATAATGTGCATCTTTGTCTCATTTCTATAGGCATCCTGAACCAATCCATCAGGGTCTTGTCTACTCTCGCCACACTCATTGACTTGCTGTAGATATTTTCTATCAGCTTGATCAATTTCTCAAGGATGCCATACATTGACAATAATTCTTTCTATGAAATGCTATCAGAAGTCTGTTTGAAATTTATAAATGTCTAACGCTGTTGTAACAGATTCAGTTGTGTTCTGTATACTACTCTGATCTATTATACTTCAACCTGGTCTAAATCTAGCCTGTTCCCCTGCAAATGCCGTATCCATGTACCCCTTCATTTTCTTCTTTCTCCAGCATGTTCAATAAGCTGATTCTGCTGTAGTTCTTGCACTCACTTCTATCTCCATTCTATTGATAGGTACTATTATCACTTTCCCGTATTCTCTCAGCACTTGCTCTTATGTGTAAATCTTGTTGCCTTTACCCTATGTTCCTCACCAGCTCTCAGTAACTATGCTCTTATGTTGTCACATCTCCGCACTCTTTTCTTTTCAAACCTTTCTATCAAGATTGTTACTTCTAAAAACTCCAGCATCTGCTCTCCCTTATTTGTACTTGGAAGCTTCACCTGGACCAATTCATCTACTGTTTTCTGCCCGTCACACCGCTCTTCAAAATATTATTTACATTGCTTATTCATTGTTTGTTCATCCTCAATTATTTGTGTGTACCTGTTTTTCACTGTCGACATCTTCAACTCATATGTCTCACCCAGTTATCTTATCTTGCAATAGAAACCCTGTGTCGCATTTGTCTTCACATGTTCTTCTGTTTCTTTACATAGTTTATCCAGTTGTTCCTGTCTCTCTTCACTTTCTGTTTTATTTCTCTTGTCAGCCTGTTGTATTCAGCTCTTAGACCTGTCTTCCTTTTTTTTCTCCTTCAGCTTCCTATGCTCGTCGCTCAACTGCAGCACTTCATCCATTATCCACTTTGGTTTCTTTGTTTTGGCTTTGTATCCAATACTTTTTTCAGCTGCTTTTACGATCCCATTTTTGCACTGCTTCATGTCTGTTCAATGTTCAGATCTTCTATCTCTAGAGATGTGAGGATTTTCTGCATGGCTTCTTTGTATTCTTTCCTGATATCTGGCTCTTTCAACTTGTCCACTTCATCAACCTTAATACTCAGCACTTTTTCAGAAGCTCTCAACCTGAGCCTCATTGATGTCACCACTATTTTGTGATCTGATCCAATATTGACTACTGATGATCTGAATGACAACATACTTGATTTCCATCTGTGATTTACAAGTACAAAGGCTATCATGTTCTTTATTTCCTGATCAGATGATATAATCCAGGTGCACTTCCTCTGGCAGCTTTCTTTGCTGAAATAGTGTATTTGTTTTCACCAGATTGTTACTTAGGCAGAACTATAGTAGCCTTTCTCATCTTCTGTTTTCTTTACTCAGTCTGAACCTGCCTATTGTTCAAGCCCAGGAATTCAAGTCTGATCCTACTTTTGCATTAAAAACTCTCATCACCAATAAAACAACTTGTTTTGAAACTTCCTGTATTTCTTTCTGTTGATCATTATGTAAATTTCCAGTTTTTTCCTGGGCACTGCTGAAATTGGCATATATGCTTGTGGTTTTGTTACTGCGCCAGATATGATTCTGAATCTTGCCTTCAACATACAAGGAGATATTGGCTTAAATATCATAAGAACCTGACATACCTTCAGCTTTACCACCAAGGCAACTCTGTTCTCACACCTACCATCTCTTCCTGATGCCAGTAACCTCTTTTCATCATAGGAGAATTCTCCTGTGCCTTCCCATCTCATTTCACATAGACTGATGTTTCCCCTCTGAAATCTTTTCAATTCATGCATCATTACTGCAAGAACTCCAGCCTGATATAGTGTTATGTTCCATGTTCCAATAACTAACTGTCTTATCCTTAAATTTCATAATGTAATTTCCTGTTCTCCATATTATAATAATTGTGTTTTTTTCTAACTTCATACTTTTTACCCCATCTTGTTTTCTCAGTGGTGAATGCATCTGGGTGATGACCAAGCCAGCAAGATTTAGTTTCTCTTTCCATTTTACATTTGGTTTGTATGTCCCAATATTTGCCCAGTGTTTGAGCATGATTACTTGGCTTTGTGGATAACCAGTATATTGTAATCCATCAACAACACTGCTCTGAACTCTCCACTAGCTTGCTCTAGCACAATTTCCACCAATGTATGGGGGGGAGTTTAAAAAGTAGTACTTCTGCATAGTAGATAAATGCATCTCCAAGAGGTGATTTGCTTGCAGTTAGTCCCTGTGACTAACCAAAATCTGAGGAGTGGCTCCAAGTGTGCTCGCCAGTGCTGCACCCTGGGACTTTGCCTTGAGCAGCCTGTGAAACTTTAGTGAGGGTAAGTATCAGAGGGGTAGCCGTGTTAGTCTGGATCTGCAAAAGCAGCAAAGAATCCTGTGGCACCTTATAGACTAACAGATGTTTTGGAGCATGAGCTTTTGTGGGTGAATACCCACTTCCTCAGATGCATGTAGTGGAAATTTCCAGGACATTATCATCAAAGATGCTGATAAAGGAGGTGCTGTTGTCATCATGAACAGGTCTGACTACCAAAAGGAGGCTGCCAGACAACTCTCCAACACCAAATTCTACAGGCCACTTCCCTCAGATCCCACTGAGGAGTACACTAAGAAACTGCAACATCTACTCAGGACACTCCCTACACTAACACCGGAACAAATCAACATACCCTTAGAGCCCCGACCAGGGTTATTCTATCTACTACCCAAGATCCACAAACCCGGAAATCTGGACTCCCCATCATCTCGGGCATTGGCACTCTCACTGAAGGACTGTCTGGATATGTGGACTCTCTACTCAGACCCTATGCCACCAGCACTGCCAGCTATCTCCGTGACACCACTGATTTCCTGAGGAAACTACAAAGCATTGGTGACTTTCCAGAAAACACCATCCTAGCCACCATGGATGTAGCGGCTCTCTACACGAACATCCCACACACAGATGGAATACAAGCTGTCAGGAACAGTATCCCTGATGATACCACAGCACAACTGGCTGCTGAGCTCTGTGCCTTTATCCTCACACACAACTATTTCAAATTTGATGACAATATATATCTCCAGATCAGTGGCACCACTATGGGCACCCGCATGGCCCCACAATATGCCAATATTTTTATGGCCGACCTGGAACAATGCTTCCTCAGCTCTCGTCCACTCACGCCCCTTCTCTACCTACGCTACATTGAAGACATCGTCATCATCTGGACCCATGGGAAGGAGACTCTGCAAAAATTCCACCACGATTTCAACAGCTTCCACTCCACCATCAACCTCAGCTTGGACCAGTCTACACAGGACGTCCACTTCCTAGACACCACAGTGCAAATAAGTGATGGTCACATTACCACCACCCTATACCGAAAACCTACCGACCGCTATGCCTACCTTCTTGCCTCCAGCTTCCATCCTGGGCACATCACACGATCCATTGTCTACAGCCAAGCACTGAGGTACAACCGCATCTGCTCTAACCCCTCAGACAGAGACCAACACCTACAAAATCTCCACCAAGCATTCTCAAAACTACAATACCCGCACGAGGAAATAAGGAAACAGATCAACAGAGCCAGACGTGTACCCAGAAGCCTCCTACTGCAAGACAAACCCAAGAAAGAAACCAACAGGACTCCACTGGCCATCACATACAGTCCCCAGCTAAAACCTCTCCAACGCATCATCAGGGATCTACAACCCATCCTGGACAATGATCCCACACTTTCACAGGCCTTGGATGGCAGGCTAGTCCTTGCCCACAGGCAACCTGCCAACCTGAAACATATTCTCACCAGTAACTGCACACTGCACCATAGTAACTCTAGCTCAGGAACCAATCCATGCAACAAACCTCGATGCCAACTCTGCCCACATATCTACACCAGCGACACCATCACAGGACCTAACCAGATCAGCCACACCATCACCGGTTCATTCACCTGCACCTCCACCAATGTAATATACGCTATCATATGCCAGCAATGCCCATCTGCTATGTACATCGGCCAAACCGGACCGTCACTACGAAAAAGGATAAATGGACACAAATCAGATATTAGGAATGACAATATACAAAAACCTGTAGGAGAACACTTCAACCTCCCTGGGCACACTATAGCAGACCTTAAGGTGGCCATCCTGCAGCAAAAAAACTTCAGGACCAGACTTCAAAGAGAAACTGCTGAGCTTCAGTTCACCTGCAAATTTGACACCATCAGCTCAGGATTAAACAAAGACTGTGAATGGCTTGCCAATTACAAAACCAGTTTCTTCTCCCTTGGTTTTCACACCTCAGCTGCTAGAACAAGGCCTCATCCTCCCTGATTGAACTACCTCATTATCTCTAGCTTGCCTGCATATATATATATATATACCTGCCCCTGGAAATTTCCACTACATGTATGTGACGAAGTGGGTATTCACCCACGAAAGCTCATGCTCCAAAACATCTGTTAGTCTATAAGGTGCCACAGGATTCTTTGCTGCTTTTAGTGAGGGTAGCTAGTGGCAATAACCACTAATGACAGGGCACATCTCATCCTCTGTGTTCATGAAGTATTGCTATAACAAAGCTAGCAATTATAGACTGTAGGTTGAATTTTGTATTTTGGATTCTGTGTGTGGAGGAAACAGCCAGAAAAATGTCTGGAAAATTAACCTATTTAAAAACTAGGCATTGAGGTTCAATAAATGAATTGTTAAAACATTGAAAATAATCAAGACAAAGTTGTTCAGTGTTATTATGAAGTTATGTATTATTTAAATGCAGAATTCAGGGGGTTACCTCTAGTGGATTAATTAGAGTAAACTGTTCTTTTTTTGTGAACTGTTATAGTTTTGATTTTAGAGACAAGTGATTCGTCATCTAACATTACCCACTTTACTAACATAGGTAATTTGCATAGAGAAAAAATAGACTAATATTATCCATAAATAATTTCAAGGATTTTGAGGGCATCTTGTACACTGACAAGACTTTGTTGTTTTGGTGCAGAGCAATGCATGTTATCCATGTTTCTAATGAACTCACAATAAATTAGGATTCCGTTCCAGAAGATTTAACAAATTAATATCAGTCAAATGATTTATAGCAGGCACTAATCAAGCTATGTGGGTAACCTTTGAGTTTAATTTACATGCAGTTGGGCTTTGCAACTTGTACACATATTTGCATGACATTTGGAAAAGACCAGGTCTTAAAAAACCATGAAATAATCAGAAGCTCCATTAGGTTATTTATGATAAACAATAATAATAAATTGTTTTCATCAGGATGTTCAGGATTAATCGTTATTTTACATAAATTTTCAGCTTTCTGTATATCAGGGATATGTAACCTTTGGCACACGGCTCACCAGGGTAAGCCCCCTGGCAGCCGGGCTGGTTTGTTTACCTGCTGCATCCGCAGGTTCAGACAATCATGGCTCCCACTGGCCACGGTTCACCGCTCCAGGCCAATGGTGGCTGCAGGATGCGGCGGAGGCCGAGAGATGTACTGGCCGTGGCTTCTCGCAGCCCCCATTGGCTTGGAGCGGTGAACCATGCCAGTGGGACCTGTGATTGGATGAACCTGTAGACATGGCAGGTAAACAAACCTGCCTGGCATGCCAGGGGGCTTACCTTGGTGAGCCGCGTGCCAAAGGTTGCCGACCCCTGGTATATATGTTGGGTTTCAATACCACCACATCCTTTATGAGTTCTGTTTGTATGAAGTGCAGTATAATGGAACAAACACCTTGCTTTTCTTACATGTATATATATCACAAATTTAGTTGGTAATCTGGATGGGAATAGACATTGTTACATCAAGTCTTCAAAAATGTGGTCAGTGCCACGTCCCTCTTTTTATGGAAGTATGTCTCTTGGTCTTTACTGCCTTTTTCTCTCAAAACTAGCAATTCACTCCTGGACACTCAAACGATTAATGTTCATTGAACAATTCTTCCTCCTGGGCATTGGCTTTCTTCCACACCTCTTATTTTTATGTCTCCAGTAGGAAGTTGTCCTCAAGTTTGTGATTCTTTGGAAAACATTAGTATTCTTAAAGAAAAATGTGAAAGTTTCTTAAACTCCATGGATGAGCTTCAACACTGCCTTATGCTTTGTGTAGTTGTTTACACCTCCGTAAGCTCACTGTAAAAGGCTAATTTACTTATTATTTTTAATGAAAGTTGAGAGTAGACCTGGCATTTCTAAATTGTCTGAAATCAGGAGACCAAGGTTAAGGCTTCACTGTTTTTTTTTGTTTTGTTTTGTTTTTTGATCAATAACTGAAACACATAAATTGACAATTGCACTGATACGACAAGTATGTTTTGATCTTCTTGAACATGAATGGAAAAAAGTATGCAGAGAAGTGCTCTGATGCAAATTAGCTCATTTCAAATGTAACCCACATACCTAGCTAATGCTGTAGAACAGACTCATTAATCTCTAAGTGGTCTCGGTGCCACTAGATGGGACAGAACACTACACCCAGAAGCTGTGTAGGTTACACAAAGATATAATTTAATTAATAGTAAATTCAGAAATGGTTTAGGGCCTAATTCTGCAAACTTTGCTCAAACAGGTAGTTCTTAATCACGCAAGCAGTACCCACTGAATTCTATGGGACTATTTATTCAAATAAGCGTTACAGTATCAGGGTCTCAATTAAGGGTGATACAAGATGCGTTTGTCTCCCACAAAGCTCTCTGTGATCTCCAAAGACATATTATCGTTATAAACCCAATTAGGATCAAGAGTATGGTTTAGTTGTTAATGTGGGGCCCTTGGCGTCTGAATTCCTGGGATCCACCTCTACCTCTGCCACTGACCTGGGATCTTGGTCAGGACCTTACCTCACCTTGCACCATTTCATGAACTGGTAAAATGGAAATAATAATACCTACCTCAGACACGCTAATCATGTTAAATTAAGTAGTATTTTTATAGACCTTTGAGATTCTTACATGAAAGTAGTTACTAAACATAAGTGAAAAATATAATGTCATAAAAATATACTTCATTCAATTAGTGAATCAGGAGAAGGAGCATTTAAAAAAAACATTATTTAAAAAAATATATATTTCTATTGCTGTAGCACTGAGAATCTTTAGTCAGGGTCCAGTTCTCCACTGTGCTAAGCACTGTACAAATACAGAACAAATAGCTAGTCATTGCCTCACAAAGCTTACTGTCTAAGTACGAGGACAGATGAATATAGGCAAAGAGAGGAGTACAAGAAAATAAGGAGACAATATTGGTCGTCATGATGGGCAGTAATCTCACACCAGCAGCCTAATTGCTTTCCAGTTTTTTTGTAGGCATGACAGTAAAGGAAAGATTTAATGAGGGTTCCAAAGAAGGAAATAGCATTATGGATCTTACAGGGAACTCCTTTCAAGCATGAGAGGCAGTGTGGGAGAAAGCCCAAAGGTATTTACTTGAAACTATAACAAGTGATTAATGGAGATTTCATCATTGGTCAATCGGAGGCAAGAGTTGACCTTTCAATAGCAAATGAGAGATGATGGTAGGCTAGGCTTAGGTCAAAAAGAGGTTTGAAATTCAAGAATAGCAGCATATTTTTGCTACAATAAAGCAGAGGAAGCCAGTGGGAGTATGCAAAGAAAAGAGTGACATGGCCAAAGAGAGGGCCTAGGAAAATGATTCTTTGCTGCTTCATCCTGAATCAATATGAGTGGGAAATTATTGCATTTGTCAGAACCAGAGAGAAGACTGTCTTTCTCTCACTGGATAGACAAGGAGGGTGAGGTAATATCTTTTATTGGACCAACTTCTGTTGGTGAGAGAGACAAGTTTTGGAGCTATACAGAGCTCTTCCTCAGGTCTGGGAAAGCTAAATACAAGATCAGAGTCCCACAGCTAAATACAAGATCAAACAGATAGATTAGCATAAGTAGTTAGCACATATTCTAAGGGACCATTCAATGTGAAGTGGCCTGTTAACACCCTGTCCCCACAGGACTAAAAGAGAGATTAGTGGGTTACAAATTGTTGTAATAAACTATAATCCTGTGTCTATATTAAAACCATGATTTTTAGTGTCAAGCAAAGTCATGAATTTAAGCTCCCAGGCTCATCTTCTGAAAGTATTGTGTAGGTTTCATTTGAGGATGAGGATTTATAGGTCAGATATAGAGTAATCACTTTGAGAAAAGTAGTCACCCATAGGTGATGTGCTGTTTTTGTCTTTTATCATTTTCCTGTGTGAGCTCATTTGAGATCATGGTGATTGTCTGGTTTCATGCTGTTTTGGGGGCATTTAGTGCACTGGATGAGGTGCACCACATGTTGTGATAGGCATGAGTAGGATCCATGGATCTCAGAAGGTGTCTTGATGGGAATGTTGATTATTGAAGCAAGGAGATATGTCTGCAGGTTTTTCATCAGTTGCTCTGGTAGGGCAGGGTTTCTCAAATGAGTCGACACTTGTGTAGGGAAAACTTCTGGCAGGCCGGGCCAGTCTGTTTACCTGCCCCATCTGCAAGTCTGGCCAATTGTGGCTCACACTGGCTGCAGTTTGCCATCCCAGGCCAATGGGGGCTGTGGGAAGTGGAGGCTCCCCTTCCAGCAGCCCCCATTGGCCCAGAGCAGCGATCCGCGGCTAGTGGGAGCCACAATTGGCCGGATCTGTGGACAGGGCAGGAAAACACACCAGCCCAGCCCACCAGGGGCTTTCCCTACACAAGCAGCGACCCCTGTTTGAGAAACCCTGTGGTAGGGTCTAGTGCCACTTTGAGTTATTGTGTCTTGGCCTGTGGGACTGGTTGGGAGATTGTTTGAAGGCGAGAAAAGAAGGTGAAAGAAAAAATTCTTTGAGCATGGGTTCCCCATCAAGTATGGGTTGTAGTTGTTTGATGATACACCATCTTTTCATTGTCATTTGTCTGTTATGTCTTTGATTAGAGGTTTCATAAATTTCCTTTGCAATTGATTAATTTTTTACTTCTATCCATTTTTATTATTTATATGGATCTTTCAAAAAATATAAATACCTATCCTTGGATCATTTATATTGGCCTTGGTCTCTACATTAAGGGCTTAAACGTAGTAAAAAAATCCAGTGGTAGGGAACAATGTGGAAGCACATCATCGGCACTAGAATGTCTTGAGCCATTGTACCCCATTGAAGCAGTGCCTCAAACTGTGCAGTGTACAAGTAGTTGATACACCATTCTTCACAGGGCGCAGTATACATTCCCAGTATGTAAATCCAGTTCCAATATTCTCCATCCCATCTATCTCCAAGACTAGCCTGGAACAGTCTCTGCCATCAGGGGAATACAACATGTCTTTGTATTCATCCTCTGTGTTGTTGCTCAAGCAAGTGAAGTCTCCTTGAACCCTTTACCCACTCACAAATCTGTGCAGAGCTGAGCACAGCTGAGACCCAAGTAGTCTGACGACTCTGCCTTTGGATGTTTATGACCCCACATACCACAAAAGGTTTTCAAAGAGTGGGAAAAATTGTAACACTTTACCTTGGTACCTCCATTGTTTCTCAAAATGCGAGTGCCTGCCTCAAAATTTGGCCTTGAAAAGCAAATACAATCTGAGTCAACCAAGTATATCCTTAGAATTGGAACATGTCAGAAGTAAAATATGAATTGATGTTGTTGCAGTCTATAGTTTTCATCATTTTTTCCTGAAAAGAAAATACACATTATGGTGTTCCTTCCCTTGCAGAAAGGTTATCCCATAGATTTATGAAGCAACACTGCCAAGTTAAAAAAGAGAAGGTCATCATATTTGACTGATGTGAATAAGTGACAAAATATTTGATCATAAGTCTATGAGTACCTTCGGCAACTTTATAATCTAATACCTCTTCAGTGGTCAACAATATCCAAAGCCCCAGGTATTCAACAACAATACAGATTTTAGTATACAAGTCTTTAGAAACATGGCTATGTTTAAATTCAGTTAGTACATTCTAGAAAATAAAGTAAAGAGTTCTTTGTAGCAATTACCAAGTCACTTACGAAAATAAAAGTATTTTCTTACACAATGACACTGATATAATATGGTACAAAAACCATAAAGGCTTTTAGGGCCAGATGTTCAGCTAGCATAAATCACAATAACTTCATCTACTTGAATGGAGTTATGTTGATTTACACCTGATGAGAATCTGGTCCTAAGAATTCTGAGGTTACAAAATAAACCCCTATCCCTTCTAACAAAACAGGATAAACTGGCAATTTTTTATAATTAAATGTTAATCAATGACTTGATAAAATAAAAAGAGAAAGACACAGATTTTCCAAAGCATGTGTAATATGGCCAAAAGCGACAAAGAGTCCTGTGGAACCTTATAGACTAACAGATGTATTGGAGCATAAGCTTTTGTGGGTGAATACCCACTTCGTCAGACAAATATGGCCAGGTGATTTCCAACTTGTGATTTTTACACATGGATTTGGATGTGTGCAGATTCTAATTTGTGCCTATAAATCAGGTGTTTCATGTCTGCACTGGGTTCTATTATATTATCAATTTTAAAATACTTACATTATTGTAATATGAACTCAATGTTAATGTTGTTTAAGAGCTGTGTGTTCATGCTAAACATAGTAGAAGTTCAGCATAACATTTCCTGATTAATTGATATGACAATTTTCCTATATAACATGAATATTATTTTAAATTAAGATGTTATGCAGATTTGGGACATGCTGTTCAACATGCTTACCTTGCTAGTCATTGTGTGGCTTTGATGCAGCTTGAAGCAGTGGAGATGTCATTAGAGGCACAGAACAGAAATCTCAACTAGGAGCAGTTGAGACAAGGGTTTATGTGCTCCCACATCTCTTCTTTCTCTCCACACCCTCGCTTTCACAATATAGGAGATTCTGCTTCTTTTTTCTCCATTTCTTTCTGCTGCTGGCAGTATAGATATGGGAGAGTTAATCAGAAACTGCATCAGGGGCCAAAACTCCAACATCTGTCCAACCCACAGCTGCTATTGAGAAGTGGGGATTGTATTGGTGTCAGGCGATTGGCTTTTATTTGGTAGTAATGGAGTCTGAAGTTAATTTTTACGGATTGCCTATGTGGGTACACATTGTGGGCTCTCTGCTTCAGCCCCATGTGTCTGGTGATGCCAGGGGTTTGAATCATTGCCAGTTTGGGGATTTTTTTGGCAGGGATTTTTCCTATATGGCAAAGAGAGCACACTGCTGTGTGGGTTTTTTCACCTTCATCCAGCATCCAAGAAGTATGCTTTGGTGGACTAAATTACAATTGTCAGAATTTTGGCAGGTTCTGTTGTGGTTTGGAGAATTGTAAAGCAACTGATTGAAATCCTCATAACTGGTGAGCTGCCTGGGCATTGGTCCTAACATGGCTATTCATGGTTCACTTTGCATTTCACACAGCTTGACAATCCCTTCATCTTAACTCTCTGATGTGAAGGTTTGGAGTCGTTTGGGACACTGACCTGAAAAGGACTGAGGGTAAGAAAGTTCATGGCCATCACACCCACCCTCAGAGTATAGTTCATCAGGACTACTTGTGCCAGTTGAGATCCATCTGGAACAACACTGTGGATAGTAATCAAGGTAGGTAACATTTTAAATAAAGTTGCAGCCTCTGCATGTAACTATATTATTATGTCTGTGTGACATTGTGTATGTGTCCATGCATTGTTAGGTGCTTACAAATGCCAGAAAGAACAAGAAGGAAAGTATTCATGGGGGGAGGGATAGCTCAGCGGTTTGAGCATTGGCCTACTAAACCTAGGATTATGAGCTCAATCCTTGAGGGGGCCATTTAGGGGTCTGGGGCAAAAATATGCCTGGGGACTGGTCTTGTTCTGAGAAGGGGGTTGGACTACATGACCTCCTGAGGTCCCTTCCATCCGTGATATTCTATGATTTCAGGAAGTAATTAACTTGTCCCATAGTGTTACCACTGTTGCATGTTTCCCTATGTTACTGCTACCCTGCAATGTCAGAAGTAGATAAAGTTATTCTTGTATTTTCCCATATAACACATTTTCCTCCCTCCTTCTATCCCATTCACCCAGTGGATACAGAAAGGAGAGCACGATTATGCACCATCATTTGGTAATCTCTATGTCATTTGGGGTTCCCTGCATGGGGAAGTAATAGGTCTGAGGAGCTGGGTGCTCTCCAAGCACCATTCTATGATCAACCTCACAGGGGTTCTGCATTAAATTTAATACTGAGAGTGTTGGTATTAACTTTGGTGGACAACCCTGCTGGGAAGTCTAGTAGATGTAATTTACATGGACTTCAGTGAAGCATTTGATATGGTATTACATGAGAAATTATTAGTTAAATTAGGGAAGATAGGCACTGGTTCAAGAATTGTAAAGTGGAAAGAAACTAGCTGAAGGGGAGAATGCAACTGGTTATGCTGAAAGGTAAATTATCAGACTGAAGTAAGGTTACTAGTGGAGTTCCTCAAGAAATAGTTTTGGGTTTGATCTTATCTAATATTTTTATTAATGATGTTGGCCCAAAAAGTAGAAGTGTGAGAATGAAATTTGCTGATGGCACAAAGTTGACAGCTGTTGTCATTTAGAGAAGGATTGGAATGTTACACAGGAAGATCTGGATGACCTTGAAGACTGGAGTGACAGAAATGGGATGAAATTCAGTAGTACAAAGTGCAAGGTCATGCACTTAGGCTCTAGTAATAAGAATTTTAGGTACAAGCTGGGGGTTCATCAACTGAAACATTAGAGGGGTAAAAAGACCTGAGTGTGCTGATCAATCAGAGAATGTCTATGAGCGACCAATGTGAAGTGACTGTGAAAAAAAGGTAAACACTATCCTAGGTGGGGCATTTCCAATAGAAATAGAGAAGTTGTACAAGAAACTGGTAAGATCTCATGTGGAATACTGTGTACAATTCCCTAGCAAATATCATATTCAAGAAAGATTAATTCAAATGGAAACAGGTACAGAGAAAGGCTACTACAATGATCAGCCTATGGAGAGACTATCTTATGAAAGAAGACTAAAAGATCTTGGTTTGGTTAGCCTAGCAAAATCAAGGCTGAAAGGGAAGAGGTTTATAAATACATCAGGAGGGTAAACCCCAGGGAGGATGTAGAACTATTTAATGTAAAGAACAATGTTGTCACAAGAACAAATGCTTATAAACTGGCCATGAATAATTATTGAGTGGACATTAGAAGGTTTCTGATCATCACAGGAATGAAGTTCTGGAACAGCCTTCCAATACTAGCGGTAGGGGCAATTAACCTAATTAGTTTTAAGACAAAGCTTGACAAATTTATAAGTGGCACTGTATGATGAGTTGCTTGTGGTGGTTGTGGAGGCAGGGCTTAGCAGCGCTTGGAGTCCCTTCTGATTAATTTCTTATGTTCCTAAAATCTCATGAATCAGGACTTCTGCTTGTCACCTATAGGAGTCAGCAAGTAATTGGCCCCTTCCTCTCCCTCTCTGATGTTTATTTGTCTCCTTTCTCTGAAACATCAGAAATGTCTACAGATGGAGAAGGGACACTGGAAAAGGTGGGCCAGTACTCTGAGGTACTGAGAATGCTCTCTCATAAATGCTTGGTTGTCTGGTTCCTGCTCACATAATTGATAACCATGCGTGCAGTCAGGAAGGAATTTTCCCAGAGGACAGATTGTCAGAGACCTTGAAGTACTTGCTGGGATCTTCTGAGTTTATCTCATTTAATCAATTCCCTGCCATTTCAGGAGCTTCAAGCATTAGTGCCCCTTAGTCCCTTCTGTTCTCTGTTTGGGGCTTCCAATAATTTAGTCTTCTGAAGGGCACAATACTTTGCAATACTAATTCCAGTTGTTGGTCTTAGTGTGTGGCTGGATGGGTGGTGTTGGTGAGTTATGATGCACAGGAAGTCAGACTAGATTATCTATTTGTCCCTTCTAGTCTTAAATTCTGACTCTGTGGAGGGATTTTTGAGGCAAAGCACCAGAAGGAGATTCCACTGTAGCAGGGTTTCATTGGTGTCATGTCATAAGGTGCACCAATGCTTGAGGCTTCTGCAATGGCAGGGAATTGATTAAATGAGCCAAGAAGAAGTAATGAGGCTCCATATACAATTAAGAATCACAAGGCCACCACATAGAAGTCCCTGACTGCAGGAAGATCCCTTGAGAACTTCATGGATCTTAGCCATTCTAAATTAACCCCCAAACCAATTCCAGAACAAAACCCTCTTTTCCAACTGAATAATTCCAACAAAGCTCTGTGACATTTCCTGTAGGATGACTGCCAGGTGGTAGTTGAAATGAGACTTAAGAAGAGCAAGAGTTAAAGAAAAAGGAAAGGAAATATACAGATGAGGTGATCTCAGAAAGAGCAAGAGAATTGCATTTGTGATAGAGAATGGTCCCTATGGAAACAGGAAGAGTCAAAATAGTGGACACTCGTGTAGGACAAATAGGCCTACGATAATGTAAACCAGGGGTTGGCAACCTGAGGCATGCCAGTTTGTTTACCTGCTTCATTGGCAGGTTCAGCAGATCGCGTCTCCCACTGGCGAGTTGTGTGCCAGAGGTTGCCGACTCTTGATGTAGACATTAAGTATAAACTTTAGTTTGTTATAATTTAATAAGTTCATGTTAATTAATTTAACAAGCAGCTTTGAAGCAGCCTGTGCTTGAGCTTTGCCAGAAAAAAACAACAACCTTTCACCCAGTTTCCCAATGTGTCCAAGAAAGACAGGATGACAGTTCTCTAAGTTCTTAGATTGGTCATATAAGCAATATACAGGGCCCTATCAGCTTTGAGAAAATGTAAGCATGAGACATATGAATACAAAGAGAACAACATTTCTATGCCAAAGGACAATGGGTCATAAGTTAGGCCCTGGTATTTTTCTTGTTATAATAGTCAAGAGGCCATTCAGGAGTCTCCATTATTTATCCAAAAAAGGAGGGTTGAGATTATTTTTTTGGTGTCATTGTCTTCTTTTATTGCCCCATAATTACTTGTGAAAAAACACAGACTCATGGATATGACTAAGAAACAATATCTTAAGAAGGAGGGTCCCAAAAGTGGACCAAAAGTCAGACTCATATCCGTCAACTAGCACTGGACAATGCAGTTGGAGTACAAAACCTGCGATTTGCTGACTCAGTTAGAAGTTCACTGGGCAGGTCCCATGGGATGAGATCAGCCTGGATTTCATTTTTAAAAGGCCTGGTAAACAAGGAAGAAATTGTTTTCCCAATGTGGTCACCATGATGACAGTCAGACAGCTGATAGTCCTACTTTCCCTCCCAAGGAAAGCAGAGACAATGACATTGCAAACCAGTCAGATGACAGGAGGGTGTTACGTTCTAGTGTTACAGCACGTGAGTCACAAGACATCACCTGGTTCCCAAAACTGCAACTCCTGATTGATTCTAAGCCTCCACAGACCAAGTAACTGCCCATGAAATTCCTTTTTCTTTTTCTAAGTAACTTCCTTCTTTCTATCTACTTAACAGAACATCCAAATACCTGCAGGGAAACCTGACAGGAAAGACTTGTCCTAGACATTTTTAGAGGAGGAGTATATGACCAGTCACAGCATGGGTGCATAAGCCCATAGTATAGGTTACCATTAGGCATTAATTAATCTAGTTGTAAAGCAAACCTTACCATAGATCACTAAAGGTTATCTGGGGTAAATAAAAATTCAGATCTCAACCCATTGTTTCCACAAAGGAAAGTATTTACTGGGAGGTAAACCACACTGAGGTAGAAAGACTATGTAAGCCATTCAGTCATTGCTGTTATGTTAACTCTGTGACATGATTATGGTTTCTGCTCGTGCAATGATGTGACCAATTGTTGGTCTTAAATTCTTTTCTTATTAGTTAGCCAATTCTAATTTGTACTATTAACTCATTGATTTGACTAACTTGTAATTTTGATAGAATTTTCGTATTGTTTAGTAGTTTAGGGAAGTATAAGAAATTAGTTATCCTTATTTTTTTATGCTCTAAAATAAAAGCTATAAAAATACATCAAATTGATTTTGTCTGATCAAATCGAGACAAGGTAAAAACAATCTTAATTAAAGCAACTTTAAATATTAATAGTGCTTTTGTATCAAATCATGAAAATGCTATTAATTCATATTACTAATTATTATTATTGTTATTGTTATTATCACCAATTGAAATAGTTTCCCAGACGAAGGATAAAGGGACCCTAAAACAAGTGACTCATGTCCCAAGAGTGTCACTTAAGGGCAAATCAGGAAGAAGAATCATCTCAGTTAAAATGTCCCTCTCAGGGGTTTTTTTTGCTATTTTTATGTACCACTGTAATTTTATTTTATCTGTATTCTGAGTGACATTTGGAAACACACACATTTCATTTTAGCATGTTTTCCCTAGTTAATAAAACATTAAACAGTTTTCCACATTTTGACTATACTTACAAATGTATAAACATTTTGATTCTTCCATCAATCAGCCTTTGTTTTTTAAGCAAAATGCCTACCTGAAAGATGATCCTGCCCTCTAAGATCCTTTGAGAGATGACACTTACAAACTATTACTGTGTTCAGTTTGTAAGCAGTTGAAAATACTAATAAAATATAGTTCAACTGCCATGGTGGATTTTGAATTATTAACTTTCATTAAACATGCAGACATGCAAGGTGAGGAATGAATATTTAAACCTCTGTTGGATATGTTTTATGTGGAGCACAATACATTACAAAAAATAAAAGTTATTGTGACCATTGCTACTGTATAGTGGTACAGTAACCGGTTGTTCAGAAGTTATCTGTACAATTTGCTGGATGATATTAAAATATTTGTGTATATATATTACATAATCTATTGACTGTCCAGGTCCTCTTCTGTTTCATACAAAGACCCAACTATGAACCTTACAAGACTCATAGCTTCATAGATTCCAAGGCCAGAAGGGATCATTGTGATCATCTAGTCTGACCTCCCGTATAACAAAGGCCATAAAAGGTCCCCAAAAGAATTTCTAAAGCATATCGCTTAGAAAAACATCCAATTTTGATTTAAATTATGTTAGTAATGAAGAATTCACCATGTTGTTCCAAAAATTAATTACTCTCTCTGTTAAAAATGTACACCTTATTTTGAGCCTGAATTTGTCTAGCTTCAAATTCCAGCTATTGGATGTTGTTATACCTTGCCAGAGGTGGCTCCAGGCCCCAGAATGCCAAGCGCATGCTTGGGGCAGCAAGCCACGGGGGGCACTCTGCCGGTCGCCGGGAGGGCAGCAGGCAGGCAACCTTCGTCAGCATGCCTGTGGAGGGTCCTCTGGTCCAGCAGCTCCAGTGGACCTTCCCCCAGGCATGCCTGCAGAGGGTCCTCTGGTCCTGTGGCTCCAGTGGACCTCCCACAGGCCTGTGGGAGGTCCACTGGAGCCATGGGACCGGTGACCGGCAGAGTGCCCCCCGCAGCATGCTGCTATGTTTGGGGCGGCGAAATGTCTAGAGCCGTCCCTGTACCTTGCTCTGCTAAATTGAAGAGTCTATTATTAAATATTTGTTCTGCTTGTAGGTACATGTAAATTGTACTCAAGTCACCCCTCTACCTTCTCTTTGGTGAACTAAGTAGATTGAGCTCCTTTTGTCTTTCACTAAATAGCAAGTTTTCTAATCCTTTAATCATTCTCTTAGCTCCTCTCTGAAACCTGTCCAATTTATGAACATCCTTCTTGAATTTTGGACACCAGAACTGGACACAGTATTCCAGCAGTGGTTGCTCGAATGCCAAATACAAAGGCAAAATAGCCTCTCTCCACCCACTCAAGATTTCCCTGTTTCTGCAATCAAAGTTTGCATTAAGTCATTTGGGCACAGAGGTGCACTGCATAATGATGTTCAGCTGATTATCCATCACTTCTTCAAATCTTTTTCAGGGTTGCTGTTTCCCAGGATAAAATCCCCGACCTGTAAGTATGGCCTACATTCTTTATTCCTAGATGTATACATTGTCATTTAGTCATGTTAAAACCCATATTTTCAGATTCTCCCAGAATACCAAACAATCTAGATCACTCTGTAGTAGTGACCTGTCCTTTTCCTTATTTACCATGGCCCAATTTTTGAGTTATCTTCAAATTTTATCAGTGATATTTTCTTCAGATCAGTAATAAAAATGTTAAAGAGCATAGGGCCAATGACTAGTCCCTATGGGGCTAGATGCACTCCCGCTCAATGGTGATTCCTCATTTACAGCTTTTAATCCATTTAATGTGTGCCATCTTAATTTTATATTGCTTTTTTTTTAATCAAAATGTCATGCTGTGCTAGATTGAATGCCTCACAGAAGTCTTATGTGCAATACATCAACAATGCTATTACCTTTATCCACCAACTATATAACCACTTCAGGATATCAGATTAGTCTGACGGAATCTATTTTCTATTAACTCATGTTAATTTTCTTTAATTATATACCCTCCTTTAATTCTTTATTAATTGAATCCCATATCAGTGTCTCCATGATCTTAGCACAGGATTGATGTCAGGCTGACTGGCCTGTGGTTACCTAGCTCATCCCATTTACCCTATTTAAATATTGGAACAACATTAGCTTTTTTCCAAACTTCTGGAACTTACCCGGTGTTCGAAGACTTATTGAAAAATCAATATTGAGAGTACAATTAGCTCCTCAGACAGTTCTTTTAAAACACTTGGATGCAAGTTATCTGGACCTGCTGATTTAAAAATATCTAACATTAGTAGCTCCTCTTTAGCATCTTCCTGAGATACTAGTGGAATGGAAAGAATGTTATTATATGACATGACTACATCATATGTTTATCCTCAACTACAGAACAAATATTTATTAAAAACGTGTATCTTTTCTGCATTATTATTGATAATGCTTCTATCATTTCCATTACTAGAATGGACCAATACCATTGTTAGGATTCTTTTTGTTTCTAATATGCTTTAAACAATCCCCTTCTTATTATTGTCCTTAATTCTGGTGGCCATGGATTTCCTTGTACCCCTGTGCTTCTCTTTGTAATTTTCTGCAATTCATAGTTTCTGCTTTATATTCATTACTATCAACTTCCTTTTTTTCCATTTGTTATATTATATATATATATATATTATATATTATATCTGGCTTCACTTGTCCTCTAGACTAGGTCAATTTTTTAACCAATATATTTCTAATTTTTTTGTGGGATTGCAGCCTTTTTGGCATCTAGTGACATGCTTATAACAATTAGCAACTATCATTCAAATTTTTTCTGATTAAATTCTTCCTCACAAATGATCTGGCTCATAATTGTTTTCAACTTTGTGAAATTAGCCCTTTTAAAACCCTTTTTATTAGCCCTTTATGTAACATTCATCTGAACTGTATTCTGTTTGTACATTCTAAATGTGATCACGTCCTGATCACTTGTACCTAAGTTACCAGTCATTTTTGTTCTCTGTTCAATTCCTCTTCATCTGAGAAAACAAGGTCTGATACAGAGTTCCTCTGTAGTGTATGCAACAATGTTTTATTTAGGAAATTATCTTCTATAATATATATAATTTCCAAGTATATTTTAGTACCGACAGCATAAAATCTCCAGTATATGTCCCCAATGATCACACTTTTTTTCCCCTACATATTTTATTAGGTGCATAAGCAGCCTGTCATCCTGTTTCCTAGTGTGAGTTAGTGGTCCACAGATACCAACTAATACCTAATCTTGTGCTTTATCTTTTAAGACATTGATCCATAAGCATTAAAGATCATTTTCTTCTGAGTTATCAGTCATTTGGCAACAGGTAATCGCATTTTTGACAAAGTGCCACTCCCTCTCCCATTTTGCCTACTTGATCATTACTAACTAGGTTATAACCATTTATTTTGATATTACAACCATGGGAATCATTCCACCAGGTTTCAGTAATACCAACAAGCTCAAATTTATGCCCATGAATAAGCAATTTCAATCCCTCTTGTTTGTTACCCAGGCTCCTGGTATTAGAGTATAGGCAATTCAAGAATTTCTTCTCTTCATGTCTTTCAGTTCCTTGATGAATTTTATTGTCAACATCTCAGTTTTGTTCTGACTGCTAATTTCTTACCTCTTTTTACCATCCCCCTTTGTTATTAGTTTATACCCTCCTGATTACTCTAGCCAGCCTGTCCCCAAGATGATTGATCCCCTTCTACTGATGTGGAGGCCATGCAAACTATACAGCAGACTCTCCTAATAGAAGCTGGACCAATGTTCCACAAATCAAAACCCTCCACCCTACTCCACTTACCTAGCCAGTGGTTCACTTCCAGAATCTTCTGCCTCTTGTCTTTCTTTGTTAGTGGGACAGAAATGATCTCAGAGAAGATCCTTTGGACATTCTTCTTCTTCAATATACTTCTAAGTTCCCTGACGTCATCTATTATATGTGTGATGTCCTATGACACAATGTCATTAATAGTGACTTGAACAATCACCAATGGATCCTTTCCTGTTGACTTCAAGAGCATCTCCTATCTTAGAGTGACATCTTATATCTTGGCTCTGGAAAGGTAGCATGCTCTTTTGTTGGTCTTTTCTTTCTACTGACAGTAAAGAGAATGTTTCAGTTAGATCATGTTATAGAGACTGTTTTTTTTGGAGTAAGAGTTCTTGTGTTCTGTTCCTCTATCAGATTTACATGTTGGTATCTGGTAATTGTTCTGTCTATATAGTTAACTCATATTTATTAGATATTGTGACATATGAGATGTGTCATATGTCGAGTAAAAATTTTGTTTTCTTTTTTTGGTTGCAAATTGCTTGTGGATGTAATATTCTTTGCATGTATTTCTAATTTTAGTTTGCCAATTCGTTCAGTGCCAAATTCTTCCATTCTTGCTCATACTGAATAGTGCCTTCCTCCATGTTAATATAAATCGGACTATTTCTAGAGTAAGATACTACTCAAAATAATAACAGATCCAGAATTTTTCAGATTTTCAAATTGTGAATTGCATATATGCCAGTGAAACAGACAATTTTCACTGGGAATTATCTTCTAGTACAAAGTTGACATGAATTACATATACAGTCTAAGATCATTTTACAAATTTTTAAATTTTTCAACAAGGACAAGTGCAAAGTCCTGCATTTAGGACAGAAGAATCCCATGCACTGCTACAGGGTAGGGACTGACTGAATAAGCAGCAGTTCTTCAGAAAAAGACCTAGAATGAGAAGCTGGATATGAGTCAACAGTGTGTTCTTGTTGCCAAGAAAGCTAACGGCATATTGGGCTGAATTAGTAGGAGCATTGCCAGCAGATCAAGGGAAATAATTATTCTGCTCTATTTGGCACTGGTGAGGCCACATCTGGAGTATTGCATCCAGTTTTGGGCCCCCTTCTACAGAAAGGATGTGGACAAATTGGAGATAGTCCAGCAGAGTGCAAAGGAAATGATTAGATGGCTCGGGCATATGACTTATGAGAAGAAGCTGAGGGAACTGGGCTTATTTAGTCTACAGAAGAGAAGAATGAGGTTGTTTTCAAATCTGAATAATTATTTTTTGGGGGGGGCAGGGAATCTCCAACTATTTGCTTTGTTCCTGAGAATGTATCCCTGCACTTATTGGTGTATCATGCAGGGATCACTTCCTAAGAGTGTAGACCTGAGGTCTTCATTCAATGTGTTGTCAAGGTTCCTTCCCCACTCTGAACTTTAGGGTACAGATGTGGGGGACCTGCATGAGAAGCTCTAAGCTCAATTACTAGCTTAGATCTGGTCTAGCTGCCACCACTCCCGAGCACTACTTTCCTTCCCTGGGTAGCCTTGAGAGACTTCACCAATTTCCTGGTGAACACAGATCCAAACCCCTTGGATCTTAAAACAAGGAGAAATTAACCATCCCCCCTCCTTTCTCCCACCAACTCCTGGTGGATCCAGATCCAACCCCCTTGGATCTAAAAACAAGGAAAAATCAATCAAATATTAAGGAAAAGTCTTTTAATTGAAGAAAAGAAAGGTAAAAGAAAACCCTCTGGGAGAGATTAGCATATCAGCTACTCTCTCAGACAACAGATTCAAACACAGAGGATGTTCCCCTGGGCAAAAACTTAGTTACACAAAAAAATTCCCAAATACCCAGTTTGACTATTCCTCTCATTGCACAAGACAAGTTACAAAGAAATAAACATAAACCTATTTATTTCCTTCACTAATACTCACTACTTAATAAGAGGCTGAATTCTGGAGCTTTTCCACTCTGGTCAAAGTGAAACAGACCCAGACAAAGGAAATTTCCCTCCTTCCTTTTGAAACATCTTGTTCGCCCATTGGTTCCTCTGGTCAGGTGTCAGTTAGGCTAAGTGAACTTTTTAACCCTTTACAGGTAAAAGAGGTATTAACCCTTAACTATCTTTTATGACAGTGTTGTCATCAAAAAAGCTGTGTCACCAGTTTATAGGGCTAAATGACCTACTGAGTCACTCGGGGGTTCTTTTTGTGAAGCAATATTTGTTGGGTTTCTCCCCATTAGAAAGCATTGATGGGGAATCCATATCTCTTAGGATGATGCAGAATATGGGAAGGACCAGAGGGATCTGTCAAGTAGTATACTGTTAGTGTAAGGCCAACAGACCCCAGTCATCAGGATCAAACCTGAGACCTCTGGAGCTTAGTACATGAGCCTCTACCTCATGAACTAAAAGCTAACTGGCTGTTAGCTAAGGCTGTAGAGGAGACTTATTTAACTCCCGCTCTAAGTGGCCTAGGTGCCACTAGATGGGAAGGTGTGTGGGTTAAATTAGGAAGTTAACAGGTAAGGAAAATATTGAGATTAGATATGGTATATCATAGAAAAGATACATTCATAACAATCTGAAGAGGATTTACATTTGTTTTCATAACATCATAAAACACTGCTTTCATAAATATTGGTTAAATGGCAATGATTAGTGACTGTGTGTGTTTATTATATTCTTCAATGCAAATCCCCCAAATTTGTGAGATTTTCACAGTATTCTCCTCTGACTGAACATGAATAGCTTCAATGAGCACTAATGAGAGTTTTGTTATGTGTGTGCACTGAGAATAGAATAATTAACCCTTCTTGGAATTTAGACTATAGGACCGAAAACAATTTTCATATTGCTGCTTCTTAATGATAATATGAAACTCTGAATAAGTCATCTGTTCTTAAAAGTACACCATGGAAGCATCAACAGCAACCAAGATACATATCCATTGGGGAGAATGGTTCATTTTCACCTTTACCCTTTTTGTGGATGTTATACTGTTAAATGACTCATTTGCAAAGCCTATTTGAAATGTGTTCCTCTCTAACTTCTTACTCCTTGTTGAAATCAATTGCACAATTCCCACTAATATTTATGGGATGGGATTGCTCCATTAGTGGCTGAAATCAGAAATCAATTCAAAGTCTGGAATGGAGAAATGAAGTCCAAAGGCAGAATTTGAGCTGCATTGGTTAATTTTCTTCGGACACATAGGTCCTGGGGCATGGTTCTGTTTTGTGTTTGGATGAATGTAAGTCTTACAATCAGATTCAAAGCAAATATTTGTGATTTACTAATTCAAAACTATATTCTGTGAATATTCTCAAGATTGTGCTCAAAATTCATTTGTTAAAATATCCATGAAAAGTTAACATGCAATTGGTGCAATCACAATGGAAGCAAACAATTGCAAAAAACTTGAATGAATTGTTGCAGAAAATGTTTTGCAATAATTGCTTAGCATTAACAACAACAAAAAAACAGTGTAGTTTGCCTTCCATCTGAGGATCCACAACCATATTACAAAACTGGGCTCCTGATGCTCCAGCTACACATGAGCAGCTGTAAGCATGTAAGTAACCCCATTGTAATTTAATAAGCCAGCTCATGTGACTTAAGACAGTCAAGTACAGAAGTGTTTGAAATATTAAGGCCTTAGGTAAGTATTCTTTTACAAATGGGGAAAGTTTGGCTTAGCGAGATTAAGGTCTAAGTACAGGAAGTCTTTAGGGATATGCCTAACCTTAAATACATAAGTAAGCTCATTGACTTTCATGGCACTATTCATGTTCTTAAATTAGGTGAGTGGTTACATACCTTGCTGAATCAGAATCTGAATATCTCACTGAAGTCACTCAACAAGTCAGTCTCAGCGTTGGAAGTAGTGCCCAGCTCTGAAACCTATTCCCCTATTCTATCCAGCAGTCCAACCTGTCACCCAGCATAAAACTTGGATTAAAATCCTACATTCCTGGAACCCACTCTTTAATGGATTGTATGTTAAAAAATATATGATTAAGGAGGGAAAATATGATTCCCAGTGGGGAGTATGGACATCTGTTTTCTGTGTTTTCTACCTGTATCTCCAGCTTGTTGAAGTCCTGCAGGCTGCAGTCCCTCAATGTGGGGGATTGACTTTTCTCACTATTGTTTTAGCATTCACGTCATAGAATTAATGAAGCACAGGCAGGAAAACATTTTTGATTTAAAGTATCTTGCACCATGTTAATAAGTTTAATGGATAGATCTGACCTTTAAATTATAATACAATCCAAATGAATCAGCAGAATAATAGGTCATCTAGCAAACATGAGCTCTACCTACAGTATATAAAGAATAAACAGCTAACAAACACTCATCTGATCATTGGTAAAATACTCCATGCTGCACAAATAAAACATTTGTTTTTCCTATTAATATGTCAAGCTTTATTAGTTTGAAGAGGTCACCAGCAAGAACTCCACACCTATGGATGTCAATTTATTGTGGTATAAAGGTAAACAAGGAAATGTAACCAATATATTTTGACATACATTTATAGGGTCTTGAGTGTTCATATATTCAGGGAGCATTGGTGATTGAATGCAGTTAACTGTTCTGATCCCTTTTGGAAGCTGATACTTATGCAAAACACACTGGTGACATGGTCACTTCATGATATAGTGGAATCTGGGTTGTGGGCTTTGGAGAGCACAAAGTCCACCCAAAGGTAGAGGGGGAAATCAAAGTGGTATATTTTCTGTGCACGATAATAGAGATAGAGCCAAGACAGTGGAACATTCTGTTTTTTTTCCATCCTCCTCCTATACTGGCCTCTCTCATCAAGCACAGCTGAAGGTATAATTTTCTAAGTTCCTATACATACTCACGCTATAGCATCCCCTATGTTCCAGAACCAGCTATCATAGTATCAAGAGTCAGCAGAGCTGGCTGCAGATGGAGGCAGTCAACATATCCACTAGGGAGCCTCTGCCAGCAGGACTGCTATACAAGCATTACTCTGGCTGATGGAGGCCCTGGGATAAATCAGTGATGCAGCTTCTTCTGCCCTCCCTTCTGGAGTGGGTTGAATCCCTTCTGGATGCAACTGCTCTAACTGTTTCAGGATTGCATCCCATGTACCAACAGGAGTGGATCAGGCCCTGGGTTTATTGGATCAAGAGTTATCAAACAAATGAAAAGCATTTGCTATCTCTCTTGCCCCCTTTTCTTGTCTTGTATCAGTGTCTATACTAGACTTGCCTTCCAATTAGTCTGCTTGGTGCCAGACCGTCTTGTATCTCTGTGATCTTGTACAGGACCTTGGTTTTGTCTCCCCTCAGAGTAATTCTCACCACTGAGAGTTGCCAATATTACCTTCAAAGATACTGTCTGTAATAAAAATACATGTAAAAGGGTGTGAAAACTGCTTTTAGTGATCATTTGTGCATAGCATTATGAGGGTGCGCTAGGGGATGGATAGGAGACCCTTCCCCAAGTACTCATCTGCACAAGTCAGTCACAGTGTGGACAGAAAACTTATAGCCGCAGGAGAGAAGGGCTGTGGCCCTATCCCCTCCACTCCACTTCTGTAAATATCTGAGGGCTTGTCTACATTGTCAATTAACAGCATTGTAACTTGCTGTGCTTAGGGATGAAAAAACACTCTCTCCGAGCGCTGTGCCTCGACCACACAAGACATGTTTAGCGTTGCCAGTGTGAACTAGCCCTGAGTGTCTGTCTGCTGTGACGATTTTTTTGAACAGTACTTGATTGGTGCTTGTTATGGGGACTGTTTGACGGCTCTCACTGGCCGCAGTTTGCCTCTGCAGGCCAATGAGAGCTGCTGCAAGTGGTGGCCAGTAAGTCCCTTGGCCCGCGCTGCTTCCAGCAGCTCCCATTGGTCTGGAGCAGTGAACCATGGCCAGTGAGAGCAGTGATTGGCCAGACCTGCCAATGGAGCAGGTAAATAAACTGGCCTGGGCCACCAGGGGCTTTTCCTAAGCAATCCATGACCCCAGTTTGAGAAACACTGCTGTATATGTTTGTTTGAAAAGTGTGAATGGGAGTGCTTTGTTCCTGATGGTCTTTGAGTGGTTGATTGGAGTGTGAATCAAGTGAGGGGCAACTGCTTTGAGTCAGCAGCCTCATAAAAAGGAAGCCAGTTGCAAAGCCTGCGAGCTGCAAAAGGAGGAGAAGCACACAGAGGGAGTTTGCTGGGAGACCTCACACAGGTATTTGTCTTTCAGGCAGGGGCGGCTCTAGCTTTTTTGCTACCCCCAGCATGGCAGTCAGGCAGCCTTCGGCAGCTTTCCTGAGGGAGGTCCCTGGTCCCGCAGATTCAGCGACTTACCTACGGGAGGTCCGCTGTTCCCAGGGCTTTGGCATACCTGCCACCGAATTGCCGCCAAGTCTTCAGGACTGATAGACTTCCCGCAGGCAAGCTGCCAAAGGCAGTCTGACTGCCGCCCTCATGGCAACTGGCAGGCCGCCCCCCGCAGCTTGCCGCCCCAGCTATATGTTTGGAGCTGATGCCTGGAGCTGCCGCTAATTTCAAGCTTTGGCAAGCAGTAAATATATCATCAGAAGAGGCTCTTGATATATTACAGAGTAGGAAATATGGAGAGTGAGCGATTTGTTGTCATGACCTACATAGGATGTACCATGTTTGTCTTTCTCCCAGAAGATAAAAGTGACTTTGTCAATATGAAGTGGAATGTAGTCGCCATACTGGAAGAAAAGGTTAAAGGTCTAGAGACCCAAGTAACAATCCTGCGTTGCAACAGAGAAAATGAAGACTTTCTAGACAGAAGTCAGAATTTGGTACTATGGGCACAGCATGCCAAAGAATTGGAGAGGGCAGTGCAGGGTGGGCTCGAAGAACAAGTAATACAGTTGGCAGTGTGTGTTCTTCAGAAGAAGGAGGAGAATCAATATATCCCCAAATCAGATAGAAGTAAACAACAACTTTCAGTCTCTCTACACAGGTGTTACTGCTGAGGATGCATTGGAAGAATCATCTGAGGGAAGGTATCAGAAGGAGACCCCATTGCCGGGGGCGGCAGGTTTATATAATTTTTGGTGGTGCCCAGAATGGGTCCAAATCTGCTCCTACACACCTCCTAAGGCTCTGGGCGGGAGTTTGAGAGCAGGAGGGGGTCTAGGGTGCATGCTCTGGGAAAGAGTTTGGGTGCTGGGTGTAGAGTCTGGGCTGGGTAAGAGTGTTGGGATGCAGGAGGGGGTGCAGGCTCTGGAAGGGATTTTGGGTGCAGGAGGAGGTTTGGGGTGCAGATTCTGGGAGACAGTTTGGGTGCGGGAGGGGTGCGGGCTCTGAGAGGGAGTTTGGGTGCTGAGTGCAGGCTCTGGGCTAGGACAGGGGGCTGGGGTACAGAAGGAGATGCGGGAGGGGTTTTGGGGTGCTGGGTGCAGGAGGGAGTTTGGGTGCAGGCTCTGCAAGGGGGTTTGGATGCTGGGTGTGGGCTCTGGGCTGGGACAGAGGGTTGGGTTGTGGGAGGGGGGTGGAGCTCGGCCGGTGGGGCCAGGGAAGAGGAGTTTGGGGTGCAACAGGAAGGCTGCCCTGGGGCTGGGGCAGGGGGCCAGAGAAGAGGTCTCCTCCACCCTTTCCCCACCAGTATGACACTCACCCAAGCCCCCCCAGGCTGCTACTCAGGAGGGGCAGCCACGATAAGCCCTCCTGCCTTGGAGTCAACTCAGAGTCGCCTGTGGGCAGGGGCTGCTGCCATGCACCTCCTCCCCTCCTCCCTCCACAGGTGCAGCAGCCACTTCAATCTGCCTCCAGCACTGCACCCAGGTAGCTGGCGGTGGCGGCAGCCAGTGAGGGAGCACAGCACAGAGCAGTAGGACAGCCACCCGTTGCCCAGCACAGGCTGGGACGCTCTGGGGAGGAGCATTGGGGTGGCCAGCGGGGCCGGAGGAGAGACCCGGCCCTGATCATTGGTGGAGCTGGGCCCCCAGGCCCCGAATTTGCTGGAGCATGGGCCCATACAACTCACCCCCCTGCCCATTGACCTGATGGCATGGAATGCATTGTCCTAGAGATGGGAGTCCAACAACCACTACTCCAAAGCAGAGAAGAAAGGTGGTGGTGGTTGGGGACTCCCTCCTAAGGAGGACAGAGACATCCATCTGCTATCCAGACTAGGAATCCTGAGAAGTGTGCTGCTGTCCTGGAGTTAAAATTCAGATTGTGACTGAGAGTCTGTTGAGACTCATCAGTCCCTCAGACCACATATCACTTTCTGCTCATCCACATGGACACCAATAATACTGCCAAGAATGACCTTGAGCAGATCACTGCAGACTAGAGCGCTCCGGGAAGAAGGATAAAATAATTTGGGGGGCAAATGGTGTTCTTGTCCATTTCCCTCCTATTGATGGAAAAGATACAGGCAAGGACCATCGGAACATGGAAGTGAATACATGGCTATGCACGTGGTGTTGGTGAGAGGGCTTTGGATTCTTCAAGAATAGGATGATGTTCCAGGAAAGAGGACTACTATGCTGGGATGGGCTCCATCTATCAAATTCTGGGGAAAACATCTTTAGACATTATCTGGCTAATTTGATAAGGAAAGCTTTAAACTAGGTCTTATAGGGGATGGTGACAAAAATCCAGCCAATGTGTATCTAGGCTCAAGTAACAAAGACAAGAGGAAGGAGCTAATTTTTGGAGAAAGGTCTAGAAATCACAACTGCATTAAAAAGGCAAAAAAGAAAAGCAACAGTGCAGTCTTCAAAATATCTTCAATGCTTGTATACAATGTGAGGAGTACAGGGAACAAGAAAGATGAACTGGAAGTCATTGTACTTAAAAAAAATTATGACTTAACTGTTATCAGAGAGACTTGATGGGATAACTCCCTTGACTGGAGTATCAGCATTCAGGGATATTGGTTATTCTGAAAGGATGGGTATGGAAAAAGAGGAGGATGTTTTGCTCTGTATGTCAAGAATGTATACGCTTGCTCCAAGGTCCAAGGGGAAGTGAGTGACAGACTTACTGAGAGTGTCTGGGTGAAGATAACAAGGGAAAAGAACACTAGAGATATTATGGCAGGAGTCTATAATAGATGATCAAATCAAGACGAGGAAGTGGATGAGTCATTCTACAGGAAGGTAACAAGATTAACTAACACACATGAGCTAGTATTAATGGGGAATTTTAACTTCCCTGATATCTGTTGGAAGACTATTGCAGCAAAATATAATACATCAGTGATGGGCAACCTGCCGCCCATTGGCTGAACATGGCCTGTCAGGGTAACCTGCTGGTGGGTCACGAGAGTTTGTTTATATTGACCAACTGCAGGCACGGCTGCCCACAGCTCCCAGGGGCTACGGTTAGCTGTTCCCAACCAATGGGAGCTGTGGGAAGTGGCAGCCAGGCCCAAGCCACTTCCTGCAGCTCCCATTGGCTGGGAACCGTGAACCGCAGCCAGTGGGAGCTGTGGGTGGCCATGCCTGCAGACAGTCATTGTAAACAAACTGTCTCATGGCCCGTCAGGGTAATCCACTTGTAAGGTGTTATTGGTGTATGGTTATACTTTTGTTATGTGTATTAATAAATGTCGCTGCAATTCAAAATGAAGTCTAAGAATGCAGTTTAAACATGTGGTAAGAGAGGTTTAAACTCCATCTTGGTATCCTTTCTTCATGGCATTTTCCTGCCAAAACTCTATTTCCCGCCAGAACTTAAGGGACTAAAAAATGGCTGAAACTGATTGAGGGCAGTGTTTGCCAGAGTGTGCTTCAGGAATTCGCACCACAGAGAGCATATAGAGAACTTTCAGACGCTGTCCACCATTGAGGCAGCCATGTCCAGTTTCTCTGCACGGGCATTAGATCAAGACTTCGGCCACCAAGACCTGCAAAGGACTTTAACACTTACCTGATATTTGATTCCTGTATTACATTAAAGAATCCAGTGAAGACTCTTCCATCAGCTCAGATCTGTTGGTCTCCTGCTTCGGTGGTGGAAAGCCAGATCCTCCAATGTTCCTGAGACTCTGAGACAGTCCACCAGTTGCTGGTGACCTCCATCTGCAGTGAAAGAGAGACAGTAATTGTTTTTTGGGCACTTAATAGTTTAAACAAGGGACAGTTTAAAGATCTGGGCTCTAGGCCCCTTGCTGGAATCTATTCTTGGGTATTTGTAGTGATCCCTTTAGTGGATCTTCCCCCCACACCTCTTTTCTGTTTAAGGTTATATTCTCTCTATCTTTTATTTCAATGCAACACAAGCAGGAGGCACATAGATTTCTAACTCTCCCAGATGTTGGTAGGAGTCAAACCTGTTATTTATGTCACCTCCTTATTATTCTAAAACAAAAATTTAGGGGTAACATGCTGGTGGGCTGCCTGCGGCCCGTGGGCTGCAGGTTGCCCACCACTGTAATACATCCTGCAAATGCTTAGTGTGTGTAGGGAACAGCTTTCTGATTCAGAAAAACTGATGAAACAACTAGGGTGGTGCTACATTTTGAATCTGGGTTTGACCAACCGGGATTAATTTGTTGCAAACGTGAAGGTGGTCAGGAACTTGGAAAGAAGTGATCATGATATGATAAAATTCAACATCTTGTGGAAAGAAGGACCTGATTAGAGAAAAACAAAGGACATTGGACTTCAGAAAGGCAGATTTCAACCCACTCAGAGAAATAGTAGGTAAGGTCCCTATGGAAGAACAATTTGGAAGGAAAGAAGCTGAAGGGGCTGGCAGTTCTTAAAAGATGTAATACTAGAGGCTTAAAATCAAGCTATAAGAGAAATGATAAGAAGAGCCACATGAGGCCAACATGGCTGAACAAGGGGCTTTTAAGCTCTCTAAAAACCAAAAGGGATACATACAGAAAATGGAAGGAGCGGCACATCACCAATGAAGTATATATGGGAATAGTGCACACATGTAGGGACAAAATCAGGAAAGTCAAGGCAAAGAATGAGTTACAACTGGCAAGAAATGTTAACGACAACAGGAAAGGATTCTTCAAATATGTCAGACAAAAAAGAGAGATCCAGGGCTGTGTGGGTCCACTGCTTGGTGGAGAAGGTGAGCTGATAACAGAAGATCATAAGAATGCAGAGTTGCTCAATGACTATTTTGCTTCATTCTTCTCTCAAAAAAAAATAGCATTTGACCAGGCAACTATTGAAGTTACTATAGACAATAAAAGGGAAGGGATGAAAATCTGGATTAATAAAGAACATGTCAGAGATCTTCTGAACAATTTGAATGAATTCAGATCAGTGGGACTGGATGCTATTCACCCAAGGGTACTCAAGGCAGGGCCGGTACAATCCATTAGGCAACCTAGGCGGTCACCTAGTGCACTAGCATTTGGGGAGCAGCATTTCAGGTCCTTTGGCAGTGACTGCAGCAGCTGGATCTTTGGCCACCCCAGTCGTTGTCAGCATTTAGGAGGAGGGAGCTGGGACAGGTGGGCATGGCAAGGGCCGCCTGCAGCAAGAAAGGGGGGGGCAGCACGCTGGGAAACTCCCCATCCCAGCTCACCTCTGCTCTGCCTCCTCCCCTGAGCATGCCGCCCACTTCTGATTGGCTCCGCAAGCCTGGGAGGTGGGAGAAGTGGAGCAGCGATGGCGTGCTCAGAGATGAGGTGGAGCAGAGGTGAGCTGGGGTGGGGAGCTGCCGGATGGCTCCCCGGGCTAGGGGGAGCTGCCATGGGGGGGCGCCTCAGGGTGGAGGGGGTGAGCTGCCACAGGGGGGGTGCCTTAGGATGGAGGGGGGGCAAAGAGCTGCCACAGGGCTCGGGGGGGGCGCAAGGTGGAAGTTTCGCCTAGGGTGCGAAACATCCTTGCACCTGCCCTGACTGAAGGAATTAGTTGAAGAAATCTTGGAGCCACTGACAATAATATTAACAAACTTATGGGTGACAGGAGAAGTCCTGGAAGACTGGAGAAGAGCGAACATACTGTCAATCTTTAAAAGGGAGGAATAGGAGGCGCTGGAGAACAATAGACCAATCAGTCTGACTTTGATACCTGGGAAACTACTAGAGCAATGTATACAAAATTCAATTTGGGAATACCTGGAGAATGAAGGGATGATCACTTGCAGCCAGCATGGATTTATAAAGAACAAATCATGCCATATCAGCCTGATTTCCTTCTTTGCCAAAATAATTGGCTTGGTGAAAAGGGTGAATCCAGGAGACATAATATACTTGGATTTCAGCAAGGCTTTTGACACAGTCCTACACAACATTCTGGTAAGTAATCTGGAGAACTGCTGGCTTGACAGAACTACTATTAAGTGGGTACATAATTGGTTAAACCACTACCAACAAAGAGTAACTATTAATGGAATGATGTCAGATTGGAGGGAGGTCTCAAGTTGGGTTCTGTTCTGGATCCAAGGAGGCTGAGTGGAAGGGAGCTAGCAATGCTTGTATATAAATGCAAGGAGTATGGGGAACAAGAAAGATGAACTGGAAGTCATGATACATGAAGAAAATGATGACTTAATTGCCATCACAGAGACTTGGTGGGACAAATCCCATGACTGGAGTATCAGCACTGAAGGATATCGGTCTGGGTCAAGTGTTGTTTAACATCTTTATTAATGACTTGGATGTAGCTATATACAGCATACTGATCAAGTGTGCAAATGACACAAAGCTAGTGGGGGTTACCAATGTTATCTTAGGAGGATAGAGCTAAAATTCAGAGGGATCTTGATTAACTGGAGAACTGGGATGTAAAAAACCAAGTGAAATTCAACAAAGACAAATGTAAAGTGCTACACTTAGGGAAGAACAACCAAATGCTCAAACGCAGAATGGTGGGGAAATGGCTTGGCAACAGTGCTGATGAGAAGTCTCTGGGAGTTATGGTGGATCATAGCTTCAATACGAGTCAATAATATGATGGTATTGCAAAAAAAAAAAGCAAATGCAATTTTAGGTTACATTAACAGATGCATAGCATGGAAGTCACGGGAGGTGATAGTACTGCTCTACTCAGCGCTGGTTAATCTCAGCTGGAGTACTGTTGCCAATTTTAGTAACCAATGTATAGAAAGGATGTAGAGAAACTGGAAAGGATCCAGAGGCGAGGGACAAGGATGATGAAAGGGATAGAATGCAAATCATAATAGCAAAAACTGAAGGAACTGGGTATGTTTCATTTAGAAAAGAGGAAATTAAGAAGGGATATGATAGTGGACTTCAAATACTTGAAAGGCTGTCATGAAAAAAGATGGAGAAAAGTTGTTCTCTTTTGCCAAAAATGGCAGGACAAGAGGCAATGGGTTCAAACTTACAGCACAGCAGATTTAGATTAAATTTCATAAAAAAATTCCTAACTGTAAGAATGGTAGTACTATAGAACAGACTGCCTTGGAAGGTTCTGGAAGCTTCTTCACTGGAGGTTTTCAAAAGAAGACTGGATATCCATCTGTCTTGGATGGATGGATAGACAGAACAAATCCTGCATATTGGCAGGTGGAGTTAACCCTTGTAGTCCTTTCTAACTCTATGATTCTATAAATAGTCTGTTGGGCTGGGCATCATGGAGGCATTTCATGCTGTACCCTTTAAGGATGCCAGGCCTTCCCAAGCCTTCCCAGAGGACAGTAATAAACAAGTTTGGGGAGCTGGTGCTAAAAATAATTGGGTTGGACTGAGCCATATTAAGTGGCGCTTATATTGCAGTAGTCTCCATTGAAATTTAAAGAGCATTTGTGGTTGTGATCTCAAGGTCACTAGCATTTTTTTGTGTTTGAGACACAAAGTGAAAGAGGACATTGTAATTTTACACAGGTACTATAACATAATTTTGCTATTATACAAGACTATGAATGAAAAAGACAGAGTAAGCTACCTTGAAACTTATATAACAGTGTTTCTCAAACTGGGGTCACCGCTTGTGTAGGGAAAGCCCCTGGCAGGTTGGGTTGGTATGTTTACCTGCCCCGTCCACAGGTCTGGCCGATCACGGCTCCCAATGGCTGCAGTTCGCCACTGTAGGCCAATGGGGGCTGCTGGAAGTGGCGGCCAGTAAGTCCCTCGACCCGCGCTGCTTCCAGCAGCTCCCATCGGCCTGGAGCAGTGAACTGCGGCCAGGGAGAGCCGCGAACGGCTGGACCTGGGGATGAGGCAGGTAAAAAAAAACTGCCCGGCCCACCAAGGGCTTTCCCTACACAAGCGGCGACCCCAGTTTGAGAAACACTGGTATATAACAACACTATTATACACTTAAATTAGGCTATACTTTTATAATTAGAGTTAACGTCCAAGCTTTGTATCTGCATCTGAATCTAATATTTCCCATATTTCAGGTTGGTTCAGTTCTGGGTCCAGTTTTCCAAAAGTTTGGGGATGTCTAGATCCTTAGCTGGTGTAAAATGCTACATCCACATGAAGTTCAATGAAATTATGCTTATTTACATCAGTTTAAGATTTGGTCTCCAGGATTTTGGAAGAGGAATAAATACATTCACACTAATGTCTTTGCAGCAGGCTGTTTCCAGATTTTAAAAAGGCAAAAACACATACATTTAGCACTCTAATACCTAGGATTTCTGCAGTGATTTTCATTTTAGGCTCTTTTCAAGAAGTTAATGTACAATGTAACAGAGCCAAGTTTGCACTGCGTGCAACCTTCAATTTGTATTGATCACAGCAATCTTCCAGGATGACCAGGGCATTATACTTCCTCAGCTACTTGTGCATTAGCTCTGTTGGGAAGTTGCTAGTTATTTTTAGCAAGCATAGAATAATTTAAGCTTCAAGCTGTACCTTTAATCTTGAAAAGATCTCACATACTATTGTGATGAGAGCTGTATAATTACCAATAAATAATTCCACACATATTAAGTACTCTTCACAATATTCAGTGACATATATATATAGGAAGTACTGTCATCCTCATTATAGAGATGAGGAAACTGAGGCAATGAGACATTCAGCTAGCTTGTGTGAGGCCAGACAGCAAGCCAATGGCAGAATTGCAATTAGATAGCAATCATTAGAGCAACAGTAGAACTAGAACATACTGTATGGCAGCTAGGGGGGCAGTAACTGGGTTTATCAAATTATCTCCTTGCTTTCATCTTACTAACGTGGCAAATTGCCAGCACTATTATGATGGGTCTTTCACTTTCTCTTCTTTGGGGGGGGGTTCAGGGCACCATTTCTTGCCTCTGAATTGGAATATTAATTGCCCCTCTAGTGTCCTAGAGGAGGGGAGTGGAGAGGGAGGGACCTGAGCCTGCCTTCTACTCCAGGTCCCAGCCCAAGGGCCCTGAGGATAGTGGTGAACCACTTGAACTGATGGTTCCTTACCCTGGGCTACTTCTCTCTCCTGACCTTCAGCTTGTGGGCAGGGCAGGGCAGGGCTTCCTGCCCTCCCTCTGCACAAGCCAGGTGCTCCTTCCCTAGGTTCTAGGACTTCTTAGCCCACCACAGCACTTCTCCAAACTTTCCTCTGCTTTCCTCCAAACTGTTCTCTGCTCCAACACCAATCCTTTCTACTCCAGCTCCCACACTGTCTGGCTGAAGCAGGGTTTTTTATCATGTGACTGACTACAGGTGCCCTAACTGGCTTCAGGTGCTCTGGTTAATCTATAGCAAACTTTCTTCCCCTTACAGGGAATAAGGCTCCCTTCTAACCCTCTCCTGCTGCCCTCTGGCCATGCTGTATCACACTAACTAGAGCTATGGTATCAAAGACAAGGACAGATTTTTCTATTTAAGCAAGAATATTCTCCCTCTAAACTTACACACCCATAGTTGTTTAATTCCTTATTCTCTAAGGAATTAGCAGCAGAATGTACCCAAGAACCATACAGTTACTGTAGTAGTAAGAGAGCCTGAAATATGAGGCCTTCTATCAGAGGCCTGAGACCTGAACTAAAGTAGTGGTGAAACCTTTCTGACATATAGCAGATTTACAAAAAGTCAGGCTGTGAGCAGATGTCAGGATCTGCCTGCGTGCAGAGTCTCTAAACCCAGCAAGAACAGGGCTGGTATTATAAAAACACACATATTCCTAAGAAGTGCTAAATCCGGGACCATCATGCAAGCATATTCCAGAAGGGTGGTGTAGTGAGGCAGCCTGGCCCCAGCTGCCCCAGAGGATGAAGAGCCCAGCCGGAGGCCAGACTGGGCAGAGCTAAAGAGTTCTGAGCCCGCCCTGCAAAGGGTCAGGCGCTGACCCAGAACTATAAAGGCCGGCCCTCAGAGCTCAGTCAGGCCCCAGCAATCGGAGCAAGCAGACATCCCTCAGGGAGCTCAGGACTGGGAGACTCCTGTGACCCAGGGTAGCCGCCCACAGTGGCCTGAACTCCCCCGCGCCTGCTACCCGAAGGAGCCGCCGGAGCTCCCCTGTGCCTGCTACCCAGAGGAGCTGCTGGAGCTCCCCCGCGCCTGCTACCCGAAGGAGCCGCCGGAGCTCCCCCGTGCCTGCTACCCAGAGGAGCTGCTGGAGCTCCCCTGCGCCTGCTACCAGGAGGAGCCACCGGAGCTACCCTGGGCTGACTTCCCGGAGGAGTTGCCGGACCTACCACCCAGCCCCGGCCAGCACGAACCCATGCACCTGGACCCTGTGAAAGACGACCCCAGAATCCAGGTAAGCCCCGAGGGGGAGTCTGGAAGTAGCTTGGGGGCAACTGACCCTGGTCTGGCTGCAGCACAATCAGAGCCAATGTCAGTGTGTTGCGGCCAGGATCCCCACTGACACAGCAGCAGGCTGCCTGCCGCTGTTAGGGCCCCGGGCTGGGACGCAGAGGAGTGGGCGGGCTTGCGTCCCCCCTGCCATCTCACTCACGGGTGGCAATCTCCCCCTTACCCCAATGCTCAGGCCTAGGAGCCTGGGCTAATTACCTTGCAGAACTGTTTGCTCAGCCCCTGCCTAAGGGTCTGAGCCCTGAACTATTGTTTGCAGCCCCGGCCTGACCCAGGGCCTGGGCTTAATAAACTGCACTGTTTGCTCAGCCCCTGCTTGAGGGTCTGAGCCCTGCAGTATTGTTTGCAGCCCCGTCCTGACCGAGGGCTGGGGCCTAATAGACTGAACTGGTCGCTCAGCCCCTGTTGGAGGGTCAGAGCCCTGAGCTGTCGTTGTTGCCCCAGGTAATGAGGCGGCCTGGCTCCCAGCCACCCCAGGGAGGGGTGAACCCCAACAGCGGACATATAAAGGTGGTACCAAGTATGGTACGAACACATTCCCCAAAGATCATATAAAGACACACTGACCCCGTCTTAAAGATAAGGTCAGATGACTGCATGATGGATAGAGATGTTTTGATCGAACCAACATGTACAAGGTAAAGGGTGGTAACTTGTCACGTTGAAGGGGCTATATGTAAATTGTTTGTATTAGGGTATAAAAAGTATCCCCAGAGGGAGTACCTTTGGCCAGCTGAGGGTGGAGGCAAATGGAATGTTTGACCATTCACTGAGCTGAGTCCATTGTCACAGGCATACATGTGCTAGTGTAACTGTAGATCAGGGATCGGCAACCTTTGGCACGCCGCTCGTCAGGGAAATCCGCTGGCGGGCCAGGACTGTTTGTTTACCTGCAGCATCCACCAATCACATCTCCCACTGGCCGCCGTTCACTGTTCCCGGACAATGGGAGCTGCAGCAAGCAGAGGCCCAACACATCCCTGGGCCCACGCTGCTTCCTGCAGGCCCCATTGGCCTTCAACAGTGAACCGCAGCCAGTGGGAGCTGCAATTGGCTGAACCTGCGGACGCTGCAGGTAAACAAATTGTCCGGCCCACCAGCAGATTTCCATGATGGGCCGTGAGCCAAAGGTTGCCGATCCCTCCTGTAAACATTGATCTGGAGAGCTAGGACTGTGCTTCATCAACAATTAATGTGATCAGGTGCTTTCTCTATTAATTCAAGTCCTGTGGTCTTATTGCAGTTTGATTGGAGCCTGCTGTATAGGCTATCTGGCCAGAGCCAGTGCAGTATGCAGAGAGAATACACATGCAGTCAGCATCTGACAATATTTCTGCCAACAGTTTCTGCATAGTTGGATGTGTCATTTATCAGCTTCTGTTAGCCTAAGTCAATCTCAGTCCTTGTACTGACATGTTAATAAATGTTATTTAGTACCACTGGCACAGAGTAAGTAAGCTTGGATATTGAAAACCCAGGAGTGGAGCCAAACCGGAGAAGCAGGGCAAGAGAAACTGCAGCAGCAGTAGAAAACAAGTAAATTAAGAGATGTCTTGACTGAGTTTTCCCCACCCACCCCTAGAAAGTACTCATGATGAATGAAGTGCTAGGCACAGGATACATGATATTAATTGGCAATGCTCAATGCTGTTATTTGTTTAACTTGCACAGGATGGCATTTCTAGATTCTGATACTTTAATTTTTTTTTGTCTAATAGTAAGTGACTTTTCTGCTCAGAAAATAATTAAATAATACACACTAATTCATTCGAATACGTCCTTTATAACAGCCACCACTTGAACAACTCCTAAAGTTCTAGCTGCCAGTTTTCTTATTTGCTTTGGTAAGACAGCAAAAATGCCACTAGGTATTACTTTCAGGCCAAAATATTCAAATGAGTGGAAGCAAAACTTCATGCACATTTTTACTTATGTCCACCTTAAGTGCGAAAAGTCCCTGAAGCATGCATAGAGACTCACCCATATAGTACACCCATTCAGCTTTTCCTAAGTTATGCTTTTTACATGCACATGTTTGAAAATTTGGGCTTCAGAGTCAATCACTTTTGAAAAATACCCTCCTAATTCAGGGTCACTAAGGTCCCTTAAGGTATTAAGGGCAATATATTCCTTCCCACAAAGGGCAAATAATTCCATACAAGGGTTTTCTGCATGCACTTCTGCGGACAATATCTTCTCCAGTAGGCCATGGTGCACTAGCACAGCCATTTTGTGACTCCACTGCAGCTCATAGGCTGAAGTTGCTGTGCCCGAGATTAAAGAAGGGGAGGAGGATATTTGCAGATGGCTTGCATTATCTCAGTCAGTGTCCTCTCCCTTCCAGAAACCCCTTCCATATTAGTGTAAATTGAGGTACTGTGCAGCATACATTGATTGTATATCCTCCAGTGTGTGCTCAGGTCCCGACTGCTTTTCCATCCAATAAAACAACACTGCTTTTGCTGTCATTCCAGCCATAAGCATGCAATAAGGAGTGAAGAGGATTGGAGGAACTCTGACCTCTAATTTTTTACCTCGGCTGGAGGGTCATGTTATTCCATTAATGATTTCTTTCTGTTGATTAATCAGTTAAATAGTGTTGAGAAAGCTCCTACCTCAGCTGTACCATGTATTTTACCTTCTGTAAATTTACTTATTTTCATTTGAAGAACCACTGTTTTTTTAAATCCTTTTTCTACTATTGAATATCTAATTAGTGCCTTAGGTTTTGTCTTACAACTTTTAATCAAAAACATCTCTGAATGTTATTGTTTACAGTGCTTGCTACTAAATTACATTTAAACAATCATGTAAGTGAATTTATTAAATTCCAAGGTGAGGGGAAGTCACTGCTATTTTTGAGATAATTTAATATAAATTATTTTGAAACTTTTATTTTTGCTGTGAAATTCCTGTTTTGTGAAGCTAAAATTCTGTACAGTGCCACTTGATATAACATGTGTTGGAGTTTAACAACAACCCCTATTTAAAAAAAAAATGTACAGAATAAATGAATAGCTTGTGTGACAATCTGGGGAATCTGTTTATATGTAATTTATGGATGATATAAAATTGCTGCATCGTGGAATGGTAGCAAGTAAGCCACAAATTGACAGAGGCTGGCTCATGTATCTGTCAGAGCAGGAACAATGGGTGGATTGTTACATTTTAATGATCAAATCTATTATTATGGATGCATCAAGGAAAAATAAAATTAGGAGAATTACTATAAGTCACCAGGACCAGATGGTATTCACCCAAGAGTTCTGAAGGAACTCAAATGTGAAATAGCAGAACTACTAACTGTGTATGTAAGCTATCGTTTAAATCAGCTTCTGTAGCAGATGATTGGAGGACAGCTAATGTGATGCCAATGTTTAAAAAAGGCTGCAGAAGCGATCCCAGCAACTATGGCCAGTAAACCTAACTTCAGTACCAGGCAAATTGGTTGAAATTAGAGTAAAGAACAGAATTTTCAGACATATAGATGTGTTGAGGAAGAATCACATGGCTTTTGTAAAGGGAAATTATGTCTCACCAATCCACTAGAATTCTTGAAGGGGGTCAACAAGCATGTGGACAAGAGTGATCCAGTGATATAGTGTACTTAGATTTTCAGAAAGCCTTTGACAAGGTCTCTCACCAAAGGCTCTTAAAAAAAATAAGCGATCATGGGATAAGAGGGAAGGTTCTCTCATGGATCAGTAACTGGTTAAAAACTAGGAAACAAAGGGTAGGAATAAACGGTCAGTTTTCAGAAGAGACAGGTAAATAGTGGTGCTCCCCAGCTGTCTGTAATGGGACCAGTCCTATTCAACATATCCATAAATGATATGGAAAAAGGGGAAAACAATGAGATGGCAGAATTTGCAAATGATAAAAAAACTATCAAGACAGTTAAGTCAAAGCAGACCACTGAGAGTTAGAACAAGGATCTCACAGAACTAGATGATTGTGCAATGAAATGGCAGATGAAATTCAATGCTGATTAATGCAAAGTAATGTACATTGGAATACATAATCTCAACTATACATATAAAATAATGGGGTCTAAATTAGCTGTTTCCACTCTAGAAAGAGATCTTGAAGTCATTGTGGGTGGTTCTCTGAAAAGGGCCACTCAATGTGCTGCAGCAGTCAAAAAAGGTAACAGTGTTGGGAATCATTAGGAAAGGGATAGATAATAAGATAGAAAATATATATTGTCTCTATATAAATCCATGGTATGCCCACAATTTGAATACTGTGTGCAGATGTGGTCACCTCATCTCAAAAAAGATACATTGGAATTTGAAAAGGTTCAGAAAAGGGTAATAAGAAAAATGATTAGAGGTATGGAACAGCTTCTGTATGAGGAGAGATTAATAAGACTGGTACTATTCAGCTTGGAAAAAAGAGGAGAAAGTGGGGATATGATCGAGGTTTAGGAAATCATGACTGGTGTAGAGAAAGTAAATAAGGAAGTGTTATTTACTGCTTCTCATAACACAAGAACTAGAGGTCACCAAACAAAAATAATAGGCAGCAAGTTTAAAACCAACAAGAGGAAATATTTCTTCACACAATACACAATCAGTGTGTGGAACTCTTTGACAGGCAATGTTGTGAAGCCCAAGACTATAAGAGGGTTCAGAAAAGAACGAGATAAATTCATGGAGGACGGGTCCATCAATAGCTATTAGTTGGGATGGAATGGGCTGCAAGGCTATACTCTGAATTGTACCTGGTCTCTGTTTGCTGGCGGCTGGGAGTTGGCCACAGTGGATGGATCACTTGATTATTACCTGTTCTGTTCATTCCCTCTGGGGTGCCTGTCATTGGCCACTGTCAGAAGATAGGATGCTGGGCTGGATGGACCTTTGATCTGACCAGTATGGCCATTCTTATGTTCTTACTTCCTCCAGATTCTCTGTAGGTAGGGGGAAATGGAGAGATGAAAATCCCCAGAGAGGAGAAAGAAACAGAAGTGACAAAGCAGGGGGTTAAAAAAGGAGGAGGAACCAGGTCTTGGGCTTTTGTAGGAATGACCTGTTGCTCAGAAGAGAGGCAAAAAGGGGCATGCTTTCATAGCGAGGGGCTCATTATGAATGATGATGAATTGCCATTGCACATAAAGAAAAATAGTTGAAGAAAAAAGTGTGAGACTAACTTTAAAGCTTCATAGTTAGGACACTCATCTAGAAGGTGGGCGTGCCAATGATTGTTCTTTTTTTGTTTTAATAAAATATGGAACAGTTTCAACACGAGACATTAAAGCAGCCTACTCTATAATTAGGCTGTTCCAATGTAGGATAGGAGACCCAAGTTCAAATCCCCTCTCCACATCAGGTATAGTCAAGGGAATTTAAGCCTGGTTTCCTACATCTTCACTGAGTGACCTAACCACTGGGTTAAGAATTATAATCAGACCATCACCATTTTGTGAATCTAACCCTTTACAAATGCCTGAAAAAATCCAGTATGGGTGATGGAATATGTTCTTTCCCCAAAATGTATTTTTTGATTGACCAATTTTTATTTTATTTACAATTTTTGGATTCAGCACCTGATTTTTCCAGCAGTGTTTTGGATCCATCAGTGAATCAAAAATTCAGTGGTGCCCTGAATTCTAATTATAAGCTCACTGGGTCATATAAAGTGTTACTATTTTATTTGTACTGCTTAGCACACAGGAAAACAACAAACAAGAACAATATAATCTGTTATTGTCTTGTTTATTTGATTCTCTGTATTTCCTACGCTTGTTGCTTATTAGATCTATGACCCTTAATGATGCCAGAATCACACCAGTTATCATGGGGCTGAGTTATAACCAATGAGCAATTACTTATAACTGGGGTCTGAGCTCCACCACTGCCCCTAGTTTCACCTCTCACTTACTGTGAGAGTCCTGACACTCATTTAATCAGCTGTTCCTCTGCTGCAGCCCTATGAAAAAGGAAAGGGAAGAATATGAAAATTCATGTTTCTGATATTTTTCACTGGGGCTGAGTAGTATTTAAAATAATTCCATCTAGTTACAGAGATCTTTTGTCTAGGATAACTCCTAGTTGAGGATAAGGGCCCAGGCCGGGACATATTCATGCTAGAGGTGAATGTACAGTTGTGCGGATGGTGTTGAGAGCAGGAATTTGATCTAATTGTGTCACAGTTCTGGGCAACTGCACCCACACCGGTATGTCCCACTCATGGTCCAGCAAGTCCACCCGCTCTAGTCTCACGGCTCCTCGGTTGTCAGCTTCTTTAGGCAGACACTTATATCTCTCTCCCACCTCAGGGTGTTTTTCTTTTTCCAGGCTTCACAGTTCCATGCCTACACTGTGAGTTCCCCAGCAAGCCAGTCAGCCTAAACAGCAAGCTTCTTTACTTTGCTTACTTTACTTCTTTACTGAGGCAATAAACAGCATAATTGCCCACAATTATGAATTATTACATTGATCTTTTTAAGCAAGCACATTTGTTCTTAAAGTGAAAAGTTATTTCCAAGAACTTACATGCATGCTAATGGGCTTACAAGAGACCACCACGAATTCCAATAAGGGCTCTGGTAGGTGGTCAGTATTTCAAACCCACCAAGGCTCTCGCCACCTCTGTGGTTACAAGTTCATAAACCTTTTTACTCAGAATACATCCGCATTGGTTAGCCTTTACTTTATACAGCCTGGATCTTTGATCTTCAACAACTGAGAATAAGTAATCAGTTAGACAGTGGTTTCCTCCTTGGGAAGTAGCTTCAAAAGGTTGGGTCCAGAGGTGTGAATTTGCATTATCCTTTCCCTTGGAAACTTTGTTTGCCAAAAAAGTTCCTTCTTTACTGGCTGTGATAGCGTGCTGAGTAAAAAGACCAAATTGAAGAACTCTGTACCTGATTACCAGGCCAGATTGGGGCTGTTGAGTCAATGAGACAATTAGCCCAATTAGAACAGCTGTATAAAAGGGTACAGGAAGGGTAGGGGGGAAGAGGACAAAACAAAACAGAAGGCTAGGAGATCTTGACAAAGGAGGTCCTCTGAGTAGAGAGACTTTTTTGGAGAAGGGAGTAGAAAATTGAGATGCAGTCTGTACAGATGTGGAGACACTGCTATGTATTGGTGGAGTGATTAAAACACTATAAACAAGCTACACAGAAAGAAGGTCTCTGTGTGTTTACAAGAAAGAAGGTCTCTGTGTGGTCCATGTTTGTGGAAGAAGTGGGCATGCATCATGATACCCCATTACTAAAAATAGTCCTTTTAAACTCAACACTGCCTAGGGTTTACACCGGCCATGTCTCTACATTAGAGAAGTTATGCACAGTCCCACAATAATACATAAACTTTGATATAATACGAGGCACTCCAAAACTATTTCAAATTAATTCAATAAAAGCTCCCAAAAATATTGCAGCAAGTTGACACATCTGCCACACCTTAACAATGGGATAAGGATAATAAGGAAGGATAACAGCTGAAAGAGATGGGGTTCATTTGACCAAGAACCATAGGGCATCTTTGAACTAGATTCAAAGGGGGCAGGTGACAAAAGTTCATAGATAGGCATAAAAAAAGGTAATCTTAACAAAGGACTAGATGTTGAGGGTGGGAGAATGGGTCATAGAAGCAACCAGAGGGATAACAATGAGGGAATTTGCTCAGCAGCTTAGCTATCTACATACAAATGCAAGGAGTATGGGGAATAAACAGGAAGAACTGAAAATATTAGTACATAAGCAACATTATGACTTAATTGGTAATACAGATACTTAATGGGACAAATTTCATGGCTGGAATATTGGCATAGAGGTTAAACAGGAACAAAGCAAAGGGTAGAGGTGTTGCATTATGCATCAAAAATGTATTCAGTCCAGAAGTAAGCAAGAAGCAGACCAGTAGAAAGTCTATAGCTGATGATAAAAAGGGAGGGAAAAAGGGCAATGTCTTGGTAGGGAGGTCTACTATAAATCACCAAATCTGAAGGAGGAGGCAGATGAGGCATTTCTAGAACAAATAACTGACATAACTGAAATACAAGATCTGGAAATAACTACCCATAAATACGCTGGAAAAGTAATACAGCAAAATGCAAAGTGTCCAATTATTTTTGCAATATATTGGTGACAACTTTTTGTTTCAAAAGGTGGAACATGTAACCAAAGGACAGACATTTTAGACTTGATACTGACTAACAGAGGAATTGGTTGAAAGTCGGAAGGTGGAAGTCAATTTTGATGAAATTCATCAGGAAATTATAGATTTCATGATTCTAAGAAAAGAAAGGAGTGAGAGCAGCTGAGGACCATGGTCTTAAAAAAAAAAAAAAAGCAGATTTTAACAAATTCAGAAAACTGATAGCTAAGGACCCATTGGAGGAAAATCTAAAGAAAAGGAGTTTAGGAGAGCTTCCTAAAAGAGATAATATTAAAGGCAAAATAGCAAGCAGTCCTGATTTTATATACGAATAAAGAATAGTAAGAGGCCAATGTAACTCCACCAGGAGTTCTTAAATGACTTGAAAATCCAAAAACTAGTTCTACAAAAAGTGGAAACATGCACAAATTTCTAAGGACAAATACAAAATAATAGCACAAGAATGTAGCAATAAAATCAGAAAGAGTAAGGCAGAAAATGAGTTACAGTTAGCATTGGAACATACAAGACAATAAGAAGAGATTCTATAAAAAAACATTAGGAGCAATAAAAATGTGTAGGTCTCGTATTTGGCAGGGAAGGAGAACTAATCATGGAGAATATCACAAAGATTGATGTATTTAATGCCTATTTTGCTTCAGTCTTCTCTAAAAAAAAATAAAATAAATTGTGACCAGGTACTTAATTAAATTAATGTTAACAACCAGGCAAAAGAAACAGAGCTGAAATAACGAAAGAATAAGTTAAAGAATATATAGAAAAATTAGATCTATTCAGTTCATAGGGGACTCATAAGTTCACTTTAGGATACTTAATGGACGAACTGAAGCAATCTCAGAACCATTCACAATTATCTTTCAGAAGTCACGAAGGACAGTTGAGGTCCCTGAGGTCTTATAAACATAATACCTTTTAAAAAAAAAGGGGGGGGGGAAGAGGACCCAGGGAATAGCAGACCAATCAGCCTAACTTTAATATCTGGAAAGAGACAGGAACAAATTATTGATCAATTTGTATGCATCTTGAGGATAATATTCTTATATAAAGTAAAAGCCAACATGGATTTGTCATTTATACCAACCCAACCTAACTTTCTTCCTTGATAGGATTACTGGCCTAATGGATAAGGGGAAGCCGTGAAATGATAAATACTGACTTTAGTAAGTTTTTTAACATAGTATCTACATAACATTTTCATAAGCAAACAACGGAAATATGGTCTAGATGAAATTACTCAAAGTAGATGCAAACTGATTGAAGGACTATACTCAAAGAGTGGTTATCAATAGTTCACTATCAAACTCAGAGGACATATCTGGTGGGGCTCCACAGGGGTCTGGTGTGTGTCCAGTACTATTCAATATTTTAATTAATTATTCGGATAAAGGAGTGTAGAGTATGCTTATAAAATTTGTGAATGACATCAAGCTGGGAGAAGTTGTTAGCACTTTGGAGAACATGATTAGAATTCAAATGGCCTTGATAAAATGGAGAATTGGTCTGACATGAACAAGATGAAATTCAATAAAGATAAATGCAAAGTACTGCCCTTGGGAGAAAATCAAATACATAACTACAAAATGGAGAATAACACACTAGGCAGTAGTACTGCTGAAGAGGATTTGGGGATAAGTGGCTCACAAATTGAATATGAATCAACAGTGTGGTGGGATTGCAAAAAAAAATCTAATTTCAATCTGGGGTTTATCAACAGAACTATTATATATAAGATATAGGTGGAAGTTGTTTCATTCTACTGAGCTCTGGTGAGTTACTGGGTCCAGTTCTGGGTGCCACATTTTAATAAAGATATGAACAAATTGCAAAGAGTTCAGAGGAGAACAACACAAATGACAAAAGGCTTAGAAAACCTGACCTTTGACGAAATATTAAAAAACAAAACAAAAAAACCTGGGCATTTTTACTCTTCAGAAAAGACGACTAAGGGTGGATCTGACACAAGTTTTCATTTTTTTTTAATTTCATATAAAGAGGACAGTGATCAATTGTCCTCCATGTTTGCTGAAGTTAGGACAAGAAGTAATGAGCTTACTCTACAGCAAGCACGATACAGTTTAGATATTTGGGGTGGGGAATTTCTAACTAAAAGGATAGTTAAGTACTAGAATAGGTTTCCATGAGAGGCTGTGAAATCCCTATCATTGGTGATTTTAAAGAACAGGTTACACAAACACCTGTCAGGAATTGTCTGGGTATGTTAGTTCTGTCTCTTCACAGGGGGCTGGAATAGATAACCTTTTTAGCCCTACATTTCTATGATTTCTTAAAGAGTAGGAACTACAGTAGGATACACTGCTGTGCTGAGACTGGCACCTTTGTGTTTGAAAAAAATGACAACATCTGAAAAATAAATAGGAACAATGTTACTCATTCAGGATTCCATTCAGAAGAAACAAATATAATAACATTTCATGTATGAGCAGTAATGTTTTTCATACTCAAGGGACTAGAAGCATTTTTAAAAGTAATGACTTAAATACTAGTAGTGGAGAGATACTGCAGGCAATATCTGCTCAGCAATTGCTCACACTCAACCTGAAGTCCTGAAAAGTAGTATTTATTTTGAGAGGAAATGTTGTCAAGAGCACCTGGTGAATTTCTGATTCTTTTTGCTACATATAGAACTTAAGGACTCTGAAAAATAGAAGAATCAAGCATGTACAGATCAGCAAAAAAATATTTTTCTTTGTCTATTTACAGAAAAAAAAACAACAACATGACTGTGGCTATCCTGTAGTTCAGGCGTTGGCAACCTCTGGCATGCAGCTCCCCAGGGTAAGCACCCTGGCGGGCCGGGACAGTTTGTTTGCCTGCCGCATCTGCAAGTTCAGCCGATCGGGTCTCCCACTGACCACAATTCACTGCTCCAGGCCAATGGGGGTGGCGGGAACCCATGGCCAGCACATCCCTAGGCCTGCGCTGTTTTGGTACCAGCCTGACTCCACAGCATCTCGATAGTAGGATCCTTCAGAATCACTAAAGGGGTACAGTGCTCATGTGAATTTTCTACCTGCCTGATGATCAGGCCTCAACATTTTACTCCTGGGTGAATTTGGAGCCTAAGGGGGTGAGCACTGGGTGTAGGCATGGTTGAGAGCAGGGGAGAGACTTTGTCCCACTTGCTCACTATTGCAGTGTGTGTGGACCTGAGGAGTAGCAGCTCTGGCTGGTTCATCTGCTAGCCCTGCCTAGGCTGGGTGGGGGAGGAGACTTCCTCTTCCCCTGCATGGGCTGTTGTTGGGACTGGATCAGAACCACCTCGAGGAGCCTCCCCCAACTGCAGGAAGGTCACATTCCCACCTGATTCCTGCCCCCATCATTCCCCAGCCATGGGGGAAGGGTCACTGTATGGGGAGCTGCCTCCCCCATCCATCCACTCCCTGTGCATCTGGACCCCCATACATATGCCCAAATGCCCCCACCTCTGAGTCCCTAACCACCACATCTGGACCCTGTGCACCCAGACTACCCCTTCTGAGGCCTCCCCGCATTTGAACCCCTCACCCCACTGAGCTCCAACCAGCTGCACCCAAATGATCACACCATTAAGCCCCACTCCCCCAGTACCCAGACCCCTCCACTGAGACTCATGCACTCATACCCCTCTTGCCGAGGACCATCCCCTCCACAATCAGACCCCCCCATGCTGAGCCACAACCACCTTCACCCGGACCCTCCTGCAGAGTGCCATTCTCCATGCATCCAGAATCCACAAAACTAGCCCCTGTGCAATCAGGTCCCCACCACACTCAGACCACTCAGTGAGCCACCCTCACCTGGATCCATACTTGGATCCTACTGTGCTGGGCAGTGCTATGCTTGCCCCACACCTGGGCAGTGCTACGTGTGTGTGTGAGAGATTGTGTCCCCCTCGCTCAATATTGTGGTACTCCTGGTGCAGAGGGACAGGGCCCCAGGGTCTTCCTGTTTTATTGCTGGAGCCGGAGCTCTAGAACCCTGCAGAGTGGAAGGGTCCCAGAAGTCTTCACAGCAATGAAACAGCTCTGCAGCCTGAGCCCAAGTCAGCTGGCACGGGCTAGCTGCAGTTTTTGTTGTGTTTTTTTTGCTGTGTAGACATACCCTGACTTTTGCTTTGTTTTATATCAGCAAAGCTTGCCCACTATTTTAGCTCAGGCCTCTAATACAAGGGCTTATATCTCAGGCTCTCTTCATACTACAGATGTGGTAATACTGTGTTATTTTCACAAATAAAATATGCAGATTTTTGCAAAATTGTGTGTAGATTTTTTAATTTTTTGGAACAGAATTACCTCAGGAGTAACATTTCTTTCCCAACTCTGTCCCTGACAAGTATTCTGAAAATGTATCCCTGCAGCTCCCCTGCACAGAAGAAAGAATGGAGAGGAGAGCAAAGTGTTTCCTTGTAAGGGGGATAACCCTAAAGATATTGTTGTGCAGCACCTTTAAGGACAGTCAGCTGAAAAGACTATTCCTTTCTCCCTCCCCCAACACACATCCTATCTACCTCTCAGAAGAATCAAGCAGGTTTTCTGTATGTGTAGAACATCTCATCATTATCAACAAAGACTTGAGGATGTGGGAAGAAGAGGATTCACAGACTCTGCCTCCTGAGCAAGAAGTAGGGATCTGGCTGTCTTGGAACCACTACCCAACAAGCCCTAAAACAAAAGTCCCAAGATAAGGTGCACCTCTGGCTGTAGAGTCAGTATAGAATATGGCACTCCAGACAACTTCACACTGAATTTCAATGACAAGATTTTCCATTTAACCTAGATTTTAAGCGAGGTTTGAGTGAGTGCTGTGGTGAATGTTATCAGTAAAATCTGCAAATTTAAAAGTCATTTGATTTTTTTTCCATGCTCTTTCTACTGCTACAGGGAAGGAAGTAAGAAAAATTGAAAAGGTGGCATGTACTCTTGATTTGGATTATACAACCTTAGTCTAACTTTTCCATTAGAGGTATTGCACTATACTCCATGTGGAATAGCTGCAATTATGCATTGTTTTGGGTTTGGTTTGTATCTGGAATAAAGAGAAATAGATCAATGCTTTCCACTTTCTTTTAAAGGTGCTTCCCTAGAGTTACCAATGGCCCTTATAGTATTTCAAATGCATCTTTAATAAAACTTTTATGACACAATATGCTTTTGAGCTTTCTGTTCTCCAAAAGGTTTCCGTACCCAGGTGATTTCTGAAGCGCCTTTACTGATCCCAGTTATCCAACCTCTCATTTACCAGAAACCATTGTATGTGAATGCAGTAGGCTACAGCTATGATAATACACCTCTACCTCGATATAACACTGACCTCAGGAGCCAAAAATTCTTTCCATATTATAGGTGAAACCGCGTTATATTGAACTTGCTTTGATCCACTGGAGCATGCAGCGCTGCCCCCACCCCCACCCCCACCCCAGAACGCTGTTTTACTGCATTATTTCCGAATTTGTGTTATATCGGGTAGCGTTATGTCAGGGTAGAGGTGTATTTTCTCCATTGCAAATGTGTTTGTGTGTCACCAGTTTTATAGAAAATCTGCAGAACTCACTCAAGGATCACCAATCCTCAGTAATCTGGTCATCCCAAAACTTTGTCAGTAAAACCTGATATGGTGCAATCCAGTAGATAACTGTCTTTCTCAAAATAATATGATGAGATCACTATTTCACATTTATGCACCACTCCCATATTTATGTCTACTAGATGCTTAATTAAATGTTCATTGAAGCCAATGGAAAGATTGCCAGATCGGGCTCATAGTTCTTTTTGTATGTTCATCATTGGTTCCCAATGTCTGCCACCCTTCTTGGTATGTAGAATTCCACATGCTCAAATAACTGCAGCAAGAGTTCTGGAAGATATTTTCTGGATGGTGGTCCCATCTTAGATTCAGTGTTCCAGAGAGGAATTTGTCCAAACTCTGTGTCCTCTGAATCTTGTTTTTCCCCCCACTTATCCTCACTAGTCATCATAAATCTAAATGATATTAAATAAAACAATTTACTTAAAAACGAGACCAGTGTAAAACTATAAGAAAGTAGGAAGCAAGTGTTCTGATTCATAGTCTAAAATCAAAACATCATCTTGTAAGCATAGATTTTTTAGTTCAACAGACATTCTACTTGCATCTGTGCTTCTCTGGGGAAGGATGGCTTAAGGCTTATCTACATTACAGAGTTAAGTTAACATAAGGCAGCTTACATCGACCTAATTGTGGAGATGTACACATTGCAATGCTCTTCCCACTGGGTTCTCTCTCCTGCTACACCAACAAAAAATCACCTTGACAAAAGCGTAGAGCTTAGGGCAATGTAGTTAGAGCAATTCAGTGTCAATGTAGACACTGAGTTGCTTATGTCACCTTAAGTGGCCTCCCGGAGGTGTCCCAAAATGGCCATCATGCCCAGTCTTGTACACCGTTTTGAACTTTGCTGCCCCAGAAATTTTTGAAACTGCTCTTTCTGTTTGCTCGGCCTGGAGATCTAGCAGAACATCTGCCCAGCTGAGCATACAGGCTCCCTGCAGCAAATGCTCTTCTGCCTGGATTACACCGGAAGTGGTGGATCTGTTGGGTTTGTGAGGGAGAGAAGGCAGTGCAGTCACAAGTCAGGAGGCTCCGCTCCAGCCACAGTAACTTTGGCCACGTCTACACTACAGCATAAAATCGAAATTATTAAAATTGGTTTTATAAAACTGGTTTTATAAAATCGATTTTATGCGTCCACACGAGGGCACATTAATTCGGTGGTGTGCGTCCATGGTCCTAGGCTACCATCGATTTCCGGAGCGGTGCACTCTGGGTAGCTCAGTAAAAGAATGAGACCAATAACTTCGATTTCCATCCACACTAACCCTAAATCGATATAGTAATATCGATTTTAGGGTTACTCCTCTAATTGGGGAGGAGTACAGAAATCAATTTTAAGAGTCCTTAAAATCAATTTAAAGTGCCTTGTAGTGTGGATGGGTACGGCGTTAAATCGATTTAACGCTGTTTAAATCGATTTAACGCTGTAGTGTGGACCAGGCCTTTGATACCTATGGGCAGATTGCTTGTGACATGGACGAGAAGGGGCAGAAATGGACACGCAGCAGGGGCATGCAGAAATCAAGAAGTTGAGGCAGGTGTACCAGAAGGCCTGGGAGTCCAACTGTCACTCTGATGCAGAGCCTCAGACATGCTGTTTCTCTAAGATGTTGCATGCCATACTTAGTGGCAATCCCACCACCATCACCAAGAGCCCCATGGATACTTCAACGGGGCTGGAGTCAGTGGCCAGTGGAGTGAATCCTAAGAATGACATAGTGCAGGGGTCAGCAACCTCTGGCACACAGCTCGCCAGGGTAAACACCCTGGCGGGCCGGGCCAGTTTGTTTACCTACTGCATCGGCCAGTTCGGACGATCTCAGATCCCACAGGCCGAGGTTCGCCATCCCAGGCCAATGGGGGCGGCAAGAAGCCATGGCCAGCACATCCCTCACTGCTTCCCACCTCCTGCATTGCCCTGGGACGGTGAACCACGGCCAGTGGGAGCCACAATCAGCCGAACCAGCCGATGCGGCAGGCAAACAAACTATCTCGGCCCACCAGGGTGTACCCTGGCAAGCCACATGCCAGAGGTTGCCGACCCCTGACATAGTGGATGAGGAAGTGAAGTTGGAGAAGGATGGGAGACAGGCGATTCTGACATTCAGAGGTGTGAGGAGTCAGGACGTCTTTTTAACTCCAGAGCAGTCTAGCCAGTCCCAGCAGTCTGACCCTGGCATGCCTGATGCAGAAGAGGAAAGCAGCAGTAAGGACTCACTGTGCTTAAATATGGCAAGGACACATGGTTGTGTTCTGTTTTTCTAATCAGGGTATAAAAGGGATTGAAATAACCAACACAGGTACAGTTTGTATCTGCTTCTTATTCTCCATATAGATAAGCAGAGTGAGCCATGCGGAAAAGTTTGTTTATGCACACTGGGAAGTCCTAGGAATCCTCCATAGAGATGTCTAGCAAACTTTCCTGGAGGTAATCTGCAATCCTCTGCAAAATGTTTCTTGGGCAGGCTGCCTTGTTTCTTCTCACATGGTAGGAAACTTTACCATACCAATCAGCAATTACTTCTGCAGACACCATAACCCCACACAGGCAAGCAGCATATGGACCCGATCTGCAGCCATATGCATTCAGGAGCTGCACCCTTGTATCCTTAGTTACTTTCCAGAGCAAGGTATCAGTTGCTATCACCCCTGTCTGTTGAAAATGGTGCCAGTATTCAGAACAGTAGCTTTATGTGTTTATAGTATTAACCCATTGATACTCACCACCCTTTGTCCCACCTTGCTCATTACCTTCCAGGCAAAACTCACCATAACTGGGGCTACCACCGTGCTGTATGGCTGCCAACAGAAAGTGAGAAAGTTGCGATTCTAATTTGTTTGGATCAAGGGAGTGAGTGAGTTCACTCACAATAGGGCCTCTGTCTATATTTTTTCTCTAGCATCTATAGATGTGCCTTGTATCAGAGGGCTAGCCGTGGTAGTCTGGATCTGTAAAAGCAGCAAAGGATCCTGTGGCACCGTACAGACTAACAGACGTTTTGGAGCATGAGCTTTCATAGGTGAATACCCACTTCGTTGGATGCATCCGACGAAGTGGGTATTAACCCATGAAAGCTCATGCTCCATAATGTCTGTTAGTCTATAAGGTACCATAGGACCCTTTGTTGCTTTTACAGATGTGCCTTGGAAGATCTCCTCCTGCACACTGGATGAGCAGCTCCATCTGATAAGCAGATGAAACAAGAGAAGTAAGGGAGACATGTTCCAGGAGGTGTTGCAATCCTCTGGTGTTTCACCACCCCAAGCATGGCAAACAGGCTGCCTTCAGCGGCTTGCCTGCAGGAGGTCCCCGGTCCCATGGATTCGGCGGCACGCCTGTGGGAGGTCTGCCGAAGCCGCGGGACCAGCGGACCCTCCGCAGGCATGCCACCGAAGGCAACCTTCCTGCTGCCCTCGTGGTGACCAGCAGAGTGCCCCGCCGTGGCTTGCTGCCCCAGGCACGTGCTTGGTGTGCTAGTGCCTGGAGCCGCCCCTGGAGAGATGTTATCAATGATACACTGCGGATGGATAGTCATGATAGGAAATAGGCAGGATCAGATAATAGCGATGTTCAGGGAGTAAACGGACATCTTACAGTCCCTGATTGAACTTCAGATGAAACACATCCATGCTCTCCTTCCTCCTCAGCCCATACAGAACTGTCTTTCAGACCTTTCCCCCACTCCCATCCCCATATTACCTGCATCTTCAAGCACCATTGCAGTACCCCAAGCATACCATCCCAAAGGAGATTTTTTACGATAGCTGTATATACATCCAGGTGTGAGAGCCTCACTGGCAAATGTGCTTTTGATTTTCATGTTCATACGAGAACATAGAAACGTTTGCATGGTGTGGAATAAAAATGTACTTATAGAAAGTGAATGAATCTTTATTTGTCTCTTGCATATGGCAGTTGCTGCTAAAATTGACAGACAGTGCCAACTGCATTTTCACATTACCACACACAGAAATCATTATAAGGTTCATATTATGGTGCAAGAAAAGAATGCCTGGCTCAATGCATTACAGCAATACACATTGCTGTGGCTCATTGTAAAAATGCTTCTTTAATGCCTCCCTGATTCAAATAGCTTCCATTGAGCCCCTCTTACAGCCCTGGTATCTGGTTGCTTAAAAGCAGCAGTCGGTTGTTACACCTCAACGTTCCATCCCTGAGGAAACTTCTCCCCCTTAGCTTCACAAATTTTATGCAGAGCACAGTAGGCAGTTTTGACCATGGGGATATTTTCCTCACTGATCTCTAACCTGCTCACTTTAAGTTATTCAACATTCACTGCTGCTTCCACTGGGCATGGAGGTTATGCTGGGGTTAGGTGATTGGCTTCTGTTTGTGGAGCATGATGGAAGTTGATACAATTTGCTGCTTACATGGGATAGCCATTATTGGTTCCCTATGTCAGCCCCACCCTTCCTATCCTTATTTTAGTTGCTCAATCTCTGATGATGCTGAGGTCTTGGCTGATCACCAGGTTTAGGGGCTGGAAGGTTTTTTTCCCATGTAACAAAATTGACAAACCATTGTCGGAGGTCTTCTCATCTTCATTTGGCACTCAGAAATTCTGTTTTTTCTAGTCTGTGTGTTAAAATATAGTTGCAACCTTGACAGGTTCCCATGTGGTTAGGAGGTTATAACATGTCAAACATGTAGCCCAGTGGGCTGCTTGGAGATAGGGCCCAAGCATGTCCATGCATGGTGCAGAAGGGTTGCCTTTATGTCTCATGCAGCCTGTGGTTTCCCTCATCTTATCTCTCCTATCTCTGAGCATGAAAAAGGAGAGTAGGTTGCAAATATAGCTTCCAGTCAGGGTCTCTTGGCAGACCTGAAGGTATGGAGGGGGCATGGCTTTCACACTCATGTTCAGGTTATAGTCTCCTGGGGCCCACTGAGAACCTCACAGGAACTAGTTCCCAGGTAGTTTGGGGTGGTCACCCTGGTTACGTTAACAGTTTTAATTAAAGTTGCTGCTTTTGTATTTAATCATAACATAATTTTTCTGCATTTCATTGTTTCTGTGTCTACATCACAATCCTTTCTTGAGGGTGAAATTTTCATCTATGTTTTTGTAACTACAGTTGAATTGCTGGGCACAGTTCAAGCACTTTTCAAATATTTGAATTGATCCTGCAGCTGGAATTGCCCCACAAAATTTAAATGAAAGTGCAAATTTTGCTAGGCGACATCCCACCTGAAAAAATGTCAGTAACAATTTTTAAAACATAGCCAAAACTCTTCCATAATAATTCCATGCCCAACATTGCACCCACAATTATTTGTTCCTGCAATTTAAAAGTTGAGAAAGTGAGGTCACTTCTAAAAAATCCTTGCCATTAATTATAGTTTTAATTTTAGTAGTTCTTAATATAGCTACAAAAGTTTAGGGTACATATAATATTATTTTATGTTGTTATAGTTTATTTTTCCATAGTAACTAAAATATATATATGAAGACTTCCTTATGAAGAGGAGAAGATTAATACTGTTGGAAGCCATGTGCCATGTTTTAACCACATGAAATGAAGAATGCAAGGTAGCTATTTCGAAAGCCCCATGAAAAAGCATAATAAATTATCCTTTTTGGAAATACACAACGGATTGCTACCATATAAAACAAACAAACAAATCCAATATTGCATGACTATCTCAAAATGTTAAAATGAAAAAAAAAATCTAACAGTCATAGGATGCATTAACTATGTAGGATTGGCCATATTTGCAATAACCACTAGTCTAATGTAGATCCAGGAAAATGTATATTCATTTACAGAACATAAAATGAACCCCTATTTAAATTCGTTTGTAGATCTGTGTCAATATGGAAAGCAATTAACACAGAATTGCTTCTCTGATTTACTATCTCCATTTTGGAGATCAGGCTGTAGTTATAGGTAGATATAAATATATAGCCGTGTGATTCAGACACAAATATTGATTCTATTTGCTGGTCTGGTGGTAAAGGTAATTCTCTCAGATGTGTAAGCAGTTCATAGTTTACAGTTCTGTAGGCTTGATAGTTTAACTTCAAACACCGTTAAAAACTCGTTTTAAAATGTGTCAGTGAACAGTGTATTTATCTATAGTTCAAAAAAGCACTTAACTTGTAAATAACATCAACATTTTGCACTAAACTAAATTAGTATATACTGTACTATGTATGCACTGTAAAACTGACATAACTTACATGTGCTCAGCACTTACACACAGGCTTCATAGTCAGAAGCAATACTGTCAAATTGCAATACAAATTGTAATCAGTGTAGAATATAAGTAAGTCTAGCAAATAAAATGTCCCCTTTCAAGTCACTGTAAAAGGAGAAGAGTTTTTAAAACAATCTAGACTTATACATCACAGTATGTTACTTTATGATGTTTACTTTAGTAAGTAAGGGTGCTCTGGAAAAAAAAATGAAAGAGTAGTTTGATTGAAATTCCACTATTCTTCTATCAAGCATTAATCCTATAGTCATGGCAAAACTCATAAAAATATACCTACTTCCTATATAAGGCTTTTCATCAGTAGATTTCAAAGTGCTTTACCTGGACCTGAATGCCCTATGTCAAGAAAAAAAGAAGAGAGGGAGAAACACCACCTTTAGCAGCCCACTCTACTCCAATTCCAATTTTTCCACCCTGCCTGATCCCCAGAGTGCAGCAGATGCTCTCTACCTTCAGAGGTCGCAGTGGCACACTCGTGGCTACTAAGAAACATTTCTGATGAAAATGGGTAGCTGAGGAGCATCTCTCTCAGGAAGAGCAGGAAATAACTATTTTTTTTATTTTTTGAGGAAGTATATATTATTTAAATAATGAAACTCATAAACATAACATCTGAGTAGCTATGGCTTTTGTATTATTTACTGGAAGATGGTTCTCTTTGCTTCCAAAGTCTAGCTCATGGTTATCTTCTGATAGGCTGTAATAGTGTATTTGGGGGTGGCAGTGACTCACCTTGAGAGGATAAGATAAAGACTCAGCTGTCACATTTGCTAGTGCTATGGTGATATAGTCAGGAGAGCTGGCTTCTAACCAGATCCCCTTCGCGCAAAGAATAATGCAAGTTTAAGGTCTGGGTGGCCTACAATGCCATTGGAGAAGGGGAAAAATAAAGCTCATTCAAGTTTGTCTAATGGCACATTGCAGGGATCAGCAACCTTTGGACCGCGGCCCGCCAGGGTAAGCAGCCTGGTGGGCTGGGCTACTTTGTTTACCTGTCGCGTCCATAGGTTTGGCCGATCGTGGCTCCCACTGGCCGCAGTTCACCATCCCAGGCCAATGGAGGAGGCGGGAAGTGTCACCCAGAACATCCCTGGGCCCACGCCATTTCCCGCAGCCCCCATTGGCCTGGGACGGTGAACTGCGGCCAGTGGGAGCTGCGATCGGTTGAACCTGCAGATGCAACAGGTAAGTAAACCGGCCCAGCCCACCAGGGTGCTTACCCTGGCGAGCCATGTGCCAGAGGTTGCCGACCCCTCGTATATACACCGCTACCCTGATATAACATGACCCAGTATAACGCAGATTCACATCTAAAGCTCTGACATGCTGCTCTGAACAGTGCGTTAAGGGTGCCCAGCCAGGCCAGGGCCTAGGGGTTCGATAATGGGCCGAGGGTTTTTGGGACAGTCGGGGGCTCCCCCCCCCCCGCCAGGGTCTGGGGGCAGGAGCTATGAAAGGACACTTTTGGGGTCCCTGCAATCCCAGAGTGGCACGGGAGATTAGCGGGGGGCCGAGAGCAACCCGCGCTGCTTCCCTCGCCCCAGCCCCAGCTGCGTAGCTCGGAGGAGGGGGTTTGGGAGAAGGGATCCCCCCGGCTCCCAGGCGCAGCGCTCGGCTTCCCCTCACCGGTGAGTGCGAGGGAGGCATCCTTTCCCCAACCTCCCTGCACTCACCGCGGGCGGGAAGCAGAGTGTGGCGGCTGGGAGGTGTCGGAGTAGAGCGGGCTGGGGCCGGGCTGCTCCGCTTCCCGCTGCTGCCAGTGAGTGCCTGTGGGGGGAGGGTGGTAGGGGTCGGAGCTTTCAGGGGACAGGGATCTGGGGGGTTGGGTGCGACCCTGGGAGTGATTAGGGATGGGGGTATCTGGCAGGGGCAGTCATGGAACAAGGAACAGGGGGGACCAAATCAAGTTTGATATAACGCGCTCTCATCTACAATGCGGTGAGATTTTTTGTCTCCTGAGGACCGCGTTATATTGGGGGAGAGATGTACTGGTTTTAATTTCACTAAACTATTGGCTCCTTTAAATGTGAACTGAGCTAAGATAATTATAGTATATCTCAAAGTCATAGTTACTCTTCTCATTATATCAACATTATTAGTGAAAGCTCATTAAAAATAATAATTTGTATTATGCTCATCTCTTGTATTACCAGTGAATCCAATTCACCTTTAAATGACCTTTAGCAAGTTTAATAAGCTAAACAGGTGGATAATATCTAAAGCTCATTAGAATATGAATTCTAAATCACCTTCATAAGAATCTAATCCATTAACTTTTCACATATTGTAAAGTTATTATCTTAAAATATATGTACTTGTGTACAGAACTTGTTGAATTATTTATTGCAAATAATTTATCCAATGAATGTAGACTTTGTTGTTGTTTTTTTCCTGGCTGCAAATTATCCACAGAATATTATGATTATGATTAATCATATGTTATTCATAATTATTTGGTGAGTACTTTGCGGCACATAATGCACTGAAATCTAGATGTTTTTGTTTGTTTTTTTCCTACAAATTGATCGTTATGTTTGTGTGTTTTTTGCTATTTATCCTTATGATTGGTAATCTATGTCACATGCTATTATCATTATATCCAGATTAGATGACCCAGGTTTCAGACCTGGGAAGATTCATTATTCTGTTTGCAGGTAATCCACAAAGATTTGTAACTTTTCAATGGATCTGTTGCATAAATAATAGAAAGTAGGGTGGGGGAAGCACAAGTGAAGAATGCATCTGAGTGTGTGTGAGAAAGAGAGAAACTGAAAGAACAGGATTGTGGAGTTTGCAAGGTTTTATCTACACCAGGGTATTACATTGGATCAGTTTGTTCATTCTAATTGCAGCAATATAACTATACTTAAGTGTCCACACAACTTTCTTATGCAAGTTTAAGGTATCCTGCTTGTTAATCATTGCATCTAAGCAACTCTGTGCTTGTTTGAGTTAACCATTCAGCATCCTAGGCAGATTTAGCAAGTAGCTATGTTCTACCTCTCAGCTTTATGCTTTGGGATTTTTCTTGCTGAGTCCTGTGAGATACCTGCTGGAACCTATAGGAATTCTGGGGCTTCGGGTCAAACTAACAAACTTCCATGATTACTCTCCTGGCATCCCATAATTCATCTGTATTTTGCCAGTGCCATTTCTGTTTCAGGCAGTATGGAGAACAAAGTAAGCAACACATTCATGACAATCATTAATATGAACAGGTTGACATACATGTATTAGAAGAGTCACACAGCCAGATGGATTTGGCTTGGCAGCTTTGGAGAGCTTTGAACGCCTCAGCAATATGGCTGCAGGAAGATGAAATAAAGCTGTCACTTTGCAAGCCATTATTCTGGAGCAGCTGTACTTGAAGTGCTGCTTCTGAGCTCGATCAGCTAGTACTGATTGGTGGCACAGGCCAGTGATTCAGAACTGAGATGACCAGCAATTGCTGCAGAGCTTCAGGGTGTGGAAGATTCCTTTTCTGGAGATCTGTAAAGAGTTCACCCCAGAGTGCAGCAAAAGAACAGCATGCTGCCATTACTATCTGGAAGCTTGCCAAACTTGATTGCTCCCAATCAGTAGCAAACTGGTTTGGTGTTATTGATCATCTGTTAGGACTGCTATCATATAGATTTTCAATGCTGTGAGTAGGGTGCAGTTGTGCCGTGTCATCAAGTTTGGCACGTCATGGATGGTTTTGAACAGCTGAGGTTCCTGAGGTGTATAGGCACTACTGATGGGACAAACAAGCCTGTTCTTTGCCCCCCACACCAACTTAGAGATTTTATCAATAGGAAGGGGCAAGTATCCCTGGTACTATTACCCTGGTCATTGGCAGGCATGATCGAACCTGGGACCTCAGGAGTTTAGTGCATGATTCTTTACTACATGAGCTAAAAGCCAACTGGCTCTTAGCTAAGGCTGCAGAGCAGACTCATTTATCTCTCTCTCTGAGTGCTCTCAGTGCCATTAGATGGGACAGAACACCACACTTAGGAGGTGTGTGGGTTACACTACAAAGCCTGATTGATCATCATTTGAGGTTCACCAATATTAATGTGGTGTAGTCTAGAAAGTTCCATGAAGTTAGAATCTTTGGAAATGCATGGCTTTTTGCCAGAAAGAGGACATATTTTTGTACCCCAAACCAAAACGGATATTAATGGTGTTATGATTTCTCCTGTCATTTTGGAGCAGTTTGCTCTCCTCTTCCCTGACTTCTGGAGCCTTTTAGTGGACAGTTTGATAGGAGAAGGGAGCTGTTTAACTATATCCTGAGTAGCTTCAGAATAACAGTGTAATGTGATTTTGGAAGACTGAAGGAAAGGTGAAGTTGCCTCATGACAAGGCTGGATCCTTCTTATCATTATTTGCCTCATGTGTTAAGTCCTTGCTTTATTTTGTTTATCATCTGTGAGAGCAAGAGAGAGAGTCTGAAAGTTGGGTAGGAGCAGGACCTAAAGGGACTTTAGTGTGGCCACTAAGACCTTTGAATAAACCTGTTGGCAAGGAGTGCAAACAAAGCCTTCTGGGTTTACTAAATATCCTGTTATTCAGTTTTTGGACAGTCCCTAACTTGGGTACAGGACAAGAGAAGTAATTGTGACTTAAACACAATCACAGAAAACAATTGATATCCTTGTCTAATAAGATCAACAGCTTTGTTATTGTTAATAAGTAAATAAACATGTTACATAATTGTGTGTGTAATATGGATTTTTATAGATGAGCATAAATATTAATTATTATATAACAAATCTGAGGAGGAGGAATTGATAAAAATAGGGTATCATCTTGGGTACAAAAACAGTATACAGAGATTTAAGCTTTTGCCTTTGTGTGCATGTAGCCAACTCATTGACCTGTTACATCCCAGCTGATCACTGGGATATGGCATTCTGTACCCATGCTGAAACAAGCCAGTTCCTTGGATATGAACTTGGAGTTAGCAGTGTTTTTATCTGCTACAGCAGGCAGGGTTTGTCTGCTTTGCTAGGATAGTAAGGTAACCAATGCACCTGGCTGCTGGTCCTGAAATATACTTACATTTTGGTGGCCTGTATGGGATCCCAGACAGGCAAGTTGCATAGAGGAATTGTGATCTACACATAACAGTGCATAAGTAAATAATGGATGATGTGGTCATCAAGTGGATCACTAATTATGCAGGCAAATTTAAAGAGGAATTATTAAAGGAATTAGATGTATCAAATGGTAACAATACTTCTAAAACATTATAAACAATAAAAAATTTAAATCTGGCAATATTAAAGTGGCAATAATCCAAGTGTGTTGACTGTTAATCTGGGATTTGGGTGCAAACTGAGTAAATGCTGCACTGAAAAGCAATATGTAATAGAAGATAATAGGAAGTTAGGAACACAATGCAAATGCTGGAGATCACAGAATTGAAAGGGTTAAAGAAAAAGGTATCCAAATTAATGGCACATTCTCTTTTCACAGGGGATGCCCTCATTCAAGAAGTTTATAGCTGTGAGGAGTTGGAGGAAGAAAATTATCACCTTAGGGAGAGAATTTCTGCTTTAGAAAGACAAATATATGAAATGGGTGGACACATTGATGGGCTTTTGCAATGGCTGAGCAGAGAGTCAGTTAATCAAGTTTCCTCCTTTTTAGACAGGGAGGTGGCGCCAGAAGCACTACTCACCGATGCCAAGAGAGTATCCGTACATTATATCCCTGGAAGGATCTGTTGAAAAAATTATGTGTTTTAATAATTAAAAGGTAAATAATTATTTATGTAACTTAAGTAAGTTTAAGTTTAAAGGTATTAATTGTTGTGGAGTAATTCTTTAGTCAAAGATAACAGGAGACAGTAAAATGTTATTTAAAATTCTTTAGCCAGCAGCCAATATGTTGCAGTACACAAAAGAAGAAGTGGCTTGCCTTGCAGGTTTGTCCGTGTTGATAAAAAGAAAAAAAAACCTGAGAGTTGTTTAAGGCATCTAATTTATAATATAAAGTTAAGTTTCTCTTTGCATAAGGCTACGCCTAATGTAAAAGTAAAAGATAAATTATGAAGTAAAAGTATGGCAGAGAGGAGAAAGTAGAGAAAGGAGCAAAGGTAAAACCCTTAAGTAAAATTCATGTATTATATATGCTATTTGCATGTCTCATTGGCCAGACTACCAGCCATAGAATTTGTTGGGTTCAAGAAGTTTTCAGTTCTTAATGAACATATTTTTAATTTCACCAATTAGTTACTGTGTGTTATTATTCCAAAGATAAGTGTCAGGTTAGTTATGATTCCAGACATGCCCACCATTGTTGAGGCAAGGGAAAACAGCAACCTATCATCTTTTTGTTTTATATCTGAGTTGTTATTTTAACAACAAAAGAAGACATGTCTGCCTCTTCTACTAACAAAACAACAGTCAGGGAATAATTATTTCATCTCCTCTGTGAAAGTGTTTAAACTTTTGCAAACCCTTATTTTCCCTTTTTTACTTTCCCTAGATAGAAAACAATATTGATGCATTTTAAACCATTTGTTTTGGCTTCCAGCACGCAAATATTCAAGGAAAAATACCCTTAGCTCCTAACTAAACTGTTAGTTTATTTTGACAGGCAAAATTGAAGTATAATATAGATATAAAAGGAGTCTGTTAACTTTTTTTACATGTAATTCTGTTTAAAAATAAACAAATTTCCAGTGCCTATCTGCTTTATCGGCCAATGCAGAGGTTTACTAAAGTGAAGGGTAATTTGTCATTTTAATCCTAAAGTTTCCTGGACCTGCCTTAAACTGTAATGGTCTAATCCTTTGTTTAGTGATTTGTTGTATATATTCAACTCTTTGGTTTTTTATTTAATGTTTAATTTACATGTTTATGTATAGTAATGTTAGAATTATTTGTCCCTTGGTTATATTTTTTATATCATATGACTGTATTACTGGGTTTTTAATTTGGGGTGTTTTTTAGTTTTATTGTAAGAAAAACATTTTTATGCACAAAGATATGAAAATAATATTAAGACAATTTTTGTGGTGCTACACTATTTTATTATAACTATAACTGCCATTGGTGTATTATTATAATATACTAATGATGGTTCAGTTCTTTTGCAAATGTCAGTCATAAATATAGGCATATTTGCCTCAATAAATAATTTGATTTGAAACATTTTTTGTTAACTTTGATTAGGGATTTGTATAGTTAAGCAATGTGGCCAGTTGTTTGGAAGTATCCAGGTTAAAATTAGTGACTTCATTTAAAAAAAAACCCACTGCAGTATCACTGTAGTATTGACTGCTCTAGTATGACTCCAATATTTTATAGTATAACAATATATACTGTTTGGTTGTCTATGTTAAAATTGTTAAACGTAGTCAAATTAATGCAACTAAAACATCAGGTCTCAGCTAAATAACATGGTGTTGGAGTAGCTATCGAAATTATGACCCACAAAGGGGATGACAAGGTATGCGCCCTGAACCTGATCTTGAAAGATCTACCTTGAATCAGCCTGTAGTCAATACACTAAGGTGTCTAGTATTGTTAATTATAGATTGATTCAGCTAAGGGCAAGTAATTAAAATTGTGGCAAAAGGGCCACATTCTGTACAATAGATTCTGATCAATACATTGAATTGGTGGGAATGATTTGGGTAATGGAATTTTGTGGTGCATCCTCAGTTAATATTTTAATTGGCTTTTAATTGTCTTTTTTAATTAAAACCATAAGTTCCACTTCCCTTATGCACAAACATGGGGATAGTGAAAGGATCATTTCTGTACTACATCCAAGTGCATCAGCATAAGACTGTTCCAGAAATAAAAGAAACAAAGTGTCATGGGGAGAAGAACTGACTGCTCCTAGCTGCTCTGGGGAACTGCTCTCTTCCAGGTCCAATGTCTCTCCTTGCAGTCTCCCAACACATTATCCACTCTCTCACTTTGCAGCCTCTTTCTCACTTCAGGAGATGCAGCTTCCTTTTTGTGACTTGGCCTCCTGGATAGATCACTATGTGGTTTCCCTTTTCATGATATATAGTCTCATTAGACTTGCTATCCCAGCAATGCCACTCCATCGGTTGCTGGTAGGTGAACAGGGGCTCACACACTCCGGGATCCAGACCAGGAACTTTACAACACACAGCCAGGTCTGCTCAGTTCCCAGACTTGCTGCTTCCTGCTCCACCTCCCCCAGGCTTTCTTCTCCACCCTTCTCTCTTCTATGTACACCCTTCATTCAGGGACAGGCTCCAAGGATCCTACTCTTTCCTTGGGTTCCCTCTTTCCATCTCTCATGCACAGAGGGTGGCTACAGACTTCTTCACTATTGCCATTTCTATTGGCAGTTCCTCACTGTTGCCAGCTTCCTGGCTTTATACTAGCTCAACCCACACCTGCTCAGCTGAGGTTCATCTTCCCATCAGCGGTTGCTCCTCCAATTTAAGTCCCTCATATGTGGCTTATTACACTAACTGGCCTTTCTCAACTTCCTTAATCCTTTCAGGGCTGGTATGGAGTGAACAACCCATCACACAGAGACAATAGATTCTAATCAGATGTTACATTGCAGCTAAATTTCGAATTGTATATTGAGATTCCTAATGTGCTAATAACATTGATTTGTGACCAGGAAAAAGTGAGATGGAATCAAGACCTCAACATGATTGTACCATACCAGTCAGCTGAAATTTTCTTTGAATGGAGGTATAAACAAACACAGGAGCAATTAATAACTAAGTCTCAGAATAATATACTCTTTACAAAATGGATTAATAGTATTTTTTCACCAGCTCATAGACTAAAATGTAGATTATATTGTCTAAGTAATCACATTCCTCCATTTAACACCATTTATGGTTTGTGTATGTGAGAGTGTGTGTGTGTGTGTGTGTGTGTGTGTGTGTTGCCTCTCAACCTGGGAGGGGTACGCTGCAAATGCAGATACCTGGGTAGTGACCCCAGAACAGTATAATTAGGCCTGTGATTCAAGATGGTCCACAAGAAAGAAATGTTTACTAATCAAGTCCCATGAGATTTAAGAGTGGACACTTCTCTGAATACACAGCATTTCACAGTACTGCAATGGTGATTTACATAAATCAAAAGGCCATTCTACCCTATAGTTCACACTAGAAGAAAAGGAATATGTCTGAAGAGGTAACACACGAAAGCAATGCAACTAAGAATGATAATGGCGTACAAGTTAATGCAGTCATATGTTCTGCCCTATTTATTTTATTTAAAGTGAATTTAGTAATGTTGTATTACACCACTCTGGGTTCAGCTCTGGTGGCTAAAGTTTCAAGCTCAACAGAGTGAAAGTCACCTCTGCTACTTTCTTCATATTTAGAGTCTCTAGGAACACATAAAAACCAAAGATAGTAACCACACATACATTCACAAGTATAAGGTCTAGTTTGTTTTACAAGTTTTATTAAAATTACAATTAAGGTTATCATTATCCAATAATATAGAAATCCTATGAAGACTTATGCACAAGTTACAAATATAGTTATACTCACATACTTAACAATATTCTTAAGGTCTGTTGGCTGCATTGCCAATTGATCATCAGTAGAGAGATGGTCTCTGATGGAGATTTCCCACAGGGAATGCAATTTTTTCCAATCCAGGAGCCCTCTTTTATCCTATTATTCTGAATAGTGAAGGCAGAATTTGCCCTGTGGGACCTTTATTATGGGTGATGATCCAGGAGAAGATCTGGATGACCTTGTAAACTGGAGTAATAGTAATAGGATGAAATTTAATAGTGAAAAGTGCAAGGTCATGCATTTAGGGATTAATAATAAGAATTTTAGTTTATTTATAAATTGGAGGCACATCAGTTGGAAGTAACAGAGGAGGAGAAGGACCTTGGAGTATTGGTTGATGACAGGATGACTATGAGCCGCCAATGTGATATGGCCATTAAAAAAGCTAATGAAGTTTTAGGATGCATCAGTCGAGGTATTTCCAGCAAAGATAAGGAGGTGTTAGTATCGTTATATAAGGCACTGATGAGACCTCATCTGGAATACTGTGTGCAGTTCTGGTCTCCCATGTTTAAGAAGGATGAATTCAAACTGGAACAGGTTCACAGACGGGCTACTAGAATGATCCGAGGAATGGAAAACCTGTCATATGAAAGGAGACTCAAAGAGCTTGGCTTGTTTAGCCTAACCAAAAGAAGGCTGAGGGGGGATATTCTTGCTCTTTATAAATATATCAGAGGGATTAATATTAGGGAGGGAGAGGAATTATTTAAGCTTAGTACCAATGTGGAAACAAGAACAAATGGGTATAAACCGGACACTAGGAAGTTTAGACTCGAAATTAGATGAAGGTTTCTAACCGTTAGAGGAGTGAAGTTCTGGAACAGCCTTCCAAGGGGAATAGTGGGGGCAAAAGACATATCTGGCTTTAAGACTAAGCTTGATAAGTTTATGGAAGGGATGGTATGATGGGATAGCCTAATTTTGGCAATTAATTTTGGCAATTGATCTTTGATTATCAGCGGATAAGTATGCCCAGTGGTCTGTGATGGGATGTTGGATGGGATGGGATCTGAGTTACTGCAGAGAATTCTTTCCTGGGTGCTGGCTGGTGAGTCTTGCCCACATGCTTAGGGTTTAGCTGATGATCATATTTGGGGTCGGGAGGGAATTTTCCTCCGGGGCAGATTGGCAGAGGCCCTGGAGGTTTTTTGCCTTCCTCTGCAGCGTGGGGCATGGGTCACTTGCTGGAGGATTCTCTGCAGCTTGAGGTCTTCAAACCACTATTTGAAGACTTCAATAACTCAGACATAGGTTAGGGGTTTGTTATAGAAGTGGATGGGTAGGATTCTGTGGCCTGCTTTGTGCAGGAGGTCAGACTAGATGATCATAATGGTCCCTCCTGACCTTAAAGTCTATGAGTCTATGAGAAGTGAAGACCTCAGCTAGACTGCCTACCCTTAAGTTGAATTTATGGGATTAGTAGTTATGGGCAGGTGGGGGGAGGGGGAGGACAAAACCAAATTATTTTACTTACTAAATATGCTCATTTACATGGAGTCATTGTGAGACAATATATTTGGAATCCCAAATCCCCTGGCTTTCATTGTTTTAAGTAGACCTTTTCTATTATGTTGTTTGTGTATGAAATTTATTTCTCTCTGGTAAAATACATGAGCCTAGGCCCTAATTGAAAGCTTGCTCTTGTTAGACTTTGCCTCCAGAAGAAGCAGAACTGCATCATGGGAACTCTAAATGAATATAGGATTGGCCCGGGCACAAGCAATCTTAATAATGGGTTAGAAGTTTTAGCCTTTGGGAAACAGGATTGTAAGTAAATGAGATGAAGTGTAAAGCTTATGCTAAGGTAGCCAGTTTCTGCCTAAAGGGTTCGCTTGCATAATATTCTCATTAAATGATCGCTTTTCCACCTTCATTGAAGAATATAAGTAAAATAAATGAAACTGATTATGAGCTTTCCTGATTAGCAACTTGATTAAAAACCAAAAAAAACCCCAAAAATGTAAATTGTAACACAGCAACCTGTGTTTAATAAAATATGTTTTAATTTACATTAATAGAGTTAAAACAATACAGGGGTATCCATAAAATGGTTATTAAACCTGTTTTCATATTCAGTGGTAAACATGTCCCAGATACATTTGTTTATAAGAAGCTTATATAACGTTTTAATTGGCTTTATTTCTCATTAGGCTATAAATCATTTGTTTTTAATAAAAAGTTTGAAGATCTTATTAGAAACAACTGAAATACTTGTAACTTACTGTCTGTGGGTGAGATTTTCAAAAGCACATAGCGTGGTAAAACTTCGATTGACTTCAACAGGAGCAGAGTTATACCAGTGCTGAGCATTTCAAAAATAGGCCTCCCCACCTCTTTATAGTGTTGCATAATTTAAATAATGTAAAATATGATAACATAAGCATATTTTATTAAACAGTCATTCTGTACTTATAATTCAATACTCATTCTAGGAACACTTTAAAATATTATGTTGGCAAAAGTTTAGAAAACACTGAGGACATGACTTTCACACACTTTTTTTTTTGTTTTTTAAATCTGTAACATTTGCAGATCCTCTTGGGATCCTTGTCTGTGTAACTGTAGATTATTAAAAGTAGTAGTCTCATTAAAGAGAGCAAGTCTTTACGGTGGATTTATACACAAAATGTTTCCCAATGTAGGGCTAAATTGTGAGAAGCAGCACAACTGTTCCCTCAGCCCTACACTTAACAAGGGAACTTCTTGTGTCAATAGTGTAAAAATCTAGCCCAGAGAGACCTAGGTTTCCATCTTGAAAGATATTAAGCATCTCCCGGGAGCACCCACAACTCATATTATCATCAATAGGAGATATGGGATCTCAGGTCTTTTCAGGATGCATTTATCAACTTCCAAGATTGGGTTCAGAAAAAGAGACTGACAAACAAAAAAATTGTCAAATAAGAGTCCTTACACACAGCATATCTAGCAGGTGCCAGTGTGTTTACTGAAATAAGAGTGAACTACAATCCCCACATATAGATGTGCTGATGGTCCTGCCATTGTTCTCATTGTGGTCATATAATTTCCTGTTTGTTTGATATGAGAATCTGTCTGTCATATTAGGCCTGCAGAAACATAAAGAGATTTTCTCAAATGTACTTTAGACCAGAGATTGGCAACCTCTGACCCGCGGCTTGCCGGGGTAAGCACCCTGCTGGGCTGGGCCAGTTTGTTCACCTGCCGCGTCCACAGGTTTGGCGGATCACAGCTCCCACTGGATTACGTGCCAAAGTTTGCCGATCCCTGCTTTAGAGACATGATTCACTACTGTGCTTCTCTAGTTTTATGGGGGAATAACACTGTTGATATCAATAGGTTGACATAGGCTTAAAAACTAGAACAACACAGTGTTGAATCAGCCCTGTTATTTGTATTTATAGTTCCTGGTTCATATTTGTAATTTGCAAAGACTCCAAAGGAGAAGTAAACATGCATACACATATATTCTGCTTTTCAGGATCCAATCACCTTCTGTGACTCTCCCCTTGCATATGACACAGTGAAATTTTGTTGCTGTCATACAGACATTTAGACTGGATAGGTTGTTTGAAGTTATTGAAAAGTTTTGCCTTCTTATTTCACAAACAAGATTAAAGAGAAGAACAAGAGTAAAAAAACTAAAGGTATACTCTAGTTGCAAAAGGGATTGTGGCCTCTGACATGATATGTGTGACTGTATTAAGGCAGTTCACTAGCAGGATAGTGTACTTACGCCACTCTTCTCTCTCTCTGGATTGAACATTAGCTCTGTTCAGTGCTTGTGTGCTTATTGTGCCCTCTAGTGGCTCACAGCAGAACTACTTGTGGAGCAGGTTTGACTTTCAACCCAGTAGAGGGCAATGGTACCTAAACACACCACATACTCAGTTATTAGACAAAGCTCATCCTTGAATCTATAGCTTCAATCAGTCCAGAGTAAATATGCAGTTATTGAAATACAGACAAAATTGTGGCATCATGGACACAAACAGGTCCTTTGGCTCAAAAAACTCCATGTTTCTGAGCTAACACAGAATGTATGTTTCCTGTCATGATAGTTGGGTGCTTATTTGTGGTGTGGATAAACCACAAACAAGTGAGAAGCAAATATTTGTGTAGGCCAGCATGCCATCCCATACAGGGTAATGGTAAAAAACTAAGATAAGCTTCTATCTTGTGAGGGGGGAAGGGATAGCTCAGTGGTTTGAGCATTGGCCTGCAAAACCCAGGATTGTAAATTCAATGCTTGAGGGGGCCACTTAGGGATCTGGAGGGAAAATTCAATACTTGGTCCTGCTAGTGACACAGGGGGCTGGACTCATTGACCTTTCAAGGTCCCTTCCAGTTCTAGGAGATTGGTATATCTCCAATTATTTATTTATTTATTCCCCTTTATCTCAAGGGGTAGGGGTCTGAGAGTTTATGTTTTGTTGTTTGGGGGGGGGGATGCAGGTGGGGAAAGCATGGTGGAATGTCACTAGTTCTGTATCAGAGGGATAGCCATGTTAGTCTGGATCTGTAAAAGCAGCAACGAGTCCTGGCACCTTATAAACTAACAAATGTATTGGAGCATGAGTTTTCGTGGGTGAATACCCACTTTGCCTGACGCATGTATTAGTTCTGTATTTGGTGATAGTCAGTTCTCCATGTTACTTAGTAATAATACAAGAGTCTTCATGGATGTCATGGTTAATTACAATAGGAATACATTTAGTGATGTGCCATACTTGCAATTATTACAGGTGAAAAGTGGAGATGTCATGGATATTCCCAGGAACAAAAACATAAAAAATTATTATTGGGCTATTTTAAGTTGTAGCCTTTTATAAATCCACATTGTCTAGAAGATAAATATGAGAGGTAATATCATTTTTCTTGCTCTGAAGAATCATCAGATAGAGATAATATATGAATTATACTTTAGAGTGATGTGGTATTCTAGGTCTCAGTCCTTAAAAAAAAAAAAAAAATCCACACAAGTTGAGTGAGATTATGGGTAGTTGATTATCCAGTCCTATAATGAAAACTCAGGCGAGTTGCGGCTGCTTACACGTGAAGAGAAATTGCTTCAGAGACTCTGCAAATATGCTGAGTACAATGACTTGTGTATATTTCTCAGTCCTGAAAAGGCCACAGTCTTTTAAAAGACCAATACCTAAATACTAATACAAAGGACACTATAGGAAAACCCAAGATGGAAGATACATAAGCACCTTGTCAGATGGTAAGGGGATGCATCTCAAGGAATAGTGCTATCTTGTAGATGAATGGGTTTCTATGCAACAATGTGGGGGTGTTAAAATGAAAAAAATATTTGTGTGTTGAAGTGTGTCTTCCCATAGTTCTTGCAAGTTACTGGTTAAAATTAGGCCTAATAAATGCTTAATTTGTGCCAGAGCTTATTGAGGCTGAGCCCTGGCACCTCTGGCTTGCTGTATCAGTTATGAAAATAAAAAAAATAATTGCTTGAACCCTGGCACCTCTTTTATTACAAATTAAGAATTAGGCCTACTAGAGATCTTTTACTGAGCTCTAGCATCAAGGATTATTTTCTAAGTAGGTCAAGTTAGCAAGGGTAAAAAGCTGAGTCTGAAGAATGAACACCTCTGCAGCTCCAAGAACTCAAGATTTTATTTCTTATTTAAAATTGTTTCCATTAACAAAAAAATCTCCTTCAAAATAATTTTTCTGATCTAGCCTTTTTAAAACTTCATTCACCTTTGTGTTTCAACTTTTCCCCTTACTCAAACTCCTTTAGTTCTAGACACATAAATAGTCCATCACTTACTGTAGCTGGATATAATTCATCTATTAGATTGACTAGAGATGAAAAACTACCTTTGTAAGTCACAGAGATTTGTTCAATGAGTTACAAACATTTAAAAATATGGCTATCAGTGCCTTTGTGTGTCTCACCCTAAGTCTCTGAAGGAAGCAAAATGTGTTATCAGTATCAGAATAGCTCATGCTTGGACAACATACAAGTTAATAAATAAATGATGTTCTATTTATGCTGTACACTTTACATGGAAATTAATGGGTAAAAGCTGGCAGTTTGCGAGATCCTATGAACTTTTATTTAAACATAAAAAGAAACCATATTTTTCTGTGTGCTGAATAATTGCTGAGTCCAAAGATGTAGCAGCCACGGTCTCCAGGATGGAATAGTGCAGGGATCGGCAAGTTTTGGCACGCTGCCTGTCGGGGAAATCCACTGGCAGGCCGGGATGGTTTGTTAACCTGCAGCGTCTGCAGGTATGGCTGATCGCCACTCTCGGCCAATGAGGGCTGCAGGAAGTGGCGTGGGATGAGGGAATAGTGGGTTTTCCCACATCAGTCTTTGGCACCATCACATTCTATATCCTGTCAAAGACTGCAATATCACAAAACTACTGTTTCTGAACTATGTGGATCTACTGCAGGGGTTGGCAACCTCTGGCACGTGGCTTGCCAGGGGAAGCACCCTGGCAAGACAGGCAAGTTCATTTACCTGCCTCGTCAGCTCCCACTGGCCGTGGTTCGCCGTCCCAGGCCAATGGGGGCAGTGGGAAGCGGCGTGGGCGAGGGATGTGCTGGCTGTGGCTTTCTGCCACCTCCATTGGTCTGGGACAGTGAACCACAGCTGGTGAGAGCCGTGATCGGCCAAACTTGCTGATGCAGCAGGTAACAAACTGGCCCGGCCCGCCAGAGGTTGCCGACTCCTGATCTATTGTAAGATTAAAGAGTTTTTTTTTCTATTTTCAAGGAAAATGCGAACCATAAAGCAATGCACTCAAATATTAGAGACAGATCTCTGTATTTTCATTTTTAAAATAGTCTTCTTGGTTAAAAAATAAACCTCTCTAAAACTTTTCCCAGCCATCACACTCAATCCAACCCATTCATTTCTCAGTGTTCAAAAGTATTCAGTTAAACAGATATCCCCATCACCCATCTGCAATTGGATGGTTCTGTGGATTTCCAAAAATGGCCTCTATACTTTCTTACCATTCTTCTTTCTTCCATTTATCTATAATTTCATTTTTTCTTTGACCAGGGGTTCCCAAACTTGGTTCGCAGCTTGTTCAGAGTTAGCCGCTGGCAGGCTATGAGATGCTTCCCGCAGCTCCCACTGGCCAGGAACGGTGAACCACGGCCACTTGGAGCTGCGAGCGGCCATACCTGTGGATGCTCAGGTAAACAAAATGTCTCATGGCCCGCCAGGGTCTTACCTTGAACAAGCCTTGAACCAAATTTGGGAACCCCTGTTTTAGAGGCTCTGCAGCTATGGCATGGGTATTTTCAGAGGGTGGAAGGACACTTAATCTAACCTTTCCAGCTTAAACTTTCTCACTCATTCAAGGGATGCCTTCTGAGCAGCTATCGGGTTTCTTTTCTCCCCTTTTTCTGAAGCATCAGTATAATTTGATACTTCCATGAAAATTGTAAGATGAGTCCAATTGCTCAGCTTTTTTTTTTTTTAAAGAGCACCAATTTCACAACATCTTTGCTTCCATTTATGTGAAAGTAGTGGATCCAACTGAGAAAAAAAATATTTTGTAATAACTCTAAATGTCTGGGTATTTTTCCTAAATTCCACCACTGTACCATAAATCTTTTGTGATGATCAACTTCCAAGGAGGAAGACTAGTCTGATAAAATACTATGTCAACAAAATGGTGATGTTATTTAAAAAACAAACAAGAACACATTTCCTTATATCCCTTTTCAGTATCAGGCAGAATGTTCCATTTTGCTTGGAAAAATTTGATCAGTTTTGTTATAAACTGAAAACAAAAATATTTTCTGTTCCTGAAAACAATGAAAGTGTGTTTACCACTGTGAATGTAAAGCTGCTGGTCAAAATTCAAATATAGTTTTCTGACAAATCTCTTATTCTAGTACATATACTACAGCCCTTACTGTGATGTCTGAGCACCTTCTTTGTTAGGTATTTATCAGCACACCTCACACTTATTAATGTATTTATCCTCACAACATCCATGTGAGCTAGGGAAGTGCTATATCTCCATTTTGCAATGGGAAATGAAGATAGAAAGAAGCTAAGTGACTTGTCCCAATGTCATGCAGGGTTTCTGCAGCTAATCAAGAATTGAACCCAGGTCATGGAGTCCCCCCATCCCTTAACAATCCTTCTTAACATTGAAAAGATCAGTCACACTGAATAGGTCATGTTACAGGATAAAGAGTTTGGATTGTGGAGGAGAAAAGATTCTAAATCACACTAGCTTTAAAAATATTCCAAACTTATGTTGAAGAGATAATTCATTTGCTGGAAAGGTACTTTGTTAGTTGTTTCAGAAGAAGTGGGTAGGATGCTGTGGGGCAGAAGCATATAGTGTATTGCTCTTTCCAAAAGGAATATGTCATCTTTGGCCTAGATTCTCAAAAGTACTGTGCTACCTAAGTCTCAGTTTTAGGCTCCACTGCAATTCACAAAGGACCCACTAAACCCCTTAGGCACCTAAATTCAGTCAGTGGCTAGACTTTTAAAGTAAAAGTTCCCTTTATGCTTATGTTTCTGTTTCTGAGCATGTAAGAAGGTTCCCAGCTATGAATCACTAGAAATAATAGTCACCTAAATCCTGGTTGCAAGGAGGATTTAATCTCCATGTTTTAGCACACGTCTCTGCTTGGCCTCTCCCCAGGGCCGTTCCACAACATTTTGGCACCTGAGGCGAGGAGCTCAAATTTTGCCCCCATGCCCACTCGCTTGGGCCAAAACTTTGAAAGATCTCAATTCTGCCTCCTTTCTGTTCTACTTCTCTCATGATACTGCTCTGCTACCTACCCCAATAAAGGACAACTAACTTAAAATGTCTTGTTCAAAAATTTTAAGTAACACTTAACTTTCAAACACCTGAAAAACAAATGTAACTTTTCTTGTCTGCATAGTAAACACTGGCATTCTTATCTGTTTGAATAATAAAAGTGGTGCTTTCCGTGCCTTCTTGGTTGCAAAGATTTGATCTGCTTCCTGCTGAAGGTCCACAGTCTGCGCTAGCTCATGCTCTATTGAGATGGCTGCAAGGCCGACCAACCTTTCCTGTGTCATTGTGGAGCGTAGATGTGTTTTTATTAACTTCAACTTGGAGAAGCTGCATTCTCCACTGGCAACTATTACAGGAAGTTTCAGAGTAGCAGCCGTGTTAGTCTGTATTCGCAAAAAGAACAGGAGTACTTGTGGCACCTTAGAGACTAACAAATTTATTTCAGCATAACAGGAAGTGTTAGAAGTATGTGCAGAGCAAGAAAAGCATTTGGAAAGAGTGTGGTCATCTTATTTGTGCACATATATTTCAGAACAGCCTTTGGAGTTGATCATGCTGAGATGTATCTTGAAAAGGCTTTCAGTTCATCACCTAAATCACTCGCATCAATATTGCGTATGTCATCATGTATCAACACTGTCTCTAGTGCCCTGCATTGCTGGTACAGGTCTTCTTCAGGTATAGTGAGGAGTTTTGGGATGTTTCGTTCTTCAACTGACTGTATTGCACAATCTAGCATTGATTAAAGAATCAAGTTTGAATTGTTGTTTGGGGTCTCTTATGGGATTATCCTGTGCCTCGTAATCTTATGGGATTATCCTGTGCCTGTGCCTCGTGTCTTCTTTTTCGGTGACTCTTGTATTCTTGAATGGGTGGGAAAATAGCTTCAGTGTGAAGCTTCTCTGCCAACTTCTGTGCACTCTTCAGAACATTTTCAAATCCCTCATCTGACTGGTCAGACTGTAGGTATGACTTTGCTTTGTCCGGTTGTTCCATTGCTCCAGATATATCAAGGTCAATACCTTGGAGTCTCTCGCTTATAATATTTATTTCAAACAGTATGTCATGCCACAACACTAAGCCACACAGAAATTTGAAGTTTTGTATTTTTCTGATGATTCCATTTCCCTCTGCCACTGTTCTCCCATGAACAATTTCTGTCACAGCATTATCCTCCACAATGGCAACTATGGTATCATCTATCTTCCCAATTTGATGTTTGATACTCTTTATCACCTCCACTCGACTTTCCCATCATGTGGCACTCAGTGGTTTCAGTGTTAGAGAGAATGTTCCCAGATGTTGCTTCAAAATTTGCCATCGATGAATTGAAGCAGAGAAAAATACATAGATGCTTTGAATTACATTAAAAAATTCAGCAGCCTTACTAGAAACTGATGCTGCTTCATTGACCACCAAGTTCAATAAATTAGAACTGCATGGGACAAGAAAAATTTAAGGGTTTAACTCTCAGATCTCTGTCTGCACCCCTCTGTTCTTTCTCTTCATGTTGGCACCAGTATCGTAGCCCTGACCTCTCATGTCAGCTATCACAATTCCCAAATCTTCCAGCTTTTTAAGAAGCACATTTGTCATACCAGATACCTGTAGTATCATCAATGTCAATAAATTCTAGAAAATGCTCTCTGACAGTCACCATTGCAGGGACATTTTCACAAGGTTCTATTGTTACAAACACACCATTAAAGTAATTTGTTCCACATGGCTGATGTTAGGTGTGCAGTCCAGAATAACAGAATAATATCTTGCTGACTTCAGATCTGCCACAATCTTCTGTTTGACTTTTGTTGCCCAGCAATGGTATGATCTCATTTTGAATTGTTTTTCCAAGGTAGTGGTGTGTGTACATTTCTTGAGTGGTAACTTTTCTTAGATGCTCTTGGAATACAGCATCAAACTCAGCCATCAGCTCCACAATTTTAAGGAAGTTTCCAATGTTTGGCACATACAGCTGATCTGAAGTGCCACACAGTGCTAGGTTTTGGGTAGCAAGCATTCTCACAATGGCAATGAACCTTTTCAGAACATTTTGCCAGTATGGAGACTCTGATGGAATCTTCTCTTGATGCTGATCATCTATGGTGGCCTTTAACCTTAGTCTCATCTCAAGCTCTTTCCACCTAGGGAATGTCTCTGGTGATTTCCTGCCTTCTCATGGGCATGTCAGATTTCTAGCCAGATTGTTCCAGTCTTTATTCCTGTAGAACCCAATATGGCTGGAACATTAGATTGGAAGAGTTTGCAACAAAAACCGTATGCAGCATTCTGGGTTTTTGACTGCATAAGCCATGGCCTCTCCACTCTGTCACTATTGGGGATTTCAGGCCAGTAATGTATTGGATGGAAACTTCTATTTTCATTGTCTTTGGGGAACATGAAGTTTTTCACTTGCTGTGGCCCATGCAGTACAAGGAAATCCTTCGGGCAACTGCTCAACTGGGTCCACACTCCTGGATCATCTAGACTTAAGGAACAAAACTGAGCAGCAGCTGTTCCTTGCACCTCCATCACACTATTCTCTGATCTACACTTTTGTTCAGGATGTGCATGGTTACATCCATTTGAGATGGAGATATGGGTGCTGCAGTAGCTGCCAGGTCACCTGCACTCTGACTAACTGGAAGATCAGACATCTCCTCATCACTCACATCCTCACTGAGGCCAGAAGGTTCACTGTGAACATCTGTGTCTATGTATCTCAGGAGAGCTCCTTCCTGCTTAGATAGAAAAGCTTCCTTTCCTTTCTTTCTTTTTCTGAATGCTGCCCCAGAGGGGCATTTTCTTCTTTCACTCATGACTGCTGTTCTGTGCCAGCTATAGTGGCTCTCAACACTCAGTTGAAAGGGACAAATAAGCAGGCTGGTAGCAGGGCCTCAGTGAGGGAAGATATCAGCATCTTAAGGCCTAACTGGATCCTACTACTTCAGTGGACTGCCTGTTCTCCTCAAGTGGGTTCAGGGAAGCAGCAGGAAACAGGAAGCTCCCTGAGAAACTGGTATTAATCAGTCCAGGCTCCTGGGGGTGCTAGAGAGGGACATAAGAGGCTCCTCCTCCTCTCTCTCCCTGACGCTCTTGCTTCTTTCTGTTATTCCTTCTCACCTTTTCTCCTGCCTGCCTGTTATGTCTCTTGTGCTCTCCTTCCTTCAGCACAGCACTCCACCATCTCTGTGCATCTAGAGTAGAGAAAATACATGTGCACCAGCAGCAGACACAATTTTCTACACTCTGGGTCCTAGTGGCGCCCCCCTCACAGTCTGGCATCTGAGGCAGCCGCCTCAGTTGTTCTCATGGTAAGGCCAGCCCTGCCTCTCCCATTAGCTAGCCTAGGCCACTCCTTGCCTAACATGCTGGCTTTTGTGACTTGCATTCTAAGACATTTCTCTCTCTGCATCATAGCATACTCATCACCCAAAGCACTCTCTTGTATCAGGGTATGATGCTATCAGGGATATGCATTTCTGTAGTCCCCTCATAGTCACTTCTTCAGCCCTGCAATAACTTGTTTTTCTTTTGGGAATATCTGTGGCTTGGCCCTCCAGCAAGCTCATGTAAAAGTTTAAACCAGGGTTCAACTAAGTCTAAAAAAGTTTTCTGAATTAATAATATCCACGTTCTGTCCCTTTCCAGACCCTCTAAAAATCTTCTATGTTGTCTCTACTCTGGACCCTGCGGAGTCCCTCACATGCTGCTTCTTCCCCAGCAAGATTCCCCACACTGCCTTCTTTCCCCAGTGACTCTGGCAGTTTAACATCAAGAATCTCCCTGTCATTTACAAACCCTGTCTCAAGGCTGACTACACAGGAGCCTCACCTGCACCTGATGGACCTCTTCTAACCTATTTATATGGCCCAGGTGCCTAATAGCTCCTCAGCTAATTCAGTTCAAGGGGCAAAGCCTCAATTGCCCCACAGGTGTGAATCATGCTTTCTTTCTCTTGTGGATGATATGGGTTCACCTTATCACACTATTCCAATGCATTTTATAGGGAACCTAAGCACTTAAGTCAGGCTGTGTGAATTGCAGTGCATGCCAGTGATTTTTCTAGGTGTCTAAAAATTAGGCACTGTGATACTCAGCCTCACAACACCTAGCTCTTTTTGTGTATCCAGGCCTTTATTTTCAACAAATAACTTTTAAAATTAATACATACAACACACTCAATAACATGGCTGAGTGTTGAACTACAGCCTCCAGTTCGTAGCTAAGAACAAGAGGGACATGGAATATATTCCACATCTCTCCATGGAGAAGAATGACCATTGGTTTGTTTTAATCGCTTTCCACCACATTAACTCAGCTGCATATACAGTTAGAGCTGGATGAATAATGGGTTTTGGGTGAAGTGAAAAGTAAAATAATATTAATAATTTTATGTCAAACAAAATATTTTTTTTCATCTGAAGAACCACATTTTGTTTTGATTGTAAGTGTTCTTAACTTTTATTTTTAATAGAAAATTAAAGGAAAATTCAAAACAAAATGTAATTTCAGATGAAAAACTTGAAACATCTAATTTCCAAATGTCAAAATAAAACGTTTCAAATTTTTTAGAATATTTTTCCCCCGATATAACAATTCAGTGGAATTAACACAACTTCATTAATTGTTTTGGTGGTGCCAAATCTGCACTCAAAAAGTTTCAACTGTTTTTTTTTGTCAGCTCTATACACAGGACTGTTTCTGCTACACTTTTCTCACACTGAGCAGTTCCCTAGACTGCAAGAAGTCCATTGAAATTAGTGTGATGGCTTACAGAGTATCACTCAAGGAGAGTGAGGATGACAGAATTAGAATCACAGTGCTCTAAGATAAGTGAGAGAAATTCCATTAAAAAGGAAAAAAAAGAATGCTAAGGTAATGGGGGGGAACAGAGGACAAATATTAGACAGAAAATACATTTTCTTTTGAAAAAGAAAAACAAACAAACAAGACAACACATTTATAGGAAGACTGTGTATATCTCTGTTTTCCAATTGTTCCAGGAAAGCCAGTATGCCATAAGGACATTTTTACTGACTAAGTACTCCTGCTGTACCATCTTTGTAGGTCTCTATCAGTCTGCAATAGATATATCAGTTAATAGAAGTGGCCATCACTCTGGTGTTTTGAAAACTGTGGACAAATGGTAAGCTGTCACATTAAATTTTAAAGGTTTTCCAGGCAATGGATGCTGGCAAGGACATATGTAGGGAAGTGTATGACTGTAGCCTAATAATAATTAATTTTGTAGTCAGCCAGCTTTGAGTAAGATTACTTGAGTTGTGCCTCTCTTCTTTAGGGAGCAGCCTGCTTTGTCTCTCTCTGTTTTGGGGTTCTTGTGTTTTATCATTCTGAATTCTAAGAAATAAAGTAGTGTTATGTTGCAACCTTCCCGCAAGAGTACTTTGTATTTTTATCCAACGTCTTTGTTTGTTTGCAATAAAATATAATAGAGAAAATTGGTTATCAGGATGGAATTATTAAGCAACACAAACCGAAAGAATAAAGATAAAATCTCTACATATAGCAAAACGGACAGTTTCTGTTTTAATGAAAGGAAGATTTTGCAACATGTACTTAGAGTCATGAGCAGTATTTTTACACTATGGAAATACTGATAAAGAAATGGCTGTGTTCCCAACACTGGCAAGGAAAAAAGAAAGACACATTTACAGTGCTTAAAGACTTATGTTTTCCACACAAACCTGCTGAGCTGGAGAATAAGGACATAATAGAGATTTTAAAGAAATACTATTTGCCTACCTCAAACTTTTAAACAGAACAATAAAAGTTTCATCTAAGAAACCAATGAAAGGTGAAAGTATCTGTGAATTTTTGGCAAGCTATCTGCTACCTGATGTTATGGTAATTTTCTGTGAGAGGTTCTCAGGTATTTATTTTTGGAGTAAAACACCCTGCATTACGAAAGAGGCAATTGAATGTTGTGTATAAGAAGGAACTGCCACTACAGGGAGCTGTAGAGTCTGTTCTGTTCTTCGAGTCAACAACATTTGAAAATAAACTGACCCCATTATGCCATGCCTCAGAAGAGAGGCCAGACCAAGGATGAAGAAGATGAGGACACAGGTCAGCACCTCTCACAGGATCCAAAAACGATGGAGGAAGCCATGTTCCCACTGTTTCAGGACTTCACACCAGTAGCAGCAGTGTTTCTTTAATAAGCTCAAGTGCTTGGAAAAAGTTTGAGAACAAGTGACATGCTGCCCAGGCTTGCCACAGTGCACCGCACCACACCAAACGTTATACTCAGAGGAAGCCATCAAGTAGGAGCCACCAACTTAGTTATACATTTCTGCCAGTCGTTCTGTCTTCAGGAGATCCAAATTAATGTAGTACTTATACTTTGAATATCTATAGCACATTCCATCTGAAGATTTTAATGTTCTTAATAAATATTAATGAATTTATCAGCACAATACCCTGTGAAGTAGGGAAGTATTACTATGCCAGTTTTATAGATAGAGAAACTGAGGCAGAGCAAAGTGATCCTGAGGTCATATATGCAGTTAGGAACAGAGCTGGAAAGTAAGTCCACATTGTCTGGCTCCCAGTTTTGTAAATGTACCTGTTCTTTCTATATTAAGCTGCAGTGCTTCATGATGGTCTCAGTCTTGGAGGGTAAAATCTTGTTGTTTAATTTTTCTAGGGTTTCTTTTAGTAAACATTGCAAAGGTTTTTTCAAATCAACATATGCAAAAATGCACTATTTATTGTAGCAATACCTAATCTCTTGATTTTAATATGATTACACAAGATGTAAGACAGGAAATATTTTCGCCCTAAGAATTCTCATTCTTGTGGAACTCACAAATAGAAAATAAATGATAGGAACTATGCTAGAGATTCTATTTGGAATTCTCAAATGGGGAGTTGTCATGCTCCAAACTTCTGGTCAAACTGATTACCCAGCCCCAGTAATTAGTGCCACTTAATGTAAAGTGCTGCTCAGCGTATTAGAAATCTCTTGTCAGAAGATGCCCTGGGCTTAGTGCAGGGTGATCAAACTAATTCTCTCTCTTACAGCAGTCAGAAATTCTAGGTCAGGGATAAGCAAGATATGCTCACACTTCAGCTGACTGATTAGATCTGGATCTGGGGGGAAAAATGTCCTGTAATTGAGTCATGAATGCAACTGACCCTTCACCTTCATTAATATGAATGTTCACAGAAAAGTAAGGTTAGCAGAAAAATAATTAGTATATTTCAGTAGCAACTTGGTGAGCTCTGTTTCAATACTTCTCTCCAAGTGGAAAACGTTCCCCAAGAGCCCCAGATGTTATGTGCTTTTTGTACTCAAAATATGCTTGATTAGTTAAGCAGAAGTATAAAAGTACTGCACCATATAACAAAATAAGAATGAAAGTTTTTCTGTCAGGAACAGTGGGTTCAGAGACAAAGCAACTGATCCACCAGGCTATTGAACTCAACTGAAGTCTCTACATTGACTTCAGCTGGCTTGTATCAGCCCTGAAGTTTCTATAATACCACATGTGGTGTGAGAGGACTTCTCAATTGGGTTAATTAAAATGAGTTTCATTGTGTCTTAATTCATGAGTTTAATAGAGAATTTGAATATATGCCAGAGAGAAAGTTGAAATGGAAAATGTTTTTCAGCCTTTCAGATGGTATTAGAGTATGGTATAGGACAGATTTTAGCTAATAATCTGTGCATATTTGATAGTATTTAATATTTAAAAGTCACCTGTGGCTTATACATTGATGTTTCTTGGGGCCTTCCAAGGAGTTGGACTGAATTTTAAGAGATGCTGATCACCTGTACGTGGCTGTCCATAAATAACATAACACATGGGAGGGTGGAGATGGGTCCCTAATTTTGTCTGTTTGGTTCAGTGTTACAAGAGGTGTGTGGATCTGGAAAATCACCAAAAAAAGTTATGTAATTTATGGATAGCCTCAATCTCCAATTCACCTGAGAGTTGTGGACTCTTAGTAACTCTGAAAAGTGGCACACTGACTTTACTAGGAGTTGATTTAGGCTAGCAAGAGTGCTTTTGCAAATGCCTTCCTTAGTGCTTCGTTTGGCAACTGTTTAAAGAGCATCTAATCTATTCTGAAGTTGGACAGCCTACACAATACCTTACCTAACTATTCTCTCTGCTCACTGAAGATATAGCTGCAAGACAGCAACTTGTATTAACATAATGTGTTAAAAATGTGTACATTGTATACATGATGCTTTTAAAAATTCCACCTTAGTAGGCAAAGGACATTCTACTATGTCAATTTCACAACCAAAAGAATTGGAAAAGTTTAGGTGACTAGAAGGGAAGTGAATTATACATATATGTATGTGTATTCATAGAAACAACTTCATGAAGCGGCCAACTCTGTACTATTGAAACCAGTAGTGTCCCATATATTTTAATAGGTGCATGTTTGGGGCCCAAAACATAGATTAAATTATATTTCAGATAGCTTAGCATACATACACTTTCTGAACATAATTAAACCTGAAAAATAAGAGAGCCTGCTATTTAATTCTGAATGACATTCTACAATAGTGATCACAATTAATAATAAAATGCATCTTTCTGTTTAATGAACTGTGAATAATCAAGTTTTATTTAAAAAAGCCCTAATTTGTTTAGGTACATGCACTGCCTATTTATCCAATTATTCCTGCAAAATTACAAATGGAGAAAGTCAAATCTGTTAAATTAAGAAGGTCACCCAAAGTAATTAAGACTACTGAAGCATATTATTAATACTTTACAGGAGGAGGGGCATTGTGAAATTTATCTGCTTCCCCTTGTTACGTGAGTAATGGGCTTTGATCTCACCAGTGTTTAAATGAGTTGAATTACAAATACAAACAGATTACAAGAAGAGAGCAAAGTTCCTGACAAGAACAGGTCTTATCAGATGCAAAGGGGACTAAAAAGTATTTCTTTTCTTCACTAATTTGGACTTAGCATGAGAGTTTGGGGATTTATTTAGTTTTTTTGGCCCATGCTTCAGAAAGTACTAATACATTTAATAGGTGAAAAAGAGAAAAATGTGTTTAAAATGAATTAAAAATATTAGTTGAAAACTGAGTGAAAGATAAACATAATGCAGTAGTAAATTTACCTATCTGTTAGGGAGCAGCTGAAACCAGTCCTGGAGCCAGAGTGAAAGTGGAAGAAACAGGAAACAAGAAGATATGTCCCTCAATTAGGTGATGGCTAATTCTCATTTTGTTTATGATTTCTATAAAATACTTAAGGTTCCCATATGTGGATCAGGACCTAACTCTGCTAGACACTTTATAAATAGCACAAAGACAGTCCTTACTCCAGACTGCTCACCATTTAGGATTTAGACAGTGTGCAGCAGGTAAATAACAGACACATGGTGGAGAAGGGCATGACAGGATAAGTTAACAGTGGATAGATAGTCTTAGCACTTAAGCCTGTGCTTGAGCATGTCCGTAAACAGGTTTTGAAGTGCTTTCCTGAATCAGTGCCATAGTGCTCTCAGTTGTCACAGGATAGTGTGGTTTCCCTGGTATTTTAAAAGAATAAAGAGGCATTGACTAACATTCCCAATACATCCAAGCAGCTCTATCTGGGAGGTGTAACATGTTATCACCCTGTCATGGTATAATTCCCCACTCTGAACCTTAGCGTCCAAAAGATGGGGTACCAGCATGAATTCCTCTAAGCTCAATTATCAGCTTAGTACTTGTAGCGCTGCCACCAACCAGGAATTCCAGTGCCTGGTACACTCTGGTCCCCCCAAAACCTTGCCTGGGGACCCCCAAGACCCAGACCCTCTGGATCTTAACACAAGGAAAGTAAACCCTTTCCCTCACCGTTGCCTCTCCCAGGCTTCCCCTCCCTGGGTTACCCTAGAAGATCACTGTGATTCAAACTTCTTGAATCTTAAAACAGAGAGGAAAATGCACCTTCCCCGCTCCTTCTCTCTTCCCCTCCCAGATTCTCCATGAGAGAGACAGTAATCCTAACACAGAGAGAAATTAGCCTCTCTGTCCCCCTTCCCTCCTTTCTCCCCACCAATTCCCTGGTGAATCCAGACCCAGTCCCCTGGGGTCTCACCAGAATAAAAAAAAAAACCAATCAGCTTCTTAAACAGGAAAAGCTTTTAATTAAAGAAAGAAAAAAATAATAAAAATTATCTTTGTAAATTTAAGATGGAATATGTACAGATTCTTTCAGCTATAGACACTGGGAACACTCTCCCAGCCTAAGTATTCAAGTACAAATTAAAATCCTTTCAGCAAAATATAAATTTGAACTCCTTCCAATCAAATACACATTTGCAAATAAAGTAAACAAACATAAGCCTAACTCGCTTTATTTACCTAGTACTCACTAGTCTGAACTTATAAGAGCCTGTATCAGGGAGATTGGAGAGAAACCTGATTGCACGTCTGGTCCCTCTGAGCCCCCAGAGTGAACAACAACCAAAAACTAACAGCACACACAAAAACTTCCCTCCCTCAAGATTTGAAAGTATCCTGTCCCCTGATTGGTCCTCTGGTCAGGTGACAGCCTGGCTCACTGATCTTGTTAACCCTTTACAGGCAAAAGAGAGATGAAGTACCTCTTTTCCATTAACTCTTAACTATCCGTTTATGACACACCCTTTACACAACTCTGTGCTCTAATGGCATAACAGACCTTAACAGATAAGCAGCTGTTCTTCAGTTCTTTGTTTTGGTTTCGTTTGGCTTTTTGGGGAAATTTTATTATGAACACAACTACCATATGTCTGAGAAACTAAACTTGTGTGAAAAAAACAAATAAAAGCAAATGCTTAGCAACCTGTTCTGTAATTTTTTTCTTGCAAGTGTGTTGCACCTGCCCATTCCACATGGCTCGAGCTGCCCAATGGGTACTGCTGAAGGAAAAGTTTCCGATGGCCGTGGGCTGGGCACACAGGCACCAAGAGTGGAATGTGTAATCACTTGAACAAGAAGCACTGGATTAGGAACAGCCAAGGTAACAGATCTTGAGAACTGATGAACAGCAATAAGATAAAATGAAGGGGTGTGTGACACAGAGACTAGGGGGACAATACTTGTTTGTTTTTTCTGGCCTTTCTAAGGCTATATGTACTTATGGTAGTTTGTAAAGGCTTATCACTGTGATGTGTAGTTACACATAGCAGTGAAAGGCTCTGGCAGCGGGGAGGGAGTGGGACACTGCATTACTAAAAATATCAGTGTAGCTCTAGGAGGCATTGCTTGGGTATGTAGAGAACTGCATAGAGTATATACCCTGGGGATTCACTCTACTCACTTACACCATGTCTCACTGTCTACACTGATATTTATACCCATGCTAGCTGAGTGTGCAGTGTTTGTACTATACATGCCACTGTAAGCATAGACAAGGGGTCGGCAACCTTTCAGAAGTGGTGTGCCAAGTCTTCATTTATTCACTCTAATTTAAGGTTTCATGTGCCGTAATAAATTTTTAGAAGGTCTCTTTCTCCAAGTCTATAACTAAACTATTGTTGTATGTAAAGTAAAGAAGGTTTTAAAAAATATTAAGAAGCGTCATTTAAAATTAAATTAAAACACAGAGCCCCCCGGACTGGTGGCCAGGACTCGGGCAATGTGAGTGCCATTGAAAATCAGCTCGCCTGCCGCCTTTGGCGCACTTGCCTACCCCTGGTATAGACGTTATCAAACTAGCATGGGAAACTTACTAGCAGAAATCACCAAATATGTAAGACTTAGTTAGTGGAATATTCAACTTCTGGAGAGAGCAGAGAAATATTGGTCTAGGATGAACATCAAAAGGCTTTGTATAATTGTCCAAACATTCAGATGATTATCCACCGCCTTTGTTGGGCCTAGACCTACTCCCAACTTACTACGATCTGAACTCTTTTTCCTCTTCAGAATCTCCCAATAAACTCACTTTTCCTGTCTCATGGCAGGTCTTCTTGAGGCGTAGAAGGTCCCTCACTTTCACTGCTGTTGTCTTGGAGAGAACAGCTGTGTAGCTCACTTCTTTCCTTTCTCTCTGATCTGCAGATCTTTCTGGGGAGTGGCTGAACATCCCACTCTCCTGTCATGGCGTATCTGGACAATACACTGCTCTCCTCAGTGTGTATATATTCTCTGGAGACTGCTGGCTGACTTGCTCTTGATTACACTATGCAAGTCTTGCTAGGTATGTGTCAGGCCCTTAGCTAGTTCCCTTCTGAGAGTATGGAAGAGCGGAAACATGCTTTCTTTTTTGGCAGAAGGAGTAGGACAACAGGATTCTCTGCTGTCTTGCACCTTGTATGGTAAACTATATCTGTAAAAAGTGAATTTAAAATGCTATAAGCATAAATGACCACATAGGAGGTGGGGCTGTGAAAAATCATACAGAGACTTTAATTTATCTTGTATGACTTGACCATTTGTTGCCACATTGTGCTTATCTCTGCAAGTGTGCATATGGAGAAGAAAGGCACAAGGAAATTCCTCACTCCTTGTGCAGAGGGGGACACAGTTTCACTTCTTGCCTTTCCAGAAGGGGCATGATCATCATCCAACCCCCGGTTCAAAGATGCACATTGCATCTTGCAGAAAGACTAATACAACAGCCTCCTGCACTCCCCATAGCTCCAAGATTCATAGTACTTGTCTACAGTACAAGACTTCTAGGCGCTTCAGCTGGGATGGCTCACTCACAATTTTGTAAGCACTTATGCAGATGGACAGTTGTAATCATTATTAGCGTGATCCAACTCTCACTGAAGTCAGTTGTATTCTTTCTACTGAATCCATTGGGCATTGGATCAACCCCTATATGTCTAGTTTCCCTGATATTAATCGGACTACTCATGCAAATACAATCATAATTAAGTGTTTATAGGTTATAGGCCTTAATTTGTAAGAACCAATTATTTTGATTTTATTTGCATACAATATGGCTGATTTTTTTTCTAATGTTAATGTAATGGAATTGCAGTTAGATATCAGAAAGACTCTCAGTGTCTTGCTCATATTAAATACACAGACAAAAGTTTTGTAGATTACTTTATCTGTGAAAGAAGGATATTTTACTACTGCTGCATGTTTTTATACTAATAAATCTCTACAGACATATAAAGGACCTAAACAGATACCCTACATAGACATTGTTATTTGTAAAGTGGATGTGCCTAGTGAAACTTACTAAATCAGTATAAAATATTTCAATTGCCAAGTAAATTCACCCTCCCCCAATTTCCCTCCCATGCTTGCCTTTTTACTTGCTCCAGAGAGAAATGGCAGGCTAATGACGTTTAGAGTGATACCAGAATTGTCTGTCACCCTTCTCTGCAATTCTTTCCAGAAAAGTTAAACTAATATATATTTATATTCTATGCAAATTAAATATAAATAAAGTGTGTTAAAACAACTTTAAGTGTGTGTCAAATGGGCTTGTAGAGAGAATTCAAATGTAAGTCTGTGAATAGACTTCAATTTGCCTCATTGTGCCTAGGCTGCAGTTGAACCTTATGCCATAATACCCACACACAACAGAACCAAGACTTGAGTTGAAACTGTCATTGAAATCCATGGGATTTTTATATTGTTCACAGAATAATGCTTGGATCATAGATTTTCAGACCAGCCTCAGCCTAGCCTCTACGTTTGCGGATGAAAGTTATTAAAGGAACAGCTGATATTTTTCAGATGACTAAATATCTGATTACATCTACTACACAGGAGTTTAGGGCCCACCACAGTTCCGAATAAAATCAATAGAAAAAAATCACATTTGCTTTATTGAGAAACCAGGTGAAATGGAAAGTGTACTCATGGAATAACCACTATATTGTAGGTAATATCATGGTCATAACAGCATGGATGTAGGTTCATCAGGAGAAGCAGAAAGGCTGAGTAAATGTTAAGCCTATACGCATAGGGGAAGGGCTGAAAGTAGTTGAGTTGGGAAAGGAGTACAAGACTGAAGGTAAGTCAGAATCACTCTGGCAGGAAATTGGATGTTGTAATAGATCCAAATGTATATTGGATATTTGTTATAGACCACCAGATCAAAAGCAGCATGAAGATGAGGAAATGGCCTGTGAAATCAAAAGGGCCTGCAATAAAAAAGAAAACAGTACTGATGGGAAATTTTAATTACCTGAACATAAACTGGAATGAACCTGAAGTAAGGCTATGGTCAGAAAAGTGACTCTGCAAAGAATAATATTTTGATGTTCCACTTTAGTTCTTTCTAAATGGCTCCCACATCAAATTTGTTCAGTTTACAGATCAAAATTAAATGTTTCTGTCTTCCAGCACTTCAAGCTCAATTTAATCTCTGAAAATCAATTGATGTATTTCCTGCATTTTGCATCATCACCAGAGCCAGTCCTAACAATATTCTGGAATCAGACTTTAAAGAGCAATTATTTTCATGATAGACAGAGGAGAATGACACACTTTGCCTCAGATACTTTGGTGCTGCACTGCTCAGAGTAGGGAGATTTGTTTTTGTTAATAAGCTAAGCAAAGCTCACTCTCTAGACGGGTAAGAGGCAAAGGTGTGTAAATGCAAGATTCCACTTGTCTAACAATTAGCCCACTTTTTACATAGTTGTAAAGCTGGCAGATCTTTTATGGACACGCTGAATGACTTCACCTACAAACAGCACGCTGCATAAGGAAACAAATGGCAACATGAGTCACTTTGGTAATAAACAATATAAATGATCTGATGATAAGAATAGATTCATGGAAAAATCTTGAAAACAGTGGCCAAGATCTCTGCCATTTTAAAAGCAAGACCACAGTAACTGAACTACATGGAAAGCTGAAACTCATAGATGTCTGGGGGGTGTTGAGTCATCCCTGAACTAAGGTCTGATTAAGCCTTATATGGTGATTAGTCATTCCTGTGCTAGATTCCAGCCAATCCACAAGCCAGGAGGTGGTCAGGTGATTCTCAGAGCAGGTGTATAGCCTCACAGGAGACACAGCAGCTCAGTCTGCCCAATGTCACTTCATGGCTTGGAATTTTACCCTGTCTTATAGTTGTGACAGTCCCTACCGGCCTTAGGATGCTCCAGCGCTGCTCTAGCTCCAGCTTGTTCCCAGCCCTGCTCCTACTCCAGCCCTGTCCTCATATGCTTGCCTTGTTCCAACTTTGCTCTTGACTCCTGATTCCAGTTCTTAATGCTGGCTCTGGTTCACAGCACGACTGCCACCATACAAACAACAGCCACAGTTCCAACCACTAGACTTGACTGTTCATGTTTTAGTATCTAACAGTTTGTACAGACTGACCTATCAGGTTCATTGGTAAAGAAGGACCTCCTAGATTCTCAGATCATAGAAGATTAGGGTTGTAAGAGACATCAGGAGATCATCTAGTCCAACCCTCTGCTCAAAGCAGGACCAACCCCAACAGATACCCCCTACAGTCGAAATGAAATTTCTAGCTACTCCCATCACCGAGGTGATGGAGGTAGTTCAAGGTCTCCAAAACCAAGTGACCCAGCTACAATGGGAAAATGCCCTTCCTCTGTTTGCGGATCCCATCCCCGCTCCTCCCTCCCACACCATTAGCTGTGCTAAAGCAAGATCTAACTAAACCTGAAGATCCCGTTATCAGAGAGATTTGATGGGAACTGCTGGAAGTTTGTGGCTTCTTCAGTCAGTATTTCCTGCTGTTCCTGTTTTGCCCAATGATGTACCTGAATGACCAAACTAAAGTATGTATCATCTTCAGTTTATTGATAGGTGAAGTACTGGATTGGATTGGGTAGCTGGGAAACCAGATGTTTCATAACTTTGATGAATTTGTTCATGTCTTTTCACTCAAGTTTGATGACCCAAACTGTACCCAATCTGCTGAAGTTGTCCCCTGTCACTGTTCAAACAAGGGCCCCAACCTGTCACAGCATATGTTACTCATTTCCAATGCCTGGTTGCTGACATGGCCTGAAGTGAAGTAGTGCAGGTTTCCCATTTGTACTGAGATCTCAATGACTAGATTAGAGACGATCTGGCCAGGGTTCATCTCCCCACTTTATTGTACTACTATATCAATTATTGCATCCAAATTGACAATCAAATATTTGAGCATTGTCAGGAAAGAAGGAAGGCATATGCTCGGCCCCTGCCTAACACTGCCTTATTTGCTTTCAGCATCAAAAGGCTAGCAATAAGTGTCAGGGGAAATTTGTAATATTAATGCTTGCTAGTGGTGCAGGCTAAGAGTTTTTCCCCTTATTCTATAATCCAAGATGTCTCAAAGGGTAAAGAACTGCTTGATGAACTGCAATTGTCTCCATCGTCCATTTCAGATGTTTCTTTCTCCAAAGAGCTCTCATAATACTATAGCAGACTGCAATCAATTTCTGGTATCACTGCTCATTGAAGGCATTTTAATGGAATCTTTTTCTGCTGTTCCATTGAAATTGAAATGCTTCGCAAAATCAAGTTGATTTTGCTGAAATTTCATTTTGGAAGAAAATTGGAGGGAAAAAATCCCAACAACATTGGAACACTCTGTTTTGACACTTTCTGAATAAAACATTTTGATTATTCATTTTGCAATAATTGTATATTATAATAAAAAATGTAAATCAAAAGGAAGCATTTTGTTGTCCTATTGAAACATCTCAATCTACCTGAAAAGAATTTTTCTTTGGAAATTTCCTAAAGAATTTTGAAAAATTCTGTTTTCAGTATGATTTGGAACTAAGTCAAATTTTGAAATCTTGTAGTCTTTTATAGAATGGAATTTCTGTCCTCTGCTCAGCTATAATACATAGGCTCAGGCCTATCTGGGGCAACAAGCGGTTGGTGACAATACATCTCAGAGAATATTTATTGGTTTGGTTTAATCTGTGGAACTAGTGTCAATGCTAAAGAGAACATATATCCTGCACGGGGCTAAATTTCGGTCAGTCAGTCACAAAAGCTTCTTCTTGTATCTAGTGATTCAGCCCTATCCTCCTCAGCTATATGTAAGACAGATTGTGGATCCCTTGGTTAAAAACAGAGGCTAAATTCAAAACTGAGGGAGATTGTGAAAATGAGCTGCTGAACTCTAAAACATACCATATGCTGGTGCTTGCTCAAAAAAACAGCATTAGATAGCAATTCATTTCCCTAACTCCCTTCCAGCTCATAACCTTCCCTTTCAGGCAAAAGTCATTGAGAAAGTGATAGCCTGAAAACTCCAGCAATACTTGATATTTTCAGACTTCAGTCCAAGTTTTGGCACAGAGTCAGCAATAATTATGGAATCCTGTGGCACCTTATAGACTAACAGACGTTTTGGAGCATGAGCTTTCGTGGGTGAATACCCACTTCCTCAGATGCATCTGAGGAAGTGGGTATTCACCCACGAAAGCTCATGCTCCAAAACGTCTGTTAGTCTATAAGGTGCCACAGGATTCTTTGCTGCTTTTACAGATCCAGACTAACACGGCTACCCTCTGATACTTGACAGCAATAATTATGATAGTCAGTTATACCTAAGAATAATGAACAGAGGGTAGACATCCATATTTTTAGATCTGCCAATGACCTCTAACACGAAGATGGTACTAACTTGATTACAATACCTTCTTCTTCGTTCATATGGTGATGGTGGAACCGTGAAAGCAATGGCATGACTACAGTTAGATCTTAAGTTCTTTTATCCAGTACAGAGCAGTAGGAGTAGCCACGTGAACTGTAACCTCCAGGATCAGAATAGATTGCACAAATGTCCATGATGTGTCTGACAGTTTGCATCATGTCACAGTTCAGAAATTCCCTTGCTTTCAATCAAGGGAATAAGTATGCTTATCTTCCATGTCAGATGTAGCTATGGTTTAGAGATGTCCATAGGCACCATGGGGAGGAGAAGCCCAGCACTTTCACAGTTTGGTCAAGGATTAGATTTTTGTTTTGTACATCAGCAGCCACCCAGGTTTCAGACCATCATATGCAAACATCCTTATCTTCTGCACAAGACCAGAAGGTCTTTCTTGATTTTAGTTGGGGGACAAAGAGGATATTTTCAGTCATGGTGGAGCAGTACTGTAATATTTGCCATAATCTTTATGGACTCCCTAACTGTCACTGCATCTTGTTGGATATTTGCTGGCCCAGTGTTAGCCAGTACCAATAGCCATGGAAGTGACATTGATGGGAGGGTACTGCTAACTATGTAGAAAGCAGAGCTAATTTTGGTGTCCATCAAAATAGTGTGTGGGCTTCCGCTCCCAACTAAAGCCCAGTATTTCACTGTAGAGTGGACCAGAGCTACTGTTGATATTCAGAGCACACATATGTGTCACTTCCCCAACATGTTCCTGCAAGCTTCCATATTATGTTGACTCTGGCCTTTGTTTTCCATTTGGTTTGTTCAAGGTGGTGACAGAAGCTGAGTATGTGGTCCAGGGTTATTGTCAGGCACCGCAGATTATGATCCTGCATCATGGTGACCCACGGAAATTGACGTTTACTGTCTTCTTGGCCTTGGCATTATTCAAATGGAAAATTGAGAGCACTGTTTTTCCCCATTTGGCTTTTACTGCCATGCCTAGAGAAAAGGTTTCTAGTGTTTTTAGCTTCATTTCTAGAATCTTCTTTTTAAGGAATTGCCTCAAAGTTGTTCCACTCTTTCTTTTCAGAGAAATCAAAGAAGTTGGCTCAAGGTAACTGTTCTTCCTTCTCAAGGATTTTAGTTGTGGCATGCCTGAGCTGTTTGATGTTTATCAGAAACCACTAAGGACATTATAGAGATGCATGGGCTAATGTCATCATTATGTTGATGACTTTCAGCTTTGCCTCTTTCAACAGTCTCTAACAGCATTGTTTCCCTTCTCTGTTTTCCTTCCCTTCTCTAAAGGTTTGTCAGAGACAGGAAGTTAGATTAAAAGCTGACTAGTTTAGGCTCATTGCAGGTAAGATGGAAGTTATACTGGAACAAGAAAACACTCTGAAGAACTGGCAAAGACAAAATATGCTCACTCGGGTGAGGAGTTCTGCCCACCTGTTCTCAAAATGCTTTGCAAACTCAGGTCCTGTTTAGATTCCTGATGTTTTAGGGTTTTCCAATCAGTGGTGATTATTGTAGGAGAAAAAGTTTGCTTTAGCAAAGCTTTACAAAAATCTATTTTTGTGCTACAATTTTTTTGCAATAAAGCATAGCTTATTTCTGTATTTTACCTCAGAACACAGTCTGAGCACTTTACACAGCAACAAGAAATGCCATCTGCCATCACAGACTACCCAAGAACAAACCATCACTAGACAGAAAATCAGGGCCTGTGTGCTGAAGCAACTCTCTCACATGAACCCTGCCTAGTTTTACAGCTTATGAGAGTTCAAGGGATACAGATAATATGAAAAAGTACCATTTCTTCTTCTCTTTTTGTTCGTCTGCACACTGGAAGCTACTGTTTGTGGTGCGTCTGGCTCAACTGAAGGACATAAACCTGTAGATGCACTGTAAATATTTTTAAAAGCATAAAATATAATAAATATTAATAAAATAATACTAATTGAAATTTTTTTCAAAGCATTGTACAGCACAAACATAAATGAAAGAACAAGGGTCAGACTCACATACGCCAGTTACATTATAAAGCCTGATCATTACCTGGAAATCATTCATACAATTTTTACAAGTGAATATCTTAAAGGAGCTAAACTTAAAGTGTGTTTTTTTTTCTTTTCAATCCACATTAAACTGTAGTTTATTCATAGATTGAAGTGAATCTATGAATAAGAAGGAAGTGAAACCATAAAACAATAACACAATGAATCAGAAATGAACAGGGTAGATGTGAAACTGGCCTCAAAATTAATGAAATCATCCAAAGCAGAATTATCTAGATCCAGATCTAAAGCCTACTGAAGTCAATCAAATGATTCTAATTGACTTCAACGGGCTTTGGATCAGACCTGCAGCATTGGAGACTTCTCAACCAACTTGACCTGTGTCTGTGTCCTACATCATTTGTTGACTTGTGTATTTACTAGTTGTTCAATTACAAGCAAGTATAATTTGAGTAAGGAGAGGGAAATTGGTAAAGACTCAATTGTCTTTTGAATGCAAAGAACTGCACCATTCTGGGATGAGATTGGGGAAGAATTCAGCTTCAGTGACTGGAGGTCACACAGAATCTTTTAAAATTGTTTAATGTTTTAAAGCTGTTTAAAGTTGTGTCTGAAACAGCAACATATCCAATCAGAACACCATGTCTCTGCGGTTTTCAAAATGTGATATCATTTAAAAACTAAAAAAAATCTGATCAACTCCATAACTTATCAAAAAGACCAAAAATGTTTGCAAAACATTGTCAATTATTTTTTCCATTTTTCTTTGAAAATCAGATTTGATGAAAAATACCATCAAAAATTAAAAATGTAGAGACTATTACATTGATAATCACTGGGCCAGAGAGAATGACCCTCTATTCCAGTTGGATAGCAGTCACCCAGGAGACCACTTTCTAATCTCTGCTCAAATGATTATTCACATATTTTATACAAAGTGAAACAGCTTCAACAGCTGAGAAATACTGTATAACCTGGTTGCTTAGAGGGTGGAGTTCAGAGACCTGGGTTCAAAACTCTGCTCTGAATCAGCTCTGATCTCCTACATTTCCAGCAAGTGCTCTAACTATTGGGTAAGGAGGGAACACACCAACCAGTTCCTCAGTGGCAGCATTTTGTGCTGGGCCCAATCTGCTAATTGACTTCTGAGCATGCCTACTGGATTAGGCAAAATAAGTGGGAGATGGGAACACCTAGGGTATGTATACACTATGGCATTATTCCGATTTTACAGAAACCGTTTTTTTAAAAAAGATTGTATAAAGTCAAGTGCACGCGGCCACACTAAGCATATTAATTCGGCGGTGTGCATCCATGTACCGAGGCTAGCGTCAATTTCCGGAGCGTTGCACTGTGGGTAGCTATCCCATAGTTCCTGCAGTCTCCCCCACCCATTGGAATTCTGGGTTGAGATCACAATGCATGATGGGGCAAAAACAGTGTTGTGGGTGATTTGGGGTAAATGTCATCACACAATCCTTCCTCCGTGAAAGCAATGACAGACAATCATTTTGTACCCTTTTTCCCTGGATTACCCTGGCAGACGCCATAGCATGGCAACCATGGAGCCCATTTAGCCTTTTTTCACTGTCACAGTATATGTACTGGATGTTGGTGACAGATGCGGTACTGCAGTGCTACACAGCAGCATTCATTTGCCTTTGTAAGGTAGCAGAGACGATTACCAGCCCTATTGCACCGTCTGCTGCTTTGGAAATTGGTGATGACAGTTACCAGTCATATTGTACCATCTGATGCTGTCATAGGTGCTCCTGGCTGGCTTCACTGAGTTTGGCCAGGGGCGCATGGACAAAAATGGGAATGACTCACTGGGTCATTCCCTTCTTTATGTTTTGTCTAAAAATAGAGTCAGTCCTGCCTAGAATATGAGGCGATCTACTAGAGAACCAGAGAGCACAGCCGCTCTGGGTCAGAGCCCCAGATAGCCAGCAGAAATGATGAGCTGCATGCCATTCTAGGGGGTGCCCCTGCAACAACCTCACCCGTTGCTTCCCTCCTCCCTCCTGGGCTACCATGGCAGTTATCCCCTCATTTGTGTGATGAAGTAATAAAGAATGCAGGAATAAGAAACACTGACTTTTTAGTGCGATAAAATAAGAGGGAGGCAGCCTCCAGCTGCTATGATATTCCATGCAGGGCATCTCCATTGCTCACTAAAGGGTGGGGGGAGAGGAGCGCAGCCTCCCACTGCTATGATAGTCCAGGATCTCCATTAGACATGAAGGAGGGGGGGAGATGAGCTCAGCCTCTAGCTGCTATGATGAGGATGGTTACCAGCCCTATTGCACCGTCTGCCAGGACTGAATCTCCAGGAGACAATGCTTAAAGAAGGGAATGACTGGGAGTCATTCCCATTTTTGCCCAGGCGCCTCTGGCTCACCTCACCGATTCCAGCCAGGAGCACTCACGGGTTGATGATGAAGACGGCTATCAGTCATATTGTACCACACTGTCTGCCACTGGGGAGGGGAGGGATGCTGCTGTTTAGCGCTGCAGCACCTCGTCTACCAGCAGCATCCAGTAGACATACGGTGACATTGAAAAGAGGCGAGAAACGATTTTTTTCCCTTTTCTTTGAGGAGGGGGAGGGGAGGTAAATTGACGACATATACCCTGAACCACTGGCGACAATGTTTTTGACCCTTCAGGCATTACGAGGTCAGCCAAGAACGCAAATACTTTTCGGAGACTGCAGGAACTGTGGGATAGCTCGAGTCCTCAGTCCCCCCTCCCTCCCTCCATGAGCGTCCATTTGATTCTTTGGCTTTCCTTTACGCTTGTCACACAGCACTGTGTTGAGTCCCTGCTGTGGCCTCTGTCTATCATAGCCTGGAGATTTTTTCAAATGCTTTGGCATTTCGTCTTCTGGAACGGAGCTCTGATAGAACAGATTTGTCTCCCCATACAGCAATCAAATCCAGTATCTCCCATACTGTCCATGCTGGAGCTCTTTTTGGATTTGGGACTGCATGGCCACCTGTGCTGATCAGCACTCCACAATGGGAAAACAGAAAATGAAATTCAAAAGTTCGTGGGGCTTTTCCTGTCTACCTGACCAGTGCATCCGAGTTCAGATGGCTGTCCAGAGCGGTCACAATGGTACACTGTGGGATAACTTCCAGAGGCCAATACCATCAAATTGTGGCCACACTAACCCTAATCCGAAATGGCAATACCGATTTGAGCGCTACTCCCCTCGTTGGGGAGGAGTACAGATATCGATAATAAAAGCCCTTTATATCAAAGTAAATGGCTTCGTTGTGTGAACAGGTGCAGGGTTAATTTGGTTTAATGCTACTAAATTCGGTATAAATGCGTAGTGTAGACCAGGCCCTAGTTTGAGAACCCTCCAGAGCTTAACTGCTGAGCTGCTCAGTAGTGTTACAACTTAGGTGTCTTTATATATGAAATTCAGGCACTTAGGGGACTTCTCTGGAAATTAAGACACCTATAGGGTTAGGTACCAGCTGAGAGGGGGTTGTGAGGACCTAAATTTTGAATTTAGGCATTAAAAGTTGCAGTTAGGTACCTAAATCCTTTGTGGATTTAGCTCTCACATTATATGAACCTAGTGCAGCTCCACTGAAATCAATTGAACTATGCTGATTTACAATAGTTGAAAATCTAGCCTTCGGTGTTTACCCACAGATTGTGTGTGCACTGTTAATTATGCCATAAATTTGAGGATTCTTCATACTAACAAAAGAGTTTGTCTCACTGCTTGAAATGAAAAACTGGTCCTTGCCTTACCTCATCTTAATAATACCACATTACATTCATAGGAGAGGAGTACTTCTTGATAAGTTACGTAATAATTATCCAAATAAGTCTAGAGCAGTAAAGAAAAAACAGGTATAGGTTAAATGTAGGGGTTCTACAAGTATATAAAAAAAGTACAATCTCATTTCTTAAATGAAAACCATAACCTGGGAATGAGTTGGTATTGTTTGTGCCCCAGAACAGAGAAAACCTACTAGTTCCTTCAGTACTTAGAATGCCAAAATGTTTATTCCTAAGAGTAAGCTGCATGAAAATATCATATCCTCTTGTGTTAACCAGTTAGATGAGCCCCAACTTGTGGAAGAAGATAAAATATATCTGGAAATAACACTGAAAACAACCATTTTCCCTGACATAACCAGAAAGCTATTCACTGATAATTGTGTTTTCTGTAGCTCTCAGTTTGACTTTGGTAGAGAGAAGCAAGCAATTTGTTTGTTTTAGATTTGTTTCTATGGCAATTAGAGTATCTGTCATTAATCACTACTTTGTTACTATGGTTACCACTGTTTATTTCAGTTTATTAATGCTCTGGAACATAAAATAATACCCTCTAGACTAATTGCATTACAGTAGCAGTTAAATGTTACAAGCTCTGCTGATACAGGTTTCACCTACATTTGGCCCTGCAAAACTAATTACTCACAGAAACCTAATCAGTGAATCTAATCAGTATAGAAATACAAATCCATTTCTAGAGACAGCAAGGATTTACTGTGAATGCAGGAAAGTTTCCTTACTGAATTACGAATTTAAAAAGAAAAGAAAACAATAAAAAGTCAATACAATAACAAACCCATAATTATTGTGTCCATTTTTAATCTAGTTTTGGCATTATTTTACAGAACTCATTACTCACCTAGTCCAATTTAGCCTGTTTTCAGGAATTTGAATGCCAGTGCTCAGTTCCATTTGTAAGTTGGACTTCCTGTATGTATCAACTGATCATGTTTTTTAAAGAGTGACAGAATTGACACTGTGCTTGCCTTAAGGTAGATTGGTTTTATTACAGGTTCATCCTTAGCAGGCTAGCTTTAAACTCAATAAATGTATTTTATTTAGTCAGTGGCACAGCAGTGCTTTGCATGGGGTGCTACCAGATTAAGTATTTCCTCTGAAAGTGTATCTCAAGAAAACTGATGTGGACATCACAAACTGGGAGGAACAAGCCACCAACCAATTTCAGTGGTGTCACATCCTGAATCAGACAGTGGCCTAATTCAAGGAGAAGGACCTTGCCCTCAAAAATGAAAATGGAGAGAAAAGGAAGGAAGGAAAAAGAAATTTCTGCCAGCAGGCAGCTTACCCCCAGGAAACGTCTGTACCTACTGTGGACAGATCTGTGGTTCCAGAATCTCATCTCAGGATCATATCAGAACCTATATGTAAATCTGTGGTAGAGATCATCTTCAAATCAAGAGATTGCCAATGATGATGACCAAATTAAACAAAACAGTCCCATCTAATTATTTAAATGAAAAGAATAACAGAAAATGTGTTGGTATTTTTTGTCTGTGTCCTAGAACAGGGAAAACCTAGCCGAGCAAGAGTTAGGTTTCGAAAACATCAAAATTCCTGGGTCGTTAGGATTCAGTAGAAACTTGGACAGATGGAAGGAACAGCCCCCTTCTTCTCCATCTATTCTTTGGCTCTGGTGTTTTGGCAGCTGCCTCTACCCACCTCTCCTGCTCACTATCCAGTCTTAGAGCAGCTCCTCATCTACACCTTTGCATAGTTCCCACAGGGAATGCAGCACTTTGAAGGGCAGTCTCCTGAGGCAGTGCTGCCAATGCAGCTTAGCACTGTGTGAGCATGAGGCAAGAAGAGGACTGGGTATGTCCCAGCTCAGAAAGCCTCAAACCCTCCACTCCATTGAACAGGTTATGTAAGGCACAGCTAGCCACAGTTTGCTGGTGAGAACCTTACGTTTTAATAACATTGTTGCACAGGTTTGTAAAATATTGTATTGAAGTTAGCTAGTTATTGAACAAATATTCCATGACAAAATACCATCAGTAAAGGTACTCTAGGACTGAGAATCTGAATCCTTCCCACACCACCAGACATCACTGAGAACACAAAGAAGGCTTCACTATCCTTGTCCATACTGGGTTAGTCTTTGTATATCCTAGAGGATCAGTCACTGAAAATTTCAGAAACAAAGGGGACTTAAATAAACCATTCCCATTGATTCTATTTAATTCCAATTGTATTATCTAATCATTTAAATGGGAGAAAACCTCATTTTACACTGATTAAAAACAATATAAATATTAATGGAAGTTGTGTGTCTAAATCCTTTAGTGAGCCTGTGCCAAGTTTCCTTCCCCACTCTGAACTTTAGGGTACAGATGTGGGGACCTGCATGGACACTTCTAAGCTTAATTACTAGCTTAGATCTGGTATCGCTGCCACCATCCAGATTTTCAGTGTCTGGATCACTCCCTTTCCCCTCAAAACCTTCCCCTCCCTGGGTAGCCTTGAGAGACTCCTTCACCAGTTCCCTGGTGAGTCCAGATCCAATCCCTTGGATTTTAAAACAAGGAGAAATTAACCACCCCCCCTGCTTTCTCCCACCAACTCCTAGTGGATCCAAATCCAACCCTCTTGGATCTAAAAACAAGGAAAAAATCAATCAGGTATTAAGAAAAAGACTTTTAATTGAATAAAAGAAAGGTAAAATAAAACCCTCTGGGAGATATTAGCATACCAGCTATTCTCACAGACAACAGATTCAAAACACAGAGGATGTTCCCCTGGGCACAAATTTAGTTACACACAAAAAATACCCAAATACCCAATCTGATTCTACCTCTAACTGCATAAGACATGTTACAAAGAAATAAACCTAAACCTATTTATTCCTTTCTAAAACTTACTACTCTAATAAGAGGCTGGTTCTTTGATCTTTTTCACTCTGGCTGAAACTGAAACTCTAAAACAAAGGAAAAACTTCCCTCCTTCCTTTTGAAACAAGATGTTCCCCCATTGGTTCCTCTCGTCAGGCGTTAGCTAGGCTAGGTGAACTTTTTAACCCTTTACAGGTAAAAGAGGCATTAACCCTTAACCATCTGTTTATGACAGCCTGGAAAATCTCATCCAATTTGTATATGATTGTACACACTTAGGGCCCCCTTGTGCCTGTTTTTGCCAGGAGCATGATGGAAGACAAAGTTCAGGGAGCCCTCTCAATTACTGCAGTCCAGCAAATAATGCTCACATTCACTAAGCACAGAAGTGTGGCAGGCAAATTTGGCCTGAATGTGCTCTATATCCCAAAGGAAGCAAAATTGGGTGGAGTGAGAGAATATGCAGCAGTTGACCCCTTCCATACCCTGTAGTACGGGAAGGCTAGTGCTGGGGGCAAAGGGAGCAGAACCTATTTACACAAATAAAATAGTTGCTGCTCCACAGGGGATACATTTACACTGCAGCTAGGAGGTGTGATCTGTAGTGTAAGCAGAAAGATACAGACTAGGTCAGCTTGCATTACACTGAAAAAACAGCGTAGATGTTATGGAATGGGCAGTGGCTCAGGCTAACCATCTGAGCTCAAACCGAGGGGATTATATGCGCTTGGACTCAGGTGGCTAGCCCAAGTTTTGGCCAGTCTGCTATTTTTAGCATGCTAGCTTCAGCTGAGCTAGTGTGAGTCCATCCATATACTCTGGGAATCACACTTCCAAGCTGCAGCGTAGGCATATGGTAGGAGGAAGGTTAGGCTAAACATGGCTTCAAACATGTTAGCCCATGTCTCAATGGGTATTTTCAATCATGTTAAGCTAATTTAATTGAGTTAACAGATTTTTTTTTCCAGCAAGACAGGGCCTCAGAGACACAACCTCCTTTCTGGGTTGCTCTAGGGACACTGCAACAACATATTGTCCCTCATATAGGGCAAAGACTTGATTCAGTCCTCTAAGTTCAGGCACAGGGTGAAATTCTGTGCTGGCACCCATGCTACAATCGCATTGTTTTCAGTGGAATTAAACTGATTTAAGAATTTGTTTTTATTGTTTAAATTGTTTGTGTATCAAGAATTTGAAACTGCAGTACTGGCATTTTAGTAAGGTGATATCAATAGTTTCTCTCCCTCAATTATTGTATTTTATGCAAATTATATGAAATTCCATAACATTTTCTGAAAATATTTTAATTTGATAATTAACCACTGTCCCAAATAACTCATGTTCTAATTGAATTGGATCACTTTATTTTTAGAATTTAAATTTAACTCTGTTTATGTATAGCAATACAGTAATATGATAGAGCAACATGTTCTATTTTTTATATTTTAAATTGACTTTAAAGCTGCATTTAATATTGCCACATAAATGAATGACCTTAAAGGTACTGTGTGCAACACAGATTTGTTTTCACATCTATGTCTAATGTAATAAATATGGGATAGGCTTATTTTACACTGTTTAAAACAATGACATTTTCTATATGGTACAAAAATCAAAAGAAAATGGCACCAATTTCTTTATCATCTGTCTGTCATTCTGTGAATGGAAGCTGATAACAAGGGAAGTGGTTTCAGCAGAGAGGTGGTTTTTGTTCTTTTTTAATTCTCACTGTAATGCAAATAAGATTAAAGACCTGCTGAAACTGTGAAGGAAGATACTAATTCAAAAATAAATTTAAATATAGCTTCAGTGAAGAAGATAAATGCTGATGGCATGCCACATAATTTACAAAATTAAATGCTGAGATTTGAATTCCTCTAAAACTTGATATTTCAAAAGTTTCAGCTTTCTTTGAAAATCAATAGGTAGAGGAAGGTTTATATGACTTTGACACGTTATAGTAAGGTTGGAGTCTATTAAATTTCATTTAAGATTAAAAAAATGTATTACTAGTTCCACAGTTCAGGGTAACAACACGTGTATTCCCCTTCTGTGGTCCATCAGGGTGCCCACTTGTAGGCTCCCACCTCTTTAACCATCTGTGGGTGAAGACCTATGTCTCTCTCTCCCGCCTGACTGGGCCATTTCCAGGTTGCAGTTCCCTGCCTAGACTGTGAATTTCTCAGCAAAGGAGACTGCCTTTGCTTTCTCCTCAGATGCTGTAAACAGTGTAATTGCTCACAATTAAGTTAACACACAGCTCTTTCTAAGGAAGCACATTGACCTGCTAAACCCAGGGTTGTGAGCCCAATCCTTGAGGGGGCCATTTAGGGAACTGGGGCGACAATCTGCTTGGGGATTAGTCCTGTTTTGAGCAGGGGGTTGGACTAGATGACCTCCTGAGGTCCCTTCTAACCCTAATCATTTTTGTTTTATAAAAAAGGGGAGGGATATCTCAGTGGTTTGAGCATTGGCCTGCTAATCCCAGGGTTGCAAGTTCAATCCTTGGGGGGCCATGTAGGGAACTGGGGCAACAATGTGCCTGGGGATTGGTCCTGCTTTGAGCAGGGAGTTGGACTAGATAACCACCTGAGGTCCCTTCCAACCCTGATATTCTATGATTATTAAGATGAAGAGTCAGCCACCTCTGGCATGCAGCTTATCAGGATAAGCACCCTGGTGGGCCAGGCCAGAGCGTTTACCTGCTGCATCAGCAGGTTCAGCGGATCACTGCTCCCATTGGCCGCGGTTCCCTATACCAGGACAATGGGGGTGGTAGGAAAAGCCGTGGGCTGAGAGATGTTCTGGCTTTGGTTGTGTACCCTTGGCTGAGGGACCTATCTAGGCCTCAGCAGTTCTGGTGTCATCTGAGGTGCTTTCTCCCTGTCACGGAGTCCCTGGGCGATGCTCTGGAACTGCTCAAGCCAGCCAGGACTTTGGGGAGCCTCCTATCCTTTGGAGCAGACTGTCTTCAGGGCAAGAAATTCACATGACTTCACCTCCTGGTTCTCTCCTTGGAGCATTCAGCATATGCCCCTCTTTGTGCTTCCCACAGCAAGTCTGCCAAGGCAGGGTCCTGGGGAAGCCAGAGGGTTCTGCACCCCCACTTTGCAATCAGACATGACTCTCAGCCAACCAGCAAAACGGAGGTTTAGTTAGATGACAGGAACACAGTTCAAAACAGGTGTTGCCAGTACAGACAATAGGACCCCCTTTATTAAGGTCCATCTGGGGCTCTCAGGGAGGCCACAGCCCCTTTGAGAAGCCCAAGCCCCGTCAGGGCGCCCCTCTCTTTTTCCCAGCCAGCTTCAAACTGAAAAACCCTTCAGTCTCTCACTCAGCCTTCCCCAGCTCCTCCTCCAGCATTTGTCCAGTTTCCCAGAGCAGAGGTATTACCTGGCCTTCAACCTCCTCCTGGGTTCTCAGGTTACATGTTCAGGTATGCTCCCTTCCCCAAGGCAGGCCGTTCCAGCACAACTCCCCTGCAACCTTCCCAGATCAATACTCCCCACTCAGCATTCACATAACACATCAAGAACATTCCCACTTTGTCACACTCCTCCAGAAGCTTCAGGTATGGCAACAGCACTGGTCTTGCAAATCTTCTATGCTTCATTCTAATATGCAGTGCCTCAGTTTTTACTCTGATCACTTCCTACAAGGGACCTGCCAGCATCTTTCCTCCCTGTCAGTTATCCCTTATATCACGTCTTCTCTGCCTGCTGCACTTTTATATGATCCCAAGCCTGGATAAACTATGGAGGGTAGAGCCCAAGGCTCGTCATCTACAAATAGCCTTGTAAACAAACACCTTACAGGTTATAAAAACTGAACCAGTCTACCATTCCAGTGAAAATGAACACTCTCAAGCCCTCATGCAGCATGAAGGCTCCTAGTGAAAGCCTGTTGCAGGTAGAGGTGAGGATCTGGAAAGTTTGTTTCTGGAAACAAGAAAACACTTTAGAGTTGGTTATTAGAATGTAAGAACTATGCTTCAAACATCAAGATTTCACAGATCATAAGGGAGATGGACAGCCATAGATTTGAAATGCTAGGTATCGGTGAGAGCAGATTGATAGCTGCAGATAAGAAGCCCTTCAAGCAAGAGAAGAATCATCTGATTTACTCAGATCATAGTGAAAGCAAACACTCAGAGGGAGTAGCACTCATTATGACAGAATCTGCTGAAAAATCACTTATCAGCTGGGAACTTATTAGCCAATTCATCATAGGCACTAGACTACAAACCACATTCTTAAACATGTCACTCATACAATGCTATGCTCCAACAGAGGAACGTAGCAATAAGGATAAAGATGAGTTCCACAATTGCCTCCAAAGTGTGATTGACAGAATATCTAAACATGACTTACTCCTTGTGATGGGCAAATTTAATGCTGAAGAAGTAAGTGACAACAAAGGAATGGAAAGAGCAATAGGGAAGCATGGGTCGGGAACCATCAACATAAAGAAACATGGAATCATCAGATGGGAAAAAAGAAAAAAATCATCACAACTGCATCAGCTCTAGATTCAGGTCATCAGTCCAAGATATACAGGTGCATCAAGCAGATGTTAGCAGCAATTACAATCTTTGGTTTCAAAAAACGAAACTAAATTTGAGAGATCAATTTTAAAGAGAAAGTGGTAAAGAAAATCAATAGTACAACACTGAAAACAAAAAGAGTATGGTAAGAAATTCTGACTAGAACTATGGAACAGATTTAAGGCACTGCCAGAGGCAGAGGAAGGGCCAGACACAGACTGGATGTGAAATAAATTGAGCAATGTTCAGACACAATGTGATTGAAGCTGCAGCAGTCACAGTTGGGTATCAACATAGATGGAGCAAGAACTGGGTAAGTCAAGAGACATGACATCTCATTGAGGGAAGAAAAAATACTGAAAAGAATACTTCTGAATGCTAAGACCAATGAACTATTGGGGGAAAAATACCAAGGGGGGAGTATAAGAGAGTGTGAAAAAGCAATGCCTGGAATGATAAACCAGAGATATGATAAAGACCTAGCTTCCAAAACTGAATCTGCTTTTATGCTAGAAATGACAGAGTGTTTACCTAGTGACTAAAACCATGTGTAGAAATTTCAAAATAGGGCATTGGTTAATAAAAATCAATGAGAAAAAATGCTTACAACTTAGGTACAACAGAAAAACAGATGGGCAGGGTATTTCAAAGAAGTCCTCAATAGACCTAGCCCCATCTGAGCACCAGGCTTTGAAGAAAGATATGAGCCTGGCCAACTTGACATTAAATTTGGCCCAAAAGAGATGTCAGATGTTCAGGCAGCAGTTAGAAATTTGAAAAAAAAAATTTCAGCGGTGGAAAAGAATCAGATTACAGCAAAAATGCTAAGAATACTTGATACCACCATCCTAATTAAATTGACAGAGATGTTAAATGATGTTTGTGAGGAAAAGAGACCCTCTCCTGACCAATGAAAATACTGAAGGATTGTCAGAATACCCAAAAAAGTGTGATCTTACTGACTGTAACAACTGGAGAGCAGTTACTTTACTCTCTGTTGTAGGGAAAGCATTCTGCACTGTGATACTGTTAATACGTTGCTGAAGAATGTTGACAACAGATTGTTACAGCTTGTCAGTGCTTATATTCTTGGAGCTCCAGTGTTATTAGCTTAGCAGAGAATGCAGCCTGCTAATTCAGCAGACCTCTATGCTACTCATAAAGAAAACCACATGCACAGTTACGTGACAAAGGCACTTGGCCAGGATTATTGCCCTCAAAGCACTGTTCTAGCATCATATAGGAGCTATAGCTACACTAATACAAGAGTGCCCCTGGCAAGGAATGGCTCGGTCAGCAGCGAGAATTTCTGCTGTCCCCTGGACCTCATAAAGAATTAAGGTGAGGTACCCTAACATTTATAAATTGAGACAAGCAACTTACTCACCACCTTACATCTTTCATGACACCTTCTTGTTACCTCCCCTTGTACCTTGCTCCAGATGTCTCGAGTAAAACATCCCTATTCATCTCTTCTGACAAACCCTCTTATCTGGTGTTAGGTCAGGGACTAATATTTTGGATTGTGTTCACATACATACCCAGTATCTGTTGCTTTTTGGGAGTGTCTGTGTTTTTGGGGGCTTTGGTTGAAAAGATTTCATATCAACCAGAAGCTCTTCTACCAAAATCAAAAGGAGGAGCTGGACATACTTCAGATGCCAGCACACAGACTCCCACATGAAGCTATCAAGTTGAAGCCAGCTGGAGTGAGGAAACAAGAGAAACATTAAGAAGAACTCTTAGCATGGAGGGCAGAGCTGTTTATTTCAGCACCATAGGACAAAGGGAAACAATAGCAAGTGAGAGAGAAGAATGAAAGAGACTGGTTTCTACCCTGTATACCAAAATTGAGGTGGGAAAGATGTAGTAATAATAATAAGTACAAAATAAGCAAATGAGGAATTTTTTGTAAAGTGCTTTGTATATCTGTTTTTATTAAAATTTCCCCCCCTTTGCTGTCTCTGATTTTACCCCTGAAGCAATCCTTTGCAGGCTTACAAATACAAACACTGACTAAAATTTCTATCCCCTCACTCTGGGGAAGGCTGATATTAGAGGTGCTAATTCACCCCCTTACAAAAGTTTAGTATATGACTCTAGTAGATTTTTTGTTGTTTGTTTTTTTTTGTCTACAAGGTGAGCTTCCTTCCTTACTTTTGATTAGGTTCAGAAAAATAATTTACACATCCATAATTCAATTTTACTATCCATTTACTCCATATTAAATATGATTTATTGACAGATACCAGCACTCTATCATAGAGCTAAATTCTACAGGCAATGCTCATCGTCTGCTCATTTACAGCCAATCAGTATAATGGGCTAATTTTCACTGGCATGGATGATTGGAATAGATATTTGGCACCTAATGTAAAAGTTTATCCTACATTTAATCTCTTTCCATTCTCCTGCTCTCATTACAATGAACCTTTTGATATCCCTCTTTCCAGATCCACAACTACATTATATGGCAAAGCAGCCTTTCACAGTGTGTCAGTGAATACGATATACACTGTTGTTATTGTTGCTATAAGCAGCCATGGTCATCATTTTAAAATATTTAGATCCAAATGTAATTTGTCCATGCTGAAATGGTACTCTCAAGTACAGGAGGAAATATTCAGAAATCTTTGCCATTGACTCTTATTACTACTGAGTTTCATTTGTTGTTCCAATAAAGATATAGCAACGGGTTCGGTCACAGAGACCCCCTCGAGACTGTCACCTGATATGCTGAAATTAAAACTGAGCCCGTTTTCCCTGCCAGTTAGGGACTCCAGAACCCTGCCTTGTTGAGCCAGACATGCTAGCCTGCTGCAACACAGACCCAGGTCTGAGCCATGCCCCCAAAACTATGGCTTTAACTGAAAACCACTTAGCAGGTTTCCTGTCTCCAGCACCTAGACACCACCTCCCAGTGGAATCCAAACTGCAAATAAATCTGTTTTACTCTGTATAAAGCTTATACAGAGTAAACTCATAAATTGTCCTCTCTCTATAACACTGATAAAGAGCTATGGACAGCTGTTTGCTCTCCTAGGTATTAATCACTTACTCAGGGTTTCTTAATAAACAAAAGTGGTTTTATTAAGTATAAAAACTAGGATTTAAATGATTTCCAGTAATAACAGACAGAACAAAGTAAGTCACCAAGCAAAATAAGGCAAAAACACACAAGTCTAAGCCTAATACATTAAGAAACTGAAGACAGGTAAATCTCACTCTCAGAGATGTCCCAATAAACTCCTTTCACAGATTAGACTTCTTCCTAGTCTGGGCCCAATCCTTTCCCCTGGTATAGTTCTTGTTAGTCCCAGCTAAGGTGGTAACTGGTCACCCTCTTTGTTCTCTTATACCCCCCTCATAGCTTTGGCACAAGGCGGGAATCTTTTGTCTCTCTGGATCCCCACTGCTCCTTCTAAATGGAAAAGCAACAGGTTTAAGATGGATTCCAGTATCCCATGACATGGTCACATGTCCTGTAAGATCTCATTCATCATTTTTCCAGGGCTGGCCTGCACATACCCAGGCAGTTTTGCAAGTAAACAGAGCCATTTACAACCAATTGTCCTAGTCAATGGGAGCCATCAAGATTCTAAACCAATGGCCCACACTTTTCATAATTATAATAGTACCTCAGAGTTGTACTTTATATTTCTTGCTCCAGATACAAGAATGATACATACACAGAAATAGGATGAACACGCTCAGTAGATTATAAGATTTGTAATGATACCTTACAAGAGACCTTTTGCATAAAGCATATTCCAGTTACATTATATTCACACTCATTAGCATATTTCCATAAAACATATGGCGTGCAACATCACAAATATTATTAAAGGGCGTACATTTATAATAAAAACATTCAATTTCAGGGAAAAATGAATTTTTGGTAAGTACAATTTATTTACACTAACAATCTGTATTTGGTGGCTCTTTTTTGCTTGTTTGTTTCCCACATTTCTTCCTAAAAAACAGTGTTAGTTACAGGGAGAAAAATTGTACAAGATGGATGATATTAAAAGGATAACACTAACAATGTGTTCTGCAAAGCCCTATCTGTACATTACGCAGCTGCATTCCAGACTTGCAACACAGGTATGGCTCAGATGCAAAATATAATGATGATTTCTTATCTGCTGCTTCCCCACTACATTGCAAAATGAAGAAAGTTTTAATGGATCTCCTGAGCCATCACCCATACCTCAGCAGTGACATCTCAAGGGGACAGAAAAGGAAGAGTAACAAGCCCCTTAAAAAACTTGAGAAAAAAATGACTGAAGATTAAATATTCCTTCAGCTGCAGCATGAGATAAGAACATATAAAGAGACTGTGGAGTATGAGAAATGCAAGAGGTTAAGAGACTGCACTGCAGGTGAAGAAAAAAGCACCAGTATTGTAGCATCAGGTGGATGAACGCTGAAAGATAGTGCTGTCTCCTCAGGCTAAAACAGACAAAGCCAAGCATCACCTTCAACCATTGATCCTTTATGACCTTCACACCCTCTTAGTCTGCCCTAGTCATATCCATTGCCACTAAAGGTCCCTTTTTATATGAACCTATAGATTATAGTTTATTCCCTGAGCTCTACTTGATGTATGTGTTTATGAAAAGTATTTTTAAAAAATCAAGCAGTATATAATCAGGTAAGCAGCTATCTAAAATAAAATAATGCAAAGCTTTAATTTTAGGCCATAATTTCATTAGTGGCCATTTGATTTCAGTTACTTTATTTATTTATATTTTAGCTCTTGTTCTAGTTGCAAAATATTGGCAGGGGACATCCTATATCATTAGCTTTCTTGACAGTCAATTTTTTGCTGGACTTATTCATCCAAGCTGCCTTGGGTTGCTAAGATATGGTAGCCTTTTTTGTCTTCTTCTTGCACTGCCTGTAGAAAACCTCTTCAAAAGTTGTGCAAAATATACAGCAGACTAAAATAAGATCAGATAAAAGTTCAATGTCTCTCATGCTCATTGTGGTTCATAAGGTATTTATTTCATCTTCAGACTTCCATAGACATCTTTCAATACCATTCTACTCTAGCTGAGGCAATTCTTGAAACCACATATATCTCCACTATATAGATAAAGTTTCCATAACTAATAGACCAAGACATAGGCAGAATCCTCAATAATCACCTTAGAATAGAGACCCTGCTTTTTTTCTCTAGAATGTGGTTGGAATAATATTCCATTCTGTGTTTTCTTATAAAAGTGGACTTCTTCAGAATCTATGCATCATGCACCTTCCCAATTTCATATACATGTCTATGAACTGGCAACTCTGATCCATCAAGTCCTGTGTTACAATAGACAAGTAGTTTTCACCTTTTCATTTGAGGGCCCCCTAAAAAATTTCAAATAGAGCTGTGGACCTGTTTGGAAATCTTAAACATAGTCTGCAGACCTCAGGGGTCCATGAACCACAGGTTGAAAACCCCTGCAATAGGCTAATGGTCTTTTTGCTTGACATAGTCCTACTGTTTTTGTGTAGTGAGAAGAGAATGAATGGGCAATTGAATTCCATCAAAAGCTCCACCAAGTTGGGAAAACTTCCTGATGCACAACGCTTTTATTATTGCACCTTAGGGACCTTGTTATAATTATAGTTTTATTTTATCATGTTTATTATGGTAATTTCTGAGGGCCAAACAAGAATGGTGCCTCACTGTACTAGGCACTGTACAAACACAGTTCAGTAGATCAGGGGTCGGCAACCTCTGGCATGCGGCTCACCAGGGTAAGCACCCTGGCGGGCAGGGCCAGTTTGTTTACCTGCCTCATCAGCAGGTTTGGTGGACTGCAGCTTCAACTGTTGGCGGTTCCCCATCCCAGGACAATGCGGGAGGTGGGAAGCCATGGCCAGCACATCCATCAGCCTGCAGCACTTCCCACCTCCCTCATTGGCTTGGGACAGCGAACTGCAGCCAGTGGGAGCTGCAATCCACCGAACCTGCCGATGTGGCAGGTAAACAAACTGGCCTGGCCTGCCAGGGTGCTTACCCTGGTGAGCCACTTGCCAAAGATTGCCAAACCCTGCAGTAGATGGTCCCTATCCCAAAGAGCTTACAATCTAAATGAACAAGGCAGAGAGAGGATGAGGAAAAGAGAAGAACACATACAAGCAGATTCAACAATGTGATAGATGCAATGTCATGTTAGTTCCATGAACCATCCCCCTGCTGCCTCCCCAGCTCCCTCTCCCCTCGGAAGGACAAACTAAATTGAATGAAAAGTAAAGGGAGAGGGGACATTCATAGATTAAAAGTAGTGATTCTGTTTTTCACTTTTAATAGATAAACATGGATAAAATATCCCCAATAAAAAAAAAAATAAAAAAAAAATCAGTTTTTTTCCAATATACCGATAAAAAACACCAGAAGTGGTTGCTTGTATCTAAGGCCATGTCTATATGGAGAAGCAATGAAGACTATGGGGGTGTGACTTTTTAAGCACACTCACTTGTTGCGCATTAACTGGTCCATTTAGACCAGGGATAAGAAACCTTTGGCCCGTGGCCCACCAGGGTAAGCACCCTGGTGGGCTGGGCCAGTTTGTTTACCAGACATGTCTGCATGTTTAGCCAATCCTGTTTCCCACTGGTCGGGGTACGGCCATTCCATGTCCAGATTGTTCCTGCTTAGACTGCTACTGCTGCTAGCAGCTGGAGTCTCTGGCTGGTTCCTCTTTACAATTTTCCCCCAAGGCCACATGGCTGACGATGTACCAAATGGGTCCTAGTGCCCTCCGAGAGGTACTTCTCTTCTGCAGTGCTGCATTTAGGAGGTATTGGAGGAAGGAAAAGGTAGGGCACAACTGGTCCTTATATTACTGCCTGTCCCCTGTGCAACTAATGTTTTGGCTACTTCTGCTCTTCCTGCTGGATTCTTTTTTTTTTTTTTTAATTTTTTAATCTTTTTAATAGATACTTCACACTTTGTTTTTTCCAGAACAGTGGACAATAAATAGTCATACAGTGAGACAAGCAAATGTCACTATCAATTCCCTGAGACCTCAGATTATCCCAGGTTTCTCTGTCCTATACACCAGGCCCTGAAATGACATGATCCAAATCTGTAAAAATCTTCCAACTTTCTCCCCTTGTCCTCTTTCATTTCTAAGCATCATGGTCACAGTCTGGTAGATGTAAGCAATCCATTCTTGGGAGAAAATAATAGCCCTCTACTAATTTGTGGAAGACTCCATACTGGTGATGGTGACCTAAATAAAACTCTTGGGTTGTTCTTCAGATGCCAAATTCCCTGTTTTGAGCCAGAGATGCTGAACACTTTTGAGTTCTGGGAATGCAACAGTACATTCATACTTGTGACACAGTTTTATATGGATATACAAACTTGATTCAGTCTGAGTGGCTGTGTAGAAATGCTGAGTCACTGAAAAGACAAACAAAGCATCCCAGTCCATAATTAAATATGTATCACTGATTTTTGTGTGAATTTAATTATGTAGTTGGATCCCTTGGATATGTTTACAATGAATCATTGTATTTACACAGCCATTCTGATGGATCAGTGTTTGCCTGCCAGATCTACACACACAAGATTTTTTTTTACACATGGTTGATGATACAAGATCCTATCTATCTTTCTTCTGTAATCATTAACAAATTCAATTCATAATCATAGAGGAACCACAAAAGCTAGAGAGAAAAGATAAAGAATCTGTTAAAGTAAACAAATCTAACAAAATGATGCACTAACATTAATAAAATATTACATTGTATTTTATATTTTAATAATTAATATTTTTGGTGGTGTAATGCTGTAGGTATGCATTAGTGTTTTATAGACATACAAGACGACCAGATCTCTGTCCCGTTAAGTTTATAATCTTGATTAAATAGCTAGTGCAATAGAAAATGAGAGAAGATTGTAGAGTATCAGACAGGTAGCAAAAACAAGGAAAAAGGGATTGCTCTTCTTTGAAGAGCATTATTTCACAAACAGTACTTTCTAGTACATAAAATATTGTATTTGCATATTTCTTGGTCTGTTTATATTTTCTGTTTTTAAAATAGTCAGATAACAGTTGGAATACATGGTGACTATAATTAACCATTAGAACCTAGGGATGTAGTGGATTCTCCATTACTTGAAGTCTTTAAATCAAGACTGGCTGTCTTTCTAAACATAAGCCATAGCTCAAACAGAAGTTATAGGCTTGAAACAGAAATTGCTGGGGATGCCTATTTGGCCTATGTTATGCAGATCAAACTAGACTTCCTAACACTGACAAATCTAAGAAACTGAAGTATTCAGTTACAAAATATATGAATCGCTGTGGTATAGACATATGGTATATCTACAGATATCCATAACTAGTGTCCTTATACATTTTTTGGGTGCTAAAACTCTAGTTAAATGATAGTATTGGGAAATAGTAGCCTGGCAGGAGTGCTTGGAGAGCTGTGACTACAAGTACTCTTGATAACACCTCAAAATAATGTGACTGGTTTCCTCAGAGCAATCTGCTCTCAGAATAGAAAATTATTGTGGAAGTATTAGCATTATTGTATGACCAGAGGCTATGGGACAAGAATGCGTAGTCTAGGTGTTTGAACCCAGGTTTAGAGACAGAAACACATGAGTTATAATCCCATTTCCAATAATGTCTCCCTCTTTGTCATTAGACAAGTTGCTTTTCCTCTCAGGTTGTTTCCTGTGAGGTGGACAGCATTCCCAAAGGGAATACCTGTTTAGATATCTCAGGAGGATGTTTGTAGTAATTTAAATTAGTAAAGTCCTTTGCATTTTAGAAATGCTATTGCTATTTTAATTAGCATGTCCTCTGTACTACTTAGTGAATTATGGATATTGGTAGTGCACAGTACATACATTGGAATGTAACTACAGGGCATCACAAACATGGCAAAGTTCCAGTTGACATGGTTCTAGATCATTGACAATGGACCAAACTAAATGATATTGCTGAGCTTTGGGTTGTTTTGTTTTGTTTCGTTTTAAAATCAAAATGACAGATAAAATGTACTCTTAGATGTTCTTCAAGTGCTACAGAGATGCCCAGCATGATAGATTTTGAGTCACTTCCTAAGTCATGAGCTCACAATATCAAAGAATAAACTTTCAAGAAAAATCTTCATCGAGATTCATTTAAGTTTCTGTATATCTTAAATAGATAAAAATTCTGTTTCAAAAATGTTTCCTTATTATTCATCCATTGACTTTTCTTTGCAACAGTTGTGATCACAAAGATCTTATGCATTAATATCGGTGCTGGCCGAGAGTAAGGGAGAGGTGATTTAATAAACTTGAAGCATAAAATAGCAATCTAATAACTAGAATTGAAAAATGCACTCTGTTTTTTCATGGTAAAGCAGTATAAATCAAACTGTTAGCTAAGATCAATAAGCACAATAAACATTAATGCACAATTCATTTTCCAAAAAGTGCACAAATATATACCTTGTTGGGCTTTCTTGGCTCTTGTAGCTAATCTTGAAGCACAGAATAATACTAATTTATGCCTGAGGGGTGGGGGGAATCCATGTTGACTTGAATGGGAGCTGCATGAACACATGGAAAGCATGATGAGGGCCAATCTCATAAAATAAAGGGCCAGATTCCACTACCCTTATAAACTACACAATGTGAATATGGTGTTTTACATTGCCTAGAAGCATACTTTGGGCCAAATACTGGTCTTAGTAACATTGTTGTGAATGCAGAGTAATTCCATCTACATCAGTGGTTGATGTAGCTGAGAGTAGACTTTGATCTAGATTCTGAATAAATATAGTGTCCATTCACTTACATAACTGTGATGTTATCTGATAAAATATGACCATGTCGCTCATTGTTGCTACTGTGTTATATAACTGCAAGAAATCTTGTACAAAGTATGTCAGGTAAGGTGTCTATGGAAAGGTTATGATTTGTTGGATATGATTATGCTATTTGTATTTATGTATGATTTTTTGTATTTTAAGTTAAGAGCATTGGCTCTATATTTGTATTTCAGATATGTTTGCTCCTGTGGCAATGTCCAGAATATATTTAGCCTGAACATCTTGAAGGGACTATTCAAGTTAAATGGCTCAACAAGGCTCATCAAGGAACTCCTAACTCACTAACATGGCTACCCCCTCTGATATTTAACTCACAGTGGACCGTGGGAAACACCTATCTACACTTATAGACTCATAGACTCATAGACTCATAGGTCAGAAGGGACCAATCTGATCATCTAGTCTGACCTCCTGCACAAGGCAGGCCACAGAACCCCACCCATCCAATTTTATAACGACCCCTATCCCAGGACCGAGTTATTGAAATCCTCAAAATTGGTTTGAAGACCTCAAGCTGCAGAGAAACCACCAGCAAGCGACCCGTGCCCCACGCTGCAGGGGAAGGCGAAAAACCTCCAGGGTCCCTGCCAATCCGCCCTGGAGGAAAATTCCACTTAATGGACTTTCCTCTGAGAATTCCAATTTATTTCACCAAATGTATTGCACCCAGTGTAACATGTATGATTACATGCCCTATGAGCAGGTAGTGTATGTGTGCATTTGGTGCAAGGAACTCCTGGCCCTCAGAGACGGTGTACTGGCTTCAGAGATCAGAGTAGCTGAACTGGAGGAACTAAGGGAGACAAAGAGGTACATTGATGAGACACAATAGAATGGTCCCACCCCTGGTCTGACACCCTTTGTGCTGTTGGGGAGGATGAAAGTCTCAGGTAAGGAGAACATCCAGCTGGAGCAGAAGGAAATGATCCCCTAGTTGGGACCCTCCTTCTGGATGATGTGGTCTCCTCTCACACTGAGGAAACCTCTCCGGGGCAGGGAACTTCAGTTATTAGGAAGAGACAGGTATTACTAATGGATCATTACTAATTTGATCATTAGAAACATAGATAGCTGGGTTTGCGATGACCAGGAGAGCTGCATGGTGACTTGCCTGCCTGATGTGAAGGTTGCGGATCTCTCAAGACATCTAGATAGACTTATGTTTAGTTCTAGGGAGGAACCTGTGGTCGTGGTACACGTAGGTACCAATGACATATGAAAGGATAGGAGAGAGGTCCTGGAAGCTAAATTTAGGCTGCTAGGTAAGAGATTGAAGTCCAGGACCTCCATAGTAGCATTCTCTGAAATACTTCCAGTTCCACGCACAAGGCCAGTTAGATAGGCAGAACTGCAGTGTCTCAATGCATGGATGAGATGATGGTGTAGGGAGAAGGAGTTTAGATTTATTAGAAACTGAGGAAACTTTTGGGAAAGGGGGAGCCTATAAAGAAAGGATGGGCTCTGCCTAAACCAAAATGGAAGCAGATTGCTGGCACTTAAAATTAAAAAGGTTGTAGACCAGTTTTTAAACTAAGGGCTGAGGAAAAACCAACACACGTGGAGGAGCACGTGGTTTGCACAGAGACATCCCCTAGGGGAGGATCTACTAATGGAGATTCTATATGTCCTAGTAAGGAGGAGAGTATGGGAGATGATAAATACAGGTAGGAGTTGATGAGAAACAGTCAAATGAAAACAAAGTCTCATTCAATATGAGACAGGTAAAAAGTAATTGGAGGCAGCTAAAAAGTGACAAGTTTTTAAAGTGCTTATATAGCAATGCTAGAAGTCTAAATAATAGGATGGGTGAACTAGAGTTCCTCATATTAAATGCGGATATTGATATAATAGGTATCACAGAAATTTGATGGAATGAGAATAATAAATGGGACACAGTAATAACAGAGTATAAAATATATCAGAAGGACAGCACAGGTCCTGGTGGTAGAGTGGCACTATATGTGAAAGAAAGAGAAGAATTAAATTAAGTAAAAATCTTAAATGAAACAAACTGTACCATAGAATCTCTGTGGATAGTAATTATATGCTTGAATAATAAAAAATATAGCAAAAGGGATATATTATCAACCACCTGACCAGGATGGTGACTGTGAAATGCTCAGGGAGACAAGCGAGGCTATTAAAATCAAAATAAAAAAAAATCCTCAATAATAATGGGGGATTTCAACTATCCCCATATTAACTGGGTACATGTCACCTCAGGATGAGATGCAGAAATAAAGTTTCTTGTGTTGTGGAAAAGACCACCACGCAGCTGATTTGGATCAGACAGCCAGAGGCACCTTTGTTAATAAAAAACAAGATAACAAGTATGCATACAGGGAGGGACAGCGTAACCTTATGCAAAATGTAGGCTGCTCTGCCCCTTACAATTTTCACCAAGCTTATAAAGGTTAAAACCGCAAAACATCATATTGATTACACAAGTTATTTTTCCTTTTCTAGTAAATTAATATTGCGAATCAGCAAGCCATTTTAACATATATCATGCGTTTTGGCAGCGATTGAGCTGGTCATTCTGTAACTCCACTCTGCAGTTACCATAAGCAGGCAATATTTGCTGCACTATACTTGCCTAAAGCTGAACTGGCACTCAAGTGACCCCTTGTACCCCTCCTAGTTCCTCTTCTGTCAGTGTTCCTTACCCCATTTTCTCATATCTAGTTTCTCCACACCCAGTGCACACCCAGTGCCACAGTATGCGCTACACTACACTTTGAGAACTAAAACCGTGGCTTTTATTTTGCATTTATTTAGCTTGTATGGCCTGTAAACTAATAAAGCTAAAAGCATATAATTGTTGAAATATTATATGTTAAAATCACAGATGCTCATATCAATGGCAGAGCTCTGCAGCAGGGACTGACAGATTACTATTTTTAATCAAGGCCCTGACACAGAAGACCACCAGTGACAGCAACCTCCAAAAGGCTTTGGTGGCAAGACAAGATCCCATATAAACAATTGCAAAGCTCTATCCAACGAGACGGGGAGGAGGGGGTTATGTTCCCTTACACTTGGCACCTTAAATGACTTCTTTTTGGAGCAGCTAGCTCTGGAACCCACAAGACAAGAGGCAAATCTTGATTAAGTCCTAAGTGGAGCACAGGTTCAGGTCCAAGAGGTGAATATATCTGGACCACTTGGTAATAATAACCATAATATAATTAAATTTAACATCCCTGTGGCAGGGAAAACATCATAGTGGCCCAACACTGTAACATTTATTTTCAGAAAGGGGAACAACAAAAAAATGAGGAGGTTAGTGAAACAGAAATTACAAGGTACAGCATCAAAAGTAAAATCCCTGCAACCTACATGGAAACTTCTTAAAGCCACCATAATAGAGGCGCAACTTAAACATATACCCCAAATTAAAAAAAACAACAACATAGTAATAGAGACAAAAAGAGCCACCGTGGCTCTCTTAACAAAGTAAGAGAATCAGAGAGAGGCAAAAAGACATCCTTTAAAAAGTGGAAGTTAAAATCTAATGAGGAAAATAGAAAGAAGCACAAACTCTGGCAAATGAAGTGTAAAAATATAATTAGGAAGCCCAAAAAAGAATTTGAAGAACAACTAGCCAAAGACTCAAAAAGTAAGAGGAAAAAAAAAAAGTTAAGTACATCAGAAACCAGAAGCCTGCAAAACAGCCATTGGGGCCACTGGACAATCGAGATGCTAAAGGAGCACTCAAAGACTATAAGGATATTGCAGAGAAACTACATGAATTATTTGCATCAGTCTTCATAGTTGAAGATGTGAGGGAGATTCCCAAACCTGAGCCATTATTTTTAGGTGACAGATGTGAGGCAGTGTCCCAGATTGTGGTGTCATTAGAGGTTTTGGAAAAAAATGATAAACTAAACAGGAATAAGTCAGCAGGACCAGATGGTGTTCACCCAAGAGTTCTGGAGGAACTCAGATATGAAATTGTAGGACTACTAACTGTAGTTTATAACCTCTCATTTAAATCAGCTTCTGTACCAAATGACTGGAGGATAACTTATGTGATGCCAATTTTTTTTAAAAAAGAGCTCCAGAGGTGACCCTGGTAATTACAGGCCAGTAAGCCTGACTTCGGTACTGGGCAAACTTGTTGAAACTAAAGAACAAAATTGTCAGACACATAGATGGACATAATTTGTTGGGGAAGAGTCAACATGGCTTTTGTAAAAGGAAATCATGCCTCACCAATCTACTATAATTCATTGAGGGGGTCAGCAAACGTGGACAAGGGGGATCCAATGTGTACTTAGATTTAGTGTACTTAGATTTCCAGAAAGCCTTTGACAAGGTGCCTCACCGAAGGCTCTTCAGCAAAGTAAGTAGTCATAGGATAAGAGGGAAGGTCCTGTCGTGGATTGATAACTGGTTAAAAGATAGGAAACAAAGGGTAGGAATAAATGGTCAGACTGTGAAGAGCTACAAAAGGATTTCTCAAAACTGGCTGACTGGGCAACAAAATGGCAGATGAAATTCAATGTTGATAAATGCAAAGTAATGCACATTGGAAAACATAATCCCAAATATACATATACAATGATGGGGGTCTGAATTAACTGTTACCATTCAAGAAAGAGATCTTGGAGTCATTGTGAATAGTTCTCTGAATTATCCACTCAATGTACAGCAGCAGTCAAAAAAGCAAACAGAATATTGGGAATAATAAAGAAAGGAATAGATAATAAGACAGAAAATATCATAGTGCCTCAATATAAATCTCTGGATAGAAAAAGAAGGGGATGTGGTAAAAGCTCTCCCCCCTCGGATAATTATGGAATACGTATGGGGTTACCTGCACGGTATGCTGTTATCTGCCGGGGAGTACCAGACATCTAATAATAAAGTTGTAGTCTAATTAAACCCATTTAAACTGCCTCCTGTCCTTTCAGTATTGCCAGGCAATGACCACCCTCACCTTTAAGTGGGGCAAGGTGGTAATTGGCTGGCTGGCCGAATGAAGGGAATGGTGCTATATGGCCGGAGAGGAGATGAAAACTGCTGAGAAGCATACAGCGTGGTCGCTGTCTCATCCCCTAGGAGTGCAAGGTTTAAAAGGGGCAGCCCTGCCCCTGAAGCTCCATTTTACACAGAGCAGTCTGAAGCAGAACCCACCCTCCCTTCCCTTTATGTGGTAAAATACCAGGTTTGGTCAAGACATGCTGTGTGCATTACGCTAGCTGCCCCTTTTTTAGCGGGGCTGGGAAGGAATTTTTCCCTTACCACCATATTGGCTTGGGTGGAGTTGGGTTGTTTTTTTTGCCTTCCCCACAGCAGGTTCAGGGAAGGCTCTGTTCATGCATGGCATGAAGGGCAGTAAGCCGTATGTCACAACTCATCATTTAAGTGTAGGATGGAGGTCCAATGCAGGTACTTCATAGGAAAGGTCTACAGTTCTCAGATAAATAGAGTGGCCAGACAGCAAGTGTAAGAAATCGGAATGGGAGTGGGGGGTAATAGGAGCCTATATAAGACAAAGCCCCAAATATCGGGACTATTCCTATAAAATTGGGACACCTGGTCACCCTAAAAATAAATGGCTTGGAAAAGGACTTAAAAAGAGGTGTTCATTAAATGAATGAACAGGGGGTGGTTGGGGACTCCTATGATTGATATGGCAGGGAGCCAACCCCCCATTGTTATAGCCCACCTTAAACCTCCTGGGGGGTGGGGGGGTGGACAGTAAGGTCCCAGCAATGAATTTGCTGGAAGGACCTGGATGGAAAAAGAGGAGGAGCTGGTAAAAGCCCACCTGGATAATTATGAAATAAACATGGGGTTACCTCCACTGTACACTTTTATCTGCCAGATAGTCCCAGACATCTAATAATAAAGTTGCGGACTAATTAAACCATGTCAAATGTCTCCTGTCCTTCTTTTGGTATATCCAGACAAGTACTTATTGCTTATTCATAGTCTTTACATCACTGATCACACAATAACTTCAATTTACAAAATATTCATCTTTCCTCCTTCTATTATTTTTTACTTTTGACCAATTCTTCTTTAAAGACAGACATTATAGTTGTGAAGATATTATTTCTAATATGAACCAATGTTGTATTGTTTTCCTAAGTCTACAGGCAAACAGAATGACACTGCAGCTCTAGGAGCGGTGTGAACTGTGAATCCTAAGGATGACAATTTAAATGTCAAGATCATTAACTATCTCTCTATTCAACATCTTGTTATATGTACTGTTTTACAGCATGGTTAGAATAATTTAAAAGGACTTGACACAACAATAGGAATAACTTTGCATATAGTTAAAAAAAAAGTTGCAAACAAAGATGACATGGTGCTTCTCTAATGACTTCTCATCTCCAAATAGTCATCTCTGCTATCAGAAACACAGGTTTTCCAATTGTACTTCAATCAAGGCAACAGGACCAAACCTGTCAGTCTTGGGAACGAGGTGGAAATTTAAGCAATCTAGAAACCCACCCAGTGAGATGACTTCTGGTGTTAAAATACATCTCAAGAGTTTTGTAGTTAGAGACTTACTGGTAGTAGTGGCCCTTAGCTTTGCCTATGTTTTGTAATCACCATACACTACATTTGTGTGTGATGCTATATAACGTATGGACTGTTTGAAATTTAGTAGCACTGGCAGAAGACTTTTGGTCCAATTATAAATCAGTATTGTGTTCCATTGTCAAATGAGAGTTATAAATTAAAATGCAGGTTTAAGTGGTTTCACTAGGAGTGGAACATGGATGAAACTATAAAAGGAAAAATGTAATTTATTATACATCTGCTGTTCATAAATAAGCTGGCCAGTATGTAATAGTATGATGGATGGAGATACCAGGAAAACATTGTTGAAGGAAGAAAACAAGAAAAAGAGCTACTTAAAAATAAAACACCTGAGTTGGAAATCTTTCAGATGATATATAACACTTGGAATATAATGGCAGCTACTTAGATTTTTTTTTTTAAACAGTTGTGAGATTCAGTTTCTGAAGCAGCTTTGTTTGATAAGATTTGGAAATTCTGGAGGGCTGTTGACTTATCACTAGAACACAGCTTATCATGTAAATGTGATGCATGCAAATTTCAAAAGATAAGAGACAGGCACGTTTATAATCTCAGTGAAAAAGACACTCACTGGGTGAGATGAGAAAACTCTGAAACTTGATTCTATTTATTGACTTTCGACAGCTATAGAGGAATACAAAATAAATTAAGCATGAATTTGAAGAAAATAAAAAGGATTCAAAATATTGCATTGTTTCTGGAGGAACCATTCCTCATACTGATACACAGTCTATCATTGATAGAAGTGAACCATTTTGAACTGCTTAAACAGTGTAAAACCCTCTGTTACTCTTTTAACCTCATTGCACCTCACCTCACCAAACACCAGTCCATCTCATATCAGCAAGTAGAAGATGGCTCCTAGGATTCCAATAGGTCAGGGGTTCACAAACTTCTTTCGTGGTTTGTTCAGGGTAAGTCGCTGGCAGGCCGTGAGATGCTTTGTTTACCTAAGCGTTCACAGGTATGGCTGCTCGCAGCTCCCAGGCCACCACTTCCTGCAGCTCCCATTGACTGGGAACAGCGAACTGTGGCCACTGGGAGCTGAGAGCAGCCGTACCTGCAGATGCTCAGGTAAACAAATTGTCTCACGGCCCACCAGTGGCTTATCCTGAACAAGCCACAAACCAAATTTGGGAACCCCTGCTATAGGGTGTAAGAGATGCACATATCGGCCTGAATTCTCACAAATGGCCTCTGATTTTGGATGCTGAACTTGAAGCACCTGATTGAGTTTCACAAGTGCTGAACACCCACTTTAAGTGAACATGAACCGCCAATGCTCAGCATCTCCAAAAATGTGGTCTAACATTTCTTGAGATAGGCTTTCAAAGACTGAGGCAGTGGAAATGGCAGACAAATTTTTTAAAAAATTGGTCATTGTTTTTTGAGATCCTTCCATGCACACCTCAAAACAGGTATTCATGCAGCTCTGAGAAGAGGTGTGCTCTGTGAGATCTGCGTTCAACAGGACTGCTTTTGTTCTCCTTGCTGTTGTGAGGGAAATCTTCTGGAGATGATTTGGGAATCCCATTTGGGTTATAAACCTGAATGTGATAATTTGCTTCTAATTTGCTTCCAATTTCAAACTCAAGATGTGTGAATGGACTTGGAGTATAATTCCTACTTATTATATAAAGATCAGAATAAGTGACAGCAGAAGTTGCCCTAAAAACTTCTATTTCTCATATAGAACATGCCAAACGTAGCTGTTAATAATTGAAATGTTTTGATTTAGAGTCACAGGAGATTTTTTTTAGTAAAACCACCTAAGGATTCAAACTAGAGCTAATGGAGTGAGTCATAAAAATGTGGATCCTAATGTTGGACACACCCATACACAAAGTTCAGGATTGTTTGGCTCCACTGTTTTTGTTTGGCTCAGGGAATAGAGGGTGCAAGATTCAAAATTAGTTTCCTGATCCATTTTCAGAGACCCCCATAGCTGTTTGGGATCCAATCCAAGACCCATGAATAATTCGAATGAAAGTAGAGATTCATAGACTGCTGTAGAATGTTTCAAACAAGGTGGGCATCATCTTTAAATATTCTTTGTCGTGTTTCCCCTTTCTGTAGAAAAGAGGAACTGCACTCAGACATTTTCAATATCTATTTTCTGTACATTGGGTTTTTTTTTGTGAGCAAAATCATAAAAGGGTTGGCACAGTATACTATAAATAGCTTACATTCGCTAAACTCATAATTTATAGTAAAACTTAAAGCAACAGTTAGCAGCCATAAATTAAAGTATTAAATATCTGATGACGGCATTTTTTACTAAAACATTGTAAGGTCTGATTTCTGTGAGACTATTAATATACATGATATCTTTAAAATATATAATTAGCAGAATTCTGACTTGTGCTTTACATTTTGCTAGTGATTCAGCCCTGCAAGTAAATGCTTTTTACCACATGTTCTTTACAGAAAGGTTAAGATAAGTAACACTTTTCTTTTTGTTTTACTATATTCACCCTATTTCTGGTTTACTTTATCTGTTTTAGATACAAGCACTAGTAGCTAGATTCTCTGAATTAGGAAGGGGGAAGACCTGGATTTGGGCAAATCATTTTGCTTCTCTGTGCCTCAGTTTCCCCATCTGTAAGTTGGGAGTAATAATACTGACCTCTTTAATAAAGCACTTTGAGATCCATGGATTAAAATATAGTTATTACTGTTTTAAATGAATCCTGCATAGATTTTCACATCTGATGTGACAGAACAAAAATGATTATTTTTTGTTTTGTTTTGCTTTGGCTTTTTTTCTGATATTACTCCTGACAATGAAGGAATTCAAATGCAGGTATTTATTTGAGGAGTTGTTTTGGTTTTTACTTGCCATTTCATAGAATCATAGAATATCAGGGATGGAAGATACCTCAGGAGGTTATCTAGTCTAACCCCCACATTTGTGTGTGTGTGTATGTTTGTGTGTGTGTTTGTGTGTCTGTCTGTGTGGGATTGATAGTTAACAAAAGAAATACAATATTTAATACATACAATTCTAGTTTAGTCCTTCATTGCAGCACACGTACAATAATGATGACATTTATCATTTCATTATAACATAATTGCATGAGATCATAAAATCAAGGTTAAAAGTGATGCAGTGCTGACCTTTAATAAAAATGTAGTGGTTTTAATAATCAACAAATGAATAGTGTGAATTATATTAGAATCATTCTTTTGTGACTAAATAATCTCCCCTCCCCTTATTATGAACAACATTACAAGTGAGTATCCAGGAAATGAAAAGCTAAAATCTATGGGAAAGGTAATGATCTTTGAAAATTTTCTCTAATGAGTAATTTGTGGCTCAGTCGATTTCAAGAGATTATTGGTTTTCAAAATGGATGCTATCAACTGAGGAGATAATGGAAATCATTAGGGCTGCATAAAGTAAAACAACAGATTTGTTATGTTAGATAAGCCTCTATTTCCCACACAATTTAGAAGTCCATTTTTTTCTTAAGCTGAACTGCTGTGTTAGTCCTTATATTATGGGGCAAACTCTGGTACAACTGAAGGCATGGCAAAACTACCTTTAACTTTGGTGGGACAAAGATTTGGCTTTTTGTAATCTTGAAAAGTACTGAAATCACTGAGAGTTGCAAGTGTGTGACACCTCTCATGATCTTTCCATGTTGTAAGTTACAGGTTTATCACGTTGAAAGGAGAGGAAGAAGATTTTTCTTCATTACTCAACCCAGGGGTGAAAGTAAGGCGGTATGGGCCAGTACCGGTAAAAAGTGGCTTCCAGTACCAGTCCATACACCTGATTTTAATGCGCTGATGCGGCAGTGCTTTAAGGACCCTGCTAACATCACTTCCCCTTCCCCGCCTCCCCCCTAGGCCACCAAACGTTGGGGGGCAAAAGGAGCAGCTGCCCCAGGACCAGTGATTTAAAAGGGTCCAGGGCTCCAGCTGCTGCTGCTGCTACCGCAGCAGTGTCCAGAGCCCCGGGCCCTTTAAATTGCCTCTGGAGCCCTGGGTGGTGAGGGCGAGGCAGTGCAGATGGGCTGGCTGGGGGATGCTGATGCCCAGACCTGCCCCTTCTGCCCAAGACCCTGCCCCTTTTGGGGAGGCAGAGCCAGCTCCCATACCAATAAGGGTTCATTTTATTTTCACCCCTGACTAAACCATACACAATATCTTACAGAAATTCTACCCATAATCCATTCTGGTGCCATCTTTAAGCCTCTGTCACAATCAGTGCCACATTGCTTTAGGTGCTGTACAAAACATAGAAAGACATGGTCCAAGCCTTGAAGACTTTCCAGTGTAATTCAGAGCTTACTACACTACTGTAGATGATCCAAAGTCTGAAAAATAACTACAAAATATTGCAATCAAAGGTACAATATGGTCCTCAGATTTGTTTTTTTATGTCAATATCTATTTTTTTCTCTTTTTAAAACTTTCTGTTTTTTTCTTTCTTTTTACTGCTATTACTTCTAGCTCAAAGCACACAGGGAAACTAATATCAGAGATACCTCTCTGTGCTAAACACTTGCAATGATGACTTCTATAATTGTGACCATCGTTGTACATATTATGTTTTAAATCAATTGTTTGTTTTATATTTTACTTCAAATATGGAGTTTTCCTTCAAAATTATACTGTTTCCAGTTATAAGACTATTGTAGGAAGGCTCCAGGATACTGCAACTTCATTTTGTGCAGAATATTATGATACAGAAAATATGTGATGAATATATAGGAACAGTTGGCAACATTTTGATTAAAGCTGCCACAGAATACACTGCTTGCTCATGACACCAGGGATGTCCTGGCACATAGCAGAGTTAAGGAAATAGCTCCCATAACAGAGACAGTCATGAAAAGTTAAAATAATTATTTGGCTTATTATGAATAGTAATGGGGGTAATTTGGGATCAGGAAGAAAAAAACAAACATGTTCAGTTTTGCTGAATAGTTTGGAGTGAGGCTCAATAATTAGAACCTTTTATTTGTTTATTTAAAGTGAACATTGACCTAAAACTGGGGTTATTCTGTTATTATATTTGTTTGACAGAGGATCATATAATTTTCAACACTCAAATATGTCATACATTGTAATGTCTTAGCTAAAGAACACAACTTCTAACAGTACACCCCACTGCTCTAGTACTACTTGTGCTGGTGTTAGGGATGAGCTCAATTCTTGGTGTGGGATCAGGGCCTGCTCCAGGCACCAGCTTAGCAAGCACGTGCATGGGGTGGTCAATTCGAAGGGGTGGCACGTCCAGGTCTTCGGCGGAAATTCGGCAGAAGAAGCGGTGTGGTTGAGCTGTCGCCGAAGTGCCACTGCTCGTCTTTTTTTTTGCCACTTGGGGTGGCAGAAAAGCTGGAGCTGGCCCTGTGTGGGACAGAAACCTACACAGCATAGGAACCTGTAGAAGAGTGTGTTATCAGTTAAGCCAGACCAACAGAACTAAATTATCTAGCAACCCTTCTGTCACTAAACAAACCAAGAATTTATTATTTAAAAATAAGTTTTGACAGCAGCTATCAAACAGAATCAAGAAAAAATCCAGTGATTTAAATAAAATCCCATAGCTGGAAAAGTGTAAGGTTAAGAAAATGGAGCTGATCACCTGGGGAGGGAGAATTACATAAGGTTGGCTAAAATCTGTGAATTACTTCAATATTCCAACACACCTACCCTCATTAGAGACAGGCTATCCTACTAGTAAATGCAACCCTGCCATTGTTAAATATCTGTTCTAATAGTCCCAAACTCATGTCATACTATTTTGTTTTTATGCTGCCTGCATTGTAATCCTCCAATTTTTTTCAGTGTTAAAATATTATATATACATATAAAACCATCTTCTCAATGACAGTTGATTCTATAATCATTGACAAAAATCACAAAAACAATTCCCTCATTCATTTTTCAAACAGTAGCTGTTTAAATGCACCATCACTTTCTCATCATCTATGATACAGTAGCTACTCTATTTGAGAATGAGATCTAAATGTGTTGGAATGCAACAGTTTATTCTTATGAGAATTTCTATGATGTTAACATTACAAATGATTCACGCTAGATCTTCATGACTTGAGACCTGATTAAATACCGTGTCTTTCACAGAAGGGAAAAGCATTCAAATCATTTTGCTGTTGTACAAATTGTTAACCCTGCAGTGTTAACTATGTTGGTGAGGATGGTATAGGCCAGCAATACCTTGCAGCTAATTAGCAGGATCTTGGACCCTTATCCGGTATCTATCACCTCGGGGTTAGAAAGGAAAGATAGCATACCTCCGTGTCCGCTGATGCAAACGGATAAAGAAGAGAGAAGAATAAAATAAGCAGATAACAGCTTTTATTTAAATAGATAATAAGAAACAACAGTGAGATGTGGTTTGACAGTTTGTGTTTAAAACCCAGGCCCAACAAAATAAGTACCCTGGCAATAAACAAATAAACCTAAAACCAAAATACCTCCAATACTACACTGTTTCTAAAAATACTCCTGTTTCTAGGTGTTGACAGGCAGTAGATGGTATAACTCTGTTGTCACAGGCAACTGATGGATTCTGGGTCTCAACTGCTTCTTAGCAGGAGATCAAAAGGACCTGCTGATGCTGAAGAGAGGCCTGGCTCTGCAATCACCTGAGGGTTAGCGATCAACAGGACCTCTATACCCTTCTCTGAAAATGATGTGGAATTCAGAGATTGGTAAGCACAGTCAGAGTTCTTAATGCTTATGCAGCAAAGAATTCTGTAGCACCTTATAGACTAACAGACGTTTTGGAGCATTCTTTGCTGCTTTTACAGATCCAGACTAACACGGCTACCCCTCTGATACTTAATGCTTATGTCTTTCTTTACTTTGCAGGTAATGATCTTCTGATCTTCTGGTCCATGTCACTGTGTGAACACCAGAGTACTGTGGTTGCCTCTAGGATGGACAGCAACTAGTCAGCGGGCACTCAAGAGTTTATATAGGCACAAGCGCACTAAAGTTCTGAGGTAAAACTGTCAGCTCCCCTGCGGAAATCTGTTTGAACCAATTCTGTGCTGATCCTTAGATGCCTTTCCCACTAAAGTTCCAAAACAGCGCGAAAACTTCAATAAGAAACAAAACAAAGATAGATTCAAGCTGTTGTTTGGCAGGCACGCCATTCTGAATTTCAGACTCCACCTCTAATATGTGGTCAAATACCTTAACCAAATGTAAAGGCATAAAGCAGGGGTTGGTAACCTCTGGCACATAGCTTGCCAGGGTAAGTACCCTGGCGGGCCTGGCCGGTTTGTTTACCTGCCGTGTCTGCAGGTTCGGCTGATCACAGTTCCCACTGGCCACAGTTCACTGTCCCAGGCCCATGGGAGCTGCGGGAAGCAGCAGTCAGCACATCCCTCAGACCATGCCGCTTCCTGCAGTCCGCATTGGCCTGGCATGGTGCATCATGGCCAGTGGGAGCCGCGATTGGCTGAACCTGCAGCCATGGCAGGTAAACAAACCAGCCTGGCCTGCCAGGGTGCTTACCATGGTGAGCCACACGCCAAAGGTTGCCAATCTCTGGGACAGATAATGAGACAGAAAATATCATACTGACTTTATATAAATCCATGGTACATCTTGAATACTGCATGCAGATGTGGTTACCCCATCTCAAAAAACATATATTGGAATTGGAAAAGGTTCAGAAAAGGTCAACAAAAATTATTAAGGGTATGGAACTGCTGCCATATGAAGAGCGATTAATAAGACTGGGACTTTTCAGCCTGGAAAACAGACAACTAAAGGGGGATAAGATAGAGGTCTATAAAATCATTATTGGTGTGGAGAAAGTGAATAAGGAAGTGATCTTTACTCCTTCTCATAACACACTAACTTGGGTTCATCAAATGAAATGAATAGGCAGCAGGTTTAAAATAAACAAGAGGAAGTATTTTTTTCACACAACACACAGTAAATCTGTGGAACTCCTTTCCAGAGGATGTTGTGAAGGCCAAAACTATCACAGGTTTCAAAAAAGAACTAAATAAGTTCATGGAGGATAGGTCCATCAATGGCTATTAACCAGGATGGGCAGGGATGGTATCCCTATCCTCTGTTTGCCAGAAGCTGGGAATGGGTGACAGAGGATGGATCACTTGATAATTACCTGTTCTGTTCATTTCCTCCAGGGCATCTAGCACTGGCCACTGTAGGAAGATAGAATACTGGGCTAGATGGATTTTTGGTCTGACCCAGTATGGCCGTTCCTATGTTCTTATGAGAAAAGTAGACTGAGGGGGGACCCAATAAGAATCTTCAAATAAGTTAAGAGCTATTATAAAGATGATGGTGATCAATTGTTCTCCATGTCCACTGACAGTAGGACAAGAAGTAATAGGCTTAATCTGCAGCAAGGGAGAATTAGGTTGGATAACAGGGAAAAAGCTTTCTAACTATAAGCATAGTTGAACACTGGAATAATCTTCCAAGAGATGTTGTGGAATCCCCATCACTGGATCATCTAGGTATACTTGGCCCAGCCTTAGCACAAAGGGCTGAACTATAGGATCTCTCAAAGCCCCTTCCTGCCCTATATTTCTGTGATTCTGTGATAGAAATATATAAAACACTGAATGGTGTAGAAAAGGTAAATCATGAATTCCTATTACTAACACAAGAACAATGCAACGTTCTATAAAATTGAAAGGCAGCAAACATAAAGGGATTTTTACAGCGTGCAATTCACCTGTGAAACTCATTGCCATAAGGTAAGACAAAGAACTTAGTAGTATTCAAAAAAAAAAAGGATTAGAGATTGCTATTGATAACACTGGTCTACAATTTTTGAGAAGTCGCCTGCTTCAGAGATAAAATGTGATATTTATTATGTATATTGATGTGCTGAATTCAAATATGACAATTAAAACAACTGATTGGCTACTGTTTCTAAGATATTTAAGTTTTTACATTTTATGTCTATGTATATTGTGTAGATAGTAGAGTTTTAATCATAAATTGTAAACCTAGGTCTTTTCATGTGTTTATGGTTGCTTTACATGATAATATTTCACCTGTGCTGTTTATGTAACACTTTAAAAATCAGCAAAAGAGTTATATAAATAAAAAATTTATAATGAAACAAGAGGCAAAAAACTATTATGTACATAGTTTAGTCCTATTCAGTGTCTACTCGGCGCTTCTTGGCTTGTCTCTTGTATTCATTACATGGAGCATCTCTTGTCACTGTCCAGCAATAGTCTGCAAGCATTGATGAGCTCCATTTGCCCTGATAGCCTGCCAGGAGATTCCACTGCTGTAGTCTGGAGCCCAACAACTCTGCCTTACTCTTGGGTAGTTCCAAATCCCTGACAAGGTCATTCAGTTCACCTTGTGTTAAGAGGTGTGGTTCAGAGGAAGAGGATGGGAGAAAATGTGGGTCCTGTGACATTGATGGTTCAGGACCAGAAGTTTCATCCTCTTCCTCTTTCTTGTCTGACTCAAGTGAGAATGATTCTGGTGCATCAGGAACCGGCAGTCCTTCTCTGTAGGGTACTGGGCGTATAGCTGATGGAATGTTTGGATAATGCACAGTCCACTTTTTCTTCTTTGACACACCTTTCCCAACTGGAGGCACCATGCAGAAGTAACAATTGCTGGTATGATCTGTTGGCTCAATCCAAATCATTGGCACTGCAAAAGGCATAGATTTCCTTTTCCTGTTCAACCACTGGCGAAGATTTGTTGCACAAGTGTTGCAGCATTTTCTGTGGGGCCCACCTCCTGTCTTGATCTCCAATTTTGCAGCCAAAATAAAGGTGATAGGCTTTCTTAACCATAGTGGTTATACTGCGCTTTTGTGATGCAAAAGTCACTTCACCTCAAACATAGCAGAAGTTATCTGCACTGTTCACACAAGTACGAGGCATCTCTGCTCACTTTGGCTAAACAGAAATGTGTCCCTTTGCAAAATCGAAAGCTGACAAAGAAGAGAGCATGACACTATATGATTTCTAGAGCTGATATAGGGCAATTTGTTCAGCAGAGTGATATGATTGCATCATCCATGACATCTAGGAATAACATGATGCAATTCATATCATGTATGACGCAATACCAGCTTCAGATTGCATCATTCATTGTTTTGCCTAAAAAGCAAGTACTGTCCAAACCCAGTCATAGATTTATTCATAGATCCAGTCAAAGATGTATTTTAGTCATTTCTGGTTTAAATTGAGATCCCTTCCCTTTATAACTCACTTATCCTCCGCCATTCCCAAGTCAAGGGTCGTATATATTGACGCAATAGCGTATCTTGAAAACTAGAGTCAATCAACAATTTTAAGCATCATTTTCGTTCTCAGTGACCCAGAATTAGTAAAGTTGGACTACATTTATTTCAGAAGCATTTTGGCTGTAGAGCAGTGTAATGAGAATATTTACAGTTACAAGACATAGGATTCATTTTTGTAAAAATGATATTATCCATTATGCTTTAGAGCATGACACCACCACTAACTAATCTGATTTCCCTATGGTCAAGTTATTCCATCATTGTCCTATATGGAATTTAAGGAAACTTCTTAAGCATCTGATACTAATCACTGCTGGAGAAAGGATACTTGACTAAATGGACTGCTGGACTAATCTGATATAGAAATTCCTACATTCCCTAAACCTGGAGCTTAGTGTGGGAAGTGTCAAATTTGAGCACCTTCAGCTGAGCTTGAGGACTAGGTAGGCCAGCCTCGAGGCTGATTAATGAGCTCAGCTTGGTCATGGTAGGATACACCTCTTTGGCTGGCATACTTGTTTGGCAGAAGAGAGACAGCAGGCCTGCTTTTAAGTGGGTTACTTGCAGCTCAGTACTTCTGCCTGTAGTTGTGATAGCCCTTGCCTCTGCTTTGTTTATGCCCTGCTTTTCTCCTGCCTTAATTCTATCCTTGCCTTTTCCTGTCCTGCTCCGTCCCTGTTTCTGCCCCATTCCTGCTTCGTGCCTGTCTTGCTCCAGCCCTACATTCTTTGCCAGCTTAAGTGTCCAATTCTGATGCTTGGCTCTGGTTCCTGGCTCCTGGGTCTGGCTCCAACCCCTGGCCCCCTCAGCCTGGTTCTAACCATTGACTGCCAATGCTCATCTCTGACAGGGAGGAAAAGGGCTGGGATCAGTCTCAGGAACAGGCTTCAGTGCCCTGGACCTAGACTGAGTCAGGAGGATTCAACATGGTCCCTTGAAACTCCTCCTTTTCTCACACTGCTGCTGACTTCTAACAGCTACTCTCCCTACAGCATTGATTCACACTTAATTATATTGGAAAGGTTATCTGTGAAATTATAGGGCTAGAATTATGGGTGGAGAGGAAATGTAAGGTTAGATTCTGACAAAATTGAAGGCTTTGTTACAAGTTTACAGTGGGAAAAGAAACTATTTCAGAAATGTTTTAAGTATTGGAAAAATGTGACTGCACTATATTCTGTATCACTCTGCCTTTAAACTCCTGTACTGAACATCCCAGAAAACCAACAGCCTGAGAAAGAGAGGGCACTCTAACTAATGGAGCTGGAATGTTTTTCACAAATGTAAACAAATACATGTTGAGAACAATTCATCATTTTGGGGCTTTTATGATTATAATAATAATATAGGTCAAGTTTTGTTCCTGTCCTTTTTACTCTCTCTCATCCTTGCTTGTCAGTGTGAATAAGTAAAGATATCTCTGTTTTCCCTTCACTGAAATTATTTTTAATTACAAAAATGTTGAAAATTTGAAAAGAAAATTATTTGGGGTTTTTTTGGTGGAACACAAAATCTCACTGAAATTTAAAATGAAATAAAAAAATGTTTGTGTGTGTAGGTGAGAAAGAGAGACAGATATTTACCTTTTTGTTCAACCTACTATTATATTAACAAAGGTAGAAAATTCTATTGGTCAGAGCCTGGAAGAAGAGACAGCAGGACTCTGAGTCCAAATTAAAGAGATCAGACAAAGTCATGATTATAGCTGCAGGGAAAGATGGGAACATAACCAGGCCCAGAGGACTGGATGATAGAAGGGGTGGAATTAAAAACAACAACAACACAATCACAAGGGGGCTATTGGGAATAGAGTAGAAGGGAAAAAATTCAAGAAAAAATATGATGTAAAATATTAATAAATGTATGGCTAAGAACCATAGGGCCAAATTCTGCTACCGTTAGTCATATTTTGTATCACATTACTTTGCAAGTAGCCAGATTCTGCTACCTTTACCTTGGTAATACCTTACTACTCCCACCGTAATCAGTCAGATTACTTATAAGATAAAGCTAGAATAATTTAAATGGAAGTTGCTCTGTAATTATCTCCTTTAAAACTGTGTGTGACCTATAACAATGACCTTTTGTGTGTGACCTATAACAATACCCCTGATATAAATATAAATAAAATTCAAATAAAATTAAGAAACCAACAACAATTCTTAGGGTGGGGTCAACAACCTCTGGCATGTGGCTCACCAGGTAAGCACCTTGGCAGGCCAGGCCAGTTTGTTTATTTGCTGCGTCAGCAGGTTCAGCTGATTGAGGCTCCGACTGGCCACGGTTCGCCACTCCAGGCCAATGGGGGTGGCTGAAAGTGGCAAAGGCGAGGAATATGCTGGCCGCGGCTTCCCACTGTCCCCATTGGCCTGGGACGGCGAACCACGGCCAGTGGGAGCCGTGATCAGCCATACCTGCTGACGCGGCAGATAAACAAACTGATCCAGCCCGCCAGGGTGCTTACCCTGGTGAGCTGCATGCCAGAGGTTGCCGACTCCTTTGTTAGGGTCTTATTCATCAATATTTTACTATCACAGGCAAATCTTCATTAGGTCCCATTATTGTTAATGGAATTTGTGCATGTGAACTACTTTAAAAATTGCTAGAGCTTGAGGAAAAACCTGTCTGGCAAGCTAGTGAATTAATGGGGAAGAAAGGTGAAGAGGAGTGGGGAACTGTGGAAATTAAGGGAATGAAGTAATAATGAACATTAAAGATGTGTATTTCAAATGTTTCCCTCTTTATATATATATAAAACACTTAATCTAATTAGGAGAAGAGCTACCAATTGATTTACCTTTAGTTTCTTCACACTGTTAATAATACATTAGTTGATTTCATGATTAACATTTTAGCTGGAAATCTCCCAATTGAAATAGTCCGGGCTAATTTATAGTTGATGTGGAACAACAGAATTTTTATTCTGATAACTTTTTTATCGTGTAGTCTCTTTCTGAATTAATACTGTGCATCTCTCTTTGCCATACCAGAGGCAATGGAACCAAGCTTGCACTCCTTAGGTTAAGCTCTGATCAGGTATTTTGATTGAATCCCATTGGATTGTGGGAATGGCTGAAGCATCATGAACATCCACAATAAGACAGGGTTCCATGTTCACCAACAAGAAAATATTTCATAACCAACCTGAATTTGCTGTACTGTGCACCCAAAATTTCAGGTAACATCAATGGAAGTTTTAAGTTTGCAAGAATAGCAGAAAAGGGCCCATCAAGTTATGCTTCCCTCATATGCTCAGCTGCTATTAAGGTGTGCAGACTCAGGGTCATGCTAGGATCATTACCTGACACTAGGCAATTAAATAGCAGTATTAACTAAACAGATAGATCATTTACTTTGTAAAGAAACTCCAGAGTTCTACTGTGATATACATTGCCTGCCAGAGGGAGAGTCGGTGGTTAATAGTAGTTGGTTAATACTAAATAATATTCCTTGGCAGTAGATAAAAATGCATTCTAAATAAAGATTGATTGGGCAGACTAAATAATTTATGAAAAATATGTTGTAATGTATGAGGTCTGGCACACCTACCCTAATTATGAACTATTGATGGGAAAGTGGATAAAAGTTTATAAAATGATCCAATCACTTATAACAACAAATATTGATGGGAGAAGTGAAAAAGAGAAGGCAGAAAGACTGAATTAATCAAAAGGAAAAGGCCTACTGATATACTCAAGGGATGAGTTAAGACTATGCCTGGTAAATAAGATAAATGTGAGATCAGAAGACAAGAACCAAAATTTGTGAGTCAGAAATTAAGTCTAACTGATGGACAGAAGAAGGAAAAGATGGGTGATTTTGCCAATCACTCCCTTTGGGAAGACATTGGAATGGGGAGGGAATAATGACTGCTGGCTGGGAGATGGGTGGACAGGAGATAACCATATTCACTAGAATGGCTTCCACCCCCACCATCTCTATGGATCCTGAGATCCATCATGACATTGTTGGGCTTTTGTCTTCCTGATCCTGAGAGATGTCCTGATCAGACCAGGCTGGTAAGAGGAACCCAGATGACATCAGCACCTCCACCAGCTCTGGCGAAATCCCAAACACCACCTGGGATGTGAGAGTACATTGAATATGGGAGTAATGAAAAGTTGTTGTTCTTAATGTATGAGCAAAGGGCATTACAACTGTACTTAGCCTGTGCTGATTGAGGGCATTAAGAGAGAGGGTGGGGACAGTTCTGCTTGATGGTCTGCCTGAGTCACAAGTACTATTTGACCTGTCCCTCTCCAATGTTTAAAGACAGAGCTGATTAGGTTTGAATAGTCTGTTTTGTTACATGATCACTACAGCTGAAATCACTGATAATCAGTTCTAAGTGCTTAGACCTGCTGTGGGACAGTGTTTCTGTGGAAGAGACGGCCCAGTCGGCACTAGCAGCAAGGTTCCCCCACTTAGAGCTGAAATCACTGAGAGCTGGTGGAACCTCAAGAGACCAATTCGCAGAGGTCACAGAGGGGCTGGAAGCAGAAGGTGACAGCACAGGGCCATTGGCAATAGATCAATAGAGTGAACGGCGGCACAATGAACAACAGTGACCAGAGCGAAAAGCTAGAGGAACGAGCAAGGTGCCTTCTTGCCCGCCACTTGGGTGGTGAACTCATGTGAAAGCACCTCTGAACTCTGAGTCGCTGCTGAACAAGAACAACACCGGTGACTGTTAATGAGGCTGTTAAGAATGCTGGAGACACAACACATTTCATGCAAACACACATGGCTGTGGCATCATGCTTTCTATTTAAGCAAGAGCTACCACACACTACAAACTGGAGACCAATGTTAAGTTCATTTTTACTTGTTCATCCTGAAGTTGAACACTGGTTCTGAACAAAACAAATGCTCACCATCTTCCTTCAAGAAACTCAGCTGACTGGCTAGAAGCACGTGGCACAACAGTGAAAGACTCAATGATTGAAAAAAGTGAAGAACTCTCTCACACCACAATTGCAGACATGGCTGATGAATGCACCCATGCAAATGGACATCAAGTATTAAGTCATTGTGTACGTTATCTTGATGTCAGTTGTAGGCCAGTAGATGCATTTCTAGATGTTCAAGTTATAGAAAACACATTGGTTCCATCCGTGACAACCCACATCTTACAAGAGTTAAATGCTTGTCAGTTGGACTCCAAACAGATGGCTGCTTGTGGATTTGATGGAGCGGCAAACTTCTCTGGAAGACATGGTGGAGTACAAGCTTTGCTCAGTGAAAAGTGTAACCCTAATCTCTCCTATAAACAGTGCAGAGGCCGTCTACTCCAATTAGCGCTAGTACAAGCTGCAGAGTCTTCAAAAGATATTTTAAAAGCTATTAATTTAATGTCTTCATTATATTATTTTTTCAAGAAGAGTCCAAAAATACTGAATAGCTTGGAAAATATAGAAGATACACTGAGACTGAAGCTCAAATTAGTCCAACCTGGGAAAACTCTCCTGCTTTCTCGTGAGCGATCCTTGGCTGCTGTCTTAAAATTACTCCAGCTGTTATTACTGGCTTTGGAAAGTATCTATCAAGATGGAATGGATCTAAGTAGTGAGGCTGGTGGATTACTTTTGCTACTACATTCAGAGAAGACTACTACCATTCTCTCTCCTGTAAGTCTACTGTTGAAACCACTTGGGTCATTAAACAATGCCATCCAGGCATCTGCTACAACAGTAGTAGATCTTTGCCGATCAATAGAAGCTACATTTGGATCAATGAGAGAGCTATCCATTGAAAAAGTATTGGAAGAAGCATTGATTTCAGTCCAGAAGCAGCAAAGAATCCTGTGGCACCTTATAGACTAACAGACATTTTGAAACATGAGCTTTCGTGGGTGAATACCCACTTCATCAGATGCATCTGACGAAGTAGGTATTCACCCACGAAAGCTCATGCTCCAAAACATCTGTTAGTCTATAAGGTGCCACAGGATTCTTTGCTGTTTTTACAGATCCAAACTAACACGGCTACCCCTCTGATACTTCAGTCCAGAAGTTGACTAATGAAGGCATTTATATTGAATCCTTAAGTGAAGAAGACAAAAATTGTTTGTTAAGACAACTGAAAAAGTACACAGACTAGACTCTTAAAAAATGACAGCTGTGACTTCTAGATTCTACTCAATCACTACGTAGCTTTTTACAGATCCCTGTCCTACAAAACACTGACAGTTGAGTGGAATGAGGCATTACCAGCAATGGGGCTGCCATGTGCTCAGGACAGAATAGAGAATTTGAACACAGAGTGGAATATCATACGATGAATGAATGAATGAATGAATGAATGAAGATTTGACTTCAGCTTCTTTTTTATCATCAGTAGTGGATCAACCCAATCTTTGTGCTATGTTTCCTGGGATGAAAGAAGTAGGAATTAATCTCTTGTTACTCGCAGTCACAACAGTTACAGATGAGTGTTCTTTTTCATCATTGAATAGAATGTTGTGTTCTGAAAGGAATTGCCTTCTGCTTGATCTTGCCTTCTGCTTGATCTAATGAGCGTATCAATTGAAGGAATGGAAGTACCGGACACACGAGAAGCCACCAAAGATGAATGCGCTGCATTCAAGAAGTTCATTAACAGACTTGTGCAAAATTATAACAAGAAACCATGAAGGATGTAGATGTAGTGATTCACAGAAGGCTTAAGTAGCCAATTTTAATTTTTGTGATGATTTTAAAACATGAGTTAAATCTAATAAAATGGTCTGAAACATTTTTCAGTTTTTACTATGGCACCAAACAGCCCGCCTTCACCCTCACGGTCTCACCCCTCATCAGCCCTGACCTCTGCCCTTGAAAATTCAAACACCTCACCAGTTTCAATTTCTGGGGAAAACACTGATTGTTTCTGTGTTTCCCCAGCAGTGAGGTTGCAAATGAAAGTCAGCACCCAAGACAGAAGCTGCATTTGCTATTTATGCTGTTCTTTTCTCTCTCCTTTCATGTGTATTTATCTTGTTTTAGTTTCCGAGAAACAGTATTGAACTTTAATTACAATATCAGCAACAGCTCTAGCCTAACTCAAGTAGTAACTTCTCTTTTCCCCCAAAAAGACAGTTATTAGCATCTTTAATATCATCTCAGAGACTGTCAGACAGATGATCCTTCTAAAAATTCTCTGCTTCTAATGGGAAAGGGAATTAGAGATACTGTTAAAATGGAAGTCTTACTCAATACTTCACATTTGAAATGCTTTAGCTGTTTTTGGTTTGTTTGTTTTTATTTTCTTTTTTCTTCTTTTCCTCTTTTTTCTGCATCATGAATAAAAAGTTTAAACAATTTTTAATAGTGTGGGACTAAGCAGGCCAATGTTTCTGTATCTGAAATCCTGAATCTTATTTATTGATTTAGTATTGTACAGTGATAGGGTCATGTTAACACTTTTTGATCTCTGGGCCCAGGTATACATTAAGTAGGTATGAGTTAGCTATAGTACAAAGCAACCTTGGAGGACTAATGCAACTGAGATTTGTGACGATATCAATTCTATATTTCTCAGATCTCATTTACAATTTAGAGGAGAAAGCGAGGATTTGTTTGCTGAATCTTAGGTAACCAGCTAGATATCTTGTGCGTTACAATGTATCTTTCAGTATAACCGTTCTCATATGTAGTTACAGAATCACTTTGTAATATGCCACCAAAAATGTACTTGTAATCCTACAGACGATGTTCCTCCAAAGAAAGGATGTTTTGAGTGATGCTACAGCAGGTTTCAATATCTTAAGAGACTTTGGCAGCCTTTGTTATAATATGAGAGAAAACTGACTAACCTGCTCGGGCAAATTGGAAAAGTGTGAGTTGGCAGTCAGTGACATTCAGCAAGTTAAAAGAACACTAAAGTGTGTGCTATAAACATATTAGGCTTGTATATTTGAAAGACTGAAATGGAGAAATAAGCCAGCATTATAAATCCTGATTATAATTACCCCATAATCTGTAGCATGAGAGAACACATTTCTACACTACAAGCTTCATGTTTTCAAAATATTTTGAACTTAAAGGGTTAAATAAATAAATAAATCCTTTCCCAGACAGAAATGCTCCCCTGTTCACTGGATAGCGGGAGAGATAGCAGGAGGTCCTAGCAGCCTTCCAGACTTACATAGGAAAAGCACGCTGGGGCAGGAGGCTGGTATAGATGGAGGGGGCACATTGTCTGAAGAAGGTTCTGAGGGTCATTTCTGTTTTAAAAAGGAACCAATAGTGGCAGTTGAGGATAGTGTATATATAAATACAGAACCCTACAATAGACAGTAAGATGGAGGTTCCTTTTCCCAGAGGCAAGGGGACAATGTTAAGGGAGCCCAGGAGATTACAGTTTGATAGACATATTTTGAAATTATATTTAACAACATAAATAATCAATTATTCAGAATCACCTAGTTTTGAATTATATTAGCCTCCATAACCCCTTTGATCTTATTTCAGTTACTGTCCTTCTCCCTCTCATTATTGTACTCTGTCTTAAATTAGATTTCATGCTCTTCTGATCAGCGATCATGTCTTCCTGTGTGCTTTTAGAACACCTAGCATAACATGCAACTGATCATGACTGGGATCTTTGGGCACTAATGACTTGATCCTATGCCCCTTGACATCAATGGTAAAACTCCCATTAAATTTAATGGCGCAAGATTGGGAGCTAAGTCAATATGATTAATTACATATAGTTATTAATAATTCAGTGGGCTAACTCCTGATTCACACCTTTGTAAGCATGATCCAAATCAAAGTAAATATATTTCCTTATATTTCCTACCCATTAGTCCTGAATGTCTTTATTATTGTGATAAAAATGATATTGGTGGGGACTCAGTTCACCCAGTTATATGTCATCCAAAAATATATATTAATTCCACCAAAATTCCATCAGGGCATAGCAGTTTCCAGAGGAGCATTGTCATGGTATAATTCCTCACTCCGAACCTTAGCATCCAAAAGATGGGGTACCAGCATGAATTCCTCTAAGCTCAATCACCAGCTTAGAACCTGTAGCGCTGCCACCAACCAGGAATTCCAGTGCCTGGTACACTCTGGTCCCCTCAAAACCTGGCCCGGGGACCCACAAGACCCAGACCCTCTGGATCTTAACGCAAGGAAAGTAAACACTTTCCTTCACCGTTGCCTCTCCCAGCCTTCCCCTCCCTGGGTTACCCTGGAAGATCACTGTGATTCAAACTCCTTGAATCTTGAAACAGAGAGGAAAATGCACCTTCTCCCCTCCTTCTCTCTTCCCCTCCCAGATTCTCCCTGAGAGAGACAGTAATCCTAACACAGAGAGAATTTAGCCTCTCTCTCCCCCTTCCCTCCTTTCTCCCCACCAATTCCCTTGTGAATCCAGACCCAGTCCCCTGGGGTCTCACCAGAATAAAAAATAATTAGGTTCTTAAACAAGAAAAGCTTTTAATTAAAGAAAGAAAAAACAGTAAAAGTTATCTTTGTAAATTTAAAATGTAATAAGTACAGGGTCTTTCAGCTATAGACACTGGGAATACTCTCCCAGCCCAAGTATACAGGTACACATTAAAATCTTTTCAGCAAAATACCAGTTTGAACTCCTTTCAGCCAAATGCACATTTGAACTCCTTCCAACCAAATACACATTTTCAAATAAAGAAAACAAACATAAGCCTAACTCGCTTTATCTACCTCGTACTCACTATTCTGGATCTATAAGAAAACGTATCAGGGAGATTGGAGAGAAACCTGGTTGCACATCTGATCCCTCTGAGCCCCCAGAGTCAACAACAACCAAAAACTAACAGCACACAAAGAAACTTCCCTCCCTCAAGATTTGAAAGTATCCTGTCTCCTGATTGGTCCTCTGGTCAGGTGACAGCCAGGCTTACTGAACTTGTTAACCCTTTATAGTCAAAGAGCTAGAAAGTACTTCTGTGCTATTAACTTTTCTTATCTGTTTATGACAAGCATTATGCTCCTGATTATGAAAAGTCCTTACTTGTGAGTTCTTGCTTAGAGTTTATACCTAAGGTATGAACTTGTTACCTTTTTAAATCTACATGCTATAGTAAAGCAATGTAAGTAAAATAGCAGCAGTTTTATCAAGCTATTGATCCTAGAGTATATTGTAATCAAGAGAATTCATGTATATTAAATAGTTTCACTCGTTGAAACTGAAATCAGATCTGATTAGTATTTGACAAAATCAAACACATATTCTCTTCCAACCTTGCATTTCCACATTTGTTAAGGAAGGGTGAATCATCTTGATTTGCATTTTTTTTGTAAAGTCATTAAGCACATTTAATTTTCAAACATTTATTTTTTTCAATAAAATGCATGTGTTGGCTGTCTACCTTTATCTGACTTGACAAATATTTACATGCAGTTGTGTAGTCCTCTTACTGACTGGAGCAGGATTATCCAAAAGCAATTACTGCACAATTAAAACACCAGGATCTACAGAATATTACTTGGCAGAAGATCCTGGATAAAGTTTCAGAAGTATTTGTCTTAATTCCAAATTTGTGCATTCCAAGATTCTCTGTTAGCTAGTGTTCCTGAGGATTAGCTGCTAGGACCACAGGGCTTTAGCTAAATACTGATTTTTCATCAGATAATCCTATTCACTGTTAGCAAAAGGGGCAATGTAACTACAAGTAAACAAATGACTAGGAAGGCTATTTTCTATTTGAATCCCGTATATTGTAGGAGCAAGATCACAAATGAAAAACATATTATAAAGGCTGATGCTTAAGCTGAAAAATTTGTTAATAAATACAAATGAACTGAGATAACATTTCTGTAGTCAGATCTGCCAACACATAACTTTTGAAAAGCCAGAACTTCACATCAAATAAGCCACTCCCATATGCCTTGTAGATCTCCGAAAAATATCCCCACATTTGAGGACAGAGTCTTCTCAGTGTATGTGCAATGTCCCTCTGGTGGCACATGACTAGGATTCATTACCAAATTTGGTTCACTGGTTCATTAGCTTCCCTGGCCTAGGTCAGGTGCTGATGGGGAGTGCAGTGTGAATGCTGATCCATTCCCTCCTTGACAAAATCCAGGAGTGACAACTATAAGTATCTGAATGGTAAGAGATACTAGAGCTCTCACAGTTCAAGGCAACTTCACCTGTATTTGTGGTCCAGAATGGGCAGCCACTCTTAGGCTTCTGGTTCCCCAGCCACTGCCTCTCCTGGCTAGAAACGAGCATCTTACTCCCTTCTCACCCTGGTGTTTCAAGGCTGCACAATTCCCTACTTTCACTGCATATTTCCCAGCAGAGACAGGCTACTAAAGTACATCTGCTTGCTGTCTTTTTAAAGGTGTAATTGCTACAGTTATAAATTACGCACCCAGCCCTTCTTATGTAAGCTATTTTATTCTTAAGTAAAAGCACTGCATAGAAAAAATTACAGTGCATAAAAATAATCTGTGTGTGTGTTATTAAGCTTACCTGAATTCACTCAGATCATATCATGTGCTCTGGCAGGAGCAGTCCTTCAACACCTCATTCATGGGGTTCCTTTGCGGTCAAAAATTCATCACCGCTTCATCTCAGAACAAGCATATAGTCTTATGGGATCTCAGTAGGCCAAATCCTTCGAACTTTACCCATAAGGATGGCATCCTTCATGGACCAGAGTTCCTGTCCATTTGCTGGATCAGGAACAAGGCCCTGAGCCAGTTTAAAATCTATTTGTTTATCCAAAAATGTTTTCTTTGTCTATTGGCCCTGGAGAATCCAGTATGAAATAGTGTATGCATCTCTCTCCAGGGTGTTGGCTTCCAAAGGCTAATAGTGAAGGAAGTATATTAGCATCCCCTCTTACTATAGAAGGTACATACAATTCCACAATAACACATATCCAACTTCATTTTTAATACAATACAAAAGGCATTAACCCTAACTCAGTAAAATTTAATATAATTCAATTGTTTGTCTTAATTCCATAAGTTCGTTCAGAATATTACAGGGTATTATCAGTCTGTCACAAGAGCTTCCTCATTAATTAATTAATTTGTTTTATTTTATTTTTCATGCATTAACACGATCATGATCAGAAATGTAAAATGCGGAGTAGTTTGTGGGGAGGGTGTTTTTGTTTTTCTTTGTATTGTTTATTTTTGCTGGAATTTACCTACTATGAGTTACCAATTTGATAAATCTTTCCACACATTTCAATATCATGTTAACTTTATTTTCCATAGTATTTTGGCAAGATTTTTTAGATGCCATTCACTCACTCATAGATTACCCTAATCAAGGATTTTATATTCAGCTATAAGTCTGACCTATTTTCACATTTTGCCACAAAAACATTCAAAGTAGAGACAATATGAGAGTATTGCTTGTTTTAGTAAGAGATACTATAGAAGACCTAATGAAGTCACTAACTACATTTTCATTGTGTGTTTAACCATAAATTATAAACAAAACAGAATAAATCATGCAATGAGTGGAATCAGGGGGACCTCCAAATCACACATGTATGCAATCCACTGGTGAGTGTGTGTCACCAGTTCCTTCTCTGCCAAACCACAGAACATATGAATCTGCTAGATCCCCAATTGGACAGCATTAGCTCTTTAGCTCAATCTATATAACCTCATGTTTTTAGCACTATAGATCCCTGGTGTGAGAGACAAAATAGTGGACAAAGTTTGTACTATAAACTTGGAAACCATTCCAGACTCAATATGTTCCCTGAAAGGAAGCTAATAAATGCTGTGGATTAGATTCAATTTGACTTTAGTTTGAGTTTTACCTAAGCAATTTAAGCACATGCTTAAATGCTGTGCTGAATGTAGATGTAACAGGTCTTCCCTTTTAGGTTCAGGCAGGGCTCAAGGGAAGGAAAGGGAGCAGTCAGCTCAGCTCTAGAAAGAAACCTAGCAGGCAAGTGGTAGGAATCAGCCACCCCATATAGACAGCATCTAGTGCAGGGTAGGCAACCTATGGCACGTGTGCCAAAGGCAGCATGCGAGCTGATTTTCAATGACACTCATACTGCCCGGTCCTGACCACCAGTCCGGGAAGCTCTACATTTTAATTTAATTTTAAATGACGCTTCTTAAATACTTTAAAAACCTTATTTACTTTACCTACAACAATAGTTTAGTTACATATTATAGACTTATAGGAAGAGACCTACTAAAATTGTTGAAATGTATTACTGGCACACAAAACCTTAAATGAGAGTGAATAAATGAAGACTCGGCACACCACCTCTGAAAGGTTGCCGACCCCTGAGTGACTGGGTCTGAGTCCAACTAGGGCATATCAGTGCGGCCCCCAGCACCATTAGAATCTAGGATTAGACTCTCCTGTGGCTGCAGTAGAAGCCTGTGAGTGGGCAAGCAGGGTTTGTGGACACCTTTGATTGGGGGAGGACAAGCCTCTTTAGTTTCCAGAGAGCTCCACAATCTCACTCAAGAGCAGGACTGTTGCTTTTTCTTGTCAAATCACATTTCCTTTTGTTTGTGTGGTGAAGAGCTCTAGGGTTACAATACAAACTGGATAGGACTGATTGTGTGAGGCTGGTGATCAGATCCACCATCCTTCAGTAAGACATATTGTTCATGCCCTCAACTGCCTTTATAATGAACTGCTGTCATGTCCTTCTTTAGTCAGTACTAACTGCAGACAGGTTGTTGTTGCTGCCAACTACCTTCTTTTCTAAGCGCAGGGCTGTGCTCCCCCTCCCCCAAACCCTGGTATGTGGTCGCTAGGGAAACTTCAGGACACTTCTTACGTGCTAGGGTTAATATGGCATCTCTGTCCCTGCACTTTACAGAGTCAATGGCTGCCAGTTTGAGCAGGCAGTCAGCTGCTTCTGCTATACAGAGGAGGCAGACCACATCCTGTTCTGTCCCCAAAAGATATTTTTTGATTCAGGGAGAAGAATATCATGTTTCCTCCTCCTCTGTAGTGCAGCTTGATGGACACAGCAGCTATTCAGCACTTCCCGGTGACCAGGTGGGAAGGGGCCACTCAACCTGAAGTTCAATGTGTGGAGTCCTCCATGAAGACACTCAGGAACCGGGAGAGGGGGGGCAAGTAGAGGCTGTGTACAGGGCTGGGAGGTGACTTCTGTTTGAAAGAAGTGATGAGAAATGAATGACTTTGTAAATGAAGGCATAAAACTATTACTTCAGTATGTCTAAGTACATACGATTGGGTGGTTTTCTTTGCGAGCTGGAAGACACAAATGATGGCAAGGGTGACAACAGAGACTGCAGCCATATTTATAATTATTTGTTAAAGCTTCTTTTCATCATACATTATTATGCTTGAATTTTCTGTGACATGGTGCCTGAGAAAATGAGACAAAAAGACAAGAAATCTAATGATGACTATTTATCAAATCTTCATGTCAGCTTACTATCTCAAAAGAGCTTCTGCTGTTTTTTTCTTTTGGTTTTCAGATTTATCCTGAAGATGAACTAAGCAACACTTATTTGGTTAAATATGTATTCTTTGGTAAAAATGATGCAGATGCAGAGAAACAGTATCTTTTGTTCCTTTATTGATAAATCTAATTGGTGCACAGAAGCTTAATTTCCACTAAGATCAATTTCTTGATTCCATTTTCTGATTTACTGCAAACAATCTAATTAATACTTTCTGCAATGTGAGTCAGATTCACTAGTATGCTCTCGGTGCTTTGCACTGCTCTGACAAAATAAAGTAGCTGTAAATCAGACCTGAGTTTGCAATAGAACAGCAGCTCGCCAGGGTAAGCCCCTGGTGAGCTGGGCTGGTTTGTTTACCTGCCACGTCTGCATGTTCAGCCGATTGTGGCTTCCACTGGCCACGGTTTGCCGCTCCAGGCCAATGGGGGTGGTAGGAAGCAGCCCGGGCTGAGGGATGCGCTGGGTGCCGCTTCCCACCAGCCCCATTGACCTGGAGCAGCGAACTGCAGCTAGTGAGAGCCACGATCGGCCGAACCTGTGGGTGCAGCAGGTAAACAAACTGACCTGGTCCACCAGGGGGAGTACCTTGACAAGCCGTGTGCCAAAGATTGCTGATCCCTGCAATAGAAGATCCTAGTCTGTGGGTGCTTTGCATCGCTCAAGCATACTCGTGACTCTGGTCCTGTACCTCTTTCTCATGAAGTTAAATGTTTTCTTTCACTGATGATTAGGGCCCAACCAAATTCATGGTCCATTTTGGTCAATTTCCAGGTCATAGGATTTTAAAAATAATAACTTGTCACACGATTATTGTAGGGGAGGCTGCAGTACTGCTATCCTTCTGCGCTGCTGCTAGTGGTCGCACTGCCTTCAGAGTTGGCCAGCTGGAGAGCGGTGGCTGATGGCTGTGATCCCAGACAATAAATAAGTGCAACAAGAAGAGGAACAATGTGTTCAGGGCATTAATTTGCAAATTAGAGGGCCTGGGCTTAATTTTCTGCACTGCCACAGACTTCCACTGTAATTGTGGGCAAATGATGATGATAATACATCCTTATCAGGAGTCAGAAGTATAACTATATTAAAGGTTGTGAGGTTCTTGGATACTATAATAATGGGAGTCATATATTGTTTAGCTTGTAAGCTCTTTGGGGCAAGGAATATGGGATCCTGGTCCATTACTGGAAGTCTTAGGTGCTACTGCAATACAGCTATTACTAAGCACTAAAGACAGAACAGGGGTCGGCAATCTCTGGCATTTGCCTTGCCAGGCTAAGCACTCTGGCGGGCTGGGCCAGTGTTTTTTATCTGCTGCGTCTGCAGGTTCAACCAATTGTGGCTCTCACCGACCGCAGTTCACCGTCCCAGGCCAATGAGAGTGATGGGAAGCTCCGGCCAGCACATCCCTCGCCCACGCCGCTTCCCGCCACCCCCATTGGCCAGTGGGAGCCGCGATTGGCAGAACCTGCTGAGGAGGCAGATAAACAAACTGGCTTGGCCCACCAGGGTGCTTACCCTGGTGAGCCACATGCCACAGGTTGCCGACCCCTGAGATAGAACAAAGTGAGAAAAGCAAGAACCAAATGCTTTTTGCTATGGTATGTATCTGCATAAAGTGATCATTATTATCATTATTTGTTTCCTCATGAAAGTGTTAATGGGAAACACAAGGACTTTGCATTTGTTTATTATTTCTTATGCATGAGTCCTTGTTAGTTATATTGAAACACTTTTAATTTCTTATTCACCCATGCAGTAAAAACTGTTCTCTCTTCAGCCTCTGTCTCTCTTCTGTCCTCTGAGAAAAGCAATGATTAGTAAAGTATTCTGAGCTGCTATGGGTCATTTGCATACAATAGCTATCTTTAAGTTGCCAGCACAAACATAAATCCCCCAGGCAAGCTGTAGGCTATTTGGGCTAACAAGCAACTTGTAAATAAAGAACATTGAGCCTAATTCTGGGGATTTCCCATGATAACAGTCTCCTTTTGTAAGCCTCATTTTCTAGGTTTTCTTGCATCCTGTAACATATGTATTTTTAATCATAGCTTATTGTAGAACAGGTTTTTTATTTTTTTTTCTATCATTTTTGTAAGAGAAAACTGAGGTTTGTTTTCCCCATTGTTTGTAATTAACAGAATAAATGCACAGAAATGAGAATGGAACAAATGATTCCTGGAAAATATTTTTTTATTTACAATTCGCTGTAAAGTTAAATGATTTTAACACATTACTAACTATACATGCTGTTAGGGGCACAAAGTGTAGACGTCAAAGAAACAAGAGTTTTAATTTACCTGTTCTCCACATAGTCATATTTCGCAAAAACTCATTTTATCAGCAAAATGAGCATTTTTATTTTAAATTTAACTGAATTAAAGATTTTTCCCCTTAAAGTCCTAAACAATTTGTGTGCAACTATTGGGTTTTCCTGGCTGCGGAAGAGAGCAAAAATATGTATATATTGTGAAAGGAAATTTCCTTTTCTCTCAATGTGTCTGATCACTATGAATCAAAGAAAAATATCAATAGCCAACTGTACTTGAAATTATGTGTTTGTGAAATGTTGGGTGGAAATGGAATAAAGGATACCTGTAATATTTTTCATTTGTTCATTTATTTATGGACTTTTCTGTGAAACACTACCATAGTAGCTGAACACTTGACACACATAATGAATTTGTTCTTACAACGGTTCTCTGAGGTGTGGAAATATTTGTATCCCCATTTTACAGTTCTGAGACACAGATGTTAACTAACTTGTCCAAGCAGCAAAGAATCCTGTGGCACCTTATAGACTAACAGACTTTTGGAGCATGAGCTTTCGTGGGTGAATACCCACTTCGTCGGATGCATGCACAAAAGCTCATGCTCCAAAACGTCTGTTAGTCTATAAGATGCCACAGGATTCTTTGCTGCTTTTACAGATCCAGACTAACATGGCTACTCCTCTGATACTTAACTTGTCCAAAGATATATACTAATTTATAGTAGTGCTGTGAAGAGAACCCAAAAATTGTAAAACGATCCTTTCTGGTTCTGCAAATGCTAATACAGGTGATTAGTCCTTCTATAGCAAGGGTCAGCAACTTTTGGCACGCAGCTCACCAGGGTAAGCACCCTGGCAGGCCGGGACAGTTTGTTTACCTGCCGCATCTGGCCGATCGCAGCACCCACTGGCCATGGTTCACAGTCCCAGGCCAATGGGGGTGGCGGGAAGTGGCACAGGCTCAGGGAAGTGCTGGCCACAGCTTCCCATCGCCCCCATTGGCCTGGAGCGGTGAACTCCAGTGGGAGACATGATCAGCCAAACCTGCTGACACGGCAGATAAACAAACTAGCCTGGCCCACCAGGGTACTTACCCTGGCTAGCCACATGCCAGAGTTGCCAACTCCTGTTCTATAGCCAAGTAATATCACTGAAGTCTATCGTACTACCTATTTAAGTAAAGATAACAGAGAAGAGTCTGCAGCAATTGATGCTTGTTGGTTTTCATAGCATATATGGGACTGAGAGGTTAAATTCTGGTCTAAGATAAATAAGCATAGCTCTAATGAAATAAATGATGTTGTTCCCCCAAACATTAGTAATAAATTTGGCCTTTTCCCCCCCTCTCTAAATGGCTCAGAGAGAGAAGACTCAGACCAGTTCTACACTTTAAACATAAGTTGACATAGCTTGGAGGTGTAAAAAATCCACAGCTAGATGCAGATAGGTTATGGAAGAATGCTTCCATCAACCTCACTAGTTTTATTCTGGGAGGTGCTTCCATCATCATACCTACCATCACTCAGGGAGGTGGAGTTTCTACAGCAATGGAGAACCCCCCTTCTGCCACTGTAAGCTGCAAGTACACTTCAGGATTATGCTAGCATAGCTCAGATAATCAAACAGGAAATTGCCATGTGTCTTCATGGGATTTCCAGAATGTGCCCAATCACTGTTCATAACTGAAATCCCCTGCAAAGACCATTGTGGAAATGTTTGTAAATGACCAGTACTCCATAAACTGGAAAGTTTGAACACTGAATTTTTTTCAAGGCAGGGTCATGGGCAGAGCCAGAGTCCACAGTCAGGAGTTGAGAGTAAGCTGAGTCAGAATACCTGGGAGATCAGAAGCAGGAGAAAAACTGGAGATCAGAACCACAAGACAGTAACCTGGGTCAGGATACCAGAGAATCAGAGGCAGAAGACAGACCAAAGATCAAAATCACAAGTAAGAGATCAGGAGCCAAGCCAGGCCAGGACATCAGAAAGTCAACCCAGGGGAGCTGGAGTGGGAGGCACAAGATACAAACTCCAGAGTAGTGTGGATTCCAGTTGTTCAGACATGTGCCTGTTCCTGGCTTAGGGGGACATCTTCCTGTTCCTGGCTGCTCTGAGACTGCACCAATGGGACATCAAGGTCGGACCCTCAAATTAGAGCAGGGCTTCATGCGCCCTGGGTCAGGACTTGTCAGTAGGCTGCAAGTGGAGCCCTGAAGCATGGCTGCTCCTGTAGACCCAAGTTCAAAGCCTATGTGTCATGACACATCTCAGAATTTTAGTTGCCTACTGATACACTAGCCTGTCAATTCATACAGGATGGTCTTAGAGATGGAGGCAATACATTACACTAGTGCAACTGCTCCAAAACACAAGCCTGTGCTATTTACAGTGATAAATACTATAACTAATACATCTTTCTTGCAGACTGGTCACTTCAAGGTAACATAATCTATCTCACACACACTTGATCACATCAGATGCTGCATCCATAATAAAGCAGTGGCGATAAACAGCACACCAGCTAATACATGGTATAGTCCAGGGATTGGCAACCTCTGGCATACGGCTCCCTAGGGTAAGCACTCTGGCGGGCAGGGCCAGTTTGTTTACCTGCCACGTCCACAGGTTTGGCCGATCACTACTCCCACTGGTCGCGGTTCACCACTCCTGGCTAATGGGGATGGCGGGAAGCTGTGGCCAGCACATCCCTCAGCCCGCACCACTTCCCACAGCCCCCATTGACCTGGAGCGGTGAACCGCAGCCAGTGAGAGCTGCGATCGGCGGAACTTGCAGACACAGTAGGTAAATAAACTGGCCCAGCCCACCAGGGTGCTTACCTTGGTGAGCCACGTGCTAGAGGTTGCCAACCCCGGTATAGTCTTTTCTCTGAATTAGAAAAATCTGAATAAAGTCAAATTAACAAGAAAAGGCAGGAGCTAGTTAAATGGTTTGTGTCCTTTCCAAATGCAGGCAAAAGATCTAATTATATTTTTGTTTATAAATAGTACTTTCAAAAGATGTGCCATCATATATTTAGCAGGCTTACTAATTGTCAGGTGGTGGTACTGCCATTTAATCTTAATATAACTGGTTTATATGCCAATTAAATACCTTATTATTTCCTTTTAGTGTATTAAGCAAAACATTTACAGAATATATCAGAAATGATGGAGTAGTCTATCTTTCTGGTTTAATTGAACTTACATAGCTGTAGATAGATAATTAGCTAGCAACTAGGACCTACATATAACTCCTGTACCTCACAGAGTGTAATCAGTTTATACTATAGTATAGTTGGAATATTAACTGTAGCTACCGATGCATAAGTGTTTTAATTTTAAACACTTCTTTCATTCACTTATAACTGTCCAAAAATATCACTTTTTGGGCTGAAACTTTAACAGATTAGTCTTAGGGTGTGATGTTCTGCAAAATGTGTTCCAGAAAGCTCTGGTTGGTTGGTTGTGAGTATGAAAGCAGGAAAATGTACACCTTAATTATTATTTTTTAAATGTGCTACCTTTTCTTGTTGTTGTTTTGGCTGTTGTTGTTATCAGATCCTGGGCCAAACTATCTGGGAATATATAACTAAAAATTGGCAGGGAAAGAGGCTTTGTTAACAGAATATATCTTGATGTGCATTGTGAAAATTTATTTTGATTTGGTTGAGTTACAAGACTTGAAATTTTCCTTTTGTGCATTGATATTAGAAGTAAGTGCCATGGTATTTTAGTAATTATGGTTTAAGGCAGGGGTAGGCAACCTATGCCACGGGTGTCAAAGGAGGCACGCGAGCTGATTTTCAGTGGCACCCACACTGCCCAGGTCCTGGCCACGGGTCCGGGGGGCTCTGCATTTTAATTTATTTTTAAATGAAGGTTCTTAAACATTTTAAAAGCCTTATTTACTTTACATACAACAATAGTTTAGTTATATATTATAGACTTATAGAAAGAGACCTTCTAAAAATGTTAAAATTTATTACTGGCACACGAAACCTTAAATCAGAGTGAATAAATGAAGATTCGGCACACCACGTCTGAAAGGTTGTCGACCCCTGATTTAAGGTATGTTGAACAGCATATGCACAGGAAATGAGCCAGGGCATCACATGCACTTTGTCTCGATGTCTCGGTAGTATTTTGCAAATGTGCGTCAGACCATGAATGCTATATAAATCATCAGTCCAATCACAAATCCATGCATGTATCAATGCATATCTTCTATGATTAAAAAGTAAAACTGCAGCTCCTAACTTAGTCATAAAAGAGGTTGCAGACTCTGGGCTTTGTAAGATGGACAATATTGAGTATTTTAAGTTTCTTCCTAACATTTTACATAGTCTTTTTCCTTTCAGACGATTCTGAAGGTCAAAAGCTTGTTCCGTTTTGAACCAGAGCTCAGGGCACCTTCTGAAGAAAGCTCAGCCACTAGTCCGCTTTCTTTTAACAGCCATAGATTCCAAGGCCAAAAGGGACCATTATGATCATTTAGTCTGATTTTCTGTGTAACACAGACCATAATAATTCCTAAAGGATAGCTTTTAGAAATGCATAAAGTCTTGATTTTAAAAACTCTCACTGTTGGAGAATCTACCATGACCCTGGATAAGCTGTTCCAATAGTTAATAACTCTCACTGCAAAAGAATTGTGCCTTATTTGCAGTCTGGTTTTGCCTAAAGTGCCAAATTTTTTTAGTTCTGTGATCAATTCCTCTTTATTTGTCAAAACAAGGAATTCTCCCATGTTGGATGCAACACTTCTTGAGTTAGGAAGATATTTTAGTACGGGCTTAGAGGTATGGATTATCCCAGGGGAGCACACCTGCCCGAGTCGTTCATATGTAAGGGGATTGTCCCTTACTAACATTCAGCGGGGGTGTTTTGTTTGGCTAGCTCCCAGCACCAAAAGGAGAAGGGTCGATGGGAAATGAGCACCCTGAGATTGACAGCCCACAGGAACAATGGGGAGAGGCCAATGCTCCAGGGCAGCCTGATTGACAAGGCGAGCAGGCTAATCAAGGATTCAGGAGGCCAGGGTGGGTCCTGTCTTCCCTGTGAGCTGGAATTGCCTGGGTCAGACAGAGTGGGGCCGAGTTAAGGAGAAAGCAGGTGCCCAAGCTGAGCTGGGGAGCAGAGCTGTGCCAGATCCAGGGGGGTCAGAAAAGCATCCCTGTGCTGGGAGCAGGGCTGCAGCCCCAAAGCCAGAGCACAGCCCAGAGAGAGCAGACCTGCCCTGGGAGCAGAACTGCAGCAACCAGAGCCAGAGAGGCCAGAAAAGCAGCCCACGAAGCAGGTCAGTGCCGGGAGCAGAGTCATAGAAGCAGCCTGCAGAGCAGACCTGTGCTGGGAGCAGAGCTGTAGCAACCAGAGCCAGAGAACCAGCCCAGGGAGCTGGAGGCAGAGTAGCAGCACAGCTGTGCTGAGGCAGAGTAGAGCTGGAGCTGAGACAGTGGTGGAGCTGGGGCTGGAGCAATCCGGAGCTGGGTGTGGTAAGCAGCTGGGAGAGTGAGGGGGACCTTGTGCAGTGGGCCTAGCACAGTGAGACACCTCAGCCAAGAGGCTCTGCAATCCGGACTTCCAGGGGGATCGTAACCCCGACAGGGTGCGGGCAATGCTGGGAAGAAGGGTCCTGCCACCTAGAGCCTGAGAACGTGTGACCACCACCAGAGCAAGTGTCCAACCCACAGCATCCATGCAGCACAGCCAGAGCCTGAGAAGGAGGTTTGGGACCTACAAGGAACAGACTGTGAACTGCCCTGACTTTTCAGAGACACTGTTTGTGATGTTTCCTGCACAGAGCGGGGTGATGTGTTTTCCTTTAACCTTTCCCATTTGTCCTTATTCCTTTTTAAATTAATTGCTGATTAAATAAATTGTATTTGCTTTAAATTGTATGCAATGATTGGTTGGTCAGGGAAATGTCTGGTGCAGAGAGAGTATCCTGGAGCGGGGACACCCTAGCCCCTGTTCTAGGTGACCACAGCAAGGTTGGGGGTCAAGCACCCCAAGAAGCCTGGGCTCAGCCTTGTTAGGGTTACAAGGACTCTCCCAGACAGGAGAGTGCAAGGGAAGTCCTCGAGAGCAGGCAGGCCTCTGGGTAAAGGAAGTGAGAGCGAGGACTCAGATCCTTCCGCTAGCCCATTTCACTGGGATAGTGCAGAAGCCAGAAAAGTTCCCCACAATAGCAGGACCATTCCCCCGCTTACACATAGAATGAAATTTGGTTTTTGATGTAGCTGGGACTTGATCTATTAACTGCTTTGAAAATTAGGACCAAGACCTTAAACTAGGGTAACCAGATAGCAAGTGTGAAAAATCAGGATGGGGGTCTGGGGGGTAATAGGTCCCTATATAAGAAAAAGCCCCAAATATCAGGACTGTTCCTATAAAATCAGGACATCTGGAAACCCTACCTTAAACTGACATTGGAAGCTGACTGGGAGACAGGGAAGAGACTTAAGCATAGACCTGGTATGCTTACAGTAGCCTGAGTCACGGGGAAGGTAGGCAGCTGCATTGTACTGGAAGGAGCCTGAGCATCTTCACATTCATCTTCAGATACAATGAGCTATTGTAATCCAGCCCTAAGTATAATAAATATATGCATTACTGTGTCCAGGTCCGTGCACAGGAAAAAAAAAATTAAAAAGTTTTCTACTAAGCCAGAGGTGAAAAAAAGCATTTTTGGAAATGGATGCTACCTGGTCATTCAAGTTTGGTGAGAGGTCATACAGTGTTACTGCAAGAACAGACTCAGGGATCCCAGTATAGCCCTTGTATTGCTTACTTCCAGGTTCCCCAATGTTAACCTATTAATCTGCTCCTGCAAATTGAAAGAAGAGGGCCTGCCCTAGTAGAATCACCAGGTTTTACCAATGATTTCCCTATGCCCTTCAGTAAATTTCCCAGAACAGAGAACATGGATACAGACCTTCACTGAAGGGATTGATACCAACACCGTACATTGCCAAAACAAAGTGTTTTCTTTCTTTAACCAGTCTTTCCTGATACAATTAATCTAAACATAAATCAAAACATAAACATAAATCTCTTAGCACAAACCTTGGGTTCAGATTAAAAGTACCTGAACCATAAATATATAGTTAGAGCAGGGATCGGCAACCTCTGGCATGCGGCTTGCCAGGGTAAGCCTCCTGGCAGGCCAAGCCTCTTTGTTCACCTGCTGCGTCAGCAGGTTCGGTGGCTCGTAGCTCCCACTAGACACGGTTCGCCATCCCAGGCCAATGGGGGTGGAGGGAAGCCGCAGCCAACACATCCCTCATCCGCGTCGCTTCTCTCCGCTCCCATTGGCCTGGGACGGAAAACTGCAGCCAGTGGGAGCCGCTATCAGCCAAACCTGCAGACGTGGCAGGTAAACAAACTTACCTGGCACAGCAGGATGCTTGCCCTTGTGAGCCACATGCCAGGGGTTGCCGACCACTGAGTTAGAGATATACGAAGTGGCTGCATTCTGCATGAGGTGATCAGTTGCCTGCAGTCACTGACAGCAATCTTGAATCTTACTGTTTTATACATATAGAACAATGTAACATTCATAACACAAACACACATCTTTATTAACCTAGACATACCGAGACGTACTCATTAATCCTATTTCTATTTATATTGTGCACTATAGCTGGCATGTTTATTCTCTGTAGTCTTCTCCCCCTTCCTCTGTCAGGATCTTTTTCTTTTCTGTTCCAGCAGCGGTGCTGCTGCTGTCACCCTGTGGTTGCTTCTTCTTTCAGGTCTTCTTTGCTTTTCTTCTCTCTTTTAGGTTTCTTTCTTCTCAACTGTTCTGTTCCTGGTTCCCCATCTTGACTAACTTTTGTCTGTTGACAGCACGTCCTTGTCGCCTGCACCACTTCCTGCAGCTCCCATTGGCCGGAAACAGCAAACCACAGCCACTGGAAGCTGCGGGCGGCGGTGCCTCCGATCAATGTATGCAAACGGTCTTGCTGCCCACCAGTGGATTACCCTGATGGGCTGCGTGCAGCCTATGGGCCACAGGTTGCCTATCACTGCACTAGACTCTTTCAGATTAGCTGTTTCTCAGTCTTGATATTAGCATTCTCTATCTGCCAATCACCTTCAAACCCTCTCTGATTGGTCCATACTTAAAATCCAGTCTGCTAAATCTGTCACTCATACTTGTTACACAACGTCTTAGTATTATGGTCTGTTTATTAATGTGATCTTGTGACTCTTACATAGTTTTGGACTAAGCATGCCTAACTGACCCCTCTCTGTAGTGTTGTTTGGCCCTAGTCTACAGTTGTCTGCCTCTCAACATACTAGCTATAGGCTAAAACCGAAACTGCTAGCTCACTCTCTTTGACTGTGTGCCAACTCTTTGCACATACCAAATTACCAAATTATTAATCAGTAAACAATTGCCTCATCAATTTTAATATGAATTCAATTATTAATTTATGCATCTGAATGTGAATTCTACTTTCTCCATTCTATTTCTTACCAACTTAGTTAATTTTGTTAGTTCTTTCTTCCCCTATTTTCAGTTAATGGGATCAAAGCAATGTTTCCCGTATCAACAGGACCCCAGAGGCTTTTCTCCCCTTTGACAAATGGAAGAAAGAGAGATTGTCTTGGACAGCTCTTTGAAAAGCTTTCCCTTTTGGAACAGCATAACTTTAGTCTTCCTGGGTTCATATTGAACAAGCTGATATTCATCTAAAAGCTAAGTTCCTGTAGGTAGTCTCCCATTTTAGTTGTGACAGTGTTGCATCAGTTGATCTTGATATATATAGTTGAGTGTCATCTTTCCAATGATTTGACATAGATATTGGAAAGAAGAGGGGAAGATTCCTGCAGGACTCCATGTGATAGTGCTGTAAAAAAAGCTGTTTCCATATTATTTTCTGGGAGTGTTAAGACGGGAAAGCATGAAGCAACTCTCCAGTCCTGCTGCATACCACAGACAAGTAAATGACACTTCATGATCAATGATATCAAAGTATGCTGAAAGATGGTATGAGTATCAACATGGACACCAAATCTTCTTTATCCATTACTAGCTGGAGATCATCTAAAACGTATGTGGTGAAATTTCAGTTATGATACTATATCAGATATTTTATTAGCTCCTAGTGGATGAGGTGTTCAAAGCCTGATTCCTCAAAGACTTATAAATGTGTGTAAGTCTCTGAATGACTGAGGCCTTACTTTATAGCATTTTATACACATTGTCATAAAAAAATTATAATTAAAAGGGTAAACTATGATATTTAATCTATATGACATTTGTCATCATATTCCTTTTGCAAATATATCATGCTTCATATTCAGATTTAAAAAATAGAAACTTTCTACAAAATATTACTTTATTTTGATTCCATTGATAATGGTTGCATTCATCTTAATAGTGAATAAAAGTCTGAAATGTGTCAAGTAATATTTGCTATTAGTCAGTTAACATCACTGCAGATTCAGAGATTCAAAATTTCTAGAGTTTGATTCACAGTTCCAAATCATTAATCTGTTAAGCTGTTCCTGTTTGAGTTTGTCTTCTCTGTCCTTTGTTGGGTTTCTGATAGCAATGGAAGTAGGGAGAAAATCTTGAGGGAAAACTGCACAGGAAAAAGAAGTTTGTCCTGCAATGCTCACTAGCCTGTTGCTTAATAGAAGAGGACACACATTGTGTTAGGTTAGCTAGCTGTCATCCTTCTTAAGTTGAAAACACAATGTTTTCCTAAGGGTGGGATATGGGAGGCAGGACCCTCTAAACTGAAATTGTGTATTTACTGAACACAAACATTTGAAATGCGACCCATATCCCATATGGAGGTCTGAATTAACTTACATTTAAAGAAACATAACATTGTAGATGAAGACAGTTCTTAACATCTTATTTGCACTCTGAATCATTTCAGCTAAAGTACTGATAGAGAATAGGGACAGAGTGCCATTTACTACTGGCTTGTATTGGGTGAGTTTTGGCAGATGCACCATCCTGGAATGCACAGGGAGGAGTGCAGCTTAGAAAGTGCTACCTTTCCTCAAACTTCCTAGTGTGTAGAGAGAGGATACATGCTGTGTCATCCCATGCTTGCACTCCCTGTGGCCAGACAGCTCAGCAGTCTAGTGCACTCAGTTTGGAAAACAGGGTGCTGCTCCATCCACTACTCCTTTGCAGTTCAGGGGTGCATGGATTGAGCAGTCCCTCCATTCCCCTGAGCACAGAAATTGTGTCTGTCAATGATCCTTGTATAAAATTAGGGAGGTGGGTGTTTCTCCTTGCATTCTCCCTCACCTGCACAAAATCTAGGGACAATCTATCTCCTATTTTAAAGGTGTCTTTGATAAAATATATATCAGGGGTCGGCAACCTTTGGCACGTGGCTCGCCAAGGTTTGTTTGATTTGTTTACCTGATATGTCCGCAGGTTTGGCCAATCATGGTTACCACTGGCCACAGTTCGCAGCTCCAGGCCAATGGCGGCGGCGGAAAGCCACGGCCAGCACATCCCTCAGCCCGCACCGCTTCCCACAGCCCCCATTGGCCTGGAGTGGTGAACCGCGGCCAGTGGGAGCTGTGATTTGCCAAACCTGCAGACACGACAGGTAAACAAACTGGCCTGGCCTGCCAGGATGCTTACCCTAGCGAGACATTTGCCAAAGGTTGCTGACCTCTGATATATAGCAATACACAAAACGTCTATTTCATTTCTGTAGTGTTTTACACAAACATGAGAGACCTCTCAAGCTGTGCAAGCATATATATGGGAACACTGTGTAATATTTAAGTTCCATTGCAGTTCAAACAGCTGAGTCTGGGGTTTGCATTTTATGTAATCTTTAAGAACTAATGACAAATAATCCCGGAGCATCTTTTCATCTCTTCATAAATAGGTAAATAAGAGCCAGTGCAACTACTTAGGCAAACTAGGCGACTGCCTAGGGTGCCTAGTGGTTGAGGGCACCTAAAAACCTGCTCAGGCAGGGAGGTGGAGTGGAGGTGAGCTGGGGTGGGGGGGCGCGGGGAGGGCTGCCTGCAGTAACGAGGGGGGTGCGCACAGGGGAACCGTTCACTGTCACAGATCACCTCCACTCTGCCTCCTCCGCTGAGCACACAGCCCCTGATCTAAGTCTCCTCTAATCGGCGCCGCAAGCGTGGGAGGGGAGGAGAATTAGAGTAGCACCAGTGTGCTCAGCGGAGGAGAGCTCAGGTAGGCTCCCCAGGAGGTGTTAGCTGCCGCAGAGGTGGGCAGTGTTAGGTGCCATAAAGGGGGGCAGGGTTAGCTTCCGTGGGGGTCTCCCCAGGCCAGATTAGCTTCTGTGGAGAGAGGGCTTGCAAGGGGGGGTAGCTGCTGCGAGGAAGGGGTCCCCATGGAGGGGAGTGTTTGCTGCAGCTGGGGGTGGGATTAGCTGCCGCATGGGGGGGGAACTCCTCGGGTGGAAGGGGCGGGAGAGCATGGTTAGCTGCCATGGGGGGCAGGGGGCGGGGTTAGATGGCCGGGGAGGTGGTGCAAGGTGGAAGTTTCATGCCGTAGGTGAAATTTCCTTTCACCGGCCCTGAGGTAAGTACTTTAAGGTAAAATGTGGTGCTTTAATCCCCAAATCCAGTATTCATATAGTGAAACAACTTTACTATTGTTGATTCAGTGAGGAAATAGTATGTGCCATCACATAAGACTCTGTTCTTCAGGCACTTCCTACTGTTTGATAATGGAAATGACCATCTGTTTGCTTATTGTTCCTTTCTTTTTGCTGATATTAATATTTTAGATGACAAACACAACTAATCAAGAAACAACACATTTTACATCCACTCACATTTTCCGTATCCATGTACAGCACAGACAACACATACATAAATTTGTGCTCACTCTCATGTATATATTTTATGTCTAGTACATTGTATGAAGAATCATACAAGCTACAATCTGAAAAACTGACAATCTTTTTTCACCACATTTTGAATTTGGCAGTGTAAGGGAAAATTCAGTAGGCCTCATATTCTGCCCAGGCCTCTATTTTGGCCAAGCTAACTGCATATGTGAGTAAGGAGGTTGGGGAAGGGGGCTGAGGAAGATTACTAAAGAAGAAGTAGTGTCAGAAAAGCCAGTAACCGCAAGAGTACAACCTGCGAATAACTGGAAAAGCTTGTTTTTGCTATATTCCTAATAAGACTTGTTTTTGATAAGTTTGTAAGTTACTAAAAAAGTTTAGAAAAGTACAAATGGGGAAGTGGGTATATGACTGTTTGTGGTTTTAAGCTACAGAAACTTAGAATTCTTTGTTATCGAGAGAGCTGCCAACTTTAGCGGTCTCTCCCTGCATATGATTGAAAATAAAGACACCTCGGGTTTGTTCTGATCCAAACACAACACGTGGTCGTTTTTCCACGACAGCAGCAAAATCTTTTTATAATTAAATAACATGATCTACAAGAACAAAAGGAATTAATGTGACAGTGATTCATGAGAGGCAAATGCTGAGGGTTCACTTCCATTAATTTAATGCATATTATTAATGAATAGATAACCTAGATTTATAGATGTGATTGACACAGTTTTATGTAATATATACAGCCATTTCGGGAGTGGAACTCAGCAACTGTTTAACAGTGCAGGTCCACATGACATAACAATCTGGCACAGAATGCAGACACCATGGTCAAGTACAGCTAGAAGGAGATTATAGCTAGCTAGGAGAAATATAACTAACTAAATGGGAATTTGGGCAGAACGCTGGGGGCTAATATTGACTTCAATATTAACTCAATTTACACCAGCTGAGGACCTGGCCTAGAGTGTTAGAAATGTGACTGTAACATGATTATATTTTCTTTTAATATCACAAAAATTAGTTACTAAAGACTCATAATTCTCCCCATACTGTTTAGTCCCATTTCATAGCTGAATATTGGATATACAAAGGAATGGTTATGTAATTGGGAAGAGAGAAATATATTAAAAATGGATGATTTACAGGTAATGGATCAAACTCTGTAATACTTACACACACACTGTCAAGGGGTCATGAGAGGTACAAGTTAATGCTCACATTTGACCACCCAAAAATATAAGATCATCTTCTATACACAGCTAAAATCCTACAGGACTTACCTTAGGCAGAATTTTATTATAACACTTATTCACAGAGTTCTAATCATTAATGAAAAACTACTCGTAAGTGGTCTTTATGTTCTATACAGCACTAAGATATATACATTGTAAGTTAAAATCCTCTATTTCATGCAATAGCATTATACTATAGAGGACATTTGTTTAAATTAGGAGTTTGAATTTCATTTTACACTATAGCAGAACCCAGTCTTCTTATAAAACCAAGAGTCTGAAGTGTAGATGACAGAATCTGTATTTAAATATTACACCTTTTTAAAAGAGCTCCTATTTCAAAATCTCAAAAAGGCTGACTAATGCAAATACTATATATATGAATCTTCTTTGTGTACAGTATTTTTAGTTCAGTTTACAATGCAAGTGTCATAGGTGCTTCAGAAACAAGATCTGGCCATGAAATCTGTAAAGCTAAAGGCAAAGTTGTGGAGAATATGTTATATAGAAATCAAACTTGGATATGTAAAACTATAGTCTTATTATAATGTGTAGTTCATACTCTGAAAATTCTGCAAGACTTAATGAAGATATAGTTTTATTTTAGTCACTCAGGAAAATACAATTTTACTATAGCAATAGACTTCCATAGTGGTTTTTTATTTTACTCAGTTTTGAGTTCAAGTCAAAAAAACAGTTGAGTGATTTGCTCACAGTCATAACTATAGAAGGGAGCATGGTCTCATTTGAGGCTAGAAAACAGGAATTCCATTTCACAAAATATTTAAAGGTTACATCATTTGTTTTTTTTTTTGTTCCTATGCAAAACAAAACTGATACCCTTCAAAATTGTTCATGAAAATTTACAGAGATCCCAGAATGGGCAAAAACCTGATGGTTAAGTAAATCACCTGAGATCAGGGAGACTTGTGTTCAAATATCTGTTATGCCTGATTCAAAGTAGGGACTTGAACTGGACTCTCCCACATCCCGGTCCTAACCCCAAGGGTATTCAAGAGTGGTGTGTGTTTTCCTCTCTGTATTACATTCTGAATCTGAGAAACCTTCCTGATGAAATTTCTATTGAAAGAGCTACATTTCTGTGAAAAATCTTGACAAATCAGCATTTTCTAACAAATGTTTCAACAAAAAAATTCTAGATAGATCTACTTGAGACTTACTATATCTCTGCTGGATCCTGCATTTGTTATCTCTGTGACTGCATTACAATAATACACTTTCTTTTAAAGTCAACGTTGACCTCAAACAATACATAATCATTATTCGTCAGATTTTCAAATGAGCATCACATTAGTTTCCATCTCTGTGATGCAAATTACTTGCAACACATTTGTGCACATGAGCATTATACAACTATACATTATATGATTACAACTAATTCATGCTCATTTACCTTTCATTTGCATGACAAGTAGGTTTAGCACATTCAGATTCTATACTTTTTCCATATCCTTGATAGAGGCAAAAAACTAGGTGCACGTGAACAAACAAAGACTATATTTTTATTAGTATAATTGTTTCTGTGACATTCAACTTATGTTTAGAAGAAAGTGTGAATTTTACATTTAAATTAAAATGAATAAGACTTTTAAAGTCGTACAAATCTATTAGCATGACCACTTTGAAGTGAAGCTAGTATAATAATATTTCCCCCCTGGAAAATGATGAACAGCAGCAACCTTTTTACACTTACAACCTTATCTCAAGCCTACTGAAAGCAATGGGAACTTTTCCATATCTTTGGATCAGGCCCTTGCTTCTTGGAGTATGTATAGATTTATAAGCGGTGATATACTGCTCATCCTCAGGCAGCGGAGTGATGGAGGTGAAATACTTTACTGGATGATGATTGATAGTTATGTAGAATACTATAAGACTCTAGAAGCCCTATATCTTCATTCCGTAAGACATTACTAAGGAAAGACAGCAAGCTCACCATTAAGGACCTGAAGATCTAAAAATGGAGCTTAAGTATGTCACATGGTTTTGAACTATAAAATCAAATACTGTCTGAATTTGGGATGAAAATAATCAGTGCTATATAAGATTGTATGACTAAGATGACAGTTTTCTCCTGGTCTCTGTACACTGAATGGAGCTGGTTGAACTACAGGTCTGTCACATCTTACGTGGGGGTTACGTTCCGCAGTCAGTGTGTAAAGCAAAAACCGCATACAGTCAAAACAACCCTTGAAAATCCCTTAAATCACCCATAAAGTACAATTTTGTGTATACAACCCTGTGCAGTGCTACGTATTGTACACAGCAATGTACAGTACAGTATATAATAGAGACTACATATGCAAAATATAATTTTACAGTATTTTAAATAACATTACAGAGATACAGAAGAATGAAAGAATAAAAAATGAAAACAGTACAGTACAGTGCAGTACTGTAAACCTGAACAGTCACCAGTCATCCTGAATATTCTTGCTAGTCTTATACTCCACACGCTCCAATTATTAGTCTTCCTCTTCCCCTGACAACACTGTTATTGAGTCATCAGGGCTTGATGTCGATCCAGGAGACAATGGACCAGGCTTGGGTGACAGAGAGTGAGTCGTAGACCAAGTGGTTGGCTCTGGTTCAGCTTGAAAAGTTGATTGTGTAGGCTCTACTGCTGCTGGTTGTTTTTGCCTTAAAAACATGGTCATTGGCAACTGTCTCTGTTGTCTCTTGAGCTCCTCAAACATTTCTTGGTACGGTCTCAAATCATCCATAATACTACGTGTGATTTTGAGGCCTTGTTCTATAGAGGGATCATATTCAGAAATTCAGTCATTCAAGTGTTTCGCTGCTTGGAACACTTCAGAAAATTTATGAAGATTCCAAGTTGCTGGCTCTTCCTGTTTGTCATCATCTTCTTCTTCTGTAGATGATTTTATCAGTTCTTCTAAGTCTTCGTTAGTCAATGTTTCTCTATGGCCCTCAATTAATTCCTCAGTTTCTTCCTCAAGGATGTTGACAAAGCCATCACCACCCACTTGCCTGGCCACCTGAACAATGAGTTGCACTTCTTTGTCAATGGTCAAGAAACCCTTAAAATCACTCACACAGTCTTCCCATAGGTTTCACCAACATGCATGAACGGTTTCAGGCTTGACTGCATCCATTGCCTGTTTAATATAAATGATGCAATCAGCAATGTTGAAGAACTTCCAGCACTCCATCACATTAACATTGAGATCAGCATCCATATCAGTAAGGATCCCTGAGAATGTAAGCCTCGGGGACGTGGCCTTGAAACAGCTAATGGTGCCTTGGTCGAGAGGTTGGAGAATGGAGGTAGTATTGGGGGGGTGGAAGGAGGACTTCAACATCGTTATGTGCAAACCAAAGTGCCGCAGGGTGGCCAGGAGCATTGTCTACGATCAGCAACACTTTAAAGTCAAGTCCTTTTTCTTCAACGTACTGCTTGACCTCCAGAATGAAACACTTGTGGAACCAATCCAGAAATAATGCTGCCGTCACCCAAGCCTTTTTATTTGATTGCCAGACCACAGGCAGGAGATTTTTGTTCTTACCTTTTAGAGCACAGAGATTTGCAGCCCTGTAGAGCAAGCTCAGCTTTATTAAATGCCCAGCCGCATTGCCACAAAGCAACACAGTCACACAGCCTTTAGCTGCTTTGAAGCCAGGTCATTGGATTTTTTATTTCAAAATGTAAGTGCAGGGGGCATTTTTTTCCAGAAGAGCCCAGTCTCGTCAGCATTAAAAACTTGTTCTGGAAGATAGCCCCTTTCCTCTATGATTTTCTTTAATTGTTGAGGGTAGGCTTTTGCTGTGTCCTTATTGGCAGATGCAGCTTCACCAGTAGTCTGCAGGTCTTTGAGGCTGAAGTGGTTCCTAGAACTGTTAAGCCAACCTTGGCTGACTTTGAATTCCTTCTTATCAGAAGGCTGTCCCTCTTCGGTGGGAGGTTTGAACAGCGCATAGATGTTAAGAGCCTTTTCTTGCAATATGTTGCCATTGATAGGCACACGTTTACAGTTCATGTCTTCCAGCCATAAGTTTAATACCTTTTCAGTCTTCACTAAAGTCTTACCATGCACTTGGCTCATCACCTTAGCAGTTACTGGAGCACTTGATGCCACAGCTTGATGAATTTCTGTCTCTCTAATCTTGATGGCACGGATGCTAGATTCATTGCGGCTGTATTTATGTGCCACGTTGGCAATGGACATACCATCTCTCAATAAGTCCAACACAGCCAGTTTTTCCTGCAGCGTTGGAACACATTGCTTTTTCTTCAGTTGAACACCAGATGAAGTAGGTGCCTTGTGTTTAGGGGCCATGTTATACAGTATGAAAAAGATGCACTATCTCTTTAAACAGGACAGGCACAGAATCTCACTCAGCGCGGCGAGATGTGCACGCTATGAGAGGCACATGAGGACTGAGTAATGTAGTGGGAACAGCAGATTCGCTTCTCCCATCTCACACTCACTCCAGGGCAGACACATTATTTAAACTGTTTTTTGTTTGTTCAATTGTTTTTTTGCCAACCCTCTGGCGTTATTATAGGGGAGAACCTTATCACAGACCTAAAGACATGCTGTTGCTGTCAAGTCCCCTCAAAAAAATATTTTAGTGGGAACAGCAGATTCGTGTCTCACACTGGTGGAATCACTCTTTTTTTTTCTTTCTCCCCACCATGCAGAGCTGATATTGTGCATGTTAAATGTGCATAAGATGTAACACACCTGTATTAAGTACACAAAGGAAGAATGGCAGAGGTAAGGAGTTTACGTCCCTTTTCTCATCAAGGCCAATTTGGTCTTTATAAAGGAGATTTCATAACAGGCAACATTATTTTAAATGTAGATACTCTTAACTATTTTGCTCTTCTGCCTGAATAGCAGCATCAGTCTTGTAAGGCCAACAATCTGTTGTGACATTGGCACTTCAGTAGGAATTAATTGGGTACAGAGGCTGAGAAAAGAGATATATTGTCCATGTATTTGTGTCCTATCACTCTGGCATCTAAGTCACAAAATAAATTATGGAAAAGCATTTAACTTGCTGTTATATACAAAATTGTGTGGGTTCTTTCCTCTCACAAGTTGCAACTTCCACAGGAATAAAGTCAGGTTGCATGGCTACTAGTTCACAAAAAAGCTTTTGAGAGTTTCTTTGGTGGTACAACTTACAAGTTAATTATATTTCTCTCTATTTTGTGGATGCTGAGATCTGAAGTATTTAATCTCTCTAGAACATAGACCTGTCCAGCTTGATTTTTAACTGCCTCTAAAGTCCATTGGTCTACAGCAGGGGTGGGCAAACTACGCCCCACAGGCCACATCCAGCCCGCAGGACCGTCCTGCCTGGCCCCTGAGCTCCTGGCCTGGGAGGCTAGCCCCGGCCCCTCCCCTGCTGTTCCTCCTTCCACGCAGCCTCAGCTCGCTATGCTGCTGCTGCAATGCTCTTGGCAGTGGGGCTGTGAGCTCCTGGGGCAGCACAACTGCAGAGCCTGGCCTGACCCGGTGCTCTGTGTTGTGTCATGGCGGCTGCAGCAGCGTGGCCTAACTCCAGCTGGGTGGTGCGGCTGTAGTGCTGCCGCCACCTGTGCTCCAGGCAGCGCGGTAAGGAGGCAGGGAACAGGGGGAGGTAGGATAGAGGGCAGGGGAGTTTGGGGTGGTGGTCAGGGGGCAGGGAAATGGATGGTGGTCAGGGGGGAAACAAGAGGTTGAATGCAGGCAGGGGGCCCAGGAGACAGTTAGGAAGGACGGGGGGTTGGATGGGGCAGCAGGGGGAAGTCGGGGCAGGGGTTCTGGGGGCAGTCAGAAGACAGGGAGAAGGGGTGGTTGAATGTTGGCAGGGATCCCGGGGGGCCATCAGGGAACAGGGAGGTTGGATGGGGAAGGGTGCCCTGGGAGGGGCAGATAGGAAGTGGGGGCCGGGCCATGACTCCCTCCCCTAACTGGCCCTCCATACAATTCATGAAACCCGATGCAGCCTTCAGGCCAAAAAGATTGTCCGCCCCTGGTCTACAGCATGCATGTTCACAGATTTTCCCTGAGAAGCTAATCTAGTGATGGGATCAGCCAAAGTACATTCCCAGTATAGTACTCTAGGGAGAAATAATGAATATATAAGCTGCAGACCAGGCCTTGTTGAGGTTTTTAGACAAAACATTTTTTGTCAGAAAATACCAGTTTGTCAAAACTGAAATTTTTGGCAGGATAGGTTTGGTCTGGAAGAAATTTTTACTCAAAAAAAAATGAAATTGTCTAAAGGTTTTATTTTGACATTTTTGAACTGGAAAACTGAAATTTTTCATTTTGAAAGACTTTTTGTTTAGAATTTTAAGCTAATTTTAGAAATGTTTAAAAAATGTCTAAATCAACTCAATGTTTGGAAATTATGGGTAAAAATGGTTTGATTGACGCAACTCCTCTTATATTTGCTTTAAAAAAACCCTCCAATATTTAAAAGCAGCAAAGAATCCTGTGGCACCTTATAGACTAACAGACGTTTTGGAGCATGAGCTTTCGTGGGTGAATACCCACTTCCTCAGATGCTACCCTCTGATACTTGACCTCCAATATTTAGTATTTGTAGGTTCTGTATTTTCTCCATGGGACAGTCAGTATAGGGCACAAGCAGTCTCACATAGGGTGACCAGACAGCAAGTTTGAAGGGGGTGGGAGGTAATAGGAGCCTATATAAGAAAAGGACCCAAAAATCAGGACTGTCCTTATAAAATTGGGACAGCTGGTGACCCTAGTCTCACATCTGTGATGCTGAGACTAGAACCTGGGAGCTTCACCTCCAAAACCTCAGCCCTCTACAATTATAGCTAAAAGAGATCTCCCAGATCTAGTACCAATAGGCTGGCTAGCAGAGGGCAACTTCTGCTGAAGCTGTAGAGAGACAGTGAGAATATTATAGGAGATGAAGCATACAGGCACACTTTTAGGATACCTCACTGTCTATAGTTCTCCTTGTCTAATATTAGGAATAGACCTACCTGTTCGCTAAGCAATAAGGAACTTTTAAAAAGCAATAGACCAGGAAAAAAAAATGACTAGAAACGTTACAGGGCATTAGTCTCTCACGGATTGGGAAAGGACAGATGTCTTTTTCAAGAGCAGGACAAACAAAATAATTTTTAACTTTAAAAGAAAAAAATAATCAAAGTATAGTCACGAGGGAAGGATAACTGTTGCACAAAAATGCCTGTTGCAGCCCACAGTAGGATGAGAGCTCACTTGCTATGCACTACTCCATAGTTAATATTTCTTGGCTGTCTGACTTTTTGCTTTTTCAGCCAGCTAACAGTACAGCCAATTCTAGAAACTGGGAAATATTTTCTTGTGGATTCAAAGCCTTTAGTGGGTAATTTTACATATGCTCTTCATTCATTTAGCCTTTTCTTTTCCTCAGAGCTAGTGAAGGGAGTGTGGTGGACTGACAAATACCATCTCAGTCTTCGGGGGGAAAGGGCCTCCTTCTGAGCAATTCTGTTCAATATCTTTCTTTCTTTACCACCATTGAATAGGTCCTACAGTCTGTGCTTGGCTTAAAATAAATGAATGGGCATACCTGGATACAGAGCAGATGAATACTGCTATATTTCATTTAGATTGTTTTGCCCTCCCACCTTAACCTAATGAATTTAATGAATGGAACAGATGCATGCATGACTTGACATTTTGAAGAAGGAGTCTTTTCTGCTTACCTTTGGGATTGGATTTTTATCTGAATTTGGCTGGAATCAGAACCAAGAAATCCGTTGCCAGCAGAGTATTTGGAAAATGCAAATTCTTATAAGCCTCAACAACATCCAGAGAATATGTAATGGAGGTGCCACAAATGACTGCTCATTTACAGGGAAAACCAAGAAAAGCAGGCAGTGCTTTAAAAACAGTTACTGGAATAACTCTTTCATAAATCATATAAGCAATTATTAAAACTACAGCTTTTTTGTTATTACCACTAGGCACATGTTGCAGATTAAGACAGCTAGTAAAATGTTTAAATGAAAATGAAATCAGTAGGAATACTTGTGCCACTCTATTAAAAAAAATCCTCATATTTGCCTAAAGCATAACCAATTTGGCAACAGAATTGTTTTCATTTATGTACAACATTTGTTTAATGCTTTTTACTAATGATTATGTATTTATGGGAAAAAAGCAGCATATCATTCAAGAATAAAGTAAACTTTGGCTGTGCATCAAGCCTGCATGCTATTTATTAATCTCCTGAATAAAAGGCTGCTGCTTTTTAATGCTAGGAATTAATTAATTGCACTCTCTGCCACCTATAGAGGAGAGGCACACTTTATAGAAAATTTTCTCACTGATAAATGAGTATGCAGCTGTAATGCTGTCCTTGGGAAAGATTCCTGGCTATAATCCTTTTAGCTAGGGGAACATTTGGTTTTCTGTCTAAGAACAATATTACATTTCTTTCCTTCTAGTCCATGGCCTTCGAATGTCATACACTTCAGGCAAGAGAAGGCTGTATAGCAGTTACAAGTATTCGTGAAGCTAATAATAAGCAATAGTTCTTTCCCTTGCAAGACGAAAATATAAATATATTCACCAATTATAGCTCATAATGAAGAGAAAATTACCCTCCTGTAGTTTTGTACCATAACTGTTTTATTATTGCTGGTATTCACTCTGGATGGGCTAAAACAGGTTTTACTCCAATGAATTCCACAGACTAAGTTTTCAGCAGCTTTAAGTCTGCTAGGCATATGGTGGTACTGCATTCCTTCATACAATACTATCCTCAATTCTCTGCAGGAACCTGGGGCAGAATATGTGTGGAAATAGTTCAGAGCATGGATTATCTTTTCAACAAAAAAGGTCACTTCAGTGTTGATGATGTTGGAGCTTGGGAGTTCCACATCTGTGCTCAAGTGCACTTTCCAGGAATGTAACTGGCGTCACTACTTCAAGACTATTTCCTGCTTAGGGTAGTTCTACTATTTGTGTATTTTAACTATGTCTCCATTTCATAATATTTCTTAGGATCAATATAACAGAATGGCTGTCACCTTTTCAGAAAAATATTATTCACCTCTTTCATGCAGGGTGTCTGTGCAGCTCATTCAAAATATGCACTGGGTGCTTTGAAGGCTTCATTTTTTGTGCCATTATTAACCTGTATTCCACAAAGAAATCATGATTTATTTGATAATTAGAAATTCCAAGAATGCTCTTGGCCAATATCAGCAAAATGCAGCAGTCATATCTCCTTGGTGCACATCAAATAAAATGAGTTGCTATTTTTATTTATAATTATTGCCTATCCTAAAGAAGAATAAGATGCTCAAGTCATTGAAACATGGATTTCTGGCACGACTGATACGGATTTATTTAAATATGTGCCTGATTGTTAGGGTAGTAAAAATATTTTAATCGATTGCTAACCAGTTTACCTGCAGCGTCCGCAGGTTTGGCCAATCACAACTCCCACTGGCCATGGTTCACAGTTTCAGGCCAATGAGGGCTGTGGGAAACAGTGGCCAGAAAATCCCTTGGCCCGTGCCACTTCCTGCATCCCACATTGGCCTGGAACGGTGAACCAAGGCCAGTGGAAGCTTCAGTTGGCTGAATCTGCAGAAGCTGCAGGTAAACAAACCGTCCCAGCCCGCCAGTGGATTTCCCTGAGGGGCCGCGTGCCAAAGGTTGCTGATCCCTGATCTAGACGATCCCTGACAGGAGATCCTTGACTCTTAAAATCCTCAATGATGGAGATTCCACAACCTCCCTAGGTAATTTATTTAAGTGCTTAACCACTCTGACAGGAAGTTTTTCCTAATGTCCAACCTAAACTGCCCTTGCTGCATTTTAAGCCCACTGCTTCTTGTCCTAACCGCAGAGATTAAGAACAATTTTGTGTCTCCTCCTTGTAACAAACTTTTATGTACTTGAAAACTGTTAGCATGTCCCTTCCCAGTGTTCATTGCTTAGGTGAGTAGAGATGTGCCTGAACTAAATAAATTTATGGAAGATAGGTCCATCGATGGCTATTAGCCAGGGTGGAGAGGGATGGTGTCCCTAGCCTCTGTTTTCCAGAAGCTGGGAATAGACAACAGGGGATGGATCACTTGATGATTACATGTTCTGTTCATTTCCTCTGGAGCACCTGGCATAGGCCACTGCCATAAGATAGGCTCCTGTGCTAAGTGAACCTTTGCTCTGACCCAGTATGGCTGTTCTTATGTTCTTATGAACCATTAAGGTATGTACACCACTTGGCTCTCTACACCCCTTAGTAATGGCTCGCCATCTATATGGATATATTTAAAAATATAATATCCCGCTTCCTCCCTGCTCCCAGAGCCCCACCACCACCCCAGAGTTAAAGACTCTAGCACAAGGGAAAAACTCTGGCAGCGGAAAGCAGTGGGAAAAGTTTTCAATAGCTCCTCTCTGCCAGAACTTGTCCCTGCCGCCTCCCGCTGCTATAGTCTTTCACTGCAAAGCATTGGTACACCCCATAGTGTGGATGCTGTTTGCTTTTCATTGCAGCATGTAGCTACACACACCTTACCGACCGCTGTCAGTGGTGTGCAGTGTAGGGGTACCTTGAGAGACAGTATATAACAGCAAGAGTCCTGAAACCTAGAGAAGGTGCACTTGGCAAGACTAGAAAGCATTAAAAGTGAAATTCACACAGTAATTGTAACAAAGAGTTTGCAGGATTGAGCCCATATTGTTTGGTTTCCAGTTTCCTTTCAGGTTAGTATTAGAATGTAGAGCTGGGTAAAATAGTTCCGACTAATAGTTTATTAAAAGAAAAATGCGTTTTCAGTCAACCTGTAACTATCTGTGAATTTGACAACAGTTGTTTTGACAATTCACAAAATGTATAGGAGGTGGTGCTACTACTGCTGCCACCACCACAGCTGTCACCACAATACTGACACCCCCGCAATAAATAAATAAATAAATAAATAAATAGCCGCTAGCACAGTGGTGAGGCACTAACTTGGGACGTGAGAGATCCAGCTTCCAATTCCTACTCTGCGTCAGACCCAAAATGGAGGGAGGTTTTGAGTTACCAAAAATCCTGAGAACTTTCATATTTGGTTGGACCTGAGCCAAAAGTTTCTTTTGGTGTATAGTTTATGTTTTTTGAACTGTCACCAAACCAGAAATTCAGTTAGTTTCCCAGATCTGCATGAATGTTCTTTGTTGATCTTCCCGCCATTGATCTAGATGGGATGGAGCTGTCATGAAACACCAGACAGCCTCACTCAACTGTAGACTCAACAAACTCTATTTAAACAAGTGTTTTATGGACATCCAAAATGTCAAATTAAACAGTTTCCATTTTTACTTTTATTAAATCATACTCATGGTGAAAAAGCTCCAGTCTTCATATTACATTTTTTTCACTTTCCAAGTAAAATTGCTCCTGCCAACTTTTCAATGGTCTGAAATAGAGGAAGGTGTGATATATAATCCAAAGAGATAACTATTACTATTTACTGCAACTTGCATTCTGCTGGTTAGTTGGTAATCTTTTGATAATTTCTTAGACATTTAAGTGCAGAAAGCAACTGAGAAAATGCTTTAGAAATAATTCTGTTAAAATGTTTTTCATGGCTATTAAGTAAATATCATTTAAGATGCTGAAGCATGCACAAAACTGGATGTAAAAGCCACACAAACAAACAAACAAACACTCTCTGCAGGATAAAAAACCATGACCTTATAATCTTAAAGCAGTTCCTCTGTTCGATTTCTAAATTCCCTAAAAATATGATTCAGCTGCATAACTAATAAAGAAGCACCAGAATTATAAAGGCAAGATGGGAATAATTAGACCAAAGAAAAGACAAATCTTATTTTCAGTCTTTTGCATTTCTTCTTGGTTTTGGTTCCTTTGTAATTCCAAACAAATCTAAATCGGGGGGAGGGGGGGGGGTAAGGGATAGCTCAGTGGTTTGAGCATTGGCCTGCTAAACCTACAGTTGTAACCTCATTCCTTGAGGGGGTCACTTAGGGGCCTGGTGCAAAAATCAGTACTTGGTCCTCCTAGTGAATGCAGGGGGCCAGACTCAATGACTTTTCAAGGTCCCTTCCAGTTCTAGGAAATAAATGTATCTCCAATTATCATTTATTATTATAACCTTAGCAAAATATTGAGCTGGGGGCAGGGATAGCCAAAAGCTTGGGATGTCCCTTCTTTTTTTCCAAATCAGTATCTTCATTCCTTCTTACTAGTAAGAAGCAGAGGGAGAGGCAAAAAGCTGAAAAGAAATGAGTACATAGAGAAAGATAACTTGCCAATAAAAGCATACTGAACATATAAATAAAACCCTCAGTGTGAATTTGGCCGATGCCTGTCTGAGCTATTATGGCTTGCAAGGAGATATTGTTTGGGTAGATTGTTAATATGTTTGTTTGGGGAGATACAGAGCCAGATGTTACCAAGGGAGCACTTGTGAACTCTTAAGAAACCAAAAAAAACCATCATTGCTTGATGTTTACAATCTCACCCCCTGTGCTGATTTTCCTGTTTGGGGGAATAACTCATAGAGAAAGTGGTGGCAGAGCAGCTCTGGCAATATCTAAATATTTCAGATATCCTTGACTACCAGTCAGTCTGATTGTAGACCTGGATATAGGATTGAGGCTGCATTGGTAGTCTTAGTTGTTGATCTTCTCCTAGCAGTGGAATATACATATATATATATATATATATATATCTTTAGAGCAGGGCTGCCTTTGATATAATCGATCCTGATGTTTACTGATACTCTTGTGATCCCACCCTTATTTTCTGAGAGATAACTGTGGGCAGTTCTGTGTCCATTCAGGAAACTCTCATGTGGTGGACTGCAGGGATGAGGTATCGTCAAAATGCAGTAGGACTGATCATTGATCAATCAATGTTTACTGCAGATCAAGGCTTGGATTAGAAATAGATACACTATAGGTCAGCCAGATATGTTGGGGATTAAGCTGGCAGGTGGAAAGAAATAACTGAAACAACTGAATGTATTTATTAGGAATATTATTTGTTATTTGTGGCATTGTAGGAGTGAGGAATATATGATGGGAGGAAGCATTTATTCTTATGCTATTGTTAAGGTTATAATTTTACCAGGCTATCCAGTGCTTGTTGGTTTGTACACATCTCTTTATCCATTTAAATAAAAAAATATGTTTTACTGGAAGGGTTAAACCTACGTAACTCTAAGTGGGGTAATCTACTTGTAGAAGAAATCCACATATGGTGAAGAGTCTGCAGTATGTACTAGATGAATTAATAGGAATGAAGAAGTGAGTTACACAGGCATTAAAAATCCTCCAATTTTTTCTGTAATGTCACATTCAGTATTTTAGTGGAAACAAGATCTCATGTCTCTTGAATCTAGTAGCAAACTCACAAAATCCTTTTCAAAAGTAGAACATTTAGAAAGTTGGTTAGAGATTTTTGTTTCATTAATACTCTCATCAGATCAATGACATGGCAAAATTTTAGACATCCATCTAGAAGCAGGTGTAGCTCATGAACCCATAGGTAGAAGTGGTTGTCCTCTATAGATATTCTATATCTTTTCCTCTCTAGCTTTAAAAAATTATTTTTAAAATATTATAGATTTTTTTTGTTTAACTTCTTTATGAAATATTAACTGATGGTAGTTTACAGCAAAGCATTTCTTTCTTTTGCATTTGCTCTAAACTGGTCTCTGTTTTACACAAAACAGTTTGCATTATATTAATATTTAAACCAAGAAAGAGCATAAAAGCATATATATTTCCTGATTTTAGTCAGAGTAGGAGACTTTATAGCTTCATCCCTGTACAATGCATTGTTTATTGCTGACTTAAAAAAATGTAATCTTCTTCTCTGCAAGTTTAATAATGCTAAGCAATACACAATAGCAGGGCTGCTTGCCTCCCCAGGTCAGTTGCCATGGTCTATTAAGTAGAGCACACAAATGAATGCAAGTATCTTCTGGAACACAATATTCTATTTATGGATAACTCCTAGACTATCAACCACTGATGTCACTGTTTATGATAAACACAATAGTCCCACAAAGGTAAATTCTATCTCAGCAAGTAGAATGAATGACATTCTGTAGTGTGTGCATCAGATATGTTGCTTTTGTTTACTGGGTAACTCAAACAAGCAAACCCCTGAGTTCTCAAGATGATTAACCAAGACTCCAGGCGACAATATCCACTGTACAGTTAGATTCACAGTTAAGTGCTGACAAATTATAAATCAATATTTTCCTATAAATATTATCCAGACTGATATACCTATACATTTCTTTTGGTGATTCTTTAAGCTCTAATATTTTAATAAAGACCACCGAAAGCAAATATCTAAATCTAGTACCATGTACGTTAAAGCCAAAACAAGTTGTTTTAAACTAATGTCCTTTATAGTCCTTTCATCAAAAACGTACTTGGAGAGAAAATCTTAAAAGAAATCTGTTGAGAACTGCATTTCTGATCAAATGGAAATACAAAGATGAGACATCAGTTTGGGTATTGTTTTTACAAAATCTCATCATTTGGTTTTTGGTGTTGCAAAGGCAACATCTGTCTGTGAGAAGGAAAGAAGAAAACAATACCAAAAATGCATCATCCAATTTGAAGTTTTCTACCTGTGGAGACATTCAGATACAATGGTAACAGGTAGTAGATCCAAACCTAGATAGAAGAGAAGAGAAAATAAAAGGGAAATTAAACAGCATATGTTTCAATGCTTCAGAGAAAAAGGCTGACATAATAAGTAGTTTAAATGATGTCAGCAGCACTTTCCTTGAAAGGTTAAAGGCTGAAAGAATACAGGTAATATGTTATTCCCTGCTTCCTTTTCTTCTTTAGTACTGATAGACTTTTCTGGTGCTAAAGGCTCAGCCCACATACAGAAAACAAACAAACAAAAAGACACATGAAGATCATCATAATACAAATGATCTCATTCTTGAAATGAAATTAGCATACATGGAAACAAACTTGAACCATTTTGTCTGATCAGCCCACAACCATCCAAATTTTGTGAGTTCAGATAACATGAGATCTTGAGCAAAGCCAGTCAAAGGTTTTGGAAAAAAAAAATTGAAAAGCAAGCAAGTGGGGTAGGGAAGGTTAACAAGTGTTTTACAAAATGAAAACTAGATGGAATTTATAAAGGAACTGAAATCACATTTTATCCAAATCAAAAACTTCAGAATCTAAGTTTCAGTTTGATTCTATCACTAATAATAAAAATTTTGCCAATGTGGGAATGGAGTGACAAAGACTTCTGTTAGCTACAATTGAGATAATTGAATCACTATCTTGTTGCATGTCAGAGAAATACACCTTGTGAAGAAAAGTACCAAAAAAATAATGCATCATTTAAATCCCACAGTAGGACTGAAGTAGAGCACAGGCCTTAAGTAGGCCTGCATTAGAGGAGTGAATTTCACCCTGTTTCTTTTGTGATAGGTTGACCTCCTTTAAGATGCCACCTGATGTGTTGGGATACCACTGAGCCCACCTGTTCTGCCAGCATGGGCCCCCTTTTTTACCTGTCTTGATGAGCCAGGCTCTTAAGCCTCCTGCAGCACACGCACACAGGCAGGGCCACACCCAACTGGAGAATGACACAGATACTGAGATCAGCTCTGGGAAGACTCAGCTTAAGGGACTTGCCCGAGCACTCAGGTATCCTACCTCCCTTGGAGTGCAGACCCAAAGGTTCAGGTTCTTTCAGCAGTCCTTCTTTTTGGGAAGGCAATGGAGGAGAGTCCTGTTTGCCTTCCTCCCCACCCTTAAATATGATTTATATAAGGTGGGAAGCCTTTGTTTCCCAAACTTGACCTTGCTTCCCCGTTTAGTGGAAAATTACAAGAAATCCAAGATAATATTTAATATCAGGTGACAAGACCACCTGACCTAGTAGTGTCACAGTTACCTCTCAGAACACCTCCCAGGAGGGAGAGAGATTAGTATCTTCACAGTCTTGTTGTTTCTTCTTAATGGCTCATCAAATCTGATGTCCTGTTATCTGGTGGGTGTTTTCCCAATACACACTCAGTTGTAATTGTTATATAGTCCATATTCCTAACTTTAGATACAGAAATGATACATACATACAAATTGGATACTCGCATTCAGTAAATCATAATTTTACATGAGCCATCTTGCATAAAGTATATCTTGGTTATGTCATATCCATACCATTTTGCCGCCCCAAGCACAGCAGGCAGGCTGCCGCCCTTGCGGAGCCGGCAGAACACCCCCCGCGGCTTGCCGCCCCAAGCATGCACTTAGCGTGTTGAGGCCTGGAGCCACCCCTGACCATAAGCATATTTTCATAAAGAATATGGAGTGTAATGTCACATTTTTGTTTTTATTTTGTTTTATTGTTGTTGTCGGGTTTAGATAGGGCTTCATTAACAAAGGGGAATGAAGAAAGGAATCACTGAGTCTCATATCAATTCAGCTTCTCAGAGGATGGGTTGTTTATGGTTATTTAAGGCCTTGGCCACACCTCTCTGCAGTTCTTTCTCATAATTTCTCTATCTAATTGCTTAACTTCTTACTGTCACATGCAGAACTTACCCCCTAGGAAACAGAACAACTCACTGTCTAGTTCCATGTGCTACATAAAAACCTTTTCTCAAAGATGCAGGCAAATGACTACTTGCATCCACTAATGAAGACTCCATTAGGAATAAAGACCTATAATTTATTTGATTTATTTTTATCCATGAACTGTACTTGGTGTAGGAAGGTTTCTTGTGATAGTCTCCCTCTCCCTCTTTCAGCACAACAACTGTGGCTCATTATGTTTCTTCTACCCTATGTCCTGTTCTGCCTGCCTCCCCCTACAAACAAACAAACTCTGTTACAATAGTATGTAGTTCCATGGACTTCAGTGGGCTCTGGCTCAAATCCAGATACAGCAGACATAAAATACAGCTCTACCACCATATCTATTCATATCTAAAAGCTCAAAATAGCTAGAGATAAATTTCATTAGTATTTATATAAGCAAATAGCAGATTCAGCTTTTTGCAACAGAAGCATTTTTGCTAACTTGCACAAAAAATAACTGGTTTCTGTTGAATCTTATTCCTATTTTTCTCTTCTGTTTTCCCTATGTTAGACTTTACTTTTTTTTTCTTTGTCTAATCGCTTCTTCCTTGGAAGCTTGATGAGAGTACCATTTTTTGTTTTGTTTGTTTGTTTTGTTTTCTGTGTTTAGAAAGGAAGCTTGCCTGTCAAGTTGTCCCAGTGCCTCTGGTTATTAGCTGCCCCTGTTTAATAAGTGATTGAATTTTATTTGTCATGTGGGTGGATGAAATATACATTAATTTTAGAAAACGAACAAACAAGAAGACAATAAATCCTGTCTATTTAAAAACAAAAATCCCAAACCTTACAAACATGACTAGAAATTAAATATGCATTTTAGTTCACTCTGATCAAACATCTTAAGGAAACAAGTTTCATTTCACTAATTTCAGTGCCCACAAAGCTTGACTCTACTCTACTTTCCTTTAAAAATTAATAGTATCTCTCTTCCTAGATGAATATACCTTTCTGAATCTTATTCCCTCTTCAGAGTGGTTCATCTGAACGTACTACATGAAACCAATGAATCCTGATGCGCACTCTCTCCAATATGCCCCCTTTTCATACAAAAAAAGTAAAGCCTCCATAAAGGCTTCGACGGGTTACTTTTTTTAGCTCTGCTAGCTAACTATTCATTTATTGTTGTCTGCTGTGGTCTACCTCTTCCTGATGCTGTTAACTCAGTAGCTTCCCGTAACTGTTCCAGATCAAAAAATATATAGTACAAAATCATTGTGGACCAGATTCTGCTGTTGTTACTCTCATGAAGTAATCCCTCAGGCTGCAAATAATGCCACTGAAATGAATGGAGCTATGCAAAGAATAAAGAACTACTGACCTGGAGCAGGGTTGGAAGAATTAGTACCAGAATTAATTAGATATGAGCCAACAGATTTTGATATGAGACTTAAGTGTCTAAAAGACAATATGTGTGGGGAGGGGGGAGAACTCTGTGCAAACACAAGCATGGTGAAACCTTTTGATTTGCTCAGTACCTGTGAGAAATAAATGTTTAGTTATAAAGACATTTAAGGTACAATAACAAAAAGAGACCCACTAATGGTGGGAAATGATTTAGTAATGCTGATTAGGTAGAGAGAGAGATAGTGCAGTGTCAGCCCAGTAAAATTATCTATTATTTGACCTTATCTCAAAAGCCTGAAAACTCTTTTGCAAGCTGAATGGAGCTACTTGCAGAAAAAGGGATTACTCTAAGTAAGGATGATAGACTGGAGCTCTCTAAAAGTGGCACTCTGGACTCAATGATTGAGAACATTAGTGCCCTAGCATGGGTAGTAGAATTTCTTCTACACAAAAGATTCCTCATAGACATGTGCTGAGATGTTAAGCTTCAATCATCTGTCTTTAGATGTGACTTTTTTTCCCCACACAGTACAAAACAAAGTAAATCTTCTTTGCACACATTTTGGTTTATACTAATTTATACAGGAAAAAAAATGGCTTTGTCTATGAACATCATTGTGCTACTTCTGATCGTGCTGAGCGGTATCTTGCTCTTTGAGAATTCCTATTGATTTCACTATATCACATGAAGAAGGGACACAAAATCTAGCCTTTAAATAAAAATATTCATTACCTCATAGCTATATATTGCAGTCTGATATGTCATATGAACCCTGCATTTTCAAATAAAGATATCAACTGACAGACTCATTAAAATGTTATACGTGCATCATGTAAGTTTTTTTCAAAATAAATTGATAGGTCAGCTCCTCAGTCATGCCTAAGTCCCCTTTATGCCATCCTAGTGAAGATGATTGTTCCAGAACAGACTTTAGACTGCTTCTCTATTGGCTTGATGTTACCTGCTTTCTGGTTGAGTACAGAGTATGTCAGTGGTGGGAGGAAGTATGCTGGGGTGTCCTGGGCATCAGGCTGCTCTAAGGTGTGCCAAAGGCCTCCTGCAGCCCCAGAATCAGGCCAGTAGCTTACAGTTATCTTCCCTTCTTCTTGTCCCCTCAGCTGGATATAAATTGTAGATGTAATATTGATAGAGGCAATTTGCTCCATGGTTTCTGACCCTAGTCCTCCCCCAATTAAAATCAGTAGTTCTCCATATAAGAATACATATCCATTTAGCTGTAGTGTATGTATGTCTATGATAAAAATGGCAGTGACATATCCAAATTTGTTTTTATCCAGAATGTTTTTCTGCATCTATTTAAGGACCCAATTGTGAAATTATTATGCAGATGGCCAGCACAGGGATTTTGCACCTTTTAAATCCTCAGAACAGATGTCTTTCAGCTCCAAAATCTATGACCCTGATCCAAAGTGTTGTAAAGGCTTTGGGCTGGCTCTCTATTTCACCCAATGGTAAGCCCTTATACAAGTAGTTCCATTGTTGTAACTGATAATGATAAGGACCTCCTTTGAAAAATGCTTTGAGCTCTATGGATAAAAAGTACTACATAAGAACTAGGTATTGTTATTATTAATTATTATTTGAGTGCTCATCAATATAAAATTCCTTTTTTCCACAGTCAGGCTCTTAATTTGCCGAATGATGGGTAGAGTTTTTTGGCATGGAAGGGATTTCAGTATATTGGGTACATATAGCAAGCTAGTTTCACATAGGAAAAGAGATACTGTGCTCAAGATGGCAATAAACACTGCTACTGGATAGTCTCATTAGGAACATGAGGCACTTTAAGCAGAAGTTTCAAGACAAGCAGTAAGGAACTAAGAAAATGCTTATGTCCATATCCAGGGCTTTTGGTGCTACAACATTTAAGATACATGCCACATGAAAGGGGTGATCTCCAGATTAAATTTCTTTCTGGTATGGTTCTTCACAGAACCTTATCTATTTTATATGGAACCATAAAAATTTGCAGGGAAATATATTTCATCTATATCTGTGTGTAAATAATAAAATATTTGCTGATTCTCAGGAAATGTATTTATATAAACTGTATATTATATGGTCTTGCATCCTTTTTCTTTCTAAGCTTATTACAGGAATCTCAAAGCAAGATAATTTGATGTCTAGGTTGGCAACATGGGAAAGCCACATCCAGTTACAACATGTCCACAGGGTAGGCTCATCACCAAGCAATTTTATTGTCCTCGATATATTGAAATTACACTAGGGATTCTAGTGCTTACTCTAGCTTTAGACACTCATTATCTTATCAAATTCCCCATTCATCCTAAAGAAGTGAAGTTATCTGACTTCATTCTGAGAAGGACTATTTACTTTTATTTAAAAAAATAAAAGAGGGGGCATGGAGAGGGCAACCTTATATAAAATCTCAGTGCACACACAAGGAATAATCTGATTTATTAAAAGAATGATGCAACAAACACACTACCTTCATCTCAGATTTCTTTCTCCTTAATTTCTGACATTAGTTAAAATGATCAGAAATGGGTTTGTCCAGCAAGCGAACCAACACAAAACATCTTAGCATTTCATCTATATTTTCCTTATAGCATGTTCTGCCACCTCCTATTTTTTTTAGACGGACTAATTAATTTAGTTGCATATGTTTCTCAGTTAAAAATTGGATCAGTCTAAAGCATCCCACACCAGAAAAGACACAGTTAATATGTCAGGATGGCTTATGTTTTGGTGGTTTGCACCTCCAAAAACATAAAAACAGCTTCATAAAAATCACCCAACTGTTTACTTTGAAAAACTCTTTAAATAAATAGAAGTAGTTATGCTGACACAATATATTTTAGTGCTTATAAAAGCCCTTGCTGTATATTGTACATGAGCATATATTGCCACACTGCAGTACACCAGAGTTATTAATTCAACTAGCTTTGACTGCAAGCTTTAAAATAAAGGTCAGCCATGTAAACACAAACTTTGCAGAAAACCGCAATCAAGGGAGATGATTAATTCTTTTTAATTTTCAATATGCATGGTGCTATATTGTAGAAGAGTTTTAAAGAAATGATTGCAAAGTGTATTTTACACAGTACTATGCGTGGAAAACTTTCCCCGAATCTTCTTACTTAGGTTGAACTCTCTACAAACATACACTATCTTCAGTATTTTAGCTAATTGAGTTAAGAATCATCTCATTTTATGTTTGTTGTCTCAAGGATACCTACACCAATGTTCAATCTGGAAGGAAAATTCTTCATTAAATGAGAAATTAGACACTCAGCTAATGAAGCTTTATCAGTATTTGATGACTGACAGGAAATCAGTGATATATTCTCTGTCTGAATCCCTTAATAGGTTTACAGAGTTAAATCTGACTTTGGTCTTCCATTAACAGCAAGACTTTGCTGGCTGAAGTGTTCTGCTTGTTTAATTATTTAGAGACTCAGTAGCACAGACAGCCTCTACAAAAGCCAAATGATCATATGCAGCAACAAATGAAAGCCATAATCTTAACAAGATTATCATAATAAAGAGTCATCAGAGAAATTAAAATTATGTGCTTTAATTACAAAATTATAACCCCATTAACTCCTCTGCATGAAAAGTGGGAGTTGGGGAATAAAGAGGAAGAACCCATAGATGGCTATTAAAATCTCTAGAGCAAGTTAAAGTGTGGGCAATATGCTATGTGGGCTCAAATACTACAGGTAATTTATTTTGTGGCATAGTTTTGATACAGATTAGTGTTTTCAAAATTAAACAATAGGAAATGTACAAGTTTTGAGTTTTGGTTTTTGTTCCCCTTCCCTCTCCCCAAGATTTTTGTGTTTACTAGTCTAAGTCAAAGGCTACAAACTTAAAAACAGACTCTTATTTAAATATGCCTAAAGCTGTGAATTAATTATGCCCTAAATAAGTTATTAGAACAATATTGCCACTAATGCATTATTTATGTCTATTTGTTGAAAAGTTTGTAACAGCAAAGGTACTGAAGTGACATTTCCAAAGACATTAACATGAAAATGAGAAGAATTTGAAGAGAAAAAAATTATTCAACGAGGAACTTCTTGCTAAGATAGTTTTCAATAATGTATACACCAGCTACATTTTTTACTGTTAATATACACATGCAATATTCATAGGTCTACTTTAAAGCTTTCTTCATATTACGTTTGCATGTATAAATAAAAAAATACATTTTACCAACATTGTTTTAATGTACTGTTACCACACAAAATTATACATTTTAAAAAATATATACATTTTGTTATATGCAGTTCAAGTAGTAAATAGTCATGAATTTCCTTGCTACCAGATTTTTTTTTAAATCAGACACGTCAGTGTAATTATATTAAATGTAAGGTAATCTGCACCTTTTGAAGATTAAATAAAAGGGAAAATAAGCGAATGTATTATATTCAGTGAAGCATGTGATTAGATTTTAATACAACTGTAATCTCAGTTGTTTGTCATAGAAATAAAAAACATTTTGCTAGCCTGTACACAAATCATTACTGAAATCTGCTTATACATATATATATTTTTGAGAATTTCATTGCTGTATTAATCCTCTGCAGAGGAAATAAATATGCTGTTTGTGGCTTATCAGTTCTCGTTCTTTTAAAGTTTTCTTCTAGTCAAGAACCTGATATTCTTATATTCCGTATGTGTAAGATATCATCATTCTTCTGAAAACCCTCAACAGACTTTGGCAGCTTTCAAAAACTATCTCCACGTCAAAATATTGTAAACATGTTAGATCTGTATTCACTGTAATGTCACAAATACGTGATTTCGATAAGTGTGTTTTTGTGAATACCTCCATTGGGACTGTACAATAAAGACTGTTGCGATCTCTCCATCTTGTTACTCGACAAAGACTATGAGAATGAAATGTTTGCTAGTTTGTCAGACATAACACAGATCATCTCTCATGACAAACTGAAGTGTTTAGTTATCTCCACTAAAGGTAAAAGTATATGCGATATATTTCAATGTTATATCATCCTTTTTGCTCAAATGATATTTAGGTGGCAGCATGCAAAATTATAGCCAGCTGCAGCCAAGCTCTCATGCTATTTACCAGATTCTTCTAAATCCCTGTGGATGTCCTCAATAAAAAGTTGCAATATATTTCATTGAAATGCTTGTTATTTCCCATATACACCCCACAAGAGCCAGTCCTATGCCAAAGAAACAATCTGGCATACTGGTGCATATTGTCTACTCTTCTACACTGAGTTCCTAATTTATAATAGATAATGCAAAGGAATTAATGGAATGGATCCATTCAGACACATTAGGGGAAATACTATTTCTAATGCATGCTATACTGGCTCATGCTATCCAACGTTTGAGTTCAATGTTTAACTATGAATGAAAATTAAGGTTTTAACATTGCCAGGAAAGTTCCTCTATCTGAGCCTACCAGAGATTTTTATAGTTAGATTGATTTGCTATTCTAGGAGCCTTGTCTGAAATTTTTAATCAGAGTAGAAATCTCCTGGCAATCAATATCGTAAATATACAGAAGAAACTTGGAGAGATTTGAGCATGAGAAGAACAGCAGCAGACATTTTAACACAGTTTATTTCAAATAGACTGAAAACATGATGAAATTCTTGCTGCTTATGATTTAAGATGAGTAGGTATGTTATCTGGCCCACCAATTATAGACTGCCCCTTTTTTACAGTTAGTCGTTGAAATGATTTACTTCTCATGCACAGGTTCATACTTGTCAGTATTTGTGGAAATTATTGCAAACTTGCCATTTAGTCAATTCAGCTATGTTAATTTAGAGGTGGCCTGAAATTGCAACATTTGCTGCTTACTGTACTTGCAGTGAGTAACATTTACTCATCAGGAGACAGGTTACATGGCCCACAAATTGGCTACAAAAATTAAATTGGGTGTTCAGGACCTGAATCAGTAACTTGCATATGATTGGCATCTGGGGTTAAGCCAAACATCTCATTAGTATGTCGTACCTCTGGCAGAGAATGAAGAATACACAAAATGCATAAAACAAGGGGGAAGATGAAAGGAAAGCGTGAAATGGGGAAAGCACTTCTGTGTGCTGTGGACTTCCTAATGGATGTCTCACATCCCAGGAGATTACCATGTGGTATATAGATGCACACAGCTAACATACTGGTGTTTGGTTAGTTATTTGCAAGGTAATTAAAAAAAAGAGTTTGGGCAATACTAGATAGAAAATGACAAAGCAGTTTAGTAGTAGAGTCTGAGCTCTGATAATTGTTCAAACCTCTTTAACTTCCTACTCCCTTTCTGGAAATAATGAAGAATGCTTTGAGATGTATTTGTCTTAATATGCAATGATACCCTCCATGGTTGGGATTGGGGCCTTTTTTATTTATATTTTATTTAAAAGAAAATCCCCATGATAAGGGAAGCTTGGGGAGGCAGATAGCAGAACAGAAAGGCAAAAGAATGGGAGGGGAGGAAAAGGAAAGGAAGGAAGGGGAGCTGGGAGGGAAGAGTGACACCTCAGTTTTCATCTGTTAGGTTTCTAAACATCAAAGCTTTCTAAAGTTAGACGACATCTTTTAAAATTTGTCTGAGGTCCCTCTTCTTTGAAATATTCCTTATAGACCAGCCAAGTCACTGGGCAAACTTCCAGCCCTGGAGGCAATTTTCTCTTCCATCTAAGCCATGCAAGCTTATTGTCTGCAAGCGCTGCTCTAAACAACCAACCTTTCCATAAGTGTGGGGTTTTAAAAAGCTCTTCCCATTGGCCTCCCTGTTCACACTGAAGTCTAAGGGAGGTTTAACATTTGCTACAATAGGGGCAGCAATAGTCAATGTTGAGTGCTTTTGAAAATCCTGTCCTTTCTATTAATCTTATTGCTGCATTTTTGTTGTTTGTTGAGAGGAGAAATAAGGATCCAAATAACCTTTCAGTAAGCAATACATTTCCCTCCTTGCATTATTCAACAGAATCTTTGTTTTCTCTATAATTGCCATTATCTTCTTCTAGTTAGTAATCAATATTAACATCAAATTATTAATGGAAAGGTGTTGTTTTATTGAAAATATTCCAGTGTTACTGGAGAAATGGCAGAAAAAATGTTAAGCAATAGCAAATCTAGTATATTCAATAACTTCTGATTCTCACTAAACGATCTTAAGCCATACACTAGTAGCAATATTTGACATTTTGAAAAGAAAATGCAGAAGGGCAATATTTGAAATTCAGAGTCCCAGATACTTCTTTTAAGACAAAGAACTGATTTCAGTCTCTCTCTGGACAAATGAATATTTAATTATTTATACAAAATAGAAAAGATCCAGTAGGAGAAATAAAGAGACTGACTCTACAGCACACTATTGGAGACACTGGTTCAGGTTGTGGCTCTCAATCATGCAGAACAGGGACTTGAAGCTGGTCTCCCACATTTCAGGTGAATGCCCAAACCGTTGGACTATTGGCTATTCTCAGGTCTCTCTCTCTCTTGTGTTAAAAAAAAACAAAGAACAAGAAATGGGTATCATTTTTGTTCTATATGAGAATGAATGAAAACAATATTAAAACCTCAATTTTTCACAAAATCAAATTCTTGTTTTCCAGATAGCCCTACTAAGGCTCCTAAATCCCATTTTCAAAAGTGATTTAAGCACTTAGGAACCTGAATCTGAAACTCGAGGTAACTAAATGAGGAAAATATATTGACAAACAACTTCAAATGAAAACAGTTGTACCTCCCTCAGCTCTGACTTTCTTGATTGCTAGTCAATCATTCTTTGTCTGGAATGGCTCAGAGCAGATACATACATAGATTGTGATCCATAGCTCACTGGAGTATATGGATGGATATCAGATTAGGCCCTTATTGCCAGAACAGCAGCAGCAGAATCAGTGGATAAAATCATGGTGAGAAGCTGACACATCCCAAAGCGTTGTTTGCTTTCTAGTCTGATCTATTGTATACTGTTATTGTTCAGAATTAGACAGCTGCTGCCTGCAGCTGCAGATCTGTCTATTTCAGGGATGGGCAAAGTGCTAAAATCAGGAGCATACAGAATAAGACAGACAAGAGTGATGGGGAAAAAAATGAATGCTAGTGATAGACAAAATTCAGAATGTTCATTCATTAGATCAGAATAGGCCCTTAAATATCAAGGATTTTAACAAATCTTGCCATTAAAATACTTAATACATAGTACTCATATAGTATATGTCAGTGGTCGGCAACCTCTGGCAAGCGGCTTGCCAGGGTAAGCACTCTGGTGGGCCGAGCCAGTTTGTTTACCTGCCACATTCTCAGGTTCGGCCAGTTTTGGCTCCCACTGGCCGCGGTTCGCCGCTCTAGGCCAATGGGGGTCGCTGGTAGCTGCGGCCAGCACATCCCTTGGCCCACGCAGCTTCTTGCAACCCTCATTGGCCTGGAATGGCAAACCGCGGCCAGTAGGAGCCACGATCGGCTCAACATGGCAGGTAAACAAACTGGCCCAGCCTGCCAGGATGCTTACCCTGACGAGCCGCGTGCCAGAGTTTGGCAACCCCAGTACAGGTCTTTTCTGCTTCAAAGTGCTGTATGGATATTAGCTAATTAATCCCCACAACAGTAAATATTGCAAGTACGACAAGTGAAGAGAGAACAACTGCTGTCATTAGAGCTCAAGAGTTTTTGCTCCCCAGTCCTATGCAGACATCATTAGAATATGTTTTTGTTATCTAAATGTTATCTCCGTTCTACCTGGCCACATTCCCCATCTCATAGAATCATAGAAGATTAGAGTTGGAAAAGACCTCAGGAAGTCATCTAGTCCAATCCCCTGCTCAAAGCAGAACCAACATCACATAAATCATCCCAGCCAGGGCTTTGTCAAGCCGGATCTTAAAAATCTCTAAGGATGGAGATTCCACCACCTCCCTAGGTAATCCCTTCCAGTCTTCACCACCCTCCTAGTGTAATAGTGTTTCCTAATAGACCTAGACCTCCCCTACTTCAACTTGAGACCATTGCTTCTTGTTCTGTCATCTGCCACCACTGAGAACAGCCTAGCTCCATCCTCTTTGGAATACCCCTTCAGATAGTTGAAGGCTGCTATCAAATCTCCCCTCACTCTTCTCTTCTGCAGACTAAATAACCCCAGTTCCCTCAGCCTCTCCTCATAAGTCATGTGTCCCAGCCCCCACCATCCAGATCAGTAATAAGGATGTTGAACAAAACTGGCCCCAGGACCAACCCATGGGGCACTCCGCTTGATACTGGCTGCCAAATAGATATCAAACTGTTGATCACTACCCATTGAGACTGACAATCTAGCCAGCTTTCTATCCACCTTACAGTCCACCTCATAGTCCATTCATCCAATCCATACTTCTTTAACTTGCTGGCAAGGATACTGTCTGAGACCATATCAAAAGTTTTGCTAAACTCAAGACATATCACATCCACTGCTTTCCCCATAACCAAAGAGCCAGTTATCTCATCATAGAAGGCAATAAGGTTGGTCAGGCATGACTTGACCTTCGTGAATCCATGTTGACTGTTCCTGATCACCTTCCTCTCCTCTAAGTGCTTGAAAAAAATGGATTCCTTGAGGACCTGCTCCATGATTTTGCTGGGGGCTGAAGTGAGGCTGACCGGTGTGTAGTTCCCCAGGTTCTCTTTCCTTCCTTTTTTAATATGGACACTATATTTTCCTTTTTACAATTTAATATCCAATCCTTCCTAGTCCTACTAGGATCACCATCTCTCTTTTTTGATCCTGTGACATTATCTGACTAAAATATGACCGTATAGATCATTGTTGCAATCAATGATTTTTCAACAAATCTTGTACAAAAGTTGTCAAGTAAGGTGTCTGTGGAAACATTATGATTTTCTAAATATGATTATGCTATTTATATGCATGTATGATTTTTTTTGTATTTAAAGTTATGAATATTGGCTCTATACCTGGATTTCAAATGTTTGCACCTGGGGTAATGCCCACAAGGTACTTAGCCTGCATATAGTGGAAGAACTATTCAAATTAAGTGGTTCATCAAGGAAGTTAAGTGGTTCATCATTAACAGACAGTGGATCATGGGAAACACCTATCTACACTTAATGGAATTTTCTGTCATGACTAAGCGAAGTCATGCATAGACATGTGACTTGCCCTTGTGAGTCCAAACTCATAGACTCATAAGACTGGAAGGGACCTCGAGAGGTCATCGAGTCCAGTCCCCTGCCCTCAAGGCAGGACCAAATACTGTCTAGACCATCCCTAATAGACATTTATCTAACCTACTCTTAAATATCTCGAGATGGAGATTCCACAACTTCCCTAGGCAATCTATTCCAGTGTTTAACTACCCTGACAGTTAGGAACTTTTTCCTAATGTCCAACCTAAATCTCCCTTGCTGCAGTTTAAGCCCATTGCTTCTTGTTCTATCATTGGAGGCTAAGGTGAACAAGTTTTCTCCCTCCTCCTGATGACACCCTTTTAGATACCTGAAAACTGCTATCATGTCCCCTCTCAGTCTTCTCTTTTCCAAACTAAATAAACCCAATTCCTTCAGCCTTCCTTCATAGGTCATGTTCTCAAGACCTTTAATCATTCTTGTTGCTATTCTCTGGACCCTCTCCAATTTCTCCACTAGCTGTGCTGAGGGCTTTGTTTGAAACAATGGATTTCCCTCCACAAGCTATAAAAGGCGCTGGAAATATCTCCATTTTGCCTCTTTCCTGCTCCAGCGTCTTTCCTGCTCAAGCTTCTGGACCAGAGATCGACAACCTTTGGCACGCGGCCCAATGAAGAAATCTGCTGGCAGTCTGGGATGGTTTATTTGTTTACAGAGTCTGCAGGTTCAGCCGATTGCAGATCCCACCGGCCGCAGGTCACTGTTCCAGGCCAATGGGGACTACGGGAAGTGGCGGCCAGTACATCCCTCGGCCTGTGCCTCTTCCTGCAGCCCCCCTTGGCCTGGAAGGGCAAACTGTGATCAGTGGAAGCTACGATTGGCCGAACCTGCAGACACTGCAGGTAAACAAACCGTCCCGGCTAGCCAGCTGATTTCCCTGACAGACCATGTGCCAAAGGTTGCTGATCCCTGGTCTGGACTATGGACTTATACTAATTGGAGCATTCTAATTAAGAAATCGAGGACCTTCCAATGATTTGGAAGCAACCAGAGACTTTACTTAAGCCAGCAGTTTATTCCATCACTGCTAGAAGTCTGAACCAAGAACTTTGAAATTCTTGTATGTATTTGATTCCTTTAACCAATATTAACTCTCACCTTTCTTTCTTTTTATAAATAATTTAGATTTTAGATACTAAAGGCAACAGCATAATTTTTGGGTAAGATCTGAGTTGTATATTGATCTGGGTGTGTGGCTGGTCTTTTGGAATCAGAAGAACCTTTTTATGACAATAATAGTTTTAAAGAACCACTCATCTCTAAGTCTAGTGTTTTGGGTGGTGATACAAGGACTGGAATGTCTAAGGAAACTGCTGTTCTGACTTCTTGTTACCAGTGTGGTGAAACAGAAGTTTACTTTTGTTGCTGGCTTGGTATGTCTCATGGGAGAATAACCTCCAGTTTTGAGGTGTATCTGCCCTATTTCTCAGCAGTTTGTCCTGAATTTGGTATTATCAATTGTGACCCACTGAGGCATGGTTCATCATCATCATGTTCCCATTAAGCTTCTGGCATGTAGGCCAGTGATGAAGCTCCTCTACTCCTGTCTGTGTCTGGCAACTCTATCAATGGTTCCCCAGCTGTGCCCCAGGTTTTTCAGATTGACTTGCACAGATCTTAACCATGTTGTTTTCAGACAGCCTTGTTTGTGCTTGCCTTTTTGTTGTTACTTTGGTGATGGAATCTGTTTCCATCTGAAGCACATGGCCAATCCATCTCCAACACTTCCTGGCAATTATGGTGCTCATATCCTCTTGGCTGCACTGTATCAATAGATCTTTGTTTGAGATTGTTCTGTGCCAAAAGATATGGAGGACTTTTCGGAGGCAGGTAGTACGGAATGAAGATAGTTTTGCCATGTCATACTTTCTCATTCCCTAGCATTCTGTACTATAATGTAATGTTGAAAGTATGCAGCTCTGATAAATCTTGAGTGTGATTTTGATTTTATATATTGATGATCTCCAGACTGTATTTAAGCTCCTGAAGGTGTTCCTGGCTTTAGTGATTGTGTTCTGGATATCTTGGCTTATTCCACCATCCTAGCTGATGGTGCTGCCCAAATATGGTGAGAACATAATCCTTTAACCATACTGGTGAGGCAATAATAAGGTCATGATGTCTTTCTTATTGGGGTTGATTTTCAGTCAAATTTGTTGGCTGAGTGCATTGAGTCAAGTTGCTTTTTCTTGTATAGGTGTTGGTATGTGACAGGAGTGTGAGATCATCTGTGAATCCAGGTTTAAAAGGGATGAGAAGGGTGTCCATTTAATGTGTCCAGACTCACAAGATTTGAAGAGAGCAACTAGACCTTTTAAGTCTCGGAATTAGAAATTAACAAAGATAGAATTATTATTGAAGGTCAGGTGAAGGAACTGGATATTTAGCAAAACACTTTCACAAAAATTAAAAAGATGTTTGATTTGTGGGTCAGCCAGATTCTTATTTTTTACTGAAGTGGTTTGGCTATCCTTTATCAATAAATCTACAGGGGGAAAACATATCCCGTAGATGCTGCAACAAGGTCTAACAATAACAGAAATAAAACAAATACCAGAAAGTTGACAAACAGCAAGTAGAAGAGACTTTGACAAGTGTAACTGTGAAAAGTAAATGCAGGTACTGTGAAAAACAAATATGGATAGCATGACAGATACAAAATATGGAAGGAAATGACAAGTAAAGCTACTAAACTGCCACAAATAGAGATAATGTCATAATGATCAAAAGAGAACTTGGCAAACATAAAAGACAATATAGTTGTGAAGTAAACAAAGCAAATGATCCTGATGTAAACTCAAAACCAGACCTTGGTTTCAGAACAAATTTAGCAGAAGCAGCAGCTGTATTAAATAAAAGTGTCTTTGCCGGTAGCAAGGGTAGTAGCTTACACAGTACACAAGTGGGAGATAAAAAGGAAATGGAATAGAAATGTCTTCAAAATGTATAGCATGGAAGTACAAAGGAATAAGGTCATGGCATATGAGACTCATAATGGCAAAGTACATATGAAAGGCCATTGTACAACTACACCTCTGTCCCTTTAGAGCATTGCATTGACATTGATTATTTTGCTAGTCTCCAACAATTAGACACAACCAATTAACTTTGTTAAACTAGTGGAATGTTAACTGTTCTTTCAAATGAACCATCATTATTCTTTCAAATAATCCATCATAAAAAGGATTCCAAAAAGAGATGTTATTTGCTTTAAGTATATTTTTAAAATAACCCATGTTACTCAAAATCTTTGCAATCAGGAGTTTAATAACAAATGCTATTGGGCCAGCCAAGTTATAGTAACTCTGTAACCCACACAATTAAAGTATATCTAAGTCATTTAAAATCATTTTGGTGTCAAAGCATCAAGGTAGACAAAAAAATTTGCAATGTGATGTACCAGCAAAAAAGGCCAATTAAATGTTGGGCTGCATACTCAGAGGCCTTATGATATGAAACAGGAAAGTAGTGGTCCCTCGCTAATCAGTTCTGGGTGCCCTGAACTGAGGTATGGACTATATGAGGATACCACTTCACTCATGAATATATGTATTTCACTCATCCTCATTTCAGTGTGATTTGGGGTTTGGTGAATGGTTATTAAGGACCATATTCTGCAAAACAATCATTCCTATACTCATAGAGGAATAAACAGGAAGTCAAGCGCAGATTTGAGGCTGATAATTGGTACAAAATGAAGGGAACATATCTCTCCCACTCATTCAACAGCCAGAAGCTCCTATGAGCATGTAGGTTGATATTTTTATAAAACATTGCATAGGTTAGACTCCAAATTCATATGTAAGTCATCTAAATAAGTGATCTGATTTTCAAGAGGGCTGAGAACCCAATAGATCTACAAAAATCATTGAAAAATCAGCCTAAATTTGGATTTAGAAGCCTAACTTTTAAAAGAATCTTGGCCTAGATGTTTGTCCTCTCCAGAATACAGAGCACAGAGCAGGATTAAGAATTACTATCGGGAGCAGCACTAAGTGTTTTTCAAAATGCTGGTAGGCTCCTATTAACTGCTGAAAGGAGTCTGGAAACTCTGGTGCTTTTTGGAGAGGTAGCAATAATTAGTGTTAGGGAATGACCTAGGCCAGGGGTCGGCGGCATGTGGCTCACCAGGGTAAACACCCTGGCTGGCCAACCCAGTTTGTTTACCTGCCATGTCCACAGGTTCAGCCAATCACGGCTCCCACTGGCCGCGGTTCGCCGCTCCAGGCCAATGGGGGCAGTGGGAAGCTACAGCCAGCACATCACTCACCCACGCCACTTCCCGCAACCCCCATTGGCCTGGGACACTTTGGGCTTATTCTTCTAACGATTTTTAACAGTTGTAAGTAACTAAACCAGATGCAAGGCAATGAAGAATTAGACCTTTAATGTCTGAGTTTCCTCATTGGTAAAATAGAAATAATACTCGTATTTGTATAGCATTTTGAGATGTTCAAACAATAAGTGCTATAAGTCCAAAGTTCATACAATTACTACTATGTTACATTAGTAACAGAGAAGCATCCAACCCCCTGCCACAAATTTGGAAAAATTCAGGTTTTCAAATCACCAATCCAAACATGCCCCCATGGTTTTGGCTCTGGCTTGCATCAAAGCTTTGAAGGAGGCTATTTTCAAGATTTAATTTGAATGCAGCCCTTGATGGCTGAAACTAAGAACAACTTATAAGCTATGAGTGGTATAGAAATCAACTCCAAGTATTATCTCAGATGAGAACTTTTCATTCTATCCTAGATCTGCTCTTGATTACAGCTGGGCAGATAATGGATTTTCAGTTCACTGGCAATTCTGAACCATCAGTAGAAAAAATTATTCAGGTTGACCCCAAAATGATTATTTTTAATTTTTCAGTGAATTAAAAAGTTGAAAAAAAAATTTTCACGTGAAACAAAATGTTTTGTTTGAATTGTTGGCACATTTTAAACATTTTTATATTTAAAAAAAATTCTAAGGAAATCTTGAAACAAAAAGTTGTTTTGAATTAAAAAATCAGAACATTTCAATGTTTTCAGAATTTTGGGGTTTAGGGTTGTTTGTTTTTTCAACTAATACAATTTTTTGAAAACAACATGAATTGTCAAATTGTATGTTCGACACAAACTTGCATTTCTCACTGAAAAAAAATTCAGTGTAGATATTTTATCCACATCAAAGTATGTGTCCAAACAATATGTCTCTGTCTTATATCCACTTTCTAACCAACAATCTCCCCGATTTAGGAAACTGAAGGGGAAAACATCCTTAATTGCAAATTACAGAAGAATATGCCATTTCTTCTGACAGAGTGACATGTATATATACCGAAGACTCAAACAATTAAAGGAAGGAAAGAGTTTGCTTTAACTTCTCAGCACTACTTTTTGTTGCACAGTAAATGATAGTTTAATAGTATCAGTCACAGAAGTGGGGAACACATAAACTACACACCATAAATAGCAGTCTCTGGTGAACAAGGACAACACCGGTGAATATTAATGAGGCTGTTAAGAATGCTGGAGACACAATGCAGCTCATGCGAACACACATGGCTGTGGCATCATGCTTTCTATTTAAGCAAGAGATACCACACACTACAAACTGGAGGCAAATTTTAAGTTCATTGTTATTTGTTCATCCTGAAGTTGAGCACTGCTTCTGAACAAGACAAATGCTCACCATCTTCCTTCAAGAAACTCAGCTGACTGGCTAGAAGCATGTGGCACAACAATGAAAGACTCAAAGGCTGAAAAAGTGAAGAACTCTCTCATCACGTTCAAAAAACTTTGCATACATGGCTGATGAATGCACCGATGCAAATGAGCATCAAGTATTAAGTCATTGTGTACATTATCTTGATGTCAGTGATAGGCCAGTAGATGCATTTCTAGATGTTCAAGTTATAGAAGACCCATCGACTGCATCTGTGACAACCCACATCTTACAAGAGTTAAATGCTTGTCTATTGGACCCCAAACAGATGGCTGCTTGTGCATTTGATGGAGCTGCAAACTTCTCTGGGAGACATGGTGAAGTACAAGCTTTGCTCAGAGAAAAGTGTAAAGCTAATCTCTCCTGTACACACTGCAGAGGCCATCTACTCCAATTAGTACTAGTACGAGCTTCAGACTCTTCAAAAGACATTTAAAAAGCTATTAATTTAATGTTTTCATTATACTATTTTTTCAGAAAGAGTCCAAAAAGACTGAATATCTTGGAAAATATAGAAGATACACTGGGACTGAAGTTCAAATTAGTCCAACCTGGGAAAACCCTCCAGCTTTCTTATGAGCTATCCTTGGCTGTTGTCTTAAAATTACTCCAGCCATTATGACTAGCTTTGGAAAGTATCTACTAAGATGGGATGGATCTAAGTAGTGAGGCTGGTGGATTACTTTTGCTACTACATTCAGGGAAGATTACTGCCATTCGCTCTCCTGTAAGTCTACTGTTGAAACCACTTGGGTCATTAAACAATGTCATCCAGGCATCTGCTTAGTTCTTTGCTAAGCAATAGAAGCTACATTTGGAGGAATCAGAGAGCTATCCATTGAAAAAGTATTGGAAGAAGCAAAGATTTCAGTCCAGAAGTTGACAAATGAAGGCATTTATATTGAAACCTTAAGTGAAGAGGACAAGAAGTATTTGTTAAGACAACTGGAAAAGTACACAGACTTGATTCTTAGAAGTCTACAACGGCGACTTATAGATTCTACTCAACTGCTATGTAGCTTTTACAGATCTCTGTCCTATAAAATGCTGACAGTTGAACAGAGTGAGGCACTGTCAGCAATGGGGTTGCCATATGCTCAGGACAGAATAGAGAATTTGAACACAGAGTGTAATATCATACGACGAATGAATGAATGAAGATTTGACTTCAACTTTTTTTTTATCATCAGTAGTGGCTCGACCCAATCATTGTGCTATGTTTCCTGGGATGAAAAAAGTAGGAATTCATCTCTTGCTACTCCCAGTCAAAACAGCTACAGTTGAGCATTCATTTTCATCATTGAATAGAATGTTGTGTTCTGAAAGAAATTGCCTTCTGCCTTATCATGTGAATGAACTAATGAGCATATCAATTGAAGGAATGGAAGTACCGGACACACAAGAAGCCACCAAAGATGAATGCGCTGCATTCAAGAAGTTCATTAACAGAGGTGTACAAAATTATAACAAGAAACCAAGAAGGATGTAGATGTAGCGCTTCATAGAAGACTTGAGTAGCCAACTTTAATTTTTGTGATGATTTTAAAACATGAGTTAAATCTAATAAAATGGTCAAGAAACATTTTTCAGTTTTTACTATGGCACCATACAGCCTGCCTTCACCCTCACGGTCTCACCCCTCATCGGCCCTGATCCCAGCCCTGAAAATTCGAACACTCTCCTAATTTCAATTCCTGAGGAAAACACTGCTATGATCCTTCCTATTCGCTAAGCTCTCAGTTTAACTTTTTGTTCTGTTTTTAACTGTCTCCTTGGTTAGTTATGCCCATATAGCTGTAGTCGCTCATTTCCATCTAAGTTCTTTACACCTACTTCCTCCTCCAATCCAATGCCAGTTTTTACTAGGTCAAATCCTCTTTCTGTGTCCTTCTGCTGATCAATCAAAGCATAAAAATGTGAAGGTATATAATATAAAAAAACTTTCACATTTTACACACACACACACACACACACACACACACACACACACACACACACACACACACACACACACACACACACACACACACACACACACTTACTTTTTATAAACTAATTGGTAAATTACCTCAAGCTAGCTTCAATTTAAGTAGAGGTGCAATTTTGCTCTCACCATTAATTGTAGACACAAATGCTACCGCTTAGTCATCACATTATCTTATTTGCAAGGTGCCTAAATGGTACATTTACAACCATAATTAAATGAGAGTGCAAAATTGTGCTAGAATGGAAGACTTGTTTTTACAAAAATTCAGAGTGTTTATTAAAATTAGCTACCATCCAAGTAAAGTAATAAACTTCCAAGATTTTTAGTATGAGGATTTAATGCACATGCATGAGAGTCTTATTAGGTCAGTAGAACATGCTGACTTTGAAGGAGTTCAAAAAGGTCTATTTACAATAGCATGTATATTAGGGAATCCTCAAATAGACCTTGTCAGTGTATGATACAATGGTTCCAAAGGAACTAGTACAGGTCATCGGGGCAATAACTGTGTATTGCACAAGAAAAATGGAGGAAAATTACTCCGAGTGGAATCAGGACAACTATCATATGAACCTTTTATAAAATGGCAAAAAGTCACATTTTCTTTTAAATTCACATGAATTAAATGTCAGAGACTATACCCAGGCAGAACTATCCCTTGCCTATTGCAAGTCAGCAATAGACACATGCACAGCTCCAAAGCCACTTTTTTTTCTTGCTGCCCACTAAGAGCACAGATGAGTTGCTCTGAAGCCTTCTATTCCACCCCCTTCTCCCTATCTAAAGCCATGTGTGGAATAGTCGCTTGTCTGTTGCTAGGCCAAAGCTACAACCTCCCATTACACAGAATGAGAGTTCTTAGGCTGTCTGTGGGTGACAAATAACAAACATAAGGCAACAGTCCCTCTTCTGATTCCAGCTGCCACTGTGGCAAGTTTTAAACATCAGTGTGTAGCATTGTTCATGCAGAATAAAATAGCCACAAAGATATTAATTCCACATTAACATGCTCATCAAATGAACCCCATATATGCAGGTTTGAAATAAGAGAAGGCAAAGAATTGATGCATTGGGCTAAAATCTCCTCTGGCTTAATCAAACCACGTTTCATGTGTGGCCTATCTAAGCACTGATGTACTGTACTAGCCACATGTATCTGTCCTAACACACCTTTTGAAGGATACTGGTGAATGACTCAAAATAGCCCCCGTTTTAACAGGAGTTACTTTTGGTCCCACAATGATTTCTGATTTTCAATGCCTGTGCATGTGCTGATATGATATTGTTATCAAGCTCCAGGTGTTTTCATTGATTTTAGGCTCAGTGACAGATATAATCCAGTCCTTCGTTAAGACCTGATTTTAGGGAAAACTGAGCACTACTGCACAGGAGGTGATGAGCACCTTCCAATGCTAAAGGGTCACTCAGTAGCTCCCACCATCCAATTCCTAAACAATGGTTATCAAACCAAGTCCCTAAAGAAATTTGTTCATTGTGCTCTTTTCCCTTTCACAATTATTCTCTGTCAACTTGCTAGCAAACCATTTGTGTAATAGTCTACTTGCATGGTAGGTACAATATAGAGAATTTATTTATGTCTGTAACTGATATATGCTGTATTTTTTTCTTAAGTATTAATCCCTGCCATATGTCTTTAGACATTCTAACCTATCCACTTTCCACACTGAGTATTCACAAATTTGATCCAGGGTGTAATTTGCCAGTTTCCATCACTCTTCATCACTTTCTGTAGTGAACAACTTCCTTAGAAAATTTGTCCTGGGTAGAAATTTACCAGTATGTTCATAGAGCCATACACTACACAACCTAAGGCACTTAACAAGTTTAAAATGACAAAGAAACTTTGCCATTTCCCAATAAGTATCAGGGGAAAAAACAGAATAAAACAAAACACAGCCAAACAGACAATGGAATATACTGTAGCAAGTACAGGATTAAAATAATTTTTATTTGCAATGAAAAGTAATTACTTAGGGGTTATTATATGGTGGGGTTATGGTTTTCAACTTCTTAATACCTTTTAATTACAAGCCTCATCCTGATTCCTGATTGAAAAAAGTAGACATTAAAGGACTGATTCTCATTTATAACCCTCACCCTTTACATCACCCTGGAAGTGTAAAAAGGTCTTTATCTTGTCACAGCCATGGAAAAGGTCCAGTGTGTAAATAGAAATTGGGCCTCAGGAATCAAGACTGACTTCAAGGGGGGTAGAATAAGGCTAATGTAGAGGACTTTCTAAAAATCCCATCTGAAGAGTCAGGAAATTAATCACTTTTTGAACTGCTGCTCTCTCATCATCTTTTTATATCTAGCTGAAACCCACTTAGCATGTTTTATAATATCAATCTTTTTTCCCTTCATTAATTAATATTAGTATTTTATTAGGAAGCCCAAAGAAATATTTTGAAATAGTTAATTCCTTTGAAATTGAGATTTGCCGCTGGTTGTTAATTAATAAATTCTTGGCAATTACTGATTTTAGGCAGAAAAGTATTTTTCGGTAAACCCATACCTCCCATGGACAAGTTGTGCATCTATTTAAATAATTGCCAGTGGAAATCAACCATTTTGAATAAATCCTTTCATATCAGAATGTTTGTTTTACATAAATAATCTTAATTTGGGTTGGGTTATTGTGTTTAACCTTCATCTAAAGCAGATATACTTTATGTAGAAGTATATTCTTTTCCTCATTTCAGATGTAAAACTGAGGTTCAGACCACATATCATCATTAATGCACCTGTGGAACCATTATCAATTGAGCCACTGGCATAGGTTGGTCAGAGTTTGGGTAAATATATTCTGCTAACTGAAATTCCCTCAGGTATTCTTCATTTCCCTCTTCAAAATAAATAAAAATTAATAACAGTTATTCAGAATGATGAAAAGCAAGGATCAGGAAGAACATGGTGACTAGAGGCCCAGATTTTGTCTGTCCTTATATAGCATTAAGTTTTGAGGGATACTCAAGTAGTCTTTTCCATATATGCAGCCTGTATAAGACCTAGACAAAATCGCAGTCCGATAGCTCAAGGAAGCTCAGCTTTTCTTCAGAGCTAATGTGCCCAGCACAGTGAAAAGGAGCAGGGATGGGGTGGAGATGAGATGGAGTCATGTTTTCCTTCCCTTCCACCCAAGGCACACCATTCTGTGGAGAGGAATTAGCATGCAGGAAGGAGAAGACTGCACCCAACAATGAGGTGTAGTAGTTAGTATGTCCCCCTTGAACACACTGGGAATTCCAAGAGTTATGAAGTAATTTACTTGTGGGAAGAAATTTCCAGATGAGAAAGGCATTCTATAGTTGACCATAATGTTATTTCTTGAATCTACCTTTGAAAGATCTCGTACTGACAACTGTCCAGTGACTCTATGGACCACTGGTCTGAAGTAATATGGAAATTCCTGTTTCCTGTGGGATAGAATGTCTCTGCATCTCTTTAAGGCATGGTTTCGCCCATAAAAGGAACAAGGAATTGAAAAATCCCTATGCGTGCACAGTATCTCTCTCTTTTAGCAAGTGTGTCATCTGAAAAATAGAATCCCCAGTGCTGAGTGAAGTGAGAATCAAACTGCAGGCCCATGCTGAGGGAAAAGGGAACTGGATTGTGGCAGGAGCTCCAAACAGTGTCACTAATTGTGCAATATCTGAGCAGGTAATGAGGAAAGGTAGTCTCTATGCCACCCACAAAAGAAGAGTCTATCTTGTGGGAGATGAAGAATGCTGGTTAACTATAAGGAAGATGATGACGCAGCACCATGTGGTTGTGTTGATGGATGCTCAAAATCTTACAACATTTCATGTTCCCATATATGTTGGGATCAGGAACATACGACTCCATGAATCCTCCTTCCCCTTTTCTGTTGCATGCCAGTAGGTGACTAAAGTTGAATTGTCTGATACTATACCATATATAAACTGAAGCTTCCTCTATTTCTTGAGATCTATGTTATATATTGGTGGGGGGTTATTACTGTATTCATTCTGTATTGTATAGATATTTAATGAAAAAGTGCCGGATCATCCCCAAAATCCCAGCACAGAAGGAAATCTCCATGCCCAAATCACCAATTTTCTGGGCAGAAGGGACTTTATGCTTGTACAGTCCCAATTCAGATAGCTGTGTATTTGGAAAAGTGGGCTGGGCAGGAGATGGATGAATCAGCTTTTTTAGTTAATGCAACTTTAGTGAGCGAGGGGGATTCAAAGTCAAGAGTTGGGTATCATCACTGCCAGAGAACAGAGGGGAAAAAAGGCTTTTCCATACATAATCATGCTGCAATATTAATGGCCAGTATTTTACATCCTCCAGGGACACTTGAAAAATAGGATTCTTCCTTTTGTTATAGACATACAACAACCATTTATGAACCACAATGGAATGTGAGATATGAGACCTGAAACCTGCTAATGGGTAGCACTGAATATTTCCCATCCTGTATTTCAGGCCTGCATAAATAAATCTGTGGAGAAATACTGCAGGGTACCGTTTATATATGTAATATGACAGCTCTTTGAAGCTGCTTAGAAATTGGAATGGTAGAATAAATCCTGGTGGGGATGGTTCAGTGGGCAGAAAGCAGGTGAGGCAGCCACAGGTGCATGATAAATGCAATTTGTCACATTGTTCTGCAGTTTATCACATGGATAGTTTCACACCATGTGTAGTAGAGAGAAACACATGTAGGGAAGCCAGACACTTGTGCCAGCCTATCTAAAAGAGAGGGTTTGGTTTTCTTTTTAATCCCTAACATAAACCACAAGCTTCACTTTAGCTTCTATAGGAAAACATCTTTTTTAAAAATAAAAAACAACAAAACCGAATTACCTTTGTGGGGGAAAAACAAGGGGTTTAAATTAGAGGGAAAGGGCTCATGAATTCAAAGTAGTTTTGCAAACACAAAAAATAGTTGGTTCACAAAAATCTTAATATTCAGGAGATTTACTCATTCCTGTGTACAATGCATGTGAACAGAGAACACTATTGGCAAAAGCATAATAATACTTATTATTATAATATAATACATACAAGGTTGCTAGAAATTCTTATCTTTGACTGTCCTTATTTCTGCAATTAAAATCTCATTGTTAATATTATTTTAATTGCTAGATTTGCAAGTAATTATCTGAAACTATATATACATGGCTTAGGTAAAAATATCCTTTTCTTCCTGTAAACACAATCTTATAATGATCTTTTCATAGATTTACATTTCACCTTGTATTCTTTTTAAGCTTATATACATAACAGTACATATCATGGCTGATTTAACCTTCTGAATACATGCATAATTGGTCAAAATGTTAGAACAGCTAGGTAGTAACATTTTTTTTTTGGCTCAAAACCTACACTTTGTTGTGATAATGCAAGTAATATACCTTCAGGCTCACTAGTGCTGATTTAATTTCTATCCAGAACTGGTCTCAAGTGCAGTCTATATTTCATTTTTAGAAAAGGAGTATTTTCTCCAGAGCAGTTTTTGATTGATTTGCTATCCCTTTCCTAGCAATTTTTGACACTGAAAGATTGGTATGTTAAGGAAGAGAGTATATTAGCATGTCGGCAGAGCTGATTATCAGAGTTCTGAATTATCCAAAGTATTCTGATCAAAACAGTGTAGAACTGTAAATTGTGCTAATTATACATTGCAATTAAACTACTGTAGTATTATTAACCTCCATGAAAGCTAGATAATGGGCATGAATTAAACTACATGAAAATGAAATATGTGTCCTAAAAATAAGTAAATAACTCATTTTATTAACTGATCACTGATCAGTTTAATAAAAGGACCAGATTATAGAAGTATAAAAAAAGAAACTACAAAACTTCTGCCCCCTGAGTGCACTTATTTAATATTTGATATACCATTCATTCAAATCAAATGCATACAAATAAAATCCATCAATCTTAAAATTTGAAGGAATGGCAATTTTGCATGGTTATTCATAATGGAAGAATGACTTTGCTGCTGATTGTCAGTGTTGTAAACTTCTGAAAGAAAATTGCTCTGTTCAGTTAATTTCTTTCTGGAGAGAAGGTAGGTTTTTATTGATTATATAGTTTTATACTACATAGCTAGAAAAAGAAGAATATAGAATAATTGTAGATCAATCTATGAACCTTTGTCTAAAATGAGTACCATTAGGTTTATTAAAAGTAAGTATGATAACATGGCTGACTCCCCAGCATTTTATGTTTATGTAACAAATTTAATCATAATTTGAAGTGGACTTTTTTTTAATACCACTTGATGCATAAATTCATTAGGGAAGTAGCAATTAAGCTGAATAAGTTTAATGAGGTGTGCTAATATGCAATGATTCCAAACTGCCACAGGGTGGTAGAAGATGCACTTTCCACAACATTTATCTAATTTGCAGAACTAACTGCTTTGCTACACTTCTACCACATTCAAATCCCCTATTAGAATATGTGTTAATCTTAGTGCTCAAAAAGTGTGAATAAAATCTGAGATTATTCTTGTTCCACATCTACAATGAAATTGGGCTGAACTAATTCAAAAACTTTGAACATGTGTGTTCCAAGGTACGGTCTCATCTATTACATTGGGAATGGTGAAATGGGAAAATTTACTTTAATGCTCAAAAAAATTATAAAAATAATGAGGAGTCCAGTGGCATCTTAAAGACTAACAGATTTATTTGGGCATAAGCTTTCATGGGTAAAATAAACCAAACACTTCTTCAGATGCATGGAGTGAAAATTCATACTCAATTTATACTAAATTAAGAATAAAAACATTATTGTTCAATATATTCTAATATAATATGTGTTTATCTGGATAAAGTAGCAATGATTACACAGATGCATGTAAGCCCATGCATGTAGCAAGGATAGGGCTAGAAAAGAAACTGGCTTCTGTGGGCATGTCCAAGCTCTATTTGCATGTGTAGGTCTAAAGACTATTGAAGTGTATGAGTTGAAACTGAAAGTGCATAGCAGGGACTGGCAACTTTGGCACGCGGCTTGTGAAGGAAATCTGCTGGCAGGCTGGGACCATTTGTTTACCTGCAGCACCCGTAAGCTTGGCCGATTGCAGCTCCCACTGGCCACGGTTCACCAGTCCAGGAAAATGGGGGCTGCAGGAAGCGGCACAGGTAGAGAGATGTGCTGGCCACTACTTCCTGCAGCCGCCATTGGCCTGGAACGGCAAATCATGGCCAGTGGGAGCTGTGATCTGCTGAATCTGCAGACTGCAGGTAAACAAACCGTCCTGGCCTGTCATCAGATTTCCCTGACAGACCACATGCCAAAGGTTGCTGACCCCTGATGTATAGCATGATATCTGATGCGCAGATGTCTTTTATGCAAATCCCTCAGCCTTTTATGCACATCCCTTGGCCCACACTGCTTCCTGCAGCTCCCATTCACCTGGAGCGGTGAACTGCAGCTAGTGGGAGCCTCAATTGACCAAATCTGTGGACTCGTCAGGTAAACAAACCTGGCCCACAAGAGTGCTTACCCTCGCGAGCCATATGCCAAAGGTTGCCGATCCCTGTATACACTATTGGCATGAGCTCAGATATTATGGTGGAGAGTGATATAAGAACTTATGTAGAAGAGAAGAGGATAGGAAGTCCTTAAATCCATAGCATTCTGATAATTCTTTTCCATAACACAGAGTGACTATATGGACAGCTTTTACAGTGTGTCACATGGCAAACATGGAATGAATGGTCTGTCTAGCTGTTCTATTATCCTGGCGGGCCACATGCCAAGGGTTGCCGGTCCCTGGTGCAGTAAGTGACATGGCTAACATCAGTATGATGTGGTTGTTCTCTCTATCACTGGCTTGTGTGTGCAATGCCGAGTTTTCTTGAGGAAGGACTATGATTATTTATTTATTATTCTGTGTGTACTGCCAGGTAAGGTTGAAGAGGTGCACCGTATAGCTCGTGAGGTTTGTGATGCTCCTTAGTTCCTACATGAGTTAATGGCTCAGTCTCAGCCATCCCCCAATAAACCTCTGTTTCTTGCTCAGATAAACTATACCCTTATTGTCAAAGGTTTCATTGTTCTTGAGGAGCAGTGTTATGGACCATATTGTTTATCCCTAACTTCAGGCCATTTAGAACCTTGAAGGTCAGGATGAAGATCTTAAACTTGATTTGAACTTTTATGGAAAGTCAGTGTAGAGAGCAAAAGACAAGTCTGATGCACTTCAGTATCCTGTGTTCCTTGTGAGAGGCGCTACAGAATTCTGTACTAGTTGGAATTGCTTATTGGATGATGGGTTCAGTCACATGGCTGTAGTCCAGACGAGACGTGAAAAAGTCAAGTGTACTTAATTCCAGTTTGGTAAACAATATCGTCAGCATATTTATCCTCATCACTCACTTACAATGGCAGGTCATATGATTATGGACACACAGGCTAGTGAAGGCTTGGCCCTGTCAACCTGTCTATGATGATAGTAATAGAACAATTATGTTAAAGTCATTCATCACCTATACATTACCACTGAAGCCACCATGACAAAGATTGAACAGCCATTATGATCCACACAACAGGATAGAAGCACTTAAGTTTTACCACTCTTCATTGCTGCATCTCTTGTACTGTTAGTGGCTTCTTTCAGTGAGTGTAGGTGATGGTGTTCTTGATCCAAACAATGGATAATTCAGACCAAAACCTACTATAACATATCTGAAAAAGCTTAAAGATTAACATTTAAAGTCCATGGAATCTCTTCATTATTCTCCAAAATGCAGCTGCTACATTGTGTAATTAGAAACTGTGGCCCAGATCATCCACTCCATTAAATAGATTTGGTTTCTGTAGAGTTACATCAAAATAAAACCTATATAACAGAGTGTCTATCAGGCTAATGCAGGGTCGGCAACCTCTGGCCTGCGGCTCGCCAGGGTAAGCACCCTGGTGGGCCAGGCCAGTTTGTTTACCTGCTGTGTTAGTAAGTTTGGCTGATCACAGCTCCCACTGGCTGCAGTTCACCATCCCAGGCCTGCGGGGGTGGTGGGAAACTGTGGCCAGCACATCCCTCACCCGCACCATTTCCCACCACCCCCATTGGCCTGGGATGGCAAATCATGGCCAGCGGGAGCCTCGGTCGGCCGAACCTGCCAACGCAACAAGTAAACAAACTGGCCCATCCTGCCAGGGTGCTAACCCTGCGTGCCAGAGGTTGCCAACCCATAGGCTATTGTGTGTGTGGGTGTGTGCGTGTAGACTCAATTGTCACAATGGTTTAGCGCAGTGGTTCTCAAAATCGGTCCACTGCTTGTTCAGAGAAAGCCCCTTGCAGGCTGAGCCAGTTTGTTTACCTGCCGCGTCTTCAGTTTTGGCTGATCACGGCTCCCATTGGCTGTGGTTCACAATCCCAGGACAATGGGGGCAGTGGGAAGTGGCGTGGGCCGAGGGATGTTTTGGCTGCAGCTTCTTGCCACCCTCATTGGCCTGGAGCGGTGAACTGCAGCCAATAAGAGCCGTGATCGGCTGAACTTGTGGATGCGGCCAGTAAACAAACCTGCTCGGCCCGCCAGGGGCTTTCCCTGAACAGGCTGCGGACCAGCTTTGAGAACCACTGGTTTAGGGAACTTAGCAGACACTTATAACAATGATATATAAAGTAACGTGAAATCAGTAGAGCTAGTTGAACAAAATATTTGCAAAGAAATTCACAAAATGTGACTTGCAATGTGATTTGGCTTCATTTGTGTAAATGTTGTGGGAGGGTTTGTTAATCATTAAAATACAAGGATTTGTGAGTGAATAAACCATACATATGTAGGCCTACTGCTGTTCATACTGATTGATGCTTCCAGAAATAATGTATTCTCTTAATACTCCTGGGTGGCTCCTTTTCCCATTTCACAGGCCAATACTATCCATTTTGTTAATGCAAAGTGCTGCTATGTTTTCAGGTGGAATCCACCAGTTTTTGCACATCTGGATGACTGTTGATGTACCACTCCGGCCATTTGAGCATGTTACCCACACACAACAGTTTGTTGTGCTTTTGCGTAGAGTAACAAAAGCCAGAGAAATGAATAGAAGACTAATAATCCTCATGAGACTGCTGTTACCATCCAGCGGCTGTGGAACTCTTATGCCTGGAAGTTATCTGAAATGATTTCTCTCATATCAGTCCAGGAACTTCTGTATTTTGTTCCATGGTAAAGAAAAAAATAAGTGTGAAATCGTTACAAAAATACAGAACTGGTCAAAACATTTAAGACTCAGGGCAAGTCAACACTACAAAATTAAGTCAAACTAAGTTACGTCGACACGCAGCCATCGCAGGAATTAAATTGCTTTTGCAGGTTCACACTACGCTGCTTGCATGTTCACAAATGCTCAACAGGAGCGCTTGATTCAATTTAACTGTCAGTGTGGGGCACTGTGGGGTGGCTTCTGAAAGACAGCAACAGTGAGTGTAAACAATGCAATGTCTACATCGACGTGTCAACTTAACAACAAGGACCTGAGAGCTTCTCCTCTCATGGAAGTGGAGTTATTAAGACAGTGTTATGAGCAAGTTATAGCGGGCCTTGCATCAACTTATTGCTGTAGCATACACCAGTCTTAAATCAATTTTTATTGAGTTGCACTGTTTGTCAAAGCCAAGTGTTTTATGGGCACCTATTGGACTCAACAGAGTTTTCATCAGGAAGGGATTTTTGTCCAGGGAGAATCTGCTAGATTTAAATCGAAAACCTGAGCTTTTCCATTCAAAAATGGACCTTTTGACATGATTCCATTTAGCAAAAAAATTTCAAAAGGTTTCCTCTTTGTCCCAGAGTGGAACAAAAAGAAATTTCACAATCTTGGAAACCCTGAAACAGAGTTGTCTTCCATTGGCCATCTCTACAAAAATATTATGAGAAAATTGTGAGATTCTGTTTTACTAAGAGTTAAAAAAAATCATATTTTACATCTGATCTAGCATGTACATAAAGTTTCTTTTAAGGGAATTAGTAAGTCAACATAAGTTTTCCCTTTTGCTCTATTATATTGTATTTTAGGGTTCTTTCATTTATTATTGCAGGAGAGGTATTTCAGTCATGTTCTTTATCACCTCTTAAATGCTGGCTGCTGAATCTCTTCTATACACTCCACCCCCCGCACTCCAGTGTCTCAATTTTGAACAGTGTTGCACTTCAAAAGCTGCTGATTTTCCAGGCAAGTCACATCAGATCCCATTTTTATGCTTTCCTTCTCTTTCAGTATTTTATCACCAAGGAAACCCATGGCTTTTGGTAAAAGATGGTAAATATTTTTTTGTTTAAAAAAGAAGAGTGCACTTCCAAGAAATATAGTACTTAAAATGACTAAATATCTGATGCTGTGTTTTTCAGAGCTGACAGTGGGGGATAAAAACAACATTAAAGAACAGGTCAACCCTCAAGTGAAGGGTCAAAACTACTATTGGCTGAATCTACAGGTACCATATGATATGATTACACACTTAAAACTAAGTTGAAAGTGGTCTGTAAATAAGTGGCTATCAGTAACGTTTGTATAATTTTTATGTCTAGTACAGTGTGTGTGTGTGCTTGAATTTAAAGTCTGTTCTTGAAATTGTCAGCCACCACCTCTGTCAGCAATGATTGTAGGACAGGAGTCCTATGAGTCCTGCAAGGTGTTCTCTAGTGGGGATGGTAAGTGTATGAACTTCAAAAGATTGGGGCTGATCTGATTAAGTCTATAAGATACTTTTAATTTACATCAAGTTCTGATGAGGTGAAGATTCTATGCAGGTAAGTGTGGGAAAGAGAGGAAAGAACACAAGCTTTTTCCCCCAGAAATCAAGTGTCAAATTCTCTGCTGGGCTTGTTATCAGCAAATGTAGTATTTGCAATGGGAATGCCTCATAATCTGTACCCATTGCCTATTGGCTGCTGGGTAGAATTCAAATTTATGAAGTGTTGATTTAGTTGCTATTGGGAGATGTGTGTGAGTAATCTCCTGGAGTTCCTGAGTATGAATGAGACTTTGGTGTAATTCTCATGCTCTCAGAAAACATGGAATTCTGAGAATTGTTCTGAAATGTAGCAGAGATATTAAGGCACAGGTGAGTGTGGGGTATGAGCGTCACCTAGGGTGACCAGATGTCCTGATATTTAGGTTTTTGTGCCGTGTCCCAACCGATCTTTGGTTGGGACATAATTTGTCCCGATATTTCGTTCCGCTGGCAGCACTTGCCTTATTTATTTATTTATTTATTTATTTATTTATTTATTGCTGCTCCCCTGGTAGCACCCTTTTTTTCCCCCCTCTCGCTGCTCCACCCGGCAGCACTTGGCTTTTTTTTTTTCTCCATTGGTGGACACCCCACCTCATCTGGTCACCCTAGTGTCACCATGCTTCCCCTGTGAATATGTTCCACAACAAAGTAACTGTAGACTCTAATAGCAGGCATAGGGGTGTGAGAACTGTAGTCTGATTGATGCTTACTATTTTGTTTCCAGGTCCTATACCGTGTCCATGTTTGTTTGTTTGTTTGTTTGTTTGTTTGTTTGTTTGTTTGTTTGTTTGAAAGAGCAAGATGTCTAGTTCAGAGTATTAGCACACATTTCACAGGACACCATTGTTGTTGCTATTAACTAATTTTTCTTTTCACAAGGTTTGATGCCTATTTGTCTGGATGGGAAGTGAATTGTGATTTAGCTGGGACCCTGTTTAAATCATGTGTACAATGCATTTCTGTGCTATTTGTACTATATAATAGGTGATTGTCATGTTTTTCATGGTCCCTGTATCATGTGTTCATAGCAATAGATTTTAAGTGGTTTATTATGATAGATCATGTACATGGACAATGCTGCTATGGCATCGCATGTCATGTTATTTGTGCCAGCATACTGTGAGAGTGGGGAGAAGATGGTTTATTCTGAGAAGCTTTCACTCACTTCCCATATGAAACCACATCCAAACAATTCACAGGGATCCTTGGTCTTTTCTGCTGCTTTTGATTGCACCTGAACAGATTTGTACAGTCTGTGGATCAGGCACAGAAGAGGATGTATAACACACACCGACCTCAAGGAGATGAGATGTTCCTTGCTCCATCCTCTTCTCTTCTTATATGAGATGTCTATTATTTGGAGTGTGTCTATAACAGTATTGGCAAATTTTGAATTGTCCACCAGCACTCTTGACAGATAGGACATCTCCGCATTGCACTTGCTTCATGGTGGTTGGTATCTTCTATGGATTTACTCCATCTCTGTTACTGTTACTCCATCAATAGCTATGTATTGATGGCTCATTAAGAACACTTCACTCTAACAAAGGGCCATTGCAGAAACTCAACCCACCAAATAAGTCTTCTTGCAGATGCTCATGTGATCCTAGACTCCATCTTGGGTCAGTAACTGAACAAAGAAGGGGCTATGGACTTTGTTTGGGAAAGTAAATTTCCATACACGTCAGAAGATGTAAAAAGACACCTGAGACATCTCCTTTTTGTCTTCCTATCCTACTACTTTTCTCTGGACTGGATTTTTAACAAGGAAGATTTAAACAGGGATAAATGACAATACCCCTGAGTGGATATAAAATTTATATCCACATAAATCAGTATCCGTGAAGCCGCAGGGCTCTACTGGGAACTGCAGCAGCAAAAGCAGCAGCATGTCGGGCCACCGCAACCAGGAGCCAGCACCCTGTGCTGGCAGTTCCTCCTGCGTGGTTGTACTGCCTCCAGCCCCGCCCACTGGGTGGGTAACAAGTTCACCGGCAGCTGTTCCTGGTCATGCTAGTGTGTGCAAGTGGATTGCATGCTCCCAAACAGGAGACGCAGACTACTTAATGGAAGGGACTCTGGTCTGGACATACAATTCTTGTATGCATGCCTTCAAGCTCCTTTTTTTAGAAGTCCCCTTTATTGTTTTGTTAATATGAATAATGAGAGATTCTGACCCTGACCCAAAGTCCATTTGGGGGTTTAGATAAGTCCCCAAATAAGACCTAATGAAGTCTCCTATCTACTGTGTAAATCTACAGGAATAAATGTTTTTAAAGTGGAGATTTCACATGATGAATTGTTTTGGCTCCATCTTTTAATTAAAAAGCAAATCTAAACGTCATTAGACAACATTAGGAGGTACTCGATTATAAGCATACATATGCCATTGGTTTTAAAATCACATTGGTTTAATGATCCAAAATACAGATGGAACTGGTGAGAGCTTGGTGCTTTCTACAGGCACATCATTCAAAAACATCCAAAGTGATTTGTTTTTAAACCTGAAGTGAAAATTGCCGCTGGGCTAGAAACTGATATGCCAAGTGAAATTTCACTGAAATAGGAGTTTATAAATACTGACAGGACCTTAACTACAGTGCTGTTGAAGATCACTATAATAAGAACACTATAGAAACTTTAATAGCCTTAACAAATTCCCTACCCAATCTTCATTTACATAAAAAAAAATCTCCTCTGTGTCTGGACAATGACAAAAATTCTGTCTTGGATGAAGAAATGAAATAATATGGAAGATATTTTAAGTCAGGAAATATTAATGAAAGTGTTAATATTGCCTTGTAATGTTACAGCAAGAATACAGCAAATACTGCAAATATGGACTGTGCAAATATGAACTGTGCGTTGTGGTGCTCAATTTGCACTGTTCATTTTAAGCAGCTTGGAATGTATCCTGGCCCTACCTGAAGTCATCTGAGTTTTGCCATTTACTTCAGTGGGACAAAGATTTCACCCTTGATCTCTAACTCTGTAATATGTGAGAGTCTTCAATATATGCATTACAGAGTTGGACATTTAGTGCAAGAAGTGTAGGCGTATAGAGCAGATTAATGGAACTCTGGAAATAGTGTAAATTAAACGTGTACATTTGTATGTGCCAGGATTTCCCTTCAATACCTTACAAATGCTGGGAACTGTGTAAACCTGGGAATTTCAAACTTAGACAAGCATGTATAGTCTAGCATATGAGGCCATATACAGCAGAGCATTGAGTCTGCTAGTTTACATCATGCATTAACTGAAGTGAAGTGCTTACTAAAATAATGGCTAAAAGAAAATAACTACCCAAGAGTACTATGATATGTGAAATTATCCCATATATAATTACAATCAGGATAAAGGAGTTTAAGTTACCAGACAAGGTGAGAGAGTTTAGCCCTTTCTAATATGGTTCATTGCCTCCAGCATAGACCAATACCTCACAGTTCAGAAGAAACTAAGCACACACTGTTTCAAGAATACATCTAGCCAATTTTGTAATATTGTGGGTAGGTCAGGGGTCAGCAACCTCTGGCACGTGGCTTGCCAGGGAAAGCACCCTGGAGGGCCAGGTCAGTTTGTTTACCTGCTGCATCGGCAGGTTCGGCCAATTGCGGCTCCCACTGGCCGCGGTTCGCCATCCCAGGGTAATGGGGGTGGTGGGAAGTCACGGCCAGCACATCCCTCGGCCCGTACGACTTCCCACAGCCCCCATTGGCCTCAGATGGTGAACTGCGGTGACTGGGAGCTGCGATTGGCCAAATCTGTTGACACAGCAGGTAAACAAACTGGCCTGGCCCACCAGCGTGCTTACCATGGTGAGCCGCGTGCCAGAGTTTGCTGACCCCTGGGGTAGGTGATGGGAGTGAGTATTTGAGACCATTTCCTTACTGAACTCTGTTGTAGATCATCATCTTATGTCCACATGCTAAAATTACAATATTGCATTATCTAAAGAATATCCCTTTTTTTTTTCCTCCATTGCTCCATTGCTCATAGAAGTAACAGTTTCCTGCCATTAACAGCATGACGACATATGGACATAGCAAATTGCTAATGATTGTCCAACATCAATCAGAATGAAAAACATTGGCGTATATAAATACTGACTGGCACTCACATTTAGAAACTTAAACTAGCATTTATGTAGCACTAATGGTATAACTAACATTTACAAAATCACCTAGCTCTTACATAGCATGCTTTTGATCTCTGGATCTCAAAGTATCAGTCTTCCAATTTTACAGATTGGGGAAATGAGTCATGAATAGTGGAAATGGCAGGCTAGTGGCAGTGATGGAAATAGAAGCTATGCCTATTCCGCTTCAGGCCAGTGCCCTCTCTACTGGGCCATATGCTCTCTCCTTCTCTTTCTTTTTCTATAGTTTATGCTAAAATCTATAATTGTGCTAAATGGGTGAACTAGTTACAAAATAAGAGGCTTTGAGAAAATGAGTTTACCAGTGATAAGATTCACAACACCATTTCGTGGAAAATTGACTGAAGAGAACCAGACAAGTACCAATGTATTCAGTAATACTCTGTATGCTACAAAAAAAAAAAAAATCTGGAAAAAATAGTTTAAAACTTCTTCTGGAAACAAACTGGCAAATTTAGATTTCTGTTTCAAATTTATTTATATCTTGGCTCATAGCCTTCTGTTTTCTGGCTGGATACATATCCCTATAGTTCTTAACTTCCCAACAGCATTTTCCCATTGCCATAGCAATATTCATGTGTGATTTCCCTTCTGATTATCTCACTGCTGGCCCATTTCAAATAATAATTCTTTCCTGGCTTTTTCCTATTCTTTATCTCTGACAATATACTGTGGGGACATAATTATTATAATTATTTGGTAAGCATTGGTAATGGGATCAGGGCTGTAAAAAACAGAGGAAGATACAGATCCTACTGCAAGAAATCCTGCTGAATCTAAATAGATAGAGGAAAATGCAGGTAGAAAAGGCCCAGGATGACCCATAGTATGGGTCTATCTTGCATCATTCCAGTATTTGTGTGTAGCTTTATTTTAGGTTTATGGCAGCACATCTTAATTAGGTGGGTTAACAGGGGACATCACAGAAAATGTGAGTTGTCAGGAGGAACTGGAATGAATGGAGGATACTCACCAATGTTCCTGGTGAGAGGAAGCTAATGCACTGCATAAAGAATGGGAGAGATGTAGTCTGTACGATAGATAAATTCAATTTCCAGGCCAGTTCTCTAGCAAAAATTTTCAAATGTTTGAAAAAAATAATCTTGAATAATCTGAATTTTTTCATGTGAGGAGAAATCTAAAAAAAAAAGTCTGTGGCCCAATAAAGATTTTTCAGGTCAACCAAAATGGATTTTTTCGGCTTGCTTCCCAGGCTGTTCAACTTCCTAGATAGCTGCATCCCCAGGCTACACAATTTCAAAGGAGTCAGGAGCCAGGCAGCTGGGCAGCCTGATGCATCAGGGAGCCAGGCCACCTGGGACACAAGGTGCTGTGGAACCCTGGTCTTCTGCCAAACAGACAGACAGGTTGTCAGAGAGCCCACTAGGCTGACTGCTGAGTAGTGAGAGAATCCCAGGGAGGCAGGCAGCAGGAAACCAGAGGTAGGCAGGTTGGCCAGCTTGCCTGACTGCCTGGTTTGCATCAAAGGTTGAGCTGAAATGCTCCACAGAAGTGTATTGATTCCAATTCTATCTGCTTTTTTTCTTTTCAAATGGAAAATTGTTCTGGAAAATTAGCAACCATTTCTAAGGCTATGTAAGGAAGATTGCTTTTGCAGCACCATTTTGGATAGACTGATAGATAGCAAGGTGGGAATCGGGGAGGTCAGAAAGAAAGTTTTTACTGTTAAGTGCAAAAGACACCCTGTGGAAGGTCAGCAGAACATAAAGAAATCATTAAAAACATTGGGAGCTGCTGGTATGGATGTCTGAACAATACACTATCTTTTGTCTCATAGCTGCCACAGTCTGGAATTGACTTTTTTTTTTTCTCTTTCTACACTAAAACAAGAGGGCAGGTGTGTGAATGGCAGGAGCTTCAGGAGAGGGTAACGGAATAGAGAAAGGAAGGGTAATTGAAAGCAGGCACACACACACACGGGATTTTTGCGCTTCCTTTAAAAGCTATATGGAAATCAGCATTACATAGGCAATAAACAGTACAAAGGATGCTGGTAGAGGGTAGAACCAAAGTGGAGGATCATAGGGCTAGATTATGACTTTAATCATAGTCCTAAACAAGGTGTGGGGCATAAACTGTTCCACCTCAGAAGTTGCACTGGGGCTCAGAAACACCTTACCGAATCACAATTCCTTCTCTGCTTCCTTTTTGCTCCAGTAGTTTTCTGCTGCTCTATAATAGCAACCCCTCCCATATCACCAGGGCTCAGCTATACTAGCCAACAGGTAGAGGAGCCAAAGGTTTGCTTATTCCCTTCTCCTCCCACCCAATCTCCACTCACCTGCTCTGAGGGGCATGGAAGGATGGAGTAAGCAGGCATGCAGCCTTCTTTTTGTACTGCACTCCCAAAACAAAGGTCCCGTAGCCCATGTAAGGGGACCTCTTTTTCACCATATGCCCTTGTGCACGTGTGTAGGCCAAGAAACAATCTAGCTCGTAATCAGGAAAGGGAATACACATCTTTCCATAAAGAATCTTGGACTGAATATCGCTTGCTTGTTATGACTCTTGGAAAAATAGTGTCCTGCATATACCTTGACGCTCTGTTTTCTTCAATAATAAGGATTGATAAGGATTACAAGGAATCACATGTAGTGCTACAGAAAAGTAGGCTTTATGAAAATCTATTATTTACTACACTGTCTCATTAATCAAGGAACTGGATAGCAGGGTCATATATTACTTTTCCTCCAACACTTTCTGTGTCACGAGCATGTTTTCTACTCATTTTGTATAGCTGCTACTGCAGTTGCTCTACTACATTTAAAACATTTAATAACCTTGATGTAGCTATTTGCATCTAAAGTTATTTAAGAACACCCTAGCTACAAGGGAAAGTGCTAAATTTAATGGATGGGTCAGTGCCAAAACAGGAAAAATTGTGTCTTCAAAATACAAATATCTGGATGAACTCCTGCATACAGAAATGCTTTTTTCACCATTGGGCCCTTTTCATGTTTGCTGTTGCTCAGAGAGATGAAAAGCGGTGGATTTATCATCTTCTTTAATAAAAGTAAAGAAAGAGAGAGAAAGATAAAAATGGCAGCCAGCCCTGCTAATGATGCAGCAAGCAGAGTCATAGCAGGGCTACCAGTTTTTATATTTGAAAACAAAGAGAACAGAAAAAAATACATATAAACACGGCAAACCAAACAAAGATCTCCAGTCCTAGAACACTGTCTGCTAACAGGGAACGCCAGACCATGCAGAGTTCCATTGAAGCTATAGGTATGGGCCCTCATTCAGCAATGACATACTCCGTGTCAATCTGAAAGTCTATTGACAGTGCCTTCACAAAAATGTCTGAGTTTGGCTCTCTCAGCTAGTTGGTTGGGCAGTACAGAGGCTGGTCCCTGCATCCATAACTAAAACGAGGAAGCCAAGGAGATTGCTGGCTACAGGAGATGTGGAGGCAAGGGGCTAACAGGCTGCAGGAGAAGAGTGGAGGGAGCAGAGGGGATAGTATGGCAGGTTGATGGCTGCAGGGAAAGGTTTAGTCTAAGGTCTTAGTGTGGTAAACTGGAACTATCGGCCAAAAGGTTAGTAGACACCTTTCTGCAATGCTTTAATATAAACTAATTAATGAAGCTTTTTTAGTTTTATTTGTATTTTATTTATATTTGAGAATCCCATCTCAGTTAATAATCATAGATAAGAACAATGAGATGTTCTGATGGTAGGAAAAATGGACATAACCACTTTTTATATGCGTGTAAAACTGTAGAAATCAATCTCTTCTGTACCTACACCTACAGTATCAGGTAGCTCGTAACATATATTTATCACATACACTGTGTTTTCCTCTCTGACAATCTCAAAAAAGTGGTTCAGAAACAAGTAGAGCAAAGTAGCAACAAAACCCACTGAAATGATCAACAGCCTGCCCATTATACACAAAGATGATGGATGAGATGATGATGACAGATGAATCCTCACTCCCATTTTAAATTCTGTCTACTAAATAAATTAGTTATGTCATCAATATGATCACTAGCAGTGCATTCACCTTCTGCAGCATCTGTTGTTTTTTTCCTGATCTTGCTTCTTTGATTGCACCATCTGACTCAGTGTTACAAGTCAGTAAGGGCCTGACATACAGCAGGTAAAAGTCTGGTGGATAATTTGAGTGCAGATGTATACATTGCAAAAGCATGGTTAGAAACTGATGCCATTTTGGCATTAGTCATGCTCTTTGATAGACAAACTGCATGGGGTTTTAGTGCAATCTTTTCTAGATTGTAATATTGCTATTGAGCCATAAGCTAGGATGTATGTGTGCACTGTGTACTTCTGGTAGCTCCTAGAGGTGTGCCCATTGTTGAAGACATAATACCTTTCAGAATACTGAGAGGGTACTGTTGTCAGTAGCTACCGGTATGGTGCTCAGCTCTTGTTCGATGATGGTAACAGTTGGCTGTGTATGTGTTCCCTTTTTGTGCTGCCCTGGCTCTGCACAGATAGCTGATGCAGCAGACCCTGAGAGAACGCCCAAAGACCACAGACTCTAGTAAGGTACGAACGAACCCGAGCCAGGTTTATTGTCAAACAAAACACAGTAATAGTTTCCCGTAGACTCCACAAGATATACTATGAATTTGTGCCCCCTGGCAGTGGACCGGCTCAGTCAGAGGCGGGACTTTTCATTGCCCCCTAGGCCAGACAAAGATGTGCATTCCGGGACCTCCTTTTATACAGTTATAGGACAAATTACTCATCCCTGCTGACATATTGAAGTACAGCCCTTTGACTCATTAGGGTGCTGTCTCCTCCTTTGATCATGTTGTTTGAAACAGATCTATCCATCATGCTGTCCTTTTGACCCTGTCTTTAAGATGCACCTGCCTGTTCCTTGTTATCTCCGTGGAGTGTGCTGATGCCATCTTGGCACAAGTTCCTCTTATTAGTACTTATGTGTGGATACATCTGCTTCTAGCAGCTCTCTTCTTGCCAACTTCTGTGAGTGGGGCCTGCTTCACAGCCCAGCTTTTGCTTAGCAATGCCTGGAAGTACTTTGGTTCAGGCTTTAGGCCTCAGACTGGGCCTTTGATACAAGACTTTATGCTTCAGGGCCTCATCTTACTACAGGTACATACAGCAGCTACTTTTACTGAAACTTTTAACAATAAGCAGTGATCATTCCCCCTGCACCAGCTTAGCTTGCCTAAGTGGTGCAGAGTGATCTGGCCATGGCCCTATTCTCAGCATCTTTCATCTGTAGATGCTGGGAATCAGTGTAGATCTCAAGGGATTTGCTATAGGCCTTTGCACTGTCTCTTGATCCCCTAAACCTTTTAGCCTGGATCCAAGTCGTGATCCCAGTAGTTACTGCTCTTCAATTCCCCAGAGGGTATTTATGGTGTGCATATTGAAAATACTGAGTAAGCTGATGCTGAAAGAGTCACCACTGACTATTCTCTAAATTGTCCAAGGCTGGTGGGAAGATATTGCCATGGAAAGTAGTCATTCGCTCAGCTCCTCTTAACATACAGATCCCAAATCTCATTGAGAACTTGCACAGATTAATTCAAGTTCCATTAAATTTAAACACCTAAGTGCAAGTGCTTTGTAAGGATCAGATCCTGAATCGTTATTAAGTTAATTAGCAGTTGTGAATTACTTTGAGATCCTTGCAGAGATTTTATATATATATATATGAAGAATTATTATATACTAATTTTCATTATTATAATACATATACCCCAATAATTTTACATATTATACACATTGAATCTGTTTCACATGTTAAGTATCCTCACAGCTTCTTGTCAAACTGTCTTAAATGGGCTATCTTGATTATAACTACAATTTTTTTTTTCTCCTGCTGACAACAGTTCATCTTAATTCATCTTAGAGCTGGTTGGGCAACGCCCACCTTTTCATGTTCTCTGTATGTATATATATCTCCTCACTATATGTTCCATTCTATGTGTCCGATGAAGTGGGCTGTAGCCCACGAAAGCTTATGCTCAAAAAAATGTGTTAGTCTCTAAGGTGCCACAAGTACTCCTGTTCTTTTTGAGAAATATGCTGGTCTCTTCCCCACTTCTCAGCAAAAATTTAATAGCAAATGCTATAGTGGGGTTTCAGATTACTAAGATTTAATTACAGTACACATACACAATGTACTACAGAACATTTACTAGCAATCTATGAAGGATTATCATAAATAATTAAAACTGAACTACACTTGTCATATAAATAAAGAATACATTGCCATGGAGTATCCTTCCTTCTTAAATTATGTTTGTTAGATTGCTTGTTCATTTGAAAATTCAGTGATTGCAACAGATGGCTGAGCCACCATTGAAAATTGGTAAGGGTCTGTTCTTTGGTTTTGCCTAGAATGAGAATGGTTACTGTGAAAAATATTTTTGATCTAAAGAAATTAAAAATGGATGAGCCTCAAAATATTAGTTAGGATAAGCACTTAAAGATCTGGATGTTTCTCTCTGAGTCTTGTTAAAACTATATGACAATTCTGAATCTACACCATTAGGCTTAAAATGTTACAAGGACAAGCTTTCTTATGATCTTCCTGGAACCTTCTGCTGCTGGCATGGACAGAAATTTCACTAAAAGTTTTTCTAGCAATATTTTGGCACTTCTGGCACCATCTCATCTGAGAATTGGAAGTGCTGAACTGTGTGAGAATGGAAAATGTTCACCAAATGGTTTAACCCACAAAGAAGGCAAGAAGGAAAGAGATCCACCTCAATTTTTTTCTGTCTTGTTAATAGTTCCCTAAACTGAGCTAACATATTCTTTAGGAAGAGAAGATACTTTAAATCTTTATGGTTCACAAAATCAGACTACTCTACACATTTTGTTGATATTTGTGGAACCCTCCTGAACAGCACATTGCTGAGGACCATGGAGTCAAAGGCTTAGGGAGACCCAGAACAGGGGTTGCTTCTCTTGAGTAGTAGCCATTGATGGACCTATCCTTTATGAACTTGTCTCATTCTTTTCTGAACCCAGTTATAGTTTAGACCTTTGCGACATACCCTGGCAATGAGTTTCACAGGTTGATCATACATTGTGTGAAGAAGTAATTATTTATGTTTATTTTATACCTGCTGCCTGTCAATTTCATTGTGTGACTGCTTGTTCTTGTACTATGTGAAGGGGTAAATAACACTTCCTCATTTTCTTTCTCCACACCATTCACAATTTTATAGATTTCTTCCCTATTCCTCTCTAGTTGTCTCTTTTGTCTCTTTTCCAAGGTGAACAGTCCCAAGTCTTTATAATCTCTCCTCATATGGAAGCTGTTCCATATCCTTAATTTATTTGTTACCTTTCTCTGTACTTTTTCTAATTCTAATATATCTTTTTTGAGATGGTATGGCCAGAACTGCATGCAGTATTCAAGGTATTCAAGGTGTGGGTGTACTATGGATTTATATAGTGATATATAATCACTATATCTATATATCTATTATTATGTTTTCTGTCTTACTATCTATCCCTTTCTTAATGGTTCCTAACATTCTGTTAGCTTTTCTGACTGCTGCTGCACAGTTAGCAGATGTTTTCAAAGAACTATCCACAATCACACTAAGATCTCTTTCTTAAATGGTAACAGCTAATTACACGCCATCATTTTGTATGTAAGGTTGGGATTGTATTTTCCAATATACATTACTTTGCATTTGTAAAGACTGAATTTCATCTGCCATTTTATTGCCTCATCAGTCAGTTTTGTAAGATCCCTTTGTAATGCTTCAGAATCTGCATCTTAAAAACAAGTATTAAATGTAATTATTGACCAGAAAATTAGAAAGGAACACATTTATTTAAATTATACTAACATAGCATTATTGAGTAGCATTTAGCAAGTGTAACTTGTGATCCAGAAGTAAGTGAGATGCATCTCTCCTATTCTATAAATAACTTCCTCAGTCTGAGATTAGAAGTAATTTTTTGAATGAGGTCTTAACTTGTTCAGGCAATATATTTTGGGGTGGGTAACAGTCATGAGGGTGATGGAGAAAAGTGGATTCAGTAGCCTCTTCCATTTTCATAAGATAAGCACAGGTAGGAAGGGATTTGGCCACTTGAAATAGAGTCCCAATTACTGTAGGTTTTAGAAATTAAGAGGACTGAAATATTGAGGAGGAAAAGACGGTTACTCACCTTTGTAACTGTTGTTCTTCGAGATGTGTTGCTCACATCCATTCCAGTTAGGTGTGCGCGCCGCGCGTGCACGTTCGTCGGAAACTTTTTTTACCCTAGCAACTCCAGTGGGCCGGCAGGTCGCCCCCTAGAGTGGCGCCGCCATGGCGCTCTATATATACCCCTGCCGGCCCGCCCGCTCCTCAGTTCCTTCTTGCCGGCTACTCCGACAGTGGGGAAGGAGGGCGGGTGTGGAATGGATGTGAGCAACACATCTCGAAGAACAACAGTTACAAAGGTGAGTAACCGTCTTTTCTTCTTCGAGTGATTGCTCACATCCATTCCAGTTAGGTGACTCCCAAGCCATACCTAGGCGGTGGGGTCGGAGTGAGAAGTTGCGGCCCGGAGCACCGCAGTTCCGAAGGCCGCATCCTCCCTCGACTGCTGGACCAGGGCGTAGTGGGAAGCAAAAGTGTGGACCGATGACCAGGTCGCTGCCCGACAGATTTCCTGGATGGGCACACGGGCTAGGAAAGCCAGCGATGACGCCTGCGCCCTGGTAGAATGCGCAGTCACACGGCCCGCAGGGACATGGGCCAAGTCATAACAAGTCCTGATACAGGACGTAACCCAAGAGGATATCCTCTGGGAGGAGATAGGAAGACCTTTCATACGATCTGCTACCGCCACGAAAAGCTGGGGGGATTTTCGGAAGGGCTTAGTCCTGTCTATGTAGAACGCGAGAGCCCTACGGACATCCAGCGAGTGGAGCTGCTGCTCCCTGCCTGAGGAGTGAGGTTTTGGGAAAAAAACCGGAAGGAAAATCTCTTGGTTGACATGGAAGGCTGAGACCACCTTGGGCAGAAAAGCAGGGTGTGGTCTCAGCTGCACCTTGTCCTTGTGGAAGACCGTATATGGGGGGTCTACCACAAGAGCTCGGAGCTCCGACACCCGTCTAGCTGAGGTGACAGCCACTAGAAAGGCAGTTTTCCAAGAGAGGTAGAGCAGGGAGCAAGTAGCTAACGGCTCAAAGGGGGGCCCCATGAGTCGGGACAACACCAGGTTAAGATCCCAGGTGGGAGCAGGGGGACGGACGTTAGGGAATAAACGTTCCAGCCCTTTAAGGAATCTCGACACCGTCGGGTGAGAAAAAACGGAGCGACCGTCCGCACCCGGGTGAAAGGTGGAGATAGCAGCTAGGTGGACTCGCAACGACGATAAGGCCAGACCTTGCCCTTTGAGGGACAAAACGTAGTCTAATATTTCGGAAACCGAAACTTCCATAGGGCGGAGATTTCTCTCTACGCACCAACAGGAGAAGCGCTTCCATTTCGCTGAATACGTGGCTCTTGTGGACGGTTTCCTGCTGCTCAAGAGCACCTCTCTCACAGGCGTGGAGCATCGCAGCTCTGGGCCAGTCAGCCACGCAGGAGCCACGCCGCTAGGTGCAGCGACTGCAGGTCTGGGTGACAAAGGGTCCCGTGGTCCTGGGTAATCAGGTCCGGATGAAGGGGCAGGGGAACTGGGTCGGCTATGGCCAAGTCCAGCAGCATGGTGTACCAGTGCTGCCTGGGCCACGCCGGGGCTACCATGATCACGAGCGCCTTGTCCCTGCGCACCTTCAGGAGGACCTTGTGGACTAGAGGGAACGGGGGAAATGCATAGTACAGGTGGGTCGACCACCGGATGAGGAAGGCGTCCCCTATCGACCCCGGTTCCCTGCCCTGAAAGGAGCAGAATGCTGGGCACTTCCTGTTCCCCCTGGACGCAAAGAGGTCCACCCGGGGATAACCCCACCTCCGGAAAATGGAGAGAGCGACATCCGGGCGAAGGGACCACTCGTGCGACAGGAAGGATCTGCTCAGTCGATCTGCCAGAGTGTTCCGTACTCCAGGGAGGAAGGAAGCCCTGAGGTGAACGGAGTGGGCTACGCAAAAGTCCCAGAGACGTATCGCCTCGTGGCACAGGGAGGAGGACCTGGTGCCGCCCTGCTTGTTGATATAGTACATCGTCGTCGTGTTGTCCGTAAACACGGCGACACAACGACCCTGAAGCTGATGACAAAACGCTTGACAAGCAAGGCGGACCGCTCTCAACTCCCGTATGTTGATGTGGAGCCCCACCTCCTCCTGGGACCACAGGCCCTGTGTCCGCAGGGTCCCCAGGTGGGCCCCCCAGCCCAGATCTGAGGCATCCGTTGTCAGGGATACCGATGGCTGAGAGGGGTGAAAGGGAAGACCCGCACATAACACGGACTGGTCCAACCACCAGCCGAGAGAGTCCAAGACCTTCTGGGGGATTGTGACTAACATGTCTAAAGGTTGCCTTTGCGGCCTGTAACGGCTGATAAGCCACAGCTGGAGAGGCCTCATGTGGAGCCGAGCGTAGCCGGTCACAAAAGTGCACGCTGCCATGTGGCCTAACAGGGTTAGACATGTCCTTACTGACGTCAACGGGGCTGACCGCAAACGCTGAACGATCGCCGCCATGGTCTGGAACCGTTGCAGAGGCAGCGAGGCCCTGCCCATCGTGGCGTCCAAGACCGCCCCGATAAATTCCACCTTTTGCGTGGGCCTCAGAGTGGATTTGTCTGTGTTTATCAAGAGGCCCAGACTTGCAAATACGGCGGTGATCAGGCGGACATGGCTGCTGACCTGCTGCTCCGACGTGCCCCGAATCAACCAGTCGTCCAGATAAGGGAACACGTGGACACGGTTGCGTCGAAGATGCGCCACGACAACTGCCATGCATTTTGTAAACACCCTTGGGGCCGTGGACAGGCCGAAAGGGAGGACTGCAAACTGATAATGAAGAGCCCCCACAACGAAGCGGAGAAAGCGTCTGTGGCGCGGCCAAATGGCAATATGAAAATACGCGTCCTGCATGTCGAGGGCGGCGTACCAGTCTCCCGGATCCAGGGATGGAATAATGGTCCCCAGGGATACCATGCGGAACTTCAACTTCACGAGGTATTTGTTGAGTTCTCGCAGGTCGAGGATAGGCCTGAGGCCCCCCTTGGCCTTGGGGATCAGAAAGTAGCGGGAATAAAACCCCTTGCCTTTCTCGTTTTCCGGAACCGCCTCTATGGCTCCTTTGCTGAGGAGCGTCTGCACCTCCTGTCGAAGGAATTGCTCGTGAGAGGGGTCCCTGAAGAGGGACGAGGAAGGAGGGCGGGAAGGAGGAAACGAAACAAACTGCAGGCGGTATCCCGTCTGCACCAGGTTTAAGACCCAGCGGTCCGATGTTATTTGGGACCACGCCGGGAGGAAAAACGAAAGGCGGTTTGAAAACGGGGGGAAAGGATCCATAGGGGAAACTGCTACAGCGCCCTCGGGCGCACCTTCAAAATGAAGGCTTAGGACCAGGCGGGGGTTTCGAGGAGCCTTGGTTCTGCCCCCCTTGGTTCCCAGACTGCCTGCGCCTGCCGTTCCTGCCGCGGCGCCTGTAAGGGTCCTGCCGCTGGCGGAACTGGGAAAACGGCCTACGGTACGGCTGCTGCTGTGGCCTAAAGGGTCTACGCTGCGTCACGGGGGTGTGCATCCCGAGGGACCGCGCAATGACCCGGTTGTCCTTCAGACTCTTGAGTCTGGGGTCTGTCTTTTCCGAAAACAGGCCCTGGCCTTCGAAAGGAAGGTCCTGTATCGTGTGCTGGAGCTCTGGCGGAAGGCCGGAAACCTGCAGCCAGGAGATGCGACGCATCGTAACTCCCGACGCGAGGGTACGGGCAGCCGAGTCCGCAGCGTCCAAGGATGCTTGTAAGGCCGTGCGCGCGACCTTTTTGCCCTCGTCCAGGATGGCCGTAAACTCCTGGCGAGCATCCTGTGGCAGCAGCTCTTTAAATTTGTCCACTGCCACCCAGGAGTTAAAAGCGTACCTGCTCAGCAGGGCCTGCTGATTAGAGACCCTGAGCTGCAGGGCCCCAGCCGAATATACCTTACGGCCAAGGAGGTCCATCCGCCTGGCCTCTCTGGATTTGGGGGCCGGAGCCTCCTGGCCGTGACGCTCCCTATCGTTCACCGACTGCACCACCAGTGAACCGGGAGTCGGGTGAACGTGCAAGTATTCATACCCCTTGGAAGGGGCCATGTACTTTCTCTCGACTCCTTTCGCTGTCGGAGGGATGGAGGCCGGGGACTGCCAGATAGTATTGGCATTGGCCTGAATGGTCCGTACAAAGGGCAGGGCGACCCTGGTGGGAGCATCCGAAGAGAGGATGGTAACAATCGGGTCCTCTATCTCCGAGACCTCCTCTGCCTGCAGACTCAGGTTTTGGGCCAACCGCCTGAGGAGGTCCTGGTGCGCCCTGAGATCCAGCGGGGGGGGACTGTTGGAGGAGGTACCCGCCACCGCCTCATCCGGGGAGGAGGATGAGGAGACCCCAGGCACGATAGTGTCCAACTGAGGGTCTTCCTCAGCCCTCGCCTCTACCTCCGGAGCCACAGCGGAGTCCTGCTGTTTGGACCCTTCCTCCGCCTCCGGGGAGGGAGGGGGGCGAGACAAGGAGGCTTCAGGGGCCCTACGCTCCGCATTCGCCGGTGTGGGAGGGAGCTGCTGGGGGCCCTGGGCCTGATGGTATGCCCAGGGTGTCCAGAATCCCCACTGTGGTGGGCCTTGGTCTTCCAGCGGCGGATCCCCGAAGAGCGCCGCCTGCCGGTCGGTGCCGAGCGCATACGCACTGTCCGCCTGTGAAGATATGGACGGCTGTCTCGAGGGCCACGGCGGGGCCGACCCCGGATGGTAGGGGCCGGCGCGGGCCGGCACGGAGGATCGTCTCGGTGCCGGGGACCGGTGCCGGGAGTCGTATCGGTGCCGGGATCGGGACCGGGACCTGGATCTGTCACGGTGCCGGGATCCTGATCAGTACCGGGTGTCGCTTCGGTAGCGGGACCTGCCACCGGCTCGGTGCCGGGAGGTCGACCGGGACCTACCACCGGCTCGGCGCCGGGAGGTCGACCGAGACCGGGACCTGCCACCATCTCGGTGCCGGGAGGTCGACCGGGACCTACCACCGGCTCGGCGCCGGGAGGTCGACCGAGACCGGGACCTGCCACCAGCTCGGTGCCGGGAGGTCGACCGGTGCGGCGAGTAGCGATGGGACCTGCTCCTGGAGTCGCGGTGCCGGTGACGCCGACTGGAGCTTGACCGCGACCGTCTGGAGGTCGACCGTTGCCGCGAGTGCGACCGGTGCCGCTGAGGGGAGCGGTGCCGGGACTGCGAGCGGCGTCGGGATCTGGAGCGCCCAAGACGTCGGGACCTAGATGGCGAAGGACTGTCTCTGGGCGGCGCCGACATCATGGGCTTGCCCCTGGACACGACCCGCACCGGAGGTACCGGGGGTGGCAGCCGAGTGGGCTCCGTCAGGGCAATAAGGTCCCGAGCCGAGGCGAAGGTCTCCGGTGTTGATGGGACCACTATCTCAACCCCAGATCTCATGGGGGAGCTCGGCGGCACCGGACTCAACGGACCCGCCAGGCCCGGAGTCAACGGTGCTGACGGTGCCGGCGGTGCCGCGGCCGATGTCGAGGCCGGGCGCTCAAGCCGGGTCTGCCTGGCCGGAGTAGCAGACTTCGACGCCCTAGGCTGTGATTCCGGTGCCGGAGAAGGTCGGTGCCGAGGAGTCTTCTCGGTGCCGGAGCGATCCGGTGCCGGTGCCGAGACCACGGTCCGCGAAGTCGACGGGTCAAGTGCCGCCTCCATTAGGAGAGTTCGGAGCCTCTGATCTCTCTCCTTTTTTGTCCTCGGCTTGAAAGCCTTACAGATGCGGCACTTGTCAGACCTGTGCGATTCCCCGAGGCACTTCAGGCACGCTTCGTGGGGATCGCTGGTGGGCATGGGCTTCTTGCAGGCCGCACACTGCTTGAAGCCCGGCGAAACAGGCATGAGCCTGGCGCCGGGTGCCGGGAAGGGCTAAGCCCCCGGCCAAGAACTATTTAACAACTATTGACTAAACTATTTACTTAACAACACTAATTAACACTATATAGAACTAGAGATAAGCGATTGAAAACTAGGAGAGCTAGGGACGTGGAGGACAGCTAAGCCGCGCTCCACAGTTCCAACGACCGACACGGCGGTAAGAAGGAACTGAGGAGCGGGCGGGCCGGCAGGGGTATATATAGAGCGCCATGGCGGCGCCACTCTAGGGGGCGACCTGCCGGCCCACTGGAGTTGCTAGGGTAAAAAAAGTTTCCGACGAACGTGCACGCGCGGCGCGCACACCTAACTGGAATGGATGTGAGCAATCACTCGAAGAAGAATTAGTAGTTTTCAACAGTCAGAACATACAAGTTAAATTTTCAGAAGCATCTGTGTGGCATACAGTTTGTCTACGCGGTCTGCAGGAAGTGCGAGTGCAGCACATGTAGGTACACCTGAGCTAGTTTTGATCAAGCTAGCTTGCTAAAATGGCAGCAGCACAGGTGGTAGCATGGGCTAGCTATATGAATATGTATCCAGGGTCCAGGGCAGCTTGTAACTGAGGAGCTACCAGTGCTACTGTGGCTTTACTGATATTTTTTGTGAGCTAACTTGATGAAAACTAGCTTGTGTGTTCCTACATGTGCTTCAATCACACTTCCAAATTGCAGCTTAGACATATCATTTCAATGGAACTTATTTGCATTGGGATATTTTCCTTTGGGATTTTGGAAATGCCTAAAACTGTTTCCAGTGGGATCTGTGGAACAGAAACTTTCTCTGAATCTCCCTGAAGTTTGGAACATTTAGAAATGGATGGAAATCTAACTCCAATACTCAACTCTTTCTCTGTCTGAGTCTGAAGTGGAAACCAGTATACAAACACCACAGAAGTTTATTGGCCAGATACACAAGTTCATTCTAACTGCACTGTGCTCATTCTATCACTGCTTTCCTTCCTTGGAGAAGTTCAAAGCATCTGGAGAGTACCAGTGAACCTGGATGTATGATCAGATTTGTGTATTAAATGAGATATTTCGCTTGACTCATCAGAATTTTCATCATTTTTAATTTTAAACTAATTGATAACCATGTCTGTCCTTCTCCCCTAGAAAAATACTTCTGCTTGAAATTCATAGTGGCAGAATCATCAAGTCCACATCTAGCAAGCATTTTGCAGGTAATGTAATATGACTGACTTAACTAGGTGCTTTATTTTGTGACAGTGATGTGTCAGCAGTTAGACTAGGACATCTGAAAACCAAAGTTAAATTAACAAAAAAAATACTATTTAATATTCAAACTTTTTTTTCAAAAAGTCATCCAGATGTGAAGATACCCAAGTTTCCTGGACTAATTTTTTCCAGGTAATAAGTCGTTAGACTAAGTTGTGTTAATACTGTTTTCCCACCACCCTCAGATGCTCAGAGACCAGTTATGATTTTTCTCCAAAGAAATTTATTAAAGCAAAGGGAAGTCATGCACATATATACTGTGAGTAAAATTCATCCTGTGCAAAAGGACAGACAAAGGATTATCCATTACTGAAGTCCTTCTTGAATCCTATCAAGTGGGATTTAAGTTATGTGTAAGCCTTGACCTGGCATTCTATGCAGGACTATATTTCACTCTGTATTAATATATTTTAAAATATTTTAAAAAAACACACAACCCCCAAATTTGGTTAAAAGTATATGTATATTATACACGTGTGTATGCATAGATCATGTCTATGATATGGGCCAGATTGTTGCAGGCATGCAAGAGAAGATGGTGCAATGAAACTGTTATCTCCTTGAGGTGATGTTTTATGCATCCTCATCTGTGCCTGATCCACAGGCTGTAAAAACCTATTCAGAGCCTAGTTCTTTTGCTCAGGTATGATTAGTTAGATACTCATGATTTTAGGTCTGGAGATTCCATGTGTTCACCAAGATCATGGCCATCACACGTCCATACAGGGATTGGGCACAATACAAGCATTGCTTTCAGGGAGCAAAATGACTCCACAAAGCTTCTCCAAAGTTAGCAAGGAAGAGAGAGGAACAGAGTGCAATCCCCAATCTCACTTCACCAGCAGAACTGCATTCCTTTGGGATCTTCTGGAAGGATTTTTTGTATTAAGGCACTATCTTTCAAGAATCTCCTACTGATGTGGCTTGTTCTGCACTTTCTCAAAATGCAGGGCTCTGTTTATGCCACAGTTTAGACTTAGTAAAGGTCAGTAAGTAAAATACCTGTACCTCCTTCAGAGATCCAGATATAATGTCTGATTTTATGCATATCAATTTCTCTTTCCAATAAAATTATTGAAATTACCTGTCCATTATTTTGTTTGCTTACTTGCATAGATTCCATTTATGTGCCCGGAAAGAGGCCAAACTACTGTATATTTGTAGAAACAATGCAGATGTGCAACATTATTTGTAAGCAGACTCTGAATTACTTGTGTTTTATGCTGGTGCAATGGTCTTACACCACTGTAAAACTGCAGTAATATAGAGGTGAATCACACCCAAACGTGAGCAAAGCTAGTCTCAAAGTATATCATTTAACAGAACCCATGTAAACATAAAGGTGGATGGATTCTGGGGAAAGGAGTGCTTGGGCTGCAGAGGATATATTCTGTATCCTATGCAAGATATACAGCTATAACAGGAATCAGCAACCTTTGGCATGCAGCTCGTCAGGGAAGCAGTGACAAGCACATCTGTCAGACCGCACCACTTCCCGCAGCCCCCACTGGCCTAGAGCAGCCAGTGGCAGCCGCGATCGGCTGAACCTGCGGACGTGGCAGGTAAACAAACCATCCCGGTCTGCCAAGGTGCTTACCCTGGCATGCCGCATTCCAAGGGTTGCCGATCCCTGAGCTGTAATATAGATTGAAGATATTTAGCCTTGATGTAACAAAGATGGAGTAAATAGCTGCTTAGCCTTGATGTAAATCTATTTGTGCGGTGTTACTCAGGAATACAGCACATGTGTAAGATACAAGTACATAATCAATATTCATAACAATGATACATACATGAACAGGATAATCATACTTAGGTAGGGTGACCATGTGTCCCATTTTGGCCAGGACAGTCCCTTTTTTTAAGCTCGGTCCCAGCTGTCTCGACTTTTTTTGTCAAAAAAAGTGGGGTGCAGTGTGGTTGGAGCAATGTGTGGGATGGGGGAAGTGGCGATGCCAGCCCTTCCCCCGGGGGGGAAGGCAGGATTCCAGCATAGACTCATAGACTCATAGACTCTAGGACTGGAAGGGACCTCGAGAGGTCATCAAGTCCAGTCCCCTGCCCTCATGGCAGGACCAAATACTGTCTAGACCATCCCTAATAGACATTTATCTAACCTACTCTTAAATATCTCCAGAGATGGAGATTCCACAACTTCCCTAGGCAATCTATTCCAGTGTTTAACTACCCTGACAGTTAGGAACTTTTTCCTAATGTCCAACCTAAATCTCCCTTGCTGCAGTTTAAGCCCATTGCTTCTTGTTTTATCATTGGAGGCTAAGGTGAACAAGTTTTCTCCCTCCTCCTGATGACACCCTTTTAGATACCTGAAAACTGCTATCATGTCCCCTCTCAGTCTTCTCTTTTCCAAACTAAACAAACCCAATTCCTTCAGCCTTCCTTCATAGGTCATGTTCTCAAGACCTTTAATCATTCTTGTTGCTCTTCTCTGGACCCTCTCCAATTTCTCCACATCTTTCTTGAAATGCGGTGCCCAGAACTGGACACAATACTCCAGTTGAGGCCTAACCAGCGCAGAGTAAAGCGGAAGAATGACTTCTCGTGTCTTGTTTACAACACACCTGTTAATGCATCCCAGAATCACGTTTGCTTTTTTTGCAACAGTATCACACTGTTGACTCATATTAAGCTTGTGGTCCACTATGACCTCTAGATCTCTTTCTGCCATACTCCTTCCTAGACAGTCTCTTCCCATTCTGTATGTGTGAAACTGATTGTTCCTTCCTAAGTGGAGCACTTTGCATTTGTCTTTATTGAACTTCATCCTGTTTATCTCAGACCATTTCTCCAATTTGTCCAGATCATTTTGAATTTTGACCCTGTCCTCCAAAGCAGTTGCAATCCCTCCCAGTTTGGTATTGTCCGCAAACATAATAAGCGTATTTTCTATGCCAACATCTAAATCGTTGATGAAGATATTGAACAGAACCGGTCCCAAAACAGACCCCTGCGGAACCCCACTTGTTATACCTTTCCAGCAGGATTGGGAGCCATTAACAACTACTCTCTGAGTACGGTTATCCAGCCAGTTATGCACCCACCTTATAGTAGCCCCATCTAAATTGTACTTTCCTAGTTTATCTATAAGAATATCATGCGAGACTGTATCAAATGCCTTACTAAAGTCTAGGTATATCACATCCACCACTTCTCCCTTATCCACAAGGCTCGTTATCCTATCAAAGCAGCAAGGAATCCTGTGGCACCTTATAGACTAACAGATGTTTTGGAGCATGAGCTTTCGTGGGTGAATACCCACTTCCTCAGATGCATGTAATGGAAATATCCAGGGGAAGGTATATATATGTGTGCTAGCAAGCAAGCTAGAGATAACGAGGTCAGTTCAATCAGGGAGGATGAGGCCCTGTTCTAGCAGTTGAGGTGTGAAAACCAAGAGAGGAGAAACTGGTTCTGTAATTGGCAAGCCATTCACAGTCTTTGTTCAATCCTGAGCTGATGGTGTCAAATTTGCAGATGAACTGAAGCTAGAACAGGGCCTCATCCTCCCTGATTGAACTGACCTCATGCTCCAAAACGTCTGTTAGTCTATAAGGTGCCACAGGATTCCTTGCTGCTTTTACAGATCCAGACTAACACGGCTACCCTCTGATACTATCCTATCAAAGAAAGCTATGAGATTAGTTTGACATGATTTGTTCTTTACAAATCCATGCTGGCTATTCCTTATCACCTTACCACCTTCCAAGTGTTTGCAGATGATTTCTTTAATTACCTGCTCCATTATTTTCCCTGGCACAGAAGTTAAACTAACTGGTCTGTAGTTTCCTGGGTTGTTTTTATTTCCCTTTTTATAGATGGGCACTATATTTGCCCCCTTCCAGTCTTCTGGAATCTCCCCCGTCTCCCATGATTTCCCAAAGATAATAGCTAGAGGCTCAGATACCTCTTCTACTAACTCCTTGAGTATTCTAGGATGCATTTCATCAGGCTCTGGTGACATGCAGGCATCTAACTTTTCTAAGTGATTTTTTACTTGCTCTTTTTTTATTTTATCTTCTAAACCTACCCTCTTCCCGTAAGCATTCACTATACTAGACATTCCTTCAGACTTCTCAGTGAAGACTGAAACAAAGAAGTCATTAAGCATCTCTGCCATTTCCAAGTCTCCCATTACTGTTTCCCCCTCCTCATTGAGCAGTGGGCCTACCCTGTCCTTGGTCTTCCTCTTGCTTCTAATGTATTGATAAAAAGTCTTCTTGTTTCCCTTTATTCCCATAGCTAGTTTGAGTTCATTTTGTGCCTTTGCTTTTCTAATCTTGCCTCTGCATTCCTGTGTTATTTGCCTATATTCATCCTTTGTAATCTGACCTAGTTTCCATTTTTTATATGACGCCTTTTTATTTTGTAGGTCACGCAAGATCTCGTGGTTAAGCCAAGGTGGTCTTTTGCCACATTTTCTATCTTTCCTAACCATCGGAATTACTTGCTTTTGGGCCCTTAAGAGTGTCCCTTTGAAAAACTGCCAACTTTCTTCAGTTGTTTTTCCCCTCAGTCTTAATGTCCCACCTCTTTGAAAAACTGCCAACTTTCCTCAGTTGTTTTTCCCCTCAGTCTTAATTCCCGTGAGACCTTGCCTATCAGCTCTCTGAGCTTACCAAAATCCACCTTCCGGAAATCCATTGTCTCTATTCTGCTGTACTCCCTTCTACCCTTCCTTAGAATTGCAAATTCTATGATTTCATGATCACTTTCACCCAAGCTTCCTTCTACTTTCAAATTCTCAACAAGTTCCTCCCTATTTGTTAAAATCAAGTCTAGAACAGCTTCCCCCCAGTAGCTTTTTCAACTTTCTGAAATAAAAAGTTGTCTGCAATGCAGTCCAGGAACTTTTTAGATAGTCTGTGCCCCGCGGTGTTATTTTCCCAACATATATCTGGATAGTTGAAGTCCCCCATCACCACCAAATCTTGGGCTTTGGATGATTTTGTTAGTTGTTTGAAAAAAGCCTCATCCACCTCTTCTACCTGATTAGGTGGCCTGTAGTAGACTCCCAGCACGACATCATCTGTGTTTTTTACCCCTTTTAGCCTAACCCAGCATGCAGGGAGGTCAGCAGGGCTTGAGCGACCAGCGACAACCAGGAGTGAGGTGGGGCACAACAGGGTTACACCGAGCACCTGGGGCCAGATCTGTGGGGGGCTCTGGAGAGAGGCTGAGGCAGTAAGCCTGGGTCAGCCCTATGTGGTGTCCCATGTTCACTTTGGGAAACATGGTCAATCTATACTTAGCAAACCATAATTTTTCCATTGACTCATTATATGATGTACTTTGTACAAGATTTGTTGTAACTGTATAACAGAGATAACAACAATGATACAAATAATCATCTTTCTTATATATAGCATCACAATGTGTTTATTTGTATTTTTCTGTATACAAGTGAGTCTCAAGCTTCTTTAAAAATGTGCAATAAAAGTCTAGTTTGCTATGAAAAAGGTCGAGCAATAGGGAGTGATTGTGGAAATTCTTGCCATATGGCTGTTTTGTGATAGTTTGGTAATATAGCAGACTTACAATATTGCATTTTAATTAGTTTAGATATTGTCAGCATCATATATTGGTAAAAATGAAGTTAGAAAGGAAATCACACTACTTTTCAGATTCCAAAAGCAAATAACAAGAAAAAAATAATCCTCTTTTTTTATTAAAGTATAATATATACCTTTGAACATCCTTTTATATGTTTTAATTAATTTTAGACTGAGATGATTTTTTAAAGAAAAATGAAATTGTTTATATTATTAATCATTACTGGACTATATTGTTATAATAGCACTTGAGTGAAACTTTATTGGAATTGGTGGGCATGATGGCCATCCATCACTCATGATAAATGTAAAAAGCAGTTAAGCTCTTTTTTGGCATAAGATATCAAAGATGATTTCAGCCACTGCTAAAAACACAGGTAACATGTAATGCTGGTCAGAAGCTGAGCTATGTATTTTCTAGGAATTTTTCTTTGGGCTAAATGCAACTGCAGTGTGCTGTGTATTATTTAGTGGGAGTGGGGGCTTCTATGGACAGACACAGCCAAAAAAGTGGGCAAAGAGGACAAGAAAAGGGAAGACGCATCAAGAAAAGCAATAGCAAGAGAGAGCTTTTTGGGCAGAATGCTGTCTGGAAAAGACAGGCTTAGAATTGAAAGAAAGGTAATTGCCTCCTGTTGTTTGATCGTGCTGTGTTCAGGGAAATAGCACTTTGTGCACAGTCTTTGTAAACAAATAGGATTGCACCAAATAAATATCTAACTTGTATCATCAATCTGTTTTCCTAACAGAAACTGCCCATAAAGCTCCAAATGTTGGCTGATCACTCAGGCCAAAAAGAAAGGAGAGGAATTACTTGGGAATTTAAAAAGGGGGAATAATTAAGAGTCATAGGATGAAGTTAAAAAGCATATATTTATCTAGATGTAGATTCTCCACACCAAATAACATCCACCCAGAGCTCTGAGCACTCTAGCAATAGAATTAAAGACAATAAAAAGGAGCAAATAAATAAAGGCAAGATTTTGGCTGATACAGCAAAGTGTGATGACAGTGCCTCACTACTTCACAGGGATGTTATAGGGAAAATCTATTTAGAATGTGCTCTCTAGTTACACCTTAGAACAGAGTTTACAACTGTGAAAAGAACTTGTGAAAGGTGCATGCAAATGGAGAGCATTTCTTGCAACTTTCCCTTTCATGTACAAGGAACAGGTACAATCTGACCCTATTTGTATAGTATCAACAGCATGCTAGGTGCATTACAGATTAATGGAAAGATAATGTTTCTGTCTCAAAGACTTTACAAGTTAAGGAGCCATTCTGTAACTGATTGTGTGTGGGTCCAGCCCTGTGCCTTCAAAGACACCTCCCACTGAAACCAAGGGAGCTCCACACATAGGTGTGCTCATATAGCCACTTGCAGGATCAAGGCATAGTAAGATTCTTTCCCAGGTCTCTGGCTAGTGGATCTTGCCCACATGCTCATGGTCTAACTGGGGTTGAGAAGGAATTTTCCCTCCAGCTCAGATTGGCAGAGACTCTGGGAGTTTTTCATCTCCTCTGCAGCATGGGACTTGGGTCACTTGCAGGTTTAAAGTAGTGTAAAAGGTGGATTCTCTGTAACTTGAAGTCTTTAAATGATGATTTAAGGATTTCAGTAACTCAATCAGAGGTTAGGAATCTTTTCCAGGAGTGTGTGGGTTAAGTTCTGTGGCCTGCAATGTGCAGGCGGTCAGACTAGATGATCGTGATGGTCCCTTCCTTAAAGTCTATGCATCTATGATTTATCAATCAAACAATGATAAATGCTTGAAATTTACTGTGCGTGAATGGTGTGTTAACTGTGATTCTTTAATTCCACAATTATTTTGTTTGGGTTTGGTACTTTTTAGAATGTGTACATTACTTTCATTGGGGAAGTGTCCTTGTGATTTATACACCTCCTTCTACAACAGGGGTCGGCAACCTCTGGCACGCGGCTCGCCAGGGTAAGCACCCTGGCAGCTGGACCAGACTGTTTACCTGCCGCGTTGGCAGGTTCAGCCGATTGCAGATCCCACTGTCCACGGTTTGCCGTCCCAGGCCAATGGGGGTGGCGGGAAGCTGCGGCCAACATATCCCTCGCCCATGCCACTTTCCACGCCCCTATTTGGCCTGAGACGGCGAACCACGGCCAGTGGGAGCCACGGTCCGCCAAACCTTCCAATGTGGTAGGTAAACAAGCTGGCCCAGCTCACTAGGGTGCTTACCCTGGCGGGCCGTGTGCCAACCCCTGTTGCCAGCCCCTGTTCTACAAGTATGTATCAAAGTAGGAACTGAAGATGGAAAGACAAGAAAAGCAGACTGCCATAAGGAGGAATTTGGGGAATATAGGACAGTATACAAAACAGCTCTGAGATAACAATGGAGAAGGACTCTGAAAGGGCAGTAAGCCTGTGAGCAAGTGACTTTCCAAATTTCTTTTAAAAGTCCAAACACTGAATTGAGGCAACAACTTATTTTTAATAACAAGGAATTAGCAATATGATGTGTTATTACATAAAGTTCAGCATAAGCTTTCTCACCAGACTTAGCTACTTCTACATGCATGATTAGGGCTTTACCAAATTCATGGCCCTTAAAAACGCATCACAGACTGTGAAATCTGGTCTCCCCCGTGATATCTGGTCTTTTGTGTGTTTTTGCCCTATACTATACAGATTTCATGGGGGAAACCAGCATTTCCTGACCCAAAAGGGAGTTGCAAGGGGGTCACAAGGTTAATTTTTAGAGGGTTGTGGTATTGTCACCCTTACGTCTGTGCTGCCTTCACAGCTGGGTTGCCAGATAGAGGCGGCTGCTGACTGAGGGCCCAGCTCTGAAGGCAGCACCCCACAGAAACAGCGCAGAAGTAAGGGTGGCAATACCATACCATGCCATCCTTACTACGGCACTGCTGCTAGCAGAGGCTCTGTCTTCAGCATGGAAGTAAGGGTAGCAGTATCGCAACCTCCGCTACAATAATCTTGCAACCCTCCCCAACTCATTTTTGGGACAGGAACCCTACAATTGGAACACTGTGAAATTTCAGATTTAAATAGCTGAAATCATGAAATTTATGATTTTTAAAATCTTATGACTGTGAAGTTGACCAAAATGGAATGTGAATTTGGTAGGGCCCTATCCATAACCCACCCCCTTCCAGGGACCCAGTCCTGTTCCCCTTGTATCTAGCTGAGTCAACATAATCCATTTAACCCTTTCCCAACAGGATCAACAGAATGAGGTGTTTCAGGAAACTACTTCCAGTCAGTTACAAAAACCCAAAAGTTCTCTCCCATAACTAACTGAGTAATAGCATAACTTGCAAATCACTTGGAAACAATGGTATTTTCAGTGTAAATGAAATTAAATGTAAACTGCAACATTAGCTTAATTGGTAAGGCTAATATCTAAGCTGACTATGCATTTGAACATATAACATAATATTCATGCTGGTACTGCATCCTATCACATAACATCACAGACATGACAGTTTGGCTGCTCTTTTTACTAATAAAATTCCATCTTAAAAATTGTTTGCAGTGGTATTAAAGATAATTCGTTTATATTGATTATTCTGAGATGAAGTTTAAAGGTCTAAAGTGCATCTTTGAGGATCTGAAGTAGGGAGTTGCTTGTTATAGCAACATATAATTTGTACATGAAATGCCTATAAATAGGAGATTTCATAGTCTTGCAGGGAAATTGAGAACCTGGTAAGCTTCTCACTCTTTAAATCCCAGAAGAAAGAAACATTTCCTGCTCAATTAAGGTTCCTGACACACTAAAAATACTTTTGTAGAATAAATTTGTACTGTGGTTGTAATGGGATGTAGCTGGAAGTCCAATGTATTACCTAATTACAGTGTATAGACATTGTTATATAGTGTTTATTATAAGGTAACTTTACAGTTGCTTAAATGATGAAAATTTAACAAGGGGAAGAGCACTTCCATTTAATGTTTTCCTTACAGAGCACATCAAACCGTTTAACTATAATAAAAGTGGGAGCAGTAGTTTGGCCCAATTCCTCTTCAGATGTAGCTAGTTTTTAATACAGTTGAAACATATAATTGAGATTCAGTTTGTTTCATTATGCTCAATATTCCAAAATGTTTTCAAAGTGTGGTATATAATCCCTGCTCTGTTGGTGCCCCATGCAGGCCCATGACTTTTCATAAATATGTCAGCAATAAACATGACTCTCCTATGAATGAATTGCAGGGCCTGCCAGTTACTTGCTGCATCTACCTGTATTCTCTTAGACTCCAAAAGATGCAATATCATTTGTATATATCCTCAATATTCTTAATGGGATAGGAGTGGGGGAGGGTAAAGAAAAGAAAGAAAAAAATTATGAGGTGGAGAAGTTTTGTCCAACAAGTGTGGCTAGATAAATAAATTTGCTAATCTAGTACAGTGAGCATACACTAAACTATAGCTACCCTAATTTGGAGTATATTATGTTTAAGACCTATGTTGCTCCCATAGAAACAGGGTTCAGACTTGTAGTTAGTTAGGAGAACAGTGTATAGAGTTGTTTCACTGGTTCAAAGTTTGTGCAAGTGATATGCATCTGAAACATGTAAATATCTATTCTTCTCTTTTCATGAAATTACTGGTTAACACATTGGGTAATCATCCACTTAGAATTCCCTGTTGCAAAATTTTGACAATGACCCTCAGTTATCAAATAGCATTTTAGCCAACACATTTTGCAAGCTGTAGATTGAGTTTTTACTTGTTTGTTTACCGGACAATAGAATACATCCTACGCCTTCAACAAATAGCCCAGCACTGGTCCTCTGTATATTCTTGTCTACATTGTTATGCCAGCTGAATACCTGACTAGAGATTCCATTCATTATTTAGGCCTTGAGCCTGTCTCAAGAGATGCTTCTGGACTCGTCTCCCCAAAACTGTCCTTCTCAAGTTAACTACCAGAGACTCAGACTTCTCATCTCTGTTTCATCACCTCCAAAGGAGTGAAAACAGCCCCCAATTTCACTTTGGCACACACAGTCCACTCCGTTTGCACACCAGATACCTGCTTGGGATAAAAATAAACAAAATGTTTATTTAGTAGAAAACCACAGATTCAAAGATGAAATATTTAGGAAAAATAAACATGTACAAGTTACACAGAAAATAAACATAAAAACACAACTTTGGGTTTTACACCTCCATATTTGATACATTTCCTTTCCATATACAAGTTACCTATTGCCTTTGACCAGTTTCTCAGCATGCCCCCTGCCCTAAGGGAGATCCATTATTCAGTAACAGCTTTTCAAGACTGTCCTTCTGTTCTGGATCTGTTAGGGTCCATTTTGCAAGTGTTTGGAGTGTGCTGATATTGGGGTGCAACTTCTCTAATGACAACACAGCTATGTCATTTTGGGGATCACCCAGACCAGTAAAGGATTCTGTATAAGGTCACCCCAAGGTTACAGAGCAAGTGGCAATTTAACACCCTAGTGGTCTGGGTGATCACCAAAACATCAGAATCACACAGGTAAATCCTGTGCCTCTGCAGAGCTCTTTGAAGGACCAAGACCTTAGAACAGGGGTCGGCAACCTCTAGCACGCGGCTCACCAGGGTAAGCACCCTGGTGAGCCGGGCCAGTTTGTTTACCTGTCGCATCGGCAGGTTTGGCCAATCATGGCTCCCACTGGCCGCCGTTTGCTATCCCAAGCCAATGGGGGCGGCAGGAAGCAGCACGGGCAAGGGATGTGCTGGCTGTGGCTTAAATGAACTGGCTACTCCAGCTGCAGCTTAACATTCCTAGCCATCTCTGCACAGATTTCCTGGTGCATCATCTAAACTGTTCCCTTTGCTACTCAGGATCTTCCCACATGGTTCTGTATAAGTCACTACACAACAAGTTATCTCTGCTGGCCAACATCACAAGAGAAAGATGTCCCCACTTTCTCTGTCCCCTTTGAGATGGCTTTGGCCCCTGAGGAGAGTGAAGTCCCTATTCTCCATGAGCTTTAATTTTACTTTCTCTCTGGCCCAATGAATGTTTAGTTATTTATACAAAGTGGATTGACTTCAACAAGAGAGAATGAGAAAGACCATCATTATAGTGGCCTGTAGTTCAGTGGTTAAGGCACTCAGTTGAGAAAGGGGAAGCCCCTGTTCATATCTCTTCTCCTCATCAGGTAGCACCTGCATCAACAAGCATCTCCCATATCCCAGGTGCATTCCCTAACCAATGGTCTAAGGGTTAGAAATGAGGCCATCTCCCCCCACCAGCTGTTTTGTGTAATTAGGTCTGTGTCACTGCCATTCTTGCAGAAAATAGCTTAGGAGTAGAGCTGCCAACTTTCTACTCACACAAAACCGAACACCCTTGCTCTGCCCCTATCACTCCCCTACTCTGAGGCCCGCCCCCTCACTCCATTGCTCACTCTCCCCATCCTAACTTACTCATTTTTACCAGGGTGGCTCAGGGGGTTGGGTTACAGAAGGGGGTAAGGCTCTGGGCTGAGGCTGAGGGCTCTGGGATGTGGCCAGGGATGAGAGGTGTGGGGTGCAGGAATGGATTCCAAGCTGGGAGTTGGAGCCAAAGGGTTCGGAGTATGGGAGTGGGCTCTGGGGTCAGACTGAGTTGGTGTGTGGGAGTGGGTAAGGGCTATGGGCTGAGGGTGAAGGTTCTGTGGTAGGGCCAGAAATGAGGGGTTCAGGGTATGGGAGGGGGCTCTGGGCTGGCATCGAGGGGTTCAGAGAATGGGAGGGGGATAAAGACTGGGGCAGGGGTTGGGGCATGGGAGAGGACAGGTGCAGGCTCTAGGCGGAGCTTACCTCAAGCAGCTCCCAGAAGCAGCATCATGTCTCCAGTGTGGCTTCTACATGGAGGTGGAGTGAGGAAGCTTTGCACACTGTCTCATCTGCAGGTGCCACCCCTGCAGCTCCCATTGGCCACGGTTCCTGGCCAATGGGAGCTGTGGAGCTGGTGCTTGGGGTGGGGGCAGTGTACGGAGCCTTCTGGCTACTCCTACATGGGGAGCCAGAGGGGTGACATCCCTCTGCATTTGGGAGCTGCACGGTGCCAGCGCAGGCAGGGATCCTGCCTCAGCCCCACTGCGCCGCAGACTGGACTTTAATGGCTCGGTCAGCAGTGCTGACAGAAGCCACCGGGTCCCTTTTCCACTAGAAGTTCCAGTCGAAAACCAGACATCTGGCAACCCTACTTAGGAGAAAGATTCCTAGCTGTGGATCCCAAAGAGAGGGAGGTGACTTCATGCAGCTCAGACCCCCTCTCATCAGCACCCTCCCTCATCAGCATTTGCATTGGCTAGCTCAGTGGCTCCCTGCTAGCTTTTGTGGATCCCATTCTCAGATGCTATCTCTCCCTTTGCATTGTATAGGCAGCCCTGTCCCCTAACTCAGAGTTTATTAATTCTGCTGGTTGGCTAGGAGCCTAACAGTTAGGCTTTGCAACCCCCAAATCTCCTTGTGGATACGGATTTTAGTCCCTTTGTGCCTCAATTCTCCATCTGTAAAAAGAGGATGATGGTATTTCCCTACCTCACAGAGGTGTTGTGAGGAAAATATATATTAAAGATTGTGTGGCATTAGGGTAGTGGGGACTATATAAATACCTTAGACATAGAACATGCCCAACTGTAAATGCTTTATAAGGGCAGCTTGTTAATTATATTATTATTTACAACTCTTAAGTAGAAGATACTTTTTTAGATTGTAATACTCTGATTATATAAAAAACATATTTAGAAATCTCAAATATATAATGAAGATGAAGTATCTCTGACATTGCATTATTATAAAATCATAAGATGGGGTGGACGGTATTGCTAGAAAAAAAATAATGTGTGAAGCTATAAAGCATTCCTTGTCTCAAATAGAAACAAAACTAAAGATTTTTTTCCCCTGTGAGATTAAAAAAAAAAATTGTGCTCAGACCAGATATGCCAAGATTCTTCTGGGGAAAAAAACACAGTCTTTATAATATTGTTATAAATTCTTGAAAATGTGATCTTATAGCGGAAATGATGATAAAATCTTGAGTATATTGTTGGGTATGTGACCCTATGACTACAGTTGCCACAGATACTCAGCTGTGTCATAGATTCACAAGTTCCATGGGTAGAAGGGACCATTATGATCTTATAGTCTGACCTCCTGTATAGCACAGGCCACAGAGTCTGCCTCATCCACACACCAAAAAATAAAAAAATGAAATAAAATACAGGGGTAGATCTTTCAGAAAAAAAAATCCAATCTTGCCTTAAAAATTGTTGGTGATTGAGAACCCACCATGACTCTCGTTTAACTGTTCCAATGATTAATTACCCTCACTGTCAACAAAATTATACCGTCTTTCCAGGTCTGAATTGTCAACATGAGTACCAATGAAAATGGATTCAGTTCCTGCCAAATTATAAATAGAAAGTAAGTATTTTTCAATGTATGCCGTTACTGTATATCTGACATGCTACCATGCTCTCTTCTATTATGTTTTTAAATAGTTTTTTTTCAAAGTGTGATGTTTGACTGCATGAAGTGGCTAGGCATATAGTTAAAAGTGGCAACCTATAACTGAATCCTACAAATGGATGCACCTGGGCACCCAGCTGCCTACATGCAACTCAGTACAATATTGAAACTTTCATCAGTTCCCATTACAAAGAACACTAGTAAGAGATAAGTGTTGCTGACATTCCATAACATCACCCTTTTTGAATGCAGGAACATCATATGTACCAATTTGTTGACATTAGACAACGTGACACTCCTAATTTCAAGATGAGGAAAAGGAAAATCACAAATATAGATATATAGATAGATACACATAGATATCTTTTTTTTAAAAAATGACACTCCTGAAGAGGGAGTAACAATGAAAATCATTTTGATAATTCATGTAACTGACTCCAATGGCCATATTTATCCCTCATGTGACTCCACTGACTTCAGTGGAGTTATTCCCAGGACTAATTTTGCCCATTGTACCATTAGAACATCTGTGTCTTGTAGTTATTTTAGTTCCTTAGAAATTATTTCTGACATGCAGAATTGTTTTGCATACCACACAACTTCAGGACTAAAGAGAACAGTTTGTTTTTACAGTCTATTTATTTATTCAAACTATTGTTTGTTTGTCTACTTATGACTTAATTATTCTTGGAATAAATTAACACTGTGCATATTATATCTCAGTCCTTGGAGCTTTATATATCCCATTTTTTAATCTATAAAGTTGCAAACAAACAAAATTTATACATAATTCCATTAAACATAATATAGCTTGACTGTTCAAATTATTTGTGCATCTACAGTACATGCTCTCATGATTGTGTTTACTTGTAAAATATTACCGTATTAAATCAAACAATCAGACCATTAAAGTTTGCCAATGTGAGGAAAGTATATTACCAACATGATATTGTAATTTAGCAACATATATTGTATGGTAACATTACAATGGACCAGAGCCAGTGATTTTCTCTGTGCAGATGGTCTCTGCACCTGCAAGCTATTGGAAGGTACCCTTTTTTGAAAGCTATATTTGGATCTCATGAGGCAGCCCTTTCTGAATACTAATGTGATGCCCAGAAATTCTGGCTTGTAGCAATTATTTGTGTTGTGGTAAAACTTGATTTACTTTATTTCTCTCTAAAAATGTAAAATGGCTGCTTGAAAATCTGTGGCTTTATGTTAACAGAATAAAACATAAAATGATGTAAATACTTTGGGATAATTAAAGGGGTTCTGTCAACTCAAAAATATCATGGCTGATCCTCCAGTGCCTTGCTCCTTGTGTTGTCATTTACACCCATTCAAGGTGAGAGTAAAGTGGCAGGGGGAACATCCACAGAGAAGGACAGGGGTATCAAGCACCAAAAGTACAGTTCCCATGAGGCATCCTGGCATCATTTCAGAATTGAAAGATTTGGGGTTTTCAGCTAGAAACATTTCCGGGGGTTAGCTCACAAAACAAAAATTGTTTTGTTGAAAACCCAGTTATCTGTTGACAGACAGTTTTGACAGAAAATTTTCAATCAGCTCTGTATTCAAATGCATAAGTCTTTGAGGGTATGGCTACGTTGTAATAAAACATCCTCAGCTGGCCCTTGTCAGCTGGCGTAGGCTGAGGGGCTGTAAAATTGCACTGTAGACGTTCTGTCAGGCCTGGCTCTCACAGGGTCCCAGAGCTCAGGTACAGCTTGGGCCTGAATGTCTACACTACAATTTTACAGCCGCATAGCCCAAGCTCCGTGAGCCTGAGTCAGCTGACACAGGCCAGCTGCAGGTGTTTAATCGCAATGTAGACATATCCTGAAAGTCCAAACCCATAAAATATAGATGAGCCAAACTGTTTCAACAAAGTGAAAATGCTTCATTACACAAGGGTGATCAAAGAGCAAATGGTAAATCATCTATTGTACTATCTCACTATGACACTGTTTTTCATTCATACAAGAAACATTGTTATTTCCCTATTTCCTGGAGAAAAAAACATTTTTCAAGAACTAGTATCAAGGCATCTTACACTGTAGCTCTTCAGGGTAGGGATTGTATCTTTATATGTGTTGAGCTCCTAACATAAAAAGGCCCTGTTCCTGACTACGGCTCCCTCAGCACTACCGTGATATATATAGTAAAGAAAAAGAAGACAATTCTGCAGCTTATGTGGCCAAAACTGGGAGCAGACATAAGTTGGAGCAGTCTTTAGGCTTCTCTAGCCTGGCACAGAAGGACAAACCCCATTATACACAATGTCCTCAGAATAGGAGAACACAAAAACAAGCCTCATACCATCTTGAGGAAATCGAGGCTTAGGTGATCTTCACTGGGATTCTGCCTGTTCCTAGAGAAAGGAAGCAAAGGTGTGACAAGATTATGGCAATCAACAGATGGCTCAGGCAGTGCTGCTATAAGGAGGGCTTTGAGGTGTATGGCCACTGGGAGGCATTCATGAACAGAGGACTGTTCTCTCAGGATGGACTTCACCTGAGTACGGAGATAAATAGACTTCTAGGATGGAGGCTGGCACAACTGATTAAGAGAGCTTTAAACTAGGAATTGGGAGGAGATGGTTGGGAGATGTCCAGGTAATCTCCACACTGGATTTCAACATTGAGAGGGATGAAAATGAAGCAAGAAAGGATGCTGTCATGGGTAGGAGAATGGACATACACAAAGCTGGAAGGTACTGCCAATACAGAAAAGGATTGGGATATCATACAGGAAGATCTGGATGATCTTGTAAACTGGAGTAATAGTAATAGGATGAAATTTAATAGTGAAAAGTGCAAGGTCATGCATTTAGGGATTAATAACAAGAACTACTGTTATAAGCTGGGGAGGCATCAGTTGGAAGTAACAGAAGAGCAGAAGGACTTTGGAGTATTGGTTGATCACAGGATGACTATGAGCTGCCAGTGTGATATGAGTGTGAAAAAAACTAATGCTGTCTTGGGATGTGTCACGGTATAATTCCCCACTCTGAACCTTAGCGTCCAAAAGATGGGGTACCAGCATGAATTCCACTAAGCTCAATTACCAGCTTAGTACTTGTAGCGCTGCCACCAACCAGGAATTCCAGTGCCTGGTACACTCTGGTCCCCCCAAAACCTTGCCCGGGGAACCCCAAGACCCAGATCTTCTTGATTTTAATACAAGAAAAGTAAACTCTTTCCCTCACCGTTGCCTTTCCCAGGCTTCCCCTCCCTGGGTTACCCTGGAAGATTACTGTGATTCAAACTCCTTGAATCTTAAACAGAGAGGAAAATGCACCTTCCCCCCTCCTTCTCTCTCCCCCTCCCAGACTCTCCCTGAGAGAGACAGCAATCCTAACACAGAGAGAAATTAGCCTCTCTCTCCCCCTTCCCTCCTTTCTCCCCATCAGTTCCCTGGTGAATCCAGACCCCGTCCCCTGGGGTTTCACACCAGAATAAAAAAAACAATCAGGTTCTTAAACAAGAAACTTTTAATTAAAGAGAGAAAAATAGTAAAAATTATCTTTGTAAATTTAAAATGGAATAGGTACAGGGTCTTTCAGCTATAGACACTGGGAATACTCTCCCAGCCTAAGTATACAAGTACAAATTAAAATCCTTTCAGCAAAATATAAATTTGAACTCCTTCCAGCCAAATACACATTTGAACTCCTTCCAACCAAATACACATTTGCAAATAAAGAAAACAACTATAAGCCTAACTCGCTTTATCTACCTAGTATTCACTATTCTAAACTTATAAGAGCTTGTATTGGAGAGATTGGAGAGAAACCTGATTGCACGTCTGGTCCCTCTGAGCCCCCAGAGTGAACAATAACAAAAAACTAATAGCACACACAAAAACTTCCCTCCCTCAAGATTTGAAAGTATCCTGTCCCGTGATTGGTCCTCTGGTCAGGTGACAGCCTGGCTCACTGGACTTGTTAACCCTTTACAGGCAAAAGAGAGATGAAGTACTTCTGTTCTATTAACTCTTACTTATCTGTTTATGACAGGATGTATCAGGCGAGGTATTTCCAGCAGAGATAAGGAGGTGTTAGTACCATTATACAAGGCACTGGTGAGACCTCATCTGGAATCCTGTGTGCAGTTCTGGTCTCCCATTTTTAAGAAGGATGAATTCAAACTGGAGCAGGTTCAGAAAAGGGCTACTAGGATGATCCGAGGAACGGAAAACCTGTCATATGAAAGGAGACTCAAAGAGCTTGGCTTGCTTAGCCTAACCAAAAGAAGGCTGAGGGGAGATATGATTGCTCTCTAGAAATATATCAGAGGAATAAATACCAGGGAGGGAGAGGAATTGGACACAAGAACAAATGGATACAAACTATCAGGAAGTTTAGACTTGAAATTAGAAGAAGGTTTCTAACCATCAGAGGCGTGAAGTTCTGGAACAGCCTTCCAAGGGGAGTAGTGGAGGCGAAAGACATATCTGGCTTCAAGACTAAGTTTGATAAGCTTATGGAGGGGATGGTATAATGGGGTAGCCTAATTTTGGCAATTAATTCATCTTTGACTACTAGCGGGAAATATGCCCAATGGCTTGTGATGGATTGTTAGATGGGGTGGGATCTGAGTTACCACAGAGAATTATTTCCTGGGTATCTGGCTGGTGAGTCTTGCCCACATGCTCAGGGTTTAGCTGATCACAATATTTGGGGTTGGGAAGGAATTTTCCTCCAGGGCAGATTGGCAGAAACCCTTGGGGTTTTTCGCCTTCCTCTGCAGTGTGGGGCATGGGTCACTTGCTGGAAGATTCTCTGAATCTTGACGTCTTTAAACCATGATTTCAGGACTTCAGTGGCTCAGACACAGGTTTGATACAGGAGTGGTTGGGTGAGATTCTGTGGCCTGCATTGTGCAGGTCAGACTAGATGAGCATAATGGTCCCTTCTGACCTTAAAGTCTATGATTCTATGATCTTTCCACCTTTCCTGCTCACCCATGTTGTGTGTGAAATAATATCTTCTATTGGATCAACTTCTATTGGTGAAAAAGACAAGCATTTGAGTTTACACAGGTCTGCAAGCTCAAAAGATTGTCTCTTGACAGAAGTTGGTCCAATCAGGGATATTAACTTACCTACCCTATCTCGCTAATATCCTGGAACCAACACAACTATAACTATACTTCAATCATTCATTGGAAGTTATTATAACATTTTCCCCCCAATTTCTCTTTTTTTACCTGCTTTGCATGTTTTGTAGAATGAAGATTACTAAACTGCTAATGGTACCGTGTAATTCACTATAGACCAGTGAGTGGATAATGGATTTTAAGCTTGCTATCAAATATTTTTATAACTGAAATTACTACAAAAGTAATCGTTAAAGTAAAAGATGTTTTTTTTCTCTTTTTTTAAATGGTGAGTTTTGCATTTAAAAGATTCTTTTCTTCAGGGACTGAACAATTAAAATTTATTACAAACATGCTATCCAATTTTTAGATATTTAAAATTATTGTTTTCCAGGACCTTTTGGAAAAGTTATTAAAAGAATGTAATGCTGCTTATAGTTCATTCTGGGAATATTAATATATTGTATTCATATATCTGAACATTAATAGAAGTGAGAGATATTAAAAAAGTATTGGGCAGAAATCTTTACTGGCATTGCTCAATTGACTCCAATAGGCCTCCCTGATCAGAAAATGTGTCCTTTCAATTTAAGTGAGATGATTACAAGATTACAAAGATTTCTTCCACCGTAAGTGGAAGAAATACTGACACCTGCTTCTACCCAAAGTAACCCAATCAAGGGAAAAAAAGACAACCCTACAACCACCAAAGGAAAAAAACAAACAGAAAACCTGAAACTAATCAGCCTAACATATGCAAAACAAAACAAAATAAGTAATTTAAAAACAAAAACCAAAATCTTAAAATGCACAGAGTTACACCCCAAAAGAAGTACCATTAGCAACACAAAATTCACTAGGGAATTCACTATTTCAGTAGAATTTAATGTGGAACTCCTCAGATTCTACAGCGATAGATGGCAGTGTATAGCTCTTAGATACATACGTAGTTTTATTTTGGGAATGGAACACTCTACTGCTTTTTTTGATATTTGGTGGGAGGGAGAATAATGCAGTGGGGCTCCGTGCCTGCAGGCATTCCAGATAAACAAACCGGCCTGGCCCTCCAGCTGCTTTACCCTGATAGGCTGAGTGCCAAAGTTTGCTGAACCCTGATCTATAACCCACTAACAATTCCCCCCCACAACCTGCTCCTCCCCCCTCCTTCTTCCTTCCCCCTATGACTGGAGTGATGTTAAGGGGCCCAAACACCTTGAATGATCATTTGAAATATTTAACTACCTGTGCTAAATAAACTTTTCCACTTCCATTTAGCTGTAACACTCCTAGTGTTTTTCTCAGACTGAAAGAAGAGCACTATGTAAGCTCGAAAGTTTATCTGTCTCACCAACAGAAGTAGGTCCAAACAAAAATATTACTTCATCCGCTTTGTCTCTCTAACAAGCAATATGGTCTATGATGGTGGTGAGGAGAAGGAGGAGGAATGACAGTAGTGTTCTGAGTGGGTGGATAGATCAGATGAAAACGAGAAGAAAAATGGTGACTCTAGCAAACTTAGTCTTAATAAAAGCAGCAAAGAGTCCTGTGACACCTTATAGACAAACAGACATATTGGAGCATGCGCTTTCGTGGGTGAATGCCCACTTCGTCGGATGCATGACGTGCATCCGACGAAGTGGGCATTCACCCACGAAAGCGCATGCTCCAATACTTCTGTTAGTCTATAAGGTGCCACAGGACTCTTTGCTGCTTTTACAGATCCAGATTAACACAGCTATCCCTCTGATACTTAGTCTTAATAGTTTTTATTGTGTGTTACAGTGGTCTCCCCTGCCCTCTATTTTGACTGTTTAGAATGCACTCACTTCAGGGCAAAGGCCTATATCATTCTTTTTCCGCGAAGAGTCCAACACACTTTTTGGTACTTGTAAATAATAATAATCAGACTTTTTTTGCACACACACACATACATACATATCACATTGGTCAGGTTGCAAGCCATTGTACTGCTTCAGGTATTGCTATGCTGCTAACACACACAGCCTGTCATCTGGATCTCTTTTAATACCTAAATCAGGGGTCAGCAACCTTGTCATGTGGCTCACCTAGCGGGTTGGGACAGTTTGTTTTCCTGCCGTGTCTGCTGGTTCGGCCAATCACAGCTCCCACTGGCCATGGTTCATCGTCCTAGGCCAATGGGGGCTGTGGGAAGCAGCATGGGCCAAGGGATGTGTTTCCCACCACCCCCATTGGCCTGGGACGGCAAACCATGGCCAGTGGGAGCCACGATCGTCCGAACCTGCAGATGCAGCAGGTAAATGAACCAGCCTGGCCCACCAGGGTGCTTACCCTGGTGAGCCACGTGACAAAGATTGCTGACCCCTGCCCTAGTGCAAGAGGATCCTAACATGCACAGAGTTGTCTTAAGGCTCCTATGTCATCTCCATTGAGCAGCCTATGTAATTTGCAGCATCTATTCATCTGAGGCCAGGCCCTGCACAGAGAAGCCTCAGAATTGGAAGAGTGCAATGGTGAGCATTACGTCCACTTTTGCACCTGGCCCTGCTTTAACTTGTGCTATGTGCCCCTAAGTAATAATTGAGAATTTTGCCCATAAGGTACAGATTCTGGTCTGTTTTTTGTGGCTCTGTTAAATATCTAACATATTAATACAGAACCTTTTAGAGTAACTTTTTTAGTTTTCCCTAACTGTTATACATGAAGTTGTGGAGCTGGAAATAGACAACATGCATATTTTAAAATTTTCTTTTGATTTTAAAGATTCTACCACTTGGAGATCATCCCCTGTCAGAATACTGGTAGAACTGATATCTCTCAAATGAAATGTTGAAAGTGCCACCACTGTAAGCGTACGGAAAATCTAAAAAAATCCAAACAAACAAACAAAAAAGCTACTTTGTCTTTACAATTGGCCAAAAATTGTTAATAATGCATTAGATTACTGTTATTAAATTTTCCTTTTCAAAGGTCCCTTGTCTAGAAGAGCACTAAGATCTGCGGCTTGATCCAAAGACCACTGAAGTCAGTGGAAACACTTTGTATCCAGTTCCCAATATTGTGCTGTGCCCCTTTGAAGTTAATGGCAGTGGAAGTGACTCAGCATTCTCAAGATCCCCTCAGCATCTTATATATCTACACCTACTGTAGTGGATTGGCCTCAGCGAGCAATACTTTGGGATCCAGGTAAGCAGAAATTGCAGATATTTTAATCTTTCTTTTTTATTTACCTTCTATTACCCAGTGACATTTGATTTGTTTTACTACCCACTTTTGAACTAGATCCTGCACCACTGAGGTCAATGGGAATTTGGCTATTAACTTGAGTGAGAATTGGATCAGACACCTAATGTATCCTGTTATCCTCAAGCTTTACAAACAAACCAACAAAAAAGCAGCCACAGTTCAGACCAGTTATTATCATTGAGTGTTGTGTGTGTAATAATAAATGGGAGTGAAATGTAGAAAAGATGAAGACATTGGAAAGAAAAAGTCTCATTTGGGAAATACAAGTTAAAATTCATCTATGTATTTAAGTCTAATCAGAGAAAATACATTTAGATACAATTAATTTTTATAGTGAAATTTCAAACAAGTTGGGACATTTGAGTTTATCTTCATAATTGACTGAGGTACAGCTACTGTTTAATTGGACCCAATCTGAATTTTTCATGCATTTTAATTGTTCCATTTATTTCAGCCTATTTGTCAGTGGCCTTCCACCAAAGATAGTGAAAAGATCTTAGTTCTGACTTCACAACTCTATAATTTACACTGTTAACTCCCTTAAGTGTAAAAATAAAGACATTTTGGCAGAGCAAAGATAATAAAATCAATTTAAACATATTGATTTGTATTTCAAATAAATATACAAAAATGAATGAGTTTCTTAAGGTTTTATACTACGAAGAGTTGAAGATTAAAGGACAGCAGCACTGTTTTAAAATTTATGATCACATCTAAAGTAATCTAAAAGTTAACTTGGAATACAATCTGCTGACTTTGTCTACAAGCTTGATGTATAGAATTAAAATGTGTTAATCTTTTTCCATCATGGCCTGTATTATACATGCATGATTGTGAGTGAGTCTTCCATATGTTTAAGGCCTTTGCTGTATTACACAGAAATGTATACAGTTATTGGGAAGTAAGTAGAAAAAGTTGTTAGTATATAGGCCAGTTTGTTAGCCTGGGATCGAATTTTGGGTTTGACTTTGTGATAATATTATACTAAAATGTGAAACAAGGCACAAAGACACTGTGATGTTGCTTCTGTCTAGTCAGATGGATTTGTTAGTACAATGGGAATAGATAAGAGCAGTTCAAGCGTTACTCAGAGCACACTTTAAGATTTCCTCAACCCCTATCTCAAGGCAAAGTCAAGCAACCAGTAGGGAGGGAAAAGGGGCTTGTGGGAGAAGGTATAAAACACTAAGGGCTGGTCTACACTACGGGGGAAAATCGATCTCAGATACGCAACTTCAGCTACGTGAATAACGTAGCTGAAGTCAAAGTATCTAAGACCGAATTACTCACCATCCTCACGGTGCGGGATCGATGTCCACGGCTCCCCATGTCGACTCCGTAACTCCGTACGGGTTGGGAGTAGATGAAAAGCGATATTACCGAATTACTCACCATCCTCACGGCGCAGGATCGATGTCCGCGGCTCCCCATGTCGACTCTGCAACTCCGTTCGGGTTGGGTCTAGATGAGACATGATATATCGATCCCCGAGCAATTGATTGCTACCCGCCGATACGGTGGGTAGTGAAGACGTAGCCTCTAAGACCAAAGAAATGTCCGTCCCTGATGGGAGCACAACCTCACTCCTTACTCCTCCCATGGGATACAAAAGGGGTGGGATGAAGACCCCAGACCCAAAATGGAACATGACACTAAGTTGTAAGGGGTGGGACTGTGGGCGTGCATTGGAATTATTTGGGCCTGCTAAGAAGGAGGAGGTGGGGAAATGGGGAATGGGGAATAGGGAATGGGAAATGAGAATGGGGAATAGGGACACAGGCCAGGCTCTGCAGCATCAGAGATAGAAAGGGTGATATGGGGTAAATACTCTGTGGTGTCAGAGCTGGGAAGGAAATGCTGGAAAACAGACTCTGTCAGCGTCTAGAGCTAAGGATATGTTTGCTTGGAACTAACCCCAATAAACATCATATTGCCTGCACTTTAGACTTCTGGTCTTCTGCTTTCTGTCTGTGTGACAAGGACCAAGGGAGGAGGTGAAAGGAAAGCCCTCTATCAAAAGTGTGTTACAGCACACATTAAAGATCTCTTTCTCCTCACATTAAAGTCAATGGGAATTTTGCCATTGACTTCAACGCGATTACATTTAAATCTTAGTTCAGTTTAAAAATTACATAAAATGTGATATATTTCTAAAATAAGGCATGTTCTCATTAGGGCGGGATGCATATATTTTTATGTGTGCCTGTTAAGTTTAATCAAAGATTTGAACCCAAAAATTCATGGAAAATAATTTAAATCATGTTGTCATTATGCTGTCCTGTGGAACTATTGTAAATTGTGATAGTTTGAGTAATTTACAAACACTTTATTTTCCTTTCTTCAAAGAATCAGCTTTAATTTAAAATATATATGTAGTACAAATCGCATTTCTTTTCTTCACTGGCAGTTACGTAGGAGAGAAAAGGAAAAGAACCACAAACATGCTGCCTGACTCTATATCATCTGTCCTCCCCACCACTCCTTATAGCTCTAGCAAAGTGGGTCTGGCAAGCATGAAATGTCAGCACACACAGTGAGCCAGCAATCTCTGACTGTAGAACAGTTCCTTGAGGACCATTGCAACTAGGCATTAATTTAGATCATCTTTGTGATCATTCTAAATTGTGCCAGGGGCCAGAGGAGCCAGTGAGATGCATAGTAGATGTAAAATGCTATTGCTACCCCTGGGGTAAGTGAGTGGAGAATTCTGATTTGTACACCAACTTTTCATTCACTTTGCAATGGTGTCTATTACTAATGCCCATAGTGTGTGACTGAGTCTGTAACAGCATCCATTTTGAACTAAAACTGTTCGGGGCAAGCAGACAGGTAGGAAGACTCCTTAGACATGTAAATATGGGACATACAAAAAACACTCATAGCAATAAGTAGCTATAAACAGAACATTATTGGTTATTTGTTGCATGCCAGTGAGATACTTGCAGCTCTACAGAATGCAGAGAAAGATTTGGTCCCTACCCCAATTTGCTTATAATACAGACATAGATCAACTCATTGTGTGCTTTGTATTTGTTTGATATGTTTTTCAGAAACAGAAGAAAATTATCCCTCTCTGTATATTGAATTAAATTTATATAAACTATTCAGTGCCTTGTTTTGAAAAATCTTATTTTAATTTTACTGCCATAATTCCATGCTCCTTGTCTTCAGTTTAAATATAGCCAATAGTCCTCTATAAAATTCTTTGAATGCAGTTATTTAAACTGCTCGTTTCTATTACCTGACTTGTCAGTATGTTGCTAATGTAATTACAGGTATTTGTCTTCGTAAAGCATACATAGTAATGTTAATATGTTTCACTGAAAACAGCAAAGAATATTACATCTGAAAGGTATATGTAACTATGAAAATGATATAAAAGGGAAGAGAGAGAAAGAACACACAGTCATTGCAACAGTGACATTTTTATTCCACTACTCCACAAAGCCTGTTTTAAATAATCAAAGACTAGGTTGTAAAAACTGCACACAGTTTATGTAGGGTTTGGCAGCCTTTGGCACACGCCTCGCCAGGGTAAGCCCTGGAAGTGGCAGCTATTACATCCCTCGGCCTGTGCCGCTTCCCACTGCCTCCATTGGCCTGGAAAGGCGAAATGCAGCCAGTGGGAGCCGCAGTCAGCTGAACCTGCTGATGCAGCAGGTAAATAGACTGGCCCAGCCCACCAGGGGACTTACCTTGGTGAGCCATATGCTAAAGGTTGCCTATACCTGCACTGGGGATACTTTTTGCTTTGAGAAGGCTGAATATCTTCTAGACCTCTCAAGTATATGTCTTGGCCCTGTCATAAACAGATAGTTAAAGGTTAATGTCTCTTTTATCTGTAAAGGATTAACAAACAGTGAACCGGACACCTGACCAGAGGGCCAATCAGGAAACAAGATACTTTCAAATCTCGGTGGAGGGAAGCCTTAGTTTGTGTTTTTGGGTTTTGCTTTTTTCTCTCTGGGTCCTGGAAGGGACTAGGCGTGCAACCAGGTTTCTTGCCCATCTCCCTGCTACAGTCTCTTATATATTCTGAATAGTGAGTATTTAGTAGGAAAGGCGATTTTAGTCTTTTGATTGTTTTCTGTATTTGCTAATGTGTAGTTTGCTGGAAGTATTTTAAATTGCATTTTTGCTAGGGGGAGGCGTCTTCCTAATGTCTATAAACTGAAAGACCCTGTAACTTTTACCGTCTAAATAACAGAGACACCTTTTACTTTTTTTCTTTCTTTTTATTAAAAGTTTTGCTTTTTAAGACCTGTTTGATTTTTTCCCCTTGTTGAGGCTCAAGGGAATTGAGTCTGTACTTAACAGGGAAGGAGAAGGGAGGGGAGAAGGGTGGAATCCCTTTGTTTTAGATTCACAGAGCTTGAATCTGTCTCTCTCTCCAGGAGCCCAGGGAGGGAACACCTGGAGGGGAAGAGAAGGGAGGGGAACAAACCTGATTTTTCTGTGTTGTGATTCAAGGAGTTTGAATCACAGTAATCTTCCAGGGTAACCCAGGGAGGGGAAATCTGGGAGAGGCAACGGTGAGGGAAGGGGTTTACTTTCCTTGTGTTAAGATCCAGAGGGTCTGGTCTTGGGGGTCCCTGGGCAAGGTTTTGGGGAGGGCCCAGAGTTTACCAGGCACTCCAAGTCCTGGTTTGGTGGCAGCTTATCAGATCTAAGCTGGTAATTAAGCTTAGGGGAATTCATGCTGGTACCCCAACTTTTGCACTCTAAGGTTCAGATTGGGGAAATATACCATGACAGGCCCATCCCCAACACTGCATCCCTTTGTGACATGCAGTTTACTACCTGCTGGGTAGCCAACCAGTGATCTGACCAATGCATAGTGGGGACAGAGCCATGGTCGTGCTGCATCCTTAGCCTCTTCACAGCCTCATGTTTCTCTGGAGAATAGCACCTGAATTTCTCAGGATTGTTCTTGCTCAAACATTTAAAAACAAAACATCTTCATGCAGAGACCAAGCCCGAACAATTTCAACCAAAAGGGTGAAAATTTCAGCAAGTGTTGATGAGAGCTGGTTCAGTAATTTTTTTCCCCTTTTTAATGGAAGAATTCTGTGAAAACTAAACTGTGTCCAGCTCTGGAGCCCACACTTTAAAAATGATGTTGATAAATTGAAAAAGGTTAAAAAATAAATACTAGAAGTCATAGTCTGTAAAATCTTATAATGAGTGACATAAAAAGTTAATCTAATTCTGATAAATAGATTTTAATCTATCAGAAAAAGACATAATTCAGTCCAATTGTTGGAATTCAGATTAGAAATCATGCTCATTTTTTTTTATTATTAAATGAGAGTAATTATCATGGGAATAAGTTTCCAAAAGATGTGACGTCTTTAACTGGAGCTGAATATCATTCTAAAAAAATATGCTATAGCTCAAAGAGCAGCTATGGGTTTGAACTGGTCTGTACAGGAGGCCATTCTATATAATGCTAATGATGTCTTCTGGCCTAAGACATCTTTGAAATGTTTCAAGGTTTATATTATATATATATATATTGGGTTTGCAATAAACTGATTTTTTGGATGAAAACAGATCTTTTTTCCATAAAAAATTCTATTTAGTTGAAAATTCATTTTCCATCAGAAAAAAAAATGGGCAATTTTTTTTCTACTACCTCTAGGGAAGATACTGAAAATGAAATCCATTATGCATCTTATTTATAGCTGTCACTATCATATCTCCTATAGGAAATTGAGCCTCAGCCAACTTAGAACTGATGTACATCCACTACATCCAATATACAATGTATAGGCTAATGTGCTGATCAGTTTATTAGTAGTGGAGAATTGTATATGTGTTTAAGAAATGAATGATGCAAAAAGGCATAGAAAATCCTAAGATTTCCCAGATCATAATTTTTAAATAGCACTAGACATAAATGTTGATTTAATTAATGATAATAAATCTATAGGTACACTTGCATTTGTGTCCTGAATTATAATTAATCACTCAGCCTGTCCATGTCTAATTAGCCCATTTTCATTCTTTCACAGATAATATGCATTTCTAATTGCAACAGTTTACTATGAATGATATCCTTCTGCTTAGAAATTTGAATAATTTAGTGCTGTGGGATTCTAGTAGAGATGACAAAACCTCAGTTTGTTTGTACATCCCTAGTAGACAACAAGGCTGAAATAAATATTGTAGATTCAATCTTCGGAGTAAAGATTTCAGGATTGTAGCTTCTTCACTTTTGATTCAGCATATACTTCAAATAAGGCCTTAAAATTTGAATACTTATCAAATGCTTTTGAAAGCTATCCAAATCTTTGAGACCCCGCCACCCCCTCAAATAACACAAATTAATGGCAATATTTGACATTGATAAACCACTAGTCTTTTGTAGGAAACCAGAAAAGGTGAATATATTTTTATCATTTACCTCTGATCTAATGTAAAGTCTGGCTGATGTCATTTTGGACAGAAGATCTTGCTCTCACTGAAGTAAAAACAAATCTCTCTGCTAAATTCAGAATGAGTTAAATCAAGGTTTCTCAAACAGGGGTCTCTGCTTGTGTAGGGAAAGCCCCTGGCGGGCCGGGCCAGTATGTTTACCTGCCCCGTCTGCAGATCCGGCTGATTGTGGCTCTCTTTGGCCGCTAATTGCTGCTGCGGGCCAATGGGAGCTACTGGAAGTGGCCACAGCTCCCATTGGCCCAGAGCAGTGATTCACAGCCAGTGGGAGCCGTGATCAGACGGACCTGTGGACGGGGCAGGTAAATACACCGGCCTGGCCCGCCAGGGGCTTTCCCTACACAAGCAATGACCCCTGTTTGAGAAACCTCGGTTTATTTAATGTCCAAAGACAGGCAGAATGGAAATTGACTTTAATTAGAGATTGACCATTTAAAAAAATAAATTGTAAAGACATTTTTTATCCAGATTTTTTCCCCTGTGATTGAGTCATATCCCCAGTCAAGACAAGACTTAATTCAATTTGTGCAAGTTATAAATCTACTGTTATTTTGGCCAAAGATATTGGTAGGAATGGGCTTATAGATAATTTGATTGAACAACCGTTTTGGAATATCTGCACTTATTTCTAGAAAATCTTCTCTGTAGTAATCTCCTATCATCCCTGCTTATGTATAGCTGACATTGATCCACCTTTGGTAAAGAAGCAGCAGTGATGCTTGAAGCCCACAAGGCTGGCTCCATGAATGGCAGGGCCCGATTCAAATACCAGGCAGTGGTCCGGGGCTTTGGCGGCACTTCAGTGGCGGGGGGGTCCGCTCCGGATCTTCAGTGGCACCAAAGGACCCCCCGCTGCCGAAATGCCGCCGAAGACCCAGACTGCACACACACACACACATACAGACACACCCAGCCACCAAGTGATTAAAAAAAAAATTAAAAAAATTAAAAAGACGCCTAAGGCGCAGGGCCCTCTTAGGTGTGGGTGCAAGGCCTGATTCTGGGCAATCAGCTTAAAGCTGGCCCTGGAAGCCAGTCACCTAGTAGAAGAAGCAGATGCTGTTGAATTCTAAAGTGCAAACCATGATAATTTTCTCCTTCCCTACCTTCTTCCCTTACACTGAAGCTCTATCTCATTGCCTATGGACAATAAGAGAAGGCATAATATCCAAGTGATTCCTACATGTGCTTTAGACTATCATGTCTGATGCTGTGGTTTGATGGCCTCTTCTTTGACAGTAGCTATACCATACGCGTTAGGGAGAGCAAGGCCCAGAACCACAAAGAAACGTAAGCATTGCAATGCTGTGTGATGCACACCCAACTTTTAGGTGCTTTGTAATACAGTGAAATCCATAGCCCTTAGTTACCTGCCCAGGTTCCCTAGACAACTCATAGGGAGAGTTAGTCACCTAAGAGTGGGACACAGAAAAGCCATCATGCTGAGTGGAAGCTAGCCAACAGGAAATGTTGAGGAGAGGGGGTGGTCTAAGCATCCAGTTAATATGCTGCTTACAGTATTTCAGTATTATGGTTATTAATTTAATTATTATGAGTTTATTATTTGTTCTAGTGGGAGAGCATCCCAGCGTATAAGTCTATGCAGTCTATGCACTACAACATTTTGAAACAACTTAAGTGGTCTGCAATGGTATAGCAATAAACATTTGAAATGTAGCTACTGTACTGACATAGCAGTATATGTCTAAAAGGTGCTCAAATGTGAATGTTACTTGTTTAATTGTTGACTATATTTTGCCTATCTTAAGTAATGCTTTGAGCCTGGAGTGGAGTACTAATCAGTTTAATTTAAAAGTTAGTTTGCTGTTTTTGTTGCTGTGTAAAAACAGTTTTACAGTCTCTGCTATATTCAGATGTTAGCTAATCTAAAGCAACAGACTAATAAATGATTTTTTTTTGTAATTTTAGGTAGCAGGCAAATTTCTAATTCATGTGAAGATGTGAGAAAACAGAAGGTCTCAGTTTTGCTTTGGATTCAAGGCTAAAAACGTCTATATCTGAATCCAAAAGTATCAAATTTACTAAGGTTTCTTGGATTTCACAGGGCAATAAGCATCCTATTGAATAGTATTATGTGAAAGACAAAAGGCACAAACAAATATTTTGTTATAAAATCTTAAGAATGAAAAACATAAAATGACACAACTAATGTAATACAATAGCTATGACTTCACCAGTGTATTGTTCACATTTTTATGTATGGGGCACATTTACTGTTGTATGTTTTGATTGAGCCATTATCAAATTGTATCCATAAAAGCATTATTTTGAACTCACTGCTATGAGGAACAGTTATTAACAACTACCCAGAGCCCAAATCCAGCCTTTTTCCACTTTTCCATTGTCGAAGACTCCTGACCTGTCTAATAGCAGTGGCACTTCATAAGCAACAACCACAGCAGGTGTGTAAGGGCCATATGTGCAAACTTGTTATTTCTCATCCTGAGTAAATTCTTTGTGTTTTGATGATACTTGTCACTAAGTCTCTTTGAGTTTGCTTGATGCTATTGTGACTACTACCAGAACAAAAACTGAACAAAAACCATGACTCTGCAGCTGGGGCTGTAACAGACTTGTATTCGCTGTGGATCAGCCATATAGGGGGACCTGTCATACACACTCACCATTGGGTTAGACTATGTAATGTAGGAAAAAAGTTATTATAGATAGAAATGGGAGTGGCCATGTGTGATATATTTATCTAGGTCTTTATACCATGCCCACCACTATCACTGCGTTCTTTATTACATTCACTCCTAGCCCCAAACTCTAGTACAGAATGGCCATTTGAGGGAGAAGTGGGGTTTGTTGCTTATGTACATTTGCAGGATTATCCGGAGACACACACCTAAGGCTGCTGTAGTGGATAATGATAAAAAAGACTACCACTTCCTCAGAGGCATCCATGTCTTATTGCTGGTTTTGGGCACAGTAGGTACTGGCCCAAATTCTCCTGGGTGTGATATAATACCCCTCACCACTGCACCATAAGCCTTGTATGTGAGGAGTTAATAAAGGAAGAGGCATTTCAATATACATCACTTAAACAATGTGATAAGAGCCTTGGGATATTAATACAAAAATATATGAAAAGTTAATTTTCAGAAGTGCAGAGCAATAAAAACAAGGTCTGTCCAAACTCTCTTCATTAATAATTAAAACAGATATGTATATATGAATTGCTTTTTAAGTAATGAATGTTAGTCATAAATATTTCACAGTTGTGCTTATGAAATATGCCCTAAATTATGTCCTAACGTTAACAAGGATGCCTTATACTTGACAGAACAATGAAGTCCATTAATATTTCAAAGGAGTGTGTCTGACAGATGGAAGCTGGGAAGACACATGCCACTCCTTGTGTTAGTCTAACACTGCAACCTCCAGGTCTGTGTTTTTTAAGCTTAAGAGGAACAAAGAGCTTTCCTTTCAGTGTCAACATTTACAGCAGATATAGCGAATATATAGAGGAATTGTTTTAAGTATATTATCTGACAATTACATGTAGGCTGCACACCCGCACCAAAATTGGAGGAGAGAAATTAAAAGCATACAAAAAGGGCTTAGTCCTGCATAAGATCAAGAGGCAGATTTTTAAAGGTACTTAGGTCCCTAAAGAAGCAGACAGGAATCTAATGAGATTTTCAAAAGTGCCTAGATACATAACTTTAATTGCAATCCATACAATGAAACCAGTGGGAGTTACATAACTAAGTGCTTTTGGAAATCTCATTAGGTCCCTATTTGCTTTTTTGGGGACCTAAACACCTTTAAAAATTTGGCCCTTAGTACCTCCTGCATGGTGCTGAGCTTCAACGGGAATGCAGCTCATGGGGATGTCACTGGATGCTGACTTCCCATTGACTTCAAACAGAAACTGATTTCACTCAGATATTCTCAGCACTTTGCTGAATCAATGCCTTAGAGAATGACTTATAGAAAAAAATGTATATTCTGATAGACTATGAGCAAACTAAGGGCATTGCATTTGTGACTAGATGAATGAAGTACAGATTAAATAAAGTCACCACTTAGGTGTCTCTTTTACTTTTAACCCTTAACTTACCACACTGTAACATTAAGGCATCTGTAAAATCCTGGGCATCTCCTACTTCTACCACATCACTAATGAAGAGGTCTGCAACATCATCACCCAATGTGCTGGGTCATATGAAGACCTCCTGACGACCATGAAGAAGTGCAAGCTGAAATGGTATGGCTATGTAACAAGTTCATCTCGCCTATCCAAGATCATCCTCCAAGGGACAGTACAGGGGAAGAGAAGAAGAGGTAGACAGAAGAAGAGATGGATTGACAACATAAAAGAGTGGACAGGAATGGACTTTGCGGAGACTCAGGCACTGACATATAATCGTCAGGTTGATTGCTCATCAATGATGGAGCCTCAATGACCAATGCGGTTAAGGGAGTGATGATGATGATGATGATGATGATGATGATGATGATAATGAACATTAAGGGAGTGCAGTAGTCACCATTACAAATGTAACAGTTATTTCTTATTTTAAGTATAGAAAGACAGTAAGAAATCTCAGAGACCGACTAGAAGTGGGGGAAGGTAAGTGTCATGTTGCAGTTAGCATGGGGAGGAGGAAGAAGTAGACCAGCGCGTATGCCTACCACAGCTGCTGGCTCGCTCTGTAACTTTGCAGCAAGCCCTTTACCAACTCACTGCCTTACATTCTACCTCTGTACAACAGGGATAGAGATCCTGGCTCATCTCCCTGATGGTTGGGAGACTTAATTCGTAACTGTGGATTAATGTTAAAATTATAAGGATATTCACCATGTCATGATAGAGACGGTACAGTTATTGGAAAAGGCAGTCAATACTGGGAGAGACAAACTTTCAGATTGAATAGTCAGTAATGAAATGGACAGCAAAATGGTTTTCTCATCTATTTGTTGAGAAGAACATTCATAGATTCCTCAATGTTTCAAGTCTAGAAAAAAAAATATCACCCAACTAAATGTATGGGATCAAATCCTGGCTTTATTGAAGTCAGTAGCAAAACTCTCATTGACTTCAATAGGGCCAGGATTCCACCCGTTAAGTGTATAGAGAGGTTAGGATATGTTGTATATTCTAGCACAAGCCAGAATCATTATTATCCGTGAACTGAAACATTTTTCTCTCTCTCTTTAATGGCTCTCAAGGAACCTAAGGCAGTTATTTGGGTGTAAAAGCCCTTTAAATGCCATTCCTTTCCCTTACAAAAATAGCAGCTTTAGCTGTTTTGTTGAAAGCCTGCAAGGCAACCACTTCTATTCACCTGGGCCTCCCTCAGCCTGAAAACAGGTCTTTGATTTTTATAGTTCTCTCCCTGCATTACACTGAGATTGTAGAAGTGGAGTTATAAAAAATGATACTCTTTTCTTTGTATTTCTTAACTTTCGCCCCCTACTGGCTTTCTTGTGAACTGCTAGAGTTTGTTTTATGAGCCCTTACTTAATAATCCCTTTTCGGTAGTGTACTGCATATACCCTTATACAGATAAGTAAGAGTTAATAGAACAAAAGTGCTTCATATCTCTTTTGCCTGGAAAGGGTTAACAAGAACAGTGACCCTGGCTGTCACCTGACCAGAGAACCAATCAAAGGACAGAACACTTTCAAATCTTGAGGGAGGGAAGTTTGTGTGTGTGCTGTTAGAATTTGGTTGTTGTTCACTCTGGGGGCTCAGAAGGATCAAACGTGCAACCAGGTTTCTCTCCAGTCTCTCCGATACAGACTCTTATAAGTTAAAAATAGTGAGTACTAGGTAAATAAAGCGAGTTAGGCTTATGTTTGTTTTCTTTATTTGCAAACGTGTATTTGGTTGGAAGGAGTTCAAATGTGTATTTGGTTGGAAGGAGTTCAAATTTGTATTTTGCTGAAAGGATTTTACTTTGTACTTGTATACTTAGGCTGGGAGGGTATTCCCAGTGTCTATAGCTGAAGGACCCTGTAACATATTCCATCTTAAATTTATAAAGATAATTTTTACTGTTTTTTCTTTCTTTAATTAAAAGCTTTTCCTGTTTAAGAACCTGATTGTTTTTTTATTCTGGTGAGATCCCAGGGGACGGGGTCTGGACCACCAGGGAATTGGTGGTGAGAAAGGAGGGAAGGGGGAGAGAAAGGTTAATTTCTCTCTGTGTTAGGATTACTTTCTCTCTCAGGGAGAGTCTGGGAGGGGAGAGAGAAGGAGGGGGGAAGGTGAATTTTCCTCACTGTTTTAAGATTCAAGGAGTTTGAATCACAGTGATCTTCCAGGATAACCCAGGGAGGGGAAGCCTGAGAGAGGCAACGGTGGGGGAAAGGGTTTACTTTCCTTGTGTTAAGATCCAGAGGCTCTGGGTCTTGGGGGTCCCCGGGCAAGGTCTTGGGGGGACCAGAGTGTACCAGGCACTGGAATTCCTGGTTGGTGGCAGCGCTACAGGTTCTAAGCTGGTGATTGAGCTTAGAGGAATTCATGCTAGTACCCCATCTTTTGGACGCTAAGGTTCAGAGTGGGGAATTGTACCATGACAACTCTATCACTTAGATTCTCCTACAGACTGTAATAATGCTGAGGAAGTTCACAAGTTCAGGGTATTGCTTCTTGTTGTTTCCAGGGTGCATGCAGATACCATGTTTATATGAAAAGTTCCTGCTGTCTCATAAGGATGCAGCTGCAGCATGGGTGCAAGTCTATGCAAGGTAGAGATATTTACACAGGTAGAGTCTTCAATGAAAGCAGAAGTCTTTTTTTTTTTTAATAAGATTACTAAATAAGTTTTACTGAGAGTGCATTCATGAGAAAGAAGAAAAGTTTACCTGTTTTTGCAGATACTTGGTCACAAATTGTTTGAAAATTTAAAGAATAAACAACGCACTGAATCTGTACAGCTTGCATGACATACTCAGTCTTTAAAGGACACATTGTCACATTCTGTTGTATATACACAGTGTTTAAATTAATTACATTTGGGGAAAGGTCTTCATCTTTTAAACAGTAGAGTCCTGGGAGAAAAATAAAATACTGTAAAACTAGTATTTTAAAAATCCTGATTCCATAACTAGGCAGGCAGGCCATGCTGACCCCAGAAAGCTCTTTCTTTGTTTGATAACAAGTCCCAAATACCAAAAGAATAGTGCTTTCATTTTAATGACTCACATATGAGAAGGTGTTCTTTTGATAATTACATTCAAGCCCATAAAATAATAGGGATGGATGCAATGTGAAGAAAGCAGATGGCAAAAGGAGTGATGTATGATCCTGAGACAGATGTACATCTAAGTCTATGGCTCTAACATGGTACTTGGTAGTTTTCGCAGACTTCTGCCCACAGAACTTTATTGCAATCTGCTCTTGTTTCAATAGGTCAGTTTGGAACCCTGGCTTAATCACACTGAATTCAACTGTAAATTGTAACACTGCAGTATGAACAATATTGTATATCAAATCCAGTCAATTTGATTGAATGTGAGTAGTGCATTATATCAGCAAAAATGCATTAACAGTAGGGCTGGCAGAAAGCAACTCATCAAAATTCAAGGATTACAGATACACCATGCCACCTTTGTTTTATTAATGTGGCACTAAATCCTCTCCCCTGCACCAAGATTGAGTACAAAGGCTTGGTTCAGGGTAGCTTTAGTAGGATTGGAGGAAAAGGAATACTCTTCAACAGGCTGGAGAATACCCTCTGAGTCACTCAGCAGCCACTACTCCTCTTCTGAAGTCCAAGTTCCCTACTGTCGCCCCCCAGCCTCCGGGAAGAAGTGTTTGGTGGGTCCCACTCAGGGGCGGCTCCAGGCCCCAGCATGCCAAGCGCGTGCTTGGGGCAGCATGCCGCTGGAGGCGCTCTGCCAGTCAGAGAGCTGCGAGAGGCGCTCTGCCTGCGGAACCGTGGCACTGGCGACTGGCAGAGCGCCCCCCGCAGCATGCCGCTGTGCTTGGGGCGGCGAAATGTCTAGAGCCGCCCTGGTCCCACACTCCAGTCCCTTCATGATCCAATTCAACCCTAAGCTTTCAAGCCACACCCACCTCCCCTTGAAAGGATGTGCAAAGGATGCATTCAGACCTAGAATCCATAGTGTACAGGTGTGCACCCCCTACCCATGATGTCCAGATCTGGTCACATTTCAAGAGTAAAACTGGATCACTCCTGAAGCACCTGTTGCCTCCTGCAAGCATGAAAGCGGAAGCAGTATTTGCCCAATAGTTATTAATACCAATTTGGCACTTTCCAAGTTCTAGTACTGAGATACATCACTGCCCAAACTGCTTCCGTCTGCTGCTATGTTGGAACTGAATTATATATTGGCAGCCATTCAGCCAGCATCAGTGTAGTTTTGTACAGTATCTTTTCTTTACTTGACTGTTCCAGGAACAGGACAATCTCTTCGACAGAGAAATGGACTACATAATTCTTATGAAATTTGAGGATTTTTACTTTTCATGTTAAGTTGGAAATTGTACTCATTTAGTTTTTTGGGGAAAAAATTGAAAACTTGACAGATTTGGGGATTTTCCATGTTTTCACAGCAAAGGTAGAAGACAATCAGTCCAAATTTGGTAAAATTATTCATGGACCTTAGTGAATGCTTCGGTGAACCTAGGATAACTTGTATATTTGTAACTGTAACAGAATAGCTAGTCCCTTAAATGAAATTATACCCAGCTCTTCTGCTCCAGTCCAGGTGCATCTTAGTTTGGTGGAATGTGGAAGGCATGGTTACTCCTGGGAGTTATAAAAGAGAGACAGCCCAAAAGCAACAGAGAGCCCTGGACCCAAATAGAGAAGAGCTGAGGATCTCTAGAAAAGTAGATAGAGCTCCCAAGAAGAAGACAGCTGGGTTGAGAGGTTTAGGGAGGGAATGTCCCTGAAGGAGGGAGTGGTAAGAGTTCCATATAGTCGTCAGAACCAAGACCCATTCCTGGAGAGGGCTGACAGCAGCAGAGGGAGATGCCTGCTGGCTTTCTGAGCTGGAGAGCCTGCTGATATCTCCAGGCAGGAGCTGGAACCATAACTGAGAAGGAAACAGGGCAGAGAAGCACTCCATCTAAGGGGGTTGGGACAAGGTATAATGAGGGATGCTGGAGCCGTACGTGGGAGCTGGACCATGGTGAGGGATGCTGGAGCTGTATTTGATGTGTTGATGAACTATTGGGACTTGAAGGACTGAATGTACTGTTTGGACTATGCTGGGGAATTCTAGATTATGAGTGTAGGACTTTTGTAATAAATTAACCCTGCAAAGAGCTATTAATATGTGGAGCGCTTGTGTGGAGTTACTGAGGTCTAGGGAAGAAAGGAGGATCTGAGGCAGGAACACCAGTCCTGCTGTAGCCTGATGGTTGGATGTGCCCCAAGAGAGGCCTCCCTATGATATTATGGTGGAGAACAGGAATATTTTGATCATCCCATGGCAAGAGGGGTACTAACAACAGGGTGCAGGGTAAGGAGCTGGACTCACTTCGGAGAATCTGGATGTGGCTGCCCAATGATAGTAATAGAGCCTAAAATGAGGCAAATATCCTCTTTCATCAGATTTCATAGTTTCAGATTACTTTAAAAAAGTTCTTACACAGATCTAATTATCTTGTTCCTAAAGTCCGTTCCTGCCAGTATTCTGGAAGAAGAACAATTGAAGATGATAGTTCTGTAGTTTTTTGTGCATACTTAGGCCAAGATCAGTCCATGCAGTTATCCCTTTATTCTTATTAGAATCGATTAATCTTGTATGTTATCAGGATCATATTTTTTATGGAGAATATTTAGAGAAAAAATTGGAAACAAAAACAGCATGATCACTTTCCATTTTAGAGATCAGCTTGTTTTTCTACAGCAGGACTTTGTTTAAACATACAGAGTACTTTCAAAGAAAGCAGCCTCTGCATTATTTTGCACTGCATGCATAATTAACTAGCTAGATAATTCAAAGCTCAAAATAAATCGGTGGATTATGTAAAAAAAAATTAATCAAGGAAAAGGCAAGCACCATTATAGCTTCCCCCTATTTTGTAACATTTTTATAATATATTTTTTAAGAAGTAGCATACACCAAGTTTACCGCAGTTGTTGAAACAAGACAATATTTTATTGTAATTTTGAAACTATTATGATGATTATTTATCTCTTATTTTTCTAATCATCTTTCTAGACTACCTGAGTTTTAATTTCAGAACTTGTCTTTTTACTTTTTATTCACTGCCTAGGTTTTATACTTTTTATCTCTTCTTGCATCTTTTACACTAAGTCATATTTTTCACATTCTTAGTTTACTTTTTTTCTTCTTTCCCACTTTATGTGATGCTCAGCATTTGATTTTAGATTATTGTTATATACAAACGTGGAAAAGCTGTTAATATATTGGCCCATGTAAACTTAAACTCTGTTTTGGAGTTGATTAATTTACAAATAAAATGAGGGACATGAGATTTCTCATATGCATACAAAAATCTCTACAAATAATCAGACCTTACAAAGTAGCACATAAGGGAGCAGTTTCTAAATCTTAATGAAATATAAAAATGAGAATTATGTTTTTATAGGGATTTTTTTATATACAGCAAGATACATTTTCTTATAAAAGGCAGAATCTAACTGTTTAAGTTCCATTGTTAAAGCTAATAAGAAAAATGTTTGGTTTTCTCTCTGAACAGCCTGTCTGAATTTTCTTGCAGACTCCTCTCATTATTCAAATATAAAACATACCAAACCTTACCATGTGCCACGTTCTCATTTTAAATTACCCAGGTGACAGCATTCTTTCCCTAAGCCATTGGACATCATTCATATAGTTTAATTCGGGAATTAACCCATTAGGCAAATTACTTCTCCGTTGGTTTCAGCCATCACTTTTATTGTTACAGATTCCCTTATGGGGTATGCTAAAGAAGATCTAAATGGAAACTATCTACTCTGGCAGCTCAGTCCTCAACTGATGTGAATCAGTTTAGCTTCAATGGAGCGACATCAATTCACACCAACTGAGCATTTGGCTCAGGATGCCTTGGGAAAGCAACCCCAGATCACTCTTCAGCCTTAGTGTAAGCATGCACTAGTTCCCTGACACCTTTAATAGTTCATTTTTTACAGCCAAAGACCTATTTGGTTTTATATGTAAAAACTGGTTCAATTATTTTAAAATGCTAGGCTTATGATCTGACAATGGCAGAGTTGCCAATTAAAAATATAAACTATCTCATCAGAACTATACAGATGGTGTGTGATGCTGTAAAGCTTTTACTTCCGTGAGTTTGGGATGACTGAATTATTTATAAGCGGTGAAGCCACAAATGAATGCTACAGGTCATCCCAAATGACTACCAACAAAGTCTTTATACTCCCACACACAAGTGTGTATTTTCTCATGCCACATTCTAAAGATGTGATTTTAGAAATAATGTTATAGAGTTTAACATTTCAGTAGTAAAATTTTCATAGCCCTATATCTCTAAGGTTCTGTCTTCCCTGAAGCTGGGAGCGTGCTTTCCTCTTGGGTAGATAGACACATATTAGCTTGAGTAGAGCTAGTGCGCTAAAAATAGCTGCATAGCCAGGGATAGCAGAGGCAGCAGCTCTGGCTACTGCTCAAGTACATGTCCTGAACATGCAGGAAGGTTTGTATGTGGGCAGCCAGCCTGAATGGCTGCCCATGCTTCTCACTACTACATTGCTATTTTTAGCATGTTAGCTATAGCAGAACTAGCGCATGTCTGTCTACTCACATTTGGAAGCACAATTCCTGCTGCAGTATAGATATCGCCTTAAGAATTCCAGCTGTCTTACCTACCAAATGCAGGACTCAGTGACATAAAATTAGAACATATTCTTAAAATATTAAAAAAAAAAGTTCTTAAATTATTATCTACAGTTGAGGGGCCCCTCATTATATCTCATGAGGGCATTATAGCTCATGATTCACCAGGATTGACATGAATCAGTTGAAAGCCAGTAATTCCAGCTCACGTATGGAGAGAAAAGCTGTTTCTATCTCGGGTAGTTGTAAGATATTAGCTCTTAAATTTCTTTCTACTCCAGTACAAAATTACCTCTCCTAGACCTCACAATGGTGTCAATTTCACCTCCACCAAATTTGGTGGGAAAACTGGATTTAGTCGTGAAGATTGACATTACCTCTGTCTTAGCTTAGTGTTTGTCAAGCACGGTGACAATATTAATATTAAATCAGTTATGATGCACAGTAGAGCTGAAAATTTGCGCATGCTATTTTTGCTCTCATATACCATAAATACAGCTGATCTGTAACAAACGGTTTTCTTCTCAGGTTGCTTTTGATAATTTATATAATGTCAAAATCCCTATTGGTATATCCATTAATTGCCAACTATTTTTCATTATTAATCAGGATTATGAAAACTCTATCGTCTGTCTGCAAGGTACAAGAGTTAGTATTACTATGGGAATGTAATTCTGAATTTTCTTTCTTGAGGCTTTAAAAATCTTACCTGTGAAGCTCTATTGTATTTTTTTTTTACTTATTTTTGTTTGCATTTAATAGACAGTATATATCTTGCTGGTTTTGTTGCCTCTCCCATAAACTTATTCAATTTTTTCTACAGCATCAAGAAGGATCCTGATAGAAATAGGATCTATAATCCAGTTTGCTGTTCTCTACATACATTTCATTACCCTCCCATTTCTTTTTCTTTCCTTTTTTTCCAGTTTAGGTGCTGACCCTAGCACTAGTTTTCTTTCTAGATTTTTAAACAATCAGCTTTAGAAATTAAAAATGGAGAAAGTAATACCAAGCATGGCACAGGAAGACCTTTGCTGATGGAAAATAAAAATTGGCTTGTATTTGGCTCTATTACATTAAGCCAGCCAAGGAGACCATAACACTCTCTGTGTGGGAGGATAATTGCTTTCAGCCAGTAGAATGCTGTTTTCCAATTTTCCCAGGAAACACAAAGTCATATTAGAAGAATCCTTCTTGACACCACTTACTATAAATGTTTTATGAGGATAGCCTTCTAGCAGGATAGTTGACAGTACCTGTACATTTTCACATCATGAATTCCATCAGGCTGACCAATATTGTCTAATTGTTTACTTGTGCTCCCTCATCAGTCTGTATCCCCCTTGTCTCTTGTCTTATACTTAGATTGTAAACTTTAAGGAATGCATCACTTTGTGATTCTGTGTTTTTACAGCACTGAGCATGATGGGGTCCGGGGGCTCCTACTCACTGCCACAAATACTAAAATGATATTCCTCCAACTTCTTTTAGATTCAGGAGGATAGATTTATAAAATGACCTGGGCACCTAAACTGGAATTTAGGTGCCTAAATCCCAGAGTCAGGACACACTGAGATTCACAAAAACTCACTCAGCTACTGCCAAATCCTGTAGGCACCTAAAATTGTTTAACACCTAAATTTTTGCAGTAAGTGTTCCCTAAGTTCCTATGTTTCTGCCTCCAGGCAGGTGCTTTGCTCCCTCACTCTAGGTGTCCCAACACTTATCTCTGCCTAAGCCCAAGTGTGATTCATGAACCGGGGGAAGATAGGCAGGCAGTCACTGAACTCACTTGTGAGGCACAATCCTGTATGCGTGCTCTGAGAACACTGACCAGATCAGGCCTCACAGGTGAACTTGCCCATCTCCACACAAAAATGAAGGGGACAGGTGATGGAGCTCTCTCATAAACTTTTATTACAGAGGTTAGGCTACTCACCTGGGATGTTGGAGACACCTGCTTCAAATGATTTGAATCATTGGAGCAGGGGGACTGGCTCTAGGGTCCCCCACATCTTGCATGAGTGCTCTAACCAACAGGCTTTCTATTCATTCCAATGCTTGAGTATGCTTTCTCTCTTTCAGACCCAATGACTAATTATTTGTCCAAAGTGGAACAGCTTCAAACTCACATCAGAATAGCCCAGGAGTTAGGCCATTCACCTGAGAGTCACTGAGGCTCAGCTTAAAGCTTAAGGTAGCAACATTAATGCAGGAAATGTTGTGCTTCAACTGCAATGGGAGGTTTTGGGAGGTTAAAGGGGAACAGTCCCATGAAACCTGGGCCTACATCTCTGGTGAGTGCCTAACCACTGAGCTGAAAGTTATGAGGGAGATGATCCTTTTACTTGGCTTCTTCCAAGAAATACCTTAGGCCCCTAACTCTAAGGGAGGGTTCACAGCTGAGAATTCCAACAAAGATAAGCATCTCCCTCCAGGCTGGATTTAAGCATTGCCATCCTGCGGAGAGGTGATGTTTATGACACACTCCTCTCCTGGGCATCTCCTTTTGGCTAGCTGAGGTGGGGAACTTCTGTGACTTTTTGCTGGCTTTTGTGACTCTCAGTCTTAGGTGCCTATTTCCCTCCATTCATTGACTAGGAAGCCTGAGCATCTAACTCAGGTTTTGTGAATCTGATTGATTTTGTAGATGCCTAAAAGTTAGGTGTGGCAATTCTCAGCATTACAATGCATATGTCCTTTTGTGATTCTAGTCCAAGAATTTTAAGGCCAGAACAAACCATCATGTTCATCTACTCTTATCTCCTATATAACCCAGGCCATACAATTTCAACCTGTAATTCTTGCATTGAGCCCAATAGCTTTGGGTTGAACCAGAGTATTGGAATTCTCACCTTTTGTAGGCATTATTCTTCTGATTTTAAAATAGCCAAAATTGCTGAATTTGGGCCCAAATTTGCAAACTTTACTCACAAGTCACTAGGATCCCTAGGTGTGCAAGTAATGAACTAAAGTTGTAAAGAAAATGGGTGAAATGCTGACCTCCTGGAAGTCAATGGAAATTTTGCCATTGACTTCAATAAGGCCAGGATTTCTTTTAATGAGACTACTCAATTAAGGATTAGTTGCATATGTCGTTGCAGGATCAGACGCTATGATAGTGGTACATTTCAGGCAATGTTATTTCCCCAAATTGGCAGACTCATATATGGTCAAATAGTAAATACAACCTACTTCTTTTTAAAATTAGCACACCACTTTTTTCAGATCTCTATTTTTGAAAGATGAACTATGTTAATTTTTCCCAAGTAAGGGAAGATGAGACTGGAGAAATGTCACTATTGTCTCAAGGGACAATCTACAGTAACCCCGTCATCTTAATATATTTTGTAACTAGCATATTCATTCAGAGAGCCAAATAATGACTCTCCCAGTGCAGGTGCTTTGAAGAGGACAGGGTCCCTTTCCTGCTGCTGCTCCAGCTCAAAAACAGAGAATGCTGCATCCTGAACACAGGCTGGGATGGGAGAGAGAGTATTATTAACTCAGAAAAGATTCTAAGATTAGACACTTCACAAATTGTTGCATTGGTTTTGTAATGTGCATTCTCATATGACCTTGAATATTAATACAGTTCACGCTGGACCAAAAAAGAGAGAGAGAGAGAGAGAGAGAGAGAGCGCACATTGGAAGAACATATTAGCTATTACCAAAAACAAAGAAATTACAGTAGGTTATACAACTTACCATATTCAAATATTCTAATGAATCAAATAAAAGATCAGCAATATGTGCCATGTAAAGAACACAATGTGTTATGAAAAGATAAATAAACAAAACAAAAAAGATGAGAGTTAAAATGTTCAAAAGTGCCTAAGTGATTTGCAAGTGCGTGTCATGTTCAAACGTGACTTAGGCACTTAAGTCTCACTGACTTTCTATTAAACTTAGGGCTAGAGCCACAAAGGGTAGTTAGGTGTTGCATTGCTCAGAATGGCACAGTCTAACTCCTAGACACTCTTCCAACCAGAGGAATTCGTAGCCCTGATGGAATTCATGCATCTGACAAAGTGGGTATTCACCCACGAAAGCTTATGCTCCAATACATCTGTTAGTCTATAAGGTGCCACAGGACTCTTTGTTGCTTTTTACAGATCTAGACTAACACGGCTACCCCTCTGATACTTCACAGCCCTGAGATATTCATGCTGGCTTCCCAGGCATTGTATAGGGAGTGCTAATCACTTAAGAAATGTATTCACAGAAGCCAGCACATTTAGCAGGGATCCATCTAAGATAGCTACTAAGAAATGCTGAGGAAAGAGGCAGGACCAAAGCCACACCCCTCAAAGTTAGTTAGGCACCTAACTTCAGGCCAGAGAGAGATGCCTAACTCTGTTCAGGATTCATAGTTGTGAACTTTCTTGTGAAGGTGGGTGTCTAAGCTACGTAAGTCGTTTCCCACTGAAAGAGCCACCCCAGTATAGCTGATGCCCCAGTAGTTAAAGCAGTCATCTGGTATGTGAGGTGACCTATTTTCAAACCCCTACTCTGTCTGAAGTTGGAGCAGTGACTTGGACTCAGGTCTGCTATTTTTCAGAAGGTCTCCCTAGCCACCTGTCTATGGGGTTTTCACAGGAAGGCCTGCACAATCTGTTCTGTTCAAGCTGTTCCAACTTGTATAAATAATTAAAGATTCATTGGGCAAGAGAGAAAAAAGTAAAAGATTGACTCTGTAATCCAGCAGTTGAGAAACTCCCCTAGGATACAGAGGAGTCAGGTTTGAGTCACTGCTCCTAACCAGGTAGAGTGGGGATTCAAACTGTGTTTTCCACATCCCAAGTGAGTGAATACTCTAACTAATGGTATAATGACACACCCACTCACCCCTCAAAAGACTCATCCCTGGCTTTCTTTGCGTGAACTAGGTTTGCTCTGAGCACACCTACCAGATCAGGCCCTGGAGGTGAGAAAGGCAAAGGAACCCCCAATTTCAGAATCCTGTTAGTGCCAAGGCACCAAGCAGTACAGCATAATCTAGACTTAGATGGTTTTAGGCATGTTCATTGGTGGAAGCTTAAGCATCTAGGCCCAAATCCTCAACGCTAACACCCATTGATTTCAATGGGAATTAGGTACATAGATACCTTTGAGGATGGAGAAAAAACACTCTTTCCTCTGATACCAGCCACGCCAGGGATTGGCAACATTTGGCATGTGGCCCGCCAGGGTAAGCACCAGCGGCCAGCACATCCCTAGGCCTGCGCCACTTCCTGCTGCCCCCTTTGGCCTGGAGTGGCAAATCATGACCAGTGGGAGCTGCAATCAGCCGAACCTGCAGACGTGGCAGTTAAACAAACCAGCTCAGTCCACCAGGTGCTTACCCTGGTGGGCCGCATGCCAAAGGTTGCCGATCCCTGAGCTACACAATATACCATGAGCTCTCTTCTCTGCCTTCTCTCTTCCCCCCTTACAACTCTTTAACACTCTTTCTGATTTTTTTCTACCACTGAAGCCAATCTCAGCTCCTTCTTCTCCCTCAACATTTTTCTTTTCTCACTTTCACAATGATAATATGCTCAGATTTCCACCATTCTCAAATAAATAAGTCTTAACTCCACCACTTTTCCAACAACTGTCCACTCTCCATTATCCTCATCACCTCTAAACTCATTGAATGCACTGCTTGCAGTGGCTACCTGAAGTTCTTCCCCTTTTATTCTTTCCTGGCTCACCTCTAGTTGGCTTCCACATTCCTCACTTAACAGAAACTCACAATAAGATCCCCTACAACCTCTCTGTATTCAGATCTCAGGATTACAACTTCAGACTCATTCTTCTTGACCTACCTGCTGCTTTTGACACTGCTGATCTTGTCAACTCCTTCTAGGCTTTCATCCCACCTCTCTGTTTATTTTCCTTTTGGATCACTTTCAGTGACTCCTCCTTTTTCCATACTCTATGGAGGTCTCACAGAACTCTGTCCTTCGACTGATTCTCTTCTCCCTTTACACTCTTTCTGTGGGCAACCTCATCTACACACATGCCTTCAATCATTATCTTTATGCCAATAACTCACAAATCTACCTTTTAAAAGACGTTCTTCCTCCCTTTATCCAATCTTGTTTCATGGCTTGTCTCTGACATCTCCTGGATGCTTCACTGTCAACATAAACTTAACACAGTCAAAACAGAAGTTTTGATCTTTCCTCCCAATTACCTACATTGAGTTCAAGATTCTTCTCTTCAACTTCGACACTCTTAGGCTACACTAACACACTGCAAGGGGGCAGGAGGAGGAGAAACCTGCACAGAGCAACAGAGATCTAAATAGCCATAAATGTTTTAAGTACAGTTTGCATACATTCATAATTTGCATAAATTCATACTTTACTGTATAGACCGAGTGCGCACTGGATTGCCAGAGGATTTTATGTTTGTTGTAACGTATGATAACTACTTCACTAACACTGAAAAATGAATGACATAAAAAGTCTCCTGTATATACTGTATCCAGTGCATTTACAACTGATGATTTATAAAATACATTGGAGAGCAAATGAGGGATGAACTCAATTTCTGAAACTGCCATCTACTTGCAAAACAGCTTTATGTTTTAGTCATATTAGCAAGTTATTTCTCTGAACAGTAGTCATAGGGAAGGAGGACAAAACTCACTGTATTACTGCACCACTTATTAATACTGCAATAGTATTCAGAAAACACATTGTGTGATGGGGACACATGATTTTGAGAAAAGTTCGTAGGTGTGATTGATCTATGAATAATTCTTGAGGGCCAGCACATTTTTCTTAAAGGCTCTTAGTGCATGATTTCACAGAAAACCAATAAATTCATCCCATTAAAGTTTATATACTAAGGCTCTGATCTAAAGCCTCTGACATCAATGGAGTATTTCTGTTCTCTTCAGTGGGGTTTGGATAGGGCCCCAAGCTGCAGGAGATTTCAGAAGTAGGTCTGAGGTTTAATTGTCAACTTGTCTGCTGTTATCATAACAATCTTACAGTAAGGCAAGATACTTATAAAAATATATTAGTTTATAATAGTTGCTCAATGCCTCACAGGCTTGATCACAGTCACCCAGTCCTAGTTGCAATATGTATTAATTATAGAAGGTAAAAAATTGTCTTAAGCATTTTCAGGACTGTGGTCCCTATGAAGTCAGTTTCTCATAGAAGGTGAATAACAGTTGGACTTGGCCCAAGGACTACACACAATAAGAATTTCTACACCAGAACAAACTAATGAACAATCCAGTCATACCTCTTGCCTGTGACAGTGGTGAATACTAGATGTTTGAGAGGAAGTTCTAAAACTCCCCAAATGCACCTGTAACAGTGATTGGTACTCCTTAATTCACACAGCACTTCCTGTGTCAGCAAAAGACCCTCATGATATATACTGTGATACTTTTAGATGAGGAGAACAACCTCTGTGCCCATGACCTTGCATTCACGTAAGTATCTCATAGACTCATAGACTCATAGACTCTAGGACTGGAAGGGACCTCGAGAGGTCATCGAGTCCAGTCCCCTGCCCTCATGGCAGGACCAAATACTGTCTAGACCATCCCTGATAGACATTTATCTAACCTACTCTTAAATATCTCCAGAGATGGAGATTCCACAACTTCCCTAGGCAATCTATTCCAGTGTCCAACTACCCTGACAGTTAGGGACTTTTTCCTAATGTCCAACCTAAATCTCCCTTGCTGCAGTTTAAGCCCATTGCTTCTTGTTCTATCATTGGAGGCTAAAGTGAACAAGTTTTCTCCCTCCCCCTGATGACACCCTTTTAGATACCTGAAAACTGCTATCATGTCCCCTCTCAGTCTTCTCTTTTCCAAACTAAACAAACCCAATTCCTTCAGCCTTCCTTCATAGGTCATGTTCTCAAGACCTTTAATCATTCTTGTTGCTCTTCTCTGGACCCTCTCCAATTTCTCCACATCTTTCTTGAAATGCGGTGCCCAGAACTGGACACAATACTCCAGTTGAGGCCTAACCAGCGCAGAGTAAAGCGGAAGAATGACTTCTCGTGTCTTGTTTACAACACACCTGTTAATGCATCCCAGAATCACGTTTGCTTTTTTTGCAACAGTATCACACTGTTGACTCATATTAAGCTTGTGGTCAACTATGACCCCTAGATCTCTTTCTGCCATACTCCTTCCTAGACAGTCTCTTCCCATTCTGTATGTGTGCAACTGATTGTTCCTTCCTAGGTGGAGCACTTTGCATTTATCTTTATTGAACTTCATCCTGTTTACCTCAGACCATTTCTCCAACTTGTCCAGATTATTTTGAATTTTGACCCTGTCCTCCAAAGCAGTTGCAATCCCTCCCAGTTTGGTATCGTCCGCATACTTAGTAAGCGTACTTTCTATGTCAACATCTAAATCGTTGATGAAGATATTGAACAGAACCAGTCCCAAAACAGACCCCTGCGGAACCCCACTTGTTATACCTTTCCAGCAGGATTGGGAGCCATTAACAACTACTCTCTGAGTATGGTTATCCAGCCAGTTATGCACCCACCTTATAGTAGCCCCATCTAAATTGTACTTTCCTAGCTTATCTATAAGAATATCATGCGAGACTGTATCAAATGCCTTACTAAAGTCTAGGTATATCACATCCACCGCTTCTCCCTTATCCACATGGCTCGTTATCCTATGAAAGAACGCTATCAGATTAGTTTGACATGATTTGTTCTTTACAAATCCATGCTGGCTATTCCCTATCACCTTACCACCTTCCAAGTGTTTGCAGATGATTTCTTTGATTACCTGCTCCATTATCTTCCCTGGCACAGAAGTTAAACTAACTGGTCTGTAGTTTCCTGGGTTGTTTTTATTTCCCTTTTTATAGATGGGCACTATATTTGCCCCCTTCCAGTCTTCTGGAATCTCCCCCATCTCCCATGATTCCCCAAAGATAATAGCTAGAGGCTCAGATACCTCTCCCATTAACTCCTTGAGTATTCTAGGATGCATTTCATCAGGCCCTGGTGACTTGCAGGCATCTAACTTTTCTAAGTGATTTTTTACTTGCTCTTTCCTTATTTTCTCTTCTAAACCTACCCTCTTCCCATAAGCATTCACTATACTAGACATTCCTTCAGACTTCTCAGTGAAGACCGAAACAAAGAAGTCATTAAGCATCTCTGCCATTTCCAAGTCTCCAGTTACTGTTACCCCCTCCTCATTGAGCAGTGGGCCTACCCTGTCCTTAGTCTTCCTCTTGCTTCTAATGTACTGATAAAAAGTCTTCTTGTTTCCCTTTATTCCCATAGCTAGTTTGAGTTCATTTTGTGCCTTTGCTTTTCTAATCTTGCCTCTGCATTCCTGTGTTATTTGCCTATATTCATTCTTCGTGATCTGACCTAGTTTCCATTTTTTATATGACGCCTTTTTATTTTGTAGGTCACGCAAGATCTCGTGGTTAAGCCAAGGTGGTCTTTTGCCACATTTTCTATCTTTCCTAACCATCGGAATAACTTGCTTTTGGGCCCTTAATAGCGTCTCTTTGAAAAACTGCCAACTTTCCTCAGTTGTTTTTCCCCTCAGTCTTAATTCCCGTGTGACCTTGCCTATCAGCTCTCTGAGTTTACCAAAATCCGCCTTCCGGAAATCCATTGTCTCTATTCTGCTGTACTCCCTTCTACCCTTCCTTAGAATTGCAAATTCTATGATTTCATGATCACTTTCACCCAAGCTTCCTTCTACTTTCAAATTCTCAACAAGTTCCTCCCTATTTGTTAAAATCAAGTCTAGAACAGCTTCCCCCCTAGTAGCTTTTTCAACTTTCTGAAATAAAAAGCTGTCTGCAATGCAGTCCAGGAACTTATTGGATAGTCTGTGCCCCGCGGTGTTATTTTCCCAACATATATCTGGATAGTTGAAGTCCCCCATCACCACCAAATCTTGGGCTTTGGATGATTTTGTTAGTTGTTTGAAAAAAACCTCATCCACCTCTTCCGCCTGATTAGGTGGCCTGTAGTAGACTCCCAGCACGACATCACCTGTGTTTTTTACCCCTTTTAGCCTAACCCAGAGACTCTCCACCCTTCCGTCTCCTATGTCCATCTCCACCTCAGTTCAAGTGTGTACATTTTTAATATATAAGGCAACACCTCCTCCCTTTTTCCCCTGTCTATCCTTCCTGAGCAAACTATACCCATCCACACCAACATTCCAGTCGTGTATATTATCCCACCAAGTTTCAGTAATGCCAATAATGTCATAGTTGTATTTATTTATTAGCACTTCCAGTTCTTCCTGCTTATTACCCATACTTCTTGCATTTGTATAAAGGCATCTAAGATACTGGTTTGATCTTGCCTCCCAGCTTTGCCCTGACCCTCCTTCCTCTCTGCCATTATAGCCCGTGCTCCCTCCTGTTTCCAACCCATCTCCCAGGTCTTGTTCCCCACTTACCTGTGGGCTTTGCTCACTTGTCCCTGTCGAACCTAGTTTAAAGCCCTCCTTACTAGGTTAGCCAGTCTGTGCGCAAATAAGGCCTTTCCCCTCTTCGAAAGGTGAACGCCATCTGTTCCTAGCAGTCCTTCCTCAAATAGCATCCCATGGTCGAGGAAGCCAAAGCCCTCCTGGCGACACCATCTTCGCAGCCAGGCATTCACCTCCACGATACATCTGTCTCTGCCCGGACCCCTACCTTCAACAGGAAGAATCGAAGAGAATACCACCTGCGCTCCAAACTCCTTAACCCGTACTCCCAGAGCCCAGTAGTCACTCTTGATCTGCTCAGCGTCACACCTCGCAGTATCATTTGTGCCCACATGGATGAGTAGCATGGGATAGTAGTCAGAAGGCCGGATAATCCTCGACAAAGCCTCTGTAACATCTCGGATATGGGCCCCTGGCAGACAGCATACCTCCCGGGATGAACGGTCAGGGTGACAGATGGGTGTCTCCGTCCCCCTCAACAGAGAGTCTCCAACCACCACTACCCTACGTTTCTTATCAGTGGTGGCAGCAGACCTCCCAGCCTTAGGGGTACGAGGCTTCACCCCCTTAACTGTTGGGGGTGATTTCTTCTCTCCTGTATCAAGAAGAGCATAATGGTTATCTTTTACCACAACAGGAGGGTTCGCAGCAGCCGTGGAGCACTGCCTGCTGCTAGAAGTAACCAGCTGGCTGTGTCTACCCTGAGCCTCCTCCTCCACTGGTGTGTCAGATACACTCTGAGGCATCTCCTCCTCCACTGGAGTGTCGGTAGTCCTGTCAACTGGGACAGCACCGTCAGCTGTCTCCACATGGATACTGTCCAGGAATTGCTCATGGACATGGATGTTCCTCAGCCTGGCCACCTCCTCCTGTAGCTCTCCCACCTGCTGCCTGAGAGATTCCACCAGTAGGCACCTTTCACATTGGATGCCACCCCCAGCCTGGATATCAGTAAGTGGAAATTGCAAATTACAGTCTTTGCAAGCCCACACCAGAATCTGGGTAAAAGCATCCATGCTTTGGAGCTCTGTCTGGCTACAGGCGCAGGTGGAGGAGACAGAAGCAGTGCTGGCACAGGTGTTGCGGGTCCTCCTCACCATTGTAAGCCTCCCTCTGTCAAACTCTCTCAAATTCCCGTCTACAGCTCCCTGTCCGCTCCTTTCTGCTGTAAACAGAAAGGTTTTCGACGTGGCTCAGGTTATGGGTTCAGGGGACCAATGGGTCACAGATGAGACCGACAAGGGACCCCCCCCCTTCCTACTCCCCTTCCAAACTCCCTTGCAAAACTACATCCTTGTCTATCTTCCTAAGGAACTCATCAAGCTTTTACCTTTTCAAAGTCCCCTAGACTGTAACAACATCCCCAAACCCCAGCTAGTAAGTTAGATACCCATTTTATGTGGTCTTAAAGAAAATAACATTTTACTTGTGAATACCAGACATAGAGAACAAATAATAAAATTAAAAGATAGCAAACCAAATACATCAACAGATTAGATAGAAAGTAGCACCTATATTCTTGGAATCTGATTTCGTAGAAAAAGCCCTTATGTATGTCTCATTAGATATAATTGCTATTAGATAATATTTCTTTAAGTACTCATTTTCAATGGCTTCTTTCAAATGCATCCTTCTCCCAAACAATGTGTTCCTGATATTTTTTTTTTTGAGGATCTTATACATTTTAGTCAGAATAAACAACAAAACAGTATTTTGTTGTTTTTAATGATGCAGAAAACAGTATATTTGAGGCATGTCTTAAGATATCACCTGGGCAAGTCACAGATGATGATGTTTGATGGTAAGACATAGTCAGAAAGAGGATCATAAGTAAATTAGGTAGGATTTACACACACACACACATGCACACACACTTTTAAAACTGGACCAACTAGACATACATATCACAAACTCATAAAATACCATCCCATGGTGAGAAATTTCTTTTCACTCCAATTGCTGATCAGTATATTCAATGAAGTATGAGGATTGATTTTATATGCCTATCAATATCTATATCTAGATAGATAAATAATAATTTAAGCTTTTGAGCCTGCAGCTTGTTGTGTCTGGGCAGACCTCTATGATTGGACAATGTCCCATTGACTGCAATTGGTTTCCCTGTGAGCTCAGAGGTTGGCAAGTTGAAGGAATGGGGTAAGAGCCATAACACTTTAAATCATATAATATAATTTGAAAAAAAAATGTATATATACCCAGTTGGCCTCTGCCTAAATCCCATAAACAAGGGAAGTGGCTTAGTGGGATATTTTGGAAATGGCCAGTACAATAATTGAACCAATTCTGGCATTATAAAAAAGATATATATATGAATACCTTATGCATATGCAGTGTTAGTTGTAGTTTAAAGGCATTTTGCCTGCAGCTCTTAAATAAAATCATAAAAAGTTGCCATTGTACTGTAGTCATAGCACTTTTCAGCTTTTCCATTATATTTAAAGAGTAGAATCTCCATTTTTGGAAGCTGAAGGGGTTTTGTTTTGTTTTGGATTGCTTTTTGTGTGTTTGTTTGTTTGTTTTAGTGTTTCAGTGCCCAGAGGCTATCTCAATGAAAATTTATAGCTCTTTAAAAGATACAGTAAAAAGGAAACAAAGCTAGTCCCATGATTAAAGAGAACATGTTACAAAGGCAGATTAAAGATGTTACCTTGTGCAGTTTAGATAAAAGGCACATGGGGAGGATTTTGATAGATGCATAGAAGATCTAGAAAATGTCAGCCTGGGTTGCTTTTCAACATAGTAGGGAATATTGAACATGTGGTGCTAAATGGAAGTTAAAAAGAAAAAAAAATTATTAGCAGACATATAGCAGCCCTTCCTCACAGAGAAGGAAATAAATATTTTAAATGAACTGTGTATGGTTTTGGGTGGTATTTTTTTGTTTGGGTCGGGGTTGGGTTGGTTTTTTTGTTTTTTTTGGGTTTTTTTGGTTGATTTATTTTTGTGAGGTGAATTCCTGAAGGAACACTGAAAAATCCTGCTCAATGTTCTCCAGAGGAAATGACTTACTAAATAGAATTGTATTATATCATGATGTCTGGCACATGGCTCAGCTTTGAACGAACTGTAACTGTAAGGCAAAGTGGCGCCGTCTTGTGCACTGCACTTCTGATGAAACCGCTATTGCACATTTTAGAAACAGGATAGGAATAGGCCTTCAGTAACTGTAGCAAGAATTTCTTGTATGTAGGAACAGAATCAGACCCAAGTCCTTGAGTATCTAAAAGAACATGAAGGAAAATCCAAGGTTAATTAATTGCACTGCTCAAAATAAGATAAAATTAGGCAAAACTGACACTGATTTCAGTAAGACCCAGGATTGGTCTTCACCATTATGAACACCTTGTTAACTAGTATGTATTATATTTTGGGGGGGAACTATTCTGACCTGTGTCCTTTTTTCCCCTCCTACCTCCTCCATCCCATTCTACATCTCAGAAAAGTCAAATCAACTAGCATCAAATAAATATTAAGCACAGTACAAACCCAAGAGGCCAAATGCTGCAGCATTTCAGCAGCCTAAATATATTTTCTTTGGGTTCACTTGCTTTCTTAAAATACTTATGCTTCAGCTGATCTACTTTCTCCTAATTTTTTTTTTGAGAAATGTCAATGGCCTGTGTCTTCCCAGTGAACAAATACTCTCAAAGATGCATACTGTATACCACTGTAGGCTTTGATATGGTTTGCTTAAACACCAGAGCAAATAATTGAAACTAGTTCCCTTGAAATCAGCTTAGATTTCAGCAGGCATGAAAAAAGAACAGATTTGTAACTGAATGCTTTCCAAGCAATCTGTTTAGTTCTGCATGTGTTTCAACTCAATTTCATGGTAATTTCATAAGGAGGCTGTATTTTAATCCAGTGCACTGCAGAGCTAGAAGCTTTTCCTCTGTTTTTTAAGAGGGGAACATTTTTATGCCATGTTGGTTGATATTATGAATTATTGTTGCAGCACATTTTCAGTTTGTCTATATTTTAAATTATCTCCCAATAGCTTCCAAATTATTTTCTCCTCTGAATACCTAGCAGTTATGTTTGTATATGTATTTCATTCACGTGTTTTTTCCCCTTTATCTTGTCTTTTTTTAGTGCCAAGCACATTCACTTAGCCTAATGAAAGACAACTAATGCAAGGTAGCAGCTGACTGACCTTTGACTTGCATGCAGTGGTGTTAAGATCAAAACCTAGGAAAAATTGTTTCTGTATAATTAGATGTTAGCAGATAAAAGCAAACTTGCTTGAAATGCAGGTTACAGTGGCAAGTTTCACAGGCAAATTCTAGTACAGTTCCTCTCAATTTGTTTTACTCTCTCTCTCTCTGCATCGCTCTGTTGCTCATTTGGTACAAGAAATACTTTTAATTTGTCTTCAGTTTGGGAAGCAGAGACTATAAATGGGGAATTATACATTTCCAGTCTCAGCGTGTTCAGAATAATCATTTATAGAGTGAAAAGAAAGACGTGGTTTACAGACAAAAAAGAGGGATGTGTATATTATAGAGTCCTTTTACAGCTGTTAAGTATGAAAATCCTGCATTCCAGATTACATGAACATGTGCATTACTTTTGGAAAGTATTTAGCAAATAATCTAACAAATTCAAGCACCAATGTATACACTTGTAATTTTTTTTCATTATACTGGATGCTAATGGTGTTCAGTTCTGTGTCTCCTTTTCATCAGCCATGGAAGGTGTGGAATCTTTGCTTTCCCAGTGTATCTGGCTGTGATCTAGGTCTGGATGGGAACTATTTGTCTGAAGTTCAGTCTAGACTACATGGAGGTAATATCTGCCTCTCATTTCACTTATTTTTTGCTTATGGATTTGTAATGCCGAGACACCCCGGTCATCAGTGGGCAGGATCAAACCTGGGACTTCTAGAGCTTAGTGTATGAGCCTCTACTTCATGAGCTAAAGGCCACATGGCCCTTACCTAAGGCTGTAGCAGACTCATTAATCTATTAGTGGTCTCGCTAGAGGGGACAGAGCACCACACTCAGGAGGAGTGTGGATTACAGATTCATAGTGTGATGTATTATTGTACCCTCAGGTTCCTGAGCTTTTATACAATGAATGGGGAGACATAGGCACCTTAGACTGCAAGTCACAAAAGGAAACATTTGAAATGGGGAGCTGCCTAAGCTAGCCAGTGGGAGATGCCAAAAAGAGGGGCATGTGTTAAGTCCGCCCCCCCAGAGGTAAGTGCCAAAGTTCAGGCTGCAAAGAGGCACTTACCTTAATATAAGCTAAGAGTGTGTGTGGCGGAGATGGGGGCACTTCCCTCATAACTTTCATCCCATTGATTAGGGCAGTGAGCTAGAATGTGTGACACTCTGATTTACATGCTCCCCTGGAGGTAAGGGGGAGAAGGGATTTGAATAGAGATTTGCCATCTCTCATGTGAGTGCTTTAACCATTTGTTTATGATGATAGTTCTCAACTGGGTCTGCAGCCCCCTGTTGGGCTGCAAGCAGGTTTAAGGGGTCCTCCAGAATAAATCAGAGAGTATACAAGAAATAAAAGCCATTTCATCTTGTGCTATTTGGACACACTTCTTTAAAAAAAAGAGAGAGAAAGAGAGCGTTAATTTTCCTGCATGATATGCTGAAACCTATTCGCTTCAATAGGTTTCAATATATAAGCATGTATGACAACTAACATGTTCACAGTCTTAGTTTTTGTAGCACATTCTCTATTTACGTAAGATGGACAGCAGAATTTTTATAGCATGTTGAGGGGCCTCAGAAAAAAAAAAAACATTGAGAACCCGGTCTGTGGGATATTTTGATGTGGAGGGTAGTGGTCCCTCAATCTCACCAAGGAAGCAGTTGAGAATTTAGAGTACAAGAGAGGAATCCTGAAAGAAACTGTTTTGGAGGCACAGAGAGGCCAGGCTACTTAAAAAACTGGTCCTCGTGAAAGCTCACTGTACAATGGAGAGTAAGCTAATCCGCAGTAGGGACTCAATATTTAAGCAGAATTTGAGATATAGTTTAGTTTGGCACACTAAGGAATAATTAACTGCGTGTACCCTTTTACTGTTATCTGTTCAATAAAGTTGTGTCCTTGGTCTCTTAAACAATCATGTCTCATTATATTCATTTTCAATATTCCATTATCTATTGTATCATGTATGAACCCTGAGTCCAGTCTATAGATATCATAGAACAGATTGATACAGTCGATCTATATTTTCTTCATTTAATGTATTCTGTAACATATACACCACTTAACTATCAATTGTCTATTTAACATTAATCTATGTTATTCTGGTACAACTTTTTTTTTAAAAAGAAATCTCTAGGAGAATGTTGTGATTTGTTTTCTGGTTCAGCCCTATTTGGTTTGCTGAATTCATACAGTGATCATTCAGAGAATACTATGAAACTGATAAATAGATTGGGATCCAACTATTTTTCAATAGCTTATAAAAAGTTCTTTTTGTGGTTGAACAGCTAATCTTGGTATTACAGTGCTATTTAGATTTATACAATTTTGTGAAAATATATTTTTGAAGAAGGATTGAACTTATAATGAAGAGAATTAGTGAACTAGGCAGCGGTTCATTAATTCTCATGAGTGGTGCTCTGGAAACCAAGAGTGAAGCCTGATAAAAAAATGTTTGTTTTAATTTTTGTGGGGAAGTTTAAATCTGGTTTCTAAAGTTCTTGTTGTGAAGATAAGTAAAAGAGAACTGAAATATGCAGCCATTGTATTTGAGAACCATGCCAGTTGTATTCCTAAAATCAATAAAGAGCACATTAAAATCAATGTTTTTTTATGGACCAGGTCTTGTCACACAAACAAACTTGGCTGATAAATAATATCCCTTTTGTAAGGTCTGATAAAAGGAAAGGTGCATAATTAAACTGTAGAACTGGTTGCCACAGAAAGTCATTGAGGCCAAGAACTTAATAAGATTAAGGAATTGGATATTTATATGGAGATGAGAAAATACCCAGAGTTATCATAATGAATGATAACAAATTTTGGAAGGGATATTAAACCATCTGCTTCAGGGTTTAAGCCAGTCTCTAACTATCAGAGATCAGGAGGTGACCTATGTGAGACAGATTACCCCACATCTTTCTATTGCATTATCTGGTGCTGGCCACTGCCAGAAATAAGATGTTGGGCTAGATGGGCCTTGGGTCTGATCCAGAATGGCCATTCCTATGTTTGACTTAATACTGCATGACAGCATGATTAAAAATAATATCAATAAACACATAAAGTGGATTAAAAACTGTCTGACCGATATCAAAAAGTAGTTGTCGATGTGAAATTATTATCAAATAGGTAGGGTTCATCAGGGACCAGTTCTAGGCCTGACTGTTCAATATTTTAATCAATGGCCTGAAAATAAATGCAAAGTGACTGCTAATAAAATTTGCAGATGACGTAAAGATTGGAGGTACAATAAATAATGATGACTTCAGGACAGTCATACAGAGCAATCTGAGTCACTTGACAGACTGGGTCTCATCAAACCAAATGTGTTTTAATATAGCCAAATGCAGTGTCATATATCAAGAAACAAAAATGTCTGCCATACCTACAGAACAGGAGACTACATTCTGGAAAGCAATGACACTGAAAAGGATTTAAGGGTCATACTGGACCAATAACTCAATGTGAGCTTCCACCGAGATTATGTGGGAAAAAGGGCAAATACAATCTTTGAAAGCATGAACAGGGAGGAGCAAAAGGGAGGTCATTTTACTTCTGTAAATAGCATTGGTGAGATGGATCCTGGAAATTTTGCATATAGTACTCGTGTAAACATTTTTACAAGCATGTTGAAAAATTGAAGGAGATATGAAGAAGAGCCAAAAAAATTATTTTAGGGCCAGAAAAAGTGTCTTACAATGAAAGATTTAAGATCAAGAGGTGACTTGATTACAGTGTACCTGTTGTCCCTGCCTGCAGGTATATGGGATCTTGGGGAGCAATTACAACACAGCTGGGGTTCCAATTAATTTCTTTATTAAAGGAAAAAAAAGGAAGTGGTGGGAATTTAATAATGAAATACAATGGGATGGGGTGTATAGGGTGTTTACAATAGACAACGATGGGGGGGTCTTCTTATTGAACAGTGTAGGGAGTTCTAATAGTGGGCTACAGCAAGTGGGGTTCAGCACAATGGGATACAGTACAGTCAATAAGCAACTCTAGATACAGTGTGGAAATGCAAAGCGTACCCAAAAGAAATGCAAAATAAAATGGTAGCTTCTATATGAGTTAATAGACAATGTAACACAGTGGCATCAATGTAAATACAAAGTATATCAGAAAAGTGGAGGCAACCAATGGGGTGTTATAATTACAAGTAAAATGTGAGTTACAGTACAACAATACAATATCAGTATAAAGGCTGAGTCAAGAAACAGGAGGGGGGGGAGTGAGTGATTAGTGGTATGCAGACGAGCGGCTGGAAGCAGCGAGAGACTCTGAAGCCCTGCAGGGCAAGGACAACGGAGCACTGTGATGGTGATCTTCGGTAGGGGAGGGGCAGCGGAGAAGTGTAAAGAAGGGCTAGAGAGAGATTTAAGCAACAAGCGGACACCAAAAACAAAGGTACAAAAAACAGCAAAGGGTTAGGGAAGTTTCACAGGGGGAGAAGCAGCAAGTGATTTGGGAAGTTCAGAGGGTGATGCAGACGCAGGGGGGGAAGCAGCAAGGAGTTGGGAAGTTCGGAGAGAGTGCAGATGCGGGGGAAAAGCAGCAAAGGGTTAGGGAAGTTTCACAGGGAGAGAAGCAGCAAGGGGTTTGGGAAGTTCGGAGGGTGATGCAGACGCAGGGGGGGAAGCAGCAAGGAGTTGGGAAGTTCGGAGGGAGTGCAGATGCGGGGAAAAAAGCAGCAAAGGGTTATAACAGGGAGACACGGAGGAGCACACAGGGGGAGATTGGAGCGGGGGAAAAACAGGCACGGGAAAGTTCAGGGAGAGATCGGGACAGCAGGAAGGCGAATTTAAGCAGCAAAAAACCTTATCAATCTTAACGAACGACTAGGCAAAACAACAAATATCACAATTCTAAGCAAAGCTATAACAAGCAACTATACGGAGCAACAAAACAGTAAACTATAACAAGGCAGTTGAAACTTACAAACTCTACAATCTTAACAAACTATGACTTATTAAACTAAAAAAAACAAGACCTATGGTGCACCTTATGCTATGGAGAGGTTACAGAGGGCAGAGTGGTATGTGTCCAGGACCCAGCTCCCAAGGAAGCCAAGGGATGGTGGCTACAGCGGTGGATACAGCTGAAAGCAGAGAGCCCCAAGGCAAAGCCCACAGGAGCAGAGCTTAGCAGCGGCACAAACTTACGCGGCAAAGAGCCCTGGAGTTGAAGAGAGGTTTTAAGACACAGACCAAGGTTTAGCTTGAGTCTGTGTGCTGGGGAAACAGAGCCAGCAGCTAAAATAATAAAATAAAAGTATAGAAAGTTTTACAGAGGGATTCTTACCAGTCCCCAAGGCAGCAGCAAAGGCAGAAGCAGCAGCAACATCAGAAGAGGCAAGGAGAGCTCGATACAGTCTCAATAATCAGGAGATCTCTCAGGTAGCAATTCGTTCTTCGTGGGGGGGGGCGTTCAAAAAACGGGGGTACGCTCAAAAATAAAACGAGAGCGAAGAAAGGACCCCCCAGAACCCCTGGCTGATCAGACCAGGCAGCAATGCAGGAACCTTTCTGAGGTATGTTTCAAAAATGTCTGGTTTTAAAGGCAAACTTGGGCAGTTGCCCGCCAGTAATCCTGATAGGCTCCCTCTGTCACAGGGGAGAGGGCACAGGGAAAAAACTGAAGGTAAGCCCAGAGACATGCCTGGACATAGTCCTGTGCAATAGGTGACTCAAGAGCACATGAGGCCTATGACTCATGCCCAGGATCTTAAAAGCACATTAGGTCTTGCAGCTCTGGACATTGCCTACCCTACACCAAGCCCAGGCTCAACGAGGTGATAACAGGACTAACCCTTTGAACAGGGCAGTGGTCCCACTTAGCACGCAGCACAAGTGGCCATCCCTTTTAGAAGGGCAATGGTTCTTGTTAAACATCTTAAGGGGCCCTCCCTTTGAGAAGGGCAGTGGCCCTGGTAAACAACTTAACAGCCAGGGAAGGGCGGCCACAGGAGAACAGAAAACAAAATGGACTCTGGGGACGGCTGTAAGAAACAAAATGGAATAGGGGATAGCTGTAACAGACACCTGTATCTTCCCTGCGGAAATTATTTCATATTTTCTGAGGTTAATTAATGCAGTTTTACACATAATATAATGTTAGGAGGTTTAGTTTCTTAGAGTTAACTTTATAAATTATTTGAATCATTATCTAAGTAAGGGGAGAACATCTAAAAAAAATAATCTCCTGGATTGTATTTTGCACATATAGAGGAGAATTCCATCTCAACACGGTTATCTAGATAACATAGTTGTATTCTCAGATAGGGTATTCAAGTTTTAAGGTTATTCTGGAAAGAGAGATTTGATGTACATCCTTCAGATCCTACATCTGCAGAATGGTTATTCAGAATATGGGGAGGGGGAAAGTGCTCAATGGTATGTAGACTGCATAAATGTGGTTTATTTTGTTTTCATAGTGATTGAGAAGATCTGAGCTGCAAAATGTGTTACATTAGCAAATTTGGAAATGCCAAGAATTCAAAGTCATTTATAAAGCGATTGATAGATTGTGTTCATCTCCTCATAGGATGAACAAAGGGAAGAAAAAGATATTTGGGACTAGCAATAATTGCCATTCTTGATCTGCCCTGTGTATAAAAAGGGGGCAGGGATGAGGTGAGCCTGGCTCATGGAGTTAGTTAATTGTAGAAGTCAACACAAGTTCCTTCCCTTAAGTAGGGAGATTCTGGAGTTTCCTGCACAGTTGTAAGCTCCATGAGGCACAATTATCCTGGTGCTGCTACTGTAGACATACAGTTCTGTATCACACCACAAATAAGTCCTAGTGAAAGTACATTCCTGTCTCCTGTCACTTCATTTAATAAGGCTGTGCTAATTTCTAAACTGTGTCACCTAAGCCTAAAGATACCAAGTAGAACAACTTTAAAGTATTTCCCCATGCATCACTCAGATGGCTATTGATTGAAAAATCAGCTTCATGGTAGATGAGTGCCCTGGAGGTTGCTCAGTTTGTCACAACACATAAAGGCTTTTTAACACAACTGCATTAGCTCTCACCCAGGAAAAGCTAAAGATGGATTTAATATTTCATATGGATATGAAGCGTAATGCTTTTTGAAGATTATCTCAACAAAAAGATCTGCCTCCGATGGTCCCACATGACAACATTTGAACCTTTAAACTTGCCAGGGTTTAAAATGTTCATATGAATATTATGGTTTTGCAAAAGTTTCCAGCAAACATCATTGAAAAGTTATAAACAATAGTAGAAGAAACAAAACCAAACATAGTTCAAAATATATCTAACAACAAACCTGACAACACATTAGCTGATGATGATACACAAAGTCTGCCAATAGCACTGGAGAAAGCTATAGCTGAAGAATACAGTCTGTTTCCCACCTTACTTCTTTCTAGAAAGGGAATTGTTCTCCAGGGGCATCTACTGAAAGCATGTACCAAAGAAATGAGGTTAGTTTTATTAATTTACTTTCTTCACAACTGAATAGCCATAGCTTTATTCTCTTGTTCCCCTTGGCACTACTTTGTTCCTTTCTTTAATAACAGTAAATGTGAAAAATCAGGATTTGTTCTATTCAGCTTCATTTCACTTTGAGCGCTGTAGGGAGATGAGATTTGAAAATGTTCACTGTAATGTATAGGATATCTGGTGGATTCACTTTACTGATGATGCAGTATCATTGCAGATGGCTCACTTTGGGATGTACAGCTTTATTAGAGCATTAAGTCTTGAACTCCTGACTCCTTTTGAGTGGCACCCAGCAATTTCTAAGGAAGAATTGCTGTGATCTGTAAGTGGTGTTTCTCTTTGAATAGTTCCATTGTTAGTGCAAGCAAAGCCTTCCAGCAGATCCAAACTAAGCTGGAGAATCAAAATGTGAAATATGGGGCCTTCTTCTCCTCTGACTTATATCATGCATACTTAGTTGCAACTGCACAAACTGGGTGCAAAATGGACAATTATGATATGACAGCAGTTTACACATGCATTGTGCTAACTTTGCACAGCTGTACATGACTGCATAAAGAGAAAGGCAGTGGAGAATCAGATTCAGGGGGCAGATCCCTGGCCAGAGCTATAGACATTGGGTATTGCCACAGAGGGGAAATACTAGGATGGAATAGAACTGGCAAAGCTGGCTTTATGCCACCCACTTGCACCACCTCCAGAGGGCAGCAAATGGAAGAGCACAAGTCACTTTGATCCTCAGCCAGTTAGGTGGTCCCTGTGGGACCAGTGTAGCCAAACTAATTCAGAGCTACCTCTGTGCTCCTCTAAATTACACTGAAGGCCATTTTAACTCCTGGCTGGAACAGGATCAGGGGTACAGAAAGATGATTTCAAGCCATCATTCTGCCTGCTCTCCAGAAATGTGTAAATTTAGCACATGCAAGGCTGCTGTGGTATTCAAGTTATCTTGCTAATTAACTGCCACCTTAAAGCACATTTTTGCTTTAGGGCCAGGGAGCCATGCTGCCCTTAGGTGAGCTCCAGATGGAATTCAGCCTCAGGTAAGCTGAATTCCTTCCTGAACAATCTGGATTGTTGGGTAGTGTGCCTGCTGCTACATCTTTCAGCATGTTCTGCATTCACACACACTGCTGGCATATACACTGGAGTGAGAGCATGGCTATGCCTCTTCTCTTGTCCAATATGTAGTTTTTCATGTACTCCTGGACGTACGTGGTGGGAGAATTCCCTGTTTTCTGGATAGTACAAGGACTGCGGTTGTGCCCCACTTCAGTGCAGGGCTGTGAAGGGGGAAGAGAGTAATTGCCTAATTTGTATGCACCTCTAGATCAGCAAAGCACAATGTGGCCTAAGTGTGGCTCTTGATACCAGAAACAGTTTAACTGCTGTTACTGATACAATAAACTTACAATAAATTTCAAAATAGAGATTGTTTAAAACCTGTAAACTGTAAAAACAAGTAAAAAAGTTGGGTATTTCTGAATATGGAATATCAAAGATAAGAGGATAGATAGTATGATTACAGCTGATGTCAGTAGCTATGAATGATAGGTAATATAATTTATTATCAATCCCATTATTACCTGTAGGAGTAGTATATTTTTCAGCAGACCCCCTCCTCTAGAAACCTGCTAAGGTACTAATTTATATTAAGGTTGCTGCACAGAGTAATTGTGAGTACCTATCAACTGATACATGGCTGTGGCTAGAAATCCTATGAGGCTGGCACAGAAAACAGACTGGGATTTTGTGGCTGTCACTGGCTACACTGATCTCAAGTGTTTATGGTGAACGAGCCATACCATTAGATGCAAGTTTAGCAATGTTTTGAATTTAATCCATGAACTCTACTGGGGACTTCACTATTGATTTCAACTAGAAGCTGCCCAGATACTAAGATGATGGGCAGCAGTGTAAAAGTATTAAGTAGGTAGATATTTAAAACATGATATTTTCCAACATTTCTTTCCCTTTTATTATTAGGTTGGATTTTTAATGATATTTAGGTATAACATCTCAGACACACCTCATTTTATAAGGCATAATTGGTCATTTCTTGGCAAATCTTTAGATTACACAGTTTACTAAAGGGCACACATATCTTTCATCATAAAATGTTAATTTTAACAAATAAGTAAATACACTGTAACTATACAGCTATGATTTTAATTTTATAAAAGCAATGCTCATACAGATAAGTATGAAAGCTACATTTGATACCATGCAATAGGGATATACAAAACTGCTATTTCTTACAAGTATTTTTTTCTTCCAATTGAATGAAATGGAAAAAAATATGTGTGAGAGGTACATTTTGCTTTAGGCATATGGAAAGTGTAACACACTAATAATCGGATTGTGTGAAACTATCAGCAGAATATTTAAACCTCGGAGGTTCTGGGGCTTCAGATGGGGAGTTTGCACTCTGTATGTAACTAAGGAAGAGGACTCAGGGCCTGAGTCTCAGTTACTCCATTACTAACCTTAGGAGAAAGGGAGAAACAGAGCTGTCATTATAGACTCATAGACTCATAGAACTGGAAGGGACCTCGAGAGGTCATTGAGTCCAGTCCCCTGCCCTCATGGCAGGACCAAATACTGTCTAGACCATCCCTAATAGACATTTATCTAACCTACTCTTAAATATCTCCAGAGATGGAGATTCCACAACTTCCCTAGGCAATCTATTCCAGTGTTTAACTACCTTGACAGTTAGGAACTTTTTCCTAACGTCCAACCTAAATCTCCCTTGCTGCAATTTAAGCCCATTGCTTCTTGTTCTATCATTGGAGGCTAAGGTGAACAAGTTTTCTTCCTCCTCCTGATGACACCCTTTTAGATACCTGAAAACTGCTATCATGTCCCCTCTCAGTCTTCTCTTTTCCAAACTAAACAAACCCAATTCCTTCAGCCTTCCTTCATAGGTCATGTTCTCAAGACCTTTAATCATTATTGTTGCTCTTCTCTGGACTCTCTCCAATTTCTACACATCTTTCTTGAAATGCGGTGCCCAGAACTGGACACAATATTCCAGTTGAGGCCTAGCCAGCGCAGAGTAAAGCGGAAGAATGACTTCTCGTGTCTTGTTTACAACACACCTGTTAATGCATCCCAGAATCACATTTGTTTTTTTTGCAACAGTATCACACTGTTGACTCATATTAAGCTTGTGGTCTACTATGACCCCAAGATCTCTTTCTGCCATACTCCTTCCTAGACAGTCTCTTCCCATTCTGTATGTGTGAAACTGATTGTTCCTTCCTAGGTGGAGCACTTTGCATTTATCTTTATTGAACTTCATCCTGTTTACCTCAGACCATTTCTCCATTTGTCCAGATCATTTTGAATTTTGACCCTGTCCTCCAAAGCAGTTGCAATCCCTCCCAGTTTGGTATCGTCCGCATACTTAATAAGCGTACTTTCTATGCCAACATCTAAATCGTTGATGAAGATATTGAACAGAGCCGATCCCAAAACAGACCCCTCCGGAACCCCACTTGTTATACCTTTCCAGCAGGATTGGGAGCCATTAATAACTACTCTCTGAGTACGGTTATCCAGCCAATTATGCACCCACCTTATAGTAGCCCCATCTAAATTGTACTTTCCTAGTTTATCTATAAGAATATCATGCGAGACTGTATCAAATGCCTTACTAAAGTCTAGGTATATCACATCCACCGCTTCTCCCTTATCCACAAGGCTCGTTATTCTATCAAAGAATGCTATCAGATTAGTTTGACACGATTTGTTCTTTACAAATCCATGCTGGCTATTCCCTATCACCTTACCACCTTCCAAGTGTTTGCAGATGATTTCTTTAATTACCTGCTCCATTATCTTCCCTGGCACAGAAGTTAAACTAACTGGCCTGTAGTTTCCTGGGTTGTTTTTATTTCCCTTTTTATAGATGGGCACTATATTTGCCCCCTTCCAGTCTTCTGGAATCTCCCCCGTCTCCCATGATTTCCCAAAGATAATAGCTAGAGGCTCAGATACCTCCTCTATTAACTCCTTGAGTATTCTAGGATGCATTTCATCAGGCCCTGGTGACTTGCAGGCATCTAACTTTTCTAAGTGATTTTTTACTTGCTCTTTTTTTATTTTATCTTCTAAACCTACCCTCTTCCCGTAAGCATTCACTATATTAGACATTCCTTCAGACTTCTCAGTGAAGACCGAAACAAAGAAGTCATTAAGCATCTCTGCCATTTCCAAGTCTCCCGTTACTGTTTCCCCCTCCTCACTGAGCAGTGGGCCTACCCTGTTCTTGGTCTTCCTCTTGCTTCTAATGTATTGATAAAAAGTCTTCTTGTTTCCCTTTATTAAGCCAACTCTGCACACACCATGTTTTAGGATTGTGAAGGGGCCTATGACAAGTCAACTAAGTGTTAGTCTAGCTGAGAAAAACCACAATGACTGTTGGTTCTTTGACTTTCCATGGGTCTCCTGGGCTCCACAGCTGTAGAAGGATGTTTCTGACCCTTGGAATGAATGCCCTCTCACTCCATTAGCCACAGCCTGCCACACTCAGCAATCTGCACTGTCCCCTTTTCTTGTTGCCAACTCTTGGGATGAAATTGCAACTAGCATGATTTTGCCCCTGTGGAAACCAGTCTGGCACAAGAATCGCCAGCTCTCACTTGATAGTCCTGGGAAGAGGGAAGGTGGAACTTCTCTGATTGGCTGCCTTCCTCACTTCCCCACCTCCCAGGAAAAAGAAGGGCTGTTGCAGGAAAGAGGCAGGATCCCAGAAAGGATTTTGAGTAGGAACAATGAGAAAGGGAGCAGCCAGCACAATTCTTACAGGAGGGGAAGAGGAAAGAGGGACCAGAAAGATCCCAGTAGCAGCTCAGGCTAGCCGTGCTCCCTCATTCCCCCTCCCCTCCTATGAAAAATGGGCTTTCTGCTTCTCCCCCTCTCATTTCATCCCTGCAACACCTGGCCTGGGAAAGGGCAGAAGGAGACAAAGAACTCATGGAACCACTCCTCTCTCAGGCCTGGTTAGGGGGAGAAGAGAAACTTGCCTCAGCACTCTAGGCTGAAAGGAGTAGATAAGGAAACTCTGGAGCTGCAGTGGGAGCAGAAGTGCACTGAGGGGCAAGGGGCAGATGTAAGCGGGGGGTGGAGGGTGGTAGCATTGATGTGGGACTGGGATGGTGCATAATTAATAAATGGGTTGGTGGACACGTAGATCTGGGGCTGGTGTGGCACAGAATTAATAATTTTTTTTTTGTTTAGGAAGAAACTAGAGAGGCTCTGCTACCACCAGGGGGTATTTTATACATTTCTATGTAATTTTATCTCAGCTTGGTGTTTCAGCAAGAGCTCCCACAAGGGCCAAAACTACCCTACTTTATAAATTTAGAAGAGTTGGCAACATTCACTGTCACACACACATTGGTGATGGCCAGTTAGAGTTATATATATGTATATATAATATAAAATAATGAATTCAACCCCATAAAGGCATGAGATTTTTTAAAAAATGATTATCTCATGTTTATTGGCCTGCCTCTTGATTTATATATATTAATTCATTATTTTTGAACTTTTGACATTGGCCATGCTCCTCTATTCCATCTTTGATTCCACTGGACTGTCTGCAATTTGTCCACATCTTTTCTGAAGGGGGAATATCAAAATTGGCACTGTAGTCCAGCTAATGCCTCACTCATCCTGAGTAGATTGGGACAATTATCTCCCAGGAGTGACATGCAACACTCCTGTTAATACATCCCAGAGTGATAAGAGCCTTTTTCACAGCTGCATCATGTTGTTGACTTATACTCAGTCTGTGATCCTGTATAAATCTCAGATCCTTTTCAGCAGTTGTGCTGGCTAGTCAGTTATTCACCATTTTGTAGTTAAGCATTTGATTTTTTTTTCTTCCTATGTGAAGTGCTTTGCACTTCTCTGTAATGAATTTCATCTTGTTGAATTCAGAGCAATTCTCCAGTCTGTCAAGGTGTTTTTGAATTCTAATCATTTCATCCAAAGTGCTTGCAACCCATCTCAGTGTGGTGTTACACACAAATTTTGTAAGCATACTCTTCATTCCATTATACAAATCATTAATGAAAATATTGAATAGTCCCAATCCAAGATTGTCTCCTATGGGACTCAAAAGATCTGTATGACAGACTGTACCCCTATGTTCACCACTTTTACAAGACTCTGGTAATTTTGTACAAAGTATATCTTGTGAGGTATCATTTAAAAACTCATAATTCACTGATCATTATTGTCCTGCTAAAATATGTGCTGCATCACTGTATGTAAAGTTATAAGATTCTCTATGATGTTACTAAGGCACATTCAAAATCTGGGGAAGCAGCCCAAACCAATTTCTCAGAGACGAAGGGCAAACTTGTTGGGGGGGACCGGGCCCCGAATAATTGGTAATATGGCATGGGGTTAAAAGTTTATATTCTCAGGCCTGCCATTGTCCTCGAAGTACCCCTTAGATTAATCAATATGTTCCTTTAAAGCTAGCAAGAGTACATGCAATCATTTATCATTTTCTTTTGTTCTTTTGTTTATGGTATAAAATGTAATCGAGCGAAGGGGGCTCTGTAGTGTGGGTAAAGGATATAGTTTAATTAAAGGATCCGGTACTTAATGAATTGTAAATGATGAATTACGGCACCTGTAAGCATCTGTGTAAACAAGTGGGGTATATAAGGTGGGGAAAACGATAGTGATTCGTGCATGATCTGAGATTTTATATCTCCTTGCACCTTATTTGACTCAAATAAAGATACTTGCTTCTCCACTCCGGTGTGTTCATTGGGGATATGCACACCGAGAAAACGAACCCCAACTGTTGCACCCCCTGCAACAGCTTTGGCGAGCCAGACAGGAGGTCAAAGGCTAAAAATTAGCCTTGCCTGGGCCCTCTCCGGTGGCTGACAGATTGAGACAATCACTGATGCCCAGCGCGCACCGGTGTTTTCACCGGGGGCCTCAGCGAAGTCTGGTATAGCCGACCCTGGGAGGCACAACGATGCAACGCCCCAGAAAGTGGAGAAGCTTTGGTCCTGAGCGACAGTGAGGAACCGGTCTCGGGGATAAGGTAGGATACAAGTTAAAAGGTTTAATCTGTCACCTGCCAAGACCTGGGGACGCCCAGGATCTCCCAGTAAGGAATGGGACAGAGACAGTCACAGGATAAGGCAGCGTGCACGCCTCTAGAATGTATTCTGGTTAATTGGAAAATCTTTGGAATGGATCCACTAACTAAGGGTAAACTAAAAAGGTATTGTACAATAGACTGGCCTCAATATCAGCTAGAGGACCAGGAACGATGGCCACCGGAGGGTTCGATTAATTATAATACGATCCTCCAACTTCTTTTATTTTGTCAACGAACTAATAAATGGAATAAGCATATGTATGGTCAGATATTTATGTCATTATGGAACAGAACGGATATTTTGAAGCAGTGTAATTTGATTCCAACAGGCTTAGGAAAGAGTTGTGAAAACGTTCCAAACTCCACTGTAATAGCAGGAGCGGGGTCCCATTCGGCCACAGCACCCCCACCGTATGGTGACAAAGTCCCCACAGCCCCACCAATTGAGCCTCCACAGGTTTGTACCCTTTAATTACTGAAACGCGAATCACTTGCAATGCTACGGGTACTCAGGAGGCAACCACTATGCAGGTGTATTCTCATGTTCCTTTTAACCCTGTGGATTTAGCGGCTTTTAAAGCACAGGCAGGGGAATTCTCTACCAACCCCACCCGATTCATTTCAGTTTTTGAAGGTTGTCTGGTTAGTCATAAACCTGACTGGGATGACTGCCAGGTACTTCTGCGAACACTCCTCTCGGAAGTAGAGTGGAACCAAGTTTTAGCTAAGGCACGGGCAGAGGCAGAAAGGAGACATGAACAGGATCTGGCTACCTATAAGGAGGCAAAAGATCAGGTCCCTTTTACTGACCCCCAGTGGAACCCTAATAAGCCTGAAGGTATGGGTCCTTTAACTAATTACAAAGAACTGTTGCTGTTTGGCCTACGTCACTCGGCAGTTCACCATAACAACTGGGCAAAGCCTTATGAGATAGTACAGGAGCCAAAGGAGAGTCCGGTAGCCTTTCTACAGCGCATCCGGGACGCAATTAGACAGCATACAACAGCCAACCCTGAGAGTCCGGAGATTGAGGCAGTCATAAAGGGTATTTTTACCAGTCGGGCTGCCCCAGATATTAAAAGAAAATTACAAAAGAAGGAAGATCTCATGGGAATGACTATGGCTCAGATCCTGGAAACAGCTAACAAGGCTTACAGTCTTCAGGATGTAGAGAAGGAGAAGAGGCAGGTAAAAATGATGGTCACGGCAGTTCAGGCTGGCCGAGGGCAGCCCCCTGTGGGTAGAAGGGGCCGTGGATATAGGGGTCGAGGTCGAGGGCGCCCTGGTTCCCAAGAAAGACGGCTGGATCGAGAGCAATGTGCACTCTGCCGACAGGAAGGACATTGGAAGAATGAGTGTCCAAACCGGGAGTGTATCCCCCAGATGACAGCAGGGACCCTGACAGATTAGGGGGGTCAGGGGAAACAGATTACTCTACCCCCGGAGCCCCAAGTAAAAATGAGAGTAGGAAGCACTGAACTGGACTTTTTGGTAGATTCAGGAGCAGCCCAAACTGCTGTAAACCAGCCTCTCCCCTTGCCCATAGAGAGCTCTCTGGTAGTAACCGGGGCAGTTGGAAAAGCAGCTTCATGCTCAGTTTATGCCCCTGCTGAATGTGCTCTGGGGGAGAAGACTATTACACACTGGCTTGTTTATCTCCCTAAATGCCCCACTCCATTGCTAGGACGGGACCTCCTATGCCAGTTAGGGGCTACATTGCACTTCTCTCAAGATGAAATTGTTCTCACTCTACCCCCTGAAAATGCCTGGTTTATGGTTTTGGAACCTGAATCTGAATCTACAATTACCTGCGCCCCAGAATGGGAGGAATGGGAAGGCCAGGTGTACCCTTTGGTTTGGGCTTCAGGGACCCCAGGAAAAGCCGCTCATTTAAGTCCCATAACGGTGCAGCTCTTGCCAGGAAAGGGGCCAATTCGGATTAAGCAGTACCCCATCAAGAAGGAGGCCAGGGAGGAGCTACAGAAAATCATAGATAAATTCCTGCAGTGCGGGGTATTACGGGAGTGTCACTCAGCTTGGAATACCCCTATCTTACCAGTCCAGAAACCTGATGGCAGTTATCAGTTGGGGCAGGATTTAAGAGCCGTCAACGAGCAGGTTAAGACTTTACACCCCCTGGTGCCCAACCCATATACCCTGCTAGCCTCTGTGGGGGGACAGTATTCATATTTCTCAGTTCTTGATTTAAAGGATGTCTTTTTCACGATCCCGGTGGACACACAGTCCCAGGAAATTTTCTCCTTCGAATGGGAAAATGCAAATAGGAATAAAAGGCAGCTGTGTTGGACGGTGCTGGCACAAGGATTTAAGAACTCCCCCACTCTTTTCGGTCAAGCTTTATCCCGGGACTTGGAAGGATGGGAAAATGAGAACAAAGTCCTTCTCCTACAGTACGTTGATGATTTATTAATTGCAGCAGTGGGACTAGAAGTATGTCTCCAGGCAACCGTAAGTCTTTTAAACTTTCTCGGGCTGCGGGGGTATCGCATGTCAAGAAATAAAGCCCAAATTGCCCTCCCCGAAGTACGTTACCTAGGCTTCCAGATCAGACAGGGGGAGGCTTGAAGCTATTTGTCGAGTTTCTACTCCCCAGAATCGCAAGCAGCTCAGAGCATTCCCGGGAATGGCAGGATTTTGCCGCATATGGATTCCAGAGTTTGGACTACTAGCTAAGCCACTGTATGAATGTGTTAAAGGGACCGATCAGGAACCATTTTACTGGACAACAGAGGCGAATAATGCCTTTACCTTAATAAAAAGAAAATTGATGGAAGCCCCAGCCCTGGGTCTGCCCGATCTTTCTAAGCCCTTTCAATTGTATGTACATGAAAGAAAAGGGGTGGCCCTGGGACTACTTACACAGTTATTGGGCTCTTGGAAATGCCTAGTGGCTTATTTCTCCAAACAATTGGATCAGGTTGCTAAGGGGTGGCCGGCATGCCTACGGGCAGTTGCAGCTACAGCTCTGGTGTTAGAGGAAGCAGAAAAACTGACTTTGGGGGGGGCTGTTCAAGTATACATTCCACGTATGGTCCAAGCCTTACTGGACACAAAGGGGGGTCTCTGGCTCACCCAAACTCGGGTAGCCCGGTATCAGGCTAAGCTCTTAGAGAACCCCGAAGTTACTCTGCAGGCTTGCCCCTCCCTTAACCCAGCTACCTTGCTGCCAGAAACAGAGGGCTAAGAGCATGACTGCTTGGAAGTTATAGATGCCCAGTATTCCAGCCGTCAGGATTTAAAAGATCAACCTCTTCCTAACGCAGACTATGAGTGGTACACGGTTGGCAGTAGCACCGTTGTAAATGGACTTAGAAGGGCGGGCTATGCTGTGGTGTCTCTCCATGAAACTGTGGAGGCAAAAAGCCTGCCCCCTGGGACTTCAGCCCAGCTAGCCGAAATAGTGGCTTTAACTCATGCGCTTGAATTGTCAAAAGGGAAAAGGGTTAATATCTTCACAGACTCTAAATATGCTTTTGGTGTACTACATTCCCACGCAGGTTTATGGAAACAAAGGGGATTACTGATGGCTCAAGGCTCCCCGGTCAAGCACGGGTTACAAATTCTTCAGCTTTTGGAGGCCGTACAACTCCCCTTAGAGGTCGCAGTGATGCACTGCAGGGCTCACCAAAAGGAGGACCACAGTGTTAATCGAGGCAATGCTAGGGCGGATAGAGAAGCCAAGCGAGTTGCCACTTTAGAACCGGGACTAGCCGAGGGTGTCCATTTTCATGCCTTGATTCCATCGCTAAGGGACCTCCCTACCCCACAGTATACGAGTGAGGAGTTAGAATGGGCTGAATCTCTTGGGCTCCAGAAGGAAAACGGATGGCTCCATTCCACGGAGGGAAAGGTCTTGTTACCAAGGTGTATGATGCGACCAGTATTACAAAAGCTACACCAGACCTCTCATGCAGGCAGGGAAGCTTTGACCCAGCTTACACAAAAGTATTTCATCACCTCAGGACTTCGGCCCCTAGCGTCCCAGATATCAGCGGAGTGCCTTACCTGCCAGAAAAATAATCCTCGACCAGGGAATCCAGTTATACCAGCTACCGTAGAACCCACTCCGGGCCCCGGACTAGTGTGGCAAATTGACTTCACTGAACTCCCTCGAGCCCAGGGGTATAGATACCTCCTCGTCCTGGTGGATCGTTTCAGTGGGTGGCCTGAAGCTTTTCCTTTCCGAAATAACACTACTAAGACTGTGGCTCTTAAACTTGTTAAAGAAATTTTTCCTAGATTTGGCCTGCCTCGATGGATGGAGTCTGACCAGGGAACACACTTCACCTCAAAAATTGTCCAGAATGTCTCGGATATCCTCCAGCTCAACTGGAAACTTCACACTCCTTGGAGGCCACAGGCCAGTGGAGTGGTAGAACACACTAATCAGACACTCAAAAGGCACCTAGCCAAAATATGTCAGGAAGCGTCTTTAAAGTGGCCCGATGCCCTACCTTTGGTTTTACTCCACATTAGGGCTCTTCCTAAGGGTAGAACTGGTTTAAGTCCCTTCAAGATTATGTTTGGAAGGGCATGGCCTATGAATGATACCCCAATCCTACTAGGGGAATGGGAGGTCGGGTGTGGATATTTGTCTCAATATATGTGTTCTCTGTCTGCTGTTCTATGTTCTCTTCACAGGTATGTGAGGGACTCTCAGCCACTCCCTTTGGATGCACCTGTTCATTCATTACAGCCTGGTGACTTCGTCCTCGTCCGGACCTGGAAGGACGAACCCCTCCAGGAGAAGGGGAAAGGACCCTATCTCATCTTACTGGTTTCTCACACGGCAGCGAAAGTAGAGGGATACAAGAGCTGGATTCACTACTCCCGATTAAAAACTGTACCTCCACCACAGAATCCAGACCCTGAGCAGTGGATGGTCCAGCCTACTGGGACCGGAACATCGGAAGATTTGGGACTCAAGTTATTGTTTAAACGCAAATCACTCTAATTTGGCCATGTTTTTAATACTTGTATGGGTGTTTACTGTTTCTGGACAGTTGGCCCCTTTATCTTTCCGCTCCCCAGAAAATAACTGGTGGGCCCTTTTAGCTGCCACAGCCTCTAATTCCTCCCACTTTTGTGTAGGGAGCGGTTACACTTTAGGGTCTGTATTTACTACTTGTTTTGTGGGAGTAGCTATGCCCTTGCAAGATATTCACAACTATACTGAACTTGCTGCTTATAAGATGAAGTTGAAGGCCCAGCAGCTGGCTAGGTTTGGCTCTGTCTCAAATCCTAAGCCCTATACAAATCAGCATCGTCTTCAGATTAGGCTAATGGCTGTGTCCTCAAATGCTACTTCCTGTTTCACTATTGTAGGGGCACGGAAGGTTGATACTAATTTGACCAACCATGACATGAATTGCTCTGTTTCCCCAACTCCAACTTCTTATTTTGATGCACACTTATACCTTCCCCGTGGGTGGTTTTTGCTCTGCGGACTAACTGCATTCACTTATGTCCCAGCTAACAGTTCGGGAGGCCCTTGTTCTCTTGGACGATTAACCATGGGGGTTGTCCCTGGCCATGCTCTAGTTCTAAAGACACCTGGGCCTACCCGAGTCCAGAGAGCTCGGCGTGGCCTGCCTCTGGACGAAACCTGTGATTCTAAGGTAAACCTGGTGTCTAAATCTCAGGCTATAGCCCTCGCTACCTCATTGGTCAGAGTCCCAGGCCTGGCCTTAGATGCAGAGCTCCAGCTTGCTAAAGTGGCCTGTGCCCTTGCCAAGTCCATTAATCTAACTTCCACTTTAATCTCTGACTTGGCCTCGGAACTCACAGGGGTCCGAGAAGGGGTACTCCAAAATCGCACTGCAATAGACTATCTCCTCTTAAGGCATAATCATGAGTGTGAGGAATTTAAGGGTCTCTGCTGCTTTAACCTTTCTGATCACAGTCAAAGTATTGAAAATAGACGAGCTAAGTTGCGTGACCTTGTCACTCATATAACGCAAAATAGTGACAATGATTGGTGGGGTTCTTGGGGTTTTGGTAATTGGTTTGAGTGGCTTAAAAGCATTTTTACCTCCTTGCTAGTAGTAATAGTGATCGGTTTGCTCTTCTGCTGTGGTCTGCAGTTAGGAGTGCCTTGTTGTAAAAGTTGTCTGTCTGTCCTCCGACAGCCAACAGAAATGTACCCCCTTAGGGCAGTCTCGCTACCAACATCAGGTGGCCTACCCTTTAACATTGTTTTAAGTAATGAATATGAGAAAACTCAACGAAAGGCCTTTGAGTATTCTCAAAGGGGGGATTGTTGGGGGGGGCGGGCCCCGAATAATTGGTAATATGGCATGGGGTTAAAAGTTTATATTCTCAGGCCTGCCATTGCCCTCGAAGTACCCCTTAGATTAATCAATATGTTCCTTTAAAGCTAGCAAGAGTACATGCAGTCATTTATCATTTTCTTTTGTTCTTTTGTTTATGGTATAAAATGTAATCGAGCAAAGGGGGGCTCTGTAGTGTGGGTAAAGGATATAGTTTAATTAAAGGATCCGGTACTTAATGAATTGTAAATGATGAATTATGGCACCTGTATGCATCTGTGTAAACAAGTGGGGTATATAAGGTGGGGAAAAGGATAGTGATTCGTGCATGATCTGAGATTTTATATCTCCTTGCACCTTATTTGACTCAAATAAAGATACTTGCTTCTCCACTCCGGTGTGTTCATTGGGGATACGCACACCGGGCAAACGAACCCCAACTGTTGCACCCCCTGCAACAAACTGATGCCTCAGCCAGGTGTCAAGAAAATAAAAGGGACCTTGGAACGACAAAAGAAGCATCATTGAACTGGGGGAAGGGTTCTGGCTGAAAGATCCAGCCAGACTGCTGTAAGCATGTGGGAAGAGAAACCATTTTGCTTTAAGTTAATTTTGCTTGCTAAATTAGGTATTAGTTTGCATTTTACCTTTTATTTCTTAGTAACCAATTATAACGTTTATATCTCATTACTTGTAATCACTTAAAATCTAGCTGTCTTTCTGTAGCTGATACACTTGTTTTATTGTTTTATCTAAACCCAAGTGTGTTTGGATTGAAGTGTTTGGAAAACATCGTTTGAAATAACAAGGTTTGTGCATATCATTTTCTATTAATGAAATGACATACTTTCTATGAGCTTGTGTTGTCCAGGAGGGTACTGGGCAGTAGAAGACGTGCTCATGCTTGTTCCCTGGGCCACTGTTCCTCTGTCTATGCAACAAGTCTGTCTTGGGATCTCCTTTGACATCCTCTTAGGTCAGTCTTTGGAGCCCCTTCCTCTATCTGCAGTCACTTGTCATCCTCAGCCCCCACAGATTGCAAGGTCTGTGGCAGTTTGACTGTGAGGCCTAGGCCTGGTCCCGGCTGCCTGGAGCCCCAATAGCTTCTCTACAGGAGGCTGCAATGCCCAACTGCTCTGCAGCTTGGTCAGCCCAAACTGACATGAGTTCCATTTGGAACTCTGCCTCCACTGGGAGCAGAAGAACATGTGTCTAGAGTAATTCCTTAACCCTCACCTGAGCCATGTGAGGTTTGTACACCCTGTCAGAGTGAGGCAGAACTAAGATGATACAGGGCACTGTGTCTCTGCAATGCAAATATTGAGGGGAAGGATTGTTTTTCCAGCCCTCTCCACACTGTTTACTACCCTCACAATATCTGGCAGAGGCAAGAGTAGGACCTGGGTATGTTTCCTCCCCCATGCACACATGGGAAGGTTGGTATGAGGGGAGACAAATGCAGGGACCTGAACAGGGTGAGGCAGGAGTAGCCACTGTGTTGCACATAATTAGGTCAGCCCCTGGGAAACAGATAGGATTCCCCAACCCATCCCGGTCCCACCTTCCAGCCACCGCAGGTTCCATCAGAGATATTTGGCCTGGCAAAGGAGCAGTAGCATGTACACAAGCCACCAAGATGAGATGAGGGACAGGAAAGGGTATCAGCAACTGAGTGGAGGGCAGGGGAAGTTAGTGCACAGGGTGCCAGATGACAAGGAGGGTAGGGCACCAGGTGCCCAGGAGGTTCTGTAGGAATGGCAATAGAAACTGCCAGGATATCTCTTTCCAACATGGAGCCAGCTGTCCTCACCTCCTCCCTCAAACTCAGTCTTAGTAGCTCCTCTCACACCCCTTCCTGTCCCTCCAATCTCACATTGACAGGGAGCTTCCTCTCCCCACTCAAACCCCCAGATATAAAGCAGGAGCTCCATGGAAATGATAACTCTCCACTACAATTTAGGAAGTTTAGTGTTTGGGATGGCAATGGTTATTGCGTGTGTTGGAGGAGAAGCTGGCTCACTATACCAATCCGAATAAATCTATTGCAGCATTTCACTAGCCTCAGACACTACAGTCCTACTGCTATGGGGTTTGGATCATTATATGTTTTTAAAGTAATTGGGACATCTGGGAAGGAATATGACCTTAGGTGAGATTTTATTTATGTTTCTGACCATGAATCTAAAGTACAGGACAAAGAAGTTAGCAAGGCAGAAAAGCAGTTTTCTCAGAGCAAAACCTACCCTTCTGGTTGATATTCAGAACTGAGCTTTATACAAATTGGAGAACAAATCAGACCTAATCTTTTTTTTCTCCTCAACAGTGAGAGGTGTTTTCAGGTGTTTTTATGTGTTTTGAAATAGAGACACAAATATGAAGCACAGTACTACTCCATACATATAAAATATGCTTTAAAACAATTGCACTCCCTAAATATAAAGCTAGCATGTGAAGTACTCTGCAGCCTGAAGGGGATGTGACTGAATGAGGTGGGGTGTGTGGCTAGAGGCAGACTTCTCCATCTGCTTGTACCTGAAGGTACACACCACACTTTTTCTAAAGCTACCCCTCTAGGGTATGTTCTAGCAACTTCCCAGGAGAGTTAGGTTTTTCGTTTTCTTTTGGTCTGGTTTGTTTTTTGGGAGCGAGGGAGGAGTTGCCTTTGTTCTCCATAAGCAGAATGAATCAACAACTGTCATTCATCCACAATACAGCTGTGGCTACAAGAGTCACAATCTAGCACAAATTGTGTGTGTGATTCATTTCTTTCCCCAGCCTTATAATGAAGACATATTGTGTTAGACTAAAGAACTAGATGACAGCAGATTCTTTACCAGAAAAGTTTTGGTTGTTTATTCTTTGTTGAAGCCTTTATCTCTCAACAGAAACAACTTTTTTCAGATTTTAAATTATTTTCTTCTTAAACTACACTGAATTGGACTGAACATCACACAGCCAATTGCATGCACATTCTCCTGGTTTGAGTCTCTGTTGTGTCTATTATTCAGGGATGATTACCTCTGTATTCCTAATATGAAGATGAAAAGCTGTCTTGACTTATAGCCAAGACAGCTTGCCTTGTTCTGTTTGAGTCCCACATATTAAACCAGCTAATCATGAAGACCAAATGCACAGGTTTTGACAGCTAGGAAACAGAAGCCCCCTAAGAATATTTATCTTAGGTTAAGGATTCACCATCCTACACTGTAGAAAACTGGAGGCTACTAAATTCCTTTGGATTATTACAGTAGTGTCATTAGCCCAATTATGATAAAGAATGTGTTGGTTATTATATACACCTGAAAATAAATGTAACTCAGCCATAGAAATTCATACTGATCTGTAACCTCCTTGCAGGGCCACGTCTATCCCTAGTGTAAGACTAAATCATTTTAAAACCACATTGTACACCCAGAGTATAATCTTTATATGAGAGGAAGTCCCATGTCACAGAAGGGATGCACAGTTCAAGAAGGAGGGGATTTCTGAATTTACTGTACATTCCCTAATTAGACTCAATCCCATGGAAGCCTCAGGTAATTTTGCTAGTGTAGACTATACTTAATCTATATTTGTATTTATTGTTGTTTTCCAAACTAAAAATGTTTTAATAGAACAACTTTCTTGGGGTCTGTTTTTCTTCTGTTTTATGATTCTAAAATTTTATTCAAAATATTTATTTTGTTCATTTTTTTTCTTCTCACCCAAAGTCTCAGATAAAAATTAGAATCAGATCCTGCCCTCACTTTCAACCTTGCAACCCTACTGGGTTGCACAGTTGTATATGAAGGCAGAATTTGGCCCTGCCTTTAAAAAAAAAAGTGTGATCTAAAAGGAATTCTATGGAAATTCAAAGCCCAAGAGATTTCAGATTAAATGAGATAACATTCTCAGAGCTACATCCACAGAAATATCAGAGAATATGACATTTGAGAGGAATTGTAAATTTAGGGCCAGATTTTGCTTATGCCTAAGGCTATGTTTTAGTTATGGGTATTTTTAGTAAAAGTCATGGATGGGTCATGGGTAGTAATCAAAAAATCATAGCCCATGATCTGCCCATGACTTTTACTATATATCCCTAACTAAAACTTGGGTGAGGGAACGTGGGTGCTCTGGGGGTGGGGGGTTGCCCGGGGGTGCTGCAGGTGCTGAGGGAGGTGGCCCAGTACCCTGCTGTTGCTGCGGGGGGAGGCGGGAGGAGCACAGCCCAGGACCACTGCTGGTGATGGGGGAGGCGGGAGGGTTGGCAGGGCTAGCAGGTTCTCTACCCGGCTCTGTGTGTTCCTGTAGCTTCTAGGTGGTGGAGGGGCCAGGGAGCTCTGCTCGCTGCTTCCGCCACAAGCATTGGCTGCGCAGCTCCCATTGGCCAGGAACCACAGCCTCTGGCCCCTCCACCACCTAGGAGCTGCAGGGTCATGCCTGTGGGAGCTGAAGAGCCCCCCACCCAGAGGTAAGTGCCACCCTGCACCCCAACCTCCGGCCCTTAGCCCTCTCCCACACACCCAAACTGCTGCTGCTGGCCCAGGGACTGCCTGGCTTGGGCAACTCCTGAGCCAGGACCAGCCGCTGAAGAAATCACGCTGTAACACCATGACAGACTCGCATCCTTACTCATGCCTCATGAGTTCTTACCTTACTTGGACCGCTTGTGGACTAAAGTACTACTGAAGAGATTAAGTGTAGTAATGTCTGGCCCTTAGAATAAAAAAGGAATATGTTTAATAGTAGAGATCTTACTCTTTAAGTTATCTTGGTCAGAATGTGTTATTTAGTGGTGTAATTTTTAAATTTACTTTTGTTAAAGGATGGATCAGTAGATTGCTTGCTAATGTTATTTTCAGAGGATAAGTAAGTTTAACTATCGAATTTAGAATCCTATGACCCGTTTTTTCTTTCAATATTTCATCATTTAAATGGCCACTGATCCTGTATACACATGACAGGAACCTAAGTAGATGTTCTCTTTTATGGCTGATCGATCTCACAAACACTAAGTTTTTTTCTCTGCAACTTTCTGGGCATTGGAAGCTATTGGTATTTAAGTAAAAAAAACAGCAAGAGGAAAAAGAAAATTAGAAATTAAAGAAAGAAACAAGTATCCTAAACAGAGGGGGGATAAGTAATGGCACAAGGAAGATCTGCTTTCTCTTGCTTCTTTTAAGAGTTAGAGTGTACTGAGAGGGAGAAAGAAGGGGACACTTCCCTCCTCACTCAGAGCCAAGAATGAAATTAGAAAGAGCCAGTGACCTTATGTGTTATTGCTGTGTCATAAGTCGCTGCTGACATTTTCAATGTTGGCAAAGGGACCATTTTCCAAATAACTGAAGGGTTGAACACCCATTCTCATGAATACAGGATTTTTTGAATGTATTATCTTAATTACTGTTGCCTCCAAATAGATACAGCTTTCCAACTGTTCTTAAATAGCTCCATCCCCACCAGAGCACAAATCTATTAATCCCGTGTGATCTATTTCATATTGCATTTTAATGTTGCATCAGTACATAATGATATTTCATCACAATAGTGCAGTATTATAAAAGCCTCAGGATAGAAACAAACCTCTAAAATAATAAAAAAGTATAATAAAACAATGCAAGAATCTTGAACTGTTCTGAATTTAAGATCCAAAATATTGGGTGCTAATCTTTATTAATAGATTTTATCTCAAGGATCTTATAGAACTGTCCAGATGCCTTTACCAGTGTGTTGTTTTGTAGGGTTCTTGGCCTACTACCCCCATTTATTATAACCAGAAGATAGATCACACCAGGTCTTTGTTTTGAGGCCATCTTTACAGTGTGAACTACCACATTTCCACACCTCCGTGCACTTCCATGCCATTCTGTCTCCTCAGTCTCTTCCTTCCAACCTTGCTTAAGACAAGATTGTGGCTGGCCTGTATGTGGGTTTCTAGTAAAAAGGGTGGAAGGGAGAAGTAGCTTACACCCACCTTTTGCACAATATGTGTAATGACTATATGTGTAATTCAGATTTGCAGTCTGAAGCACAAGAGGCTCCAGGCATGTGCGTGCAGACACGTGTGTGCCTGGGGCGGCAAACCACAGGGGGCAGCCTGCCAGTTGCCGTGAGGGCAGCAGTCAGGCTGCCTTCTGCGGCATTTTTGGGGGAGGTCCGCCGGTCCCGCGGCTTCGGCAGCAATTCGGGGGTGGGTACGCCAAATCTGTGTTACCAGTGGACCTCCCACAGGCGCTCCGCCAAATCCACCTTACCAGCAGCTCTCCCACAGGTGTGCCACTGAAAGCTGCTTCTCTGCCATGCTTGGAGCAGTAAAATACATAGAGCCACCCCTGGTCTGAAGGTCTCCTCTACTGGTTTCTCCTTGATCCCCAGAGGGTGCATGGTGCCTGAAAAATGTGTTTGAGAGAGCAGAGAAGAGCCACAGTGAAGACAGCACAAATAGAAAAGAAAGTTGCACTCTACAAAAGGATGCAGAAGAGGATGTACTCCTCTTCACACTGGGAGACCATTTGCCTCCTTGGGTCAGAATGTTTCCTGGTGCTCCTCTTCAAGAGGTACAGCTGAGCACTACCTCATACTATGGGCTGTGTTTTAAAGGTAAAACCTTTTATTTATATGAGCAGTTAAAGTTTTTCACCAATGTACTTAACTCCTTGTAAACCCAATATCAGCCAATTTGCAATCATATATCAGCTACAAGCTGCAAGATCACTGAAATAATTGGCATCTGATGGAGAAAAATAACCAGGATGAATCAAAACAACTCCTCCAGCCTGAATTTAACATTCATATATTTAAGTCAATCAGCGAACTTTGAGGGTATCAGAGTGACAGAAAAGTAGAAATAAATGCATTCAGGCTCTCCAGATATTTCTATTGCAGTTGCCAAAACTATGCTTGTTATCAGCTTCCATTCTGTTTTCTTTAGAGCAGTGGGTTCAACCTGACTAGTACTGATTTATCTACTTTATTTATTTAGATATTTTGATACAAATAAAGTAACATGATAAAACATATTTCCTAGTAGGTACACTTGCCATCTATTAAAAATATAAAATATTGCAAAACCAAAACAGCAGCATATTCTCTTTACCACCATGTACCAGAAACCCCTCAGCAAGAACGTATTTCAGATATAGGCTCTCATTCTTCCATTAACTCAGTGCAGGAATACACCTCCAGGTGGATGGTGCCCCTAGCTCCATCTTCAAGGGTCTGCTCCTTGTGGCATGCATTGCAGGGTCAAGAGTTATGTCCAAATGTCCCCAGCCATCACATTCCTGAAACAAACAGTCCTGCAAATGCATCAACCCTCCTAACAGATGGGCTTTTGCACTTGCTTGAAGGTCAACAAATTTGGTTTGTGATAAATAGCTCAGAAATTTTCCAGAAGAATGCCCTACCAGTAGTTTTGGCTGTTACTGACTTTAGGAGCTAACTCCTCCTTGAGCATTTCTGCTGATCTCTGCTGTGGCATAAAGACACATATAAAAACCTGGAGGAAACTGTAACAAAACCAACATCTCAAATTCCTTCTGAAAACCAGTGCAGAGCCAAAGCAATGATGGCAAGTTTACATGTTCTCACAATGACATAATCTATTTAACAAGTAAGCTTGTGAAATAGCTTCAACTTCCAACTAGATTTTATGTGTAATTCCACGTAGGGTGCAATGCCATAAAAAAAATCTAGGTTACCCAATGTGTGAAACATGGTACAGCTGATCAGAAAATGGAAAAGAAAAAGTGAATTTTTTTAAAGTTTCTATTGTTCATCAAAACTTCATTTCCACCTTGTTTCCATTTCTTACATTTATAAACATGTTCCATCCACTCTGCCAAGGACTATGGTTGTATTTATAATACCTCAAGTTTCCTGACGTAGAAATCAGCTGATAGAATAGCAACATCATTATGGACACCTGATCACTGTCTATTGGCAGCAGAAGATATTCAAACAAAATGACAAGTGCAGTCTCTGTGCTGTAGCCTGATCTTTTGTTAAAGGAAAAATACAGGTCAAAGAGAATGAAGCATGAAAAGAGATATTTAGACTAAGCTAAGAAGGGATCTCATTGGTAGTAAAAAATCTCAGGGGAGTGAAAACTATGAGGCAAAGAGAGGCAGAGAATTATAGGGTAGCAAAGTTGGTTGAAAAAAATTGTTCAGCAAAAGAGAAAACAAGGCATGTTTCAATGTAATCTCTAAGGTGAAAGAATAATTGAAGATAAAGGGGAAGGAAGAAAAGATAGAAGAAAAAGTAATTATTAGCATCCAGTTCTTTATACTAAGCAAACAATTTTTCATCATTCTTTCATACCATAAATATTTAGTTTTTGCTCTTCATGGTTTGCAATAATGCCTTAGAAGCTCTAACATGATTTTTCTCCCCTTCCTTTGTTTCTCTGCATGGCACAAGTTAACATGGATCTCCCTTATTGTGTGCCAGTCTCATAAATGATGCAATTATATACCATCAGCACAGTTCCAAAACAAGGTTTGTTAGATAAACTTGCCAGCACAGGGAGTACAAATTATGTAGTTCTACAGAAATTTGGGCACAAATGTAATAGGTTCATACATAAATTATAGCTATTGTTTGTTTGTTTGCTTTTTACTTTTTGTGCCACAGCAATGTGGATTTAACAATAAATATTGAATATCAAGAGGGTATTGTATCTGGGATTCTACAATACAGAACCTCTTTAAACTCACCTAAATATGATCTTAGTATATAGCAATTTATAAATGTTGCATATAATCATCAAAATATGATTTTTTCTCAAAATATTGTTTCCATTTCATAGATGAAGAAATTGAAACAGATTTTGTGTTACCCTGGCCACAGAGGAGGTCAATACCACAACTAGAATTAGATCAGAAGTTAAGGAAATAAAGCTTTATGCTAACACTACTAGGTCACATTTTTTGTTTTGTTTTGTTTTGTTTTGTTTTCCTCCCTTCTCTGTTTAGCAAGCTTGGAAATTAAAAGAAAGATTGGGAAAGGATGGTTCTCATGAAGAGGAAAGAGTATTTCATTTTGGACTCCCAGTTACCTGAATTTAAGGAAGAAACTACACTAGACAGGGAGTTTCTTTTCAAAAAACTATGCAGAATTTTGAGATAGTCTCTTTACCATCTGATCTACACTTTTCTGAGAATGGTTGATTAGTTCAGTTAATTGATGGTGCAGCTAAGATCTCACTGTGGGATTAATGACAGGACATTTGGAATTTGATTCAAAATCAGCTGAAGACAGCAAAAGGCACCTTTGACTTCATTCAGTTCTTAAGTAATAAGTTACTCTCTCAATAAGTGTATAAAATAGATGAAGGAAACAGTATAAGAGAAGCAGTATTGGCAAATAGCTTGAGTTCCTTTCCAGGGTAATACATATCTCATTTGTTATGGCTCTTAACAAAATAGAAGCAGAGGTCAATGGATAAAAGAGAGAAGTATGGATCACTGACCTGTTTCTCAGGTCCTACATGTCAGAGGCCTAGGAGACACTCAAAAATTCATGAACTCAAGGATTGAGCATTGAGTAAGATAGTTAGTGGATCCAAAGGCCTAATTATTGATTAAACACTATTTCAGATTGTATCAAAAGGGAAGGAAAAAATATTAGTGTTGTTTAGGCTCGTAATTTAAAATAAACTTCAAATTGCTAAATTTGTCTTCCTGCATTTAAGATACTCAGACAACTATCAATTTCCTTCTGTCATGGTATCTGTTTTGCTAGCTCCTCTTCCTAATTATATATAAGAGAAAGGGATTTGTTCCATTCTTTTCCCTTATACTGCTTTTCCTTGTTAGCCTCCAAAACAGCTGCAATGAGTTCTTTTACTTTGCTGCCTCCTTTAACATTGACTTTCAGGTAAGCCCCTAAGGTCACAAGTTAGAAGCATTGGAACATTTATTTCTGGGGAAGAGAGGAAAAATTAAATGGAGTTTGCCAGTCAGGAGACTTAGTTTCTATTGCAGTGCAAATCCCTAATGGTCAGCCACAATTCTGGCCATTCCAAATTGTAAATGGCTGTGCAGCGTTCAATACCTTGAGTTTATTTCAGGAGAAAAATTGAAGAAAATGTTCCTACCTAGAGACTTGCTTCTAAATCCATTCTGAATGGCCATGTCTACTTGACAACTGTTCGTTTAAAGTTGATCATAATTTACAAGCAAGCAATGATATGTGAAAGTTATGGCTAAGAGTCAGATTTTAAAGGGTGAAATATAAATATCAGAAAGTTTGCACATGAAAAGGTTTATTTTCTGTAAAGAAAGGTTATAGGTAGGAAACAAAACTATCATAGTGATCCTGATCATGTGTATTTTCCTCCATTACCCTTTGTACAATACTGTGCTTATCCAGTGCATCAAGAAAAAACAAAACAAAAAAAGGCAAAAAAAACAAAAACAACCGTAATGCAAGTAATTTTTATTATCTCAGAATACTATATCTTTAAATTAAGCTTTAGCCACACAACTTCAATTAGTATTAAAAGAAGTTGATTGACAAAAGTTCAGTCAAACTGAGCAAATGCCTGTGTTAAATATTGTGATTACAGTAAACTCTGAAAATATAATAAAGAAATATACCTTAACTGTAAGGCCTGTATCCTGAACAGTGAGGGTTTGAAGAAGGAATCCCTCCAGCCATTCTGAAGCCATTCATGAAGTCTTGTGTTATCTTCCCTTTTTTCAGGGGCTTTGGTGACAGGATCAAGTAGAAACACATCCAGTGGCCCTGCCTCCAAAGCTCCCCTTCATGGTGTGGCAAAGGGATCTCTGTAGAAAATGTCAGTTCTGCAGCATGCAGGAATCCACACTTCCTACACAGGATCCCACATCCTGTATTTTCTACTTCATGAGTTTGATGTTCAGTGATTGCCTAGGATGGGATTCACAAAAGGGACTTAGGCACTGCAAGGTTCAGTGTTGCCAGGGCTGGCTCCAGGCACCAGCCTAGCAAACTCGTGCTTGGGGCAGCAGATTCTAAGGGGTGGCATTCCCTTGAATCCTTTTTTGCTTCGGCTGCCCCGCAGTTTTTTCTTTTTTCTTTTTGGTTCGCTGCTCCAGCTGCCCTGTAGGGGGTGGCGGTGCAGAGGAGAGGAGAACCCTGCTGGCAGCGGCTTGCATGCTCTCTCTGCCCCAGCCAGTGCCAGGTCTGCAGTAAGCCCAGCAGCCCAAGTCCTTCCCTCCCCACCAACCGGAGCAGAGCAGATCCCTCCCAGCAGGCGGCGCAGCAGGAGCCCTTGTAGTCCCTCTGCCTCCTAATGTAGTTCACAACCAATGTTTTGTGACCAGGCTCCCTATAACAGGGTTTCTCAAACAGGGGTTGCCGCTTGTGTAAGGAAAGCCCCTGGTGGGCCGGGCCAGTGTATTTACCTGCCCCTTTCTGCAGGTCCAGCCAATCGTGGCTCCCACTGGCCACAGATCGCTGCTCCAGGCCAATGGGTGTTGCTGGAAGTGGCAGCCAGTAACTCCCTCGGCCCATGGGAGATGGGTTGGAAACAGGAGGGAGCACGGGCTATAATAGCAGAGAGGAAGGAGGGTCAGGGCAAAGCTGGGAGGCAAGATCAAACCAGTATCTTAGATGCCTTTATACAAATGCAAGAAGTATGGGTAATAAGCAGGAAGAACTGGAAGTGCTAATAAATAAATACAACTATGACATTATTGGCATTACTGAAACTTGGTGGGATAATACACACGACTGGAATGTTGGTGTGGATGGGTATAGTTTGCTCAGGAAGGATAGAGAGGGGAAAAAGGGAGGAGGTGTTGCCTTATATATTAAAAATGTACACACTTGAACTGAGGTGGAGATGGACATAGGAGACGGAAGGGTGGAGAGTCTCTGGGTTAGGCTAAAAGGGGTAAAAAACACAGGTGATGTCGTGCTGGGTGTCTACTACAGGCCACCTAATCAGGCGGAAGAGGTGGATGAGGCTTTTTTCAAACAACTAACAAAATCATCCAAAGCCCAAGATTTGGTGGTGATGGGGGACTTCAACTATCCAGATATATGTTGGGAAAATAACACCGCGGGGCACAGACTATCCAATAAGTTCCTGGACTGCATTGCAGACAACTTTTTATTTCAGAAAGTTGAAAAAGCTACTAGGGGGGAAGCTGTGCTAGACTTGATTTTAACCAATAGGGAGGAACTTGTTGAGAATTTAAAAGTAGAAGGAAGCTTGGGTGAAAGTGATCATGAAATCATAGAATTTGCAATTCTAAGGAAGGGTAGAAAGGAGTACAGCAGAATAGAGAAAATGGATTTCAGGAAGGCGGATTTTGGTAAGCTCAGAGAGCTGATAGGCAAGGTCCCATGGGAATTAAGACTGAGGGGAAAAACAACTGAGGAAAGTTGGCAGTTTTTCAAAGAGACGCTATTAAGGGCCCAAAAGCAAGTTATTCCGATGGTTAGGAAAGATAGAAAATGTGGCAAAAGACCACCTTGGCTTACCCTTGAGATCTTGCGTGACCTACAAAATAAAAAGGCGTCATATAAAAAATGGAAACTAGGTCAGATCACGAAGGATGAATATAGGCAAATAACACAGGAATGCAGAGGCAAGATTAGAAAAGCAAAGGCACAAAATGAACTCAAACTAGCTATGGGAATAAAGGGAAACAAGAAGACTTTTTATCAATACATTAGAAGCAAGAGGAAGACCAAGGACAGGGTAGGCCCACTGCTCAATGAGGAGGGGGTAACAGTAACGGGAGACTTGGAAATGGCAGAGATGCTTAATGACTTCTTTGTTTTGGTCTTCACTGAGAAGTCTGAAGGAATGTCTAGTATAGTGAATCCTTACGGGAAGAGGGTAGGTTTAGAAGAGAAAATAAGGAAAGAGCAAGTAAAAAATCACTTAGAAAAGTTAGATGCCTGCAAGTCACCAGGGCCTGATGAAATGCATCCTAGAATACTCAAGGAGTTAATGGAAGAGGTATCTGAGCCTCTAGCTATTATCTTTGGGAAATCATGGGAGACGGGGGAGATTCCAGAAGACTGGAAGGGGGCAAATATAGTGCCCATCTATAAAAAGGGAAATAAAAACAACCCAGGAAACTACAGACCAGTTAGTTTAACTTCTGTGCCAGGGAAGATAATGGAGCAGGTAATCAAAGAAATCATCTGCAAACACTTGGAAGGTGGTAAGGTGATAGGGAATAGCCAGAATGGATTTGTAAAGAACAAATCGTGTCAAACTAATCTGATAGCGTTCTTTGATAGGATAACGAGCCTTGTGGATAAGGGAGAAGCGGTGGATGTGATATACCTAGACTTTAGTAAGGCATTTGATACAGTTTTGCATGATATTCTTATAGATAAGCTAGGAAAGTACAATTTAGATGGGGCTACTATAAGGTGGGTGCATAACTGGCTGGATAACCATACTCAGAGAGTAGTTGTTAATGGCTCCCAATCCTGCTGGAAAGGTATAACAAGTGGGGTTCCGCAGGGGTCTGTTTTGGGACCGGTTCTGTTCAATATCTTCATCAACGATTTAGATGTTGGCATAGAAAGTACGCTTATTAAGTTTGCGGACGATACCAAACTGGGAGGGATTGCAACTGCTCTGGAGGACAGGGTCAAAATTCAAAATGATCTGGACAAATTGGAGAAATGGTCTGAGGTAAACAGGATGAAGTTCAATAAAGATAAATGCAAAGTGCTCCACTTAGGAAGGAACAATCAGTTTCACACATACAGAATGGGAAGAGACTGTCTAGGAAGGAGTATGGCAGAAAGAGATCTAGGGGTCATAGTGGACCACAAGCTTAATATGAGTGAACAGTGTGATACTGTTGCAAAAAAAGCAAACATGATTCTGGGATGCATTAACAGGTGTGTTGTAAACAAGACACGAGAAGTCATTCTTCCGCTTTACTCTGCGCTGGTTAGGCCTCAACTGGAGTATTGTGTCCAGTTCTGGGCACTGCATTTCAAGAAAGATGTGGAGAAATTGGAGAGGGTCCAGAGAAGAGCAACAAGAATGATTAAAGGTCTTGAGAACATGACCTATGAAGGAAGGCTGAAGGAATTGGGTTTGTTTAGTTTGGAAAAGAGAAGACTGAGAGGGGACCTGATAGCAGTTTTCAGGTATCTAAAAGGGTGTCATCAGGAGGAGGGAGAAAACTTGTTCACCTTGGCCTCCAATGGTAGAACAAGAAGCAATGGATTTAAACTTCAGCAAGGGAGATTTAGGTTGGACATTAGGAAAAAGTTCCTAACTGTCAGGGTAGTTAAACACTGGAATAGATTGCCTAGGGAAGTTGTGGAATCTCCATCGCTGGAGATATTTAAGAGTAGGTTAGATAAATGTCTATCAGGGATGGTCTAGGAAGTATTTGGTCCTGCCATGAGGGCAGGGGACTGGACTCGATGACCTCTCGAGGTCCCTTCCAGTCCTAGAGTCTATGAGTCTATGAGTCTATGCCGCTTTCAGCAGCTCCCATTGGCCCAGAGCAGCGATCTGTGGCCAGTGGGAGCCGCAATCGGCTGGACCTGCAGTTGGGGCAGGTAAACATACTGGCCTGGCCTGCCCAGGGCTTTCCCTACACAAGCGGCAACCCCTGTTTGAGAAACCCAGCCCTATATTATGCACAGGGCGAGTTAGGTGTTTAAGTAGTGGGATCCACAAAAAGCCATCACACTGACTAGGATGCCACCTAAACTAGGCAGTAAAAAATGCCAAGGAGAGGGGTGTGGGCTGAGCCTCACCCCTCAAAGGGAGTCAGATGGCTAAGTCCAAGCCAGAAAGAGGCATCTATTTCCACTCATGCTTCTCAGCTCTGAACCTACTCCTGGAGTTTGATGCCTAAACCATGTCAGTCCTTTTCCCAGAAAAAAACTGAGAGGAGGAGGAGGTGGTACTGGTGCTAGTGCCTCCTTTAGCTCTTTTAGCCCAGTTCTTAAGGCACTGACAAAGGATGTGGGAGACCCAGGTTCAATTCCCTCTCTGCCTCATGAAAAGAAATTATATAAACTTGGTCTCTCACCTCCCAGGAAGGTGCCCTACCCACCAGAATATGGAGTAGCCCAGGGCAGGTTTCTCTCAGTCTCTTCTGGTCATGCAGTTTCATTTTATCTGAAATACTTGAATAGTCAGAAACTGAGACAGCTGTGGCCTGGCAGCTTGGTCAGTCACCTAAAGGAGGAGTGACCAAAGTTTTAATCCCCCTGCTCCAATGACTATTTAATTATTAGTACCAAGTGGAATAGCTTCAACAAGAGAACCTGAGAGGACAATGCTCCAGAATACCATATAGCCTCTTTGTTAGGGCACTCACTTAACAGATCACAGAACAATGATTTAAATCCTAGGTCTCCTAAGGTGTCCTGATATTTAGGCGTTTGTCCCACGTCCCTACCGATGTTTGGTTGGGACATAATTTGTCCCGCTATTTCGCGGTACTCACCGGCAGCAGTCCATTTATTTTATTTTATTTTATTTTGCTCCACCGGTGGCACTCTGGTTTTTTTGCTCCACCGGCGACCCCTCCTCCCCATGTGTCCTGATATTTTTTTCCTTTCATCTGGTCACTCTACCTATACCCAAAGTGAGTGCTCTGACCGCTGGGCTAGAGGGTATAAGGAAAGCAGCACCACATCTTCTCTTGCTGCCATTTTGTAAATCTAACCCTTTAAAAATACTTTGAAACAAAACTTTTCACTTTGAATGAAACATTCTGTTCAACTTAAAACAGACCAAAAGAGGTCAGCATCAGTTTGATCTGAACCATTATTTCTTCTCAGAATTGCCACCCAACTGAAAAAATCAGTTGTTCTCCCATCTCTACTCACAAAAATTGTCCAGTGTGTTTTTTGAGGTTTTTTTTATATACAGTATTTGATATTAGCTACCCAATCAGCTGGTCAGAAATTCACAGATAACATTTTGTCATTGGCTAAGGCAAATTTGTCAAAACCAAATATTTCAGAGACTGTTTGATTTTCAATGAAGTTAAGATGAAACCTACCAGGATTCCAATGGAACTCTGCCTAGTAAGCATGTTCTGAACCTTATCTTGTTTCCTGCCAGCTTGCCCACCCAACACCTGGTGGTCTGATGAAGAGTTGAGAGTTTGGAAGCCCTGGAAGATCCAGATCCCAATCTCCCAACTCAGCTAGGACTACCATCCCTGACTCAACTCACCAGGCAGGATGATGGAGAGGCAGGACCTTGGAAAGCCTGGCTCTGAGTGCCTCAGTAGCCTGGGCTCCCAGGATCCACCAGGTGGAATGTCGCAGAGCCAAGGATCTTTTCTATTTTGGGGAGAATATCAGAGTTGTTGGTTTTTGCTCCAAATAGCAGTTAAACCAAATTTTGAAATATTGAGATCTTCCACCAAATGGAATCATCTTTCTCCACACAGATCAAAGTACAACATGTACGCTATTCAGTTTTACTCTGTTTAGTTTCTCACACTGCTTCCATTATTGTTCTGAGTGCCTGCACAGTCTAGAACAGGGGTGGCCAAACTTACTGACCATCTAAGCTACATATGACAGTCTCTAGCAGTTTGAGAGCCAGGACACACGTACCAGGGTTTGGGGCTTCAGCCCCACTCGTACTGAAGTCCAAAGCCCCTGGATGTGCAACCCACATGTCTAGAACCCCAACACCGCCCATCCTCATTGGCAGAAACCCACTACAAGGCAGAAATCCTGAGCTCCTCTCCCTAGTCTGGTAGGTGGAGTATGTGAGGGGCTCTGTAAGCCACACTTTAATGCAGGGGTCGACAACCTCTGGCATGTAACTCACCAGGGTCAGCACCGTGGTGGGCTGGGCCAGTTTATTTACCTGCTGCATCAGCAGGTTTGGCAGACCACAGCTCCCACTGGCCGCAGTTCGCCATCCAGGCCAATGGGGGTGGTGGGAAGCTGCGGCCAGCACATCTCTCACCTGAGCCACTTCCCGCCACCCTCATTGGCCTGGATGGCGAACTGAGGCCAATGGGAGCCACGATCAGCCGAATTTGCTGACGCAGCAGGTAAACAAACTGGCCTGGCCCACCAGAGTGCTTACCCTGGTGAGTCGCGTGCCAGAGGTTGCCAACCCCTGCTTTAATGGTAAAAGAGCTGCCTGTGGCTTGCATGCCACAGTTTAGCCACCCCTAGTCTAGAGATACATTTATAAATGTCTTTTTGCTATAGTAAAAAAAAATGAACAGTTAGAGTAGATTCTTTCCATCTGTCAGGAAGCAAGATGTTGGTAGTCATACCTAGTGTCTAGAGCAGGAGTCAATAACCAAAAATCAGAGCTCATGGTCAGAGCTAGAGTCAGAGGCCAGAGCCAATGATCAGAGCTGAAGTCAAAAAGTGAGCAAACAGACTTGAGAACCAGAGCTGAATTACATGGAGTGTAGCAAGGCAGGCACTAATGCAGTCATAGGCAAATACTTTGAGCAGCTGCTGAACTACTACTGCCCCAGGTTAGGAGTTTAAGAGCTGGTTTGCTGACTCTTCCAGCTAATCAGGCAGTGTAGCCAATTAGGCAGTCTACTACAGGCCAGCTGCAATAGTTACATTGCCTGAAGACTGCCTCTGCTACAGGCTCTGCTTCCAAATTGGCTCTGCTGCAGTGTCTGATTCCTGATATCACCATCATCCATAGCAATAGGTCCAAGTTCTGTCAGCTGTTGTGAATAAGTTGACACTGCACACCTGGGAACCCCACCTCTATGCCCACCAGGAGCAGCTTGCAGGATCATGGCTGAGTGGCTTATGGTTCTGATCTAAAACCCATTCAAATCAATGTAAAAAGAAAACTTCAATGAGCCCTAATTTGCAGACACACACAACCTTACAATTACACAAACAAACAGGCAAGCCTCATTTTCACTTCATCTCTAAGTTTTTCATTTTCAGCTGAGTAGCAGTAGCTAGTACCACTAGAAAACATCTGTGTTCCCTATAATTTTTATCACCTCGTTAAGAAGAATAAAACTGGTCACCTACAGCTGCAATTGAAAGAGTGGTGACAAATCAATTGGAATTAGGAGACTAGCATAATACAAACAATAGATTTTCTGCCAAGGTGACTTGCATAGTAAAGAATTTTACCTGAAGTGCACTTGGCAAAGGTACTCCATTGTCGGCAGCTGGGCTGCTGTGTGTAAGCTTCCAAAATAATATATTTTTCTTAAGTGAATTTAACTTTTAGATTTTTTCCCCCATGAATTACTTTTAAAATAAAATGGCCTTGCCTTTTCTGGATTTTCAGGTTTAAAAGTTACATTTATTCCAAGGCCAACATAATGATGAAGAATGGACATTAAATGGTTATGTTAATATGCCTTTTACTCTTCATTTTTTCCAACAAAAAGAATACTGATATTTATTAACAAAATATAAATGCTTTTAAAATACTAAAGGTTAAGGTTCATATAAGTTGCCATCCAAGAGGTATAATGTGCCCATTTGGAGCGATTTCCCCCCCCCAAAACATCTCTCTCCTTCTAGAAACAAAACTATTTTTGTTACCATAATGTAAGTCCTTGACAAACTTTTGTCTTTACTTACTTTCATTTCCCTGGGTTGGATGCACCCTATTTTGTTCCTGGATGCTACAACTGGTGGAACCAAGAAGTAAGTGAACCAGGAGAAGAGCAAGAGTTCTATTGCATGGGATCTCCCTGCCCCGAACACGAAGAGTCCCATCTACAGTAAACTACACAACTGGGGCTTTGTGGGAGGGCTATGTCCAGGTGCAAAGACATAGAACCAAAATCAGTTCATCATTTTCTTCTTTGAACACTTCTGAGTGTAAATGTTTTATTTTAATATTACTTATTGATATCAACATCTATGTATTATTGGAGATGTACAGTGTCCTTGCTCCTTAGTAATGTGCATATCTACAATGCACAGTAAATTGGGAGGTGGTACATACCATTGAACAGCAACCAACAAAATTTGTCAGTGTTTTTTTCTAATACTGCAAACATAAAAAGTATATAATATAATTTTAGAGGGTTTTTTTTTTAATTTCTTTCTTCTACCTAAATCCCTCCTCACTTCCCACTCTGCAAAGTAATAGGTAAACTAATTACAAACGTAAAAACCCTCCAAACCAATCCTAACCCCTTGGGGTACGAGAAACCTTCCTCTAAATGCATGTAAATTTGCTGTCAATTAAATAGCATTGGAGGAAGATTCAAAGACTCATCACTTAATCCACCCTCGAGTTCTTAATAGAGTTCTTTCAGGCAGAGAGTTTAAAATACTCTTCAGACCTTATAGAAACTGTCAGTTTTATTTTTTATTCTTGCTGTTTATTCTTCATGATCAGGATTCCCAAAATCAGTGATTTCCAGAGTAGTAATGAATGTGGGGAGATTTTATCCAGCTTAGCAGAAATGTTTTCTATGATGCAAAAAATGACAGCCTGAGGCATCCCTTGACTGAAGGAAGAGAAATTTAATACAGACAACGTCCAGGTAGGTGTACCATAGGATTTAGACTCTAGAGACTTCAGTACTAAAATTACTACACCTATACTGACATTGTATCTTCTTAGTATGAAACCATGGAACACAATCACCAGCAATAGACCCAATATGCCACATGTGTACCACATTTCAGAAATGTGAAGTCAGCCCTAGGAATACATTTCTTTCTCAGCAGTTAGTCAATGTTCAATGTATACAGGATTTTCTATTTCGTTTCTCTTGCATCAGCCTCAGTGAAATCTCTGGGAATTATTTTTATTACCTCATTCCACCATTATTTATAAGCATACGGTTCCAGGATGCATTCCCATTTAAGTCTAACAAATATTCCTTTTTATTTAATAATGTGTAGGTGGAAGATAGACATTTACAAGGTTTCAGATGTAATGATTAGATTCCAGGAGTGAATGAGACAGGGCGATATATACATCACACTTCTACAATTTTATGAAAAGTCTCAAGTGAAGGTATATATACAAAGTAGACTCTGAGAAGCTTTGAATGTCTTCTATCATGTTGTAGTTCTGAAAAAAGAATGTGGATCTTTGGGATCAAAATATATCAGCTAGACATTTAATATCAACATTCTCTGACTATTGAGTTGGCTATGCTGGGATGAAAAAGGGAATGAATCAGGAGTGGCTTTAATGGGTATAGGGGTGGAAACATTGATGCCTATATTCGGAAATAGAACATATATTTTATTTAGTGAGTGATAAGAAGGGTAGTAGTCAATTTGAAAGAATAAAGAATAAACCCTATTTGATCTTTGCAGGTGTATAATTCTCAAAAATCTCCATCCGAGAATTCACTCTGCAACAAGCTTCCATTACTTCCTCTTACCTGACTTCTTACTCTCTAGAAGGGGCTGGAGAAGAGAAAGCATATCGGTGGTAAAGACACAGAAGGTCAATGACAGGCCTTTTCTTTGAAGAGAGGTACAGGGAGAAGTGTCAGGCTCTCTTTGGTAATTGCCAAGGCTCAATCTCCTTCCCCCCCCCGGTTGAAGTAAAGAAATAGTTTCACACTCGGTTCATTGGGAGCAGATAGAGTCCTAGGGAACACCACTGACTCTTCTTGCAGTATCTCTAGGATTTATGAGCTTGGATCCTAGAGATCTGTCATGTGTCCAGGCCACCCCCACACCATCAGTGAAAGGCTGGAAAAGTTTTATCTTAAAGAGCAAAATAAGAAGGAAATTCTATGAGGAGAGATAACCTTGCAGAAATCCCAATAGACTCCTCCTCCCATTAACATTTCTTCTGTTGGAGGGAATAATCAGACCCCACGTCTTTAAAAATTTGCCTTAAGTCACACCCTAAACCTATATTGACTCAAGAGTAGAATCATAGTAAAAAGGCATTTTGTTAGTCATGTTCTTCACATTTAGATCTGATGAGGTTTATTTTCACTTTTCATCAAAGTTGTGTGATGACAATGATATACTATGTTTATCCACGAATACCCTGCATTTAATATTCATTATTTAGAAAATAATTCAGCATTTTTGTTATACAAATAATGGAAATATTGTATAGACCCCCAGCTTTTTGTATGGCAGTGCTCCTGCTAATGTAATGTACTTTACAACACCATTTTTAATAAAGTGTGGGTGCAGCTGAGACCCATCTTTTTCTCTAATGCATGGGAACATGCATAATTAATTCCTCATGCTGAACTGAATTTTTTTGACTTAATATCTAGGATGAAGCTTAACAATTTCTTAGATAAGCTCTCAACTCTTCAGGTTAATACAGGAGCACTGAAATGTGCTGCCTAATTGGTAAATGGATGGATTGCCTGGAGATGTACTTTGGGCTACAGCAATAGGAGACAAGGGTCCATTCTTTATACATTATTTATGGCTATTTGTTTTCTCTCACTGCCAGCTGCATTATGATCTGCCATTACCAGCTCTGCTGATTTAGATACAGTGAAATGCCTAGACCTTTACATCAGTCTCCTTAGATGAAATGCCCCCCGTAGGAAAGAATAGAGGAGAAAGTGAGTGAGTTGCACAGTATGCTAAAAGGAAGAAGATCCTTGTTTACTGTTATGGGATAATAGAGTAAGGGTATTAAAATTAGCATGAATTGAAGTCATAATTGAAATCTTCCTAGAATTCTTTCCCCCATATACAAAAAGTACTCTAGATCTGACAGCTTCCAACCACAAAGTCAATCTGGGAAATGTATCAAGATGGCATTAGAAGAATGTTTACTTATACTTTCTAGTCTTCTATTTTCCATAATATGCTTCATAGGTTTCCTGATCTTTTCTTATACTCGTTCATAAGCCGAATATTTCTGGTAAAAAAGTGACACATCAAAGAGCGGAGATTGGCTTATAAATGGGTCTACATCAAAATTTGATGATTTTAAACTCTATGGAATCATTTAATTGAGTATCTAATACATTGCCATTTTGTTTATCTGGAGTGTCTGTAGGCATGGAACTCCTCAGCTCCCTGTGGCCACATTTCGCCGTTCCCAGACAATGGGAGCTGCGGGAAGCAGAGGCCGCCACTTACCACAGTTCCCATTCGCTGGGAACGGCGAACCGCGGCCAAAGAGAGCTGAAGGGCTCCATGCCTGCGGACACTCCAGGTAAAAAAAACATCCTGACCCACCAGCGGCTTACCCTGATGGTCCGGGAGCCAAAATCTGGTGACCCATTTATTGATGTCAATACTGCAGCCTTTTAAAGTTGCAAAGGCTTTGTTTAGTGGACTAGATTGGCTTGAAATAAATACTAAAGGAGCAGTGCTGCAGATTTGCATGCTATTTGACCCATGCATTTCACCAAATGATACACCTTCCAAGCCAATCAGAAAACAATAGTACTATAGCACTGGTGTCAGTCTGCTACTGTGTAAATTGATTTCTTCATGCATTTCTACCATTGGGTCTCATAAATCTCAAGCCAATATGAAAGTGGGACTATTGAATGGCTGGAAAAAGCATGGGATAAGAGAGCAGGATCACTTTCAAGAAACCTGCTGTGCTCGTTTGGGACATGTTCAGAGTACACAAGATGGATGAGGTGAAAAATGTGGCCAAAAATATGAAAACGATTTTGACTATAATACCTGGATACTTAACTTCAGTTCTACAACCGCTTGATATCTGCCTGAACAAACCCTTTAAAGACAGGCTACACAAAGCATGGTCTGAATGGAAGTGCTCAGGCATGGTGAAGTTGACAAATGGTGGGAATCTTATGAAGTCCAAAATCAATCTGGTCGCCCAGTCAATCAAAAATGCGTAGGTGTTCATTTCCGCAGAAATGATAGAAAAATCATTTAGGAAATGCTGTCGCAGGGATGCACTTGACGGGTTAGAAGATGATGCCATATTTGATGATGACACAACAGAGGCTGATGATGAGAAGGAATCTGAGTCTGAAGATGACACTGCCGACATCTACAATGACAATGCAGGTGCAGCTGTGACCAATGAGTTTAATGAACTGTTTGGTGAATCAGAGACTGATTCAGACTGAAGGATTTTAAAACTTTTTAAAGTCTCATATTGTTCTAAGTTACTTGTTTCAAATATCCATTTACTGATTTTAAATATTGACTGTAATTTTGAAGGTGAATACATATTTATTCAGTTATTATTATAACAACAGGTTTTTTGTTAGATTATATTAAAATAATTCTAGCATAACTTTTGAGTCTTTCTTCTGATGCCAACTTTTAAAATATAGCAGCATCAGAAAACTTTGGCCCCCGGCCCATCAGGGTAAGCCAATGGTGGGTTGGGATGTTTTATTTACTTAGAGCATTTGCAGGAACAGAGGCCCTCAGCCCCCAGTGGCCGTGATTTGCCGTTCCCAGCCAATGGGAGCAGAGGAGTTTTGTGCCTATGAAAGCTCCAGGTAAACAAACCATCCAGACCCGCTAGCAACTTACTTTAATGGGCCAGGAGCCAAAGTTCGTCAACCCCTCAAATATAGGGTAGGCTTATGGAAAGGTCACTCAGTTTTTGCTATTTTTACCTATCCATCTTCAGGGATTGGCTTATAAACGAATGGGCTAATGAACGAGTATATATGGCATGCTGTATTACAGGGGTCGGCAACTTCTGGCACACAGCTCGCCAGGGTAAGCACCCTGGCGGGTCGGGCCAGTTTGTTTATCTGCCGTTTCGGCAGGTTCGGCGGACCGCGGTTCCCATTGGCCGTGGTTCACCATCCCAGGCCAATGGGGGCTCCGCGAAGCGCTGCGGGCCAAAGGACGTACTGGCCGTGGCTTCCCATCACCCTCATTGGCCTGGGATAGCGAACTGTAGCCAGTGGGAGCCACGATCGGCTGAACCTGCCAATGAGACAGATAAACAAACTGGCCCAGCCCACCAGAGTGCTTACCCTGGCGAGTTGCGTACCAGAGGTTGCCGACCCCTGCTCTATTATATAATAGACAAACAGTATTTCTTTCTGCACAGTGTCTCAGGAGCTCACTTGACAATAATAAATAATATCATTTTGAGACAAATTCTGAAACATACTGAGTCACAACTTACTCAACAAATAGTCCCATTAACTTCTGTGGAATAAAGTACCATGTTGTGTGAGTATGGGTATCACAATCTTGTCCACACAGTGTGCTACTTCTGTGAGATTCAGGGAGTGGCAGGCTCTTAGTACCTGACAGGAGACATCCAGCTGTTTGCAGCACTGGGCCTAAATCTTCTTTTTTTATTATTTAACAATAGTTAACTATACATAAAAATTCTGACCATGCTGAATCATCTCACCAAACTGTTGAAAAATCTTAGCAATGTGACACAAGGCAGTGGCAGGATTTGTCACCCACAGACTCCTGACCATGAAATCTCCACTGATTTGGGGTATCTAGAAACATCAGAGTTAACTTCAGCTTTATTTTAGAAAAAGTTTCTTCGTCCTTTCCTTGTCAAGTTTTAGAGGTGTAGCCGTGTTAGTCTGGATCTGTAAAAGCAGCAAAGAGTCCTGTGGCACCTTATAGACTAATAGACTTTTTGGAGCATGAGCTTTCGTGGGTGAATACCCACTTCATTGGATGCTGCTTTTCCTTGTGAAGATATCCTTGAGAAAGTAAAATTACAGAAACAAATCCAAACGTTGAAAGTTTGTCACTTATTTTCCTATGGATCACAGGCTCCTTATCCCTTCCCTTCCCTATGGCCAGCCAAGGCTTTTAGGTTTGTGCTATGGTCTCTTGACTTTCAGGTGTCAGTTTGCAGCTGTAGAGAACAATGCCATACATGCTGCCACATATAGCGCTAGGGCCCTTGTAAACGTTTTTCAAGCCAATTGCCTGTAGCTGAGCCACTTCTTCCACTGCCTAGAAGGAGAAGCAGCTTAATACTGTGAGAGACAGTGTGGGCTAATGGACTAAGCTTGTTAGTGAGAGCAATGGGCCCCTGAATTCAAATCTTGACCCTGGCACTAACTACTCCATTTTGGTCTTAGAGCATGTCTACACTGCAAAATTAGTCAACTTCAGTTACGTCAACGTACAGCTACCGCAGTTATTAAACTGGTGTTCTATGTCCACTCTAGCTACTTCTGTTGATGGTGAGTGTCCTCACCAGGAACGCTTGCACCGGCTGTCAGTGTAGGACATTGTGGGGCACTGACAGCCCCAGTCCTGCCCAGCAGACCTTTGTCTGGGCTATCGGTTGGCCAACATTGACACTGGGTTGACCTAACTACACTGACCTAAGTGTTACACCTCTTGTAGAGGTGAAGTTATTAAGTCGGTGTAATGGATGACTTACATCAGCGGGAGCAACATTGTAGTGTAGACGCTTACAGAGTTAGATCAATGTAAGCTGCCTTATGTTGATTTAACTCTGTAGACCAGGTATCAGTCAAATTACAATCCTTTTGTCTTTATTTTCCCATCTCTAAACCAGGAAGAACTATATGGGGAAGGAAAATTGTGATATTTAAATAGTGTTTTTGTCTTTTATCATTTTCCTGTGTGACTCCATTTCACAGTGTAGCGACTGGTCTGGTTTCATCCACATAATTATTGTTAATTTCTAAATATTGGCAGCTATGCATACATCCTGGCACAAGCAGCTGGGCTCCATTTCCACAAGGAGTTTGGCTATGAGGGTTAACTGGTAACCTAAAGATGCAAACGCAACCAGTGTGGAGTGTTTCACATGTAAAGGCAACCTAAAATCTAGTGAGCAGTATTGACAGTGCAGTGAAATCTGATCTTACATTAATGAGAGTGCTGCTCTGTGACCAAAAAGTTACTCCTGCTTAGTAGCAGAAGCAAGCCTATATGACAACCTTTCAGAAGTGCTGTTCTGAGTCTTCATTTATTCACTCTAATTCAAGATTTCGCATGCTAGTAATACATTTTAATGTTTTTAGAAGTTTCTATAAGTCTATGGTATATAACTAAACTATTGTTGTATGTAAGTAAATAAGGTTTTAAAAATGTTGAAGAAGCTTAATTTAAAATTAAATTAAATTGCAGAGCCCCCCGACTAGCGGCCAGAACCCGGACAGTGTGAGTGCCACTGAAAATCAGCTCGCGTGCTGCCTTCGTCACGCGTACTGTAGGTTGCCTACCCTTGCTATATGAGAATGTGTAGTTAAGCACCTCGTTAGAATGTTGATAATCACACAGAAACCCCTGTTCTTTCAACATACCTCTTCTCTATTCATATACTACCCCATTTTACCTTGTGCACTTACAAATTGAGAATAGCTCTCAGGGAGGTTGCAGCTTGCTACTGATTGATGAGAAGCACTATGCTTACATTTATTTTGCACACCCAGGTAGCTTCCACTTTCACTGTACTGCAACAGACTTGCACACTTGGGTGTACATCACAGAAGGCCTTGCAGGATCAAAGCTTCACTGGGACTTTTTGTGTGAGTAAGATTATCAATTTGGCCCTGTATATAAATGCATTGATAGAAGCTCAGTTGAGCTATTTAGCACACACAGGGATTGATCATAGAGTCAGTACTGAAGCAAAACTTTCAGTTAAGTCCTGTCGTGTCTTTCTCCCCAGATTTCTCTCTGTATTCTGCATGGGAATGAAGAAGGGGGCAAATCATCCATGGGCCAGATCTTCAGTTGGTGTAAATGGGTATAAAGTACTATTGAGTTCCATGGAGTTACACCAATGAAAAGTGATTTAGACTCTGTTAAAACTGAACTGAGTTATTATTGTCTTTTTTAAGTTTGTACATATATTTATTTTTTAGCTTTGAGATTTCCCCTTCTCTGTTACCTCTAGAATTGATGGTTTCTGGCTTTGCTTTATCCTATTCCACTGCTCTGTAATAGTTGGGCTAGATCCTTTGCTGATATAAATCCTTGTAGTTCCACTGAAGTTAATGGAGCTATGTTGATTTTCATCAGCTGAATATCTGGCCTGTTTTGCTTTCGAGAGGCTGTAAAGAATGGAAGTGAAACATTTTAAGTGGCATTAGTTCATGCTGCAGAGCTGCAAATCCCAAATTCATATTTTCTTTGTTCTTGTGCTGTTTTGTTTTGCTGCAAGGTTTTGTTTTCTTTAAAGCAGGGGTCGGCAACCTCTGGCACACAGCTCGCCAGGGTAAGCACCCTGGCGGGACAGGCCAGTTTGTTTATCTGCCACGTCCACAGATTTGGCCAATTGCAGCTCCCACTGGCCGCCATTTGCCATCCCAGGCCAATGGGGGCTGCGGGAAGCAGCGTGGGCCAGAGGTTTCTGATCCCTGCTTTAAAGAATTCCTCAAGTACTCTTTCCTATCCTCACAATACAGAAAACACCTGTTCCCATTTTCCAATATCTTCTTTTCAAACAATACTCTCTGTATTTTATTTTTCACTTTTTTGCATCCCAGTTGGTAATTAGAAGATGATTTGTCATATGATTTGCAGAAATTATACTTGACAGTGTGTTAAGTAATTGAAACTGAAAGCAAAAAATGCTACTGGGAAAAAGGAGAAAGTAGATTCCCTAATTTACCAAAAAAAAGAGGAAGGAAGGAAGGATGAAAACATTTCTTTTAGGCACTTAAGATAATGCATGGCTGATTTCAGAATTCCCTCAAACCTCTTGGTAAATCCTACTCACACAGGTAAATAATACTGATAAATAGATGCAATGATTAAAATAATAACTACTTCGACAGTTATTCTGATAAATTAACAGTAAAATGATAACAGTATCAGAGAGAATTATGGTTTAGCCTATAAATAAAAGCATCTTGCTAGTCTCAACTGATTTCTTTTTCGAAACAGCCCTTTATGATAGTGGTGTACTGCATACATCTTGTATATTTTAGCACAACTGTCTCCTAGAAATTGAATTATTCTCTGGGAAAATGGTGGTCTGTCTAGGTCATTGTAAAAGTAGATTAGTTAAACAGTTCTGGAAATCCCACATTTCTTTCCACTTTCAGAGTTAACCTGTGGATTAACAGACACTTGTTATTATTTAATCCCTTGTCATTTAAAATTACTAATTTTATAACAAACAATGTAAAAAGTAAATTCTAGAGAAAAAAGTATTCAAAAATCCATTTCCTGAAATAAGTAATTTAAAGGTTTACATTTAGGACAAGTTACACTCTATATTTCTCTAAAGAGATGCAGTATGGCTGAAATTAACCCTTTTAATTAATATGAAATTCATACTGTTGTGATATACTCATTGTCAGATTGAGGCAATGCAATGAGAATAAGAAAACTAAAATTTTAAAATGTCAAGTCCAAGTTGTCAGCTAACAATGCAAATATCTACTGTCGTGTATGTTAATTTTGAGGTATACTTTAAGGGGACATTTGCTAGCTGGAAGATGAGATTATAGGCAAAATAATATTAACCTTCCTCCATTAATCCTTCTTGGATGACAACAAGCAAAGAATTTCAATCTTCAACAGAAATTCCATTGTTCTGGGTAACTCCTTTATGGCAATTTCCAATGGTGTTTACTCAGTTGTCAGACACATAGAAGAATACAAATTGTTGGGCAAAAGTCAACATGGTTTCTGTAAAGGGAAATCATGTTTTACTAATCTATTAGAGTTCTTTGAAGGCGTCAACAAACATGTGGACAAGGGGGATCCAGTGGACATAGTGTACTTCGATTTCCAGAAAGCCTTTGACAAGGTCCCTCTGTCATAAACAGATAGTTAAGGGTTAATGTTTCTTTTGCCTGTAAAGGGTTAACAAACTGTGAACCTGAAACATCTGACCAGAGGACCAATCAGGAGACAAGATACTTTCAAATCTCAGTGGAGGGAAGCCTTTGTTTGTGTTTTTTGGGTTTTGCTTTGTTCTTTCTGGGTCCTGAAAGGGACCAGCCGTGCAACCAGGTTTCTTGCCAATCTCCCTGCTACAGTCTCTTACATATTCAGAATAGTGAGTATTAAGTAGAAAAGGCGGTTGTAGTCTTTTGATTGTTTTCTGTATTTGCAAATGTGTATTTTGCTGGACGGATTTTGATTGGTATTTGTGCTGGGGGGAGACTTCTTTCTAGTGTTTATAAGCTGAAATACCCTGTAATATTCCATCTTGATTTTACAGAGATTTCTTACTTTTTTCTTTCTTTTATTAAAAGCTTTTCTTTTTAAAAGACCTGTTTAATTTTTTCCCTTGTTAAGGCTCAAAGGAACTGAGTCTGTACTCTCCAGGGAATTGGTGGGAGAAGGGAAGGAGGAGTGGGGGAGGAAAGGTGAATTTCCTCTGCGTTTTAGATTCACGGAGCTTGAATCTGTTTATCTCTCCAGGATAGCCCAGGGAGGGAAAGCCTGGGAGGGGGAGAGAAGGGGAAGAAAAAACCTGATTGCTCTGTGTTGTGATCCAAGGAGTTTGAATCACGGTGATCTCCTAGTGTACCCAGGGCGGGAAAGATCTGAGAGGAAGAAAGGAGGGGGAGGGGAAATGGTTTATTTCCCTTCGTTGTGAGACTCAAGGAATTTGGGTCTTGGGGTCCCCAGGGAAGGTTTTTTGGGGGACCAGAGTGCCCCAAAACACTATATTTTTGGGTGATGGCAACCTATCAGATCTAAGCTGGTAATTAAGCTTAGAGAAATTCATGCTAGTACCTCATCTTTTGGACTCTAAGGTTCAGATTGGGGAATTATATCATGACATGGTTTGCAGCGTTGGGATAAGAATCCAAAAGCCAGTGAGTTAAAAGCAAAAGCCAGTAGGATTATTATTTTTCTTCTTTTCTTTCTGCTAGCTGTTTGTAAGCAGGGGAGAGGGTTTTTAAAACTACAGCCAGAAATTTTTTTTTCCTTTTCTCCTTCCTGGTTGTGCATAGAGACTGCCTGCAGGCAGAGAAATTAAAGTTTAAAGAGGGTTTTTTGTTAAACAATGGGACCCCAACTGTGAGTCAAGAGAAACTCCAGCAAAACATATTTGCAAATGAAAGGATTTTTTTGTTTCTAACTTTATAGGGAAAGGCTACTTAGAAAAAGTTAAAAAAGACTCTGTTGCTAAGCAACCCTAAGAAGGCAGCAGAGGAACAGCATTTCAGGCAGTGAACAGAAGAGGGCGCACCAGCACAAGAAAGCAGGAACAATGAGCACCAAAAATAAAGCAAACTAAAAATAAGCAAACTAAAAATAGCTAAACTAAAAGCAATAAACAAACACAACGAACATAAAAGACGAATGGAACTAATTCAGGCAGAAATGGCCAGGGAAGAGGCTGCCCATAGGAGAAACATGGAGAAGCAACAAAAAGAGATGGAAAAGCAACAAAAAAAGAGGGAAGAGAGGGAAAAAGAGAGAAACCATGAACTGGAATTAATGCAGGCCAGGCAGCATGCTCCAGCCAACCCTACCAACCCTTCGCCAGTTATTGTTCCACATCCAAAGAAATTTCCCACCTACAAGGCAGGTGATGACACTGAGGCCTTCTTAGAAAATTTTGAAAGAGCCTGCCTTGGGTATAGCATCCCTGAAGCCCAGTACATGATAGAACTGAGGCCACAGCTCAGTGGACCCTTAGCAGACGTGGTGGCTGAAATGCCTAAGGAGAACATGAATGATTATAAACTTTTTCAAACCAAGGCCAGAATCAGAATGGGGATAACACCTGAGCATGCCCGTCGGCAGTTCAGAGCCCTAACATGGAAACCAGATGTGTCATTCCCCCGACACACCTACCATATTGGAAAGAATTATGAGGCCTGGTTATTAGGAACACAGGTTAACAATGTGGACAAGCTGCACCTCCTAATACAAATGGAGCAGTTCTTAGAGGGTGTTCCTGAGGAAATAGAAAGGTACGTCCTAGATGGGAAACCCAAAACTATAACCGAGGCGGGGGAGATTGGAGCCAAATGGATGGAAGTGACAGAAAAGAAAAAAGCTACTGTCAAGGGGAGCGAATACCCCAGGGGGAACACCGACAATAAACTCTAATGGCTCTTATGTAAATTAAGTTGTCATGGGATAAAAGGGAAGGTCCTTTCATGGACTGAGAACTGGTTAAAAGACAAGGAACAAAGGGTAGAAATAAATGGTAAATTATCAGAATGGAGAGGGGTAACTAGTGGTGTTCCCTAAGGGTCAGTCCTAGGACCAGTCCTATTCAACTTGTTCATAAATAATCTGGAGAAAGGGGTAAAAAATGAGATGGCAAAGTTTACAGATGATACTAAACTGCTCAAGATAGTTAAGACCAAACCAGATTGTGAAGAACTTCAGAAAGATCTCAAGAAACTAAGTGATTGGGCAACAAAATGGCAAATGAAATTTAATGTGGATAAATGTAAAGTAATGCACATTGGAAAAAATAACCCCAACTATACATACAATATAATGGGGGCTAATTTAGCTACAACAAATCAGGAAAAAGATCTTGGAGTCATCATGGATAGTTCTCTGAAGATGTCCATGCAGTGTGCAGTGGCGGTCAAAAAAGCAAACAGGATGTTAGGAATTTTTAAAGAGGGGATAGAGAATAAGATGGAGAATATCTTATTGCCCTTACATAAATCAATGGTATGCCCACATCTTGAATACTGCATACAGATGTGGTCTCCTCATCTCAAAAATATATTGGCACTCAAAAAGGTTCAGAGAAGGGCAACTAAAATGATTAGGAGTTTGGAATGGGTCCCATATGAGGAGAGATTAAAGAGGCTAGGGCTTTTCAGCTTGGAAAAGAGGAGACTAAGGGGGGATATGATAAAGGGATATAAAATCATGAGTGATGTGGAGGAAGCAAATAAGGAAAAGTTATTTACTTGTTCTCATAATACAAGAACTAGGGGCCACCAATGAAATTAATGAGCAGCAAGTTTAAAACAAATAAAAGGATGTTCTTTTTCACACAGCACACAGTCAACTTGTGGAACTCTTTGCCTGATGAGGTTGTGAAGGCTAGGACCATAACAGGGTTTAAAAGAGAACTGGATAAATTCATGGAGGTTAAGTCCATTAATGGCTATTAGCCAGGATGGGTAAGGAATGGTGTCCCTAGCCTCTGTTTGTCAGAAGGTGGAGATGGATGGCAGGAGAGAGATCACTTAATCATTACCTGTTAGGTTCACTCCCTCTGGGGCACCTGGCATTGGCCACTTTCAGTAGACAGGATACTGGGCTAGATGGACATTTGGTCTGACCCAGTATGGCCGTTCTTACGTTCTTATGTTCAGTCATGTTGCTATAATAGCACAAGTGACTTTCTCATGAATGGCACTATCTAGCATCCAAGATCCTAAATCATCTTTCAGAAAAATAGCTATTTCTTCTGTTAAATGCTTAGAAAACCTCCAGAACTCATTTATGTGAACTAAAGACGCAGTCTTCCATTAGTCCTCTGCCCAAGCCTTCCCCAATGGTTACTTGACTTTTCTTACCTGAGTAGTAAAACTGCAGTCAGCAGTGGACCTTGGTGTTTCATTTCTCTTGTTGAAATCTAGAGTGTCTCAATTTTAACCTTGTAGTGAGTTCAGATATCAAGATGAATGCCTAATTAAATATTAGAGAGACACAAGGTGGGCAAGGTAATATCTTTTATTGGACCAACTTCTACTGGTGAAAGAGACAAGCTTGTCTATTGTCTCTTTAATGTCTTGGGCCAATACAACTACAACACGGCAAACAAGTTAAATATTGTCACAATATTTACTTGTAAATCATCATTAAGATCAATTCATCCTATGGCTAAACATTTGTAAATAAATCATCTATGTATTGTCAAGAGAAAGAACCAAGGAACCTATTGCAACATACAGAATATACAGATCATGTTGCTTTCTTCTTTTTATCCTTACAAGTGTTGCTCATTCTTCTTAAGTGGACTTCACTTGGTTTCAAATAGGCATTTTCTGTCCCTCCCCAATTTTCTGTACCATCTTGCTAGCAAACCTTCTGCATACCATGTAAATCTGGCCACTTTCTCCCATATCTTCTGTCTGAAACAGGTGTTCCATACTTTGTCATACATTATTATAGCATAGCCTTTGTAATTCCTGAGTCAGGTAATATCTTTTCTCCTTCATCCCTCCACCTCCATCCCCCAGTGCAGGGAAAATTAAGGTAAACAATAGTGAAAGTGTACCAAAGAGAATATCCAAATTTCCAAGAAAGGGGTTATGTCTTGAAATGAGGGGACATGAAGAGAAATGCCATTCCTATCATTAAAATAAATTAATCAGTTTTAGAGGAGACAGTCAAAGGCACAAATGGCAGTTATGCATCTGGCTCCCATTGATTTCCAAATCTCCCCCTTTTGCAACTATGAGAGGAAGCTGAACAAGGTACAGGAAGGGAGAAAAGACAATATGCTTCAGCGCTTACAGGAGTAGACTGAAAGCCCGCAGTCACAGGTTCTGTGACTTTTGGTAAGTCATTTACCCTTCCTATTTTTCAGATTATCCTTCTATAAAATATGTTTAATAATATTTATTACAGCTGGATGAATGATTTGTAATGAATATCTTTGGATTGTCACTCTTTGTTCACAAATTATCCACAGATTATTCTCATTAACACTGGGGGTGGGCATGGTTAAATGATTTTCTGAATAAATTAATCTAGGCAAGATTGTGGGTACATTAGGTAAGAGAAAAAGAGGAATAAGGGATATAAGGTTTCCTCTTATCCCCCTGCTGGTTATCCATACCATGGGCAAAGCCATAATGAAACCAAAGTACTTTGAGATCCTCAGGTGGAAGATACCCTGTGAATACAAGGTAATAGTATTTATAATAAATATTTACCATTAGAGCCACAGGAGGGTGTAGTGGATGAAGTGGGGGTATTACGTTTGAGTTTTACATAGTAAAGAGTTATGACATCTCCATTTTTTCATGCAACATTGCACTCCAGCTCAGAGTTATTGGAAGAAATCTGTTTCATTACTTATGTGAGACCTATCTGTTTGTTTTAATATGATCTCTTCATCCAATTTAGCTATCAAATAGGTTTCAACCCTTTTTCCTCATCAGATCTGTTCAGACATCATCACTGTGATTTGAAAAAATATGAATTTCTGCCTTAGGTTCTTCTCATTACACTCATTAAAAACTTTTCCCCTCAACTGGATAACACATAATTCCTTAAACATTGTGCTTAAAATAAGATAAAATTGTTCTTGAAGTGGAGATGGTGCACCTTTCCCAATTTCCTCCAGAAGTGATTATTAAAGGTTCCTTGGTTTTAGGTGTAGTGTGTATCTGAGAATTTTTGGGCTAATACAACCCCTATGGAAGCACTACCCTAAATGAGTAAGGATTACTGCCATGAAAACAGGTTACAGGATTGGACACTTTGTTAGTTTATAATGACAAACATTAGACCCAATCTCCCTGGAACCCTGCAAAAATTTGTGCTTACTTTGACTTTTCCTATGCAGATATTTTTATTCATACCTATTCTCGTACCACCAGGACTAAAGGAATTTTCTTTTAATGATGTTCTTACATCTCGAGGATTCTGATCTCAGTTCTGCTGGTGGAATTCCACTTCAACAGAATTATTTATAATTTACACCAATGTACTATATGATGATTGGAAGCAGGACTCATTCTTTAAGGGCTTGAATCTACCCTTTTCCACAAATAATCTCAATGAAAACCATAACACTACTGAGTAAACTATTATTCATGGAAGAGATGGCTGAATCTGGATCTAAACTTTCAGGGTCCTAATAGCCAAGCCAGACTATCTTTTTCCTCCACAAAACAAAATAATACAATTAACTTCCTTCCTCCTTACAGAATTCTTAGCCATCTCTGATTGGCACTCCTGGTTTTCAGAAATTTCTGTGAATTGACGACAATCTCGCTCTGTGTCCTCACCCATTTGTTCTATTCCTCCAATTCTGGTGCCTCTGTTTATCTTATAATTGCACAGAGTTGTCCATGAAGTTTTCCTCCACCATCTTGTGTATGCTTTATTATTGCCTGATGGAAATAAGGTGAGGAAGATGGAAAAATGAAAGCCATCCAGAAACAAAATAGTGAGAAATTGGATGGAAAATGGCAGAATTCAATTGTGATACATCTTCAGAAAGAAAGATGACTTGACAGGAGGAAATAAAATGATGATGATGACGGGTGATTTTTCATTACCGAGTATGATCATCTTCCATTGGTGTTATGGGTCCTCAGTTGGCTAATAACACCAATCCTTGAACCACAAGTTCTATTGCAATGAGGGCAGATGTTTTCAGGCTCAGCAGGAGGCTGTTGACCATGACTGGAAGCCAGTCTCTTCTTCCTCTGGTCCTCTTCAGCTTGTCTGCTAGCAAGTTCAAAATGCAGGGGACCATCACGTAAGACTTCACTCCATTTTAAATGATCCTGGGTAAGGGTCTCCCAATTGTCAATGTCAATATTACACTTTTTTAGGTTGTCCTTCAGTAAGTCCTTATAATGCTTCCATTATCCTCCCATATTACAGTACCCTTCTTTCAGCTGAGAGAACAGGACCTGTTTTGGGAGATGATGGTCTGGCATCCAGATAATGTGACATGTCCAGCGGAATTGCTGATGGATGATCATTGCCTCGATACTGGTGGTCTTTGCCTCTTCCAGGACACTAATATTGGTGTACTTGTCTTCCCATTTGATCTTCAGAATCTTATAAAGGGAGTGTTGATGGTGCCTCTCATGGACTTTCAAGTGCTGTCTACAGGTTGTCCAAGTTTTGGACCCATACAACAGTGTTGAGAGAATAACGGCTTGATAAACAAGAAGCTTGTTGTCTGTTCGAATGTTGTGAAAAAAAACTACACTGGCACAGCTCAGGCGATGTTGAATTTCTGCATCAATACCTGTCTTGGATGAAAGATGACTTCTAAGGTAGAGGAAATGGTCAACATTCTCTAGTGCCACTCCACTGATTTTGATAGATGGGGCATGTAATACCTCATTTGGAGAGGGCTGATAGAGCACTTTATTTTTCTTGAGAGTGAGAACAAGACACATGTAAGCATCAGCAAACACATTCAGGATAGTTCGAAGATCTTTCTCAGAGTGGGCAAAGACTGTGTTGTCATCAGCATACTGAAGTTCCACAATAGATGTTTTGGATATCTTACTCTTGGCTTTCAGCCTGCTAATCCAAAACAGCTTTCTGTCCATTCTGTAAATGATTTCAACACCAACTGTAAACTTCCCAGCAACTAGGTAAAGAATGATGGCAATAAAAACCACAAACATGCTTGGAGCGATGATACAGCCCTGTTTTACTCCTGCTTGTACTTTGAAAGGTTCGCTCTGGGAGCCAGTGCTGATCAGAACAGTCACTTTCATGTTATTACTTAGCAATTTTAGGACATTGATGTATTCATCAGGACATCCAGTCTTAGAAAGTACAGTCCAAAGGGCATGGTGATTCACTGAATCAAAGGCTTTAGTTAAATCAATAAAAGCAATGTACAGTGGTTGGTTTTGCTCCCTACACTTTCTTGTAGCTTCTGTGCTGTGAAGATCATATCCACTGTTCCATGACATGGTCGGAAACAACTCTGTGATGCCGGTTAAATTTCTTCTGACAGGACAGAAGGCAAATTGCAAGGATCTGTGCCAGAACTTTTCCTGCAATGACTAGGAGGGAGATACCATGATAATTTATACTCTCTGCTTTATCCCCTTTCTTGAAGAGGGTGACAATCAGGGCATCCCTCATTTCACTGGGTATCTCTTCCTTTTTCCAGATTTTAAGGATAAGTAAGTAAAGCTGCCAAATTAGCTCTGGTCCACTTTAAAAATTTTAGCAGGGATCCCATTTAGAGCTGCTGCCTTGTTGTTTTTCATCTGTTTAGTGGTATTGTGTACCTGATACAAATAAGGATGGTCTCCGAGCTCATCCCTAAATGGTCGTTGAGGGATTTGCTCAAGGACTTCATCTGGAACTACAGAATTATTGTTAAGGAGATCTTCAAATGTTCTTTCTAGCAAGAATTGACAGCTTTGTTGTCCTTCAAAAGTGTGGCTCCATCCTTAGAGAGAAGAGGATTCATACCATGGCAAATTGGCTCATAAACTGTTTTGGTGGCACTAAAGAAACCACATATATTGTGGATTCCAACAAGATGTTGGAGTTCTTGCACTTTCTCAGTCCATCATTTGTTCTTGTGTTCTCTGGTTTTACATGTACTTCCACCCTCGCCTTCGCATGGGCTTCTCTCTTTATATTACAGTTTATGTCATTCTGCCAAGCACAAAATGCCATTCTCTTCTCATTAATGAGTTTCAGCATCATTCTCATGAAACCAGTCCTGATGTTTTCTGGTTTGGTAGCCCATTGTTTCTTCACAGGCATTGATGATTACTGCTTTCAACTGGCTCCAGTGTTCCTCAATTTCTTCCGGAAACTCCAATGGGAGATTTTCTTCTAAGACTGCTTGGAAGTGGTCACACTGAATAGGGTCCTTCAAATCTTGAATTTTCAACTTGTTCCTGACCTGCTTCTTTTGCAGCCTCCATTTGAGAGTGATCTTAATTTTCATTGTGGATTGAATAAGGCAATAATCAGTCCAACAGACATCAGTATTTGTCATTGCTCTTGTGAGTAGTATGTGACTACGATCTCGGGGATGAACTATAACATAGTCAAGGAGATGCCAGTGCTTTGACCATGGATATCTCCAAGATGTTTTGAAATTTTCCTTTTGTCGGAAGAGAGTGTTCATAATAATAAGTTCATGTTCAGCACACTTGGTCAGGAGCAGAATTCCATTTGAATTGCCTTTGCCAACTCCATCTTTCCTGATTGTTCCCTTCCACAGGTCAGTCTCACCCCACACTGCACTGAAATCCCCCAGAAGGATGATCTTGTCTTCTGTAGGGGTCTCCGATAAAATGGTTTCCAACTGAGAATAAAAATCTTCCTTTACATTCTCATCGGCATCCAGTGTTGGTGCATAGGTGCTCAGAATAGTTGCCTGTTGATTTTTGATAAGCCTCAATCAGAGTGTCATAAACTGCACATTGATGCCAACTGGTACCTCAGAGAGGGACCTGACGAGCTTGTTCTTTATGACAAAGCCCACTCCATGCAATCGGAGTTCATCTATAGATTTTCGCTTCCAGAAATAAGTGTATCCTCTTTCTCCTCCCTCACCTGTCCTTCATCAGTGATTCTAGTTTCAGACAAAGCAGCAATATCAATGTTGAACTGACTCAATTCACAAGCAATAATGGCTGTACATCACTCTGGTCAGTCACTGTTTGAGCTGTCCATCAGCAGCTATCCAGCCAAGAAAAACAGAGGCAAGACTATATTTAGGGTACCTTTTCTAACCCCCTCCCCATGTGGGATGAGCAGAGTGGATACTAAAAAGGACTGTTCAGTCGTGGGTGCAGCTGCCGAGATGCTCGACCAGCCTCAAACCTCAAGCAAGATGGCTGTATCACATGCCCACCTCCTGTGTGTCGGTCTGTAAATAGGAACTTGCATATTTCACTGTCCTGTTCCCGTCACCACTCACCAATTGCCACCAGAATTTTGACTTGTGCAATGTTATTTTTCTCCAAAACTGGAAGATGCCTGTACGGGACTTCTTTTAAAGTGGGGAGACTTGTCACCACACTATCATTGACAAATAGAGGACTTGAAACCAGTGGCATGGGCACCCTGATGATTGGAAATCCTCTATTTGCTGCAGTCTTCATCCACCTTCACAGCCATTGTAATATTACACAACAGTTTCACCTCCATTGTGCCATTATCCTCTGTCTGCTCTGCTATTAGGGACTTCTTGGATCACAGTTTGTCTGGAACCTTGCCCTTGACCGTTCTGCCCTGGGAAGCCCTAAGAGAGTACATGACTCCAGGCAACATCACTCTCGGGGTCACTGAGATAGGCAAGACTCTCCACCACTACAAGGTGGTGATCCATGCAGAGGGGAAGCAAAATAATGAGCACAAGAAAACTGAAGGAAAGGAGACCTGAATAATATCAGATTCAAATTAAGCACAGGAGGAAATAAGTTGGGAATGGAAGGATGAAAGAGAACCAAGGATAGACTTAAATCAAACCCCCAAGGTTAAGATTTAGTTTGTGGTGGTGCAAAATCAACATTCTAATTAATCAAAATGGAAATATTTGCAGTATCAGCCAATTCAAAACAGTTTTCTATATTGGCCATGTCAAGTTTCCTTTCCCACTCTGAACTTTAGGGTAAGATGTGGGGGACCTGCATGAGAAGCTCTAAGCTTAACTACCAGCTTAGATCTGGTCCTGCTGCCACCATCCAGTTTTCTCAGTGTCTGGAACACCCTCTTTCCCCCAAAAACCTTCCCCTCCCTGGGTAGACTTGAGAGACTTCCTCATCAAGTCCCTGGTGAACACCGATCCAACCTCTTGGATCTTAACACAAGGAGAATTTAACCATCCCCTCTCCTTTCCCCTATCAGTTCCCAGTGAGTCCAGATCCAATCCCCTTGGATCTAAAAACAAGGACAAAATCAATCAGGTATTAAGAAAAAGGCTTTTAATTAAAGAAAAGAAAGGTAAAAGAAAACCCTCTGGGAGAGATTAGGATACCAGCTACTCTCACAGACAACAGATTCAAAACACAGAGGATGTTCCCCTGGGCAAAAATCTTAATACATACAAGAATACCCAAATTTGATAATTCCCTTAATTGCACAAGACAGGTTACAAAGAAATAAACATAAACCTATTTATCCCTTTCTAAAACTTACTACTCTGATAAGAGGCTGTTTCCTTGATCTTTTTCACTCCGGCTGAAACTGAAACTGACTACACAAAGGAAACTTCCTTCCTTCCTTTTGAAACATCTTGTTCTCCCATTGGTTCCTCTGGTCAGGTGTTAGCTAGGCTAGGTGAACTTTTTAACCCTTACAGGTAAAAGAGGCATTAACCCTTAACTATCTGTTTATGACAGGCCAAAAAAATATTGACTATAATTAAGGGTGGCACAATCAGGGCTTGTTTCAAAGTGCAGTGAAATCAAAGGAAGTATTTCTATTGGTTTCAATGGGCTTTTGTACAAGCCACAAGTCATTAGCAGGACCGTGAAGATTGTAACAGACACTATGATTGAATTAACTGAGGGCCACATTTTGAATTCCTTACTCACAGTAATCAATTACTAACATGAGTGATCTCATTGACCCCAATGAGACTCCTCATATGAGTGACAGCTCAGGTGAGTTAGGCATTTGCAATCTGGCCTTTATAGCTAATGGAATAGACTGATCAATAGTCTAACCTGATTGGTCAGAATAGGGTAACCACATACTTCATTTTATTTCCATTTTATAGGAATTTTTTAATCTGTCTAAAGAAATCTTAATTATTTAAAAGCTGCAGCTTCCTACACCCTTTCCAAAGGGAAAACAAATCCAGAGAATCTGGAGTCAGGGGGAATTGTTAGAAAATACATACCATGGAAAATGTTAATGTGTTATTCTACTTGATTCCAATACTTTAGAAAAGGAAGAAAAATATGTACAGTGTTTGAATAAATGTACTTCAAATATGACATATGATGAGATTTTGCATCTATTTTGTAAGATAGTTCTGTTTGTTTAGGTCGGAACAGTGATGTATAGAAAGGCTTAGAAAGAAGACTTTGTGTTCTAATATTGATTAGAAAAACATTTTAATAAGTGTTGCTCTATTATATATATTAAATCAATCATATAAACATTCAAAGGCTAATATTAGGTGAACATATATATATATATATATATGTCAGTCATGCAAGAGGTACTATATTACTATATCTCTTAAACATTTTTTTTCCAGCATACAAAGAAGACTGCAATGTTAAAATAAAGATATTGGTAATAATTTCCATTGTCTTTCTTAAATCAAGGCAATTTTTTAATATCTCAATTGCATTATTCTATAACATTTATAATTTTTGAATACATAGTACTTCTCTACCTATCATAGTTTGCATCATAATGCAAGCATCTTACCTATTTTTGTATTAGAACAACAGGCTTCAAAGTCTCGAATAAAAATAATCTGATTGAATCAGCCTGGATTTTTCAGAATGTATTTGTCCTATTGATTAGTAGTGTATTTAACCTGCATACAAACTTGACTAATTCATAAGCCTTTGTTTGCTGCCCTCCTCACCTCCTTTATGAAGGATGCCCTCCATCTTGAATAACAATAAAAATGCAGATGTAGTAGAATTATTCTATGTATAGTAGGATAATTTTCTATTACACTTAAGCTAATTAAGTGTTTAATGGAATAGGGGAAGAATGTAAATACTTTAAAATAATTAGTCTCTTAATAATGCATTTTACATTAATTTACAGTAGTATAATTGCCATGATATATTGATATGCACTATAATTAACATCCCACAGAGACAGAGATTAGAAATGGGAAAGATCTATTAGATGACCTAGTCTGCCCCTTGCCAATGCAGCCCTAAATTATAGCCTTGAGTACTTTGTTCAGTCTAGCTTTACCTGACTCACAAGTGTTGGGCTTTCCTCCACATCCCTAAGGACTTTGTTCCATCATTCAATAACTTTACTAGTCTTATAGGTTCTTAATATTCTTCAATTTTAATCTGCTCATTTTTGTCCCATTTTTCCATGATACATCCTTTGAACAACCCTAACAATTCATCCACCTCTTCAATGTGTTTACACTATTTCAGTATTACAGGCAGTTCTCCCAGTGACATTCCTCACTCTGACATCAACACTCCTTCTGCCCTATTTGTAATTTATTTCTTTAGATCCATATTTCCAGCAGTGCTCAACACCCAGCAACTCTTCAAAATCTGGCCTTATTTTCTTTGGATTTGAGCATATATATATATTCAAACAATGCAAAGAAATAGCTGAATAATGTGTTTCTGTTGGTGGTGCTATAAACAAATTCAGCAGCTCTTCTGACACAAGTGGTAGGTTGCATGGCTCTGACTATGGTTAAGATTTTCCATGACATTCTGAGTGCTTGAAAATGTAAGTCGGTTTATTTAAGGGTTTAAATAGAGATTGAGGACCCAAACTTTAGGCATTTTTTAAAAAAAGAGCCAGTACATTTACTAACTTCTCACAGTGCCAGACTCTGCTCCTCCTTTTATTTTTCACGAATAATGCCATGCTCACTCAATGCTTCCATAGAAATCAATGTGTCTGTTCACGGAGTAAGGGACTACTCATTGTGAATAAGTGAATTGCAATCCAGAGGGAGGTATTCCAAGGCACAATTAAGAGTTTTCCATTCACTTCCCATTGACTTTCAACTCTCTTTATTCCTTTATTCCACTCTCTCCACCCCTTGAGAAAATAGTGAGCAAGTTTATCTGAAACCATATGGCAGGCAGAGGCTTATGGGATAGGTCCCACTCCCTGTGACATTAAGAGGAAAACGAAAACCAAGAACGCAACAGTTAAATTCAATGGGAATGGAATTAGCCTTATTGGCCTGATCCAAAGCCAGGGCCGGCTCCAAGGGTTTTGCCTCCCCAAGCAGCCAAAAAAAAAAAGAAAAAAAAAGCCGTGATCGCGATCTGCGGCAATTCAGCAGGAAATCCTTCGCTCCCAGCAGGAGTGAGGGACCCTCTGCCAAATTGCCGCCGAATACCTGAAAGTGCTGCCCTGCTCTGGAGTGGCCACCCCAAGCACCTACTTGATAAGCTGGTGCCTGGAGCCAGCCCTGTCCAAAGCCTATTGAAGTCAATGTGAATCACTCCATTGACTTCAGTGTGCTTTGGATTGGTCCTTGTATGTAGATCAGCGGTCAGCAACTTCTGGCATGCAGCTCGCCAGGGTAAGCACCCTGATGGGCCGGGCTACTTTGTTTACCAGCCACATCGGCAGGTTTGGCGGACCACAGCTCCCACTGGCAGCAGTTTGCTGTCCCAGGCCAATGGGGGCAGCAGGAAGTGGTGTGGGCGAGGAATGTGCTGGCTGCAGCTTCCCACCACCCCAAACAAACTAGACTGGCCCTCTAGCATGCTTATCCTGGTGAGCTGAGTGCTAGAGGTTGCCGAGCACTGATGTAGATAATGCCAGCATTAGAAAGATTGCTCATTATCTCTGAATTTCTTAGCAATTTTATTTCAGGCATCCAATGTATTTTTAATGAAATTCCATTTTTAAATTGTAATTAATTACTAGGTATGTCAAATATTAGATAGACAAAGTGGGTGAGGTAATATCTTGTTTTGGACAAACTTCTGTTGTTAAAGAGACCAGCTTTTGAGCTACTCAGAACTCTTCTTCAGGTCTGGCAAGCCATGGCATGAATTAGCTGCCCCAGTATGAACCCATGTCCATGTTTGTACTTGTGATGGCTAGTCCTTGCTACCACAACTAGGCTATTCTTTTCAGAGTGCCAGATGGATGACAGCTAGTAGGACAATGTCGGCACAAGCTGAGACTCACACACACACAGCCAGCTCCAAGGGTAGACACAGCCATAGATATACCTATAATAATGGATGAGATATATAGCAGAGATTAAAAAGCTGGAAGCTGGTAACTGAAAGGTAGTTCTTTCCTTGCAAAGGATTTCAGTTTAGTGATCACAGTGAAGTTTGCAGCTGATCTGGCCCAAGTTAATATTATTGTTGCTACACTCAAAATATGTAAGACAGCTCCACTGGATAGGTCTCTCAGAGCCATGTCCTTATTAAATTCTGGTATTTGAGGAATACAAGTGGTCAGTATGAAAGTGATAGATTCAGACTGCATACAGTCAGAGTTTAAGGTCATAAGGGACAACCAGATTTTCTAGTCTGACCTCCTGTATATATCACAGGCCACAGCACCACCCAGCCACCTCCACAACCAGCCCAACAACCAGAATTAGATCAAAGTATTATACTAGCCCTAAGGAGACTATTGTGGACCACAGGTGGGACCAAGACACATCAACACCTTTTGCCCCAGCAATGGCAGGGAAATTAAGTGAGATATAACTGGTTGATCCTAGCATGTATTATATTAGGTTTGGTATCATATGAGGGAATGCATCAAAGTGGGGGGACTGCAATTGCTTCTATTTTTAAATATATTTCCTTCAATGGTGTCTACATCCCATTTGTATTCACTTGCAGTACATAGCAAATTGAATTTGTTTATTGGCAGAAACATTCGTTGGAAATAAAATTATTTTTGATTGTTCATATTAGAAGAAGTAATCTCAGAATTACACTCCAATATGTTAAGTAAAGATACCCTGTGACTTATGCATTCAGTTAATACAGTTCAAATTTTTGAATGTTGCAATCTCAGTATTGAACTAACGTTACAGATCCAGAAACATTTGCAAAAAATATCTGAATACTTAATAAATACAAGAAACCATGATGTTTGTGGATAATCTGTGTGCAGAACAGGTAGTAAATGCATAGAATGCTTTAATTGTTAATAAATTTATACCCAGCTTTTATTTTACAATAGGCTGAAGAGAAACATCTGGAGCACGGATTGAAGTGCTATAATGTTGATCCAGTGTATGGTATTATTTTGTATGTTTAAAAAAACACCAATAAAAGATTAAGTGTAAAAAACCCCTCAGAACACAACACGAGGATTGGAAGACAAAATACTGCCAGAAGCAACCACAGTAAAACTACCTCTGTCTATTACCCCCCTGACCAGCTGATAAAAAGTAGTATTTTTCAGTCTGCTGTTTTCAGAAGTAAAACTAGAGTTATGAAACAGTGCCAGGATTTGGGTTTTAGGTTGGCCTCTCTCCTAACAAATGCACACGTGTTGTGATTTATGTAGAGCTACAAGCAGCTTCCCCAGCAAAACCTCCAGGTCCATATTCCCGTCCTCTGCAGCATGACACATTCCACTTTCTATATCAGGGCCTCCCAGCAATAATGCTAGACTATAGCCCCACTGTTACTAAATCCATGTTTTAGTTAATTACTAAATTAACATGTTTGCTTTATCATTGTTTGTTTCACTTCTTCCAGTGTGGCTTCAGTATTTTTGAAGCTATCAAATGGTTTGGGTTTGTTCAGGATGAGTCAGAGCCAACACACATTTGAGGACACATCTTCAAGCATGGTCTCATCACATTGTTTATTGGTATCATTACAACAACATTCCCCATAATTATGTTTAATTGAGATGTACCTCTAACACTTCAGAACAGGCACAGTCATTTAATTAAAAGTTGCCAACTTAAAGCTTTTGATAGCAAAATATAAATCTAGGTATCAAGGCCAATCTCAAAGCCAAAACTATGGAGACAACAAAATTTCTTTCATATAAATACAAATAAATCAGACATTAAATATAATTGGGCCCACCACAGTTTAAAAAAGGATCTTTTTACAGTACATGAACAATATTAAGTTTGGTACTGACATCCATGAAATCTGAGTATAGAAAACTGGACAGTAGAGGGAAAATAAGTTATTTGACCTTCATTCAAAAACTCAGACATTATTGTGTTAGGGTTTCCCTTTCCCATTTGCATAACAATGATAAGATTATTCTAATGTTTGCCTTAACACTTAGCATCCAGAACTGATGACTTTATCCTTTTCTCACCTTGAGAATCAGCTATTGAAATATTGTTGGCTGGTCGCCTGACAAAATATTTGGCTCAACTTCAGCATGGTTGAAAGCAGCTGCTGCATTACTGGCAATTACTAAAATTAAGTAACCCCCAAATCACTACAACTCAGTGGTAGGCAACTTGCAGTCCATGGGCCGCATGCAGTTTGTCAGGGTAATTCACTGGTGGGCTGTGAGACAGTGTTTACATTTGCATGGCTGTGCACAGCTTACAGTGGCCATGGGTTGCCATTTCCTGCCACTTCTTTACTGAAGTACTAAGAAATGTCTTTGTTGCCTTCAGTGGGTGCTGGTATAGGCCCTTTCAAATCAACATGCTAACAAAGGCATTTGGGCCTATATAAGAGCACCAGCCTTATAATTTTGCTTTTGTCTCACAGTGCAAAAGGGTGATGTATTTTGGAAGCATTTTTTTTTGGTAGAATTTAGCCACACACAACCACATGCTTTACCCTAATTGTCCTGGGAAGGCTTTATATATTCTACATATGAACCCAAATTTAAAGTAATGCACATACAAAGCTTTGCAAGCATAATTTCCATGCACAGTGACAGTTATAATTGTTTGTGCACACATGCTCAGTCTTGTATGTGCAATTGCACTCTCATACTTATGAAAAAAATCTGGACCTTGATATTATTCTAGGTAAATGGACATGCAGGCATCTTTTCACTTCTTATTCAGGCAAATGTACCACTGAAACCAAATTCTTTGGCCTGAGCAAGGAGCGAACAAGATGTGTAGTGTATGAGTGAGGGGAAGGTGGAAGCATGGTTAGCAAGTACATCTTTAATAACTTATTTTTACTGTGAAGCTACATTGGTGAGACACAGAATTCTCCATAGTATTGCCATATGTTTATCTTGGACATGGGGGATCCAGTGGACACAGTGTACTTAGATTTCCAGAAAGCCTTTGACAAGGTCCCTCACCAGAGGCTTTTAAGTAAATTAAACTGTCATGGCATAAAAGCGAAGGTCCTTTCATGGACTGAGAACGGGTTAAAAAACAGTGATCAAACGGTAGGAATTAATGGTAAATTCTCAGAATGGAGAGGGGTAACTAGTGGTGTTCCCCAAGGGTCAGTCCTAGGACCAATCCTATTCAACTTATTCATAAATGATCTGGAGAAAGGGGTAAACGGTGAGATGACAAAGTTTGCAGATGATACTAAACTGCTCAAGATAGTTAAGACCAAAGCAGACTGTGTCAAACTTCAAGAAGATCTCGGGAAACTAAGTGATTAGGCAACAAAATGGCAAATGACATTTAATGTGAATAAATGTAAAGTAATGCATATTGGAAAAAATACCCCCATCTATATATACAATATGATGGGGGCTAATTTAGCTACAAGTCAAGAAAGAAGATCTTGGAGTCATCGTGGATAGTTCTCTGAAGATGTCCACGCAGTGTGCAGAGCCAGTCAAAAAAGCAAACAGGATGTTAGGAATCATTAAAAAGGGGATAGAGTATAAGACTGAGAATATATTATTGCCCTTATATAAATCAATGGTACGCCCACATCTCGAATACTGTGTACAGATGTGGTCTCCTCACCTCAAAAAAGTTATACTGGCACTAGAAAAAGTTCAGAAAAGGGCAACTAAAATGATTAGGGGTTTGGAGAGAGTCCCATATGATGAGAGATTAAAGACGCTAGGACTCTTCATCTTGGAGAAGAGGAGACTAAGGGGGGATATGATAGAAGTATATAAAATCATGAGTGATGTGGAGAAAGTGGATAAGGAAAAGTTATGTACTTATTCCCATAATACAAGAACTAGGGGTCACCAAATGAAATTAATAGGTAGCAGGTTTAAAACAAATAAAAGGAAGTTCTTCTTCATGCAGTGCACAGTCAACTTGTGGAACTCCTTACCTGAGGAGGTTGTGAAGACTAGGACTATAACAGTGTTTAAAAGAGAACTGGATAAATTCATGGTGGTTAAGTCCATTAATGGCTATTAGCCAGAATGGGAAAAGAATGGTGTCCCTAGCCTCTGTTTGTCAGAGAATGGAGATAGATGGAGGGAAAGAGATCACTTGATCGTTGCCTGTTAGGTTCGCTCCCTATGGGGCACCTGGCATTGGCCACTGTCAGTAGACAGGATACAGGGCTAGATGGACCTTTGTTCTGACCCGGTACAGCCGTTCTTATGTTCTTATGTTCCTAAAAGTTTATGAATAGGACATGTTTACTTAAGCCATTTATAAAGCTGAGAGGAAGGTAACTTTAAGGTATGTCTATACTATCCGCTGGATCGGCGGGTAGTAATCGATCTATCAAGGATTGATTTATTGCGTCTCGTCTAGACATGATAAATCAATCAATCAATTGATGCCCCGACTGCACCTGAGCAGGAGAAGTAAGCAGCGTCGATGGGGGAGCCGGGGCAATTGACTTACTGCAGTGAGGATGGCCAGGTAAGTCGAACTAAGATACTTCTACTTCAGCTATTCAAATAGCATAGCTGAGGTTGCGTATCTTAGATCGATTTCCTCTCCCCCCCCCAGTGTAGACCAGCCCTAAGAAATTCAAATGTAGTGTTTTCATGGAGTAGGTTATATTCAGGCTTCTGATGCATTGGCTTTTGTTCATGTGCATAAAGATTATTATGAAACTTATTCATGAAATGTGCAAAATGACTCTCCTAGTTGTGAGCTGCTTCTTCATCTGACCAACACACAGAAATTACTTTCTAAGCATGCAACGAGTCAAAATTAAATTTCTATTCCGCACCCAGCCAGTAATCTTAAACCACAATGCTGGTCTGGGCAAAGGCTCAACAGCCCAGAAAGTAAAAAGTTTAACATTTTCTACATTTCCTAGTCTTCTTGCTTATTTCTTACTTCTCCATAAATTTGATTCCTCTGTCTCGGAGATTCAAAGCTCCAATGGCTTCTTCAAAATCTCACAGTGATTATAAGATTTACATTTAGTTTTGCTATCATCAGAAACAATGATGTTTATATAACCAGTCACTCCTAGCTGACATCACTCAAAATTTGATCACTGAGTTTCAAATACTTGACCCACACTGTATTGTGTGTGTATAAATATATATTTACTTTATAACATATGTATGTGTGTTGTTAAGTAAATGTAAACAACAAAAGAACTTGACAAAAAAAAACCTGATCTATTCTCAGACATTCTGTGGACAGAAAGGATAAGGCCTGAATGCACAAAAGGAGGTAGGCATTGTTGTGCTGAGTGCCTAGAAATTGATGAGTTCTTAAAGCCTGAGTTAGGTGCCTGAACTCCTACAAAATGAATGGGAAGAGACAAGCATCTTAGGCTATAATTCACAGATGCTATCCAATGAAAGATGCCAGCAAGGGGAGTTGGGTGTACTAAGCACTGTCCCTCTCATGGCTGCAGAGAGGCACCTATCTGTTTGGGATATTCAGTTCCAAACTCTTTCTTGATGGTAGGTGCCTATGATGTTATGCAGCAGAGGACAAGGAAGATTTATCTTGCAACTTTTAGTCCAGTGGTTAAGATACTCATCTGGCATGTGATAGATTCCTGGGTCAAAGACCACCTCCAGAAGGTATTCAAGCAGTGATCAGTCACCTCTCAGGTGTATGCTTTAACCACTGAGCTATGGGATAGTCTTATATATGGCTCCCTCATTCTCTCTTGTTGCCTCTGGATAAGTATTTAAAGAGCAACAGGAGGGAGGGGCAGGATGCTGGGTCTCCCACATCCTAAGTGCAGTAGGCACTAGGCTACAGAACATCCTCTCCTTTACCTTCCCTCTCAAATTACTCTAAGCAAGTGAGTTTAGATAGCTACAGGATTCAGTGGGAATTTTGCGTATTGCAGTGGTCCCCAAACTGGGACTTAAGTACATGAAAGGTAGATTTAGACACCTAACTTCTTTTGTGCATTTCAGTCCTAATTTTTTTTAATGGACTTATTTCAGAAAAAAATGAGTGTCTGGTAGGCTCTTACGTAGTATGCCCTGATACCTTTAAAATTCATTTAAAAATTATACAAATTATTCTGCTCCTCTGTTGATTTTTATAACAAGGGTCTTTTAACAAGGAAGAAACTGATTAAGACACCAGTCCTGAAATATTTATGCATTCAAGTAATGCTATATACATTAGACTCTCCATTGAACTCTATTGAATGAGATAGGACTATTTATGGAGCCAGGTATTAGTCAGCATGAGAAAGATTACTCACATGCAAATGTTTATTCATGTTAGGTTTGCCAACGTTCTACTCAAGAAAAACAGAAAAGACGGTTACTCACCATTGTAACTGTTGTTCTTCGAGATGTGTTGCTCATATCCATTCCAGTTAGGTGTGCGCGCACCACGTGCATGTTTGTCAGAAGATTTTTACCCTAGCAACACTCAGTGGGTCGGCTGGGTGCCCCCTGGACTGGCACCGCCATGGCACCGGATATATACCCCTGCCGACCCAACCGCCCCTCAGTTCCTTCTTGCCGGCTACTCTGACAGTGGGGAAGGAGGGCGGGTTTGGAATGGATATAAGCAACACATCTCAAAGAACAACAGTTACAAAGGTGAGTAACCGTCTTTTCTTCTTCGAGTGATTGCTCATATCCATTCCAGTTAGGTGATTCCCAAGCCTTACCTTGGCGGTAGGGTCAGAGTGAGATGTGGCAGAATGCAAGACTGCTGAGCCAAAGGCTGCATCATCTCTAGACTGTTGAACCAGAGCATAATGCGAAGCAAAGGTCTGGACAGAGGACCAGGTAGCTGCATGACATATTTCCTGGATTGGAACAAGGGCCAGGAAGGCAGCTGATTAAGCCTGATCCCTGGTAGAATGTGCGGTGAGATGGCTTGAGGGAACATGAGCCAAGTCATAGCAAGTGTGGATGCAGGCTGTCACCCAAGAGGAGATCCTCGGGCGGAGACAGGTAAGCCCTTCATTCGGTCCGCCACTGCAACGAAAAGTTGGGGCGATTTACGAAAGGGCTTCGTCCGTTTGATATAAAATGCGAGTCCCCTATGAACATCTAGGGAGTGCAATTGTTGTTCCCGTTGTGATGAGTGCTCGGAGACTCGTCTGGCCGACGTAATGGCTATGAGGAAAACTGTCTTCCAGGACTGGTATAGCAGCGAGCAAGTTGCCAACGGCTCGAATGGTGGAGAGATAAGTCTGGTTAAGACTAGGTTGAGGTTCCAGGTAGGGGCAGGGCAGTGTACTTGGGGGTATAGGCGCTCAAAGCCCTTGAGGAACCTGGAAACCATAGGGTGTTGAAAACATGAAGCGGCCACACTCTCCTGGGTGGAAGGTAGAAATGGCCACCAAGTGCACCCTCAGTGATGATACCGCTTGGCCCTGCTGTTTGAGAGACCAGAGGTAGTCCAGGATGGTGGGAATCGAGACCTCAGTGGGAGTAACATTTTGCATTTCGCACCAGCAGGATAAACGCTTCCACTTGGCCAGATACGTAGACCAACTGGAAGGTTTTCTGCTACCCAGGAGTACTTGTTACACTAGGGCAGAGCAACATAACTCTGACTGGTTTAACCACGCAGCAGCCATGCCATGAGATGAAGGGACTGCAGGTCTGGGTGGTGAAGTCTGCTGTGGTCCTGAGTTATGAGGTCTGGACAAAGAGGCAGGGTGATTGGGCTGGCTACCGACATGTCGAGCAACATGGTGTACCAGTGTTGCCTGGGCCACGCAGGGGCAATCATAATCAGGCGAGCTCTGTCCCTGCGGAGTTTTAGTAGGACCTTGTGAACCAACGGGAATGGTGGAAAGGCGTAAAGTAGTTGGCTCTTACACAGAATCAGGAAGGCGTCCGAGATCGAACCCGGGGAGAGACCTTGGAAGGAGCAGTACTTCTGGCATTTCCTGTTCTCGTGGGAAGCGAAGAGGTCTATGTGAGGAAAACCTCACTTCCAGAAAACAGAGTGTATAATGTCCGGATGAATTGACCACTCGTGAGACAGGAAGGATCTGCTGAGTTGATATTCCAGAGTGTTCCAAACTCCTGGGAGAAAGGACGCTACCAGGTCTATCGAGTGGGCTATGCAAAAGCCCCATAGTTGGATCACCTCCCGACAAAGGGGAGAGGATCGTGTCCCTCCCTGCTTGTTTATGTAGTACATGGCCATTGTGTTGTCTGTAAACACTGAGACACAACAGCCCTGTAGATGTTGCTGGAACGCCTGGCATGCCAGGTGAACTGCTCTTAGTTCTCGGACTTTTATGTGTAATGCCAGCTCCTGAGACGACCAAAGGCCTTGAGTGCAAAGATGTCTGAGGTGAGCACCCCAGTCGAGAGATGACGCGTTCGTCATCAGGGACATGGAGGGCTGTGGCAGATGGAATGGCAGTCTTGCACACACCAGGGAGGGCATCAACCACCAGTCAAGGGAGTCTAGGATGCTCGGGGGAATGGTGACTACCATGTCTATGGTATGTCTGCCTGGTCGGCAAACCGAAGAGAGCCAAGTTTGAAGGGGACGCAGACGTAGTCTGGCATGCTTGGTCACGAACGTGCAGGCAGCCATGTGACCGAGGAGGCTGAGACAAGTGTGAGCCGAAGTTGTCGGAAAGTTTTGAAGGCTTCGTATAATTGATACTATTGCCTGAAATCGGGGTTGTGGTAAACTGGCCCTTGCAAGATTGGAGTCCAGGATGGCCCCAATGAACTCTATTCTTTGTGTGGGCACTAGAGTAGATTTCTCTAGGTTGATCATCAGGCCTAGTCGCATGAAGAGGTCCTTGACGACGCTCACATGACTGGTGACTTGGGCCTCGGAGGTTCCCCGAATGAGCCAATAGTCGAGGTACGGGAAGACATGTATTCAACGACGGCGGAGGGAGGCAGCGACTACTTCGTGAATACCTGAGGGGCCAAATGGAAGGACCGTAAAATGAAAATGCTGATGGTTGACCACAAACCGGAGGTACCGTCTGTGCGGAGGATAAATGGCAATGTGGAAATATGCATCCTTCATGTCGAGGGCGGCATACCAGTCTCCGGGATCTAAGGATGGGATGATGGTCCCCAGGGATACCATGAGGAACTTCAACTTTTTCATGAACTTGTTCAGTCCTCGCAGGTCTAGGATAGGCCTGAGGCCTCCTTTCACCTTGGGGATTAGGAAATACCGGGAATAGAACCCCTTGCCCCTTAAGTCCTTCGGTACTTCCTCTATAGCTCCCATGGCAAGGAGCGTCCGTACCTCTTGCAAGAGGACTTGCTCGTGAGAGGGGTCCCTGAAGAGGGACGAGGAGGGGGGTTGGAGGGAGGGAGTGAAATAAACTGGAGGTAGTATCCTAATTCTACCGTGCGTAGGACCCAACAATCCAAGGTTAATTGGGTCCACGCAGGGAGGAAAGGGGAAAGGCGGTTGTAAAACTGAAAAGGATCCTGGGAGACAACTGGTACACCACTCTCGGGCGAACCTTCAAAAGTTCGGTTTGGGTCCCATCGTTGGCTTGGAGGGACCATTATTCTGACCCCCTTGAGGTCCAGACTGTTGTCTGCAGTTGCCTCGACCTCGCCTCCTGCCAAAGTCCTGTCTTGGTCTAGGCGGGGGGTATGGGTGTTGAGGTTGGGTGTGGAAGGATCTTCGTTGAGTCTGTGGTGTATGCATCCCGAATGAATGCATAATCACCCGATTATCTTTCAGAATCTGTAGCCTAGGGTCCGTCTTCTTGGAGAATAGACTCTGGCCATCGAATGGCAAGTCTTGGATAGTGTGCTGAAGTTCAGGTGGCAGGCCTGACAGCTGAAGCCATGATATACGCCTCATGGCAATTCCAGAGGCCACAGTTCTGGCTGCTGAATCGGCAGCATCCAACGAGGCCTGGAGAGAAGTTCTCACCACCTTCTTTCCTTCCTCCAATAGTGCCTTAAATTCTTGGTGGGAGTCTTGCGGGACTAGCTCTGTGAATTTCCCTACCGCCTCCCAGGTATTGTAATTATACCTGCTAAGTATGGCTTGCTGGTTTGCCGCCCTGAGTTGGAGGTCCGCCGCGGAGTAGATTTTACGGCCCAACAAATCCATGTGCCTAGTCTTCTTAGATTTTGGGGCAGGGGCTTGCTGGCCATGGCGCTCCCATTCATTTACGGACTGTATGACGAGTGAGCAGGGAGGAGGGTGAACATATAAGTACTCGTACCCTTAGAGGGCACCATGTACTTCCATTCAACTCCTCTGGCCATGGGCATAATAGATGCCGGAGATTACCAGATGGTATCTGCCTTAGCTTGAATCGATCGAATGAACGGTAAGGCCACTCAAGTTGGTGCATCCGCCGAAAATATATCTACCACCGGGTCCTCAACCTCTGGAACCTCCTCCACCTGCAGGTTTATATTCAGGGCGACATGCCTCAGGAGGTCCTGGTGTGCCCTGAGGTCAACTGGAGACGGGCCTGATGAGGATGTCCCCACTACCGCTTCATCCGGGGAAGAGGAAGACGAAAGGCCCAGGACGAGTGGGTCCTGTATGGTCTCCTGATCATGGGGGACGTCAGGGACCGGTGGGACCTGAGGGTCCTGTGTGTGGATGGAAGCTTCCTCCGTACCCGCAGGAAGGGGGCGGCTGACAGTGGCCTCTGGCACCTGGTGTTCCAATGGAACAGAGCTTGATGTCACTGAGGGTCCACCTTGGGCTTGGTGATATGCCCAAGGTGTCCAGAAGGACCACTGATGAGGTGCCTGGTCTGGGCCGTGGGTCTCTTGGAAGCCTCGGCTGTGTGTATCAGAATCACGGTCCTGTGTGTAGGAAGCACTGTCCACGTGTGATGACACAGATGTATGGCAAGACAGTCACGGAGGAGCTGAAACCACTTGGGAAGGGTCTCTGAGTCTGGTTGATCCGTCTCCACGCGGCACCGGAGAACGGTACCGGGCGCTGTACCGGTACCGGGAATGAGACCTGGACCTGCAACCAGAGCGGTGCCAGGAGTTTGACCGGGACCTCAAAGCTCGACGTTGAGAGCGGCTGTGAGAGGTGCGGTGCCGTGAACAGTGCCGAGAGTATCGGGTCGGCGAGCGGGATCTCGAACGGTGCCGCGAGTACGACCAGTACCGAGATGGAGAGCGGTACCAGGACTGCGAAAGGCGTCGGGACCGGGATCAGTGACGGGACCGAGAATGCCAGCGGGACCTCGATCGTGATGGGTGCATTTCGGCGATGCCGACCGAGGATGGTCTCAGCAGGGCAGGTTTGCCTATTGATTGGATAACCTGCACCAGCGGTGCTGGGGGGTGAGGCAGCGCAGGCTCTGTCAGGGCAATCAGCTTCCTTGCTGTAGAGAATGTCTTCGGCGTGGAGGGAACAATAAGCTCAACCACGGCGCATGCCAGGGAGCTGTCAGGCGCTGGACTCGATGGCTCTTGCGAGGCCTGAATCAATGGCGCTGAAGTTTTCGGTGCTGCGGCAGTTGTCGGTGCCGGGCTGTCTGACTTAGGCGGGTGCTCTGACTGTGATGTAGGCACAGGAGTCATAGGAGTCTTGTACTTCTTGACCCACGGGGAGAGAGAGCGGTGCCGGACAGGCTTCTGGGCTGGTGACGGTTGGTGCCAAGGGGCCTTCACGGTGCCGGGGCGCTCCGGTGCTGAAGATGCACTTCTCCCTGGTGCGGACTGTCCAGCGCTTGGTACCAAGGGCAGAGGAGTAAGAGCTGCCTCCATCAGGAGCTGTTTGAGACGAAAGTCCCGCTCCATTTTCGTCCGCGGCTTGAAGGCCTTGCAGATGCAGCACTTGCCTGCGAGGTGGGATTCCCCCAGGCACTTAAGGCAGGAGTCGTGAGGATCTCCTGTCGGCATTGGCTTGTGACAAGCCAAGCACAGTTTGAAACCCGGTGAACCGGGCATGAGCCCCGGCACCGGATGAGGGGAAAGGGCTAATCCCCAACCCCTCTTAACTATATACAATAACTTTCTTAAAGAAACTAATAAAACTAACTAGAAATATAGAAAATTGAACTATATATGATAAAATAATGATAAAAGAACTACGAGAAGCTAGGAAGGTGGAGATCAGCTAAGCCATGTTCCACTGTTCGAACGACTGACACAGGCGGTAAGAAGGAACTGAGGGGCGGTTGGGTCGGCAGGGATATATATCCGGTACCATGGTGGTGCCATCCCAGGGGGTGCTCAGCTGACCCACCGAGTGTTGCTAGGGTAAAAGTTTTCCGACGAACATGCATGCGGCACGCACACACCTAACTGGAATGGATATGAGCAATCACTTGAAGAAGAATACCCCTGCCCTGCCCCTTCTCTGAGGCCCTGCCCTCTGCTCACTCCATCCACCCTTCTTCTGTCGCTCACTCTCCCCACCTTCATTCACTTGCTCATTTTCACCAGGCTGGCTTGGGGGGGTAGGGATGAGAGCTCCAGCTTGGGGTGCAGTCTCCAGGCTAGGATCAGAAATGAGGATTTCAGGGTCAAGAGGTGGCTCCAGGCTAAGGCAGGATGTGGCTGGGGGTGCGGGCTCTGGGGTAGGGCCAGGAATGAGGGGTTTGGGTGCAGAAAATGCAAAAATGCTCAGGGCTGGGGGTGGAGCTGAGGGGTTCAGAGTATGAGTATGGGCTCTAGACTGGGGGTATGAGTTCTAGAGTAGGGCCAAAAATGAGGGGTTTAGGGTGTGGGAGGGGGCTCTGGTCAGGGGCAGGAGATGAGGGTGTAGGGGGGTGAAGACTCTGGCTGGGGATGCAGGCTCTGGCGTGGGGCTGGGGATGAGGGATTTGGGGTACAGAGGGGGCTCTGGGCTGGGACTGAGGAGTTTGGATGTCAGGAGGGGTATCCAGATTGGGGCACGGGGTTGGGGTGTGAAGGGAGAGGGCTCTGACTGGGGGAGTGGACTTTGGGGTGGGGCTAGGGGTGAAGGATTTGGTGTGCAGGAGGGGACTCCAGGCTGGGACCAAGGTATTCAAAGGGTGGGAGAGGGATCAGATCTGAAGCAGGGGATTGGGGCATGGGGAGAGGGTGAGGGCTCCAGCTGGGGTTGTGGGCTCTGGGGTGGGGCTGTGGATGAGGGGTTAGAGTGCAGGAGGGGCTCTGGGATGGGATAGAGGGGTTTGGCAGGCAGGTGGGACATCAAGGCTGGGGCACAGGAGGGAGGCAGGGGGGCAGGCTCCAGGCGACACTTACCTCAAGCAGCTCCTGGAAGCAGTGGCATGTCCCCACTCTGGCTCCTATATGGAGGCATGGCCAGGCAGTGCTACACACTGCCCTGTACATAGGCACTGCCCCCACAGCTCCCACTGGCGATGGTTCCTGACCAATGGGAGCTGGCGCTTGCAGCAAGGGCAGCACGCAGAGCCCCCTGGCTGCCCCTACACCTAGGAGCTGTATAGGGGACAAGCCACTGCTTCTAGGAGCTGTACAGATATAAGGCAGGTAGGGAGCCTGCCCCAGCCCCAGCCCCAGCCCCAGCCCCAGCCCCACTGCTTTGCTGCCCACCAGACTTTTAATAGCTGGTCAGTGGTGCTGACCAGAGCCACTAGGGTCATTTTTCAACTGGGTGTTCTGGTTGAAAATCAGATACCTGGCAACCCAACTCATAGGCTTGCAGGGTTAGGACTTAACTGACTACACAAGGGAAACAGTGAAAGTGACTGTACACCAAGCACTCTCAAATTTACTGTGCACCTGATCTGAAGCCCACTAGAGTCAATGGAAGTATTTCCAGTTATTTTACTTTAGACTGATACAAAATCTACTAAACAAACCGAAAAACTACCCTCTCCCATCTCAAGGTAGGGTGCTTTAATCAGGCCAGTCAGGATGAAAGATGCCCCTGGGCCATAGTGAAGCTGTGAATCCACAGCCTGGACAATTTACCCTCAGAGTGTGCCTGTAGCCATGTGACAGATACTGCAAGGTGGGTAGGCTGCCTGTCCAGAGTCATGGCATACTGGTTGTTTTAAAATGCACTACAGGGCTGATTGGCTCCTGAATGCCTGGTCAAATTGGTAAATACCCTTCCCTCTGTCCATTTGGCACCCAATTAGAGATGCTCTCACATACTGATTTCCTCTAATTAGTGTTAGGTCAGGGGTGTTGGGATCAGTTGTGTACACCATCGGGGCATTAAAACAGGGCAGGATTGTGTTTGCTCATTCATCGTTGCACTGGTCACGAAACTGTTTCCCTTCTCACCAACTTCAGGGTAACCTGGAGGCTCATTGGTAGGTTACATCTGTGTTCATGACTTATTTGATTGTTGCAGTTTGGCATAGGTTCAGAGCAAGTGCCTAAGCAAAGTAGTATTCAGTTCCTAGGTAAACCCAAGTTTGGGCACACAGGTATAGGGGACAGTGTCAACATTCTTGTGGGGGAAGAGTAGTGGAGAGCCTGATAGTGGTGCTGGAACCTCAGTTATTTGGGAGGGGGGAACCTAAGGGTTGTATCTGACATAGAAGAAACCAGCACTGGACTAGTTCTTGCTGAGAGTTACAAAAGTTGTGGATATTGAATATACTGTGCTTGGCATTTCCAGGGATATTTTTGTTCTTTGTAAGTAGGGCTGCCAAGTGATTAAAAAAAATAATCACAATTAATCACATGATTAATTGCACTATTAAACAATAGAATACCATTTATTTAAATTTGTTTGATGTTTTCTACATTTTCAAATATATTCATTTCAATTATAATAAAGAATACAGTGCTCACTTAATATTCATTTTGATTACAAGTATTTGCACTGTAGAAAAATACCATAAGAAATAGTATTTTCAATTAACCTAATACATGTAGTGTAGTGCAATCTCTTTATCATGAAAGTTGTACTTACAAATGTAGAATTATCTACAAAAAAACTGCATTCAAAATTAAAATTCCACATTGTTTTGAGTCTGTAAGTCCACTCACTCCTACTTCTTGTACTGCCAATTGCTCAGACAAACAAGTTTGTTTACATTTGGAGGAGACAATGCTGCCCGCTTCTTGTTTACAATGTCACCTGAAAATGAGAACAGGCATCGTCATGGCACTGTTGTAGCTGGTGTCACAAGATATTCATGTGCCAGATGTGCTAAAGATTAATATTTCCCTTCATGCTTCAACCACCATTCCAGGGGACATGCGTCCATGCTGATGACGGGTTCTGCTCGATAACAATCTACAGTACTCGTATGACATGAATTGAAAAATACTATTTCTTTGTTGATAATTTTTAAAGTGCAAATATTTGTAATAAAATAATATACACTTTGATTTCAATTACAACACAGAAAATGTAGAAAAACATCCAAAATATGTAATACATTTCAATTGATATTCTATTCTATTGATTAATCAACAGTCCTAATTGTAAGGCATGGAAGATCAATTCTTACAAACATCAGTGCTGCTATTTTCTAGTCAAGCTCTCAGGAAAGTGCTGCTATCAGATTCATCTCAAATTCTCTATTTCCCCTTTCCTCCCCAACCCCCCACCCCAGTCTCTCTAATACTGATAGAAAAAGACTTAAAACTGTTAGGTCCATGTCACAACATTGGTTTGAACCCAAGATGTCCATGGGTTTGGGTTTTTTTGGATGCTCTGTGAATGCGTGCAAGGATATGGCCCTATCCAAAAGTAATATATACTCTTCCCTTTACTTGACATTTTCAAAAATAACCTAATTATGTATAGAAGCTCAGAGGGAGAAATCCTGGCCCCATTGAAGTTTTGCCATTGACTACAGTGGAGTCAGGAATTCACCCAAGTTTTTAGTATTCAGTACTTCTCTGTCTCTCTCTCTCATCTCAATAACCCCCCACCACTCAGTCCCTCATCCCACTTCTCCTTCATAGTCATTCTCTTCTATTTTAGAAAATTCCAGACTGGATCAATTTATTTAAAAAACCCTTGTGTTTCAGTCCAAAATACAGATGATTTTTTTTCTGATATTAAATGTTATTTTAAGGTGAGTTGATGTTTGAAAAGGACACCACTGTTCAGAATATGTTCTATTTTTCTTTAGAACTTTCTAAGGGATTCTTGACCAACTGCTTGTTTATGGACCCAGTCCTGCTATTCCATAAGCAGTCTGTGGGGCTGTGTATCCTGTAGACTCAGCTATTGCCCTTGCTCTTGCTGCCCACCTGCTTTTCCACATAGACCAAGACAATATATGCTCACACTGGAGGATACGAACAAGACACCACTGCACATGCCCTCCAGGGTCATAAAGTCAGTGTATTGGTTCCATAGAGGCTATGACGCAAAACCAATTAAAATCAGTGGAAGGAATCCAATTGACTTCAGATGACTTTGGATGAAACTCTAATTATTCTCCAACTGCACTAGGCGTGACAAGTCACTCAGATATTATGGTAATAGGCACCAATATAAGAACCTAGATAATCAGACAATACAGACAACAATAAATCCTATATTTTAGTAGCTCTCTGCTTCTGTGTGTTTCTAAATAACAAACATAAAAAATCACACTAGACAATTTTAAATGAATTAAAGCATAAAGCGGTGAAATAAGTTTTTACTCTCGTTAAATACTTACATTCAGTACTTAGTAACTATATGAGGCTACTTGTCTTAATTTCAGATCATTCAACAAAAGACTGCTACTTAATCAAAAGAGTACAATGCCCATTGTATATGCCTCTGAACATACAAACCTGGAAGTTACTGGAGGATCAAGAGGCTATATTAATAAAGCAAGATTATTGTTAATTGCACATTTTCTCTGTATAGTTAGTGACAAAGTTAACAAACAACATGCTGGAAGATTATATTTGAGTGTTTCTATTAAGACATTGCTGGACTTGCTTGCTACCTAGATAGTTGTTTCTTATCCTCCAAAAGGTCGGCAGCTTTGCAAATTTGATAGAAAAACAAAAGTCAATTAATAGCTAATCAATGAAAGGTCATTTATTTTCTGATCCAAATTAGGTGCTTCATCAAAACTAACATTTTTTCAAGGCATCATCACTGAAGTTAGTAACAATGAGCATATAGATGACTTGTTTATATACAATTTATATTTATATAAAGTCAGGGAAAAATCTGAGCTGGGAAACCTAATTGAAGATTCTGGTCTAGAAATGATCATTTTTTATTTTTATTTTTTTAAATCAGAGGGCCAAATTCAGAATTGATATATTAGCTGGTACACATTTAGCTACTTTCCTCTTCCTCTTTATGTTATCTTAAACAACCTCTTACATTCAAACTCCCTTCAACCTAATTACATTCACTCTATCCATGTTTAAGGGGTTGTAAATTGGTTCAATTTACTATTCAAGGAGATAGAATTACTGTAGAAGGCTACTTAAATTCATACCTTCTGACTTTTCAGTGTGTAAATTACATGAATTTAGATCTGCGTAAGCACTGATAGATCTGAAAGGGTTCTTAGGGCAAGATAATCTAAGTTGGGGTAAGGGGACAAAACTTACTCCACTTTACAAATCACTTCTGACTACAGGCCACTCCTGTCAGTTAAATAATGGACACAACACTGGGCTTCAGTTTGTAATGTTTGTATATGTACAATTATTTTTTAAATTACCTTATAAAATTATATTATAGTACCAAATTACATCTAAACTTTTATTACTTTCCCAAACTTCCTCCCTTTAATACACAGAACCATTCATGTCAGGGGTTGGCAACCCCTGGCACGCAGCTCACCAGGGTAAGCACCCTGGCGGGCTGGGCCAGCTTGTTTACCTGCCACATCGGCAGGTTTGGCTGATTGCGGCTCCAACTGGCTGCAGTTCACCGTCCCAGGCCAGGTGCTTACCCTGGTGAGCAGCGTGCCAGAGGTTGCTGACCCCTGATCTATGTCTAGGTGGTAATGAACACAGATAGTTATAATAAGAAAATTAAGTATATTTCTCAAAAGTAACATACACACTTCTTTTGATTCAGGACACATGAGTAAATTATTCTCTAATAATTATAAAAACTAAATTCATAGTTTTTAAGGACACGAGGAACCAGTGATCATTTAGTCTGACCTGCATAGCACAGGCCATAGAATCTCACCCAGAAATTCCTGCAGTGAAGGGAACTACTCAAGAAATGTTTCTACCAATGCCTTATGAAGAACTAATATCACTTCCTCATCCTACTTGACATTCCACTGTTTATACATCAAAAGTTTGTGATAGCCATTTTCCACCATAGCATCACTCAGGGAACTCACATTCTAAACTGTTTTTTCCTCTGGATAGGTTTTAAACAGATAAGTATCCATAGAGAAGAGGAAATAATCAATGCAGGTTGATCTAAAGACATGGTGTCATAGATCTGGATGAGTACTCCTTGCTAGAAACTTGACAGACAGCTGTGAGGAGATCAAAACACCGAATCTCACATGTCATTCACTTGCAGGAGCTGGGCAGAGTTTTGGTATTGTCCCAGGCTTTGGTCTCTGCACTAGGAATGTATTCCAGGTGCAGACATCATATCTGGCACCCATCTTGGCAGTGATGATGTTACAGTCCAATTGCGTTGGCCTTGAAACAACTATTGTTTCCCAAAGCCTCAACAGTAGCTCTTGCACATTCTCCAGAATCCCACTGAAAGGCTGGACTTTCTGGTTTACAGTTTACATCTTCAGGGACATGTGGTAGCAGGCACTAATAGACATAGGCTCTGCAAAAGGTTTCTAACTGAAAAATGCGTTACTTAAGAAATAAAGCACAAAAAGAAGACAGATGATTTAGAAAGCCACAGATACCCTGAATGCAATATCCATCCCACTAGCCCAGCCTTCCCTTGACAGTCCTTATTGTGTGTCTGTGCTCAGGTATGCAAAGTTCCCCTCATCTCAGGCTTCTGCAGCAGTTCTCCTCAGCTGGTGCAAATAGCAAAATAAACAGAACTTGCTTTTTATAACCTTCCAGTCTCCTCTATCATGTGACCTCATCCCCCTCAACAGGTGAGCAGACCCCTGCCAGGTGACTAGTGCCCTGGTGAGCCAGTTATCTTGGGTAGAAGCCAGCTTCTTGTGAGGATGTTTCTACTTGCATAGAGGATCATCGAGGTTTAATGAGCCTCTGTTAGCCCTGTGCCACGATCTTTGATATCCCAGTTCAACATGGAGGTAAAAATAACAGAGTAGGCAAACTAACCTCACATCCACAATGCAATTTGCAGACTGATAAAACTTCATGAGTTCAAATTTCATATAAAATTCATAAATTGTACATAGATTCCCCACATTGTCACTGATGGTCATTTCCATACAGAAAGATTTAGATCTCATAATTTAAGTAGAGAAGAGATCCCAACTGTGAGATATTTGTGACACACATCTGAAGCCTCAGTTTGCTCAGAAGGTTTTGTTAAATCTATTAGGCTGTGGAAGTAAAACATAGCTGAGCATTAGCACCCTCCAAGCCAGAGTCTGAACTGCTGCAGAAGCACGAATTAAAGAATTAAACAAGAAACTAATGCTCAGAAAAAGATCACTATCATTCTGATTATAAGTGTGTTTATTGCTTATAGGTATATATTGCTTATGATCACAGTTATGCAGCCAAAGAAGTCCAACACATTTTATGTCATACACATACCAGTTCACCTGCCACTGAAATGAAATGATGCTACCTCTAGGCTAGATTCTGACTTGAATTATGTGTTCACCCAAGGGCATGAGAGGGAGAAAGAACTCTCCCTTGGTTCCCTGCATGAGCTAGCTGATCTTCGGATCCAGGCATATAGGAGTAAATGATGAGGCTAGTTACCCACTTCCTCCCTGAAGCAGGTGAGTGGGAAGTAGTCAGGGCAGGGTTGGGAATTGGAAGAACCTTGGCTATATTTGTCCTACAGAATGACTCTTCCAATGTTAAGTGGGGGCGAGGAATAGTAATCTGCAGCTGGGATAGATAAATAGGAGCAAGGGAGAAGCAGGAGAGACTGAAACTTAGCTGTGTTTAATGCTAGAATCCAGTCTTTAATTATCAGAATCAATGAAGCAGTGGTTTGTAACTTGGTTTTCAGTGTAAGATGTACGTGTAGCCATGTCGGTCCCAGGGTATTAGAGAGAATGTATTTTATTGTACCAACTTCTGTTGATGAGAGAGATATGCTATTGAACTTACACAGCTCTTCTTCAGAGCTGGGAAATGTAGAGTGTCACACATAAATACAAGGTGGAACAGATTGTTTACCGTAAGTAGTTAATACTCATTTCAAAGGACCATTCAGGGTGAAGTGGGCCACATTGTATTTAGCTGTGACACTCCACTTTGTGTTTAGCTGTAATACTCTTATGTTTCCAAGACCTAATGGAAAGCTCTGTGTAATGCTGGGTCAACACTGCGTACCTATATCAGTGTAACTAAGTAGCTCAGGAGTGTGGATTTAGGGCAATGTAGTTACATCAACTTATCCCCTTGTGTAGACAGCGTTATGTCAATAGAAGAGCTTCTCATTGACTGAGGGCTTCTCTACACTACAAAGTTAAGTTGACATAAGGCAGCTTACATTGACCTAACTATGGAAGAGGACACACTGCAATGCTCCTCCCACTGTTTTAACTCTCCTGCTATGCAGACATCAAGAGGCGCAGATCTTAGGGCAATGTAGTTAGAGTGATGCAGTGTCACTATAGAAACTGTAAAAGCAGCAAAGAATCCTGTGGCACCTTATAGACTAACAGACGTTTTGGAGCATGAGCTTTCGTGGGTGAATACCCACTTCGTCAGATGCATGTAGTGGAAATTTCCAGGGGCAGGTATATATATGCAGGCAAGCTAGAGATAATGAAGTAGTTCAATCAGGGAGGATGAGGCCCTGTTCTAGCAGTTGAGGTGTGAAAACCAAGGGAAACTACAATGCATTGGTGACTTTCCAGAAAACACCATCCTAGCCACCATGGATGTAGAGGCTCTCTACATGAACATCCCACACACAGATGGAATACAAGCTGTCAGGAACAGTATTCCTGATGATGCCACAGCACAACTGGCTGCTGAGCTCTGTGCCTTTATCTTCGCACACAGCTATTTCAAATATGATGACAATATATATCTCCAGATCAGTGGCACCGCTATGGGCACCCACATGGCCCCAAAATATACCAATATTTTTATGGTCAACCTGGAACAATGCTTCCTCAGCTCTCGTCCACTCACGCCCCTTCTCTCCCTACGCTACATTGATGACATCTTCATCATCTGGACCCACGGGAAGGAGACTGGAAAAATTCCACCATGATTTCAACAGCTTCCACCCCACCATCAACCTCAGCCTGGACCAATCTACATGGGAGGTCCACTTCCTAGAAACCATAGTGCAAATAAGTAATGGTCACATTACCACCACCCTAAACCAAAAACCTACCGACCGCTATGCCTACCTTCATGCCTCCAGCTTCCATCCCGGACACATCACATGATCCATTGTCTACAGCCAAGCACTGGGGTACAACCTCATCTGCTCTAACCCCTCAGACAGAGACCAACACCTACAAAATCTCCACCAAGCATTCTCAAAACTACAATACCCACACGAGGAAATAAGGAAACAGGTCAACAGAGCCAGACGTGTACCCAGAAGCCTCCTACTGCAAGACAAACCCAAGAAAGAAACCAACAGGACTCCACTGGCCATCACATACAGTCTCCAGCTAAAACCTCTCCAACGCATCATCAGGGATCTACAACCCATCCTGGACAATGATCCCACACTTTCACAGGCCTTGGGTGGCAGGCCAGTCCTCGCCCACAGGCAACCTGCCAACCTGAAACACATTCTCACCAGTAACTGCACACCGCACCATAGGAACTCTAGCTCAGGAATCAATCCATGCAACAAACCTCGATGTCAACTCTGCCCACATATCTACACCAGCAATACCATCATAGGACCTAACCAGATCAGCCATACCATCACCGGTTCATTCAGCTGCATGTCCACCAATGTAATATACGCCATCATATGCTAGCAATACCCTTCTGCTATGTTCATCGGCCAAACTGGACAGTCGCTACGGAAAAGGATAAACGGACACAATTCAGATATTAGGAATGGCAAAATTCAAAAACCTGTAGGAGAACACTTCAACCTCCCTGGCCACACTATAGTAGATCTTAAGGTGGCCATCCTGCAGCAAAAAAACTTCAGGACCAGACTTCAAAGAGAAACTGCTGAGCTTCAGTTCATCTGCAAATTTGACACCATCAGCTCAGGATTAAACAAAGACTGTGAATGTCTTGCCAATTACAAAATCAGTTTCTCCTCCCTTTGTTTTCACACCTCAACTGCTAGAACAGGGCCTCATCCTCCCTGACTGAACTATCTCATTATCTCTAGCTTGCCTGCATATATATACCTGCCCCTGGAAATTTCCACTATATGCATCTGACAAAGTGGGTATTCACCCACGAAAGCTCATGTTCCAAAACGTCTGTTAGTCTATAAGGTGCCACAGGATTCTTTGCTGCTTTTATAGATCCAGACTAACAAGGCTACCACTCTGATACTGTAGACACTGTTGCTTACATCACCCTTTTGGTCTTCAGCAGTTTCCCACAATGCCCACTGTGACTGCTCTGGTCACCAGTTTGAAGTTCGCTGCCCTGTTGCCGGTACATAGGTTTGTGCCCCTCTCCTTGTAAAGCCCAGGAAGTTTTGAAATTGCTCTTCATGGTTGTTTTGTGTGGAGAGCTCGCATAACATCTGCCCTGCTGAGCATGCCAGCTCCACATAGCAAACATGCTCCTGCTTGGAGTACCTGGGAGGTGGTAGATCTGATCTGTGATGAGAAGAGGCTGTGGGAAGAAATCACTGTAGGGAGGTAGGGGAAGAGAATCACAAGGACCTCCCTGTACTCTTCATGTATCTTCTGGGGCCTCAGCAATACCCAAGGCACTCCACCCCACATGAGATTAAACACAATGACAGCCACACATACAACCAACTGTCACAGCATTGTTGGTGTATGTGCTTGTGAATTCCCTGCTCCCATCCCCTTTAAGATACTTTCCCCTGCATGTATGAAGTTTACCTCAGCATTATATAGGTATGACTGCATGGATGGGGAATAAAAATCTACTTATGGAAATTGAATTTCTCTTTATTATTTTCTATCATATAGCGGCTACTGCTAACATTCAAGACAATAATAATAGGTTCATGTGCATTGTTATAGTCCAGGGGTTGGCAACCCCACCCTATCCTCAACTGAGCGCCTCTTATAGCCTTATGTTTATAAAACACAGCACAATACTAAGAGCAGTTCAGGATCCATGCTTTCTGACAGAGATGGCTGATCCACAGGTTACTAGGGCAGTTGAAAAGCAACTGGAAACCTAGTAGGATGCTCATGGAATGATGGAATTGAGAAACCTGCATCATGTGATGCTGAACATGCCTCCAAGCCCTTCCCAAAACACCCTGCAGCCAGTTGCATAGCGGGATAGCTAGCCTCAGTTCACTAGTCTACACTGGGGGGGGAGGGGAGGATCGACCTAAGATACGCAACTTCACGCGAATTGAGTAGCAGAAGTCAGCGTATCTTAGGTCAACTTATCTGGCCATGAGGACGACTGTGAGTCAACTGCTGCCACTCCCCCATCAACTCCGCTTCTGTCTTTTGCAAGCTGGAGTTCCGGAGTTGACGGGGAGTGAGTTCGGGGATCGACTTATCCATGTCTGCATGAGATGCAGTAAATCCATCCCTGATAGATCGATCACTACCTGCTAATCCAGTGGGTTGTGAAGACCTGCCATCTGTGTCAATGCAAGAGCTCTAGTGTGGACAACACAAGGAGCGTAGTGTGGACATGGAACAGTGGTTTAATTATAGTGGTGGCTGTACATTGACATAACTTAAATCCACTTAACTTTGTAGCGTAGATATAGCCTTAGCTACTGCCTTTCAGAGGGGTGGATTAATTATGCCAATGGGAGAAACTTTCCATCAGCATAATAGCATCTTTACGGAAGTGCTAGAGTGGTACAGCTGCATCTATGCCACTGTATGTGAAGACAAGCCCTAAGTTCAATAGCTTGTCTCTTTCACCAACAGAAGTTGGTCCAATGAAATATATTACTTTATCTAACTTTTCTATCTAGAATAGAATTAAAGAGTCTACTTTTATATTCGTTTTACATGGCATGCAACTGAGTTATTATAAAGGAACTTTATTCTGCTATCTGCTATATCTTTACAGTGTAGTGTTTCATTATCAAGCATGTGACAGCATGCTTATCAGGATGAAAAAAAAGAATAGCAAGCCTAAAATGTATAATATAGGAATGAACAAGAAACATTCAATCACTTCATTTTGCATCCTCCAAAGTGAAAGATAAATTTAGAAGTTTTCTAGTACATTCATTGTTAGAAGTACACAATTTAGTCTTAATATAAGTGTTTAAATGATAATAAAATATCTGTTGTAGCTATTGAACTTCAGTAAATATAGGACATAAATTTAGTTGCCACCTCATTATACACTTATTATCTACTAAATTTTTAAATAATTTCATTCTTTGAAATTGAAGGGCATAGTTTAAGTATTTTCATTAGCAATTGATTAGAAAACTACCACTATAGTAAAATAAACGCCAACTAACATGGTAATTTTTGGTAATTAATTGATATCCAATCAACCCACTACAGTTATTTTGTTAAACACTAGTTATATCCTCAAAGTCCTTGCAAGTTTAATGTATCAATTACGATGGAATAGCACATTTATGGCTTGCATAGTTGGGTTAATTATACAGCATTATACCATTACTTATTTAACTTTATTAAACCTTATTAAAATGTTTTGTATTTTGTGTTCAATAAACATTGTAATCTAAGTTAGATGGTTGAATTAATTAAGTGTTAAATTTTTATGTATCTTGGAATGTTACAGAAGAACTGAACAATATCTTTGGACAGAAAGATATCTAAACTTTTTCTGCTACTTTTACTTCATTCTGTATTGTATTTAGATTTAAAAGAAATATTAGTGTATAAATAATTCATCCATGCAGCTCTCACAAAAATGCTAGATACAAAAGTAATACTGAGAATAAACTTAAACATGTATGACATCAAGAGTAAAGAAAAACTATCTTACAAACCACACACTCCTTATGCAACAGAAGCACATTATTAGCTTTGTGCCATACCTTAACAGACAGGATATGAAAACCTCATCTTCCATGTAGGGTGGTAGATACCTTCTTGTTTACCAGTACTGATTTTATATAACACTTGTTTGTGATCATCTCTGCATGACGGTTAATTCCAGGAAAGCTATACAATATGTATCTTGTCTTAATTGGCCACTCAAGGGACAGACAAAATTGGTTTATTAAAGCAGGTAATTTTCAAAATCGGGACAGAAGTGTACTCCATACTTTCTCCAGTACTTTGGAGTTGTCTCTTAGGCCTGGTCTACACTGGAGGGGGGTTCAGAATCGATCTAAGATATGCAACTTCAGCTACAAGAACAGCATAACTGAAGTCGACGTATCTTAGATCAACTTAGAATCAATTATTTTGCATCCTCGTGGCATGGGATCAACGGCTGCCGCTCCCTTGTGGACTTTGCTTCCACCTCTCGCCGAGCTGGAGTTCAGCAGTCGACAGGAGAGCAATTGGGGATCGATTTATCGTGTCTACACTACACGCGATAAATCGATCCCCGATAGATCGATCGCTACCCACCGATCCAGCAGGTAGTGCAGACATACCCTTAGATCAGAAGAGTGCTATCGTGTAGAGATTCCATTGTATCTCACAAGAGGTTCTAAGGAAATGTCAATTGCTTCACTGATTGGAAGATCTAACTAGCCCTTCTGCAGACTAATGGGTATTGCTATTTAGAAACTGTTCAAAAATTATTTTGTAAAATTGTATTTTTATTAAACAAATTAATATCACTGATGCTGAAAATGTGTTGTAGCATTAATGTTCTACTTCCAGTAATTAAAAATGTGATCTAATACCATGATGCTAACAAAACATGTCAACAGTGAGAATGAGAGTTTATTCTGTGCAAAGAGATGCTTCCCCTTCAACACCAGAGAAAGAAGTCATTTGCCTGATATTAGACTTAAGGTATTATCTAGAGGCTGGATGCACTCATTTACAACACTTATTTCTCTAGAAGCAGCGGAGGACAAAGATGGAAGCTTAATTTATCTACAAGAAAGCATAAGGAAAGAGCAGGATCTATTAAGTTAACTGATGGTTCCAGCTATGCATTTATATGAAGATGCTTATTTCCCTCTTGCTGGATATGCTTAACTGATATTTGAATGAAAGGACACAAGGAAAACACATCAAGAGGAGACCATATCCCTTAATTATTTTAGGATTGATGCTTAGATTTCTAGTTGATGCTGGTAGGATCAATAGTGTCACCTTTGAACAGATGCCAAGTTGTTTGTATTTAGGTCCCAAATATTGTGATGAAATCCATATGTCTGCGAGACTTGTATTTTAAAAGGGCTTGGGGATAGTATAATGTATTTGTAAAGCATTATTTATTTATGCATGTATTTATTTGGGTAGCTCAGTTGGATGTTAACAGACTGATGAATTAAAGTGCCTGGTCCTTTTTTTTACTTTTTTTAATGTGGCGTGGTATATGAATCAATAATATTTTTTCACAGTTCTCCTGGCTTCCTCATCTTGCTTATGTTTGTACTATATATCATTTAACATTAAGACTGTCAGCATAACTTCTTTAGTTTTCCTAGAGTCAAGAATTAAAAAAACAAACATGTTTTATCATTCTGAAAATGTATTAATATGAAGTTATGAGTTGCATTTAACTGCTAGTCAGCTAGAAAAAGTGAGTTAAATTGGACACTGGTAACATTAGTTGCACAGACATAATTAGATATTAAGTCATTTCCAGACAGATTTCCATTCGGACTATTTTTCCCTTAATTAAATGTATAACAATGATGCATCACATAAAATAAAACATAAAGTGAACTAAATTGAGCTTGAAAAATTAGAGCTAGATTTTGTAAATGGCTCCTATTTTTCAACCTATTTCATTTCCTCTCAAGTATTTGGGGGAAGGATTCCTTACTTATTTCAGTCCAAGCCAACTACAGTCTTCACTGATTATACAGAATTCAATGACTTGTACATCTTAACTTTGTTGTTCTTAAGTTTAAAAGCTTTATCTAACAATACATGGGTCAAATTCTGCCACCTCTACTCATGATGAGTAGAACCTTCCTATGTGATTAGTCCCACTTGTTTCTCCATTTTCCACCTATAAAGCTCCTGTTTCTACCTCTGAAATACAGAAATGTGACATGTGACCTTAAACTTGTCACTAGTACAGGATTAACATCCCAACTATACATACAAAGCGATGGGGTCTAAATTAGCTGTTACGATTCAAGAAAAAGATCTTGGACTCACCGTGGATAGTTCTCAGAAAGCATGTCACAGTGGTTGTCAAAAAAGTTAACAATATTAGCAACCATTAAGAAATGGATAGAAGAATATCATAATTCCATTATATAAACCCATGGTCTATTCATACCTTGAAAACTATGTGCATATCTGGTCCCCCATCTCAAAAAAGATGTATTAGAATTGGAAACTGTACAGAGAAGGGTGACAAAAATGATTAGGAGTATGGAACAGCATCTATATGAGGAGAGTTAAGAAAACTGGGACTGTTTAGCTTAGAAAAAAGAGACGACTAAGGGGAGAGGGATACAATAGAGGTGTATAAAATCATGAATGGGATGGAGAAATTGAATAGGGAAATGTTATTTACTTCTTCACATAACACAAGAACTAGATGTCACCCAATGAAATTAATAGGCATCAGGTTTAAAAAAAACATAAAAAAGTAATTCATACAATGAACAGTCAATCTGTGGAACTATTTGCCAGAGGATGCTGTAAAGGCCAAAAGTATAACTTGGGTTCAAAAAATAACTAGATAAGTTCATGGAGGATAGGTTCATCAACGTGTATTAGCCAAGATAGGACACAACCCCATTTTTGTTTAAATGGCAGTTGTTTGGAGCTGTTCATTGGTTAGGTGTACTAGAATAAGTCCCAAAGGAGAGGTATGTATAACAGATATTAGTCCAATAGTGAATCTATCTACAGTAGAACCTGTTTTGTTTTTTGGTTTTTAAACAGCAGACTTACAAATGAGTAGGCATACTAACCATTTTTCCCCAATAGGGGGAAAAAAATCACATAAAAGTATTAAAGAACGAGTCAACATTATGATGCCTCCAATATATTGGAAATCACTTTGCAGTGGTTTGAGTGATAAGAGGGAAAAGATGAAGTGCATCATACTGCAACTTATGCATCATACCTATTGTCATTTTGAGATGTTCAATGTTATGAACTCCTATTGGACCAACTCCTTTTATTGGACCAACTTTGATGCCATCTCTTTGTCCCTCTCAGTCTACAGCCCCACTCTCACTCCACAAGTTGCTGCTGCCACTGCATGATTCATCCAGCCAGCCACATCACTATTTGCATTTTCCTCCTTCAAGGTACCAAATTCTTCCTTCAACTCAATTCACATTGAGTAGTATTTTTCACTTTGAGTAGACACATTGTGCGACTCTTTGATGCATAAAATCAAATGTATATGAATAAGTAGATAGGAATCTGACCCTTTGGCCTAAGAGTGTAATTTTCAAAAACACTCAGTGTTTTTGGGCTCTCTCTCCTCACAGTGATGTGAATGATTAAACTCCATTGAAGTCAATGGGAGCAGAGTTAGGCCAGCACTGAGTGCTTTTGAAAATCCTGTCTACATTCTCAGCTTGCTGTTTAGAGATAAGAATCAAAGGAGCTTCCTAATTCCAGTCAACATGTAATACAGATCATGAACCAAACAGTCTATATGCAAGAGTCCAAATTTTACTTTGGTGTAAATCTGGAGTAGTGCTACTGACATCTATAAAACTACTTGAAATCTATATCAAGTGTAATACAGAAGAGAATTTAACCCACTTTGTACATCTAAGTGGGAAACAGGACTGAAAGTAGTTGCTTTTAAACTAAGCCCTTCAAGCTACCAAGTGCATTTAATTTTGGAGGCATATTCTTGAAAAATGCAACAAAAGACTGGGAAAGTTTAATGTGTTTAGCTGTGCTACTAGGCTGAGTCAGTAATGAGATGCAGTGAGCTCCTTAGTGTTGGGATAAGGACAATAAGTTGAAATACAAGAAAATAATTGAAAAGTTTCAGCAATATTGTAGCTGCAGCTGGGTGAATAGAGACAAACTAATATGTTGTGGTTATAACACACAGAATATTTCATTACTTTCTAATTTCACTTTGACTGCTTCAAAGCCTCCCATTTTTATTCCTTCTTTAAGAACATTTGTATGAGTAAAATGTGATGGTATGAATGGCAGCAGAAAATGATTTTCAAGCCCATTCCTGAGGTTTATTTTATCATGCAACAAAAGTAATTTTATGACAAAATTAATTTAATTAAGAGCAGAAGCGCCTTATATCTTATTGGGAAACAGGAAAAATATCTTGTGAATTATGCAACCAGTCACAAAATATAAAAAATTCACAGCAGACAATTAGCTATGTGTAGTCCAAAAGATAGAGCATGCTCGGGGAGTAATCTCTAATAGGAGAAAACCTATCTAATTGAAAAGAATAGTCTTCCAGTTGGTAATTAGGCCTGCATCTTTGTCTGGCTCTGAATGCTGGGCACTGAGGAAGAGACAGGTGTAGATCTTGAATACAGTAGAAATGAAAAGGTTAAAATGGATCCCTGGAGTTACAAGGATGGACTATGTGAAGAACAAATGAATTAGGGGAAGGGTGAATTCACTGAGCTTTTCTAGAAAAGCTGTAGGAATACAGGTTTAGATTGTTTAGGCATGTGAAAACAAGATTGATAGAATATATAGGAAACATGTTAAACTTTAGAAGTTTAGGGTAAGAGAAGGTTTGGAGGATCCCCAAACAGATGGATGGATATCATACTAAAGAATTTGACTGGGTACAGATTTTTCACAGAACTGCTTCAAGACAGACTAGAATGGAGAAGGACTCAAAAAGCCAACCCCATATAGACAGGACTAAGGCTAGAACAAGGAGAAGGAATCAAAAGTTAGATCATCATATAAGAAAAAAGTAACAAGACCGGGTGACTCAGATGATGAATCACAAAATATGGAAACTCAGAGGCATACTCACAGCAGATTACAAACCATATACTGGATCATACATTATCATTCTCAGTATTATTTACAGAAATCAGTTCACAATGTGAAATCCAAAGTCTAAAATTAGTTTGTACAAACGTTTAAACAAATCTGAAGTGTAAAAGAACTTGTAAAAATCACAATCTGTATATGGACAATCTGAGAACAAGAAAAAGGGCTAAACATACCAAATAAATTATTCATTGTGAATTGTTTTCCCAGGTTTAATTGCTATCCCAGAAAATATTTGATGTTCAAAAGGTACATGTTCTTTAGTGGAAATCAGAAGATGCAAGAAACAATTGATCATTATGTGGCTGAATTAAGAATCAAGATCAGATTTCTGTGAAATTGTACAACGCACAAACAATTCAATTAAACACAAAATTTTGGTATATAATAAATACAAATATAGAAGTAAGATCACTAAGAAAATTTGATTTAGGAAATTGATATCGGCAGACATAAAGAACCAAGCAATGGACAGCTTAAAGCATGTGATCAGGCTGATAGTGTTGCAGTCAGCAAAAGGTAAGGCCAGTTGAGACAGCAGTCAAAACCAAATCAGACAAAGCACAAGTATTAGCATACAGCAGTAATCTGTCAGAGGTGGCAATAGGCATACCCAAAAAAGGGTCTGGGATATGAAAAGATATACAGTACACAGAAAGCCAAATTAGTTTGCAACTGAGTCCTGTTGTAAGCATAAAAATCTCATACTTCACATAGGACAGCACATGTACATTCATTAGAATGCAGCCTTATTGAGGAATTGGTGATTAATTGATTAATTAATTAATATAGATTGACCTTTTAGACCACAGTGGTCAATAAAGGTTCAGTCTCTTGAGCGCTATAGTGTCAGGAATATTATTTGTATCATTAGAATAAGGGACCCTAGAAGCACATGAGAAACAACTGCAATTTGTCAGAAGTCCCTCTAGTAACAAATCTACTAAGCACATAAACAACCCCACAAATTATGAAATAACATACTAAATAGAGATAGTGCAAAGTGTTTAGCCCTAAGACTGGCATTACTCCCATCTCCCATTGCTCGCTGGGGTACTCTGGAATGTCAATCATTATTTTCCTTATCATCATCACCACTTGTTGTGGTCATCCTGGTGTCTCCCCATACATTCTCCTCCTCCTCCTCCCTCAGCAAACAGGCTTGAGTTATGCTTATAATTCTTAAGGCTCATACACATACATAAAAGTTCCAACTCTTTTCCTTATCCTAATCTCCACATCCCACTAATTTAGGGGTGCCCCATTTCTCATTGGCTATCCCCTTAGTTCCCCTTATTTTCATTAATATTTATGACAAATAATTACCATAGCAACTTATGGACAAGCTAAAATTCCCCAAGACATTGCTATTGGTCATCTTGAGATATTAATAAACTGCAGCATATTTTCCAGTCTATTGCTGCATAGTTTCCAGAAGATCAGCACTCAACACATCTATTACTGCAATGTTGCACATTACTGGTACAGGATTATCTTTCAATCAACTAGTTATGCCAACCTGATTCAGGACTAAGGCCTTGTGTGGCTAAGGAGAATATGGAAGCCGCTGCCACCACATCCCTTGCCCCCCCTGTGCTTCCCACAGCCCCCATTGGCCTGGGACAGCGAACCGCAGCCAGTGGGAGCCGCGATTGGCCAAACCTGCCGACATGGCAGGTAAACAAACTGGCCCGGCCTGCCAGGGTGCTTACCCTGGCGAGCTACGTGCCAGAGGTTCCCGACCCCTGTTCTAAGGTGAATATGTTACAGATTTGAGGCCTGTAGGCCTTGGTTTATAGCTTAACTTTACTTATATAATTAACACACTTTCACCAATAATATATACTTATCAATCCTATACCCCTATAATATTATCCTTTATATTTCCTAAATTTATATCTACAACTTAAATCTACACATTGATTACATGTGTATTAACCACAAAAATATATAATACAATTGAATGATTATATAAGGTGATTAGCTGCAAGAGGAAAAAACAGAACAAGACAGTAAAACACAACCATACTAATAAAAAATGCAAAATACTTTATTGGTTCATGAACAAAAGAATACATGTGACAGTCAGCAAGTACGGCATACAAATCTTTCCCTTAAAAACTCAGGATACCACTAAAGAAAAACATAAGTGAAAAAAGTAACATAATTGTAAAGATTGTACTAAAATCTATGATTGTGCTTAAGTTGAAACCAAAATTGTACCTTATTGGACCAGGAATTTTTTTTCTCTAAGCCACATTGGCTGGTTAGATTAAAGAAAAATATGAGTTTAGGGAGTTTGAGGTCCTGGAATTAAATTCTCTATTCTATAGAGCTTAATTTGTTTCATGAATTTATTTCACACAGTGAATGTAAAAGCTCGTGTATATGACATTCTGAAATACGAATAATTTTGTGCAACTAGTGAAATAAAAAGGGATAATCCAAATGAACAATTTATTAAAGTAATCCTAACATCTTTCAAGTGGTATACGCAATAAATAATGTTATCTGATATTTATCTTATTTTATATCAGGGGTCAGCAACCTCTGTCAAGTGGCTTGTCAGGGTAAGTAACCTGGCAGGCCTGGCCAGTTTGTTTATCTGCCAAGTTGGCAGGTTCGGCAGACCGCGGCTCCCACTGGCAGCGGTTCTCTGTCCCAGGCCAATGGAGGCAGCGGGAAGTGCCATGGGCTGAGGGACGTATTGGCCTAAACAAATTGGAGGATTGGGCCAAAAGAAATCTGATGAGGTTCAACAACGACAAGTGAAGAGTCTGGCAGGCTGGGAACCGACTGGCTAAGCAGCAGTTCTGGAGAAAAAGACCTGGGGAATACAGTGGACGAGAACCTGGATATGAGTCAACAGTATGCCCTTGTTGCCAAGAAGGCTAGCGGCATATAGGGTGCCATTAGTAGAGCATTGCCAGCATATCGAGAGAAGAGATTATTCCCCTCTATTTGGCACTGGTGAGGCCAAATCTGGAGTATTGTGTCCAGTTTTGGGGATCCTACTACAGAAAGAATGTGGACAAATTGGAGAGAATCCAGCGGAGGGCAAGGAACATGATTATGGGCTAGGGCACATGACTTATGAGGTAAGGCTGAGGGAACTGGGCTCATTTAGTCTATAGAAGAGAAGAGTGCCTGAGTGAGGATTGAAAAATTCAGCAAATTGCTGAGCAAGAATACTTTGGTAGATTTCCAGTGACAATGCAATGCCAAATGGCAGCTTTTAAACCTATATCTTTCAAATAAGGTATGAAATATCCTCACACTGGCATTTTCACATCCTAACAGCATCCATTAAATGCCATGGCAAACGTCTAGAAAAAAGATCCCCTTAACAGTGCTCAAAGGAAAGTGCTCAAATTGAACGCTTCTGTTTAGATGTTGAGAACTGAGACAAGTAAAAGTTTTATTTAGTTTAATCACTGTCACCATAGTGTTAGTCCAATTAGTTGGGTCTGTGACATGATCAGCAATGTTATTTTATACCTGTGTTGACATAAAATACTTAAATTTATATATATGTAAGTCATTTGACATCCTGTACTATAAAATAACATTGCTGATCATGTCACAGACCCAACTAATTGGACTAACACTATCCTGATTAAAATAATAACATGATAAAAATAAAGTAGAATATATTAAATGTATCAACTGGCTAACTAAGAGATCCCAAAGTAATTGTAAATGCAGAATTTTAAATGGGGAATTGTAAATGTGGCATTTCTAGAAGAGGCAGGTTCTCGAGGGATCTGTTCTTGGCCTAATACTATTTAATATATTTATCTATGATCCGCAAGAAAATATAAAATCATTGTTAGTAAAGTTTACAGATAACACCAAAAAACTTGTGGAGTGGTAAATAATGACAGGGGCAGGTCAGGTAACTTGTGCTTACTTGAAGACTGTGACTTAATGCAGCTAAATACAAGATTATACTATCTAGGAACCAAAAATATGGGTCACACATATAGAAAGGTGGGGGTGTCTGCATTCTGAAAAGACATGATTCAAAAAAGGACTTAAGGGCCATGCTGGACAGCCAACTTAACATGAGCTGCCAGTGTGATGCAGTGTCTAAGATAGCAAATGACATCCTTGCATATATAAAAAGGAGAATATTGAGTACAAGTAGGAAGGTGTTATTTATTCTCTATCTAGTATTAGTGTGATAATTACTGGAATACTACATTCATTTCTAGTGTCAATACTTTAAAAAAAAGAATGTTGACAAATGAAAAGTATTCAGGAAACAGTTACAAAAATGATTCAGGGTCTGGAAACCTTGCCATACAGGGATAGATTAAAGAACCTCATATGATATAATTTAGATATGACTTATTCACCATCTATAAGTACTTACTTGGGGAGATGATTTCTGGTAGTAGAGTGCTCTTCAATTTTACAGCAAAATTTATAGCAAGATCCAGTGGATGCAGCTGAAGTAAGACAAATTCAGATTTGAAATAAGGCATACATTTTTGACAATAAGGGTAATTCACCAGTGGAATAATCTGCTACTTGCAGATTTTAAATCAAGACTGGATGTCTTCCTAAAAGAAATTCCTTAGCTGAACCAGAAGGTATGGGTTTGATGCAGGAATCATGGTATGAAATCCAATGACTTGTGTTAGACAGGATCATAGAATCATAGAAGATTAGGGTTGGAAGAGACCTCAGGAAGTCATCTGGTCCAATCCGCTGCTCAAAGCAGGGCCAACACCAACTAAGGCATCCCAACCAGGGCTTTGGCAAGCCGGGTCTTAAAAACCTCTAAGGATGGAGATTTCACCACCTTCCTAAGTAACCTATTCCAGTGCTTCACCACACTCCAAGTAAAATAGTTATTTCCTAATATTCAACCTAGACCTCTGCCATTGCAACTTGAGACTGTTGCTCCTTGTTCTGTCATCAGCCACCACTGAGAAGAGACTAGCTCAGGGTTTGGCAACCTTTGGCATGCAGTTCGCCAGCAAGCGACAGCCAGCACATCTCTTGGCCCATGCCGCTTCCCGCAGCCCATATTGGCCTGGGACTGCAAACTGCGGCCAGTGGGAGCCACGATCAGCCGAACTTGTGGACGCAGCAGGTATACAAACTAGCCTGGCCCGCCGCGTGCCAAAGGTTGCCAACTCCTGGCCTAGCTCCATCCTCTTTGGAACCCCCGTTCAGGTAGTTGAAGGCTGCTAACAAATACTCCATGAGGAAGTCATTGTACAGCTCTAATATGGAGAGAACACAGCAAAACAAAGACTGGCTTTAGCATTAAAGGAAATAAGAAAAGAAGATAACAAGTTAAACAAAGCAAAGTACCAATTGAACTGATGCTATTATCTGTATAGGACACATTCAGTGAACATGACCTGAAGCTAAACTTGAAAGATGCATATGAAAATAGCACAAGGCAAAATGAACATGATTCATGGATCTGATCTCTTATCTCAGTAAATTAATTCCTCAGAAAAGATGCTTATTAATATTGGGGGTTATCTAAAAGAAAAATGAATGACATCCTAATCCATGATCCACATGCCACATGAAGCAGGTCAGTGAAGCATAAAGGGTATCAAAGAAGGATTTCACTGGCATTGGCATTGTGTATAACAGCCATAAGGCTGCTTTTGCGGACACCTCCAACAACCCTGGCATAGGAACTGTGCCAGTGATGGGGCTGGGAATGGGAGATGTGGTTGGGGGATGGAGCTGCATCATACAGTTCTATGGAGATTCCAGACAGAACTGTGGCTTCTAGAGCAACCTGAGGAGGCTGCTGTAACTTAGACAGACCCTCAGGGCTCCCTTAGTTACACTGGGGCCCTGGAGCAGCCCTGTCTTGTGAGAGCATAAAAGTGCCTATAAATCACCTTAGCTTCCAGTCCATTGAAGCATTTTATGCAAACAGTTTTGTAAGAATTTCAGTGGATGTAAGTTCCAATGGTCTAGGAATGTTGCTGTTGCAAGATGACTGATCGGGAGCATATGCTAAGGGAATAAAAAAAACATCTAACTAGGTCACAACAAACCTGTGCATGGATCAAAGGATAACTATCAATGTGTTTGGCTGCGATAAATTCCACCAGTATATGTACAGCCAAGTTGTAAAGGTGAAAATAGATCAGAAGCCATTAAAGGCCATTCTCAATAAAGAGCTACATCAAGCACTGCTAAGGTTACAAAGTATGAGCATTTTGTAGACTCCAACTCTATTCCAGACAGACAAACAATTTCAACCTTGCTCACAGCAGTCAGCATAGCTTTGGATCTATCACTGTGTGACCTATTGTCACCACCTATTCCTGGAAATGCCATGTACACTTCAATTACTGCAGCAATGCATGAACATTTCTCTCCTATCTCATCAATGATAGCAGAATGATATTTGTTTTATTAGCAACATCAGGGATGCGGAGAGTCAGTAGCACAATTTGTTGCTGTTCTAAGTAAGTTGTCAGAGCATTGTCAATTCAGACAAACATTATGTGATGCCTTGCATGACCAGTTTGTCTCTGGAATATATAATGATAAGATCCAAAAGAAGTTACTGACTATATCAGGGCTTACAATCAGGAAGGCTGTTAATGTAGCTATTCCTATGGAAACTGCAGAGAAGGATTCTCTGGAATTTAATGTGAAATCAGAAATACACCTCCTGAATCGGCAAGACTGAGGACTATGTGAACATAAGGAAATTCTGTGTGGCTATTGTGAACAAATTACACATGCTGAGAAGGATTGTTGGGCACACCAGGTTATTTGAAAGAAGAGTCAAGAAGAAAAGACACACTGCTGTGACCTGTTCCAGAGTTCCATGACCAGCCACAGACTTACTGTCCATACAAGAAGACACCTTGAAGACTGAACTTAAGAAAGGATGGAAGTCAGAAATTCATAATGTGGAGAAAGACAAGCGCTTTAGTGACACTGATCAAGAACTAGCACAGGGATCAGCAACCTTTGGCATGCAGCCCACCAGCATAAGCACCCTTGTGGGCTGGGCCGGTTTGTTTATCTGCCACGTCCACAGGTTGGGCCGATCGCGGCTCTCAGAAGCAGCAGGTAAACAAACTGGCCTGGCCTGCCAGGGTGCTTATCCTGGCAGACTGCATGCCAAAGGTTGCAGATCCCTGAACTAGCACTTCAGGTGTTATCAGAAGCTGTAGTAAGAGATGGCATCCGGGTCACACCCTTGATCAAAGGAGTTCCTATAAAAATGGACTTGATCCAGGAGCTGCATCTTACTGATTTTTGCATCTACCTATCACCAGAGTTTGTCACAAGTTCCTCTGTAAGAAACCTCCATGGTTTAGAAGAATTAACAAGGAGGAGCTTGTCCCCCAAAGAGATATTCCAAGTGAAAGATCAGCTTGATGGGCAATCAGTCATTTTACCTTTGTATATGACTGAAAAAAGCTACCCACGTCTTTTGGCAGAACTTGGCTTGAGAAGCTCAAGATGAATTGTAGCAAGATCAGGGTGATTACAAAAGCACGCGAAACCATCAAGAAATATCACACAGATACTGCAAAGTTTTGGAAGAATAGTAAAAGTTTTTGAAAAATAGTACTTGGACAGCTGAGCAACAGGACAGTGAAGCTCACTGTTAAGTCTGACAGCCAGAGTTGTGCCTTATGCTTTGAAGCCTCTGGTGGAAGCTGATTTGGACCATTTAGTGAACACTGGAGTATTGTCACCTGTTTAATACAATGAGTATGCGACATACATTTACCACTGATCAAGAAGAATGGTTCCATCTGAATTTGTGGCGATTTAAAAGCGATATTGAGTCCAGTTTTATGTATAGACCTGTATCCACTATCTTGTATTGAAGATTTGTTTACTACTTGTAATAGATGTCTGTGTTTCAGCAAATTGGATTTGATCAATACATACCTACAAATGGAGATTGATCCGGTATCTTCCAAATCTCAGTCAACATGCAAAAAGGCTTATTTTCTATAACAAGTTGCCTTTTGGTAACACCTTGACTTCTGCTATGTTCCAGAAAGCCCTGAATGAGACCCTGAAAGGAATGGACAATGTTCAATGCTATTTGCACAACAACTTGCTACAGGCAAGGATCAAGATGTTTATCTTGGAAATTTGAGCACTGTCTTGCAATGTTTGGAAGACCATGGACTGAAAATATGTTGAGGTAAACATTAGTTATTCAGATCTTTAGTTGACTATGTTGGATGTGTAATTGATGCCACAGGCTTAAGAAAATCACCAGAGAAAGAGAAGGTGATTCTTGAAGCACCACTCCAGAAAACCTGTCACAGTTACGTTAGTTCTTGGAACTGCTTAGATACTATTGTAAATTTCTGCCTAATCTGGCAACAATATTGCCACTTTATGTAAAATGTTACAAGCAAAAGAAAGAATTGTGACTGAGTATTTAAGGAAGCAAAGAAACTGTTAACATCAGCCAAAGTTATTACACACTTTTATGCCTCGTTACCCTTACAACTGGCTCGTGATACTTCACCATATGGAGTGGGTGCAATTATTTCCCACATTTTTCTTGATGGCAGGGAGAAATTAATTGCTTGTGCTTCATGAATTCTCACCACCTCTGAGAAGAATTATGCTCAAATAGAGCAAGAATCTCTCATCATTATCTTTGGAATTTGGTAGTTCCATACCCCGCTGTATGACCTGAAGAACTGCTCTGTTTAAGCTCAAAAGCTTGTCTTTCTCACCAACCGAAGTTGTTCCCCTCCCTCCAAAAAAAAAGGTATTACCTCACTCACCTTCTCTTTCTAATATCCTGGGACCGACGTGGCAATAACAACAGTGCATATATATCTGTATGGTAGTGTAATGGACTGGAGTATAGGCAGTCTGACCTAGAGGTTGCACCTGGGCTGACGTCTGCTCACCAGAGGATTGTAGTTGCTGGGCCGGAGCTGGAGGGATCTCATGAGCCAGATTCCATAAGTAAAAGTCTGTGTCAGAGTCAGGCTGGAATTGGAGACCACAGATCAGAGGCAGAACCAGGTTAGAATCAAGAGGCAAGAATCAGGATCAGAATCAGACTAGAGATCAGAAGATCAAGCAGGGTCTGGCATTGCAGCAGGCCAAAGTCTATGTGGTTGTCCAGAGAACATCCTGGGACCAACCCCTGGAGTTAAATAGGGGGCATAGCCGATCAGACGGCCATTGGGTATTTTCACTCTGGGTCTCTTGTGCGGCACTTCCTGTGGTGCCTACTCTCCACAGTGTTCCCTGGCTTTACTTCTGCATAGCTTCTTGGTGGCACTGTGGGACTACCAGCTCACCCCCAGACTCAAGTTCTAGTTCCTGGGTCCTTACAGATAGATAATTTACTTTGCTGATGAATCACTTCCTTTTATTTTTCAATGTTTGTACTGAAACATGGAATTTTATCATTAGCCACTGGTTGTACACAATGATAGACACTGCTATTTTCAGCTCATTCCAATATCATACAATTCTTTAAAGAGAATTAGCACAACAATGCTGATGGGCGGTTGAGCTTGCAGTGCACAAGCTCCCATTAACTGAAAGAAATTTTGGACAATGTATTTTATCTTAATTTGATAGGTAGATTACCTGTCAGTAGCACAGATATCAACAAAGAAACTACTAAGGATGATGAAGGGAATGATACTACATGATACAGTGCTGGGTCATAAGAACCCACAGTTTACACAATTTGTGTTACATCAATGTAAATTATTTGTGAATCAAGGTTGCATTTTATGGGCATTGTGAGTGATCATTCCGAACTCACTTCAATCTCATGTTTTGGAAGCTTGCCATGAAGGTCATTTTGGCACTGTATTGATGAAGACCCTATGCCAGAGTCAAGTCTGATGGCAAGAGATCACCAAAATCATTCAGAGGAAAGTGAAGTGCTGTACTACATGTCAGCAAATTCAGCATGATCCTGTCTCGGCTCATCAACACCTTCAGTCATGGTCAATTCTGCTTGGACAAGTAGTCACCTGGACTTTGTTGGACTCTAAGAAGATTATATGTTTTAGGTCATAGTCAATGCCTATTTGAAGTGACCAGAAGTTTATAGAAAGACATCTACTAGAGCTACCAAGACCACTGGATATCTTCGTACCTTGTTTAGCCAATTTGAATACAGATGGTGATTGACAATGGACCTCAGTTCTGTTCTGATGAATTTCAGAGGTTACTACCTGAAAATGGAAATCTGCACGTGTTCTGATCCATACCACCTTGCTCCTAACAGACTAGTGGAAAGCTTTGACAGAAAATGGACAATTTCTTGTTTGTCTTCAGGAACACACTACATGCTACTACCCAAGAGTCACCTGCAACTCTGTTTTTGAAGTGATCTTTGCTTACCTATTTGGACCTTATATTCTGATGCTGCCTCACAACATGAAGCCAAATCTCAAGCTATGCAGATTGATTGACATCATGAGTCTCATCATCATTCTTTTCAAGTAGGAGACTTAGTGTGGATTTGCAACTGTAGTTTTTGGAGTGAAATGGGTACCTGGAGAACATGTAACATGCATTGGACCTGTTTAATTCATGGTAAAACTATTCAATAGTACTTTATGGAAACATATGGATCAATTGCAGCCTCAACCAGTACCAGAATTCAGGGATATTCCAGTCACATTTTCTAATTTTCTGATTGAAACTTCTCTTGTTTCAACTCCTAATTTCACGGAGTTGTTGGAAGAAAATTTGGTACCACATCCACCTGATTTCTTACCATATCCAACTGATTCCTTACAATTGACTTTTCCTATTGTTCCTATTGCTGAACCACCATTACCAATTATCCCAAGAGAGTATGAAAGCTAGTGCTGTGCCCAAACATATAAATTGTTGCAACATTAAGGATCTGTTTCAAATCCTTTTGTTCTTAATTCCTTTCTATCATATCCTCATTTTTCTCATGTGCCCATTACTGTAGTATCTCAGCACTTTCCAGCCTGGAGAATTCCAAAGCTCTTTTGAATATATATAGTTTACAAACTCTATTCCAGGGCAGAATATTCCCTTGCAATTTAAGAGTCTGCACTAGTCTACCCACAACTTTTAGTTAGGTTACATAGTTTGTTCCGTCAGCCACGTTATCAATAATGTGTTTGTGTATGTACATTTGGAAAGTATTTTGGAGGAGTTTGATGTCCTATCCCTTTAAATATTTGAGCTGTACCCACCCTCCTCAGCGCAGAGCCTCACTTAGGCTTGGTTTCTGTTTTGCTGCCAGGATCAGTATTCACTTTGCAGTCCAGGTCAGTATCCAGCCCAAGCCAGAGAGGGTAATGATCCAACCAGAGGACCAAATTCGGTGATGAATCCTCATCATGTGCCACCTAAGGCACATTGTGCATATGCTAAGAACAATAAAGTCACCACAGCAGATATCTGTGTTTAAATCATATTGTCCACGCCTATATCCTTTACTGCTTGGTCCAAATATAACAAGTAATACCATAGGGATTCATGGGACTTATAATGGACATTTATAATTCACAAATTAATTTATATTGAATGAAATAATATGGACTCTACTTTTTTAAAAATAGCATGTGATTGTCATTGCTTGAGGATAAGTCCAATAAACTCTAATTCCAACAGAGAGCACCAATTTTCTCTTCTAGCCAACTTCCTACAATGGTCTGCAATAGATAGATGTTTCATTGAAACAGTGATCTCTAATTGACACACAACAGCAATCTCCTCCATTTATTTTTTTGCAAAAGAAAACCATTAGATTTATGAAAATTGGCATAGGCTTTTCTAATATGTATTGCAGAATCTAGAGAGAGGTGGCAAACTCTTAAACCTAAAATCATTAATTTATTAGATAATTACAATACATTTCCCTTTACTATGAATTAAGTATATTCTTACTCTGTCAGGGCTAAATTTGTCCGTGTGCAGACAGACAGAAGAAATTCCTATACAACATTTCTGTCCTATTTCATCTCCTGAAATAAGGTTTAACTTGGACTTCCCTGATAAATTGGCCTTGTGTTGAACTGGGGTGAACTTTAGCCTCGCTGTATTAGAGAGAAATAATAATATTGGTGTAGTATTGCTTATATTTTGAGTAACCTGGTATTATAAATAAGTATAATAGTATATTGTAAATTATCCCATTGAATAAGAAATTGAATTTCATAATGTCTTAGTAATTCAATATTTTGAACTTGTGCATTTTTGTCCAAATTTGGGCAAATATAAGGGAATTAGTTTTTATTAGTTTATAAACTGTACAACATTTAGGCTTCTCTGAAGTTGTAGAAAGCTTGTAAGGAAAATATATTTTTGTGGGATGTTAATTGAATATTGCATTTTTAATAAAGTCTTTGTTTAGGAAATAATAATAACTTTTGATGCTAGGTTCCTTGTTTCTGCTTCCTTAGTTAAACACCAGTAATCATACTGGTTCTTTAATTATAACTTTTCGAAATGTGCTTCTCTTTTTATGTCTATGAATTCAAACTAAAAATGGTATTTAAAATAATCTTATCATCATAAAGAAAATTATGAGAAATATCACTATCCATGTAACTTCTGAAAAATATATCGATGATACTTGGCAAGAGCTATTGCAGCTTTTCGAAGATATCAAGAAGATAGGAAAGGAATTCCCTATAACATTATTGGTGAAAATCTTGCCAAGCAGAAACAATTTAAAAAAGCAATATTTAGGCTTTTCTTGGCTTTGGAATGGATCATAGCTATTTTATCACTTAGAAATGATCAGACTCATCTAGACTTTCTTTATTTATATGTTCTGTTGTTTTTTTTTAAATTGAGCAAACTAATATTTTAGAATTTCACAACTGGGTCCATCCATGTCATATAAATGTTAAAGCAGAGCAAGAAGAATAAAAGAAACCAACATGACAGTTATAGTGCTGGCATTATAGGAGCATTGCAAAGACCAGGGGAGAGGGAGAATACATGCAAGCATTAGATTTGTATAAGTTGCTACAAATTTATTGTGATTACTATTTATTGGGATTGCCATACTGTCTGTGGGACTGACTAAGGACTCCACTGTGCTAATTGCTGGAAAAAGACATAAGGTATATCAAGGTTACTATTCTAAAGTGCTTACAGTCTAATACGATGAAATATATGAGTGAGTTTAACAAAGATTAAGAGAGAAGAGGAGGATAACTGTTACCATAAAAAATTGTAAGGTAGCTTTTCTGCACATTAAAGCTCTGGTCCTGCAATTGACAATACACAAGCAGAGCAGTCTTTCTGGGCGTTCAGTGTGTACAAGCATAAAAAGAGAGAGCTAAGCAAATGCACTATTCAGATTTGATTTGTTCTTCCACATATATTGTCTTTCATCAAGCACTTATTGAAAGTGAAGTTATATAAATTCTTTCCTTTTGTGCAGCTATCTTCAATATACTTTTAGCACTTTTAATCTCTGATCTGGCTTTGCCATTTGACTAGCTGTGATATGGCAATGATCTGGAATGACTCAATTCTCACTCCTGGGTGCATCGCGCAAACTCACTGTAAGGAAACTGGGATTCCTTATCTGAAACTACAGTTTAGAATGCCATATCTGCTGAAAATGTTTCACTGTTTTGTCTATCATAGTTGCTGCAGTAGTGTTTAACATTTGTATAGTTCCCAGAAATCTAAATAATAGTGTACAATAATGAGCTTTTTTATGTGGCTTGCCATGAAAAAAAATATCATTCCTATTTTGCTCCAAGGTCTGTTGGAAATGGTGTATATTTTCAGGATCTCTTTTTGCTGCTTGGCCTTCATTTCCTCATAGGCATCACAACTGAGCACCAGGTCAGAGATATTCTTAGTCACAGTTGGGCAGTATACAGCATCTCTGGCTTTCTGGATACATATTTCTATTCTGGAATGTCTTTGATGTATTCTTGAAAGAATTTCTGTTATCAGTGATCTGGGTTTTACAATTGACAGAAAGATGGATGTGAGCACTTGTTAATCTTTGCCTTGTATATTTTGTTCTCAGATTCTTTTCAGCCCCTGCCTTGACAGTGGCACATAACTAGCCTGGTTGATGCTCTCTGTGTTAAGCTATGTTTTTCTGTATTTCTACAACTTTAAGGATCTCATATTCTTGTTCAGTTGATGTATTTTCTTGCTGCAAGGCTGCTCTAGATAAGAACTCAGCTATGTACATCTCAGTCCGTTGCTTGTAGCATACGTACAAGTTGTAGGGTTGCAGTTTAAATGGTATAGGCAGAAGACATATGGCGGCCGCTAGTAGTTGCTCTTTTAAAAGTGTTTTCTAATGGTTACTGTCTATTCAAATGGCTTCCTGCTCTTGAACAGACTGGTCAGACTTTTCTCTTGTGAACACTATTGCAAGACATTGCTCTTCGGTTTGGGCGTATCTTTATTTCATGGGCAACAGTGACCTTGATGCAAAAGCTACCAGCTCTCCCTTTTGTAAGTGTGATCAAGGAGTTAATGGAAGAGGTATCTGAGCCTCTAGCTATTATCTTTGGGAAATCATGGGAGACGGGGGAGATTCCAGAAGACTGGAAGGGGGCAAATATAGTGCCCATCTATAAAAAGGGAAATAAAAACAACCCAGGAAACTACAGACCAGTTAGTTTAACTTCTGTGCCAGGGAAGATAATGGAGCAGGTAATCAAAGAAATCATCTGCAAACACTTGGAAGGTGGTAAGGTGATAGGGAATAGCCAGCATGGATTTGTAAAGAACAAATCGTGTCAAACTAATCTGATAGCATTCTTTGATAGGATAACGAGCCATGTGGATAAGGGAGAAGCGGTGGATGTGATATACCTAGACTTTAGTAAGGCATTTGATATGGTCTCGCATGATATTCTTATAGATAAGCTAGGAAAGTACAATTTAGATGGGGCTACTATAAGGTGGGTGCATAACTGGCTGGATAACCGTACTCAGAGAGTAGTTGTTAATGGCTCCCAATCCTGCTGGAAAGGTATAACAAGTGGGGTTCCGCAGGGGTCTGTTTTGGGACCGGTTCTGTTCAATATCTTCATCAACGATTTAGATGTTGGCATAGAAAGTACGCTTATTAAGTTTGCGGACGATACCAAACTGGGAGGGATTTCAACTGCTTTGGAGGACAGGGTCAAAATTCAAAATGATCTGGACAAGTTGGAGAAATGGTCTGAGGTAAACAGAATGAAGTTCAATAAAGATAAATGCAAAGTGCTCCACTTAGGAAGGAACAATCAGTTTCACACATACAGAATGGGAAGAGACTGTCTAGGAAAGAGTATGGCAGAAAGAGATCTAGGGGTCATAGTGGACCAGAAGCTTAATATGAGTCAACAGTGTGATACTGTTGCAAAAAAAGCAAACATGATTCTGGGATGCATTAACAGGTGTGTTGTAAACAAGACACGAGAAGTCATTCTTCTGCTTTACTGTGCGCTGGTTAAGCCTCAGCTGGAGTATTGTGTCCAGTTCTGGGCACCGCATTTCAGGAAAGATGTGGAGAAATTGGAGAGGGTCCAGAGAAGAGCAACAAGAATGATTGAAGGTCTTGAGAACATGACCTATGAAGGAAGGCTGAATGAATTGGGTTTGTTTAGTTTGGAAAAGAGAAGACTGAGAGGGGACATGATAGCAGTTTTCAGGTATCTAAAAGGGTGTCATCAGGAGGAGGGAGAAAACTTGTTCACCTTAGCCTCCAATGATAGAACAAGAAGCAATGGGCTTAAACTGCAGCAAGGGAGATTTAGGTTGGACATTAGGAAAAAGTTCCTAACTGTCAGGGTAGTTAAACACTGGAATAGATTGCCTAGGGAAGTTGTGGAATCTCCATCTCTGGAGATATTTAAGAGTAGGTTAGATAAATGTCTATCAGGGATGGTCTAGACAGTATTTGATCCTGCCATGAGGGCAGGGGACTGGACTCGATGACCTCTCGAGGTCCCTTCCAGTCCTAGAGTCTATGAGTCTATGCCTCAAGTCCTGTCTCAGTGACATCACATTGTATGATTGTCCCTTCATTCACATTGTAACATTTCATGATGGGATATTTAGTCACCAGCTCCTTGATATGTGTGATGGTAATGTCTGAGGATACAATTATGTCATGGTGGTCACCACTGTCATGAAACCTATGAGTTTCAGTTCAACTGTGAAAACAGTGAGAAAATCTTGTGTAAACAAAACATGATTGTGACTTCTTGGCAGTGTCAGCAGCCCCATGCTTACACAAGGGTTATGCTCATGTAAGCCCCACAATAACATAATGGTTTCAACATTCACGTTCACCTCCAGCTCACTGTGGGAAAGGTGAAAAAACACATCTTGCCTTTGTCAATCTGGTGGTGAGGAAGAAATCCCTTCCCATGACACCGAGAAAGAAGTGACTAGTGTAATGCCTATAGCAGATCATGACAAAACCTGGTATTTAACGACTAAACACCTGCTTCTGCCTCTGTGGGTGGGTGGGGGTCTCCTTCCCCCTCTGCTCTATGTTCTTACTCGTCTGCTACAGCACCTAGCTGAGTCTGAAACTCCTTCCCATTCCCCTGTGTTACCAAACAGCTGCTTCTACTGCTGTTTGATGGAGGGTGAGGGCTCTTTCTTAGGGTGACCAGATGTCCCAATTTTAAAGGGCCAATCCCAATATTTGGGGATTTGTCTTATATAGGCACCTGTTATCTCCCACCTCCATCCCAATTTTTCACATTTTCTATCTGGTCTCTCTACTCTTTCTCCCTCGACCCCACTCCCTTGTCCTCACTGTTCTGTTACCACATGGAGCTATGAGAGAGTAGAGTTTGCTGTGCTGCTGTCCCTGCTGCTCACCCTAATGCAGGTAAAAGAAGGCATCCTGCATGGATGTGAACCTAAATAGTCCCTGCTGTCTTCTGGTCGGGGGGAGGAAGGAATATGGTTCATCACTCTCATACTGACCTGGTCTGAAGCTGCCACAGCAAGTCATTCTGGCTCTCTGACCTTAAAGTGGCCACACACTTCTTCCTACAAGCCAGACAGCAGCCTCCACAACTTCATATGCACTATCATTATACCTCGTGCAGACCAGCTTAGAAAGTTTTCCTTATCGGAGGGTTTTTGAACATCACATACAAGAATTAAAAGAAAAGCCGCAAGCCTTTGAAGAATCAGCAATTGTAGTTCAAGAAACTACTGTCATTGATACAAATGTGTGCTTAATATTCTTTTATCCCCATCCCAAGAAGCAGTGACAATGTGGATACCTCAGCTGCAAGTAAACACATCAATCTGGATATTTTTGATTGAATTGCGAAGTTTTGGAAGCAGTTAATTGGAAAACAGTAGGCCAGGCAATTAGGGAAACCGTTGAGAAATTCACAATACTATTTAATCACATCACTACATATGTGACAGATAATGCCACCTACATAGATAAAGTTTGGGATTTAGGTTTGAAATCTTTGTATGTAAATGCTGTGCACATGACATGCATGGAACATTTGCTGAACCTTGATGAGTATTTCTGGAGGAAAATATTTTTGAAAGTAAACAAATTAGTTGTGACTATAAAACAGGATTTCACTGTGTGGCACCCTGTACCTCAAAGCAACACCCTGGAAGCCCCATATTCACCACTGTCATATAATTATGGTATGTTTTGTTCAAAGTAGGCCTTGAGAGGTATCACTTTAAAAGTCTTGATGCGTTGAACATTAATGTCCTGTTGGGTTGTACATGCTATCATTGTATGTAAAGTTATGAAGTTTTGCTATGTGTGTGTTACTAAAATAAGTTGTGAAGTTGGGAACACCCACAACCAGCCTATCAGGTACAACAGTGGAGTAGCCAGACGGGCTGATGGCCCATTAAAGGGAATCCGTTTTCCCAACATTCATCCCAGAAGACTTCTCAGAGAGAGCAGGTAGATAATGGAGGCTGGTTGACCAATGGTGGTGGACTTCCACGTCACAAGCATAGATCATTCCAGCTAGCTGGAAGAAAGGATAAAGAGGGGAAGTGACATCATGACTTGGCCTCACTCCCCTCACAACTCAACACCTGGAAATACATCTGGAGGATAAAAAGTTTGAACTGAGGAGGGTGGTCCCAGACTGAAGGAGAGTTCCAGCCTATGTACTGAGGAACTATACCATCTGTCAGGGTGAGACACTGCTTGATTCAAATCCTGTTTAATTTATAGAACGTGGACTGCAAATTTATTTTATTTCTTAGGTAACAAACTCTGATCATCACACTTACTACCTATAATCACTTAAAATCTGTCTTTCTGTAGTAAATAAATTTGTTTATATTTTACCTAAAGCAGTGTGTTTTTGTTGAAGTGCTTGGGAAATCTCAGCTCAGTTTGCAAAGGCTAGTGTGTGTCCATATTGAGGGAGGGACAGACTGGGTAATGAACTTACACTGGTCAAGCTTTAAACCAGGTCAAGACAATACAGTTCTGAGGTGCAAACCTGGGGAGCTGGGAAGAATTGGCTGGAGCCTTTCTATTGTTGGTTAATGAATGGCTGGGAAAAGCATTCATGTAACTTGGTGTACCTCTGCCTGTGGATGTCTGTGTAAATGTAGTACCTGCCAGAGATTTGTAGCTTGCCAATAGCATCACAGTATGAGAGGGAGCCTAGGTTGGTGGGAAAGAGGGCTCAGAAGTCCCACAGTCCAAATGCCACCCTGGGAAAACCCATCACACACTGCCTGCCCTACAAGAAGAGCACAGTTTTGTCAATCTCTGATGGAAAGAGGGAAAAGTCCTTGTATCCCATCAATCTCCCTAATAACAAGATGGAATAGTTTGTTCAAAGCACTTCTTTAGCATTATGCATATGCTGAGAATTAAATTTCATTTTTTATAAGGGAGAATGATTGTAGCAGTAGTTCATGCGTTGAAGAGGTTGTTCATCTTTGCCTGTCTGCAGCAGTTATTGAAAAATTAGAGACTCTAAAGGAGTTTGTGCCCCAAAACATTAATACACACATAGTTTATGAAGAGTCTACGGTTTGTACTCACCAAGTGAAAAGTGACATATGTGGTCTTACGCTCTGGGCAGAAAACTGCACGGAAATTTGCCAACACACAGCAACAATAACTGCACTGTTAGAAAGCTAAAAATATTAAATCATATACAAAAATTGACTCAACCTCACGCTTTTTCACCTACTGCTTCTTTTTTCAGTGTATTTGAGTCAAATCATTCAAAACACCTCAACACCTTAACATTTGTGAAACCATGCTGTATTAAAATATCCCACTGTTTGAAGACAACATTCCAGCACAGCAAGAATATTGGATTTAGTGCAAAGTAATTCAAGAACTGATGTTTTACAGGTTTGGAGAAGCATTCAATTCTGATTTCCATTTCTTGCGGTAATTGCCCTGTAATGCATAACAGTACCAATCAACAGAGTAGATACAACAGACATACTCAACTTTTATTAACATGCTCAGGCATGATTGTCACTTTTGATGTAGCCTATCTCTCAACATATAACTTCTTGTACCAATATTACAGCCATGTATAAATGGAAATTCACCAAAAAAGTATTGTTAAGTCAAGCACTTTCCTGTTATGGTTGCTTGAAAAAGTATTGTACATCCCAGCTTTACATGAACTAATTGTTCATGTAAACAAGCCGAGAGTTTAATACAATATTGTTTTTTTTCCCTTGCATTAAACTCTGGGCTTGTCTACACAAACAATTAATTTGCAGCAAGCTGGGACATTAATTTACTTTATGCTAACCTGCTGTAGATGAACTGTCCATTTGGACCCTACTACTTGGCATTAACAGTTGGTTAGTTTGTTTTAATCTAGTTTTTGAAACAGGATTTAATCAAAACAAACTAAGGAACACAATGCCTTGAAGCAGGGTCCACAAGGATAGTTAGTCTACGGCAGGCTGGTGTGGGGTAGATTCACACCGCAGCTTACCACAAACTAAATGTTCATGTAAGCAAGCCATCTGTTTAATTAGCAGAAATATTAAGCTGTTTTTGTTAATCAATGCATATTTATGTCCACATTCACTTAATACACAATTTTGTTGCCATTACCATAGAGTGAAATTATCTATTTTTAATGTGATTATGCTGTGAACAATGTAAAATTTTAGTGTGGTAAAATTATATGCATAATCATGTTGAAGTTAACAATTTTTATGCCACATCTTTATCTAGTAGTCACTTCAGAGGTTCACACATATCTGAAAGGACTGGAAAAATAGAAGGTCAGATACTTTACAAATTCCAATAGTCACTAAATTTATTTGATATCTTTAGGTGTTGGAATCTCCTGTATCGCTTTTACCTTTCTGGGGTTAGCAAGTTCCCTTATGTATGGTACTTCAGTAAATCACAATTTCATCTTGCCTTTACTTAATTTCAGATTTACTTCTCTGGCTCTTTCTCAAAGATGGGTGAGGTTGTGGTCTTGATTTGCCAGAGCTTCTTCCATGTTGTCTCTTCATCTGGAAACCAGAGTGACATCAACTATGTTGCTGATCTCTGTGAGTCCTGTCAGTACATCTTGTTGGTGGCAATTAATTTATTCTGCTACAGTTTTGAACTCAAATGGCATTCCCAGCCATCGTCAATCACCTGCTAATATTCAAAAGGTGTTGAGGTAGCATATTTCCTAATCCAATAGCAATTGCTAATATCTGTCTTTAGCAGCAAGTACTGAGATTATTTTTGCTTTTGCCAAGTAAGATTCTCTCTCTTCAATTGTAGGCATTTGGTAGCAGTTCTTCTTAGTGCATTGTTTAAATTGCTCATGTGTATGCTAATGTGCAACTTGCCAGCTTGTCAATGACTACCATGCTGTTTATCCAACTTCTAGGCTCAGTGGCTTAAGTAATGATGCCTTCCCTTTTCCAGTTGATGTATTGCCCCCTTATATTTTCTTCTGAATACAATGGGAACTCTGTGAAGTATTTACTGTACTAACGAAATTGTTTTCTCTATTTCCAGGAGTAACAGGCCTAGAAAATATCTCAGGTCTTCAAAAACTTCAGAATAATTTTTAGCAGCTTTGCTGCAAGGATGGCACAATGCAGTCTCTGCTCTGGATATATTTTTTGTTTGTTTGCTTGTGTGCTATTGTAAGAACTGTTTGTACAAAGTTTAGTAGTACTAGATTCATGCATATCATAACCTAGTCCCAGATTTGGACCTTAGCGTCCAAAATATGGGGGTTAGCATGAAAACTTCCAAGCTTAGTTACCAGCTTGGATTTGGTAAAGCTGCCACCACCCAAAAAATTAGAGTGTTTTGGGGCACTCTGGTCCCCCCAAACCTTCCCAGGGGACCCCAAGACCCAAATCCCCTGAGTCTCACAACAAAGGGAAATAAACCTTTTCCCTTCCCCCCTCCAGGTGTTCCTGGAGAGACACACAGAAGCAAGCTCCGTGAATCTAAACAGAGGGATTCCACCCTCCCCGTTTCCAGCCTTGGAAAACAGAAGTACCGAGAGCTAATCTCTCTTTCCCCCTCACCCAGAGGGAATGCAAAGTCAGGCTAGTAAATCTAACACACACAGATTTCCCCCTGACTTCTTCCTCCCACCAATTCCCTGGTGAGCACAGACTCAATTCCCTGGAGTTCCCCACTAAAGAAAAACTCCAACAGGTCTTAAAAAGAAAGCTTTATATAAAAAGAAAGAAAAATACATAAAAATGGTCTCTCTGTATCAAGATGACAAATACAGGGTCATTTGCTTAAAAGAAATATGAATAAACAGCCTTATTCAAAAAGAATACAATTCAAAACATTTCAGCAACTATACCCAGGTAAATACAAAAGAAAACAATAGAAACCTTACTGCCTTACTATATTTGTACTTACAACTTGGAAACAGAAGATTAGAAAGCAGGAAACAAAAATCCTCTCATAGCCGAGAGAGAGACAGACAGAAGACCCCAGAACAAAAGACTTACACACACACTTCCCTCCACCCAGATCTGAAAAAGTCTGGTTTCCTGATTGGTCCTCTGGTCAGGTATTTCAGGTACTTCTTTCCAGGCGTAAGAGACATTAACCCTTAGCTATCTGTTTATGACAATGCACTCACAAGTTTTAGCTGAACTCGCTTTTGTGTTGTTGTAAAAGATGATATTTCAATCTACATGTTTTTCCTTGGTATTCTGCTTTTAATTTACATTGTGCTAGTTATAATTGTGTCATCATATAATTTTAATTTGGTTTTGCTTGGTTACAGTTTTGCTTTGTTTTGCATAATGCTGATGAAGTCTTTGTAGCCCATCACATTCACTGAAGCACCACTATCTATCTGACATTCCATTTCCTGTTGTTTGTGTGCTGCTGCCATGTCTTTACCTCTGGTGCTAGTCTGTGCTTTATGAAGCTTTATTTTGCTGTTTTGAACTGCATTAATTTCTTTTACGTGCAACATCTCATGCTCTGAATCACTGCTTCCTTCCTCAATATGATGGGTTTTTTTCTTTGATTTTTATGTCTGAAAACTTTGGCATAATTATTTCTCTTGTTAAAATTACTATATATTCCTATATGTGGGACATTTTCCATTAACATGATTTTTTTGCACAGTACCTACAGATCTTCCTTTGCATTTTGTTTGTCTTCTCTGCTTTGTATTTGTCATTTGCTTTTGAACAAATTCTTGTGCGTTTTTCCTTTATATTTTATACTTTCCAATTATCTGTGTCTGCTCTGCTTATGCTCTGCATTTGGATGTCAACTTCATCACTAGCTATTCATAAATCTGTTGCTGTTGGTAAAGTGTGGGCATTCTCTGAGCATTCTTTTTCATGCTCCTGTATCATTTGTACCTATTACCAATCTATCACTAATTGGTTCATGTTTTAAGGATTAACAGTTGCATTAGTCAGCCATTGTTGTACAGTTTGGCATTATAGTGATCTATTGTTTCTCCAGATTCTTGATTATTCTTGTTGCAAATATAAGATTTTACAAAGTTTTCGTATATGATATTTTTTGTGGGTTGAAATGTTTTTGGCGTACATCTGGGATTTTACATGAATAATTCCAGTCCACTGTCGACATATCAAGAGCATGTGGCAGCTTTTGCCCATTACAGCTAATAGTGTGGCTACTCCTATTTTGTTTTCCTTTTGATCTAGCTTGTTGCAATTTTGTAGTTTTCCCATTGTGATCCAAAGAATATCCAGTTGCTAAAGACATCTCTTTTATTGTCCATTTGCCTGCAGACAGGAATCTTGCTACCATGATTGTTTTCTTTCTCTTTTTATTAATTTGTTTTCAATATTCTTAGTTTCTGATTTCACAAACCTACAGGAGCTTACTCATTTTTGACACAATGTTCAGTGTGCAAACATAAAAAAGAGAGAGAGCTAAGATAGTGCAACATCCAGATATTTGTTCCTCCATACATATTCTCCCCTATGATCAAACAATTCCTGAAAGCAAAGTTCTTTAAGTTCCTAGATGTTGCCCTGCACATAATCATGCTGTACCATCCCAGCTGGAAGATATTTTGAACACTAACAAATTGCATCTTCTTGTGAAACATATTCAAATTTGGCCAAAGGTATATGGCTCCTAAAAATCTCACATGCTCAGTTTAGTATTCAACAGCTAAATTCTCTGAAGATTCTATCTGATTGAGCATGACTCATTCCAGGGCTTTACAGGATGAAGAGGACTTTCCCTGTCACTGCCTCTACTGACTGCTGGGAAATGCTGTGGTTCTGCACACCAGAATCTTTTCTGTACTCTAAGTGCTCTGGCTGATGCTCAGGATGTGAGGCACAGAAGAGGGAGTACCTTGACTGGAATGCAAAGGATTTAGGAATGGGGAGGGAAAAACAGATTCTGAGGGGACCCCTGGGGTACAACTTGGAACTATGGGACTGCTGTGCCCCTTAACTATCCAGCCTGCACTGTCTCTCACAATGCTTTCACAGTAGCAAGCAGAAAACCCCTCCAGGTGCTGTTATCACTAAGCCATGGCATGCAGAGGCACACCCAGCTACTTTGTGTAAATGCTTTCTGAGCCACTCATGGGCTATATGCAGGGAAACACCAGCAAGTCTCCTGAGACCCCAGCTTTACACCCCAGAAATATACCATTTTGCACTGCTCAAGACCTCATTTTTAACAGTGCAAACTTATTAGTTTGTCACTTAGTTCACCACATCGTCAAATGAAAGTGGACATGCACTAGCTTTTGTAACTTGAAATGATTTCTCAAGCAATTCAGACAAACTCACTGGAAAGATAAAACTCTGAAATAAATGTATTAACTACAGAAAAATAGATTTTAAGTGATTATAAGTAGCAGACATAAAGATCAGAGATACTTTCCAAAGAAAATAAAACTAAGCATGCAGTCTAAATCCTAAACCTTATTAGACTAAGCCAGGGATTGGCAACCTTTGACCTGAAGCTCGCTGGGGTAAGCACCCTGATGGGCCAGGCCAGTTTGTTTACCTGCCGTGTCCGCAGGTTTGGCCGATCGTGGCTCCTACTGGCTGCAGTTCACCATCCCAGGCCAACGGGGACTGTAAGAAGAGGCACGGGTCAAGGGATGTCCTGGCCACCGCATCCTGCAGCCCCCATTGGCCTGGAGCAGCAAATCGCAGCCAGTGGGAGCCATGATCGGCCGAACCTGCGGACGCGGCCGGTAAACAAACTGGCCCGGCCCACCAGGGTGCTTAACCTGGCAGGCCATGTGCCAAAGGTTGCCGATCCCTGGACTAAGCAGTATTTGAATCAAGCAGTTTTTATCGCCCACTGGATGTTGCAGGTAGGTTACAGTTCTTAATACACAGGCTGACTTTCCTTCTCAACTGGGATCAGTCTTCTCAGTTCAAGTTTGTTTGTCTCTAGCATTTTTTGTTGCCATCAACTTAGGTTGGGGAGGAGAAAGGTAATTGCATGATGTCACTGTCCCTTATTTTATACCCTCAGTACATGTTCCTGGAAAATACTAGCCCAGACATGTCCTAGTGGGCTTTGCTGAGTCCCAGATTTGAGTACTGGTGTGGTCTTGTGCACTTGAATCGTATCGTTGAGCAAGCTCCATTGTGCAGTACTTGCACAACTCTCTTACAGTATTATAAATCCTTTGTTTACAACTCCCCAGGTGATTAATGATTGTTTAAGCCCTCTTGCCCTAGTATTGGTCACCTCCTTCATTATTGTCACTGGAGAACAAGCACTGGACAACTCCCAAACTCACAACATATTTCAATGACAATTATATAGCACAAATCAGATATTAGGAATGGCAATATACAAAAACCTGTAGGAGAACACTTCAACCTCCCTGGCAACACCATAGCAGACTTTAAGGTGGCCGTCCTGCAGCAAAAAAGAGAAACTGCTGAGCTTCAGTTCATCTGCAAATTTGACACCATCAGCTCAGGATTAAACAAAGACTGTGAATGGCTTGCCAACTACAAAACCAGTTTCTCTTCCCTTGGTTTTCACACCTCAACTGCTAGAACAGGGCCTCATCTTCCCTGATTGAACTAACCTCATTATCTCTAGCTTGCGTGCATATATATACCTGCCCCTGGAAATTTCCACTACATGCATCTGACGCAGTGGGTATTCACCCACGAAAGCTCATGCTCCAAAACTTCTCTTAGTCTATAAGGTGTCACAGGATTCTTCACTGCTTTTACAGATCCAGACTAACATGGCTACCCCTCTGATACTTGAAACTATACAGCAAAAGCTCATAACTTCACACACACTAATGATGTACATATTTTGACAGAACAATTGGTTTCAGCAGATCATAACCTTTCCTATATCTTACATGGAATGTTTTATATCAAGGGTCGGCAACCTCTGGCACGCAGCAGGCCAGGGTAAGCACCCTGGTGGTTCGTTTACCTGCCACGTCGGTAGGTTTGGAGGACTGCAGCTCCCACTGGACACAATTCACCGTCACAGGCCAATGGGGGCGGCGGGAAGCAGCGTGGGTGAGGGATGTTCTGGCCATTGGCCTAGGATGGTGAACTGCAGCCACTGGGAGCCGCGATTGGCCGAACCTGCTGACATGGCAGGTAAACAAAGTGGCCCGGCCCGCCAAGGTGCTTACCCTGGTGAGTCACGTGCCAGAGGTTGCTGACCCCCGCTTTATATGAAATATTACCACTATATATGAATGATGAATATGGGGATTATAGGCTGCAACTTTGTGGTACAGTTTGTCATGGGGGAAAAGGGGAGAATTGCATGGGATAGGGGGGTACAAGAGCTGGTATGAGGGAGCTGGATAGAAGCAAAGTGGGGGAGGGGGTTAGCGAGTGTATAGAAGTAGAGTCTTCGGAAGCAGGATACAGGTAGGAAATTTTGGCTAGGAAGATTTCCTAACATTTGACTGCTTGAATTTGCAATTTTAAATTCTTTGAATGTAGAATTTTTTATGTAATGCTCACATGGCTTGTACTTGTGTCAATTACTTCCAAGACTTATGAGAAAGAATCTTTCTTTTTTTAGTCATTAAAAATGATAAATACATTTAACAGCTATTTCTCTTTCACATTCTTTTCATTAGATTATAAGTTGTTCAGGGCAGTGACTTGTGTTTCTTCAATGCCATTGCCTCATGTCATACACCTTACAATATAAGATTGTGTGATAAAACTGAAACACTCTTCCAGCTAGACAAGTTCCAAGAGAAAGGGAGAAATAGTTGTTTTTTTTAAATATTTTTTTTACCTTAGAATTATAATGATTAATTTTGGTCTAGCTCAGGCTGCTCATTACCAACATCTGTAATAAATCCTGATTCTTTGTGTCAGAGGCAATCATGAAGAAAAAAACTTGTTCATCTTAGCCTCTAAGGATAGAACAAGAAGCAACCGGCTTAAACTGCAGAAAGGGAGGTTTAGGCTAGACATTAGGAAAAAATTCCTAACTGTCAGGGTGGTTAAACATTGGAATAAACTGCCTAGGGAGGTTGTGGAATCTCCATCTCTGGAGATATTTATGAGTAAGTTAGATAAATGTCTATCAGGGATGGTCTACACAGTATTTGGTCCTGCCATGAGGGCAGGGGACTGGACCCAATGACCTCTCGAGGTCCCTTCCAGTTCTAGAGTCTATGCATCTATGAATCACTTAGTATTGATTCATGGACTGGAATTGTAATGAAGACAGTAAAGTCATTAGGCCTTTGGTATGATGAGGGCTAAAATTATACATGGTGTTGGGAGGGTGTGAATGAATAGGATTGGGAAAATTAAGGAATGGGTTTTGTCATTAAGGATACAGAAGGAATTTCATAGCTCAGTTTCTGACCCAAAGCCAGTTGGAGCAGGGATTGATTACTGCCATTTGAAGTGGGGTGTATGTGATGGTGTTTACTCGCATCACCTGTCATACAAGGGGTTAAGAGCCAAATAGACAACCTGTGATTGATTGTGTTAGAGGGGTAGCTGTGTTAGTTTGGATCTGTAAAAAGTGACAAAGAGTCCTGTGGCACCTTATAGACTAACAGAAGTATTGGAGCATAAGCTTTCATGGGTGAATAACCACTTCATCAGACACATGTCAATCATGTGACTGATTGATTGCCTTCTGGGCAGAAGGAGCTGAGCTAGGTAGGAATCATTAGACACTGGGCCTTATAAGGAACAGAAGGGCACTATAGAGGAGGTGGTTCTTGTCTGTAGAAACAATCCAGGTAGGCAGACCCACAGGGAACAGATTAAAAAAAGTAGCCTAATAAAAAAGCAGCCAGTTGCAAACTGAGGAAAAGCTAACAGAGAGAGTTTGCCTGGGAACCATCCAAGAGGAGCTCTGGTGAGTCCTACATTGGGGAGACTGTATTGTGAACTGTTGGGGTGAATATCTGAGTGTCTGTCTGCTGTCACCGTTTGTTTGACTGTGTGTTTGTTTGACAAGTGTGACTGTTTGACTGTGTGTTTGATTGTTTGTAAAGTGTGAATTCGGAATGCTTTGTTCCAGGTTGGCCTTGAGTGGATGATTAGAGAGAAGACTTTGAGCTGGGGCAACTGGTTTGAGCAAGCAGCCTTTTAAAAAAGCAGCCAGTTGTGAGCTGCCAACAGAGGAGAAGCCAACACAGGGAGTTTGCCTAGGGTGGTCTTCCCACAGAATTTTTGCCTTTCAGGCTTCCGTAAGCAGTAAATACCACATCTGAGGAGGCCAGCACATCCCTTGGCCCACATCTCTTCCCGCAGCCCCCATTGGCCTAGGACAGCGAACAGCAACCAGTGGGAGCTACGGTCAGCCGAACCTGCCGATGCAGCAGGTAAACAAACCAGCCCATCCCGCCAGGGTGCTTACCTTGGTGAGCTGCATGCCAGAGCTTGCTGACCCCTGGGCTAATGTGACAGGTTCCCTGGGGTATAACCTGGGCTGGAACTATCTCCTGTTGTATGTTTTGTCCACATGCTCTGGAAAACACAAGTCTAAGCATCATGTCTCAGGGGCATTGCTGAATCCCAGGGTTGAGTAATTCCCTGGTAATGGTCACTGAATTGCTAATTGTCAGTCACTTGCTGCACAATGGCTGGTGATGGTTGTGTAACACCCACCTAGCCATTTGGTCAAGGGCCTTGTTGTCTCTGAGGAGTTGCCTTCTGGGCTACTCCTAAATCTGTAGCATATTTCAATAACACCATACAGCACAATCTCATAACTTCATACACTTTAATGATATACATATTTTGACAGGACAGTCGGTTTCAGCACATCATAACCTTTCCCATGATAGCTTACATGGCATGCTTTATATGAAATATCATAACTATAATCAAATGATGAATATGGGGGTTCCAGGGCATGCCACTCCCCCAAGGTATAGAGTGTCACAGCTAGAAACCCCAAAGCTTGGGACTCTTAAAAGAAGACTGGACAAAACATGCAGTAAGGATGCATTGGCAGGGAGATAGACTCAGCCAGGATGATCACAAAGGGCTTTTTCCCTTGTAACTTCCATAATTTCATCCCACTCTCTTCGGAGAACAAATTCTGGTACTAAAGACCTGGTGCTTGGATCACATATTGCACTGGAATTGGGAATTAGTGTCCTGCCATGCAACTCCTCCCATTGGGCCAATAGTGTACATCAGCAACCTCTGGCACGTGGCTCGCCAGGGTAAGCACCCTGGTGGGCTGGGCCAGTTTGTTTACCTGCTGCATTGGCAGGTTCGGCAGACCACAGCTCCCACTGGTCATGGTTCGCCATCCTAGGCCAATGTGGACGGCGGGAAGCGGCCCGGGAGAGGGATGTGCTGGCGGTGTCGGAGAGAGGGCTTTGGATTCTTCAATCATGATATGTTGCTTGGCGAAGAAGAGTTGTTAGGAAGAGATGGGATCCACCTAACAAGGAGAGGGAAAAAAATCTTGGCAGGCAGGCATGCTAAAATAGTGAACATAAGAACATAAGAACGGCCGTACTGGGTCAGACCAAAGGTCCATCTAGCCCACTATCTGTCTACCGACAGTGGCCAATGCCAGGTGCCCCAGAGGGAGTGAAGCTAACAGGCAATGATCAAGTGATCTCTCTCCTGCCATCCCTCTCCATCCTCTGGTGAACAGAGGCTAGGGACACCATTTTTTACTCTTCCTGGCTAATAGCCATTTATGGACTTAGCTACCATGAATTTATTCAGTTCCCTTTTAAACATTGTTATAGTCCCAGCCTTCACAACCTCCTCAGGTAAGGAGTTCCACAAGTTGACTGTGTGCTGTGTGAAGAACTTCCTTTTATTTGTTTTAAACCTGCTGCCTATTAATTTCATTTGGTGACCCCTAGTTCTTGTATTATGGGATTAAGTAAATAACTTTTCCTTATCCACTTTCTCAATATCACTCATGATTTTATATACCTTTATCATATCCCCCCTTAGTCTCCCCTTTTCCAAGCTGAAGAGGTCTAGCCTCTTTAATCTTTCCTCGTATGGGACCCTCTCCAAACCCCTAATCATTTTAGTTTAGTTTCTGAACCTTTTCTAGTGCTAGAATGTCTTTTTTGAGGTGAGGAGATCACATCTGTACACAGTATTCAAGATGTGGGCATACCATGAATTTATATAAGGGCAATAATATATTCTCAGTCTTATTCTCTATCCCCTTGTTAATGATTCCTAACATCCTGTTTGCTTTTTTGACCGCCTCTGCGCACTGCGTGGACATCTTCAGAGAACTATCCACAATGACGCCAAGATCTTTTTCCTGACTCGATGTAGCTAAATTAGCCCCCATCACACTGTATGTATAGTTGGGGTTATTTTTTCCAATGTGCATTACTTTACATTTATCCACATTAAATTTCATTTGCATTTTGTTGCCCGATCACTTAGTTTTGTGAGATCTTTTTGAAGTTCTTCACAATCTGCTTGGTCTTAACTATCTTGAGTAATTTAGTATCATCTGCAAACTTTGCCACTTCACCGTTTACCCCTTTCTCCAGATCAGTAAGGAGGGCTTTAAACTAGGTTCGCTGGGGATGGAGTCCTAAGCTTGGAGTCAAGTGGGGAAATGGGATACCTGGAGAAAACACAAGGAGGAGGGTGCAAGAGGGGAGGCCCCCTGATTCATACTGAGAATGTAGGGAAATTGTCTAGTTATCTGAGGTGCCTGTACCTGAATGCAAAAAGCCTGGGAAACAAGCAGAAAGAACTGGAAGTCCTGTCATAGTTAAGGAACTATGATGTGATTAGAATAACAGATTTGGTGGGGTAACTCACTTGATTGGATCACTGCCATGGATGGGTATAAACTGTTCAGAAAGGACAGGCAGAGGAGAAAAGGTGGAGGAGTTGCACTGTATGTAAGAGAGCAGGATGATTGCTCAGAGCTCCAATCTGAAACTGGAGAAAAGCCTGTTGAGAGTCTTTGGGTTAAGTTTAGTGGAGAGAACAATAAGGGTGATGTCATGGTGGGCATCTGCTATAGACCACCACACTGTCACAGGTTTAAGGACTCCCTTCCTCCCTTAGGGAGTCCCATTGGGAGGCAAATCAGCATTGTATGTTGCTAACTCAGTTGAAAGCATCACAAGGCATTTTGCGGGAGGGGCAAAGGTGTGAGCGTGAAATGGAAGAGTACTTCATAGGTTGCAAGAGGCCAAGAGGGGGAAGGAGGAAGAGAGCAGAGAATGAGTTAACTCAACAATTTAGGTAGTTGTAACCCCAAGGAGATTATATAGATTCCTGGGACTCTGTCTGCTGGCAGCTCAGGGAGAGGCACGCTGTCCCTGATAGGGTGGGGGAGCCAAGCCAGACTCAGAGTCTGCCCAGGAACCAAAAGGGAGTGACAGACCCTCCCAGGGAGAAGCGATTTGTAGTCAGTCTGGAGCCAGCCAAGAAAAGGCAGGACTGGTTCTGTGGGGAGCTAGTGAGTCCCAGGCTTGCATGCAGGGTTCTCCCTGAGAACAGGCCTCTGGCGATCTGACAACAGATCCCTCAACTGGGTTTTTCCTTCCCCACTGACGATTCCCAGTTTGTAGCATTTGCTGGGAAATTTCCCCATCCAGGCTGAGTTCGCCCTCCAGCTCCCTAGGTGAGACCAGTCACAATATGGTCAGCTCTGCTCTGTCTGCTAGTCCAGGGAAGCTGCCTGCTGAGTGTGTGACTTGAAGCTGGGCTAGGAGGCTACAGTTTGGATATTAGTGTAGTTGTATAACCTACACCTTGAGCCCTGCACCCCTTCGCAGTGAGGGGAAATCCTGGGACCAACACAGCCTGATTCCTGCCTGAGGAGGATCCCTGCCAGCAGACAGCAGCCCCTCTGCAGTGACTGAGGAGTCCAGCGTCATCTTCAAACCTGAGGATCATTCATGGAGTTTGTGAGTGCATCATCTTTTAGTTAGTCAGGGAATTTGGTTTGGGGATCCCCTACTCCCTGAACTGTGTCCTCCAGCCAGGGAGTAATGGATTGAGAATTTTATAACTTGCTGCATATTACACCTGCGGAGGGATTTACCACTTCCTCCCACTTGTGAGTCATTTGGGCTGTACTGAACCCAGTCAGCCACACTGCTAAACCACTGCAGAGAAGAATTTTGTGGTTATAAGTCATCAAGGGACCCAGCAAAGTATGCGTAACAATAGGACTATCATAAACAGACAATTAATGGTTAATTCCTCTTTTACCTGCAAAGAGTTAAGAAGTTCACCTAGCCTAGCTGATACCTAACAAGAGGAACCAATGAGGGGACAAGATGTTTTCAAAGAGGGAGGAGGGAAACCAGTCTTTGATCTGTTCCGAAAAGTTTGTGCAGGAGTGAAGGATCCAGGAATCAGCCATCTAACATTTCCTAAAAGAGTTTAGAGAAGGAATGTATTAGATTATATTTATTTTCTTTTGTGACTTGGTTTTGCATAGAGGAAGAATCAAATTGGGTTTCTTTGTGTAACTAAGGATTTTGCCCAGAGGGACATCTTCTGTGTTTTGAATCTGTTGTCTGTGAGAGTAGCTTGCATGCTAATCTCGCAGAGGTATTCCTTTCACCCTTTTTCTTTAATTAAAAGTCTTCTTTTAAGAACCTGATTGATTTTTTCCTTGTTTTAAGATCTAAGTGTTTTCTGGATCTGAGCTCACCAAGAATTGGTGGGAGGTGAATCAGTCTAAATACTGCCCGGAAGAGGGGGATAAAGACTGGGGAAATATTTGGGGGGAAGACAGAGTTTCCAAATGACTCTCCCATAAACGGTTGTTTAAACTATTTGCTGGTGGCAGCTACTAGATATAAGCTGGTAAATAAGCATGGGGTTATCTCATGCAGGTCCCCACGTCTGTACCCTTAAGTTCAGAGTGGGGGTAACACCTTGACAGGGACACTAATTTTGCATTTGCTACATCAAGTCACTGGTATTTTCAGTGTGAGCACCAGTGACCCTAAAAGTAATGTTTCACCCTGTTATGTTGCATTTGTCTCCTGTTTAATATAACTATTGTGTTGAATATATTTTTATGTGTTTGTGTTATTTCTTGGAAGTCTCCAACTATCTGGCAAGTAAGTGGGGATTACTCTGTAGTTAGAATTTTCTGCCCAAAGGTGCCCTGGTGAACTCGCCAGGAAAGAGCGAGGGGGGTGGAGGCACTGCCAATTAATTTCATAGGAAAAAAAGAAAGTTACACCCTGCTGAGTGGGTGGTGGGATCCAAAAGAACCCAGACCTGTCCATCAAAACCTGTAAATGGATTGGCACTAAAAGAGGTAACCAGGTGGACAAGGGCGCTACACTAGCTCTGTGTGACGATAAGATGCTGGTCCCAATCCAAGGTCATAGCGCCAGACGAGAAATCTGCAGCTGCATTTATCTCTCACTCAGCCACAGACAGCCATGAGAAAAGTACACTGAACCAGGGCTGCAGAGATGAAAAACACAGGTGAGATGACGGGGGTGGGGGAAGAGCAGAGCTTCACGTCCCTGAAGCTGGTGTGTTTTTTGGGAAAGCGGAGAAGACCACAGAAAGCCAGTTTGGACTGGTACACAAAACAACAGGAACAGAGGTTGCAGAATGGAATACCCCCAAAGGAACCCAGGACTTAAAACCATCCTGAAAGCTGGAGCAATTCAGAGAACCACAGCAGACCTCGGACAACCTGGGCCCAGGACAGAACTCCCGTACACCCTTCCCCCTCTTCTTCTTACAGTACACCCAGACTTGGACAGCCTCAGGTAGAGTGTGTGTCAGTATGAAAGTGGGTTAGGGCTTGGGGGACTAAAACGTTCTTCCTTCCTTTGAGTGATGTGGGAAGCACCTATCACTTTCCACTATTTTATTATTTTATTAATAAAATTTTAAAATTTAGACCTTGGTGTGCTCCTCCATCTCCTCCCCTAAAGATCCTGTGGCCTCAGCCTGATTACCTGATGCCCCAGGCAGATTGGTAGGAGAAATCTGTCACAAGACCAGGAGGATGAGGTAGATGAGGCCTTCTTCGGACAACTAACAGAAGTTTCCAGATCACAGGCCCCAGTTCCCATGGGGGAATTAAATCACCCTGACATCTGCTGGGAGAGCAATACAGCAGTGCACAGACAATCCAGAAAGCTTTTGGAAAATGCTGTGAACAACTTCCTGGTGCAAGTGCTCAAGGAACCAACTAGGGTCTGTGCTCCTCTTGACCTGCTGCTCACAAACAGGGAAGAATTGGTAGGGGAAATAGAAGTTGGTGGCAACCTGGGCAGTAGTGACCATGAAATGGTTGAATTCAGGATCCTGACAAAAGGAATAAAGGAGAGAAGCAGTATACAGACCATTGACTTCAGAAAAGCAGACTTTGGCTGCCTCAGGGAACTGATGGACAGAATCTCCTGGCAGTCTAATATGAGGGGGAAAGGAGTCCAGGAGAGCTGACTATATTTGAAAGAAACCTTATTGCGGGTGCAAGAACAAACCATCCTGATGTACAGAAAGAATAGCAAATATGTCAGGCAACCATCTTGGCTTAACAGTAAAATCTTTGAGCTTAAACATGAAAAGGAAGCGGAAACTTGGACATATGACTAGAGACAAGTATAAAAATGCTGCTCGAGCATGCAGGGGTGTAATCGGGAAGACTAAAGCACAATTGGAGTTGCAATTAGCAAGGGATGTGAAAGGTAACAAGAAGGGTTTCTACAGACATACTAGCAACAAGAAGGTGGTCGGGGAAGGTGTGGGATCCTTACTGAATGGGGGAGGCATCCTAGTGACAAATGATGTGGAAAAAGCTGAAGGACTCAATGTGTGTCTTTTGTTTTTCCCTCTCTTCCACCCCTCTCTGCCCCCTTTTCCTTGGTCTTCACAGCAAGGTCAGCTTCTGGACTACTGCACTGGGCTGCACAGTATGGGGAGGAGGTGAGCAGCCCTCGGTGGTGAAAGAAAAGGTTAAGGTCTATTTATAAAAGCTGGACATGAACAAGCCTCTGGCCCCATGGACAGTGCATCACAGGATGCTGAGGGAGTTCGCTGATGTGATTGCCATTATCTTTGAAAACTAATGGCAATCAGGGGAGAACCCAGATGATTGGAAAAAATGCAATATAGTGCCCATATTTAAAAAAGGGAAGACTGAAAATCCAGGGAACTACAGACCGATCTACCTCACCTCAGCCCCTGAAAAATCATGGAGCAGGTTCTCAAGGAATCCATTTTGAAGCACTTGAAGGAGAGGAAGATGATTAGGAATAGTCAGCATGGGTTAACCAAGTGCAAGTCATGCCTGATCAACCTGATTGCATTCTATGATGCGATAACTGGCTCTGTGGATATGGGGAAAGCGGCATATCCCTCTGGCAGTGGCTCCAAGATGGGGGAGCCAGGAGGTCTCTTACACTGCCGCTGCCTGCAGGCTCTGCCCCCGTAGCTCCCATTGGCTGCAGTTCCTGGCCAATGGGAGCTGTTGAGTTGGTGCTCTGGGCGGGGGCAGTGCACAGAGACCCCCTTGCACAGAGACCCCCTGACCCCCACAGACCCATGTGGGCCACTTCCAGGAGTGGCATAGTCAGGGCAGACAAGGAGCTTGCCTTAGGCCTGCTGGGCCAATGGACTTTTAGCACCTAAAATCTCCTGGTTTGGCTTCAGTAATCCCAGGGGATAGAGCCTGATTTCGGGAGACTCCCGGCAAAACAAAGAGGGCCAGCATCCGTCGTTGATCAGAGGGGCCAGTGGCCCCAGACATGATATTGCCCTGTCCTGTCTAGTCTGGCCAACCCTCCAGGATTGTCCTGGAATCTCCAAGAATTAATGATTAATCTTTAATTAAATATTATGTCATGTGATGAAATCCCCAGGAATTCATCCAAACAAAGTTGGCAACCCTACTCCCAGTACCTCCTGCATTGAGAAGCAAGGGAAGCAGGGGAATTGATCAGATGGGCCTGCAGACCCCCTGGAAGACCCTTGGGGACCACCACGGGTTCACAGACCCCAGTTTGAGAAACTCTGATTTGTTATACAGGTCACAAAAGATGATCACAATGGTCCCTTCTGGCCTTGGAATCTATGAATCAAGGCCCAGACTGCAGAAAAGGATGTATAATATTGTACTGAGAATTAGCATGTGATCATTTAATTCAGTTCTATATTATGATGTGTTTACATAAGGGGCTTAGTTAAGATAGAACTTGTGTTTGTCCCTTGCCTGTCTGGGCATACTTTAAGCATTTGATCTCTGGTTTCATTTGGGAATTCAAGGTGTTAGGAGATTTGTATTCAGGTTTTTTTTTCTTTTTTCCTTACTGACTGGTTGTCTGCTTAGCTCTACAGCTTTTTTGTATCGTTATTTTCAATTCATAGATATAAAAATAGTTCGGAATTGAGTGCTGTGCAAAGGTCTATATATATAAATGAGAGATGGAGACCGCATAGCTGCCAGTCCTTTAGAGTTCCCTTTTTCGAACCATCATTACTTTGGTTATGCCTGGATTTGGTTTGAATGGCTCCTCATATAAAAGCCCATTTCCTGTCTGCATTCTGAGAGTATGCTGATGACACTTCAAAAATGTTAGAAGCTAACCTGATGACATCTCAATATCTCTCAATATCTCTCCCAGTGGTCTCATGTATATACTAGAAGTGTGAATCCTTGCAGGATCCCACAGGTGAGGGCCTTTGGAGAGGAGGAACAGTTAAGCACCCTGGCAGGCCAGGCCAGTTTGTTTACCTGCCACATCGGCAGGTTCAGCCGATCGCGGCTCCCACTGGCCGCTGTTCACCATCCCAGGCCAATGGGGGTGGCGGGAAGCCGCAGCCAGCACATCCCTTGCCTGCACCGCTTCCCGCCATTGGCCTGGGATGGCAAACCATGGCCAGTAAACAATGTGGCAGGTAAACAAACTGGCCCAGCCCGCCACTGTGCTTACCCTGGCGAGCCGCATGCCAGAGGTTGTTGACCCCGCCTTAGCAGCTGAAGGAGAATTCCAAGCATAGTTAAGACAGTATGTGTATAGATCTCTTTGCTTTAAGTCCATTTCTCAGAGTGTTGTATACCTTTGGTAAATAAACATACTTTTGTTTTTGAAGAAGATGCTTCTGCGTCACTGCATGCTGTTGTTGTCCACAGGCTCCTAAGGTAAATTCTTGCAGGTGCCAAGCTCATTGGACATACTAGGTATCACAGTTGGCAACCAGAGGATTGCAACTGAGACCCAGTTGGCAATGGCTGGATCACAGGGTTCCACCCCATAAAGAAGTGGAGGCATGGGCTGGTCATTTGAAAACGGTTTACTAGGGTGGGGAGGGGGCTGGAAAAGGAACTCAGAGGCAGCTTAGCCAGGGACTGTAACTCCTAGGAAACAAGTTGTCTTATCGAAGGATGATATTTGACATATTCCATGACTTGGAAACCTATGGCTACTTCCTCAGTATAACAGGGTTGGCTACCTCCTGAATACTCTTTGTGGCCATGGGTGGCTCTGCACTACCCTGCCTCAGTTTCCCTTTTTGGATGACTCATTAGTTCACCACAGGCTTTAATGAGGTGATCAACAGCCATTCTGGGGTCTGGTTTACTAACAAAGTTTGAAATAATTCAAACCATTCTCAGTTCCAGATTAATTCAAGCAGCTACTACTAGGCTTCTCCCAGCTGTAGTCCTTCCACTTGTCCAACTTGCTCCGATTCCAAGAGGTCAGCAGGCAAAAATCCCTCCACCAGTCCTCTGACCTCTTCCTGATTTCCCAGGGTCCCTGAAGGATTCTTGCTAGTCCCTAGAGCATCTTAACATCAGTTTCCAACTGGTCCAAATCCTCCTTTCCAGGTGGTCTGCTCTACCTCTCTGAGAGATTTGAATTTGAAATGCATGTGTTTTTTTCTGAATACTAATATGATATCACAAACATGATGTTGCAGACCCATAAACATTTATTTTTAGAGATTGAGGGAGGTAGTCCATTAGCATAGCTCAGGGGTTGGCAACCTCTGGCACACGGCTTGTCAGGGTAAGCACCCTGGCGGGCCGGGCCAGTTTGTTTACCTTCCGTTTTGGCAGGTTTGGCTGATTGTGGTTCCCATTGGCTGTGCTTCGCCGTCCCAGGCCAGTGGGGGCAGTGCAAAGTGGCGTAGGTGAGGGATGTGCTGGCCGTGGCTTCCCGCCACCCCCATTGGCCTGTGACAGCAAACCGCGGCCAGTGGGAGCCACAATCGGCTGAACCTGCCGACGTGGGAAGTAAACAAACTGGCCCGGCCTGCCAGGGTGCTTACCCTGGTGAGCCGTGTGCCAGAGGTTGTCAACCCCTGGCATAGCTGCTGCCACCTCTTCCTGCTCCAGTCAGTTCTGTTTCTCAGTTCAGGTTTGGACACTGCCCTATACCACCCAGATCCAATTATTGTCTCTCCGCTGTCTGATTAGTTCTCCGCTCCCATACAGTCAGGTTCTTGTCTATTCCCCGCCACCAGCAGTGGGCAGGACACACCTCCACCAACGGGGAGTAAGTAACCAGAGCTGTGTGGTGTAACAGAAAAGCTCCTTACGTGCAGCCATGCTGTACAGATGGCTGGGTGAAATTTGAGTGGCGCTGTGAGATGGCACATGGGCTTCTGCTCCCAGTTCTGGTCTCTGTGCTGTGAGATTTCAGGTATGTGTCAGTATCTGAGACAGGTTTTGTAGAAGATTATAATTTAGAGACACTCCCTCTTAAGGGACAGTATTATGAACATAGGACTTTGGAGAGGTGTCCTGAAGCTGGGGGGTTAGAAACTCCACATAGCTATAGGGCTGCCAGGTGTCTGGTTTTCAACCGGAACTCTCATTCAAAAAGGGACCTTGGCGTCTCCAGTCAGCACCACTGACCAGGCCATTAAAAGTCTGATCAGTGGTGCAGAAGAGCTAAGATATGCGCCCTGGCTCTGTGTGGCTCCCAGAAGCATGTCCCTGCAGCCCCTAGGCACAGCCAAAGAGGCTCCACACATTGTTCTCACCCCGAGCACCAGTTACACAGTCAGGTAGTGTGCAGAGCCTCACTAGCCACACCACCCGGCATTGGTTACTGTAGGTAGACAGGATATTGGGCTGGATGGACCTTTGTTCTGACCCAGTATGGCCATTCTTATGTTCTCCGCCTAGGGGTTTCAGGGACATACTGGCTGCTTCCGGGAGTTGCGTGAGGTAAGTGCTGCCCTCCTGGAGCCCACACCCCCTTCTCACCCTAACACCCTTCTTGAGCCTGTACTCCTCACCCCTCCAATGTCCAAACATCCTGCCCCAGCCCTAAGCCCCCTCCTGCACAACACCCTTAACCCCTAATTTCTGGCCCCACCCTGCAGCCCACATCCCCAGCTGGAGCTCTCACCCCCTCCCATTCCCCAACTCCCATCCAAGCCCTGTGCAAGTGAGGGTGGGGGAGAGCGAGTGATGGAGGGAGTGGGGATGGATTGAGCGGGGGCGAAGCCTCAGAGCAAGAGGAGAGGCAAATGTGTTCAGTTTTGTGCAATTAGAAAGTGGGCAACACTATGTGGCTATGTGCAGCAGTTCACCAGAGACTCTCTCCAGTTTTTTTTATTCCTTTCTCATTCACTTTTTTTCATGTAATGAACCTCAAGATCTTTACAGATTTTGAATTCATAAATCTCACAATTTAGGCATGAGACTTGACTTGCATCACAAAAGTCATGTGACTAAAATCAGGCATCAGGCTCTGGGGTGAGAAAGAGACCTGTAGACAGCAGGAACAGATAGTTAGAGAGTAGACACGCCATTTCTTCCATCTAGAGAGGCAAACAGACTGTGTCCCAAGTGGACTGGGGCCTGTCTTCCTTTAAAGAGCTAGGCTCCCTATGACACTTTTCAGAATAGCAGCCATATTAGTCTGTATCCACAAAAAGAACAGGAGTACTTTGTGACACTTTGATTAACTGCTTTGTTTTTCTTGGAAGTGAATGTTCAGATGTTAGGTCTGCTGTTCTGGGGTCTCCCAGGAATTCTCCAAAATTGCCAGTTATTCTGAGAATCTGGTGGCAAATACCATAAATTCATCTGAAAGTGCCAAATCTGGCCAGAATTATTTAAAAAATATTAATTTAGTCCTGGTGTTTCTTCATTTTCTTCCTTAAAAATGTAGTCTGTTACCTACTCAAGGCATAATAACTGATCACTCCTCCTGAGGAGCCTTTTTAGTAAAGACTGAAGCAAAATAGTTATTTAGCAATTCACTCCTTTACTGCTCTCAATTTATTTCCTCATTGTTAATTAGTCCCTATCTTTTCCCTTATCTTCCCTTTTCTTCCTACTTTTTTCCCCCTTTAATATCATTTAAGTAATTATGTGCTTTTGCTTATGAAATTTTACTCCTATAACTCTTCATCATTTCTCTATCCACACTGCAATGCATTGTCCTGTGGTATGTAGTGTCTTAAGCAATTTTTTTTTCTCTCCAATCCTTACTGTAGAGCAGATACATTGCTCATTCCACACTCATTTCACATGTGGTAGTTCCATCATGTCAGCGGACCCAGTGCAGATCAGAAATGATTTTGCTCTTAGGCACTAAACCAGCACATCATTTAAGTACATGAGTAACTGTATATGATATGTAAAAGCAGCAAAGAGTCCTGTGGCACCTTATAGACTAACAGACGTTTTGGAGCATGAGCTTTCGTGGGTGAATACCCACTTCGTCAGATGCAGGACTCCTTGTTGCTTTTACAGATCCAGACTAACACGGCTACCCCTCTGATACTTGTATATGATATGGACACTCTGGTTTCTGGAAACAGACGGTTCTTTAAGCTTGCAGACAACGTCATATCAGGATGTTATCCCAAAAGTCATTTTTGGAGTGCTGCTACACGAGGGGTCGGCGACCTTTCAGAAGCGGTGTGCTGAGTCTCCATTTATTCACTCTCATTTAAGGTTTCACGTGCCAGTAATACATTTTAATATTTTTTAGAAGGTCTCTCTCTATAAGTCTATATATTGTATAACTAAACTAGGTTGTATTGTAAAATAAACAAGGTTTTCAAAATGTTTAAGAAGCTTCATTTAAAATGAAATTAAAATGTTGACCTTACGCTGCTGGCCCACTCAGCTCGCTGCTGGTCTGGGGTTCTGTTCACCTAGGCCGGCAGCGGGCTGAGCGAGGCCTGCAGCTGGGACCCCGGCAGGCAAGGGTCCAGCAGCCAGAACCCCAGATCACCAGAGCGCTGTGCGGGGCCGGCCGCCAGGACCCAGAGGGCTGGGGGCAGAGGACTGGAGTCAGGGCTGGGGGCGTCAGGGCAGAGGGGGGCTAGGTATGGGTGAGGGTGCCAGAGTCAAGCAGAGGGCTGGGTGTGTATGAGGGAGGTACAGGGCTCAGGGCAGTGGCCTGGGGGGGTGTGCGGGGCTCAGGGCAGAAGGCGTGGTGTGTATGTGTGTGTGGGGAGGGACAAGTCGGGGTCAGGGCTGAGGGGAGAGGGTTGGGTGACTGCCCCCCTAAGAACTCCCAACCCCTCTGCTCCTTGTCCCCTGACTATCCCCTCCTGGGACCCCTGCCCTCAGCTGCCCCCCAGGACTCCACCCCCTATCTAAGCCTCCCGGTTCCTTGTCCCCGGACTGGATCCTACCCCCTACCTGTCCCCTGACTGCCCTGACCCTTATTCACACCCCCGTTCCCAGTCAGACCCCCAGGATTCTGATGCCCTATCCAACCACTCCCCACCCCTGACAGGACCCCCAGAACTCTCGACCCATCCAACCCCCTGCCCACTCCCTGCTTGCCCCAACCCCTCTACACACCCCTGCCTCCTGACAGGACATCCAGAACTCCCAACTCATACAACCCCCCTAGCTCCTTGTCCCCGACCACCCCCTCTAGAGACACCCCCACCCTAACCCCTCCACCCTAACTGCCTCCCCAGGACCCTTCTGGCTCCCGGTGCCCTGACTGCCTTGACCCCTATCCACCCCCTGCCCCCTCACAAACCCCGGGACTCCCATGCCCCATCCAATACCCCCTGCTCCCTGACTGCCCCCTCCAGAGACCCCCGATCCCACCTCCCCCATCCAACCCACCCTGCTCCCTGTCCCCTGACTGCCCCCACCCCTTATCCCCCCCCACTTAGCATATATTTCTAATACTATTATTGTTTAAGTGAAACAATTTTTTGCAAGTGGTCAGTTTGCAACAAATTGCTGGCAGCGGATCTTAAATTGCTTTAAAGTTCACATAGATTAAAATACAATTAAAACACACACTTTTCAAAAATACACATTAAATACTGTAAAAAAAAACTATCCTAAACCATATTTATACTAAACTCTAATTAAATAATGTTAAGCTTACTCTATACAACGACTGCTTCTTTCTTTTAAAAATCAAATCACTGCTGCTGTTTGGCCCCTTGTCAGTCAGTTCTGCTCCACTCTGGCTTGCTTTTCTCTCTCTGCCACAGTTTGTTTTTAGATTCTTTGGCTGGCTTTCTGGCTCCTCCCGCACAGCTCCTGCCTTCTTAGGTGCAGCCTTCACACTACCAAAAAACTACTTCTGGCAGCTGGCCTTTTATGCTACAAAGTAGCTCTGTCTTACGTAGCTTACCTCACTCACACATACTCAGTCTTAGCCATTACTTCCGAATTCTGATTGACAAGACTGACCTTTAAAACAAGTTGTGAACAGTATGAATAGGTTCTGACCATCTAGAAGCTTAATTGACTGACTTATGTCACCCCTTTCTTTACTGCAGGTGCTTAGTAGTACTATACTGTTGACTGTCAGGCCTTTGCCTGGGCATGTCTTATCCTTGCCTAGACATTCTTTGCTCATGCTCATTAATTGCCAATATTGCACACACTCACTGATGTCCTTTACTTCAGAGCTTTGATTCTGCTGGACCACATTCACATACACTTGGCTCTTTGACAGGGCACCTTTTTATTTTTTATAGAAATCCTTAGCTCCCACTGAGCATGCTCACAGTTCTCAGCATCCATCTCAGAGTGAAATGATTTTTGCTTATTCAGAATAGAGATCAGAAATGCAAAGTAGAAACTGGAGAGTTTTCTCTGGTAATAGACCCAAGTGTTTGGAAACCAAAGCTAGACAAATTCAGAATTGTAGTAAGATGCACATTTTAACAGTGAGGATAAATTAACTATTGAAACAGGTTGTCATAAAGAGATAGTTAAGGGTTACCTGTAAAGGATTAAGAAGTTTTACCTGTAAAAGGTTAAGAAGTTCACCTAGCCTAGCTAACACCTGACGAGAGGAACCAATGAGAGGACAGGATGTTTCAAAAGGAAGGAGGGAAGTTCCCTTTGTTTTGGTCAGTTTTAGTTTCAGCTGGTGTGGAAAAGATCAAGGAACCAGCCTCTTATCAGAGTAGTAAGTTTTAGAAAAGAATAAATAGGCTTATGTTTATTTTCCTTTGTGACTTTGTCTTTGTGCAATTAGAGGAATAATCAAATTGGAAATTTTTTTGTGTACTAAGTTTTGCCCAGGGGAACATCCTCTTCATTTTAAATCTGTTGTCTGTGAGAGTAGCTGGTATGCTAATCTCTCCCAGAGGTTTTTTTTCTTTTACCTTTCTTGTCTTAAATAAAAAGTCTTATTTTTAAGAACCTGATTGATTTTTGCCTTGTGTTAGAATCCAAGGGGATTGGATCTGGACTGACCAGGAATTGGTGGGGGAAAGGAGGGGGGATGGTTAAATTCTCCTTGTGTTAAGATGTAAGGGGTTGGATCGGTGTTCACCAGGAAACTGGTGAAGTCTCTCAATACTACCCAGGGAAGGGAGTTAGTACTTGGGAGTGGTGGCAGCAAAACCAGATCTAAGCTGGTAATTCAGTTTAGAGGTTCACATGCAGGTCCTCATATCTGTACTCTAAAGTCCAGAGTGGGGGTGAAACCTATGACACAGGGTAATTTGATTTGTGGTGGATTCTCAAATTTAAGAGGTGAATGAGTTCCATGAAACTCTTTACAGGCCTGAAGAAGGCTAACAGGAGTTAGGCTCCTGCTTTCTGTTTAGGTTCCTGACATCTATTGATTTCAATGGAATTTCAGAGTCTAACTCCTTTTGATAATTTGTTCCTTATTGCTTTGCTGGCTGAGGGACTTTGCTGGCTGAGGGCCTGATTCAAAACCCATTTAAACCAATGAGCATCTTCCCATTCACATCAATGGGCTTTGGATCAGACACTTATGATCTGTACTAGAATAGCAACATATTCATGCTAATGAGCACCTCTCCATTTTATTCGTTTATAGATGTCAACATACCAGACCCAGATTTGCCTTAGAGATATAAGCAGTATTGCCACTGATGTCAGTGGGATATGGTGCTTGTTTGAGTGCTGAAATAGGCCCACTGTGTTTTCTTTACACATTTTCCTTTTTCCAGTTTTTAATATAAAATTAAGGGTCTACTATAGAGCAAGCTTCTTGGAATTTAGAAGAACAGGTTGTGGAAGGGAAGAGTTTGTAGGAGGAACCAGGAAGATACTCTGAGCACCTGGCTGAAATGCTGTTTTAATAAAGAGTTAGTTTAGCTTTAGGAGAATGGAGTTCTGTTCTAGTTACACAACACAAAATAGAGTGTGTGTAATACTACAGAGTGGTGCTGATGCTTTCTGAATTTATACAAAAATAGTGAGCACTTTGAAAAGGGGAATTATGAATGATTAGTATTTCAAGTCTGAGGCAGCTGCAGGTGGTAATCTTTTGAAAGAGGGTTAAGACTCAGTAGGATGAGACATAAAAAAAAATACTTTCCCCTCATTATCGAGCTATTTTTCATTTAACAATCAAACAAAACATACCCTTTGGTCTGCTCACATAGTTAAGACCATCAGCATTTTAGAAGAGGGTGATCCTGAAACTCTACTACAGGAATGTCTATTATTCTCCAGTGAAGGTGCTGAACTTTCATCTAGCAAAGCATGTATTGTGCAAGCACTTTCATTCCCATCTCTTTAATTCAAGAACCTCACTCTTCTAACAGCCTATGTAAGAATGAGTATTTACAGTAAACATACATCTGAAAGCATAATACTAAAGCAAACAACAGTATTTTTAAGCTGAATGACATTTGTCAGTTGTGTAACTGTTTGCCAGTTGCAAACATACACCTAGTAATCAGGGCAGAATGAATATTACTCTTCAGCCTCTGGAAGGAAAGAAGAATAAATAAATGCAATAGATAGTATTATTCAAGAACAGCCTAGTTTGTTTGCTAAATAAATAAGTCTACAAGAACAGAAGAGTAAAACTTTGCAACACTAAATGATATAGTTCTTCTGAGGAAAAAATGTGTCACAACAGTTTAATTACAATCAGTCAAATAAACCGGGTTCTAGTTTATACTATAATTCACTCAAGAGCACAGCTGTATACTGGATATTTTGCAGATAAAAGGACTCAACAATTTTGTGGCCTAATTCAAATCAACATATTATTCAGAGTCCCTGATTGATTGGGTAAATTGGTGTTTTTAAATATTGTTGAATCAATAGGACATTAGAAGGTAATTCAACCAATGGGAAACAAATGGCCAGTTTTGTGGATGAAAATGAAGCGTAAACCTTTATTTGAGACTTTGTTTCATCAGTTGCTGTCTAGTTGGATCATTCTTTTCCTTCTGATACCAAGTGATATCACAACTGGAAAAACTATGTGAATATTCAGTGTAGCAGAGAAGGAAAAATAGACCCCACCTGCAAGCAGTTTGCTATTTCTAAAGTGATATCATTTTATAATTAAAGAACCTTTCATTAATATTTATCTTTAATATATATTAATATATAGCTATGTTGGATGTTACATTTATTGCTTTTGTGACTTAGAAAAAAACCATAACATTACACAAAGACAGTATTTTATGTAAGAGTTACTTCTCACATGGGATCTGTGATGCCTTTGAACATATCTCACATATCTATGAGGTGCAAGGAGCAAACTCTGCTCCTCTCCAAAAGTACAAGCCTGAGACAGAAAGTAAGAAAACAAAAAAAGTCTCAACTTTCACCTCTTTCTGTTGGTTAAAGGATGGGGTTGCCAGAATCATACAGTGGTTTGTTTTGGTTTGGTTTTTTTGGTCTGTTTTCTTTTTTTTTTCTGTAGAATTTTTCCAGAATTTTGTTTCATTTAACTACTGAAAAATAGTAACATGCAGTGTCTTAATTCTATAAAATGTCAAAACTCTATTAGCTTGCAAAAAATTGTCCATGACTTCTATAATGTCCTAATCTAGAAATATTGAACTTGTAATGTGCCCAGAGAATAGCTTTCCTCACTGTCCCTTGGGAGGTCTTTCAGAGAGCCCCTCTTCTAAAACTTAGGAGCTTCACAGCTGACAAATTTGTTTAAGTATGTGGGAGTGGAAGTAGAGGACAGAAGATGGAAGTTTCTTGGATGACTACTTATGCTAGACAATCTCTTTCAGTTTATATTTAGCCACGACACTCTGAATATCGTTCCCAAACCTGAAGAAAAGCTCTGAGTCACTTTAAAATTTGTTTCTTTAACTAACAGAAGTTGGTTCATTAAAAGATACTACCTCACCCACCTTGTGGTTGTTGGATGACTTTGTTAGCCCTCAACCTACAGACTGCTCCACATTTTCATGGAGCCACAGGAAAATCAGTAGGATGCCTCACAGCTGCAGGAAACCACCACATGAGGCAGGTGAAAGAGTCAGGCTTGTGTTTGCATTTGATTTACAAATCTACTTTAGATAGTTGAGATGTCATATTTAATTATTTCAGTAACTGGTATTTTGCTAATTATGGAGTATTATTAAAACAAATATGTAGTATTTAGATGAATCATAGAATATCAGGGTTGGAAGAGACCTCAGGAAATCATCTAGACCAACTCCCTGGTCAAAGCAGGACCAATTCTGGGATGATTTAGTTGGGAATTGGTCCTGTTTTGAGCAGGTTGTTGGACTAGATGAGCTCCTGAAGTCCCTTCCAACCCTGATATTCTATGATTCTATAAATTCCCAACTAAATCATACCAGCCAGGGCTTTGTCAAGCCTGACCTTAAAAACCTCTAAGGATGGAGATTCTACCACCTCCCTAGGTAACCCATTCCAGTGCTTCACCATCTTCCGAATGAAAAAGGTTTCCTAATATCCAACCTAAACCTCCCCCCACTTCAACTTGAGACCATTACTCCTTGTTCTGTCATTTGGTACCATTGAGAACAGTCTAGATCCATCATCTTTGGAACCCCCTTTCAGGTAGTTGAAAGCAGATATTGAATTCCCCTTCATTCTTCTCTTTCGCAGACCAAACAATCCCAGTTCCCTCAGCCTCTCCTCATAAGTCGTGTGTTCCAGCCCGCTAATCATTTTTGTTGCCCTCCAATTTTTCCACATCCTTCTTGTAGTGTGGGGCCCAAAACTGGACACGATACTCCAAATGAGGCCTCACCAATGTCAAATAGAGAGGAATGATCACGTCCCTCGATCTGCTGGCAATGCCCTACTTATAAAGCCCAAAATGCTGTTAGCCTTCTTGGCAACAAGGGCTCATTGTTGACTCATATCCAGTTTCTCGTCCACTGTAACCCTTAGGTCCTTTTCTGCAGAACTGCTGCCTAGCCATTCAGTCCGTAGTCTGTAGTAGTGCATGGCAATTCCCTTAAGTTTTTTTCTGGATTGGAACTTCTGTGTAACTAACTTTGGTTTCTATCTGTTTGTCACTGATTTTTTTACTAGCATTTTTTTGTTTTTTTTAATTGTTTGTACACAGAATGCAACAAAGACACTACTGATTTGTGTTTATATACTAGCAAATAGATAATATTTAGTCAATCTTGATTTAAACCACTATTTAATATGGACATGTAATGCAACCTTATCTCTATTAAATGACAGATTATATAGTCCAAATACTGGGTTTATGTCATCCCTTATTTTTATTTGAGACCATGAAAGGTGATGCACACAGCTCGTCCACTGCTTCTTTATTGTTCACTGTAACGTCAAACCAAGCATTAGGAAACAGCATTTTAAACAAGCAGAAACCTAGAATTTATTTATTTATTTATTTGTTTGTTTATTTAAAGATAATCTATTTTGGTCTCAAGTTCCAGGATGGCTTTGGTCATTACTATAATTCAAGATAGCTGGGATAATCTTATATTGAAGAGTGTATTTTTGCATGATCACAAATTCAGGGCCTACTTCTCTACTGCCTTGCAGTCTGTATCATCTTTTACCCTCTGTATAAAATGAGTTCAAAGTAGGTGTAAAGTTCTACCAAGCCAGTTAGTATGTTTTATATTTACTTTTTACTCACTTTCAGCAGAAGGCAAATTTGTAGAAGATTAGAGTTTGTTTAATACAAATATTGCTAGAGCATGCAGGGGTGTAATTAGGGAGATCAAGGCACAATTGGAGTTGCAGCTAGCAAGGGATGTGAAGGGTAACAAGAAGGGTTTCTACAGGTATGTTAGCAACAAGAAGAAGGTTAGGGAAATTGTGGGACCTTTACTGAATGGACGAGGCAACATATTGACAGATGATGTGGAAAAAGCTAAAGTACTCAATGCTTTTTTTGCCTCAGTCTTCACAGACAAGGTCAGCTCCCAGACAGCTCCACTGGGAAACACAGTATGGGGAGGAGGTGAGTAGTCCTCATTGGTGAAAGAACAGGTTAAGGACTATTTAGAAAATCTGGACATGCACAAGTCCATGAGTCCATTCTAATGCATCCAAGGGTGCTGAGGGATTTGGCTGATGTGATTGCAGAGTCATTGGCCATTATCTCTGAAAATTTGTGGCGATTGGGGGAGGTCCTAGATGATTGGAAAAAGGGAAATATAGTGCCTATATTTTAAAAAGGGAAGAAAGAGAACCCCGGAGAACTACAAACTCACTTCAGTCCTTGGTAAAATCATGGAGCAGGTCCTCAAGTAATCCATTTTGAAGCACTTGGGGGAGAGGAAGGTGATTAGGAACAGCCAACATAGATTCACCAAGGGCAAGTCATGCTTGACCAACCTGATTGCCTTCTTTGATGAGATAACTGGCTCTGTGGATATGGGGAAAGCGGTGGATGTGATATATCTTGACTTTAGCAAAGCTTTTGATACAGTTTCCAAAAGTATTCTTGCCAGCAAGTTAAAGAACTACTATAAGGTGGATAGAAAGCTGGCTAGACTGTTGTGCTCAACAGGTAGTGATCAATGACTCAGTGTCTAGTTGGCAGCTGGTAAAAAGCAGAGCGGCCTCAGGACCAACCCCGGGGCAGTTTTGTTCAATATCTTTATTAATGATCTGGATGATGGGATGAATTGCACCTTCAGCAAGTTCACAGATGACACTAAACTGAGGGGAGAGGTAGATACGCTAGAGGGTAGAGATAGGATCCAGAGTGACCTAGACAAATTGGAGAATTGGGCCAAAAGAAATCTGTTGAAGTTCAACAAGGACATGTGCAGAGTCCTGCATTTAGGAATGAAGAATCCCATGCACAACTACAGGATGGGGACCAACTGTCTAAATGGCAGTTCTGCAGAAAAGAACCTGGGGATTACAGTAGACGAGAAGCTGGTTATGAGTCAGCAGTATGCCCTTGTTGCCAAGAAAGCCAATTGCATATTGGGTTGTATCAGTGGGAGCATTGCCAGCAGATCAAGGGAAATGATTATTCCTCTCAGTTTGGCACTGGTGAGGCCACACCTGGAGTATTGCAACCAGTTTTGGTCCCCTTCCTCCCCCCCCCCCCCGGCTACAGAAGGATTATGGACAAATTGGAGAAAGTCCAGCAGAGGGCAACGAAAATGATTAGGGAACTGTGGCACATGGCTTACAAAGAGAGCCTTAGGGAACTGGGGTTATTTAGTATGCAGAACAGAAGAGTGAGGAGGGATTTGATAGCAGCCTTCAACTACCTGAAGGTGAGTTCCAAAGAGGATAGAGCTAGGCTGTTCTCAGTGGTGGCAGATAACAGAACAAGAAGCAATGTTCTCAAATCGCAGTGTGGGAGGTCTAGGCTTTATAGTAGGAAACACTATTTCACTAGGAGGCTGGTGAAGCACTGGAATGGGTTACCTAGGGAGGTGTTAGAATCTCTCTCCTTAGAGGTTTTTTAAGGCCCAGCTGGACAAAGCTCTGGCTGGGATGATTTAGTTGGTGTTGATTCTGCTTTGAGCAGAGAATTGGACTACATGACCTTCTGAGGTCTCTTCCAACCCTAATATTCTATGATTCTTTCTTCTTACCTTTCCCAGGGAGCCTTACAAGAACATTCTAAACTTAACATGGAAAATAATGAGATCAGGCGAAAACCCAAATGATTGAGTTCTTTGGTTGCATAAGAATAGCTCACTTCAAAATGTCACATATTTTGAAAAAAATATTTCCGCTTAGGACCTGAACCCCAAACTCTCTGTTCCAGAAGTAGCAACAATGCCAATATTTCCAATCTCCGTGCTATAAATTAGGCACCAGAATAAATGTCCAGACTTCCACAGTGACTGAATACCTAAAACTCCCACTGAAGTCAGTAGGAGCTACCAGAGTTCAGTACCTCCGAAAATTCAGCTTATTCCTGTGTCTAAGTATAGAGGGTTTCTTTGTGGCTAAATTTAGGAATCCAAGTTTGAAAACAAATAATGTGTGCTGGAAAATAAATTTAACCTGATGGAGTAACATTGCCAGAGAAAATCTTAACTTTTGGACTCTGTTTGCTTTTGACTTCCTCTCACTGCAAACTTACGGCTAGTTTTGTTTATAATTAGAAAGCAAAAAAAAGTATGATTTTGCTGTTATAACCTTATGCCTTACCATAAATTATGCAAACATAATTAATATTTATTTATTTATTTCTCACTGCACAGTGGGGGAGCATTAAAAACTGGTGCTTGGGGTGGGATTCACAGAGGTATATAGGTGCCTAACTTCCATTGATTTCAATGGGAAATAAAATGATTAGAGTGGTTTTGTGAATGCCACCCTTCACACCACAAGTAATTAAATTTACTGTGGTATATGAGTGGTTTTTTTTTCTCCTTTCTCAGGATTCGTCTACACTACATACTTAAATATCACTACGTTGCTCGGGCTGTGAAAAATCCACATCCCTGAGCGACGTAATTATACCAACCTTAACCCCCCATTTAGACAGTCCTATGTCAGCAGTAGAGTTTCTCTCACTGACATTGCTACATGTGTCGAGGAGGTGGAATTATTAAGCCGACAGGAGACTCTCTTCCATTGTCTCAGACTGTTTTCACGAGATGCGCCAAAGAGGTACAGCTGCATCAGTGCAACTGAACTGATGTAAATTTGTAGTATAGACCTGCCCTTAGTATCACACACTATACCACAGAAGTGCAATAATTACTGTTTTTTTTAATTATTAGCTACTCCATTCTTCAATGTATTCATTATTTGTCACATATTTACAGTTTGGCCCATTGATACATGATGCTACATAGCACTGTGAAAACAATGTTGGGGAAAAAAGTATTTAATTGTATGCTGGCTTTTTGTAGGTTTAGACTAAAGAGCATGGGCCTACTAAACCCAGGGCTGTGAATTAAATCCTTGAGAGGGCCATTTAGGCATATGGGGCAAAAATCTGTCTGGGGATTGGTCTTGCTTTGAGCAGTGGGTTGGACTAGATGACCTCTTGAGGTCTCTTCCAACCCTAATATTCTAAGGTGAGAGCAGCTTGCTAGGGAGGACCAAAAGTGAGGGCTGAGCATTGGCCTGCTAAACCCAGCATTGCGAGCTCAATCCTTGAGGGGGCCATTTAGGGATATAGGACATTACATTAATGGAGCTACTTTCCATGAATCACAGATGTGCTCATCTAATTGGAATATTTAGATTATTCATGTCTCCTTGCAGATGACTACAGTTAAATGAAAGTTAAATATTTTTATTCTAGATTAGAATTTAATCAAAAGCTCTCACCATGGATATATTTTACTTAGTAAAGATTGTGAGGAAGAAAGAATGTTTTCTTCTTTTTTTAATACTAGATTTTTATTTGTAAACAGAACAGTTTATTGGAAGTATTCATCAAGATATTTAAGACTCAAATGACTGCAGTGGTGTTGCATGAGGATAAATATGGCCTAGCGACTATTACCATTTTTCAGTATTTGCAGCAGATCTCTGCTATTGAACTGTGCCCACCATAGGAAAAATCTCCACCTTTGGATCAAAAAATCTGCTATCAGTTACATGGTATTCAGTTACTGTTATTGGCATGCATGTTATTAGTGATCATAAAATTATCTAGCTCTTTCAAAACAAACCAACAAAAAGCAGTCACACCATCTGAATTTCCAACACTTGCAAGAACTCAGTATGATATGTAAAGGGGGAGGGAAGACTGGGCATAATGTCTTCTATAAGAGACTTTTAGCTAAATCCTCGCCAAACCTGTGATGAATATGTAATATAAACTAATTTATAAGTAAAAAAGAGCCGCCAGATGGAAACACAGTTTCTGTGAAGACAACATTTCATCCACATTACTTCACCTTGCATACAAGGAGGTAGGTTTAAAAATAAACAAAATGTGTGTAAATATAGTAGATGCACATATGAATAGTTTGAACACTCAACTCCAGGTGATTGACATATTGGTTCTTAATTTCAAAGGCTATAATGTCAGGATAGTGTCCACTCAGCATTGACTGGCACTGTGATACAGCTCCAGGAAGGGCTGCGCCTTCCTCAAGGTTGAAACAAGCCAAATGAGAACTGCAAAAACCAAGAACTGATTACTAAATTGAAAAGCTAACAGAAGACATATGCACAGTAAACAATATGGGGCATTGCTAAATAAAATATAATTTAGTAAACTGAAATAGTGAAATTAAAAACTACTGAGGCATAAAAGGAGAAATTCTACAGCTCATGAGTCAGAAAGACATGTTAATCTTACAGATTTTTCTTTACATCATGATTCCAAGGTAAGGGGATGTAATCTAAGCAGAGTTTCTATAAAGGTTAAGATGATTCCTTGACACATTACAAATATGTGCCCAATCAACTATTAAGCTGGTTCAGTTTTGTGTTGGCGTAACATCATTAATTTAAATAGGCATACTGGCTTAAAACTGGAGTAACACGGTGGTGAATCTGGTCACTAGTTTATATTGCAAGTGTGAGATCTACATGCCTCTTTTTAACTTTTTTTTTTTTTTCATTTCCCACATGGCTATTTATAATCCTATTTTAAAAGGTGTGTATCCAGTGCAGGGTAGTTTATAGCATTTTATAAAACTGAATGCATCGATATGCATATTAATATGTAAATGCCTGGGCTAGAGCATCAGCTGGTGTAAACCAGTGGGTTCAGTAGATTTATACTGATTTGTACAGTGAAGATCTGGCTCATACATAAACTTTTATTTTTAAAATGTGTATCTGGGTGACTACATTGTTGCCCCTCCTTCTAAAACAAGTGTCTTATTTCTGACACCATCATCATCTGTCTGCCAAAGGGGCTGCAGGTGAGTTTCCTGGTGTAGTATAAATCAATTATATGTTGTGTGGATATATTCACACACCTACACCAATCCTGGAACAGAAGCGGTCAAAAACAGCATACAGGCAAACCTACCTTCAGAAATCTCAGCTCACTTACTAAAGTCTGGTTCCCAGGAAGTAATTCTGCACCAAGAACCTATTCTATCAGAGAAAGCACATCTTCTTTCTGCTTGCAGCAGCTTCCTCTACCCAGAATATTACATAATGAAAAAAAATCAAGAATACAGTCTTTCTTCCTAGACTAAAAAAAGTCTTGCAGATTAAGGAAAAACAACCTGGAACACTATAACTGTACCACCTACTGACATCTGCCATATCAATGTAATCAGCAGGATTTCTTTTTGTTTATTTTTCATTCATCTATCATAGAAGGACTAGACTGAATCTTCCAGAACTGGATACACAGTTTTAAGGTATCTAAGTATTCCATCCTGGATACTAGACCACTATGTTTGGATCCATTTTCTATACTCTCTCATTCTTCTACTTTTCCCCTGACCTCCTATGCACAATGGTCTGGCAGAAGAACATCATTTTAGAGCTCACTGTATCATTAATTTTAATTTGAAATTCTATTAAACCAAATTATTTTGTTTAATAATATGCGCAAAATTTATGTAAGTAACACTTGATTGTATTTTTTTTTCCAGCATTCATTTTTTTTCCCCTGTAGTAGTTAATGTAGGTGGTATCCTATGTTATCTATGTATATTTGCATTTGCTGCTGCTTTTTAGTCAAACAGTATTATTGCTTTGTGTTTCTGTGTACTGTGTGTTGTGTTCATATAATTTTTGGCAATTTGTCCTACAGTGTGATATATTATTTTGCAGTGTTTTGGTATAATATGTGAGGTGATTCCTCAAATAAAATGAATTTCTACAAGAGTCAGGCAATTTTAATAGAAATGTAATTGAAATGTATTTATAAATACAAACGTGTATTTATATACCTTTGAGGCAGATATATAAATAATATATACTTAATATGTCTGCCAATAGATGCTGATGGCTGTTTTCAATATGGCCTTGTTTAGCATCCCTCCACGACTTTTTCTCCCAGTCTCAGTCATTTGTAAACTACAATTTTATATTATCCAGTCTGCATCCCAAGTTCCTCTACAATCAGACCTGGAAACCCCCGCACTCTGCCTCTCATACCACATTTATATAACAACTAATAACTCAAAAATGAAGATTTACTAAAAATAACAAAATTTAAAATTTACAGATTGGAAAACTGAGAATATGTGACTTGCCCAAGGTCACACATCAAGTCAGCCTCAGAGTATGGCCCAGAACCCAAGTCACCTGACTCCCAGACCATTCACCTCATAATTACCACCAACTAAATAAAAGTGTACTCACTGTTTTTATCAAATATTCCTCTGCCTCTCCAATATGAAAGACAAAATTAATGTGGTTTGGTGCAGGCTGTATATTTCTATAGTTACTGTATACAATATATATAATACAAAAGTAAATAGTGAATTAAAATTGTACCTGTTGAATTTTCCCACACTAGAGAAAAGACAGAATTCTATTGTAATGCATGTAATGGTTATCAGTAACAAAAGCTGCTGAGCATGGATTCCTTATTGTTCTCTCTGGCTCTCAAACTCACTAATATAGCCTTTGGTGCCTGCCTTTGACTCCATATTTTGTCTCACTAAATCCATACTTGGACTAAGCATTTATTCAGAGGACTACATTTGAATTTCAACTTGCCATTGGCTTGTGCAGATCTTCCCAAAAGTGCCCCATATTTTCTTTAAACTGACTCTCTTTGAACAGCTGCTATGTGATTGACAAATTAGAGAGGAAAAAAAGCAGCTGGTGACACCATACTGTATATGTAGGTATTAAAAGAGGATGAGATAAGATAAAATTACAAAGGCTATCAGTCATGCTTCAGGACATAAACCTATCAGCAGCTGGGATTCTGAGAAAAAAATCATGTTAGGAAAATTGTTTGTGGATGGGTGACTTATGTCTTACTGTGAAATATTCAACATTAGCCACTGCCATAGTCAAACTACCAGTATAGAAATACTGTTTGACGGCGCTAGCATTTTTTTCAATTTGGGAACTATTACCTGAGTATCTAGCATTTATTCTAATCACATCTAAATTGTTTTCTGGTTTCATTCAGTATTACATGGTTAGACAATTACTTGATCTACTATCTTCTTTATATAGATCTGATTTTTTTAGAGAGCAGTTAATACATACATATATATCTGCCCATGCTGATGATTACAACAGCAATATAATATAATATATTTAATTAAATGTTTCTGTGTTGTAATATAAATCAATATATTTGAAAACATAGAAAAATATCAAAAATATTTATTAAATTTCAATTGATATTGTATTGTTTAACAGTGTGATTAATCTTTTAAATCACAGTTAATTTTTTGAATTAATCATGTGAGTTAACTGTGCTTAATCGACACACACATATATATTTATATATATGTTCCCATGATGTCTCATTGCCCCATTCTGCTTTATAAGTTGTGTAAAAGTGGCAATACATATATTTATGTGTGTATGTTGTCGATTAATCGCAGTTAACTCACATGATTAACTCAAAAAATTAACTGTGATTTAAAAGATTAATCACACTGTTAAACAATACAATATCAATTGAAATTTAATACATGTTTTGATATTTTTCTATGTTTTCAAATTGATTTATATTACAACACAGAATACAATTAATTATATTATATTATATTGCTGTTGTAATCATTAGCACGGGCAGATGTCTTCTGGAATGGTGGCTGAAGCATGAAGGGACATATGAAACTTTAGCACATCTGGCACAAAAATATCTTGCGACGCTGGCTACAACAGTGTCATGTGAACACCTGGCTCACTTTCAGGTGACACCGTAAACAAGATGGGCAGGATTATCTTCTGCAAATTGTAACCAAACTTGTTTGTCTGAGCGATTGTCTGATATACACTGAGTAGACTTGTAGGTCCTAAAGTTTTACGTTGTTTTATTTTTGAATGTAGTTATTTTGTGTACATAATTCTACATTTGTAAGTTCAACTTACAAAAGAGCTTGCACTATAGTACTTGTATTAGGTGAATTGAAATATACTATTTCTTTTGGTTTTTTACAGTGCAAATATTTCTAATAAAAAATAAATATAAAGTGAGCACTGTACCCTGTATATTCTGTGTTGTAATTGAAATCAATGTATTTGAAAATGTAGAAAACATCCAAAAATATTTAAATAAATGATATTCCATTATTGTTTAACATGGCAATTAATCATGATTAATTTTTTAATCACTCGACAGCCCTAATATATGTGTGTTTGTGTGTGTGTATGTGTGTGTCAATTGTTTTACTACAATGGACAAATAATCTTCTTTCAGTAGCTTGGCTCGGGGTGTGCGTGTGTGTGTGTGTGTGTGTGTGTGTGTGTGTGTGTGCGCGTGCACTGTTTGCTAGACAGTGACTTCAAATCTGGTTTCAAAAAATAGAACCTCAGAGAAAGATAAGTCTTTTTAGTCTCAAAATGAATAGTAAGATCAGTGGATCAGACTTGTGTAATATCTCATTAACCTTGTAAAAAGCGACAAAGAATCCTGTGGCACCTTATAGACTGACAGACGTATTGGAGCATAAGCTTTCATGAGTGAATACTCACTTTGTCAGATATGCACCCACAGGACTTTTTGTCGCTTTTTACAGATCCAGACTAACACGGCTACCCCTCTGATCATTAACCTTGGTTAGTCATATCCTCCCTGTGAAGTACTAGCCAAGTATGGCAAGGTTCTGGCAACAAAATTTCAACACAATATTGAAATAAGTTTACCCTGTAATATGTTAAGAATAGATGATAATGAAAAACCTACATGCAGTCTTGATGGTTGCCATACTCTTACTGCACATAGCTCCTATTCTAAATGCATGGGGAATCATGCAAAGAATAGCTAGGCTGAGCAACAGTCAGGACCACATGATTTTATTAATTATATTCATCTTTCCTCCTCACTACCCTTCTACATTTTGTTAAAGTCATTTGTTGAAGTTCATTTCAAATTATATCTGCTCATTGAGGCAGGTATAATAATTTCTTTTGTATTTGTACCTTGTTGAGCACAATAGTGCCTTGCTCCTATCTGTGACCTTTGGGACTACCACAATTCAGATAATAAATAATGTTATTAATTATAACTATTAATCTCAGGCACCATTCTATGTTAATGATATTATATGATTTTTGATCTCAATATCCTAACTCAGGGATCGGCAACCTTTCGCACGCAGCCCGCCAGGTTTGTTTACCTGCTGTGTTTGCAGGTTCAGCTGATCATGGCTCCCACTCCCGCTCCTTCCCAGTGGGGGCTATGGAAAGTGGCACGGGCTGAAGTATGTGCTGGCTGCCGCTTCCCACTGCCCCCATTGGCCTGGAGCGGCAAACTGTGGCCAGTGGAAGCCACAATCGGCCAAACCTGCGGACACAGCAGGTAAACAAACCGACCTGGCCTGCCAGGGTGCTTACCCTGTCAGGCCGCATGCCAAAGGTTGCTAATCCCTGACCTAACTGATGAGTGGTGAGCATTATATTTTACAGCACAGCTCTTTGCATTAAAATGACATATTGTAGACTGCTGTAAAATTCACTTATCTTATATACACCTGTCACGAAAATGCAGCTGTACTCACAATTTCTTCATCCATCTAGAAATTAAAAGGTACAGTTTGGCATAAGTTATTATTTATTCCACTTTTAAAACATCTCATACCATTTCCCATGAGAGCTTCTGATGGGTTTAATACCTCATGTTACTATTCCTAGTGTAAATAATTACACCTCTTCATGGTAACTCATGTAATGTAGAGTATTAGGATTACATTATCTTTTGACAATCTGGCTAATAATGTGTGTCACACTAAACTATAATTAGTGTATTCCATATAGGCCATCATAAAAGCTTTTTTACCCACTGCTAGATGATGCATATGATATAGAGGTTATCTACAAGATCAAGAATGCATCAACCCATAAGATATAGATTCATGTTCAATTTTCTTTCATAATGTTGATGAATTTCACAAGTAACTCCAAGCTACCTTGTTCCCTGAACAACGATGAGTGACTTTGTGGAAATATTATTCACCTGTTCAGCTAATGTACAGTATCTGAGGTGAAATATAGGTCACATAAAGTCAACAGAGAAATTTTTATTGACTTCAGTGGTTCCAGGATTTCACTCCTACTCATTGTTTGTTTCCTCAATCATCTTATAGACAGTCTTGTTTACATCCATGCCCCAAGAAATTCTATTCTATTCTATTCTATTCCGCTAAACAAAACCTACTGACACATGTGTACATTAGTTAATCTGCACTTCATTTTACCTTTTAAATAGCTGAACTCATTGAACTCATTTTGATGCAGCTTTGGCTCCAGGAGACCCTCATCCTCTATGTGTTGCCCATTTGAGCAATGACTAAAGACTATGATCATCTCATGTTTAAATGCAACTACTAAATTTTAATAAAAAGTGTGACTATAATCAGACCCCCTGATTTGTGAAGAACTAGGGAACAGAGGGCAGCAAACAGGGGAGCTTGAGAGAGAAATCTCCTGGTGAGGAAATAGCAAGCACTAATACTTGAGGTGAGTGGGTAAGCCTTCTTGTCTGTCTGGTTTTTCTTTTAGCTTAAAGTTTACAGTGTGATCTCTTGGGGATTGTGTGTTTGGGTATGTCTAAATAGCAAAGAAAAACCTGCAACTGGCCCTAGCCAGCTGACTCGGGCTTGCCAGGCTCCGCTGCAGGGCTGTTTCATTGCTGTGTACATTTTCAGGCTTCGGCTGGAGCCAGGCTCTGGGACCATCTGACCTCTGAGCCTCTTGAGCTTCAGTAGGGCAACCACTCTTGCCAGCTTGTTGGCATTTCTGCAGTTCTGTGCACTGTGGTAAAAAGTGCTGCCAGCCATTCCTGTCCCTGTCTCCCCAGGTTCTTGAGAAACTCTGAAGGAATGCCATCTACAGCTTTCCAGCTTTTGGTTTCTCACAGCACAACATTGATCTCCTCAACAGACTATAAGGAGGAGAGTGGAGATTACTCAGGGCATTGGTGATGGTTTCTGTGGAATTTCTGCTGGACCCTCCTGGCATGTGATCTTGTCTGATAGTGTCTTGCTGTTAGAAAGAAGATAAGAGGTGACAGCATTTGCAGTCACCTTTGCCGGGCTATGTGTAACTGGCTAATATCCTTCAAGTTGCCATAATAGAGCCCATGCTTTAGGGTTGAGTGGGTGAAATCAAGACTTTCAACATTCTTTCCGCCTGTCCAGGTACACCAAATTCAAGGACTCAAGCAGCGCAGTGGCTTTATCTGGGTTGCTGCTCCTGGGTGACGGGGGATGTATCACTTGATAATTACCTGTTCTGTTCATTCCTTCTGAAGCATCTGGCATTGGCCTCTGTGGAAAGACTACTGGGCTAGATGGACCTTTGGTCTGACCCAGTATGATCGTTCTTATGTTATGTTCTTATGTTCCTTTCATATTCCCTCATACCATTCATACCAATGTCATCAGCTGACCACTGGTCGTTGCATTACTGACCTCCCAGTTAAAATAGCAATGATTACATATACAGAAAGATTTAGAATACTTATTTGGGCATCCACTGCTATGTGACCCACTCCACAAAGCCTAAATACAGACCTGTTCCTTAAAAACACACTGTAGTCTAAGCTAGTTAAGTGTGTTAATGTTGAAGAAAAAAACATAGGTACAGTAAGTAAGATTATTCTTTTATTCTAAAAGGTGACTTGAATTTCCTCAACTTGCCTTCTGTTGCTGAAATCACCCTACCTATTAATCACTTTACCTCTAGACTACTGTGATCTAACCATAGTACTTCTAACATGCTGTATGGTCCTGCTACATTTACTTTGAAAATTCTTTGTTTCTATAATTTTTTTGAGGTACCATTCAGTTAATCATCTATAGACTTTCACTCTTAGGCCATGGCTACACTGGGGCTTTACAGCGCTGCAACTTTCTCGCTCAGGGGTGTGAAAAAAACACCCCCTGAGCGCTGCAAGATACAGCGCTGTATAGCGTCAGTGTAAACAGTGCCACAGCGCTGGGAGCGCGGCTCCCAGCAATGCAAGCTACACCCCATGAGGATGTGGAGTACATGCAGCGCTGGGAGAGCTCTCTGCGACTACATTCGCACTTCAAAGCGCTTGTAGAACTGATAAATGAAATTGTTTTTAATTTATTGGTGTAACTTCTGTTCACCATCCACACTACACTTGCCTAAACTGTAACTTCTGTTCCATGTTGTAATTCAGACCCCATTTTGGAGCACTCACTCCATTTTGTAAAAGCTTCCTCCAACCTTCATTTTTGCAGGCCCTGCTGTAATCTTATTAGTTTAGTTTAGATGTGTGAATGAGGTATGGATGGATGACGGAATCATCCTCCAGCCCCAGCCTGTCCTGATGAGATAAAGTTCAAATACCAATGGCTGAAGACCTAGACAACAGCCCTAAACAAAGTAAGAAGCATCCACCCTAAAAAGAAAAGGACAACAGAACAACAGAAGGAAGATCAAAGCCAGGTTCAAGGCTGAAAGTCACGCCTGCAATTGATGGGTGATCAATCTAAACCCAGAGGCAGCGTAACACAGCAAGATCTATAGACTTTGAATCCAAACTAAAAGCCTATAAAAAAGGAAGGGTGAGATGAGAGACTCTGGGTAACATTCTGCTGCCAACATGGAAGAACATCGGTGCCTGCCCAACAGAGATCCAACTCAGCCTTGTGCCCAGCTTTCCTGGCCAGTTAGCTGCCACAAGCTACGAACCCAAGCTGCAAAATCAAGCCATGAACTTAAGCTATCTTCAGGACTGGTAACTATGCAGCAGCTGCAGAACACCTGATGAATGTGGGGGTTTGTATAGGTATTAGGTATAATGTGAATGTGTGTGTGTGTGTGTATAGGTAATAGGTATAATGTGTGTGTATAAGAATTAAGATATTAGATATTAGTCATAAATTGTTATAATAAATGTGGCATCTTTGTCTTGTCCCCTTTAAAAAGATCCTGCTGGTTTTTTTTTTACTGGTCTAATATAATTGGTATAACACGCTGCCGCGGCAGCGCTTTGAAGTTTCAAGTGTAGACATACCCTTAGAGGCATTTTGTTGGGAACAGCTCAAGAAGAAGACTTTATAATATCTAGCATTTTCCAGAAATACTTGGAAGTGGCCCATTTGTTCCAATTCACAGGACTAAAGAGTTGGTGTTAAATTAAGCACACACGCAATACAGCCTACCTTCACTTAGAATAATGCTAAGAATTCTACCAATTTTAGTGCCCCTGTAAAAAGAGATCACTGTCAAAAGAACTCAGTCAAATCAAAACCAAACTGAAATGGATTACACAAGAGTATTTATTCCTCATTGAGGACAATTAGCCAGCTAACGTCTTTTCCTCACATTTTTTAGCTGAAAATGTCTAAAAAGGTTTTAATATTGGGAAAGGTTAGTTTGTTCACTTGTCTTATGCCAAAAGAAAGCATTTAACTATTTTTGTTCAAACTTTTCTTTAAAAACATTTTTGGCTTTCTGGTAAAGTCCTCAAAATTTTGTAGAAAAAATTGATCATTTTTTCAATGGGAAAATACATTTCCATACCAGTTTTGTCATGGAGCAGATAAAAAATAGAACCAAATTTTGCTTTTGTGATAGGTAGTTCTATTATATTGGATGAGTGTCCATGTCATGGTAAAGTCCTGGACAGCAAGGGAAAGCTCTTGAAATACCTAAAACTCATTGTCACAACGTGATTTGCTTCTCTAATAGCCTCGGGAGGAGGGCTGAGAAGGAGCAACTGATCCCTACTCCACAAGGAAGCGCAGCAGATAGGTGCTAGGAATCAGCTGACATAGCTGAGCAGCCCCTCATGACTGGCCCACGCTCTCACCTGGAATTTAAAGGAGAGCTAAGGCATGAAAGTGGGAGGGGAAACCAGGAGAGAAGTTATTCTCTGGGAAACAGAGCACGAGTCTGCAGACAGGCCTGTCTTCTATGTAACACAATACCTCCCCTCCCTCCCCCCGCCGGGGTTGGAAAGGACCCTAGTTGGTAGCTACCAGAGGCCAGATGACCTCAGTTGAAACCCCCTAATGAGACTGTTTTTAGTTTTGGTTTTGTATACTTTTCTTGCTTTTTGGAGGAGGACAATATACAGAGCCCTGAAGAAAGGGACAGAAACCTAACATGGGTGTGGCTGTCCATCTATCCCCAACTGATGACTAAGGAGCATCCCATTAAGAGCTTTGAAGATCAAGATTAAGACTTTTAAATTGGTTCAAAATGAGATTTCTATGGGAAGCCAATGAGGTGACAAGAGCACTGCGTCGACATGTTTGTACGGAAGTGTTACCTATTAGGTATGATGCTGCATGTTTCTTCAAGGCTGCAGCCTTCATTTCCAAATACTGTGCACTAAAGTAATAAGAGTATATTAAAGTAGTCAAACAGAGATGTCATGTGGATCACTGTTGCAAGTCCCCTTGATCAGGATAGAGGCCAAGTTTTTTGGCTAACTAGAGGTGTTTCTGACCAGTATATCTACTCATGTATCCAGTAGCAGAGACCAGCCTGGAATGCTGAGGGCTGAAGCTTGCATTCCATCAGTGTGCACATGCTCTCTAAGGGTGATGTGTTGTTTATTAGTTTGTCTCAATGTTTTCTCTTATGACCCAGTTTCACCTCTATTTGTACTATGTTCAACTTTTAACAGCTGCTGTTCACTCAAGTACTGATTTTTCTTGGTCACTGGGACAGGCAGAGGATGATACACTTGGTATTTAAAGTGAAGTAAAAGTGACATTGTAATGACACTGTATGCTGCTTTTTTTGTCTCAGCTCCAAGGAGAATGTCCTTGGCTCAGACGATCTTTTCCAGAAAATAGGCTGATCATTCATTGCAGTGATTAGTAGCATAGACAGGAGTGCATCTAGTCCAGGTTGATATCAATTTATTGTCCAAAATAGCTTTTCTGGGCACCACTTTGCAGTTGCTATGGCAAAGAAAAAAGTATACTCTATCACTTCCATGTATTTGGAGCAGATCTTACAAAGTCCATGTGATACAGCCTATCCAGGTCTGCTTTCACCAACATTATTTGAGTCCCTATCATTCACTTATTTTTCTGCCACTTGAATCACAGGGTGATCTTTGGTGATGATGCAATGGCTGGGGTGCTTTGGTGTTGTACCAATAGTAATGGAACATAAATGGTCATAGTATTTAACTTGTTCATCTGTCAAAAATCAACAAGACCCTGTTTTGTAGCTTTAACTTCTTTTTGCCAGCAGGAGATATTTTAGCTTCAGCTTGGTGGAGGTGTTGGTCCAACAAGATATGGGTATAGAATCATAGAAATGTAAGACTGAAAGGGACCCTGAAAGGTTTTCCAGTCTCCTGCACTCAAAGACAGGGCTAAGTATTATTTATACCATCCAGGTGATTTACACCTGTATACAAATATGCATTGTAACTAACAGATGTGATTTATATGTTTGTACAGTACATGCATCTAGAAGTCTCAATAGGTGCATTTTATAAATTGAAGAAAAAAATTCCAAAGCTATCTTTGCACTTTCACAGATGACTGTCCCAGCTAACAAGACTTTCTGCAGCTATTAATTTTCCTTTCTTCATGCAGAAATTCCTGGTACTGATGATGAATAGAAATAGTCCAGAAAAGTTTCCGTAATGAAACAGCACCAATTTTTGACAGTTCCAATCATTTACCACACAACAAACGAACATGTGCTAGAACAGAAATAACTAGGATAAAGCATACTATCTTCTGTGTCATTTAAATATTGGCTTGTAGAAAATTTCACCCTTTTGAAAAGGTTACCCATTCATTTCTAAAGCCATTTAGCATTCTTACTGGAGCTAGAAGCTAAGGAAGGCTGATATAACTATTTCTAAATTTTGTTTTATTTGTTTGGTGTCTTTTCTTGTCAACAGGATCACAGCCTCACTCATCATTTGGCAGCTGGTTTCTTTCAAGAGATTTTTACTTAAAATATATTTTTAAAAAATATTATAATTTACTGCTCAATGAACCTTGCAATAACAACATTTTAGCATCTATCCACCATGGCAGATGGCAAACTAATGAGGCCTGCTGTAGCTGCATACAGATATGTTCTGTTCACAACACTTTGGTGTTCCAAAGGGAGGTCAAAGAGTATCTTTTATTTATCTTTTGTTGTATTCGATCCTTGAAAATCATAAAATAGATTATTAGAGAAAACACTTTTTGCACCTTTTAATTAGATTTATGAGGGTTTTTTGCATTTGATCGAATGACAGAGCTAAAAAAGACAGTACTATCTGCAGTATGCTCTAATCTGCTTTTTTTTTACAGCAAAAACTATTATTCCCAGATATTTCACAGCATTCTAGTTAAAGTGCACCTAAGAAATGAAACCAAAAATGCTTTTCCTGTGCATATCCTTTAGTCACTTGAGTGAATTTTAGTACATTCTTTTTATTAGCTTCCAGGTAGTAGAGATATAATTAACATTGTTACATGGTTTCTCCAGGGCCGGCTCTGGCTTTTTTACCACCCCAAGCAAAAAAAAAAAAGGGGGGGGAGGTGCGGCTGGGGCGGCAAAGCAGAGAAAAAAACAAAACAAAACAAAACACTTTGGGGCCGGAGCTGCAAAGCAGAAGGAGGGGGGACAAAACAAAAATAGCGCGGCGGGGGCAGCAAAGTGGGGGACAGGGGGAGAAACAACTGCACAGCCGGCAAAGCGAGGAAAATGCAAAACAAAAAACCCTACAGGGCGGAGGAAGCCAGGGGAACACCCTGTGCTGCAGAGTGTGCGCCCGGTCTAGTGTGGGGGAGGGAGAGAGAGAAGGGCGGTGGCCAGCGCTTCAGCGAGTCACTCGTCCCACAGCCCTGACTGCTTCGCCGCCTGCCGGGAGGGCTCCGATCCGGTCAGCTGGGATGGAATGACAGGGGCTGCCCTGCCGAGTTTGCTGCAGGGCGCTCCCCTCCTCCGCGCCGCCGCCCCCTACAGGGCGGCCGGAGCAGTGAATGAAAAAAAAAGCGGCCGTTCCACCCTAGGATTGGGCGGAATGCCGCCGCTTAGAATCTGCCGCCCCAAGCACCAGCTTGCTCAACTGGTACCTGGAGCTGGCCCTGGTTTCTGCTCCAGCGCAACAATACATATTTTTGGGGGGATTCTATATGTTTCTACAATGCAGATGTTAGACAGTTTTCATTAAATCTAGTGAAAAGCCAACCTAGTATACTTTTATGATCAGGTGACCTGAACAGTAATACAGTAATGCTAAATCATAAATCTCTTAATGCCTGATTCTGCTACCTTTTCTCACATTGGTTTCAGTGGAGCTACTTGCAGCTGTGTGCTGCTCCATGTGAGTAAAGGTAGGGGTTCTAGCCTTAATAAATAAAATCCCAGTCTTGATTATTTTACAGCCTTTCCTAATGTTGATCTCAGACAATGTTACTGAGCAGACATGAAATCAAGTTTGAAGCTATTTCAGCGATGATTCCTCAAATTGGAATTACACAGTTTAAATATTTGGTTTTAAATGTTTTTTCTTAAATTCATAGATACATTGAATTCAAGTTATGTTTAATGTGAAACATAGCTTTCATTTTAATACAAATTCATTGGTTCACTGATCCAGAATGCTATCTTGTATGTTATTGTGTCAATATTATACAAGTATGACTATTACTGAGCACAGCCTGTGGGATAAGTGTGAGCTTTGAAGTAATTAATTTTAAAAAGGCAATAATCTGTATCAGAACTTCAGCTGTACTTCAAAGCTCTCATTTTTCAACTCTTTTGGCAGAATTTTTATTTTTTTTAATTTATGGCTTACAAGACATCTACTGTAGTGTTGGACAAAAGATATCATTAACTGCATATCCCCAGCTGCTTGAAAGAATTCTTACAGTACCTTAGACTGTTCAATATTTTTAATAATAACAAAAGTTATTAAAACTGATTTATTTACTATAAATTTTTAGGGCTAGATTCTTCTTTCAGTAAGCCCATTCTACACCAGAGTAACTCCACTAACTTCATTGCAGATACTCCTGATTTACACCAGTGTGAAGATTTTCTTAGGCCTTTGGAGTATGAGCTTAAAAACCTGATTTTAACTTAACTAACTTCTAATTTAACACTGCTTAATAATATCAGGACACAATAATGGAAGATTAAACCTATTTCTTTTGTCCAAAATGTAAAATTTGATCATTATAGTTCTTTATCCTTTCTCAATAGCCCCATGGGCAGTCTTCCTCACCTTTCAGGACAACAGATTGCTCTGAAATGACCTGACTGAATGGTTCTGTGATGATTTCAGAAGAATAATGGTCAAGGCAGGGCCGGCTTCAGGCACCAGCCGACCAAGCACATGCTGGGCTGGCACCTCATAAGGGGCGGCCAGTCTTGGTTTGGCAGGGCAGTGCTCGAGGTTTATATTTTTATTTTTTTTTGGTTTGGTGGGGCGGCGCTCTGGTGGCGGGAGTGGTTAATTTTCTTTTTGGTTCAGTGGGGCAGCAATCCAGGGGTGGGGGGTTGATTTTGGTTTGGTGGGGCAGCGCTGGGTTTTTTGTTGTTGTTGGGTTTGGTTCGGTGGGACGGCACTGAGGGGGGTTGGGTTTGGTTCAGCGGGGCAGTGCTCTGGGTTTTGTTGTTGTTTTTGGTTCGGCGGGCGGTGGTTGGGGGGGTTGTTTTTGGTTCGGCGGGGTGGAACTGGGTTTTTTGTTGTTGTTGTTTTTGGTTCAGTGGGGTGGCGCTCGGGGAGGTGTGATTTTCTTTTTGGTTCAGCGGGGCAGCGCTGTGGGGGTTTGTTTTTGGTTCAGCAGGGTGGCCCTTTTTTTTTGTTTGTTTGTTTTTTGTTGCTTGGGGTGGCAAAATAGTTAGAGCTGGCCCTGGGTCAAGGAGAGGAAAACAATGTCACCCAAGATTTGCCTGTGCTCACTCCTTTGCTGTCATCTTAAAATCCATATTCTTACCCTTACCACCTCTTCTATCACCCACTGACTTCAGTGGAAAGATCAAGCAAACAGTCTTCTTATACAGTCAAAACTATTATAACTGTACACTAGCTTCATCACTGATTTACAATGAGAAAAGCAATTCATTCCTCTACTGAGAAAACCAGAGGGCTGTATATCTTCTCTGTAATGCAAATTAGATAGTTTCTAATCATGTCTTCCACAACATAGAAAGTAGAAGTAGAAAAATCCTCTAGGAGCCTGAGAGACTCTTCCTCTCACTATTCCTTTCTGCATGCTTATAGATCCCTATGGCAATGCCAAAATCAGTGCTTCCTTAAGGGAAATAACCTACATATTAATTTTACCAGTCTGAATTTCTGTGTTTATCTACGTATTATTTAGGGGATATTTAAAATGTCTCCTCAACATAAGAGGCTTTTAAGAATATCATTAAATACTGAGTAATCTATTCATTATCTTAATAATTTGCCATGTAATGCAAATTATAGTCAAAAGCTGCTCAATCAGTGTATTTTTGGAAAAGTCATGTGGAGAATCAACATTAAACAAGTATTTGCTTTCAATTAGGCATGTGTGATTTTCATAAAGCCTATCATTTGAAAATAATTTGCACATTAATTCTAAATTGCAGTCATCTTGTAGACTAGTTGCTTGATAGTCTTTCATTTGACAACAATTTTCTTGTATCCCTAGATGGTGCTATATGTTCCTCTATTGAAAGGAGCAGTATAGGTAATTTTAATATAAAATTATAGAAAATCCTATGTAAGACATAACTACTAGAATCAAACAAATATAGAAAAAAAATCCCTCTAGTTTTGCTATAGGCCAAAAAAGAATGTGTTGTCATATGATTGTACTCATGAGAAAGTTATTTTTGTGCTGTACTTAGTAGGAATAACAAATAAGTACTATAGAAAGCAACCCACATGTTGGGGGTAAATGTCAGGCCAATTCCTTGGTAGGTTTAAAATGGCAAAGCTCGTTTAATGTCACTAATGCTGATTTACAGTAGCTGAGGATCTAATTCTTTCAATATGTTTAGCAAATTTTGGTTTTGCCTTACTTTCAGTCACGTTGAATTGCTATATTTATGGGCCCATACGTGAATATGCAAAGTATGATTTTTAATAGCTATGTATTTTCAACCAGAAAAACAAAACAATAGATTATCAGCCATTGAAGAGAAGAATATGCTGGGCCTTTTCAGTAAGCAGCAGCTACTCTTTTTCTGTAGAAATGGATTGGTACCAAATTCAGTACAGATTTGCCTTATGTACTGATGAGTAGCTTTATCATGGTGTAACACGTTCTGGGATGAAAACTGGGCCTTGATCTTGCAAAAACGTATACATATGAGTAACTATGTGAGTATACTGAGTGCATAAAATTATTCATGTGCATAAGTGTTTGCAAGATCAGGTCCTTAGTATTGTAATATTATTATGTATTATTGTGTAAGTTGAGCATTGAAGTATCGAGTCTTGGATTTTGTGATTGCTTTTACTAATATGTATTTTTGTTTACATTACATGGGTACTTAAAATTGCTTTGTACTGACTCTTTGTGTGGTTTCATTTAGGTCAACTGTTCGTATAAATATGCTAAAATATTTTAATTTGATATAGTCATATCATTACTAATGGCAGTCATTAACCACCCTCTCCCCTGATACACACACACACTGAAAATCTGATACCTATTGTGGTTAAATGAGTTTTCTGCTATTACATGAGGACTGAAGCTGATTTCAAAATAATGTGTGTATTTAAATAACAATAAGAAATGAATATATCACTGCTTCCTACTCAAGCATTAGGCCTGGCTGCACTGACTGCCTCAGTACCTGCACCTAGTTTGTATGTGTGTAAGAAATAGAAAGAGAGATTTTGTATGAATCCATTTACAGTGTGGCACTGCATAGTGTCCACAGGATATACGGCAAGTTTAAACATCCTGCTGGGCTTTATTGACAGGGTTCATGGAAATCGCTCACAAAGGCTAATTTAAAATTAACTTCCTCCAAAATAGACATAAATGAGAAACAGGAGGACACAGTATAATGACATAAAGACCTGACTCTCTTCTCATTTACATTAGCAGTAACTCCATTGACTTTAACTGAGTTACAGTTTATGTCAATGAATGAGATTAGAGAATATGGCTATTGCTCATTTTTACATGACTATCAGGACAATCTGCACTCTACCACAGTTATTGGTGCAGTGCACTATATTAAAACCAGAAATCTTGACCTAGACTCTCATGTATTTGATCTCAAATCACATCTGCCTCCCACAATTCCCTCTCCCCATATCCAAAAACTAAGACCTAGGGTTCCATAAGGCAAATGTAAAGTGATAGACTTAGGGAAGAAAAACCAAATGTATTACTACAGAATGGGAGATAACTGGTTGGCAGCAGCATTGCTGAGAAGGCTCTGGGTGCTGTGGTGGATCACAACCTCAACATGAATCAATAATGTGATGCTGTTGCAAAACAAGCAAATGAATTGTTGGGTTGCATTGACAGAGGCATAGCATGCAAGCCACAGGAGGTGATAGTACCACTCTACCCGGAGCTGGTTAGGCCTCAGCTGGAGTACTGTGTCTAGTTTTGGTCACCGCTTTACAGAAAGGATGTAGAGAAACTGGGAAGTATCCAGAGGAGAGTGACACTGATGATCAAGGTGATTGAATGCAAGCCATATGAGCAGAGACTGAAGGAACTGGTTATGTTTAGTTTGGAAAAGAGGAAATTAAGGGGTACATGACAGCAGTCTTCAAATACTTGAAAGGCTGCCCAAAAAAAGATGGAGAAAAGTTGTTCTCTCTCACCACAAAGAGCAGGACAAGAGGCAATGGGTTCAAACTACAGCAGAACAGATTTAGATTAAATCTCAGGAAGCATTTCCTAATTGTAAGAACAGTAGGACAATGTAACAAACTTCCTCAGAAAGTCCTGGAATCTCCTTCTCTGGAGATTTTCAAAAACAGGCTGGATAGCCATCTGTCTTGGATGGTTTAGACACAACATATCCTTCATCTTGGCAGCATTTGTGATTTCTTCTAACCCTACAGTTCTGTGATTCTATGATAATGCAATATAGTAAAGCTAGACTTCCATAATGCAAATATATTCCTCATCCCACCCTATCTCTTCCTTTTGGCTATCTCTCATTCCTGCTGTCTTTCAAAGGAAACCCTCTTATGGTTTAATTATCTCCTTTTAGTTTCAATACCTCATAAGATTCAGAATGGGAAGAGGCAGTATAAAGTATAAAAAGGGCAAATCTTCCCTAAAGGAATATGGTTTCATTATATACCCATCCTGCATCAGTCTGCATCTCCAAGAATTATCTTACAGCTACCCTGCCCATAAATAGTAGAAAACTTTTTTTGGATCAGTCCAGTTCTACAAATTTTGCTACTGTTTCCTAAACTTATTAACTGTGTAACACTCGCTGATGTTTAAAACAATAGCCCTGTGTCCTGCAAACTGAAATTGGGAAAAGTTAGTAGGGGAGAAAATCCATGAAGCACTGGGTTGATTGGTTGGTTGGTTGGTAGGTAGGTGGGTAGCTAGAGTGATAGGCAAGCTTGGTGAGAGAGAGAATTAAATGTCCCCAGATGTAACACAAACATACACACACAAAACAAATTGTTCAAGCTAATCAGGGCCAGTTTTGTGTTTCCCTAAGAAATTATGGAAAATTAAATTATGGAAATATTCAAAACATAAGACACTGGGCATGTTTCCATGATTTTTGATGCAAATACTAAAATGTGGGGAAACTGCTGGTTATGCATGCCTCTGTGGTCTCTTTGTCTGCTCATTTCTTTTCAGAGTTGCAGAATCAAGACAGCTTTTCCTTGCACCTGCTCAAACAACTAGCAGTGACCAAAGGGGACTCTACCTCTTGTAAACTTAAGTTCCTTTATAATATTAACATCTATAACTCTAAGCTTTCCTTCCTATCTGTAGAGAGACTAGGGATTTTATAGTATGCATCCATGAGCACCCTTCCACCCCACGTTTTCCTTGTTGTGAAAGCTTGTGTGTGTGATGATATCCAAATGGGTATTGAACCATTTAAGAAAACATGTCATAGCAATCAAAATGTTCCCTTTAACATTCAATATATCTCACCCCTGGTATTTATAAGCATCTGAGGTTAGGGGCTAAAAGATAAAATAGGAATCAATCAAAACTATCACAAATCCCTCAAACCGTTAGAAAAAGAAATCTAGTGACTTAAAGGAAAAAGTAGTCTATGTTTCTGTGCTTCCTGAGATGTTTCTAAATCTGGGAGAGTTTTAAACTAAAATTTTGGATCCCAGTTCAGACCTGAATTTGACCTTTCTAAAATAACAGGGTACTCAAATTCAGACCATTATAGTGGCAAGTTTGTGCTGAGACTTTGGATTGTAACTCAGATTGTGGACATGAATTTAAGCTTTTGGTTTTGGCCTATTTCTACTTCTTGCCACAATTTGAAATACCATGAGAGAGGCTTTCAAAACATGGGAAATACTGAAAACTTTATATGAAACTTTCAAGTAAGCCAGTTTTATGTTTGCAAGGAGGGAAAGGGGTGAGTGAGTATTCTAAACTTAAATTTGTGTTCTTGTTGTTCACACTTTTAGACCCTGAAACAGTAGTCCAGTTGAAATCAAGGCTTATGAATAAGTTTTTGATGGATTGGAGCCTTAGAGAACTAACACCTGTCTGGTTTCTGCAGTTCCATAAAGAACTGGGAGCAAGTCATTAATAGTTTTGTATTTTGTGCTTTGTTATCTGTTTATTTCATATTGATGTTTCCACATCCTGCTGGACCTGAGAAAGAAAATAATGTAAAAGACATGAGAACCTGTCAGTGAAAAGACAGACAGGTAGGTCAACAAATGTCAGGGTAGGGTGATTGCAAAAGGGATTGTATATAGATATCAACAGGATTCCCTAAAGGAAGCATGACAGAAGTGTTGTTTTATTTTAAAGGGATTTCATAGTGGACAGAATAGGGGCTTGCCAATGAATTCAGAGAAGTTGAACCATGCATAAGAGCCAAGTGAAAAAAGTCACAGGCTGTCTGAGATACTTGGAGATGGGTAATGAAGGATAGGACTATTGACAATAAGAGTGGGTGGAAATTGATATGGAGCTTGACAATGGAGGATAAGCAAGAATGGGCAGCTTTATGTAGAACATCCTAGGAGGTGACCAGGTGTTTAAATATGTTGTGCTGATGAGGCAATAGAGAGATCCAAAAAGTGGAGTGATATAATCAGATTGTCAGGCAACAAAGATTATATTATTGATTGTATTTTCTATGTTCTGAAAAGTTGTAATGTGATGTGTTGGAGAGGCCAGTGAGGAGGATGTTGCAGTAATCAAGGAGCAATAAAGTGGGGACCTAAACAAGATATTTTGCTTTGAGGATGTAAAGAAAAGGACACATCTTGTGAGGGTGAGCAGGAAGAAGCGGCTGGATTTGTATATAGCCTGGAGGTGCAGCACAAGGAAAAGTAACATATCAAAAGTAATTCTCAGATTGTTGGATAAACAAAAGGAAGAATTATGGTGATGTTGACAGTGATGTAGAACAAAGGTAATGGAAAATGTTTGGGAAGAAAGATTAGGAGTTCAGTTTTTTGTTACAAAAATTGCAGCACTGTCACAGCTTTCAGTTGATGGCTAATAAGGATGCCAGTGTACACTCCACTTTCAACTCATTAAAAAAGCACAGAGTCTTCAAGTCGTATATGCAATTTTTTTTCTGAATCACTGAATTACTATATACAGCAGTTTTCAAGTACTATCATACAGAATAGGTTGTGTTAATAAGGCATAACCATGAATAGATTCAAAGGCATAGTAAACGAGGTCCCTCCAGAAGGCACTGTGAAACTGAGGAGTCTACAGCATATTCTCACTTCAAAGGTAGCAGCTCCACTGGCCTGTAAGAAGGTGGACAGAAGCCATGGTCTTATATCTTCCTATCCCTTCCTTTTCTGAAGAGTCTAATATCCACAAGGACAGTACCCATCAGTAGCTCCCTGTCTGGTTAGGGAAGCAGAAACAACTTGTTCGTAGCACTTCCCTTGTATCTGCTTACATGACACAAGCGCCTTCCATTTTTCCACAGCTGCATGTGCATTTTCTCTCTCTCCCTTTCTCTGTCACATACACATACAGAAGCCAACCAAACTGTGTCCTTTTAGGATGCATGTGGAGAATATATGCATTGTCAGACTCATGCACAAACAATTTTCTCTCTCTCCATTACACATTTTACCTAATTATTACTTTATTATTATTTACACATGTGTTTAAAAGCCTGTAAATAACCTATTTCTGATACAAGTAACATTAGGACAAATGCACTTCTCTGTGGGGTTACACCATCATAAATGAGAGCAGAATTCACCTTTTGTAGGGCTTCATAAAGCTTATTACTCCTTCTGCTGCTGATTTGGAGATGTTATTTAGGTGCACCTTTCTCATTATCTGGCCCTGGCCCAAAAGTTCACAGGGCTATAATTAAGGTCTTCACATGCAAAAAAGTGAATGAAAAACTCATGAAACATTACCAAGTAGTGTTTAGGGACTAAATTTTAAAGGAGATCTTGCCAGGAAGATGGAAAATGATACAGTATCTGGAAGAGGTCTATGCCTTTGGGATATTTTGAAAGAGTCAGACAGCTGCTCAGGAAACTGAAAACATGCCACCATAGTCATTATTCCTCATGCCTGTAGAACAGTTGAAGTCGGGACCAATTCAAAGTGTGGGTCAAAAAAGCAGAAAGCATATCTTATTCTTCAAATCATGTACTTGCAGGGAAAGCTTGACTGTCATGCCACATTAAGCAAGTTTCTATTGTGTGCAGAAAAACACAGAAAATATTAAACCGTTACACACATGAGTAATTTGTGCCATATACTTTATAAAGAACAGATCATCGAGATAGTAATACTTATCATTTATATTCTATAGTGCTTTATATACACTATATGTCACTATACATCCATTATAAACACAAAATTTCATTTAAACATGTACTTTATGGCAATCATTCCAGTTGGACTCCTAGTAAGGGTGGCAGAGTCAGACCCATAAATATTAAGAATTAATATTTTTATCTATATCTGATCTATGAGAATACTTATGTATTGTGGTTAAAGCTAGAAACTAGTAAATGGGATTCTTGGGTTCCATTCTTGGCTTCCCCACTAATTTGGAGCTCACTACTGCAAATAGGTGTGCCAAGGCACAAGGATATGCTAGGGCTGATCGATTTGCAGGATCTAGTTTTTGGGGAAGGAATTTGGCAAGCCAGCTAACTTTCCTGCACTTCATGTTTCCTGTCTACAAAACAAATGTAATAATGCTGACTGCGCTCTAGTTAAGAGAGTGGTTTTCTGGTTTAATTAAACATTACATATTGTTTGTAAAATGCTTTGAATATCTTGAGTGACAGTTTGTAACTGATCACTTAATGCCAAATATGCACCAGGGTTACTTAAGCATTAAATATTCTACTAAGATATTACATTATAAAATACATTAAACATTACTTTTAATGGAACATTTATGAATTTAGGAGAGGAAAAAAGGACAGCAACCACAGAGGACTATTACCTTCTTCTCAGGGTCATTCATTAGCAAACCATTTCTAACCTCATGCTTATTGATAGTCTTAAATTGCACATTTTATACCAACAAATGGACAAACTTCCATTACATATCCAACAGTCTCTTTCAGACTACATCTATGTAAATAGCCAGTGAACCTGCTGTTTTATCCTACAGCACCCTATCGGCAAAAGTTAATTAAATGCAAAGACACTATTGCATTTAATACATTGTAAAGATACCTGATACTTTGGTGACAAATTAATTTCATTTCTATCAGCAGGGGCTAGATGAGTATGCTGGCTAAGAGACTAGAGGAACCCACTACATATTGATCAATCTACTCAGTAAGGGACAAAGTTTGAACACCTCACTCACTCAGGTGAGGAATTACCCACTTTTACCTATGGCATCACAATCTTTCCCTAAAAATGCACAGGAAATAGTCCTTGGATTTATAACATGCTGAAATTATGGGAAGATAAAAGAAAATTACTCATTTCAAAACTGACCATTATTATTCTAGCATAGCAAACAGTATACCAAACATCACCAAAGGGTGCCTCAGGAACAAACTGAACTCCTATTTTAAGGGCAGCCAGGATCAGAATCATGAATAAGTGGCTTGAATTCAAGGATAAAGTGGAGTGTCTATTTATGGCACCCAAACGGTGCCATAAATAGCCAGTGAGGACCTGTGAGGGCATGGAGGACAGGTGAGGAATACTAACTCTGCTTTCATAAGGAGGAGGGATGATCACGTGCAAAAGAAAGACAGGGACTCAGGAATTGTGGATTTATTTCTCTGCCACAGACTTCCAGTGTGACCTTTGTCATTTTTTTAAAATTCCTGTGTGTGTCAGTTCCCCAAATATAAAATGTGATATTTTGCTACCTCACAAGCATATTATGAGGTGCCCAGACAGCGTGGTCATGGGACCACATAAAAACCCAGGTAGACAGAGCTACACACCAGGAAGTATACAGAACCCCATTCAACCTGAAATTTTACTTCACTGACAAAGCATAAAAATATATCTCCAGTCCAGAAAATTTTTCCTCAGACAATTTTCCTTTTAAAATGTGTACTAATGTTAAGAGTTTTGTTTTTTTGTTTTGTTTTTTACTGAAGCAATAATTATTTCTATGACAATCCAAACATAAGGGGCTTTGGGTGATTACTGCCACGGAATCAATGAAGCTTTCAGTGTTGCTACCATACAGCTCTTATTAAAATTCAAGCCAGCTACTGAGCATTCAATTCTTTCACTAGAAAATGATTAAACAATGAAAAGAAACATGAGCAGGAAGAAAGATCTGTTCCAAATACTCTTGCATGATCCCCCTTGCCAGGGAAGTGATTCCTTGGCCCTTGTATATTTGGCTTGCAACCTCTATTCAGCTTTCATTTTTAAACCATGAATGATGTGTCACAGTGTCAAGTGAAAATGAATGAAAACAAATGGAGGGTTATATTTTTAACAATGAGTGTCTAAAACTTTCTAAAAGGTATTAAAAATAGCAATGTATGGTGTTGGGAGTTGATTTTAGGACTCTGCTGCAGTCTGTAAGTCAAAATATAGGCTTCTACTCACAGGTTCTGGGACATTTCCCAGAGGTAAAAAAGTTTTCACAAAAATGGAAAAGGTATTCAAAATATTAAAAATCAGTTATTGATTATCTTTAGACTGGAACTAGGAAAAGGTTTAACATCTGGCTCTGCCCACTTATGGGTATAACAAGAATTTACAGAGTTACAGAAGTAAGCATTAATTAATAAAAAACTTGGAAGAGATGTAAATTTTCATGATGTAGAACGTATGGGAAGATTATTCCGCACCTGCCTATTTCAGGGTTGTTTCTTTCACCTTTCCATAGTACTCTCTACTGTTGGAAACAGGTTACTGAGCTAGATGGATGTCACATCTGATCCAGTATTCTAATTCTTATATATTCTCTTTCTCTCTCTCTCTCTCATTCATTTCAAGAACTTTAAAGATCAAGAAGGAAGTCAAACTTTCTAACTTCACATTGTTTCTTTTGTTTTCTCTTTCCCACCTTCCAATAAAAATTGATTCACTATGTGAAAATTTCAAGAAAACCCATTCTAAACAATATTTATTTACGGTAAGTATTTCACAGCACAAGAAGATGTCCTATTCTTCTAATGTTAGATAATCCCAATTAAGAATTGTAAAATAAAGATTTTACAGATTTTATCTGCAGAAAAGAAAAGGCATCAACTGATGCCAAAAAATTACTGAAGAGAAAAGAAGTTAAGATTATGATACTTGTTTACTACTTATTAGATAAAAACTGTTTGTGTCTATTAAGGGTTAGTATTTCCCACTATATAATAATGAGGAGAGGGGAATTTGGCTCTTTGACTGTGCCTTTATAAGGTTTTCCTTATCTGATACATTATGCAAACGTCACCCCCTTTCCATTTTCTTATTTCCTGGTTTTCAGCCAAAAACCTTACTGTTGTTATTACAGCTACTATTTCTATTTGCTCTGAATTACCATGGAAACATTCCCAGGCAAGATGGCAGTATATTGGCTTGAGTGACTGAAACAAGTAGTTGTTATTTCAGTACACTAGCAGCAGTGCAGGAAGTTGTTAACCATGCTCAATAGCTGTTTTGAAGCTACTGTGGAAGGCTTTAATAAAGGCAGATATTCCTGCACATAGACACATATCCCCTTAGTTAGAACCTGGAAGCTCCTGGCCAATCAGGATTGAGTGCTGCCGGGGTACAGCACCAGTCAGATTCAGCCCAGCCCTTCAGGGAAAAGAGCTGTCAGGGATAACCCAGCATGAACATGTGGGAAGGATCACTGTAATTTTACAGAAATCAGTGGGTTGAGAGGGGAAAACACCATAAGTGAGGAATCATAACCAGGAGATCGCATGTCAGGGTCAGTTGTAGCACATCATTGAAACAAAGACACCATGTGAGTCTAGCAACTTCAGTGATGGTCAGTTTTTTCTCATTTTTCTCATTCTCTGTATGTGCTCAATAGTGTAGATGCTGAAACAATTGGTTATGTGGTGCAACTAAATAATGTATCTAAGGCCTGGTCTACATTGTGACTTTAGGTCAAATTTAGCAGCGTTACCTTGATTTAAGCTTGGACCCGTCCACACGACAAAGCCCTTTTTTTCAACTTAAAGGGCTCTTTAAATCAATGTCTTTACTCCAGCTCCAACAAGGGGATTAGCGCTGAAATCGGCTTTGCTGGGTCGAATTTGGGATAGTGTGGACGCAATTCGATGGTATTGGCCTCCAGAAGCTATCCCAGAGTGCTCCATTGTGACCGCTCTGGACAGCACTCTCAACTCAGATGTACTGGCCAGGCAGACAGGAAAAGGTCCACGAACTTTTGAATTTAATTTCCTGTTTGGCCAGCGTGTTTGCAGAACTCATGCAGAGCTCATCAGCATGATATGCACATTGCCGGGGCACATTGCCCGGCCCGTACTTTGTGAGAAGTCTATGACCATGTATGTCCCTCTCGTCACCACACTACCGTTGCCTCCTCACCTGGTGTTGCGTGAAACAATTGTCTGCCATTGCTCTGACAGAGGGAGGAGTGACTGACAACATGGCTTACAGGGAATTAAAAACAACAAAAGGGGTGGCTTTGCATCAAGGAGAAACACAAACAACTGTCACACAGAATGGCCCCTTCAAGGATTGAACTCAAAACCTCCAGGTTTAGCAAGCCATTGATTTCTCAAAACAAATTGGGTCAATTTCTTATTTTGATTCATCTATCTGTTACATCTTAGGCTGGCAGCAGACGGTGCAGTACAACTGCAAGTCATCATCATCTCCTGGCTGCTCGCCAGAAGATGGTGTGGTACGAGTGCTAGCCATCGTCATCTCTCCTGGGTACTCGGCAGAAGAGAGGAATGATCTGGCTTAGTCACTTCAATATCTGCCCAGGTGCCCCTGACCATTCTCACCGAGGTCGGCAAAAGGAGCACCCAGGAATACGATGATGATGGCTACCAATCATAATGCACCATCTGCTGCCAAAAGGCAATGATCTGTTGCTGTGTAGCATTGCAGTTCCACATCTGCCAGCACCCAGGAGACGTACGGTGACGGTGAGCTGAGTGGGCTCCATGTTTGCCGTGGTATGGCATCTGCTCAGGTAACCCAGGAAAAAAGGTGTGAAATGATTGTCTGCTGTTGCTTTCACGGAGGGAGGGAGGGAGGGAGGGAGGGAGAGGGAGGCCTGATGACATGTACCCAGAACCACCAGCAACACTGTTTTTGCCCCATCAGACATTCGGATCGCAACCCAGAATCCCAACGAGTAGTGGAGACTGCGGGAACTGTGAGATAGCTACCACAATAAACACTCCAGAAGTTGATGATAGCTTCGGTACTGTGGACGCAGTCCATCGACTTAATGCACTTAGAGCATTTTGTGTGAGGACACACACAATTGACTGTATAAAAACGATTTCTGAAAAAATGACTCCTATAAATTTGACCTAATTTTGTAGTGTAGACATACCCTAATTATCAATAAATATACAGTAGTGGTGAGAACCTGTGGCATGCGGGCCACACGCAGCCCATCAGGGTAATCTGGCAGGCTACCAGACAGTTTGTTTACATTTTCATGTCTGCCCGCAGGTCCCAGTGGCTGTAGTTTGCCATTCCTGGCCAAAGGGAGCTGCAGGAAGCAGTGGCCAGCATGTCCCTGTGGCCCACGTCGCTTCCAGCAGCTCCCAGCAACTCCCATTGGCCGGGAACAGCGAACCATAGCCACTGGGAGCTGCGAGCAGCCATGGAAATGTAAATAAACTGTCTGGTGTCCCGCCAACAGATTTCCCTGATGGGCCAGTTGCCTACTACTGAAATACAGGGTGAGCAAAAATGAAAGCAGAAGATATCTGATTGTCAGAACTCCAAATCCCTGTATTTATTTTGTAAGTTTTGCATATATTATAGTTTAGGCCCTGTGTTAACATTTCATTTTAAAGGAATGACAAATCTCTAGTTAGTGACATTAGTCTAGTGATGGTGTGTTATAACTGCTGTACTGTTGGTTTATCATTGGAGTGTTATTCATTAAAAAAAGAAATTTGAAACAATTGTGTGTGTTTAATTGTCTGATTCTGAAGACTGGTACTGTTTTCCTTAGAAGACAAAGAAAGTGAATCCTATTATAATTTCCACTGCCAGTATTTAGAGGGTTCCTATAGAAAATACAGCTGTAGAGTCTTGCAACAATATGAATTCATGGTCTGTGCAAATATTGTGAGTCAGAGAGACTCATAGAAATACAGGACTGGAGGAGACCTTGATAGGTCATCTAGTCCAGTAACTAAGACAGGTATTTGTCTATCCTGTTCTTAAAAACCTCCAATGATAGGGACTTCACAACCTTAGATAATTTGTTCCAATGCTTAACTACTTTTACTATTAGTAAGTTTTTCCTAATGTCTAATCTAAATCTCCCTTGCAGCAATTTAAGACCATTACTTCTTGTCCTGTCCTTGGTGCTTAAGAAGAACAATTTATCACCCTCTTTTTTATAACAACTTTTCATGTATTTGAAGATTGTTGTCCTGTCACCCTTCAATCTATTCTCCAGAATAAACAAACCCATTTTTTTCAATCTTTCTTCACAGGTCATATTTTCCAGATTTCTAATAATTTTTGCTGCTCTCCTCTGGACTTTCTCCAATTAGTACACATCTTTCCTGAAGTGTGGTACCCAGAATTGGACAAAATAATCCAATTCAAGCCTTATCTGTGCTGAGTAGACTTTCTTGTGTCTTGCTTTCAACACTCCTGCTAATACATCCCAGAATGATGTTTCCTTTTTTGCAACAGTATAACACTGTTGATCCCTATTTTGTGATCCACTATAACCCTCATATTCTTTTCACAGTACTCCTTCCTAGGCAGTCACATACCATTTTGTATTTGTGCAATTGATTATTCCTTCCTAAGTGTATTACTTTGCATTTGTCCTTATTGAATTTCATCCTATTTATTTCATATCATTTCTCCAGTTTGTCAAGATGATATTGAATTCTAATTCTGTCCTCCAAAGCATGTGCAATCCCTCTCAGCTCCGTACCATCAGCAAACTTAATAAGTATACTCTCTATGCCATTATCCAAACCATTTATGAAAATACTGAATAGAAAGAGACCAAGGAGAGATCCTTGTGAGACCCCACTTGTTATGCCCTTCCAGCTTGATTTTGAACCTTTGATAACTATTTTCTGAGTTTGGTTTTCCAACCTGTTGTGCACCCATCTTCTAGCACATTTGTCCTAGGCTATGTTTCTATAGTTGTTATGAGAAGGTCATGTGAGACAGTGTCAAAAGCCTTACTAAACTTGATATATATGACAAGTTCCACTTTCCCCCATCCACAAGGCTTGTTACTCTGTCAAAGGTTGGTTTGATGTGATTTGTTCTTGACAGTTCCATGTTGATTGTTATTTATCTTCTACATGTTTATAAACTGATTGTTTAATTATTTGCTCCATTATCTTTTCAGATACCTGAATTAAGCTGAATGTTCTATACTCCCCAGGATTGTCTTTATTCCCCTTTCTATAGGTAGATACTCTATTTGCCCTTTCCCAGTCCTCAGCTATTTCTCCTGTCCTCCACAAATTCTCAAAGATAATGGCAAATGGCTCAGAGATCTCCTTAGCCAGTGTCTTAAGTATTCTAGGATGTATTTCATCAGACTTTGCCAATTACTTGTCTAAGTAATTTTTAACTTGTTCTTTTCCTATTTTAGCATCAGATTCTTCCCCATTTATACTGATGGTCAATATGTTAGTTATACAATCACTACTAAAGTTTTTGGTAAAAAAATTAAACAAAAAAGTCATTTAACACATTGGCCACTGCTGTATTTTCTGTTATTGTCTTTCCCTCACCATTGAATAATGGGCCTACCCTGTCCTTAGTCTTCCTCGTGCTTCTCATGTATTTGTAAAATGTATTTGTTACTCTATATGCCCCTAGCTATTTTAACGTCATTTTTTCCTTGGCATTTCCAGTTTTCTCCCTACATGATTGTGTTTGGTTTTTAATATTCATCCTTTGTAATTTTACCTAGTTTCCACTGTTTTATAACTCTTTCTTGAGTCACTGAATATTTCCTGGTTAAGCCAGGATGGTCTCTTACTATATTTCCTATCTTTCCTATGTGTTGGGATAGTTTGCTCCTGTGCCTTTAATAATGTTCCTTTAAAGAACTGCCCACGCTCCAGAAATCATTTTTCCTTCAAGAAACTCAAACCAATTCTCTGAATTTCTATAGTCTTCCTTCTTAAACTCCGTTGTCTTTATTCTGCTGTTTTCCCTCCTATCATCCCTTAGAATCATGAACTCTATCATTTCATGATCAGTTTCACCTAAGCTGCCTTCCACTATCAAATTCACAACTAATTCCTCCCTATTTCTCAGAATCATATCTATAGTAGCCTCTCCACCAGTTGTTTTCTCCACCTTCTGTAATAAAAAAATAGCCTCCAATGGATTCCAAAAACTTCTTGTATAATCTCTGCCCTGCTATATTATTTTCCCAACAGATTTCTGGTAGTTGTAATCCCCCATCACTAACAAGTCTTCTGTTTTGGAGGATTTTGTTAGTTGTTTAAAAAGAGCCTCATCCACCTCTTCTTCCTGGATAGTTGGTCTGTAGTAGACATTTACCATAATATCACCCTTGTTTTTTACCACTTTATCCTTTCTCAGATACTTTCACAGGTCTGCTTCCACTCCATAGTGCAAATGTATACATCTTTGATATAGACAGTAACACCTCCTCCCTTTTTTCCCCGTTTGTCCTTCATGAATAAGCAGAACCCTTTTATATCAATATTTCAGTCATGTGAATATCCCACTTAGTGATGCCAATTATGTCATAATTGTGATTTCTCGTTCGTCTTCATGCTATTCCTCGTAACTTCTTGCATTAGTATACAGACATCTAAGATGTTTATTAAATGTCCCCTCTATAGTACCTCAATCTCTCCTTTGTCCCTGTGTGATTGCCTATGTTCCCCACAGATCTGACCCTTCACCCCAGTCTCCATGTTTGGGACTTACCTGTGGGCTTTGTGTCTCCTGCCCCCATTGAACCCAGTTTAAGGCCTGCCTCACTAGGTTAGCAAGTCAATACATAAAAACACTCTTCCTTTTACTTGATAGGTGGTCCCTGTCTCTGCTCCAAAGTACTTCTTGGAACAGAATCCCCTAGTTGAGGAAGCTGAAGCCCTCCTGGCAACACAATCCATGCAGGCATGAATTTAACTCCAAGATGTTTCTATCTCTGCCAGGGCCTGTATCCTTGACCAGAAGGTTTGATGAGACCACCAGTTGTGGTCCAACCTACTTCACCCTCACACCCAGTGCCTGTCCTCACCTCTGATCTGCAGAATTCATACCTTGCAGTATCATTAGCAGTATGGGATAGAAGTCAGATGGATGGATGATCCTTGGCAATCCTTGCATAATGGTATGGATATAATCCCCTGGTAGGTGGTTTATCTCCCAGCAGTAGAGAGCAGGCTGGCAGATGGATTTTTCCACCCCCTTAGAAGGGAGTCACCAATCACTACCATCATCATCCTTCATTTCCTCTTAGGAGTGGTGGCTGAAATCTTCTCAGCATTGGGGTAAATGGTTTCTGCTCCTCTACCTTTGGGGGAGATTCATCATCCCTTGTTGCTGGGGCAGCATACTGTTTTATTAATGGTATGGACAGTGGGTTGGCAGCAGGGACAGAGACTGCCTGCTGTCAAAGTAACCAGCTGCCAGTTTTCCTCCCTGTGAAGGAGCCATTTCCACCTTCCCTAAGGTGCTACTGCAGTCCTCTCCAGTCTGACCTTTTCCCTCAAACTTGGAGGTCTTGGTATGCATGTTTTCCAAAAATTCTTTGTCCACACAGATGCCTCCTCAGACAAGATACTCTCCGTAACTCCGCCCACCGCTCTCTGAGAGATTCTTCCAGTAGACACCTCTCACACTTGATGGTCTCCCCAGCCTGGCTTTCTATGACAGGAAATGCAGGCCACAGTCTTCTCAAATCGATACCAGGACCTAGGCATGACCTATGGTCTAGTTCTCCATCCAGACACAGGAGCAGGAGGGGCACCCAGGAGCAATTTTGGCATTGGCAATGCTGCCTTTCTTTCCTTTTCTTCAGCAGGAAATCTCCCCCTCAGTCTCCCCTGTCTGCTAGCTCTCCTTGGTCACTTAGTGTCTGGCTTTTAAGCCCTCTCTTCTAGGTCAGTCCTGCCCCCTTCTTAACACACAAGGGAACGGTGATCAAGAATCAAAGGACAGGAAGCTGAGCATTGCTACTGCCCACTCAGCTAACAACTAGTTGTTGTCTGTCCCCCACTTCCAGACAGTCCTCAACACTCAATCCCCAACAGAACACACTGTAAACTTTAAGCTAGCAAAAAATACACACATACAGGGAAAAGCTCACCCTCACACTCCGACAGTTAGTACTCACTCCTTCAGCAAGATATCTCCCTCTCAAGCTCTCCTGTTTGTTGCACCTTGTTCGTTAGCTAGCTAGAGAAGTTCTGTAGCACATAATTGGTAAGTACATTGACTTACCTCCCCCTCTATGTAGGTTACAGCTGTATTCTTTTATCTGTTACATTTTTTCTTGTATACAGCTTGTGCTTGCTAAAAAAAATTAAGGTATGTGTGACATTACCCAGAGTACAATCTGGACTGATGAACAGCTGTTTCCCCTCAGTGCTCCAACCTGAGGTTCCTTTTAGATTGCTTTGCTGTCAGAGCTCCCAGTCCCTGGTCTACTCACACACAATCTCCAGCATATAAATTACTCCCAGTTATATTATGTGAGTGCTATAGCCCACGACTCTTGAATTACACCGTAGAAAAACACTAGCAAATTCCCAGTCCCATATTTTCCCCATAAATGTATGTCTTCCGCTCTCCTGGACAATACAAGCTCATATACAGTCCATCATTTTGCTAATAGAAAATGATAAGCACAAATTCTGTTATCCCAAATGGTGTTTCCCAAGCATAATGGTTTAGATAAAACAATAATGCAGATTTATTTACTATAAAAAGATAGATTTTAAGTGAACACAAGTAATAGGGTATAAGATTCAGAATAGGTTATAAAAAAATAGAAGTAAAATACATCTAATGCCTAATTTAACAAGCTAAGTGAATTCAAAGCAAAGTCTCTCTCATCACGTTTCAGCAGTTTAAGGCCTTGTCTACACTGCAAGTTTCTCTGCAGTAAAGCAGCTGTGGAAAATGTGGGGACAGGAATGATTATAAGGTGCCTCCTACAGTGCTGGCTCTCCCCAAGATCCAAGTGCCTAGTGTACAGTATTGGTCCTGGAACACTGATTTCCCCTGCCCCCTCCCCAGTTTGTGACAGGTATGTGACTAGTGGCTGTGTTTTAAATCAGTGGTCTCTGTGTTGCAAACAATACCGCTTCTTTAAAATGTTGCATTTTGGATTAAAAATATGACCTTGGGAGCCCAGCCTCCCTCTTTGCTATTGTTGGCTGAATGGCTGCGCAGAATTAGAAAGTGGCCATGAAGAACTAAAGAGGACTTTCTGTGTAGGTCATCATGAACTCTGTAGCCAAAAAAACAATAATTGAAGGAGTGGTGGGACAGCGAGAAGAGGGAGCAAAAGGAGAATGTGGCACACCAGAACAAAACAATAGAGCAACTGTTAAATGTCATGGAGCACCATTTGGACATGCTCCAAGTGCTACTAGCACTGCAAATCGAGCAGCTCCGCACACGTCCTCCCCTGCAGCCACTGTCACAAAACTCTTTCCCGTGCACCTCCCCCGGACGTGCCAATACACTCTTATCAACCTCCTGGCTCCAGTATATACCTGCTGCATTCCACTCCTACCACATCACAGTCCAGCCCTGTGGACTCCCTGCACCCATCCCTCTGCAGTTTTGCCCTGCTGAAGTACAGTACCCACTGCACTGTACTCCAAAGGAGAAGGTTGCATACCTGGACATACATAAGTCTTTAACCATCCTGGGACCCCCAGCCCTTCCCCCATCCTTCACAGTGCTGATGTGTTTTTTTTTTCTTTGCCTCCATCCTCTGGCTGTTGTTTTTTAATAAAAGAATTGTTTTGGTTTGAAAGCAATCATTCTTCCATTAATTGAAAGCAAACAGAGCCCTACAAAGCAACAGGCAATTTTCTTACAGATTCATAGTGAATCATCTGCACCAATCAGAATCACCTCCTAGCATTATAATCACTGCACTCCAGAGCATAGGGGCTTTCAGTTTCAGATTACTGCCTCAAGACATCCCTGATCTTTGCCCCATGCTGCACCTCTCTAATAGCCCTGGTCTCTGGCTGTTCAAATTCAGCCTCCAGGCACTGAGCCTCAGCGGTCCAGCCCTGAGTGAAGCTTTCATCCTACTCTTCGCAAATATTATGGAGCATACAGCACAAAGCTATAAACATAGGAATATTATCATCAGCCAGGTCTAGCCTCCCAAATAGGCAGCGCCAGTGGGCCTTTAAATGGCCAAAAGCACACTCAACAGCCATTCTGCACTTGCTCAGCCTGATGTTGAACTGCTCCTTGCTACTGTCAAGGTGCCCTGTGTATGGCTTCATAAGTCATGCCATTAAGGGGTAGGCAGGGTCTCCTAGGATCACAATGGGCATTTCAACTTCCCCTACAGTGATCTTCTGGTCCCGGAAGAAAGTTCCTGTTTGCAGCTTCCTGAACAGGCCAGTGTTCCAAAAGATGCATGTGTCATGCACCTTTCTGGACAAGCCTGTGTTAATGTCTACAAAATGCCCATGGTGAGCCACAAGCACTTGGAGAACCATTGAGAAGTACTCGGTGGCTAGGCGTTCTGGTGACAGAATTGGAATATGCATGCCATCTATCATGCTTCCATAGTTAGGGAAGCCCATTTGTGCAAAGTCATCTGCAATGTCGTGCACATTGCCCAGAGTAACAGTCTTTTGGAGCAGGACGTGATTAATAGCCCTGCACGCTTCCATCAAAACAAGTCCAACGGTCAACTTTCCCACTCCGAACTGGTTAGGTATAGGTTAGGTTTAAGGAATAACTCCACTGTCATTCATGATGTGTTAGTCAGAGCAAGCAGCATATTGGTCAACAGTGTCGGATTCATTCCTGCAGACCAAAGAGGCAGAGTGCACAGTACACAAACCGTTGAAAGATGGTGCCAAATGCAGACAGAAGCACAGGTATTACTGGGATGTGAAGCAATGCCTCACAGGGCATTGAGGTAGTAGTCAGGATGCCCCGTAAGCCCCTCCGTCTTCACACAACTTTTAGTGGCAGAAGAGGAAGAGATGCTCAGTGTGATAGCTGGCCAGAGTGCACCACTCCAAATACCTATGCAAGTGCCACAAGTGTGATTATGCTATTGTGCAGGCAGCTGACAGGGTGAACACACAATAGCAGTTTCTCTGAGCAGTGCTTTAACTGCCAGCGCTGTGACTCTGCCAGTGCAGACATACCCTAACTGATTGAATTCCTTTAAGTCAGGATCCCTCCCCCAGTGCACAGCTGTTCCCTTTGTTCTACGGGTGTTGTGGCTAGAGAGAAAGGGAGGAATATTATTGGACATCAACTCTCCGTTCTTATAGTTCTTCCTCTTCTTCAAGAATCATCTACAGCTGAGGTTAAGGAGACACAAAGTCTTTGTAGATGGGAACCCCAAGCTATTTCTTTACCAAGATGTAGATTTTCCTCTCAAGTCCTCTTTCCTGTCAAAGAGTGGCCTCTTAACTAGGTGATGGTCCACTTGGTTTTGTTTGGTTTACCTAAGGCGTAAGATTTCATTTTGTCTCTGAGAAACTGGTTTGTGGCTGCTCCCCAGACTTGGAAGTTATCTTAGTAATATCATCCAGAGGAATTTTATAACTTGATATGCAATGTTGCAACACATATTTTACCAGGACAATAATGATCAGCAAATTATGAGTTTTCAAATAATATCTCACAAGGCATACTCTGTATAAAATATATCATAGTCTTGGACAAGGGATGAACTTAGGGGTACAGACTGTCACAGTATGTTTTGATGGCTTTACTTTTTTGTTCTATCATTGGATAGGAAAAATCAGTTATGAGTGTTATATTCATACTGAACAAAATGTAAGCCTACTATCTACTATACAGTCTGGATTTTATGTTTATTTCATTAAACATCTCATAAAATGTAGTTGTGGTAAAACTCTCATTGTTTTCCACACACAAAAATAGTCTTACTATAGGATGAACTGGTAGAAACTATTATGTTAAAGTTGTGTAACACTTATGATTACAAAGGATTCTTGTGACCTTTTCTTTGAGAAGCATTAAAACCGGCAAAGTTTGCAATGGGACTTTGATATTCCACAGGGAGAAGTCCCTCAGGCTCCATATCCTTTGAAATGCCAATCAGATTCTACCAAGTTGCAAAGTGATCTGCCTTCCAAATGATAGATCACTGTCAGTCTGTTATAATCAAATTCCACACCCCCTTCTTTCCCATTATTTGAGTCCTAAAATGAAAGGTTTTCAAGGTGCTAGTTGGGTGGTAAAGATCTTGAACCCTGTAATGGGTCAAAATCTTCAAATTGATCATCCTTGTGAAAGATGTTAGGAAGGTAACCTTATCCTACTGACATGGTATGTAAAATTGCTATTGAAAGAAAGCACAGAACAAAGTCCAAATAGTAATGTGAATTAGAACTCTTTGTGAGGTTAGAGTTGTCATAGCAACAAGCCAAAATGTTTTTAAGATGAGAAGAAATGTACATACATAGGCCATGAGGAATATATTTTATTGGTCACGTCCAATGGGACAAGGCTGCCACCCCATTTGGATATTTGGCAGTGGGTTTGGAGGATGGCATGGGAAATGGAGTATCGACATCCATCATCACCGCATCAACTAGCATCAAAATATCTATAATGCCTACTGTTGCCTGCACCACAGCACCCTGGGAAGAAGAGATTTCCTTTCCTTACACAATAGTGGCTCTCCTTGCTCCTGATCCAGATATTTTCACTGGAGCAAATGAAGAGTCAGAAGGAAGACATTGCCATCTCCATGACAATGTCCTGAGCAAAAGGGCCATTTCTAGTGGTGAGTGAGCAGAGAAGTCATGCTTGGTGTTTTCTTCCAGTGATACCATATGTCTGTTGGGTTTTTGTTTGTTTTTTATTTATTTATATATTTGTTTGTTTATTTGTGGCAGCTAGGAGTGCTCCTGTTGAACAACTCCTAAGGTATGAAACTAAGGCTCCCAACATGTACAGTCTTTTGTGTCAATTTTGTGCCAATCTTGGTGGTCCTCCTTCTGTCACTTCTGGAGAGAGACAGAGAGGTATACACAAAATAAGATTCCAATAGTCACTTGTGTTTCACTCTGAGCCTAGAATGTCTGAATCAATGTGAAGCAATGGAAACAGTTACAAGCATGACTGAGAGCTCCTTTTGTTCAGAGTATATCATGATCAATCATCACTGGGATTTGCAGTCAGTTATCTAGTTTTTTGGTTTTTTAAGTTTTCAACCATTTTGACTTTACAAATTACACCAATGTGATACCAAGGCCTGTATCTATGCCCCTTGCCAGGAGCCCTAGACCTATATCAGAGGTAACTCAACCAATCACCACCCTTACTCTACAGCCAATTAAATTAGTTGTGTGAGGGAGACTGCACAGAGGGTGGATTATTTAGCCCAATTGTGACAGTTCTTCAAAACCACCCAGAAAACAACTCAACCAGCACAAGCAATAACCCCAAACACATATGACCCGTATGGCAGCTCAATAGGCATGCTGTTTGCCAGGGTAAGCACCTTGGCGGGGCCAGGTCAGTTTGTTTACCTGCCGCGTTGGCAGGTTCGGCCAATTGCGACTCCACTGGCCGTGGTTCGCCATCCCAGGCCACTGGGGGCTGCAGGAAGTGGCACGGGCTGAGGGATACACACACACACACACACACACACACACACACATATATATATAACTCAAGTATATATTCAAGTATCAGAGGGTAGCCGTGTTAGTCTGGATCTGTAAAAGCAGCAAAGAATCCTGTGGCACCTTATAGACTAACAGACGTTTTGGAGCATGAGCTTTCGTGGGTGAATACCCACTTCCTCAGATGCATGTCATGCATCTGAGGAAGTGGGTATTCACCCACGAAAGCTCATGCTCCAAAACGTCTGTTAGTCTATAAGGTGCCACAGGATTCTTTGCTGCTTTTCAAGTATATATATTTCTCCTTCTATTAATAAGAGACTTGCATGGCCAACCAGGGCAGATTTTACCTTGAAACACTATTACTGTGACCAGTCTAGCAAGATAAAAGCAATGCTGTTTGCTGTACCCTGTGGTGTTCCCATAACTGCAAGTATTGTAGATGGAAACTGCATTTTCTATTTTGTGCTGTTTCTTTTTTCCCTCTTCTTTCCTTTCAGTATGTGTTTGTCTTAAAAAAAAGATACAGGGTCTGATTTGAACAATAAAAATTGAAAGGTAGAATTTAAAATGAACTTTCCCTTTTTCTAGCAATGACATTTCATAGTAGCTTAGGAATCAAAATTTTCTCTTTAGAAGACCATAAAATTAGAGGAAGGGTGTAAGACAGGGGTTCTCAAATTTTTGTACTAGTGACCCCTTTCACATAGCAAACCACTTAGTGCAACCCCCTCAAATAAATTAAAAACATATTTAACACTATTATAAATGTTGGCTGCAAAATGGGATTTGGGATGGAGGCTGACAGCTTGCAACCCCCCCCCATGTAATAAGCTCACGACCTCTTCAGAGGTCCCGACCCCCAGTTTGAGAAACTCTGGTGTAAGATAAACTCTTACAATGAAAACTCAACTGTTAGGTTTTTTTGTTTGTTTTTGTTTCCATTTGGATAAAAATGGTTGATGGTGTAGATTGGGGTCAGCAACCTCTGGCACGAGGCTCACCAGAGTAAGCACCCTGGCAGGCCGGGCCAGTTTGTTTACCTGCCATGTCAGCAGGTTCAGCCAACCGCAGCTCCCACTGGCCGTCGTTCGCCATCCTGGGCCAATGGGGGTGCGAGAAGCCCTGAGGGACGTACTTGCCATGGCTTCCTGTCTCCCCCATTGGCTTGGGACAGAGAACCGCGGCCAGTGGGAGCCGCGATCAGCTGAATCTGCCGATACGGCAGGTAAACAAGCTGGCCTGGCCTACCAGGGTGCTTATCCTGGTGAGCCTCATGACAGAGGTTGCCAACCTCTGGTGTAGATATAGAACAAGTGACACCAAAACCTTGGCAACCAAATATAAATTGCTAAACCTTTGTGTTAAGAAGCAGAGAAATTATTGCTGAGTCATTCTTACAGGTGGGTTCAATTAACTACACCCAGGATATAAAGGGAGTAGACAAAACTCTGCCTGTTAGAATAGAACTGACTGAGGAAGGTGATTAATGGAGAACAGTCAAACCTGAGGAGAATATGAAAGCTTATGTTGTTGATAAGTGACCACTAAAGCCAAACTCTAGGCAAGGAGTGAGTTTGGACACTAACTTAGGCTCTTTGTACTCTCCTCAGGACAGAGAAGGAGCTTATTAATTGATAAATGCCGAAATACTTCAGCTACAGCTTTTAGTACATATCTCTTTGCAGATGACATGTTAGTCATAGCTGCACCCCTGGCTTGAAGCGGTTTCTATCATATACAGGGCTAACAGTTGGATTCAATGGCTCTTAGCAACTCCCCATTATACAAATTGTTCCAGCACCTCTGATATTAGTAAAGATATATTTGAAAGATACCTTGATTTTCAGTCATATGGATTTTTGTTTCTTGTCTACTTTTTGCCACTCTTCTGACTAACAGTAACCTCAGTTAGTGTTTGCATATTATTCAAACATTTTCTGTCCTATAGATGTATGGAGAGAGTTTATAGTGAAATTGAAATGCATACGCTAACAGGGTAGGAAAAAAATCCAAATTTGTTCCTTTGTTACAGTTGGGGTAAGGAAATTGTTTCAGTTATTTGTGCGGCTGTTTACATAGAGGCATTTTTTTAACTGGAGATTTTTTCTGTGTGGCAGAAGACCCAGCTCACAATTTCTGAAGCTTAAAATATAAACTTTAGAATCGGGCATAACAACAGTACTAGCTTTCTGGGGTTTTATGTGAATGTTTTTGCCAATGAAATAAAGTATTTCTAACATTTTGGCCAGTAGTCTGGCCCAAATGTGTGAGATGTAAAATACACTTCCTACTAAGGAATGTGGTATTTGCATGACTTAGTGGCACATACTGTTAAACTATATGAATATAGAATATATCCAATTGCGCACTCTATTTAACTAAGCAGCCAAATGAAAATGTGAAGGCAACCCAGGTCAGTATAATTTAAAGTATCTCAAAATCAGCCCTTGATTCCTTTAATACCATAAGAAACAAAAGCAGCTCAATGTGCTGTAACAGCCATCTGAGAGGCCACAGGCCAAAATTTCATATATGTATATTATATAGCGGAACATTAATCCCTAGTGGACTCACCTAAAATGCAGAGATTAATGGAAAACCACAGAACTACTTTCAGTTTTTAGCAGATTTGTTTCATTTGATGGACTCAGGTATTGAGAAAACAAGGAAGAATTATACACAATCTTCTTTTTGGATATATCTGATGTTCAGGGAAAATATCTGTGTCTATAATTGTCATAAACAGATAGCTGAGGGTTAATGTCTCTTACACCTGGAAAGAAGTAACCTGAAACACCTGACCAGAGGACCAATCAGGAAACCAGACTTTTTCAAATCTGGGTGGAGGGAAGTTTGTGTCTGAGTTCTTTGTCTTCTGCCTGTACTCCCTCTCGGCTATGGGAAGGATTTTTCTATCTCCTGCCTTTCTAATCTTCTGTTTCCCAGTTGTAAGTACAAAAGATCAGATAGTGATTTATATGGTTTTTTGTATTTACATGTGTGTAGTTGCTGGAATGTGTTAAATTGTATTCTTTTTGAATAAGACTGTTTATTCATATTTCTTTTAAGAAATTGACCCTGTATTTGTCACCTTAATACAGAGAGACCATTTTTTATGTATTTTTCTTTCTTTTTACATAAAGCTTTCTTTTTAAGACCTGTTGGAGTTTTTCTTTAGTGGGGAACTCCAGGGAATTGAGTCTGTGCTCACCAGGAAATTGGTGGGAGGAAGAAGTCAGGGGGAAATCTGTGTGTGTTAGATTTACTAGCCTGATTTGCATTCCCTCTGGGTGAGGGGGGAAGAGAGATTAGCTCTCGGTACTTCTGTTTTCCAAGGCTGGAAACGGGGAGGGTGGAATCCCTCTGTTTAGATTCACGGAGCTTGCTTCTGTGTATCTCTCCAGGAACACCTGGAGGGGGGAAGGGAAAAGGTTTATTTCCCTTTGTTGTGAGACTCAAGGGATTTGGGTCTTGGGATCCCCAGGGAAGGTTTGGGGGGACCAGAGTGCCCCAAAACACTCTAATTTTTTGGGTGCTGGCAGCTTTACCAGGTCCAAGCTGGTAACTAAGCTTGGAGGTTTTCATGCTAACCCCCATATTTTGGATGCTAAGGTCCAAATCTGGGTATAGGTTATAACAATAATACATTGAGAACTGTTCAAGCATGTCAGTTAAGTGAGAATATTATCCCTATAATGCTGGAAAGGTCATTGTGGCACTGGCTGCTTAAATGTTGCACCCTGACAAATCCGATCCTACCTCAAGGCAACAGTTTAACTTGTGCAGCTGATTTTTCAGAATACATTCTAACACTTTCAGCTCTAAGTTGCCATACTTTGTATAGTTTGTTTCTGATGCACCCCTTTCACTTCATTCTCGTCGGCAGTTAGTTTTACATGTACTTTGGGTATAATGATACTGGTTTCCAACGTTCTGTTGCATATAGTTGAGCTATAGCATGGCTGGTTTACAGAGTAATTACTTTCACATGTTGTATAGCTATGTCAATACAGAGATTTTGACTTATTTTTTTTAAGAATACATTTCCCCTTTATAGATATGCTGTTTTAAGTCTTAAAAATCAGTAATGTGTGAGGTACACTCAGATAGTCTGATCAATCCTACTGAGTTCAGCCTCTGTTCATGCATGACAATCCTTGCTTGAATACCTGGGTTACAGTCTATCATAAAGTAAATAAAACAAGAAGCTACCCCTTTTAAAAGTAGGGGAGAAGAAGTCTTGTCAGGCTTTCTTTGGCTGTGCTTCAAACAAATAGGAAGTGATGATTCCTTCTGCTGGAGAGAAGAATGTGTAACTGTTGTTTACACTGCAGAAGTGTGAAATTAATTGGTGTAAATTTTGTGAAGTGAATTTAAAAAGTCATTAATTTTTATAAGCCTTATTTTTAGTGACCACATCCCAGAAATATTCAGTACCTTAATCAGATTTCTTGATTTTGAATTTAATCTATAATATTCTGAGGTATTCGTGCTATATTTTGCCAAAGACAAGGAACTATCAAGAAGCAAGAAGCTTTAGGGGCACCATAAAAATGTTTGCCATTGAACTATAGTCATTCCCTATGACTAACAATTTCCATGCCAAAATCAATAAATTCTGGGTACTGTTTTTAGCCATGAAAAAATGTAGACATAGGATCAGGCCATGGACTTCAGTTCCCAATTCAGAGATGCATCCAAAGTTGAGGGGATGCAGGCTCAGATCAAATGATCAAGTAAATCTCAAAAATAACAGAATAAATAAGAGAATGTGATAGAATTTTAATCCAGAAAATCTGAAATGCAAAAGTCTTCTATAAAGGAGATTCAGTCAGAGTAAATATAAGGATAAATGCAATCAGTATGGGAACTAACTGCAGTCTTCTACAAATTACAAACTCTGGTAAAATTGTAATCTATATAGGTGTTACTGATTGATTACCTAGGTAATTAGAGAACCCAGCCTACATGAGGAATTTTAAAGACAGGACATAGAGTTACTGCAAGAACAAAACCCTGCAATGAAGTAGCTGAAAACCTGCTTTGGGCTTGTCAAAGACTGAAGCGATAAAAAGTTTCTATGGAGTTCACATTAAATACACTGAGGAAATAATGTTAGACTGCCTCTTCTTCTTATGTGGCATGTCCGTTAATGGAGGTCTGCAACAATGGTAACTTGTTCTGTTTATCCAAAGAAAAAAATAGCTGGGATACCACATCATCCACCAAAGATCTTATTTTTTCTGTATTGGGTTCTTCTGCCATCAACTTTTCCTCCAGTGTCTATATTGCCTGCTGAACTTTTTAATGTGCCCTAGAAATCAATTATGTCGTTTCATAAAATCTCCAACAGGTTTTGCTGAGTTTGAGTAGCCTACAATACTTTTTAATTGGTTATGCAGTTCTATGCATGATATTTTCAGAATTCTTCTATAACACTATAATTTAAAGAACAGTAGTTTTACTACTGATTGTCTGAATGTCCATATTTCCCAGCCGTAATTTAACACAGAACCAACAGCAAAATTTTAAGAACTGCAATTTAGTCTTCAGATTTATTTCCCTTTTATCAGATGTTGATTCTTCCAGAATGTTTTTCACTTTTGCTATTTTGGCACTAACTTCAGTATCCGATCTTCCACCTTCTGCAATGATGCTTCCTAAGTATCAATAATTTCTCATTTGCTGTGCAGCAAGACTGCCTTATCTGGAAAAAATACAGATGAATATCGTATGCACATGAAAATTCAGTTGCTGATTTGATACTATTGTGTTCGGCATTTATCATGTTACAGTAAAATCATTTATTTAATGCATCAGTGCTTACATTGCTATGACATAAGAAAGAAAAATACTGTTATGCAATAGTTGGTGATTAGAGGCATTTGTTGAGCCTACAAACAGCTAATTGCTGAATAAAAGGGGCAGTAACCTCATCCCCTGAAGAAGACTTGTCCTAGGCAGGAAAGACAGAGCTGGTCAGTAAAGAGGATATTTTACCCTTTTCCTGAAGAGGAGACTGTTGATGAGGGAAGTGGGTCACATAGTCACAGCCTCTGAAGGAGAGCCTAGTTTTGTCAACCAGGTCAAGTGTCATAGGCCCTTCTGTGTCAGATTTTTACTGAACAGAGTCTAGTAGGGAACAAGACTCAAAGTTTCTGAACCTTTTGAGATTTTCCCATCACTCTTCTAAGAAACACACATGTTCTTCATATCAGAGGCAAAGAGAGACTTCGTAGTGACCTAAGCCCCAGATTTATGTCCAGAGGAATCATGGTTTTCTTTTGCAGGGTAGCGAGAAGCAACAATGAAAAAAGGGGATACTGCCGTTATGCCTGAAGCTGTGCTTCTAATGAGCTTCAGAACATGTAAAACTTTCTTATCAGGCCTACTTTTTATGGTTCCTGGCAAAAAGATTGTAGTTTGATATAACTTATTTTCCTTTTAAATGTGAAAAATCACATTTACTGTACTTACCATGGCAGTGAGCACTTAAATAAAAACAGCAGATAAATATAGCTTCTTCAGCTATTTAGACTTACTAACTCTCTTCTTCCAGAACAGTTTCTTACATTTGGGGGCTTCTTTGATAATAGATTTCTCATCCTCTTAATTATCTGTTTCTTACAGGTACTATCATTTTCAAAGTGATCTCCTTCTGCTTAGATTTTGTTGTTATACATATTCTTTAGAAGCTCTTCCAAGACATAAGTCATTATTATAAATAAAAAACTTTTCTGCCTGTCCCAGTTCTACACTCTCATCTTTACCCTCTTCTAATAAAAGAGAAAAAAATAAACGTCTTTAAAAGATATCTATCTAAACAAATTTAAACTGTAATTATTCTAATAATTACATTTTATACAATTTTATAATAGTATTTATCTCAGTTTTTGTTCCATGCCTCATGGCTTCCCTTGCCTTTAAAATTTCCCAGTGTCTCTTAATTCACAATAACTGTCTGAATGCTAAGATCCTCTAATAAGTACTGCTTCTTAGGAGAAACAATGGTAAATTAAACAGGCTTACATGAAGGCAAATAATTATTAAACAATCAGTCCTCTTTTATTCTTTGCAAACTTGTTAGTATGGTGGTGGGGAGAATCAAAGCAAAGGAATGATCTATCTTGTGATGGAATATTTTATAAAAAGTACTGAACATATAACTTTCTTTCATGAGCAGGAAGAGAAACACAAGTATATTTGAGGCTGGGACGAAAGCTCACTCTAAATCTTTTACTTTAGAGTTTGCAAAGGAGACCTGATCAAATTACTTGTAGTATTTTAATTATTTGATGTACTTAGCCTTTTTAAAAATCTGCCAATCATTTGTGAAGAGACTCTGGTTTTTCCAAATGTTCCTAGATGAATAGCTTTTTAGACCATAAAGGTCCATTAAATTAACTAGTGAAGCCTTCTGTATTACATTACATTTAATTTAGTTATTCTTGTATTGGGCCCAATAACTTTGTGTGAATAAAGCATCTCTTGCAGAAAGGCATACAATGTTGGTTTGAAGACTTTAACAGATGGACAATCCACATTTCCCTTGTCAGTTCTGAAAATGTATTCACTATTTGAGAGACAAGTTGGGTGAGATGATAGATTTTATTGGACCAACTTCTGTTGGTGAAAGAGACAAGCTTTCAAGCTTACACAGAGCCTGTTTTTTTTTCCAGATCTGAGAAAGGCACTCAGAGTGCCACATATAAATGCAAGGTGGAAAAGATTGCTTAGCATAAGGAGTTAACATGTTATGAGATATTATTCAAGGTGCAGTGGGCAGTTAATGCCTCTGCAGTTATTAGACAATGGAAAGTTGGAGGATTATAGATTGTTGTAATGAGCCATAAATCCAATGTCTTTAAGTCCATGATGTTTAGTTTATAACAAAGTTATGAGTTTATGCTCCCAGGCTCATAAGTGATCAGATACGGAGCCTGGAAGGGGAGATCATTTTTTGAAAACATTTGCCTATGGGTGATATGATGATTTTATCTTATCATTTTTCTCAGAGTTCATTTATGAGCACAGTGATTGTCTGGGGGTGACTCACTCAAGAGTCCAACAGATCCTTTTGTTGCTGCCTAGGCCAGCGTTCTTTGTTCCTGTGAGGCTGGGCTGGGTTTGTCTCATACATTCCCTGATGAGGTGTGAACTGCCTCTCTGCCCTTGGAGAGATTTTGCCTCGGCTTATTTTAAGACAGGAAGATGCATTTTCAGCCTCATAACTATATACATGAAATTATAACTTTTAACAAGTTTCGGCAACCTCTGGCATGTGGCTCGCCAGGGTAAGCACCCTGGCAGGCCAGGCCAGTTTATTTACTTACCGCGTCTGCAGGTTTGGCCTATCGTGGCTCCCACTGGCTGTGGTTCACCGCTCCAGGCCAATGGGGGCTGCGGGACATCCCTTGGCCCCCGCCACTTCCCACAGCCCCCATTGACCTGGAGCGGAGAACAAAATGGCCTGGCCCGCCAGGATGCTTACCGTGGCAAGCCACATGCCAAAGGATGGTAAGGCAGGTCTGAGGAATATGCTGGCCACTGCTTCCCGCCACCTCCATTGGCCTGGAGCAGCAAACCTGCAGACATGGCAGGTAAACAAATCAGCCCAGCCTCCCAGGGGCTTTCCCTGAACAAGCGGCAGACCAGCTTTGAGAACCACTGCTCTAGGGTCTGGTCACCCTTTCTAGCAAGAGGATTGTCTGACAGACAAACTAGCTCAGTCTGTGTGCTGCATCCAGAGACTGAAATGAAACACTTCTCTCCCTGCTGAACAGTGCCAAACTGAGCTAGGTTGCCTCCTCTTAACTACCCTGTCCATGTCTACTGTGAGTGCAGTGGGGTGGGACCCAAATGGGTCCACAGGTGTTCATTAATTTTCTTGTTGCCAGTGAAGGGCCCCTCCTCTCAAACATTCTCCTTCTCAGAACCTTACTTTCAACACCATTCTTCCCATCAGCTAACCTCCATATCAAGAGAAAATATCTGCATTTTATTGAGCACTCACAGCCCTACATGGGGGGCAGAATGCAAAGGAACAGGTACCATTATATGAGGTGGGGATTGGTGACTTTCTTGTCATGGACTTATTGTAGAGGGACATGATCAGTGATCAGGGTAAATACGTTCTTGAGAAGGTAATATCAGAGTGTCTTCATGGTATGTTTTACTGATAAGCCCTTTTTTTCTATAGCAGCGTAGACAGTTTGGAAACAGTTTGCGGCTCAGATAGAGGATAGACTGTTCCTTGCCTTCAGCCACCAAGGACAAGACAGTGACTTCCCAATTTCAGTGTCATCAATTTGTAGGAGGAATTCCTTCGTGAAGTCCAGGCAGTATAAAATGGGCTTTCTACAGAGGTCAGCCTTTAGGATCTCACAGGATTAAGTCAATAGACATTTCTTGGGCTCCTGGTCTTGAGCAGATGGGTGAGAGCAGCATCAATAGCTGAGAAACCAGCTGCAAACCAGTGATAATAGCCCACCAGCCCACAAAACTGATGCACCTATTTTTTTTGTGCATGGACCTGTGCAAGCCCTTAAGGCCTGGACCTCATCTGCAAGGGAACTTATTTGTTTCAGTTTTCACCAAAGAGGTTAGTAGTAATTGGATATCTAATATAGTGGATGATCATGAAAAAGAAGTAGGATCTGAGGCTAAAATAGGGAAAGAACAAGTTCAAAATTACATATACAAGCTAGATGTCTTCAAGTCACCAGAGTCTGATGAAATCCATTCTAGAATATTCAAGGAGATGACTGAGGAGATATCTGAGTCATTAGCAATTATCTTTGAAAAATCATGGAAGAAATGAGAAATTCCGGAGGATTGGAAAAGGGTGAATATAGTGCCAACCTATAAAAAAGGAAATAAGGACAACCTGGGGACTTACAAATCAGTCAGTTTACTTCGGTACCTGGAAAGATAATGGAGCAACTAATTAAGCAATCAGTTTACAAACACCTAAAAGATAATAAGGTGACAAGTAACAGCATGGATTTGTCAAGAACAAATGGTCTCAAACCAACCAAATAGCTTTCTTTAACAGGGTAACAGGTCTGAGTAACATTTTCAAGCAAAACCTTTTCAGCTACTTGGACTTCTGTTCTTGTCTCAGGGTTTTAACCACCAGTGACAGCATGTAGGGCTATGCCAGTGGGGAATATTACTCTTCCCAAAATTGCTGGTGGAGTGTTTCCGCAGAGATATTCAAAGATTCTAAAATGGCTCCCTTGACTTGATGATAATCCTGTGTCATCACTGGGTTCAGCCCAGAGTAGGTGGCTTGTGTCATCCTAGTCAAGCGTATGGCCAATAAGATGGCCGATTGCTCCAGCAGCCACAATGCTTCATCTTTCACCCTTTCAAAACTTTCAAAAAATGCTTCTAAGCCATCTTTAGCTTACTGCCTTCAGTCAAGCCAGAACTGCAGGCATCAAAAGATCCTGTATTGGAGAGCCAACCCTTTAAAGGAGGATGCCAGAAGATCACAACCTGTTGTACCAGCTGTTGTTGCTGAGTCTCAGATTAACTGCTTCTGTGGTGTGGCTATAAGAGCTGCTGTTCGTGTTGGGCATCCTGCTCCATCATCCATTTCAGTAATTGTTCTTTGTCTCTACTGCCAGAAAGCAGCTTCCTTACAAGTATTGTGTTTTGTCTCTGTGTGTGTTAAAGTTCTGACCTTCTTTCCACAAAGGAAAGGGTGCCATGTTCTCCACCAAATCTGTGCCTCATGGATAGTTAGGGCACAACTCACTCAGCTACATGTCTCTGCTGGTAGGTCACTGTCTCTGCAAGATCCACAGTAGCTGTGCTTTAGCCTTCTTGTCAAGGCATATCTCAGGCCTACCCCTCCCAATGTGTGAAGATTTCCACAGAACAGAAATCAGGATCCAAAACATCACAACTCAGAATTGGGTCATTGCATGAACCTTCAGTGAGACCCCACTGTTCTATTCATGGCTTGTCTTCAAATAATCCAAACATCTACTGGTCCCCTAGAGTTTGTTCGTCCCTTCCAGCAGGAGCTTAGCTGACTGACAAACTAACTCAGTTTCTGGGTCACAACCAAGCTTTTCTCACTTTGGAATCAGAGCTTTGTTCTCCTTGGGCAGCTGTGAACTGGGCTGGGTCTCCTCATTTTAACTCCCCGTTTCATGCCTGAGATTTTCCACAAGTGTCACTGGGAGGGACTACCTGGGTAAACAGGCTCTTACTCTCTTGTTGTTGGAATGGAGCCTCTCTGCTCCATCAGAGCCCCTTTCAATTAACAATAAGTAATCATCTCCATTTTATAAATAGGAAAATTGAGACAGAAGGAGGTAAAGGCAAACTTTTCCAAACTTGGGGGGCCTAAGTTAGACCAAAAAATGCTTATTATCTCTGAGATCAGCCCATTTTGTTGGTTGTTTAAGTATGGATTTAGGAACCTAATTTTAAAAATTTTGGTCCACGTTCACAAAGGAAGATGGTGACAAAACCAAGGATTGAATCCAGGTCTCTAGCTGTAATTACAATACCGTTTGGAGAGGAGAGGAGAATAGGCACATTGTGACCTACCTTAAAAAATCATCAGCTACAGAAATCAATTCTGCTGCTTTATTTTTCTGTTCCTGTGAAAGGATTGTTTTTGTCTTTCATGCCTTTCATGTCTATGCACATTTCAGGACAAACTGAGGACATTCTGTAAACCAGAGACATAATCCTACTCTCCAAACACAGAAGTTTAAATAGAAATGCTGGTTTAGAGGCAAGCACCACAGGCCCCTGTATAACTAAAGCACTGAAAGGAAATTGTGGCATGAATATGCAGGAGTGGAAGAGTGAAATGACTGCCATAGCTCTCATAGCTAGTGTTCATATTGTAGAAATGCTACCTGTGTCCATATACTTCCCATTATCTGGCGGTTGCCACAAGGAAGAGGAATACAATTGTTCACTCCCAGTCTATCGGAGAAAACCTCAATGGTTCAGAATCCTTTAAATTACTGTTGCTGTTGTGTAATATTTGCAAACTGAATAAATTCTACCATGGCATCTGGATAATGAGTAAAGTGCTTAGAGAAAAAAGTAAACAAGCTCAGTCTGTTTCATATTCCCCGTTATCCTTTGGAAATATGATTATTACTAAGCATAGTGAGAAGAGTTATACTGATTACTTTGGCTAGTTCTTTTCTCCAGGTGACCAATTGGAATGGTGTGAAAAATATAAAATGTTATTTTTCCTAGACAATAGCATTGTACACAGTACTTGATCATAACTCCTAGTCAGTGGTCCTCAGATGTTCTTTCTTGGCTTTCTAATTCATGTTTTGACTCCACAATAAAACATCAAAATAATTTTTGGACCTGCCTCATATCTATGTATAAAAAGGGATAATGGTCTCAATAACCACTGGGATCATGACCCCTTCCTTTACTGTTACTGAAAATAATAGCAAATATTCACTAATGCCATATGGAATCAAGTGGTTTTGGTTTTCAGGCTTTTATGAAAACTTTGTATTTTTCTGCTTCAATGCATGTGAGTTCATACCCCATGAGGTATGGCCTTGTGGCTGAGGTTAGAACAAACATCCAAACTCAAAGAAAATTTCAGGTGAAATGATTGAGGTTTGTATGTTTTCTACCTAAACAATACATTGATCAAGTTTTATTTTAAAACTAAGTTGCCTCAAAGTTTTATTTTAAAACTAAGTTGCTTGAAACTTAACCCAGGTTTGCTGAAGGATTCTCAGACCTTGGCACAACAGACACAAGTTTTAAGTTTGGACTGAAATTTTTGCCTAGCTCTAACTGGATAATTAATTTAATCTGAGCAAAAGCACCATGTTCTGTGTGATGATCCAGCTCCTCATTAGTATTCTTGTATTACCAGCAAAAACAGATCTTTTACACAATTTTACACTATTTAAATATGTAGATAATTTTCAGCTGCAGAAATAAGTATCAAGATTGGCTTACTGAATTCAGACAGTCAGATCTTCTGAAGTCACACACTAAGTGAAGTCAGATCCTAGCTCAGTCCAGGCAAAAGTGAAGGCAGAGGGAAATACTTTAAAGAATTGGAAGTTTCTGATTCCAACGTCTGCTAAGGGCATATATCCCTATTTGATAAGTTGGTCCATAACCTGCTAGATTCATCTATTTTCCTGGACTCCCAGATAGCAGTGATGGTCAAAATTATTTCTTTCCCTCTACAGTCTGGCCAGGAGACTGCACCCAATTTCCTGTCAGATAAGGACATAGTCATGTTGATTGAGATCTTTATTATTGAAGCTGGACATTTCTGAAATATACTTATACCTGTTAGCATAAAAGTAACATGGAAGTTACAGTAACAGCCTGCTTTCTCTATGGGGTAGATCAGCAAGAGCACATTCAATCAATGCTTGTGATTTATGATTTACACACTAGTTCAGGGATCGACAACCTTTGGCACGTTGCTTGCCAGGGTAAGCACCCTGGTGGGTTGGGCCATTTTGTTTACCTGCCGCGTCCACAGGTTCAGCCGATCGCAGCTCCCACTGGCTGTGGTTCACCTCTCAAGGCCAATGGGGGCTGCGGGAAGCAGCAGCCAGCACATCCCTCTGCCCGTGTCACTTCCCGCAGCCCCCATTGGCCTGGGACAGCAAACAGTGGCCAGTGGGAGCTGCGATTGGCAGAACCTGTGGACATGGCAGGTAAACAAAATGGCCTGGCCCGTCAGGGTGCTTGGCCTGGCGAGCCACATGCCAAAGGTTGCCAATCCGTGCACTAGGGTCATCTGGGGTGAGTATCATTCAAAGTTCTTTCTTTATTTCTAAATACCTAAAGTGGTTACAGACATAACCAAAGGTCCATCTAGCCCAGTATTCTGTCTTCTGACAGGACAGTTGCCAATGCTAGGTGCCCCAGAGGGAGTGATTAGAACACATCATCAACAAGTGATCCATCCCCTATCACCCATTCCCAGCTTTTGGCAAACAGCCTAGGAACACCATCCCTGCCCATTCTGGTTAATAGCCACTGATGGACCTATCCTCCATGAATTTATCTAGTTCTCTCTCTCTCTCTTTTTTTTTTTTTACAGGCCATCTATCATAAAAGAACAACCCTCTTTTCTCTGTGCTCTAGCAGGGAAGCTCAGATTTGCTGTGATACCTAGGCAGACAAAGACCAAGGCACGTCTAAGAGTGTCAAGGGGAAGAGCCTTTCAACAGTTAAACTTGCTTGCTCTGGAGAGCAGGTGGAAGCTGAGTCTTGATACTTCACAATGTGCCATTGTCAAGGTATGATTCCCCACTCTGAACCTTAACGTCCAAAAGATGGGGTACCTGCATGAACCCCCCTAAGCTTAATTATTAGCTTAGAAATGATAGAGCTGCCACCACCCAAAAATATAATGTTTTGGGGCACTTTCTGGCCCCCAAACCCTTCCCTGGGGACCCCAAGACCCAAACCCCTTGGATCTCAAAACAAAGCAAAATAAACCATTCCCCTCCTTTCTTCTTCCCAGATTCTCCCCTCCCTGAGTAACACTGGGAGATCCCTGTGATTCAACTCCTTGAATCTTAAAACAGAGAGGAAATTCACCTTCCCCCCCTTCTCTCCCCCTCCCAGACACTCCCTGAGAGAGAGACAGTAATCCTAACACAGAGAGAAATTAGGCTTTTCCTCTCCCCTTTTCTCCTTTCTCCCACCAATTCCCTGGTGAGTACAGACACCTTCCCCTTGGGTCTTACACAAGATAACCAAAAAATCAGTCAGGTTCTTAAAAAGGAAAACTTTTAATAAAAGAAAGAAAAAAGTAAAAATTGTCTCTGTAAAATCAAGATGGAAAATATTACAGGGTCTTTCAGCTTATAGACACTAGAGAGAAACCTCCCCCCAGCACAAATACAAGTTGCAACAGAGATACAATCCTTCCAGCAAAATACACATTTGCAAATAAATAAAACAAACAAAAGACTAAACCGCCTTTCTAACTGGTACTTACTAAATTGACCAGAAGAGACCGTATCAGAGAGATTGGAGAGAAACTGGTCCCTCTGAGCCCCCAGAGTGAACAACAACCAAACACTAACAGCACACACAAAGACTTCCCTCCATCAAGATTTGAAAGTATCCTGTCCCCTGATTGGTCCTCTGGTCAGGTGATAGCCAGGCTCACTGAGCTTGTTAACCCTTTACAGGCAAAAGAGACATGAAGTACTCCTGTTCTATTAACTCTTAACTATCTGTTTATGACAGCCATGAAAATGTTTTACGAAGAAAGGAGTGTGTTCATTTAGGCTTCTCTTTGATTCTTCCATGAATGAGAAAGTTTGTGAAGGAAGATAAGAAAGTGTAGAGTTTTGCTAGGAATTTCCCGGTTCACTAAAATTTGTCTTGCAGGGTGCCCCATTACTACAATAATGAATGCTGTGGGAATGCATTTCTTGGCAAGAGTATGTGAAAACAAGGATATGTCATAGAAAGAGGTGCAGTGGGCACCCATGGGAAGGGAGGGTTGGACAGAATGCCCACCTTGCACTCACCATGTCTTGGAGGGCTGGGCCCAATTCCCCACTCTGAGTGCTGTTACCTGGCCCACATGGTCACAGCACCACTCAGGTTTGGCATGTATGCCTCTCCATTGAGGAAGACGGGGCAATTTTAATTGGTGTTGTGACCTAGGGCATGTGGTCACAACATCATTCAAGTTTGCCATGTCTGCCCTTCCATCTACAGAGGGGCAAGGGCACTGCAACCACATGGACCAGGATGTAATACCCAAAAGGGAAAGGAACCCACTGCTTCAGTTGTCATACCCCTTTTTCAAATACACTATTACTGTGAATATTATGAGCTCCATGCCAAAATAGTAGTCTTAATAATAATAAAAAAGAGTCTGTGAAATGAAGAATGAAGTAGAAGCAGGCCATTTTCACAAGTGGGGAACAGAAAGAGGCAGTAGGAAGACACCAGCAGCTCATAGTTAGCTCTGCTCACTACCCCCCTAAATTGTGAGTAATGTGTTAGACCAGCCACTCGGTCCCTTCTTGCCCCTCCTATTACCTGAAACATACTATTGGCTACTAGGCATTTCACCTTTATGATCCCGGGATGAAAGAGTTGGGAGAGGCGTAGAGTAGTGGGACCCGTGTATTTGCAGGCCAGCATCCTGTGTCCAGCTGAACACCGCTCCAGATGAACAGATATGTTATCATTCTGATTGACATAACCTTATTCCCAGATTTGGACCTTAGCGTCCAAAATATGGGGGTTAGCATGAAAGCCTCCAAGCTTAGTTACCAGCTTGGACCTGGTACTTGCTGCCACCACCCAAAAAATTAGAGTGTTTTGGGGCACTCTGGTCCCCCTGAAAAACCTTCCCTGGGGACCCCAAGACTCAAATCCCTTGAGTCTCACAACAAAGGGAAATAATCCTGTTTCCCTTCCCCCCTCCAGGTGCTCCTGGAGAGATACACAGACACAAGCTCTGTGAATCCAAACAGAGTGATTCCCCCTCTCCGTTCCCAATCCTGGAACAAAAGCCCTTTCCTCTTCACCCAGAGGAAATGCAAAATCAGGCTAGCAATCCAACACACAGCTCTCCCCTTGATTTCTTCCTCCCACCAATTTCCTGGTGAGTACAGACTTAATTTCCCTGAAGTAAAGAAAAACTCCAACAGGTCTTAAAAGAAACTTTATATAAAAAAGAAAGAAAAAATACAAATGTTCTCTCTGTATTAAGATGATACAACACAGGGTCAATTGCTTAAAAGAATATTGAATAAACAGCCTTATTCAAAAGAATACAAATCAAAGCATTTCCAGCACTTATATTCATGTAAATACCAAAGAAAAGAAACCATATAACTTACTATCTGATCTCTTTGTCCTTACACTTAGAAACAGAAGACTAGAAAGTAGAAAGTACTTCTCCAAAGCTCAGAGACAGCAGGAAGCCAGACAAAAGACTCAGACACCCACTTCCCTCCACCCAAAGTTGAAAAAATCCGGTTTCCTGATTGGTTCTCTGGTCAGGTGTTTCAGGTGAAAGAGACATTAACCCTTAGCTATCTGTTTATGACACGCCCCCCAAATTGCAGACAGTGGGGAAGCTCACTGGCGGCAATTTCCTTCTAGAACTTGAAAATAAACAGATTAATACAACACATGCACCTTTACATATACTACTAAGTATATAACTAACAGACTTTTACATTTTAAGAACACTTTTTAACTACTGGATTCTGGGAAACTCTCACGGGAGAGTGCATCAGCAACTTTGTTAGAAGCTCCTGTGATGTGTTGAATTTCAAAATCAAAATCTTGGAGAGCTAAACTCCAACGAAGAAGTTTCTTGTTGTTCCCCTTGGCAGTATGAAGCCACTTTAGTGCAGCATGGTCAGTTTGTAGTTGGAACCGCCGTCCCCAAACATATGGGCGTAGCTTTTCCAGGGCGTACACAATGGCATAGCATTCCTTTTCACTGACTGACCAGTGACTTTCCCTCTCAGACAGTTTCTTGCTGAGGAACACGACAGGATGGAAGTTGTGATCTGTTGCTTCCTGCATGAGTACTGCTCCTATACCACGCTCAGATGCATCCGTGGTTACTAGGAATGGCTTGTCAAAGTCCGGGGCCCTGAGTACAGGGTCAGACATGAGCGTTGCCTTAAGCTGGGTAAAGGCTTTTTGACACTCATTAGTCCACTTAACGGCATTTGGCTGGGTCTTTTTGGTTAGGTCGGTCAATGGGGCAGCGATTTGGCTGTAGTGTGGTACAAATCGCCTGTAGTATCCGGCCAAGCCTAAGAAGGATTGGACCTGTTTTTTTGACCTTGGGACAGGCCACTTTTGGATAGCATCCACCTTGGCCTGTAGGGGGTTTATGGTTCCTCGACCCACCTGGTGCCCCAGGTAAGTCACTCTGTTTTGGCCTATTTGACACTTTTTGGCCTTAACAGTTAGTCCTGCCTGCCTGATGCGCTCAAAGACCTTTTCCAGGTGTAGTAGGTGTTCTGGCCAGGAGTCTGAAAAAATGGCCACATCATCGAGGTAGGCAACTGCGAATTCTCCCAGTCCAGCTAGTAGACCATCTACCAGCCTCTGGAAGGTGGCGGGTGCATTTCGAAGGCCGAAAGGAAGGACATTGAATTCATACACCCCCGCATGGGTGACGAATGCTGACCTCTCCTTGGCAGGTTCATCTAGCGGTACTTGCCAGTACCCCTTGGTTAAGTCTATTGTAGAGATGAACTGGGCACGTCCCAACTTTTCCAATAGCTCATCGGTACGTGGCATTGGATAGTTGTCCGGACGAGTTACAGCATTTAGCTTACGGTAGTCCACGCAAAAGCGTATTTCCCCATCTGGTTTGGGTACCAGAACCACTGGAGATGCCCATGCACTGGTAGATGAGCGGATTATACCCATCTGTAGCATGTTCTGGATCTCCCGTTCTATAGCAGCTTGGGCATGAGGAGACACCCGGTAGGGTGGGGTTCTGATTGGGTGAGCATTACCTGTATCAATGGAGTGGTATGCCCGTTCAGTCCGTCCTGGGGTGGCTGAGAACAATGGGGCGAAGCTAGTGCACAGCTCCTTGATTTGTTGCCGCTGCAGACGTTCCAGGGTGGTTGAGAGGTTTACCTCTTCCACGCCACCGTCTTTTTTTCCGTCGTAGTAGACACCGTCAGGCCACTCAGCATCATCTCCCTGGACTGTAAACTGACAAACCTGTAAGTCTCTGGAATAGAAAGGCTTGAGAGAATTAACATGGTACACTTTAGGCTTTAGTGAGGAATTGGGAAATGCTATGAGGTAGTTCACAGCTCCCAGGCGCTCTTGGACCGTGAATGGCCCTTCCCATGATGCTTCCATCTTATGGGCCTGTTGCGCCTTCAAGACCATAACCTGGTCTCCTACCTTGAAGGAACGTTCTCTGGCATGTCTGTCATACCAGGCCTTTTGCTCTTCTTGAGCATCCTTTAGGTTCTCTCTAGCAAGGGCTAAAGAGTGTCGGAGGGTGCTTTGTAGGTTGCTTACAAAGTCCAGAATGTTAGTTCCTGGAGAAGGCGGAAACCCCTCCCATTGCTGCTTCACCAACTGTAAAGGCCCCTTAACCTCGTGACCATACACAAGTTCAAATGGTGAAAACCCTAAACTGGGATGTGGTACAGCCCTGTAGGCAAACAGCAACTGCTGCAACACTAGGTCCCAATTATTGGAGAATTCGTTGATGAATTTTCGTATCATGGCCCCCAAAGTTCCATTGAACCTTTCCACCAGGCCATTGGTTTGATGGTGGTACGGGGTGGCAACCAAGTGATTCACCCCATGAGTTTCCCACAGTTTTTCCATGGTCCCTGCCAGGAAATTAGACCCTGAATCTGTAAGGATGTCAGAGGGCCAACCTACCCTGGCAAAGATGTCTGTTAGGGCCAGGCACACAGTGTTAGCCCTGGTGTTGCCTAGAGCTACTGCTTCTGGCCATCGGGTAGCAAAGTCCACTAAAGTCAGTACATACTGCTTTCCTCTGGGCGTCTTTTTTGGGAAAGGGCCCAGAATATCCACAGCTACTCGCTGAAATGGGACCTCAATTATGGGGAGTGGCTGGAGAGGGGCCTTGACCTGGTCTTGAGGCTTACCTACTCTTTGGCATACCTCACAAGACCGGACATACTTGGCAACATCCTTGCCCATCCCCTCCCAGTGGAAGGACTTCCCCAACCGGTCCTTGGTTCTGTTCACCCCAGCATGGCCACTGGGATGATCATGGGCTAAGCTTAAGAGCTTCCCCCGGTACTTAGTTGGAACCACCAACTGTTTTTGCGGCTGCCATTCTTCCCGGTGTCCACCAGAAAGAATTTCCTTGTATAAAAGTCCTTGGTCTATAACAAACTGGGATCGATTAGAAGAGCTGAGAGGCGGTGGGGTGCTCCGTGCCGCTGCCCACGCTTTCTGAAGGCTGTCATCTGCTTCCTGCTCAGCCTGGAACTGTTCCCTTGAGGCTGGGGTCACCAGTTCTTCCTCAGACTGTGGACTTGGGCTTGGTCCCTCTGGAAGCGATGTAGGTGATGGGGTTGTTTCCGTTGCTGGTGAACCGCTCTCCGCTGGTGCACCTGAGGGTATTTCAGGCTCTGGCTGAGCCTTTTGGGTATGGCTGTCGTGTGCTTCTGCCAGTTCTGGCTCGCTGGCGCCCTCTGGCGTTGAGTTTGAAGATGTGGTTGCACTTGCTGGTGCTGGTTGCTGTTCCAGTTCCGGGCCTGGGACTGGAGATGCTGTGGCTGTTTCAGTGGTATGCATGGAATCCGGGTCCACTACCTCTGTCTGGGTCTCTGGTAACACAGACGGGGCCTCTGTGGACGGCTCAGGAACAGGAATGGGTCTGGAAGCTTGCCTGGTTTGGCTACGTGTAACCATTCCCACTCTCTTGGCCCGCCTCACCTGGTTGGCCAAGTCTTCCCCCAGTAACATGGGGATAGGATAATTGTCATAGACTGCAAAAGTCCACATTCCTGACCAGCCTTTGTACTGGACAGGCAGTTGAGCTGTAGGCAAGTCTACAGCTTGTGACATGAAGGGGTAAATTGTAACTTTGGCCTTTGGGTTGATGAATTTGGGGTCAACGAAGGATTGGTGGATAGCTGACACTTGTGCCCCCGTGTCTCTCCACGCAGTAACCTTCTTTCCGCCCACTCTCAAATTTTCCCTTCGCTCCAAGGGTATTTGAGAGGCATCTGGGCCTGGGGATCTTTGGTGTGATGGAGGTGTAATGAATTGCACTCGCATGGTGTTCTTGGGACAGTTGGCCTTGATATGTCCCAGTTCATTACACTTAAAGCATCTTCCATCTGATGGGTCACTGGGCCGAGGTGAGTTACTGGAGACTGGTGAGGTTGAAGGGTAGGATATCTGTGGCTTTACTTGGGTGGTATGTGGGGTCTTTGGCTGTCCTCGGTTGTAGGGTTTATGGTCTGTGTGCCCCCTGTGGTAATCGTTCCCCTTGACAGTAGCTTTTTTGCTTTCTGCCAGTTCCATCCATTTGGCTCCAATCTCCCCCGCCTCAGCGATAGTTTTGGGATTTCTATCTTGTATGTACCGTGTGATGTCTTCAGGAACACCATCCAAGAACTGCTCCATTTGTATGAGGAGGTTCACGTCTTCCAAGGTTTGAATGTTGTTTCCTGTTAACCAGGCCTCATAGTTTTTTGCAATGTAGTAGGCGTGTTTGGGAAATGACACCTCTGGTTTCCACTTTTGGGTTCTGAAGCGCCGACGGGCATGATCTGGGGTTATCCCCATCCGGTATCTGGCCTTGGTTTGAAAAAGTTTATAGTCATTCATTTGCGGCTTGGGCATTTCAGCTGCCACCTCTGCTAAAGGTCCACTGAGGTGTGGCCTTAATTCTACCATGTACTGGTCTTCGGGGATGCTGTACCCAAGACAGGCTCTTTCAAAATTTTCCAAGAAGGCCTCGGTGTCATCACCTGCCTTGTAGGTGGGAAATTTCCTGTGCTGTGGAGCAATAATGGGCGATGGGTTGTTAGGATTGGCTGGAGTCTGTTGCTTAGCCTTTTCTAATTCCATGGCCTGTTGGTGGGCTTCCCTCTGGAGTTCTATCTGTCTTCTGTGGGCTAACTCTTCTTCTTCTAGTTTTCTTTTGTGTGCTGCCTCTTTGGCTTGTTCTTCTCTTTCTTTCATCTCCATTTGTCGCCTGTGTTCAGCTTCTTTGAATTGGTCTTCGGCTCTCATTTTTGCCTTAGAAGTCATGATTCCTGTTTTCTTGTGTTGGGGTGCCCTCCGGTGTTTATCTTCTGCACTGCAGGCTCTGTTCCCTCCTGGAGTCTGCCTAGCAACAGTGCTTTTTTCCTTTTCTCTCTCTAGCTAATGTTCAATGAAGGGAAACCAGAAAAACCACTTTATTTGCATGCATATAAGTGCTGCTACTTGCCTCCTAATGGGAGGGCTATTGCATGACAAAAGACCCTCAACAGTCTTCTCGCTTAACATGCAAACCACAAACTGCTAGAGAGAGCAGAAAAAAAAAAAAATTCTCTCTGGTTCCCTTTTAAAACCAAACTGTTTCTCTCTGCTAAAAAGCCCTTAGCAGAGAAAAGAAAAATATAATATTCCTACTGGCTTCTGGATTCTGTCTATATCCCGCCGCTGCCACTCATGACATAACCTTATTCCCAGATTTGGACCTTAGCGTCCAAAATATGGGGGTTAGCATGAAAGCCTCCAAGCTTAGTTACCAGCTTGGACCTGGTACTTGCTGCCACCACCCAAAAAATTAGAGTGTTTTGGGGCACTCTGGTCCCCCTGAAAAACCTTCCCTGGGGACCCCAAGACTCAAATCCCTTGAGTCTCACAACAAAGGGAAATAATCCTGTTTCCCTTCCCCCCTCCAGGTGCTCCTGGAGAGATACACAGACACAAGCTCTGTGAATCCAAACAGAGTGATTCCCCCTCTCCGTTCCCAATCCTGGAACAAAAGCCCTTTCCTCTTCACCCAGAGGAAATGCAAAATCAGGCTAGCAATCCAACACACAGCTCTCCCCTTGATTTCTTCCTCCCACCAATTTCCTGGTGAGTACAGACTTAATTTCCCTGAAGTAAAGAAAAACTCCAACAGGTCTTAAAAGAAACTTTATATAAAAAAGAAAGAAAAAATACAAATGTTCTCTCTGTATTAAGATGATACAACACAGGGTCAATTGCTTAAAAGAATATTGAATAAACAGCCTTATTCAAAAGAATACAAATCAAAGCATTTCCAGCACTTATATTCATGTAAATACCAAAGAAAAGAAACCATATAACTTACTATCTGATCTCTTTGTCCTTACACTTAGAAACAGAAGACTAGAAAGTAGAAAGTACTTCTCCAAAGCTCAGAGACAGCAGGAAGCCAGACAAAAGACTCAGACACCCACTTCCCTCCACCCAAAGTTGAAAAAATCCGGTTTCCTGATTGGTTCTCTGGTCAGGTGTTTCAGGTGAAAGAGACATTAACCCTTAGCTATCTGTTTATGACACTGATGAATCTTGTCTCATAAGAAGAGTCATTTTGAAAGCTATTTTACTCTTGACCGTCACTACAGGTCAGGGACAGAAAGGAATGTGCAAATGTTTTGCATTATAGGTTAGCATCCTTGTTTCTTTTCAGATTTGCAGTGGTACAAAGGGGCATTTTAAATTTAATTATATTTTATTAAATTATATTATAATTTACCCTAACCTTCACTGTATATACAGAATATTTGTTTGCAATGGAGAGAGTTTGCACTCTGATGAAAGGAGAAATGGACCACTATATGTGTAAATGACACCTGACCACAGGTAGCTTTAATTGACATGGCTCTTGTTTTCCAATTGTTTTCAAAGTTAAAGAGATGAATATGTATAGCTTGTGCTTTCTGACATGTATCTCTACTGTCTTTTCACAACACACCCTTTGCAGCATGCACCCATCACATCATGTAGCTGGCAGAAGATTCCCTGGTTATGAAACAAGTTGTAGAAGAGAGATAGCAACCATGAAGAATTTGGATGGGTCATGCAGTACTACTTTTAAAATTAGATTAAAATCTTAGACCTTAAGGAATAGTCACACTTCTCAAGGTGCATGTGCTTCTCCCATTAAGTGTAATTAAGAAGTAAATGCATTTCAAGAGTACAATGTGCCTTTTCGAATGCAAAAGGCAGTAATTCAAGTATAGTAGATGTTCGTATAGGTTAGGAAGATTGCTATTCAGAAAAAAAATAATCTAAATTATTACATGTATTGCATCAGTAAATTATATTTTAAAGGGGTTACCTGTCATAAATACACTCTACTTTTAATGCCACCATTTGATAAAATGAATGTTTTAACTTATTCTGAAGATTTCTCTATCTGCAAACCTATCAATCTCAGCCCACCAAAACAAGAATATTGAATTTTATTTGGCTACTTCTATCTTACAGAACTCTGCAGTAATATGTTAGGGAACATTCGAAGTGCATATCACTGATAAAGGAAATGTATTTAGGCTAGTAATTATAGCAAATGAACAATGCATAATAACAGGAATTTATCTAGCTTAAAGGTTGGACAACAATGGCATGGGAAGATTAATATCAGAAGGACATTTGAGCCGGTAAGGCTGTGACAAAACTATTTTAAAATGTGGGCAGAGTTAATGTATAGGACATGTGGAATTTTTTCCCCCAAGCATTATCAATATTTTATCGTTCAAAAATCAAGTTATTTCACTTGAAAAGTTGGAAGCCTGCCTACAGTGGCAGATCTTTTGGCTGTCTAATTCTGGAAGGACAGGTTTTTCAATTATTCTCGTAATTCTATCTGAATCTCAAAACAAACAACGATTAATTTTACTTCTCCATTTCCTATTTTTAATTCTTTATTTAGGAGCCAGAGACCTACAAATTACCTAAATAATGCTTTGCCATTAACTTTGCTTAATATGCCAAATCAGTTTAATTACAGTTTCTATAAATAATACATGCAAAATACTTCTCTGAACAGAATGCACTTTTCCTTATGTATGTGGCACATTTTAATACTTAAAAGCATTAGAACAGATGTTAGTCGCCTGGTAAACTTGTTTTCAGTTTTCTTTTATTTATATGTTAATGAGAATTTAATTACTTCATGAATACTTAAACAACCTGAGGGTGCCTGATATCATTAGCTTGTACATGACAAGCACCTCAAATGACCACATGGGAAGACTAAAATTGCTTTTACTTTAGTTGAAGACAGAAAGATGAATTTATTTCACCTCCTGCTATGTTTTACCTGACACACAACTGAAAAAGCAGTGGGCACAGAATTTGATCTTACTTTAACAGGACTGAAAGGATCTGAGAAAAGCACCTACACCAAAAGACACAAATTCTTCCATTTTTGATTTGTTTCACTAACTTTTAATAATCAGTCTAATTGTTTAAGTAGTTTTAAGGTAAAACTGGTTTCTATCATGTGAAATTCCTCGTTTAAACCTTGGAGAATTATGCACAATTTAGACATGCTGTGCAGAGATTAAATTTTCTGGGGTGAAATGCAGTGTGGAAAATGTTTCACAAAATCAACCAGGAAAGTTTTTGGTAACAAAAGTATCATTTACAGGTGTTCTAAAAGTAGTCCCTATTGAAACTCTCATTGACTTCAATAGGATTTTTCAACTCTAGCAATTTTACTTCATAGAAAACTACCTGTGCTTTCGTTCTGAATATAATAAATAAATTTGCTTTTGGAATATTTAGCTGGAGAAAGTAACAATCCTAAACCAAAGCTACCACTCTTTTCTCACTCAAATCTCTATAAATACTTCCTTTTCCCAGGTTATTCCTAGGGAAGATGTGGCAATAAATAGAATAATAATCATAATAATATAATTAACAACAAAGTAAGCCTTCGACTTATTGTCCCTGGATCGTTCTAATCTGCCCTTTCATTTTAAGCAGCAATTGCCTTCATTTTAGTTCTGATCCTGCTAGCTCTTACTCATATGAATGTTCTCAAAGATGGGTGAGTAAGGGTTTGCAGGTTTAGACCTTTTTTTTTTCTTTGACAAAGCAGAACACATTTCCTGCACTTAGTATACGTTTCAGTAAACACTCATGTTAATGTAAGATATGATTTGAGTCTCTAACATGGATGAAATCTATCCTTTAACTAATTCTTTAACTAATCTATCCTTTAACTAAAGGATTAACTAATCCTTTAACTAATCTATCCTCTTTAACTATCTACAGTATCATATTCAGAGTTAAAACAGAAAATCAGACAAAAACGGCAACAGTGAAATTGTATCAAAATGCAGCATGGTTGGCCCAGAAAAGACTGTATTGCCTACTTTACTTTTAGCAAGGCAAGGCAATTAAATTGTTTGTGGAATAACTCTGCTCAGACGTTGCATTTGCTATTTAAAACATTTTTAAAAGTTATTATTGACAGCACAATTGATCCTCACAAATGTGAAGATCTTTTCAGTCTCTCAGACCTGGATCTGAATTTTATATAGCATATGATAGTGAACTTGTGTGCCATAAATGTTTCTTCCAAACTCTCAAATATTTTTAAAGCATAAGGCAAATGACACTATCTGCACTATCCAAGTGAACACATGCACATCTGGAGAGAAAAGAACAGTCTAGCTGTTATCTGAGGGTGTTAGCTGAATTCCTGCTGCTTCTTTAAAGCCCTCTGCTGGAGTATGTATTTCATTGTCTGATGCTCTGAGTATCAGTCTTCACATGCATCGTACACCTGCCATCACCATTCACTTGTTTTACTCTGTTTCTTTTTACTCATGGAATCCTCCCAAAAAGTTTATTCCCTTGTATACAATTATATTGTGGATTCTCGCACTGCCATTTATCTACTTGGTGCTTGGGGTCTGTAGACCTTATGTAGTTCATGGGTGAAATCTGGATCTCCTGAAATCAAGGGCAAAATTCCCATTGGCTTCAATGGGATGAGGATTTTACCCAAGGTCTCTTGGGACCACATCCTGTACTGATGCAAATCAGTATAACCTCTCGAAGGTAATAAAATGATCTCAGTTTAAACCAGGAGTCGGCAACCTCTGGCACCCGTCTCGCCAGGGAAAGCACCCTAGTGGGCTGGGCAAGTTTGTTTACCTGCTGCATTGGCAGGTTCGGTGGACCGCAGCTCCCACTGGCCGCAGTTTGCTGTCCCAGGCCAATGGGGGTGGCAGGAAGCAGCGCGGGCAAGGGATGTGCTAGCGGCAGCTTCCTGCCACCCCCATTGGCCTGGGATCACGAACCGCGGCCAGTGAGAGCCACGATCAGCCGAACCTGCCTATGTGTCAGGTATATAAACCCTAGCGAGCCACGTGCCAGAGGCTGCCGACCGCTGCTCAAGACCATGGGGTCCCCTGGCCTCATAGAAATAGATGTATTTGCAACTTTAGAGGAAGCCCAACTAGATTAACAATCCCTCTTTCAACACAAGCTCAATTATAGCTGTTAGCTCCTTATTAGTGGGTCTCACCTATTTGTTGCTTAGTTGCCTTTAAGCTCTGAGCTATTAATTATTCCGAAGGTCTCTGCAATGTTTTTCTTGTTTTATCCATTTGCTGGTAGTTTCTTTTCTGGTGTTTATTTCAATAACATTATTGATTTCATATCTCAGTTGACAAGTACATTCTTTCTCCTTTTTAACAAATAAAAATATCACAACAGTCATTTCAGAAACCCCAGAGGCAAGCTTCTGTACGTTATCTGTGATTATAGGGTTAATTCTGTTCTATTTCTATAACAGAAAAAGCAGTATGACTTGTGCAGTGTATGAATATTTCACCTTTAAAAGAAGTACAGTAATTCGAATTGATAGCAGTACACATTTACAATTCAGCTGAAACAAGTCAACAAAATATACTAAACAGTTTTTTTCATGGCTTTGATATTTTTGTCTTTAATCCATAACAGCTAAGCACAATTATAAACATTGTTTACATAGACTTGACACTATTATTTTAGGAATAATGTTGTAGGAGATGAATCAAAGCACCATTGCCTCTGGCTTGCACTTAGTGCTGTCAAACTCACATTTCAATGACATAATAAACATAGAGGAAGCAGTGAAATTGAAAAGGACTAAGTATTAGTGCAAAATTCTATTTGTTCCCAGTAATCTGTATTAAAACAGACCTTAAACAAAGGATATACAAATGGTTTAGATAAAGGTCTTAAAGCCTTGCTTTAGCCTAGAAAAACAAGGACATTCAGAGTAAAGAGTGTCAGGCTTATTTATTTGTTATATCACATATGAAGGCATCACAGTCCATATGTTATATGGTGTGCTAAAAATGGAAAAGAAATATTACGTCATTTAATCCATCATTCTGCCCATGGAGAAATCTCCCCTAGCACTTATTGTCTCAGCCATGCAAGAAGAAAGACAAGAGGCAATGGATGGGGTTTAATTAGGGCACAATTTTATTAACATGCCTGGGAATGCTTGTCAATAAATTATACAGCTCATCCTTCTTTCCTTAATTGTTTCTACTTGTTTAGGGGGGTTCCATCCCACTTCCCAACCTGGTCCCAGCCCAGCTGGGAACTTGCCACCCTCCCTTCGTATGAGCATTAAGGGCGCACTAGCAGAAGGAGAAGGGAAAAAACCCATAGGAGCAAAACAGCATATTCCATCAATTAGGTTAGGACTACTGTCAAGAGAAACATCAACAGATGAAACATATTCATTCCACTTATGTACCAACACACAAAATGAAGGTGCTCAAGAGTGTCCTTGTTCTGCAAGAATAGCAGAGTAGACCCCAAAATCATTTCCACTTGGCTGTAATTGTGATTCAGTAGGTCCTTCAAGAAAAACATCACCGTCATTCCATGGATTAGATTTCCACTTAGAAACCATGTGTGTTATCTTGTGGCCCAAAGCTCACCAGCTCTAATAAAATGAAAATAATAAAAAAATTAAATTAAATAAAACCAAAAGTAACAGCATGAATAAGATTACTACCCCATACGTATATGAACTGTTATTTGGAACCATTACAACACAACATTTGAAGCAAAGAGTATATTGCTCCTTCAGTGGTTAGCACGTGTTTTCAGTGCTCAAAACTCTCAGGTAAAGGGTGATGAGCAGCACTCATATACAAGTAATTCACAACAAGTAATTTATTTTTGAGAATTGTCCACCAATTATTGATTGTCAAGTTATGGATTGTACATATTGTCCAAAGTTATCCTTGCTTTGCAGATCATTTGAGAATAGCAAATATTGAATATTGCAAAACAAAATTTACTCCAGCTTGTTTTACTACATAAGTTATGTAGCATTGTTTCTGTTCCTTGACTGAATTATTCATTAAAAAATGAATTTGAAGTGCAAATACTATAACTAAATATACAATGCACAATTTTTATTGTGTTCATTAGTTTTATAGATCATCAAGTAAAGGAACAGGTTACTTATGTAACTGTATGAACTGAGCACAAATTTTGAATTGTATATCTGATTGTGACCTCACATTTTGTTTTCTGTTGGTTAGACCTATAAATCGTGTGGTAGTGTTTCTATTCTGTGACTGGATAACCCATTTAACAAACCATTATACTGTAATTAGGAATTTTATAAATGAATCTACAATTCAAGTTTTGCATTCAGCAAATATTTAAGTATTTTCACTTACCATTCCCTTTTCATGAATGGCACTAATAAAGGTTGAGGGTTCTAATGCTCACAGAAAGATAACATGAAAGGGTTGTGAACATGATGGGAAATAAATTATTTTGTTGAACACAAATGAATATTTAGATGTGCAGTGAAGGCACTTCATAGGGAAAGTGTTCAAAAATGGCCTTGCAAAGGACTTCAAAAGGAAGTGATGGTTAAAAGAACAGGGTAGTGCCAGATATCTAATAATAACCTTGTGGCCTAATTAAATCTATATGAAATGTCTCCTGTTCTTCTTTCGGTATAGCCAGACAATAACTATTTGGCAGTCCATTTGCTCAGGTAACTCCCGTTGAAGTCAATAAGAGTTCCGTGTTCAGAAAGAGTAAAGAGGGCAGGATATGAGCAAGATGTTAAAAATTCAGAAATTCTTATGAAAAAGTGAAAAGGAATGTGGGAGAATGGACTTGTTGTGAGAAAGACATATCCAACTGTCTGTAAAATATATATGTATATATTTTTAACATTGGTGGAAGGAATTTTCCAAATTCCATATTTTTTCCTGTGGCAAAAGAGCAATGTTGCTTTTCTTGGTTTTATTTTTCTTTTATTCTCAAAGAAGAGGGACAAATTCTAATTTTAGAGTTATTTATATAAGCTTAGATTCATACAGATAATTATATTTCTGCTGATAATTTTATGGGGACAGTAAAGGAAAGAATTAGTATTTCTGTGAAAGATCAAAAGACAATCTCTTAACTGAGAAATGGATAGCCATAATGCTTTAAAATTCTATAGGAAATTCCCTTTCATTTTAAGCTTTTGCACTACAGACACTAGAAGGCTGAATTTGTTAAGGAAAATTAAGGGCACTTTGACATAACTTCTGAATTCTTGCTGCAATAATAATTTGCAAGATTGCAGTCTTGAACAATTTGTGTAACTGTTTGGATAATATTTACCAATGGATAATTGAAAATATACATCTAAGGAAAAAGTAAACTCTGAGGGTGTGAATTATAAGTGGAAAGCTAAGCAAAATAAAGATCACGGACTGTCCACAATTTGCATGGTGAATATTTATTGATATAAATGTCTTTAAAATTCTATCCTGGAAAACTTTCTAAAGTTTAAATAACCTTTTTTAAGCTGCTTGTTTTTCTGAAAGATTTAGGACTGTAGGATTTGAATTATCAGTTCAGCTGATTAAGTCTGGTATCTTTATTCTATTAGTGGTCAACAGCTCATGGCTTTAAGAAAATAAATGCTTTATAAATACACCTGTCCAGTTGTGCAAAGCTATAATGCATGTTAGAGATTATGTTCCCAGAGCATAGTTGATTATTAACAAACATCAGATGTTTTATATAGTTTTCTTTCCTCTTTGTGATGTCACTAGAGGGCAGAGTTAAGGTTGTTTAGGTGCCTTAGCTGTGCTTTCTCATTCCTTAGCATATCTGCACTTTCTCAAGAGTAATCATAACTAGGGTTACAATGTCATGGAAGCCAGTGGGAGACATGATCAGCCAAACCTGCGGACGCAGCAGGTAAACAAACCGGCTTACCCTGATGGGTAAGCAGGTGCTTACCCTATCGGGCTGCAGGCCAAAGGTTGCTGAGCCCTGCCCTAGGTGCTTTTCTCCAGAACTGCTGCCAAGCCATTCGGTCCCTAGTCTGTAGCAGTGCATGTGATTCTTCCATCCGAAGTGCAGAACTCTGCACTTGCCCTTGTTGAACCTCATTAGAGTTCTTTTGACCCAATCCTCTAATTTGTCTAGGTCCCTCTGTATCCTATCCCTACCCTCCAGTATATCTACCACTCCTCCCAGTTTAGTGTCATCTGCAAACTTGCTGAGGGTGCAGTCCATGCCATTCTCCAGATCATTAATGAAGATATTGATCAAAACCTGCCCCAGGACCGACCCATGGGGCACTCCGCTTGATACCATCTACCAATGAGACATGCAGCCATTGATCACTATCTGTTAAGCCCAATGATCTAGCCAGCTTTCTATTCAGCTTTTTTATCTATAGGTCTCATCCCTAATAACTTCTACAAGACTTTTACATAAACGAGCTCAAGCATCATTCCATAGTAATTTACTGCTCTCTGTGAAAATGTCTTTCCTTATGGATGCACTCTCTGATAGTCCGTGGTCACTTCCCTTATCTAAGGTTCATCTTCAACTTCAGAGCCAGGTCCTGGGGAAGGAGTTTCAACAAGAACATGCCTGATAAAGCATCGGCAATCTCTACTGAAAGCATCTTCTCCCCCTATCCATCACTGACACATCTTCTGATTAGTTCATGTTCAGATTGTGTCCTGCTAATCAAGTCTAGCAGATACCCATTCCACCTCCTCAAGGAAAGCAGAATGGCAGATGAAAGTATATTGGACTCTGTGGCTGAGGGGAGGAATGATTTTCTTGAGACTGGACCATTGAGCATCTGCATAAAACAGTAAGGCACTGATATCAGCCCTGTTTATACAGGAATTGATTCATATAGAAGAGAGAGAGAGAAATGCAAGGTTCTCATAACCCTCACTTGATTCCACAATTTAAAAGAAAAATGGTGAAAAATAATGCTGAATTATTTCTTGATGTATAAATAACATCATTTATTTAGTCTATAATTTTTCATTCGATTTTCCAAAAAGCACAACATTCAACAACTCTCAGCTAGGCATCCAGTATCAGTGGCTTGATTTTCTATGGATCTCAGCCACTTAAGTGGAATGGAATCATTTTCAAAAATGCTCAACTTTCTGGAGTTTGCACTGACAACAATGAGGGTTGCTAGATGCAGAACACTTTGGAAATCTACCCATTTCATGTAGGTGTCAAAGTGGAAAGAGCTGAGCACTTTAGAAAACATGGCCCCTTATGTTTATATAACTGGTACATCAGCTGCAGTATTCTGGGCATATAGTAAATAAAATAGGTAGTCAGCTAATTTTCAGATCTGTGATTTTTAAGAATATGTTTATTTATGTTCACAAATTATAACAGAATTTGCAGTGATAATTCCACCCCCCCCCACACACACACATTAATCCAGGGTTCGGCAATCTCTGGCACGCGGCTCCCCAGGGTAAGCACCCTGGTGAGCCGGGCCAGTTTGTTTATCTGCTGGGTTGGCAGCTTCGGATGATCGCGGCTCCCACTAGCCATGGTTCGCCATCCAAGGCCAATAGGGGAAGTGGGAAGCCGCGGCCAGCACATCCTGCCACCCCCATTGGCCTGGGACGACAAACCGCAGCCAGTGGGAGCCACGATTGGCCGAACCTGCCGACACGGCAGATAAACAAACTGACCCGGCCTGCCAGTGTGCTTACCTTGATGAGCCGCTTGCCAGAGGTTACCAACCCCTGTATTAAAAATTCCCTAAAATTACTTTTAAATAATTATTAATAGTGTGACTGCTGTTTTGATATTTTATTTAAGGGAGGTTGTGAGCAGCTATCGGGGGTCTGCCAAAATAAATCAGAGAGCAGGGCCAGTGTTAGACTCGATGGGGCCCAGGGCAAAAACCCAAAGCCTGAGGCCCGCCACCCAGGGCTGAAAGCTTAAGCCCAAGCAACTTAACTTTGCAGGGCCCCCTGTGATGTGGGGCCCTGAGCAATTGCCCTGCTTGCTACCCCTTAAAGGCTTTTAATCTACTGGATATGCAGAAAAACAGTTGTTGTGGCATAGGCGGGCTGTGGAATTTTTATAGAATGTTTGGGGAGCCTCAGAAAAAAGAAAGTTGAGAACCCCTGATGTAAGCTACCTCTAAGTATAAATTTAACTTATTGTAATCAATCTTTTTTCCCCAGGCTTTTTTAAAAAAAATATTTCTAACAATTTTCCGTCTGCCTTGCTCTCCTTTACTTGCAAAAATAAATAAGTAAATAAACAAACAAATAAATATATAAAAAATAGGCCCCCCACACACATTATTAATTGTTCACATACACCAGGGATCGGCAATCTTTGAACTGTGGCCTGCCAGAGTAAGCACCCTGGCAGTCCAGGATAGTTTGTTTACCTGCCGTGTCCACGGTTCAGCTGATTGTGGCTGCCACTGGCCACAGTTCGCTGCTCCAGGCCAATGCGGGTGGCAGGAAGCAGCGGCCAGCACTTCCCTAGGCCTGTGCTGCTTCCCGCTGCCCCCATTGGCCTGGAGCAGCGAACCGTGGCCAGTGGGAGCTGCAATTGCCTGAACCTGCGGATGCCAGAGGTAAACAAATCTGCCTGGCCCACCAGGATGCTTACCCTTGTTAACCACGTGCCAAAGGTTGCCGATCCCTGACATACGCACAAAGTTAAAGACACATTACTGATTGTGGAGGACAATACACTTTGGTTCACAGTAAGTAAATTAAATAATGCATCAAGGAAATGGTTAAGAAAAGTTATGAAATTATATAGAAAATTGTTCTTTTTGAAGCAAAATTTGAAAATTCTTCCTTTTCCTTGCTTTCTGTAAAGAGGCAAAAGAAAAAGAAAAAAAAACTTGTTTTATCCATCTACATATTTTGATCTCACCCCTTACAATGGTATCTTCACAAATCTGAGCTTGCATGCTGAAAAGGAAGCTGAAGCAAAAATTTGGCTCACATGTTGGGCCAAGTGATGTTTTGTGTTGTTCTGCTGAAAGGAGAATTACACCAGGGATGAATTTGAGCTGTTGTAGCATTTACAGTTCTCTTACACATTTCACAGATGACATACTCATACTACAATGGTAGAGAAATCATATCACAAGAACTACCAGTACAGCATTACAGATTATTAATTTACATAGAAGAATAAGACTGTATGTAACTCATATAGTTATACTGCAGCTTGTTTATGTGGTTGGTTTTTAGTCCAAAAAAAGAGAGAAGCAGTGGTGGGGAGAGAAATGGATTTTAGATGAATCCTCCATGACTCTGGACACATATGCAGGGCAACTTAGTTAGAAGGGCCAAGAAACATCTAGAAGAAGTGTGTGGTAGTCACTACACGAGGTCAGTAGCTCTTTCTGAAGCTGTACAAAGTTTCCATTCAGGGCAAGCAATCTTGCAGATACTACACATTCATCATCAAAGAGAGGAGCCAATTGGAGCTCAGTGGATAAAGGTGATACATATGGGAGATAGATGACAGCCTTGTTGACTCAGTGTCTGATTGACACAGGACCAAGAGATGTGTCTGCTGTGAAGGCTGCATCCCAATAATTATACCACTTTGAATACAGGTTGCAGATTCCCACTCTTAGTAAAATCCCAGGAGACAGTTGACTGTTGGATCAGGAACTGTTATTGCTGCTAGCTGTAAGGATCTTTGGACTGTTGCTTGCTGAGTTCATTCTGGAGTATTTCAAGGGGAACTGAGAGGCTGTAACCATAGGCGTCAACTCTTGGAGCACCCACGGGAAGAAGTGCTGGTTGCTGAGCACCGACTCGTAGCCCCCACCAATCAGTGCCCCTCCCAGTGCCCCCCACCCATAGCAATCAGCTGTTCTGCGGCATGCAGAAGGAGCTGGAGGGGAGAGGCAGGAGTGAGGGTGGGGTAGGGGTGGAGAGTAAGAGGAAGCAAGGTGGGATAGGGACTTGAGGGGCGGGCCGGGAGCTTGTGTGTACTCACATGTAAAAGTGCATATGCTGTTCTGCAACCATGCACTAAAATATATGTAACAACAATAAATTGAGAAATCGGCATAAAGAACACCAATACATTTACTGCCTAATAGTTTTGATTATTCAGAAATAGTCCAAATCTGTCTGCAAATGTTTGTGGATGTACTAAACATTTATTTACTCAGAAACTGTCGGTACTTTCTCTGAGGCTGACTGAGAGCTGATTAACACCTACATTTAGGTTATTGCATACCACAGTTCTGAGATTTCACTCTGTGTAATGTTTTTGGTTTTATTTTTTTTTCTTGAAAAGTCCTGGAAAGACAAAACTGTGGCCTGTGCATCAGCAGAGAGGTAAATTGAAGTGCTGGGAAAAGATGAGTGTAACAGAATATACATACTTCTTCCTCAGCAGCCCATTGTCTGTTACACTCTCACAGTATGTGAGATGTGAAATAATGCTATTTAGGCCTTGTCTACACTAACCCTGTAAGACAATTTAAGTTACGCTAGTTAAGTTACGTAAGTTATGAAACTTAAGTCAACGTTAAATTACATAAGTTACAAAACTTAAATCGACGTAACTTACATTGGCTTACATCAGTGTCTACACTATGCTGTCTCGACAGGAGAGCATCTTCCATCGACATAGCTTCCGTCTCTCTTTCAGGTGGAGTACTGAAGTCGATAGAAGAGCGCTCTTCCGTCTACTTATCATGACTTCAACTAAATCAATGCCCTCTGCATCAATTGCAGCGGCACCGAGTTAGCCCATAGTGAAGACAAGCCCTTTTGGCTGGATCCAAAGCCCACTGAAGTCATTTTGAAGTCACCTATTCATTTCAATAAGATTTCGATCTCAGGCCCTTAATAGGTAATTTTATTTACTAATTAACTTTAAACCAAATTTTTATATATAATTAAAATATAAACATTACTTTTGAGATTTGTTAACTGAAATAAATTCACAGGGGAATTTCCAGATGTGGGCCAGATTCTAAACTGCTATAGACTGATATAACTCCACTGATGCTGAGATTTTGTCCCTACATACGATTCCTTTTTCATAACAGGTATTCTGTACTCATTGAAAACATTTCTCATATTAACTCTGCTCCATTTTAACGTTCACCTTTCCTTTTCTGGAATAGAATGAAAAAGTTCCAAATAAATTTCAGAATACTTGTGCTGGGATTGAAGTTTTAGAGAGTTTTAATTCTGAATATTTTCTGAGGCTAGAAACTCTCCAGATCATTTTCAGAGGGCAATGCAGTTGAGCCAATTAAGCACAAAACGGGCTTTTTTATGACGAAAATAATGTGTGCTGTACTTTTTGTAAGTACTGCATTAGTTTCCATGGAAACTCACAGTAACTGGTGCATCTCTTGAAACTCAATGTGATATGAATTGCTCAGAATTTTTTTTTAAAAAGTAATACTTACCATGACTTAAAATTTGGATAACAAAACCCACTTTTGGTTTCATAACAGGAAACTTTTACTGTCTTGCAAAAGCTTAGAAAATGGGAAAATATCTTTAAAAAACATCTTTTTCACCTGGAGATGGGTTTATTTAACAAGTTGACTCACACTATTGCGTACTGTCAGTGTGTTTTCCTACTTACCAACTACTGTTACAGGATGCAATAGAGAAACTTTAGAAGTAAAAATCCATGTTGTGTGCTTCAAAATTTCTGCAGGAAATAAACCATATATTCAATTTATTGACAATCCCCCTAAAACTGATTAAGCAGGATTTCATTTAAGAGACAGTCATCTGCCAACTGATAGAATTCTTTATAATAAATCATAGATCTTTCTGTTGAGTCTATAAATGTCTGCTAAAAACTTTTTCTAATATTTGAATCCTACATGTTTTAGGACAGGTTTGGCCACAAAAATCCATCATAACTGTAAATAAAGGGGACTAGATAGACATGTGAGAGTAGCAAAAAGTAGATTTGATTAGTAGGCATAGTAATTGCAATTCATTGCATCCTAGAAAATTGTATAATACTAAGGTTGTCACCCACTGCTTTTAATGGCTCATCGACTTCAGTTTCCTCTTTTACATTTCCAGCAAAAATGTTAGTATACTACGAGAGCCTGATGAAATGTAGAAACAGTGACAGGAGATAGATAGATAGATAGATAGATAGATAGATAGATAGATAGATAGATAGATTTGAGAGAAATATAGGCTATATATATATCTATCTATCAACTTCTATGTTTCTCTCAGGTATTTGATTCAGGTGTTAAACAGCTGTCCAAAAATGTTTTGGGAGGAGAAACACCTGTCCTTTTTAAGGAAGCCAGATATAGAAGACTCCAGACATTGTTAGTTATGGCAACTAGTTACCATTCTATGAGAAAAATAATAGGTTTAAAAGAGACATGACTTCTACATTGCAAATACAGAAGGTTCCCTTTGAATTAGAACTGGATAGAACTGCCATTTTGGATCACAAGGGGAAAATTAAGTTTCACAACCTCTTACACAGAAGAATGATAGAATATTAGAGTTGGAAGAGACTTCAGGAGGTCATCTAGTCCAAGCCCCTACTCAAAGCAGGACCAACACCAACTAAATCATCCCAGCCGGGACTTTGTCAAGTTGGGTGTTAAAAACTCTAAGGATGGAGATTACACCTCCTCGCTAGGTAACCCCTTCCAGTGCTTCACCACCCTCCTAGTGAAACAGTGTTTCCTAATATCCAGCTTAGACCTCCGCCACTGCAACTTGAGACCATTTCTCCTTGTTCTTTCATCTGCCACCACTGCCATCTCTCTCATTAAGGCACTGACCCAGTTAAGCAGTGTAACTATTTAAATATGTTTCTGGATCAGGACCTAAAGAGGTTGCAGTTTCCATAAGCTCCTGCCCATGGCTCATTAAATAACTTCTACGGCAAAGTTTTTCTATGGGAAAACAAAATAAAACATCTTCCTTTTTATTTCCCCTCAAAAGTATCCCAATTTTAGTGGATGCACAGTATACATACATCAGACTCTAGAAATGTTGCTTTTTGACTGAAGACCATTCATCCACGAGGCCACATAGAGGAGATATATTTGTGTATTTTACTTACACACATGCAAATGCACACACCAGACAAACTGTGGGGCAGGAAGAGAGCCAGGGTGCTCAGCCTTCCTCTTAGCCTGGCTGAAAGGCTCTTGTCTAAGCTCTTCTGCAGGGAGAAAATGAAACTGATGCACCTTCAGCAATGGCAGCCAGGGAGCTGGTTTACGTGGTGGAAAATAGAAATTTTCCAATGGAAATTTTAGATTTCACAAAAAGGCATTTTTGGTTTGGTCAGAAAATTATTCTAATGGAAAATTTCTAACCAGCTCTAGTATTTGCCCTACTTTTGGGGATTTTTTAAAAATTCTCAGAGAGAGAGAGAGACAGACAGACACAAACAAATATGAACCACTGAATATTACATCAGCTGTTCCCAGGTATATATTTTTCCCTAAATATACGTGGTACAAAATACCAGTCACTACCAAATAGGCACCCATGTGCTTCTGTGGAGCTAGGTTGATTCACAGCAGCAAAGCATCTGGCCCAATGTACTTAGTATTTGTTTCTTCTTGAAGAATACTTAAGATCATGTTTTCTTCAGTAACTTAAAGTAGTTTAATTTTCCCCACAATTTTTTTTTAATTCAAGGATTGATTGCAGTTCATTGTGAATAGTCAAAATTTGAATGGTGGTGTTTAGCTGTGACTCACCAGATAAGTCATAGTGTAAGCCTCATCTTTCTCCTATTGGAACCAGTAGGAAGGCTCTCCTTGACTTCAAAAGGAGCTGCACTTAGGCCTAAATCTATCCATAAGTACTTCCAGCTTTTATCATCAAGTTTGGTTTCAGTAAATACTTGTGTTTGGGATTTTGCAGAGGTCAAGTTGTTTTCTGGAATTTGCAATATGATATGTTACAAGTGTACAGCTATTTAAGAGATTTATGAACCATGAATATATTCAAATATTTACTTTCCCTTCACTGTTTAGTTCTATACTTTCAAAGCCTATTCCCTAAATGCTTATTTCTCATTTAGGTATGTAACTGAAATGACCAGGTTTTCAAAAGTGTCAGCGCCACTTCCAAGGAGGAATAGTGGAGTAGAAACCAGAGTAACGGGGTGATGCTGGTGGTAAAAGGTCTCTGCACGACGGGAGAAAGAATGTCACTGACGCCAAACGCCGAAAATTAAAAGGTCTGTACACTAATGCGAGGAGCCTAGGTAAGAAGATGGAGGAACTGGAGTTACTGGTGCAGGAAGTGAAACCGGATATTATAGGGATAACTGAAACCTGGTGGAATAGTACTCATGACTGGAGCACGGTTATTGAAGGCTATGTGCTGTTTAGAAAAGACAGGAAGAAAGGCAAAGGTGGTGGAGTAGCCTTGTACATCAATGATGAAATTAACTGTAGCGAAATAAGAAGTGATGGAATGGATAAGACAGAGTCTGTCTGGGCAAAAATCACACTGGGTAAAAAAGCAACTAGAGCTTCCCCTGAGATAGTGCTTGGCGTGTGCTACAGACCGCCGGGATCTGATTGGGACATGGATAGAGACCTCTTTAATGTCTTTAATGAAGTAAACACAAAGGGGAAATGTGTGATTATGGGGGACTTCAACTTCCCAGATATAGACTGGAGGACGAGTACTTGCAAGAATAATAGGGGTCAGATTTTTCTGGATGTGATAGCGGATGGATTTCTTCATCAAGTAGTTGAAGTACCTACGAGAGGAGATGCCATTTTAGATTTGGTGTTGGTGAGCAGTGAGGACCTCGTAGAAGAAATGGTGGTAGGGGACAACCTTGGTTCGAGTGATCATGAGCTGATTCAGTTCAAACTAGATGGAAGGATAAACAAATGTAGATCTGGGATTAGGGTTTTTGACTTCTCGAGGGCTAATTTTAAAGAGTTAAGGAAATTAGTTAGGGAAGTGGATTGGATGGAGGAATTAGTGGATTTAAATGCAGAGGAGGCCTGGAATTACTTTAAGTCACAGCTGTGGAGACTGTCGGAAGCCTGCATCCCAAGAAAGGGGAAAAAAACCATGGGCAGGAGTTGTAGGCCAAACTGGATGAGCAAGCAACTCAGAGAGGGGATTAGACAAAAGCAGAAAGCTTTCAGGGAGTGGAAGAAAGGCAGGATCAGTAAGGAAAGCTACCTTGGTGAGGTCAGAACATGTAGGGATAAAGTGAGGAAGGCTAAAAGCCGCATTGAACTGGACCTTGCAAAGGGAATCAAAACCAATAGTAAAAGGTTCTACAGCCACATAAATAAGAAGAAAACAAAGAAAGAAGAAGTGGGGCCGCTATACACTGAGGATGGAATGGAGGTTAAGGATAACCTAGGCATGGCCCAACATCTAAACAAGTACTTTGCTTCAGTTTTTAATAAGACTAGTGAGGAACCTTGCGATGATGGAGGGATGATAAATGGGAATGTGGATATGGAAGTGGATATTACCGCAACTGAGGTAGAGGCCATACTTGAACAGCTCGATGGGACGAAGTCGGAGGGCCCGGACAATCTCCATCCAAGGATATTAAAGGAACTGGCGCGTGAAATTGCGAGCCCGTTAGCGAGAATTTTTAAGCAATCGATAAACTCGGGGGTTGTGCCGTATGACTGGAGGATTGCCAGTGTAGTTCCTATTTTTAAGAAAGGGAATAAAAGTGATCCGGGTAATTATAGGCCTGTTAGCTTGACGTCTGTAGTATGCAAGGTCTTGGAAAAAATTTTAAGGGAGAAAGTAGTTAAGGACATAGAGGTCAATGGTAATTGGGACGAATTGCAACACGGATTTAGTAAAGGTAGATCGTGTCAAACCAATCTGATCTCCTTCTTTGAGATGATGACGGATTACTTAGATAAAAGAAATGCGGTAGATATAATTTACCTAGATTTCAGTAAGGCATTTGACACGGTTCCGCACGGGGAACTGTTAGTCAAATTGGAAAAGATGGGAATGAATATGAAAGTTGTAAGGTGGATAAGGAACTGGTTAAAGGGGAGACTCCAGAGGGTCGTATTGAAAGGTGAATTGTCAGGCTGGAAGGAGGTCACTAGTGGAGTCCCTCAAGGATCGGTTTTGGGACCGATCTTATTTAACCTTTTTATTACTGACCTTGGCACAAAGAGCGGGAATGTGCTAATAAAGTTTGCGGATGACACGAAGCTGGGGGGTATTGCTAACACAGAGAAGGACAGGGATACTATTCAGGAAGATCTGAACCACCTTGTAAACTGGAGTAATAGAAATAGGATGAAATACAATAGTGAAAAGTGCAAGGTTATGCATTTAGGAATTAATAATAAGAATTTTGGATATACGTTGGGGGCGCATCAGTTGGAAGCGACAGAGGAGGAGAAGGACCTTGGGGTACTAGTTGATAGCAGGATGACTATGAGTCGCCAATGTGATACGGCTGTTAAAAAAGCAAATGCGATTTTAGGATGCATCAGGCGGGGTATTTCCTGCAAGGATAAGGAGGTGTTAGTACCGTTATACAAGGCGTTGGTGAGACCCCATCTGGAATACTGTGTGCAGTTCTGGTGTCCCATGTTCAAGAAGGATGAATTCAAACTGGAACAGGTTCAGAGACGGGCTACAAGGATGATCCGAGGAATGGAAAAACTGCCTTATGAAAGGAGACTCAAAGAGCTTGGCTTGTTTAGCCTGGCCAAAAGAAGGCTGCGTGGGGATATGCTTGCTCTATATAAATATATCAGGGGGGTTAACGTTAGGGAGGGAGAGGAATTATTTAAGTTTAGTACTAATGTAGGCACGAGGACGAATGGGTATAAACTGGATATTAGGAAGTTTAGACTTGAAATTAGACGAAGGTTTCTAACCATTAGGGGAGTGAAGTTCTGGAACAGCCTTCCGAGGGAAGTAGTGGGGGCAAAAGACTTTCCTGGCTTTAAGACAAAGCTTGATAAGTATATGGAGGGGATGTTATGATAGGATTTTTAATTTGGGCAATTGATCTTGGATTACTACCAGATAGGTCTGCTCAATGGTCTGCGGGGAGATGTTGGATGGGATGGGAACTGAGTTACTGCAGAGAATTCCTTCTTGGGTGCTGGGTGGTGACTCTTGCCCACATGCTCAGGGTTTAGCTGATCGCCATATTTGGGGTCGGGAAGGAATTTTCCTCCAGGGTGGATTGGCAGGGTCCCTGAAGGTTTTTCGCCTTCCCCTGCAGCGTGGGGCACGAGTCGCTTGCTGGTGGTTTCTCTGCAGCTTGAGGTCTTCAAACCAATTTTGAGGATTTCAATAACTCTGTCCTGGGATAGGGGTTGTTATAAAATTGGATGAGTGGGGTTCTGTGGCCTGCCTTGTGCAGGAGGTCAGACTAGATGATCAGATTGGTCCCTTCTGACCTATGAGTCTATGAGTCTATCATAGGAACTGTACATTGTTTTGTGGGTTGTTATTTCAGAAAGAGATGATTGCCTATGTGCAGGTTGTGACTGTCTTAGTTCAAGGACTAGTGCATATATGTAAATAAATTGTTACACAAAGTATGACCAGATCCTTCTTCATTGATTTTTCCTGCTGTAGGAAGCTGACCTGCAAGACTACCAAGTTTTGCTATCAATTGTCAGATCAACATTGCCTGCAAGTATTTGCAATTGCAAAGTGTTGACTCAGAGTCATAGACTTTAAGGCCAGAATGGATCATCATGATCATCTAGTCTGACCTCCTGTACATTGCAGAAAATAGAACCTCACCAACCCACCAACATACTCCTTGTCATAGACCCATAATCTCTGGATGAATTACTGAATTCCTCAAATCATGATTTAAAGGTTGCAAGTTGCAGGGAATCCTCCATTTATACCAGTTTAAACCTGCAAGTGACCCATGCCTCATGCTGTAGAGAAAGGCAAGAAACCCACAGCATCTTTCCCAATCTGACCTGAGGAAAAATTCCTTCCTGACCCCATATTTTGTAATCAGTTACACCATGAGCATGAGGGCAAGACTCACCAGCCAGAAACCTGGAAAGGAATTATCTGTAATAACTCAGAGTCCTCCTCATATAGTGCCCCATAATTGGCTTTTGGAGATATTTGCTGCTAGTAGTTGCAGATTGGCTACATGCCATTGTAGGCAGTCTCATCACACCATCCCCTCCATAAATTTACCAAGCTCAGTCTTGATTCCAGCTAGGTTTTTTGCTCCCACTACTACCCTTGGAAGGCTGTTCCAGAACTTCACTCCTGTGATAGTTAGAAACCTTTGTCTAATTTCAAGTCTAAACTTACTGATCAACAGTTTATATCAATTTATTCTTGCGTCAACATTAGCACTTATCTTAAATAACTCCTCCCCCTCCCTGGGATTTATCCATCTGATCTATTTATAGAAAGCAAACATGTCGCCCCTCAGCCTACTTTTGGTTAGGACAAACAAGTCAAGCACTTTGAATATCCTTTCTTAAGGTAGGTTTTCCATTTCTCTGATCACCCTAGTTGCCCTTCTCTTCACTTGTTCCAGTTTGAATCCAACTTTCTTAAACATGGGATACCAGAACTGCACACAGTATTCCAGATGAGGTCTTATGGGTGCCTTGTATAATGATAGAAATACTTCCCTATCTCTGCTGGAAATACTTTTCCTGATGCATCTTAGGACTGCATTAGACTTTTTCACAGCCGCATCATATTAACAGATCATAGTCAGCCTATGCTCAATCGATACACCTAAGTCTTTTTCCTCCTGTGACTCTTTCAACTGATAAATTCCCAGCTTATTACAAAAATTCTTGTTAGTTCCTAAATGCATGGCCTTGCATTTTGCATTATTAAATTTAATTCCATTTCTATTAATCCAGTTTTCAAGGCTATCCAGATCTCCTTGTAAGATATTCTGGTCCTCCTCCATATTGTCAATGCCTCCCAACTTAGTGTCAAATTTTATTAAGGCAAATTTTATTAACATACTCCCACTTATTGTGCCAAGGTCATTGATAAAAATGTTTAATAAGATAGGTCTTAAGATCAATCTCTACTAGTAACCTCCCTCTAGCCTGACAGTTCACCTTTAGTATGACCCATTGTAGTATCCTCTTTAACCAATTTCTTATCCACCTTTCAATTCTCATATTAAACTCCATCTTCTCCAATTTAACTAATACTTTTCCATGTGGAATTGTATCACATGCCTTACTGAAATCTAAGTAGATTAGATGTTTCCTGTGTCTACAAAAATCCATTGTCTTGAGGGTATTAACTTTTTATGTTCATACATGCAGATCAGGAGCTGAAATTCAGGTCCTGTGTTTCTCAAGGTCAAATTCTCAGCTTGTGCAGATCATTATAGCATCACTGAAATTTATTTTTTATATTATGAATTATGAATGCTGAGAAATGTGTATGTATGCCTAATTATAGTGATATGTATACATATATCTTTTACATGTTTATATGAGGAATCTATTAACACTCATACCAAGCTGACACTGGGATGCAGTACTGAGAGAATTCAGGGTGAAAGTCATTGCACTCTTAGAAGTGCCATATTTTGAAATAATAGTATTATTATTTCAATAATAGTATTGTGGACCGGAATACCCTCTATCAGTTTAAGCATAAGCAAAATAAATTTGTTTTTCTTGGGGAGAAGGTAGTGAAAACAAACATGAAGTTTTTATTAAATTAAATACATTGAATATACTGATGTAATCCCTAATCAACCTGTCTTCATGATTCACATTTTCTACAGTTAGAATGAAAAGCAGTCACCTACCAAATTCAACACTGTGAAGCCTGAAAAGTATGATGAGCTAGCCAGCCAAATTAGCCAGGTTATCAGCTGTCCTGCCCATCATTCAGAAGTTTCTATATTCTGGGAAACCAAGCCACACTAACAGTTCGCACCATCACCCACTCTACTTTTTTATGAGCTGTTTTGTAACACACACATACACTACCTTGAATATTACTGGATATTTAGCAAACCTAATCATCATAATAAGTGAAAGATCTGAGCAGCAAAGTACAGATGCCGATTTAAATTTTCTTCAGATTGATAGAAATTCAGACCCATGTTTGATATAGCCTAATATAAAAGGGAGCCAATCATAGATTTGGATCTGGAATTGAAGTACCACAAACTTCAGGGTGTTCAGATACAGGGTTCTGATTAAGGTCCACCTCTAATCTTAACATACTTTGTTGAATATATAAAGGACTCTTCATGTATAAATGCAAGGAAACAACATTATTGACTATTTCAGAACTTAAGGATGTTGCATTATGATTAGTTTGAGACAAGCACCAAAGGAAACAAATGTACAAACAAATTAACATATTATAGTTGAATCTGTTAGTTTAATGTAAAAATAATGTTATGAGCTTTGCAGTTTGATTGTTTAGATGCATCTGTTGCAGCCCCATATGAAAGTGTGTAATTACTACAAGATACATTTGCTTGTTGCATCACACTCTATTAAAACTTTAAGTGCATATTCCATTCCAAATAAAAGTAGTATTAAATTTATCAGTTTAAGAACACCTCTTTGACAAAGCTGGGGAAATCAAATATTATCATTATGAAAGGAAGGTATCCAAAGGAAGTTTTCCAAAGTTAAGGCAATTATTTTCCCCCAAAGGTTTTCAGTGCTGCTGCAGTATTATACCATGAACCAGCTAGCATGTCTAGGTATTGCTGTCCTCTGCTGATTAGGATCATAACAGCTCATTTATGTGTCAGAGGTACTTTATTGCTAATAGTTAACAGAGATTCGCCTTAGCAGAAATGTTAGGAATTTACACTACCGGAGCAAGAAAATCTGGTATCTACTACCATGAACTTCTGAACAGTCATAGTATGCAGCATGTGACATCCATGATATCCTAAAAGCCTACAGATGTATTAAAATATTATGTACAATTGAACAGGATATTGAAAAAATGAAGAAACAGCTTTTCAAGCTATTCAGATTTAGGAATGATGTTCAGTAAGCGACCCTCAAAATATATTGGTACATACCATTTGCAGGTGTCCCACTGTTAGCAGTAATTAATTGATTTAATTAAAAGGTAGTGGCACCCTAAATGTCCTTAGAGGCTTCACTCTCCGAATACAGAGGAAGGCATGATCTTTGCTCCACAGAGCACATAGCAACTTTATGTAGTAGGGCTCAAATATCACAATAATGGACTGTCAGCAGATGAAATTACTATGTGGTCCTGGTTACTAAATATTTCCCTCCCTCAAATCTGAAATGATCACCAATATAACTCTCTCTAATACTTCTCAATTCAGGACTAACTAAGCTATTTCCCAAATCATCTTCTCCACGTAATTAGAAAACAAAACACTGCATATCTACAAGTCATTTTTGTGGATCAACTTAACTGGCAGGATATCAGTGCAAGTACAGATCAAATCTATTTTTCCATTGTCTTTTTAAATGTCATTTTTTCCATTCATTCCTTTTGATGTGAAATTTTGCTTATTCTGAAAGCTCTAACTCTGGTACAAATACTCAAATCAGCTATTAGGGAATAGGACTGCTACCCCACTGTGAATTTGTTCATAATGCCATCCTGCCTATGCTAGTAAATTGAAGCATACTGAGACAACAGTAAGGAACTGCACTCTTTTCAATTAGTTGTATTTAATCTTTTAAGAGAAGCTCAGTCTGGTATCCATTAAGTGCACCTTAAGATAAAATCAAGAATACTCCTTGTTTTGTATGAAGCATATTCATCCAAACACATGTTTATACCAGATCCATATTGTTTAATTTTATTTGATTGTCACATGTTGATAACATGACAAAAATAGCATGTTCTTCTGTGTATTCTACAATGGCAACATCCTGTTTAGTGTGGCTGACAACATGCTTTCTAAATATACACTCTTACAGATGCCGGTAAGAGATTATAAAATATATTATTACACACACCATGAGAGACTTGTTAGTGTCCTCAAATATCAACTTTAGCCCTGCATGGCTGGCAAAATACTAGTTTCTCTATTCCTGCTACTTATTATACTGAATTTGATTGGATTTTGATAGATATGTTTTGTACTGTACTGTTATAAAAACACTTTACTATAGTTTCTGCTGCTCTTACTAATCCACCAGCCCTGCTTTCTCCTCAGTCAGCACCACAAGAAGCAGTTATCAGTGGCCTTTGCAAAAGTAATTTTTCTGAGGATGAGCAGAATTTTTTTTTCTTTGAGAATCAGCCATCTGCAATGCAGCAAGCATTGGGTGCAGGGGTGAAAGTAATTCAAAGGACTTACTGGTACACTGAAGTCCTGAGTGGGGACATGGCCTCAACTGGAAGTGGTATGGTCTCAACCAGAAGAGGTGCAGTCTTTCAAGATTTAAAGGGCTTGGGGCTCCAGCTGCTGCAGAGCTCCATGCCCTTTACATCACCACAGGAGCCCGGCTGCCAGAGCTCCAGAGGGGCTTTAAAGGGCCCGGGGTTCCCCGCAGCGACTGGAGCCCTGGGCCCTTTAAATCACCGCCGCGGAAGCCAGTCCAGTCCAGCACGGTGTACTGGCTCTTGCCAGTAGGCCGTTCCATACCATACCAGCTTACTTTCACCTCTGATTGAGTGTAAAGAGGAACAAAATTATTTCATTTTTTCAACCTTCACCTCTGAGGAATGATGTGGAGTGTTCTCCAGCAAATTTTCAATATTTAGTCATCTCAAATACTGTGTTAAATCAACAAGGTTTTTTGGCGGAGTCTTTCTAGAACCCATTTGGTATATATGATATACATCATATAATATGTTATATTAGAATTAAATTCAAATTAGTTGGACAAGGACAATATTATTTGTCAAATACATATTAAACATGCTGAAATTCTTTATATTTTGGTTCAGATTCAGTGTTGTACCTCCAATATACAGATAGCAGAATTGGTCTGAAATGTTTCTTCAAGAATTTTAGCCCGAAAAAGGGGGAGGGGGATTCATTTTCATCTAAATTTTTAATGGGAATTTAGTAATTTTGTATTAAACTACCATGAGTTCAGCTCCTGTTGCTACAGTTTCAAGCTCAGAGTGAAAATCACTTCCTGGTGCGTTTCTCAAATTTGGAGACTCCAGGAATACATGAAGACCAAGGATATTGATCACAGAAGCAATGACAAGTACAAAGTCAAAGTTTTATTAAAGCAATAAGTAAAGTTGCAATTACCCATCCATATATAAATCTTACAAAAGCCCATGCAATGACTAAGGCTCTACTCATACTCACATATTTAAGGGTATTCTAGTGTCTAATGGATTTCTCAAACAAACATTCATTGAGAGAGGGATGGTCCCTGATGGACTTTCCGTTGGGGGCTTCCCACTTTTACCCAACCAGGGAACCTTTTTATGTTGTAGTTCTGTCCACATTTAACATCTTCTGAACATACTGTTTCAACCCTCTTTTCCTCATCTGTATTTCCACACCCTATCCATTTTGGGATGCCCAGTTTTCATAGGTTGTTTCTTAGTTTCTCTTATTCTCATTAACATCTGTGGACAACATATCCACAGTAACCTGAGGTCAGAGTTGGACATTCCGTGATGCTACAATCAGCTTTCTTGTGATCTTGGACAATACACTGCAGTCTAGTGCAATCTATTTTTCTTCCTCAAGTCCTGGTCCATGTGTGTATTCCACACTTGGGTTCATATGCATGACATGTGCCTGAGTCTTGAAGTTTTTCCAAGCAGTGCACAATGTCTTCCCTCATGCTCATGACCAATGCTATAATAAGGAGCAGTGCAGGTCAATGCCTCTCCAATTGCATTTTACTGCCACATGGCCTTGGTTGGAATCCCGTCCTCCTTCACTCTTGCAAGCTCTTAAAAAAAGTTATTGTAAATATTTGATATAAGAGGTATAATGTTGTTTAGAAATCCTAGTTATACACAATATAATATAGATTAGTAAAGCCCCCACCCCAGACACGCACACAGAGTCAGGGAGGGGAGATCCTTTGTCCCAGGAACTATGCCCAGGTTCCCAGGCTTCAAGAACTGCATCTCCTGCCCTCACTCCTTTTCCATCAGCAATGAACATCAGTGGTGGTCTGAATGAGGCACATATCTCTGCAAAGTGCAGTATCTGTAAGTCCTTCATTTGCAGAACCAGAGAGGCCCAAGAGCTCAGGCTGAAGAAACATCTGTTGGAAGAGGCCACGGGGTCCCCATTCCGATCTGAGCCCAGGATACCCCCTTGTACATTGGCCTGAGCCAACCTGCCTCTAAGCATGAGATATGGAATGGAGTCACTGGCACTGAAGCCCAAGAAACACTCTCATGGGCATAAGGGCAGATTCCCACAGAGGACTGCCCACAAGAAAAATGTGGTCTACTTGAGCCATTTCATGTTGGATAATACATTGCTTATGGAGTCCATGAAACTGGCACTGAAGACCCCCAGGATTAAGTGAAAAAGAAAAGGAATGTGCTGATCCCAGTGGTGACAGCAGTACCAGGACAGGCCAGTCCTGTCCACAAGTGTAGGTCTGGATGCACCATCAATATTGCCTTGGCAATATGGAGATAGACCAGCTCCGACAGATGAACCGGGTCCCTCTGGTGTCTGGTGACACCCAATATTGATTCCTATTGGAACCACTGCAACTAATAGTTTTCCTCGTTCTGGAAGTACTGGGGCCCCTGGGATCCTTATAGCAGATACCCTGAACCATCACAAGAGTCCTATTGCTCTTCCCCCTCTTGTCAGTCAGTTCTGTCAGTGAATGAGGAAGAAGATGCAGCACCAATACTGCCGGTTCAGACTGGAACCTCCTCATCACTGAACACTGAAGTCATAGCGTTACCACTCTCTCCACTGGATGATCACCGGCAATATCAAGATCTACTCACAAGAGTGGCTGACTTCAAAATCCCACTGGAAGAAGGCCAAGATGACCAGCATCTTCTCCTGAACATCTTACAGACACAGGGTCCACCCAGGGTGGCCCTTCCAATAAATGAGACCATACTGGAACCAGCCAGAACAGTTTGGCACACGAGCACTGTGTGCCCCTACCTCAAAACAAGCTGAGAGACACTGTTTTGTGCTGGCCAAAAGGGCCAATATTTCTTTACACACCCTGCCTCTAACTCACAGGTGGTATGGGCAGCTGTGAAAAGAGCTCAACACCTGCAGAAATCCACCCCGCTGGATAAAGGGTCAAAAAGCCTGTATCTGCTGTGAAGGAAGGTCTTCGGTTTCATATAGTCAGCTAAGAGGCACTGCTGGAAAAATATGATTTAAATATCTACACCAGCTGGCAGAGTTTAAATACAAACTCCCTATGGAAGCTCAGGCCCCATTTCCATCCTTGGAGGATGAAGGGAGAGTGATGGCAAAAGTGGCTCTCCAGGCCATGGTGTATGTGACAGATACTACATCCTGATCCTCAGCCACAGGGCTGGTCATGTATAGAGTCTCTTGGCTCCAGTCATCAGGCTTCCCAGGAGAGTCCAAAATACCATTCAGGACTTCCCCTACAGTAAGATCAAACTGTTTGATTAAAAGATGGACAAAACTCTGCATTTCCTGAAGGACTCAAGATCTACCATGAGGTCCCTGGGGATTTAAACTCCAGTCCCCAGGAGAAAACATTAAAAAAGCCATTCAGATCATGGCCACCTTCCACCTATCCTTCATACTACCATCAGAAATAGAATGTTCATGCTCTGCGTTCGTCCAGGACATCTTTAACCAAAGCAGAAAAGAAGAAAAGTTTCAATCAGAACATGCTACCAGGTTAACTGGTGTCACTTCTTGGCTTGGGTGTGGTGCCACCACCATTCCCTTGATACACTGGGCATTCTGTTTATATTTGACTACCTCCTTGCTCTAAAGACATCAAGTCTAGCTCTTTGCTTGCTTTGTGTTCTCCTAGCAGTAATTAGAACCTTTCTTCCTCCAGTGCCATTACCCACCTGTCCATAAAGTGATGTTCTTAGAGGTCATCAGTTTGGCTAGAAGAGTCAGTGAACTCATGGCCTTGATGACACACCTGCCTTAAACTGTATTCCATAAAGAGAAAGTCTCCCTCTGGCTACACCCAAAATTCCTCCCAAAATTGTGTCTGGATTCCACATCAATAAATTAATTCACTTACGTGTATTTTTTCCAAAACTTTATGCTTCTCCTGAGTACAAGAAAGTGCACTCCCTCAATGTCAGGTGCACCCTAGTGTTCTACCTGCAGAGACTCAAACCCATTAAGAAATCTCTGAGACTCTTTGTACCCATAGCAGACAAGTCAAGCAGACAGCCCATAACCTCACAGAGAATTTCAGAGTGGGTCTTGGTATGCATACTAGAATGCTATAAAATAGAAAATCTCCTCCTCCTGGTAGTATTACAGCTCACTCCATGCAAGCACAAGCAGCCTCCATGGCATCTGTATGAGACATCTCATTGCAGGACATTTGCAAAGCCACAACTTGGTGATTGGGATTGGTGTCCAACTTGGTGTCCACATATTTACTGTACACTAAGCCCTGCCTCGAGTGGCAGCTGCAGATGCAGCGGTAAGAAATGGCTATATTGAAAGCAGTTCTGCTATCAGCTTCCTCACACCTACCGCCTCACTGATCACTGCTCGCAAATCACCCACATGTAGAATACGCATAGGGACCAGAACTTGAAGAAAGGAGGAGGTTACTTCCTGTAACTGGAGGTTTCTTGAGATGTATGTTTCCTATCTGTATTCCACAACCTGCCCTCCTTCTCCTCTGCTTGTCCCCTATTGAATGGAGAGGCATTAACCCACACCTCCCCTTACATTCTCAGTCAGGAGCATGAAGGAAGATACTGCGTATGTTTGGGTCAATGGATACTGCTTGGAAAAACTTCCAGACTCAGGAGCTTCGCATGCATGAGCATGCATGTGTGTAATACAGATAAGAACCATACAAAAAACCTCCAGCTACAGTAAGTAAACTCCTTTTCCATAAAATCACCTATTGACACTTCTTTTACAGTAATCTTGTAACCTTACTGGCAGAGTTATTCCTAAGTCACCCACTCATGTCATGCCTTCTTAAGCCTATAACCTATTGTGACTAAGCTAAAAATCTTACAGGTCTCAACCTGTAGGCCTTGTATTCCAGTTAGGCTTCACTTATGTACCAAATCCTACAATTTAAATCTACTTATCATACATTGATTATATATGAAATATCATCTGAGTTGACCATAACACTTAATAACATAATAAATGGATAATAAACTGATTACATTTTTGAGCTTTGAGCTTTCTGCAAAAATCAAAGTTTTCAGCACTAAACAAAACTATGTCAGTGAAAAAAATATTTTGGCAAAAACTAATATATTTAGACACAAAATTAAAAGTTTCAGCTTTAGTAGTGTTATCAATGTGCTAATGATACCAAACCTTCTATTCATCAAACATGGAAAGTTCAATTGTTTTTCTGTACTAATACCTGAGAGAAATATGGTCCTGGGTGAGAAATAGCTTGATATAGCTCAAATCTGGGTAAGACAAAGGAGATGTTGGCCAATTGAGGGAAATATTTTTGAGAGAATGGGTGACACTGTGGCCTCATCATCTGCTATAGAAGGCTCCTTCATCATCAAGGTGGTATACAATTTCAGTCTTACTGGAGATTGCTACTCATGGCTTTGCAGGCAACAGTAGTGGCCAAATGCTTTTTCCATTGTCATCTGGCCAGGATACTTGCCCCTTTCTTGTTGGATACAGACCCACACACACTGATCCGTGATTTTGTCACTTTCAAGCAGAACAATTTCAATGCATGTTAGAGCAAAGTACTCTATTTTGGGCTGACCATTAATGCTACCTGGCAACTTTAGCTGTTCCATTTCAAGATGCAGCATCCCACTGCTCAGTAAGGCAGACCAACAGGACCACATCACAATAGTTAGCTATATTCCACACAGAGCAGCTGTGGAATAGGCAGACTATTTCAAGATCCTTGTTCTAATCTGTAGAGCAGTGGTTTTCAAACTGCAGGTAGTGACCCAGTACTGGGTCACAGAATGTAAGGCACTGGGTCATGATGCCTCTGGTCAGCACCGCTGACCGGGCCATTAAAAGTCCTGTCAGCGGTGCTGCCTGGCTAAGGCTAGTCCCTACCTGTTCTGACACTGTGCTGTGCCCTGGAAGCGGCCAGCAACAGGTCCCCTTGCTTTCTGTGATGCTTAGAGAAACTGAGTTAGGGAGAACACATCACAATTGGGGAGCCACGATTTGGTTCCTAGTCCCTGCTTTCCCCTTACTCCATGGTTGAAGCGCCCTGTGCACCCTTTCTGTCTCTCCGCTATCCCAGCTCAGCCACTAACACACAGAGGTGGAAGAAAAGGAGTCACCAGTCTGCCCACTTCCCCCACCCACATGTGTGGGAGTGGGACTAGTGGCCTGGAGGTGGCTGCTCTCTTCCCTATGCTGCTCAGTGAGGATTGCAGGGTGGCATCTTGTACTACCTTACATCACTGAACAACCACATAACAAGGGTCATGATTGGCTCTAAAGTATTTCCAGGTGGCCTGGGAATGGTCCATTACTACATATATTTAATGGTTCTAAACAACTTCATACCTCATAACAGCTGAGGCTTGTACCAGTGGAACATTTAAACACTTCTGTTCATGTTATCATGCCTTTTGTAAAAATGCTGTATATACTCTTTAAATAGCCTGATTTATTTATATAATAGGGGGGAGAAGAATGAATTAGCTAAATGACTTTCACAGCATATTTTATCTCTCTTCTTTTTAATTGTCTCCACCTTACAAATCTGAAAAAACAAAACTTGAAATTATGCAGTTCTAATGTAAACATGTGTGATCTACAAATGTCAAAGTCCAGAGTGTTTTTTTTCAGTTGCTGATTGAATCTCACATCATTTCATTTTCAGAAAATAGTCATAAAAAAAGCAACAAAAATCCATTTGTTTGGGAAGAGACACAAAAGATGTTTAAGGTCTAAATATACCACTGAGTGTAACTTTATGCTACTTCAGTGATATATGGTGCTACAACATGCACCTGTACAATGGCAGATGATGACCCACAGATTTATATGGTACTGTAGCTCTCATGATCATTTAATATCCATGACTAACTGTCTGGTGAGTCCAGCACTGCTGGCCACCTGGGATTTATTTTAAGTGGACTGCCAAGTACCACGGCAGATGCAGCAAACTTGTGATGAATGTCAAATCATTAGTATAGCTATTTTGCTGTTCTTACCATTATGAGAGATCTCTTTTTTAAATTACAAAGCAAATATAACTCTGTCACTGCTGTTGCTGTAACTGAGCAGCCCTCTCCTTCACAAGAAGATTATGGGATCAGAGAAGTTCTTCAAGTAATGGGGCTATTACAACAAACAGGATTACAATTAATTAACTAATTTTATTTGGATTAAAAAAATAAAAAATATGCCTACTCCAGGTTGTAGGTGCACTAGAATCATTAACACAATAAAATAATATCCTAACAGCATTAAGTGATCATTTCAATAGAATTATAGAAGATTAGAGTTGGAAGAGACCTCAGGATGTCATCTAGACCAATCCTCAATAAAAAAAGCAGGACCAACACCAAATAAATCAAATAAATCATCCCCTTCAGGGCTTTGTCAAGCTGGGCCTTAAAAACTGCTAAGGATGGAGATTCCACCACCTCCGTAGGTAACCCATGCATATGCTTTGTTACACTCCTAGTGAAATAGTGTTTCCTAATACTAAACCTAGAGCTCCCCCACTGCGACTTGAGACCATTGCTCCTAGTTCTGTCATCTGCCACCACTGAGAACAGCTGAACTCCATCCTCTTTGGAACCCCCTTCAGGCAGTTAAGAGTTGCTATCAAATACCTCCTCACTCTTCTCTTCTGCAGACTAAAAAAGCCCAGTTCCTTCATCCTCTCCTCGTAAGTCATGTGCCTCAGCCCCCTGATCATTTTTGTTGCCCTCCGCTGGGCTCTGTCCAATTTATCCATGCCCTTTCTGTAGTGGAGGGCCCAAAAACTGGATGCAATACTCCAGATGTGGCCTCACCAGTGCCGAATAGAGGGGAAGAATAACTTCCCTCGATCTGTTGGCAATGCTCCTATTAATACAGCCCAATATGCTGTTAGCCTTGGCAACAAGGGCACACTGCTGACTCATGTCCAGCTTCTCATCCACTGTAATCACCAGGTCCTTTTCTGCAGAACTGCTATTTAGTCAGTCGGTCTCCAGCCTGTGGTCTGTAGGAACTCATTCACCTAGACGCTCCTTTCTACTCTTTCATGATTTAGGGACTGTGGTGGGGTAGTCACCCTGCTCTGGCCCTGAGGGGGTTAAAGCAGCCCTGGAGAGGGCTGTGGTGGAGAAATGCTAGGACAGGGGTCGGCATCCTCTGGCACATGGCTCACCAGGGAAAGCATCCTGGCAGGCCAAGCCACTTTGTTTACCTGGCCGTGGTTCGCTGTCTCATGCTAATGAGGGTAGCGGGAAGCTGTCGCCAGAACATCCCTCAGCCAGCGTCATTTCCCTCCACTCCCATTGGCCTGGGATGGCAAATTGCGGCCAGTGGGAGCTGTGGTCCGCCGAACCTGCCAATGCAGCAGGTAAACAAACTGACCCGGCTGGCCAGGTTGCTTACCCTGGAGAGCCATGTGCCAGAGGTTGCTGACCCCTGTGCTAGGATGAGTGTGAGAAGCAGCCACAGGTGGGCCTATGCCCCAATCAGGCCACAGCTGGTCCTATAAGAGAGCTGAGGGCCAGAGACTGAAGGACACACTCTCTCTAGCTCCCTAGAGAGAGAAGGATCTGGTTGCCTGGGAAGCTTAGGAGGGTACCTAGGCTGGAGCAGTGCTGGGAAGGGCAGAAGGAGCTGGGGAGCTCCAGCCTAGCTAAGACCCAGGCTTTTGGGTCCACAAAAGGGTATGAGGACTGCAAAGGGTCAGTCCAGGAATAAGCATAGGCAGCTAGTTCAACCCCTCCTTGTCCCCTTGCCGATGATGAGTGGTTTACAGACTGCCATCTGCCCCAGTGAGCGGGGACTAAATGGAGACTGGCAGTAGCCACTGAGGCAAGGTCAGGGTTGGGGGTTCCCCTGGGAGGGGATACCTAGAATGAGGGGTTCTTCAGTGGGCAGAAAACCTGGGCAAAGGCACTGGGGTCTAGGAGGACATTGGGACAGTGGGAGGCAATACACCAGCCCACAGAGGGAGCTCTAGGCTGGAAAGAACTAATTCTTTGGATGACCAGCAGGAGGCGCCACACCAGTGAGTCTTTGCCCTACCACAGGGACACATTAGCCCTCACTCCTCTCCAAAATCCCTATGTCCCTATTGGTTACTGACAGACACCTCCTGCTGCCTGAGTGCTGCACAACCTGTAGGACACCCCCATCTGCACTAATATGGAGTCTCACAGCTGAATAGCCTGGCTGCATTTGAAGGAGATGGGGCTCTGGCTATTATTCCCCTAGTCCTTTCAGTATAGTTCCCTGATTCCCTAACTTGGAAGGGGCTGAGAATAATGGTACTGCTTCTTGGCTGCTTACGTTGGGGCTTGCCAATCTATCCTGCCCACTGAGTATGCTGGAGTCTACTGTTTCTTTGTAGGACCAATATGACATTCTGGAGGGCAATTTCCCTGATGCCTTCCAAGAATTTCTCTTGGGAGCTATAGAGCTGCTGTCTGATTTCTCCCAGATATGCCCAGCAATTGAGTGAAACGTTCTGCTTTTTAAACCCTTATTTCACCTGTGACATGATTGATAGGACTGTGAAATGGAGGCAGCCTTGGCCACAGCAGATCTTTAACCCCTTTGTCACTGGTGTGTGCTTTATGCACCCCATTTCGCACTGTTTCCCTCAGGACTGCAGCAGTGGTGTCTATTTCCTGTGTGAGAGGTTACCCCATCCTTGCCAAAAAAGTCAGCATCCCCCTTCCTCCCTCTTCTCTCTCCGCCTCACCCCCAACTTGTTAAAATAAATGTTGTGGGAACGAGAGAGAAATTTCAAACTAATCAGCCATTCTCTAATCAAAATCAATCTACTCTGGGTTGTACATTGTACATACAACCAACCAGCGTTTGACTAAGATATGTAACACTAATCTCATAGTATACCCCCTGTGGTGACTTTTTGCTTTACCACAACAGTATTTTCAAGGCAGCAACAAATAGAATAATACAAAACTCATTAATGTTTGCCTTAGATTACAGTTATTAAGTCAGCTGTCCACATACAAGTATTCACAAACAATTGCAAGAATAAGTGAATTATGCTTGTGATTTTTAATAGTTAAAAAATACTGGTATTGCTGTGTAACAGCAGTTGATAATGTAACAGATGGCTTAATCCCGCTAGGTGTTTACCAAAAGCTTTCAATTGTGTTAAGTAAGAAAAAAAAAACACTAAATAAATAAGAAAGCACCCAGTACCTTATATTGTTTACTGCAGGTTTGCTTTCTTCTCCTGTTAGATTTTGTTTCAAAAGTGTATTCTTGGTCCATTTATTGTTGATAGCTTCCTTTACTGTATTATCTTTCTCCAGGTAAAATGTCATCTCCGTCAAAGAAGTTCAGTGTTTTTTTCTTTACCACAATCTAGTAAGATCCTAACGGCTTTGATCCATGACTTTGAGATCATAAGGTGATTGATGGCTGTCCACAGGTCTGGTAATGACATTGCCTGAACTGAAAATATAATTCATCTGGTGTGAAAAATATGCTGATCTTTAAAGCCTTTGAAGTGTCATGTGGATGCCACATGCAGAGAAAATAGCAACACTGTGATGATTATGGTTCACGTGTGCCATGGATAAATTTAATCTTTGAGGCAATATTTATTACAGTCTTGAGTACTTTCTTTATACACTGCTGTATCCATAAACAGAATTCAATGCCAACCAAGAGAGACCAAATTTATAAGTTACTATATCAACTTCTAAAAGTTAACAAGCAGCCTAGGGAGTTATGATTTACTGTCAGTCCACCAAGAAATGTCAAAACCCCTGCGCATGAGGAGAAAAGTGTCATATAGCCAGATTTGTGAACTTTTCACATTGCCATTCAGGAGACAGCAAACTGAAAATTATTCTATAAATAATTGAACTTAAAAAATAGAATAAAAATCAAAGCATGTTAAAAGCAATTTTGTTTTTGAATTAGTTCTCTACAAGCTGTAAATATGTCAAGGACTTTTAAATAATGCAACATATATAGCAAAAGATAAGTATTTATAACAGTAAAGCAGAATGAAGCAGTTATGAAACACACACAATGTACAAATGTTATCAATTATAGTGGCTTTTCTACAAAAATAGGCTAACAATTTGTGGTAGGAATGCTACTTCAATTTAGATAATTTACACAATATATAAGTAAAATACTACACAGTTATACATTTGTAAAGTGATTCATGATACGTTAGGCCATATCTCCACTTAAAGATTTTACTGGTACAACTATTTTGGTTGGGGATTTCTTAGCAAAATAGTTCTACTGGTAAAAGCCGTAGTGTGGATGCAGTTATTATGGTATAAAGATAGTATAAATTATCTTTATACCACTATAATTGATACTTTTATTCCCCTCCCTGTGTGGGAATAAGCTATACTGGTATTTTTACACAGATATACTTGTGTCAACACTAGAATTAAACAGCTTTAAATACACTGCTATAGTTAAAGCAGTAAAACTTTCTAGTATAGACAGACCCTTATTACTAACGGTCAGATTCTACCTGGCCTTTACACAGGTGAGCGGCACGTACGGGGTGGGGAGTAAGGAGTAACACACACACTCGTGTGCAGCCTACCTAACACCAAGACAGAACAGCAATCCCTGAAACTCTAGGAATTGCTCCTCTACTTCATTCCAGGGACTACCTTCCTTCTCATACCTTTTGAACGATGTGAAGGGGCAAGGAGTAAGAGGGAGGATTTTTGGGGAAAAGCAAGGTTATATTTTTGTTTGTTTTGTTGTCGTTTTGGCAGTTTGTGTTGGCATTGGTGGTATTAATTCAAGGAAGATATTTCAGGAGACAATTGGAGTGGTAAGTCTGAACAGAATGGGAGAGATCCAAGGTGAAGGTGCCCTGGGGTGGCTGCTGATTGCAAAGCACTAAGATGACATTATGGTGTTAGTGACAAAACACTGGTAGAAGGAAATTTACCCTAACCCACATTCAGGGCTAACTCCAGGCACCAGCTGAGCAAGCTTGTGCTAGGGGTGGCAGATTCTATGGGGTGGCATTCCCTTGAATCCCTTTTTTTTTGCTTCACTGCTTCGGCCGCATCGCAGGTTTTTTTCTTTTTTCTTTTTGGTTTGCTGCTCTGGCTGCCCTGTAGGGGGTGGCAGCACGGAGGAGGGGAGCGCCCTGCTGCGAGTGGGCTGTGCCCTCCGTCTACCCCAGCTGGTGCCAAGTCTGCAGCAAGCCCAGCACGGCAGCCCACGTCCTTCCGTCCCCGCCAGCTGGAGCAGCGCGGAGCAATCCCGGTGGACCATGCAGCAAAAGCCCTGGCCACCCCCCTTCTCTCTCTTCCCCTGCTCCCTCCTCCTCTCCCTCGCTGCCCAGGGAAGGTCTGCAGTGCCAGGAGTCCCCCTGCACTCACGCTCCAGCCGCCCTGCAAGGGTTTTTTTGCTCTGTCGCGCTGGCCTCTCCTCAGGTTTGCTTTTTTTTTTTTTTTTTGCTTTGGTGCTCCAGCCACCTCGCAGGTCTACTTTCTTTTCTTTTTTTTGCTTGGGGTGGCAAAAAAGCCAGAACTGGCCCTGCCCACATTCTGCCAGTATAGCACTTCCACCACTTTTAAACAGGCACAAACAATTTGTTTTTATGTTCTATAATCTCTCTACTAGGTTTCTGATGTTTTAGGGTATAGTGAAATTATTTCATTCAATTTATCCAAAAATTATATGCAGTGTACCAGATAGCTGAAAAACCTGGCTATTTAAGAATAAGGGATTCATGATTCAATCATTGGGAAGTGAAGGTATGGGGGGGAAAAAAGCAAAAACATTGTACTGGACATATAAGTCAGAGAAGTGACAGTTGAACATACGGGACTATTGTAGCTACAGTTTGAATACTATCATTTTTTTTTCATTTCCACATTATCTTTCCAGTAATATTGAAAAGGTATATCTGATGGAAAACACAATAATGCCAGGTTCAGAAGCTATTTGAATAAGTTTAAATAAATAAAAAAAGATATTATAAGAGAGACCTTGCATCAAGGACCTATTCTTGCAAACATTTTATATGTCAGTAACTTTCCTCAGAGTGAGTAAATCCATTAAAGTCAATAGGACTTCTACCATGAATAAAGTTTGTCACATGCTTAAGAGTTTGTAGAATCATGCACCAAATTAATTCATTTTCATATATAGACAGGAACAGAATGTGGAACAAAAAGTAGAAGAGGTGGTTTAAAATAATGGTCCCTGAAGGTATAAAACTTTTCCCCATAACTCTGAAACTTATCATTCCCCATCCTCACGGACTCTTCTACTGATCCTTTCATCCCAATACATTGACATTTTTCCCTTGACCTTCAGAAATGTAATTGTCTTTCAAACGTCCCTTCCCAAACAGACACTTCCTTCCAGCTCATCAATGCACTTCTAATTCTTGCTATCCCAGATCCCACACCTGCCAGATAGACTCTTGCAGCTGGGTTCTCATTCTCGCTAGGACCACTTTAGACCTCTAAATTATAGCCATGCCAACTATAAGGCCCCTTTTACACGGCTAGAGTAAAACTGCCTTAGTCAATATGGGAATCAGGGCCTTAGTGTCTCAATACTTGCTTCTGAGTCAAACACACTCAGACTACCAGGTTTAGATATCAAATCACTTCCTTAATCCAGCAGTGAAAAGGGAAAAAAAACGATCAAAATGCTAGCATAATTTTTAAAAGCAGTTTCATTGGGTAAATTCATCCCTGCTGGTACAGGCACTGTGAACTGCATGCCATGAATAGGATACCGTGTTCTGACAAGATCAATTTTTAGACCTTGCTGCAAAGTTGTATTCCTTAATCTGAGCTTTTAATATTTTAAATAAGCTGGCTCTAGCTCTCATGTTTGTACAGACAACCATGAAAATATGAAAAAGTATAAACATGCTTGACCTCCAAAGTCAGCAACAATGGCTTTGAAAGGAGTCAGCTGTTTTATTCAAAGCAATGTGTTGTTATATTGAAACACGATAATGACAACTTAATTGTTAACATGATTTCATGTCGATCATTTTAGCATACATTTCTAGCTCACTTGCTGAATCTCATAATCCCCCAGTCTCCATTTTCAGTTGACAAAAGCCCCAGCTGTCATGTGTGTACATATCAAAATTCCCAACTTTTCCTGTAACAACTGCTATGTATTATCAGTACCAAAATTGATCAAAAACTGAAAGTGTGGTGACTGCTAAAGAGAAATAATCTAGATATTAATATTCCTTTTACAATTGTTCAATAAAATAGTTATTAAATGATTACATACAGAATAAATATTGCCACCATTCCCAGTTTGCCACATAATTCAGTGCAACTCCTCCACATACATCATGACTTTGCCAGTGAATGTAGGTCTATTGGTGTGCATAGTACATGGCACCTACATATAATAGTGAAATCAGCAAATGAAAATGGAGCATGGATCCATTTCCTAGACTTCATCTTTCCAAAGATACACATTATTTCTAAGAAATATGATGAGAGACTGCAAGAATTCAAAGAAAATAACTGCATGTGTAAATAGGCAACATGGTACTGCATCTATTAATCCGTAGATTTTTTCTTTTGCCATTTTTGCTAAGATTTACAAAATTGATGGGAAAGAATACAGATAGGATGAAAAGCCTAAAGTTTATATACATATACATTCGAGACTGAGAATTGTCATGTAATTCAGTAACAATATTTTTACTTTAAAATAATCAAGTTGCAAATTCTGAATTAAACAAGAAATATAATTTATTCTTCATGATTTGATGTCTAGGTTTCGATGACCAGATAGATTGTATTTTGAATTATGATATAAAAATTCAGCTTCAGGACTTTGAAAGCAATATATAATGGTTTCTTAATGCTAAAATTAACATAAAGTCTAAAATACCAAGTTTCAAAATTATTGGAATGTCCATCCAAGAACACCCTATAGTCATAACTTTTCTAGAATTTATTAGTGTGAACTATTCCTATAGTATATGAAATACAGTCCCTCCTCATATTTGACATTTGTAACATATTTCACCATCTCGTTTAATATAGTTTCAAGTATTATAACTTCCATGCATCAGCTGAAAATTAATCAACCTGTAACTTGCACATTTGTCAGCATTCAACTCTTTTCAATAGAGGGAAGACATAAAATATGGCTTTCAGAGTTATAAAGAAGCACATTTTTGCTCTGTGTTTAGCTTATCAGAGAAAAAACATTTTTAAAGGTCATCTCTTTGAACACTAACATAGTGTAAGAATTTCACTCCTATAATAAAGTATGAAAAGAAAACCCCACAAGGAGTCAAAACAACAAAATTCCACATTTTTTCCATTGTCAAGAGTGGTCACTTGCATGAGCAATCAAAGATGGTAAAGTAAGCAAATGCATAAAAATATCAATATACTTAGATCGTAAACTCTTTGGGACAGAGACTCCATCTTTTGTTCTGTGAGCACAGTGTGCCTAACACGATGGAATACTAAGTAACTAGGACTCCTTAGTGATACAAATAAGTATAACAACAATAATTAATAGGATTAAAAAGCTGTAGCAACTTATTTTTGCGAGTACAATAATGAGAGAGGACTCTGAAGGAACAGATCTATTGAGTAGAGTGCCATTTTTACAATCAATTTCCATGGCTCTTGAGTGTGTCAATATTATGAACCTCAAGAGATCAAACATCAAGAGTCAGACCCTCAAAAACCACGATTTAAAAAAATAGAAACTTTTTTTCATATTATCTTTTGATTTTTTAACTCCACTCTATTCTTATGCAATGTGCGAGTGCTGTTTGCATTCAAGGTTGTCTTTTCACTGAAACTAAGACCTCATCCCTTTTCCTGGTTGTTTAGATGGACACCCCATTTACCCTTGCCTCACCCCTAAGAGAGAGGAACTGCCATCCATTCCCTATTACTTGCCTGCCTCCTGCTGCCCAGGACTTCTCTGTGTAGAATCCAGCAGCACCACTTCTCTGACTCCCCTCTCTCCTGCTGCCCTCGTACACTTTCTCAGCTATTGGCTATACATGAAGGTAAGGCTCAGTGGTAGGGCAGGTCTGTGTCCACATTCACCGCCCTAAAAATCATAGTCTCAGAAGAGCTTCTTGTGTCATTGAAGGAGCTCCTTTTGCAGTTGCAAAAATCCTATGATTCACAAGCAGTTTGTGAGAGATGGCAACGTTGCCTTCCCCCAGCTGTTCAGAGGCAACTGTTATACTAATTTTGATGGAACAAATGGGTCCAGAAAGTCAGTGATGTTAACATGGCCCTGTTACTGTACAACAGTAATTATTTTTTTAAAGGTTAGGGATTCTAAGTACAGAGACGTTGGTCTACTCAGTACCATAGCAAACATAAAAATAAAAAATCTTTTAACCTTTTATTAGAGATACAAAAAAAAAAGAGGAAAAATCAATTAGAGCTTTTGAAATGTAAAATATGAAATAAGGCTTTTATTTTAATAAAATTCCTTGATCCCTATTCCTTCAACAGTAGAGAATCCTTAGACTGAAAATACCCTGGGTTTAGATAGCATAACTGTTCTTTTTTGAGGGGGAAAAGAGAAAAGCTAGTCAGTGTTGGCTGGAGCTGTTGTTATCACTGTTGCTGTTCAAGTGTAAAGACACAAGACAAACTTTCACAAAAGGAGAGAGAAACCCCTCCAGCAAAGATAGGAAATGCAGCTTCTCTTTCTTTTTACTTGCAAGCTCACTGCTGGAGAAATACAGGCACAGGGCATGGTCTTATCAGCAGTGCTAAGACCTGGCAAGCATGTGCCACCATTGGTCTGTTTAGGACAGGGGATGGCAACCTTTTGCATGCAGCTCACCAGGATAAGCACCCTGATGGGCCGGGCAAGTTTGTTTACTTGCTGCGTCCGCAGGTTCGGCCAATCGCGGCTCCCACTGGCCGTGGTTCACCACTCAAGGCCAATGGGGGCTGTGAGAAGCTGCCGCCAGCACATCCCTTGGCCCAAGCCACTTCCCACAGCCCCCACTGGCCTGGGATGGCAAACTGTGGCCAGTGACAGCTGCAATCGGCCAAACCTGCTGACATGGCAGGTAAACAAACTGCCCCAACCCGCCAGGGTGCCAGAGGTTGCCGACACCTCTTATAACCACGTTGCTCAGGGCTATGAAAAATCCACACCCCCGAGTGACCTAGTTATACCGATCTAACCTTCCATGTAGACAGCACATTGTCAATGAGAGAGCTTCTCCTGTCAACATAGCTACTGCCTCTCAAGAACTTCTCCTGTCAGCAAAGTAGCTGTACGTGAAGACAAGCCCGATGTCTCACATCCTATTTGGTTTTCAGGATTTGACTGGAGCCACTGAGGGTGACTGTCATTTGGGTTCCTCTCCAGGATAAATCTGTAGGCCAAATTCTTGCAACAGGATTTCCCTGAACCACCTCTACCCCCAGGCTAGGAGAGCTGCTATCTGATCCCTCCATCTCCCACCCATCACTGTCTACTGCAGTCCTTTCATTCTTTCTCCTGCCCCACATGTCCCTCCAGCCCTAAATCTGCCTTCTGCTCTCTGCAGTGTCTGCTTCCTCTTTCTTCCCAGTCGCAGTGTCTCTGCTGTTCCACACAATCCCTGTGTCCTACCTGGCCCCCTGACTCCTAGAATGGCAATCATTTTGCCTGTGGGCATAGCTTTAATCTCATTGAAAAGCATGAGAAGTGGCAGACAACTTTATTAAGGGCAGCCTCACTTCCACATGCAGATAGGTTGTGGGGAAATGGTGACCATTATTCTGGCTTTAGCCCCCTTGACAGTAATAGGAATTGGTGCCATTTTGAATAAGGGAAAACTCATGAGTTGATGCCTATTTTTAAATAAAATACATAAAATATACCCCTAAACCCTCTAATCATGATAAAAATCATGAGTTGGTTCCTTTTATCATGTTTCCATGAAGCAGATGATAAAACAACCCCAAATGGCTAGAGTCATGAGAAAATCTGAAGAGTTGGCAATATTAGTAATTTTTTTTAAAACTGAGCTCTAAATATTGTTATAAAAATAGTTAACAATTTAATAGATGCACAGGAAAACCTCAGGATAAAAGCATTTTACCCCCAGCCATATCCTTGCATGCTTCTTGCATGACATGCTCTCATTAGGTGTACATGTGGCATGTTGTCGGTGTGGTGTATACCCCATGGTGGCAGAGACCAAATTAAGTGACCCAGAGAGTAATTAGTGCATCCAGTTGCACCCGAAGGGTGGCCCAGACCCAATTTAAGATTAAACCCAGCTAAGGAGGATCTGAGTGGCTGATTTAAGGATGCATCCCAATGGGGTGACTCATAAAAAAGAAGGATTTCAAGGTTGTAGGAAGCAGTGGAAAACAATGGCATTACGGACACTGAAGAATGCTTTCAGAAGAGGAAGATGTACCATTGGTGACATTGTTCAGTCAGAAATTGAAATACAAAAAAGTATGAGGCACAAAGGTTTCATGATAGTTGTCTTTCTAAATATATAAAAGGTGAATGACATACTATTGAAGGATATATTGTTGTATCTATCTAGGAATACAAAGAAAAATGCATAGGTGGATTAGAGACTTCTTTGAGTAAAAAAGGTCCATGCAAGTCAGAGTTGGGAAAGTTATGTATATTTAACATTAAAAGTAGTATATAACAGGGAAGTGTTATCTGCCTGATATTATTTAATATTATGATTAATGATCTCCTAAAACAAATAAATGCCAGAGTAGGTGTCACTTTATTCACAAATGATTGTGCTCTATTTGTTAGGAGCAGGACGACTGCAGAAGTGAGAATCAAATTTCAATAAAGTGTTACAAGAGAACTCTGCCTGCAGAAATGCAAGGGGTTTCATGTTCACCATTGCCAAAACGAAATGACTATTCTTTACAAAAAGGAAAGTTACAAAGGAATGTTAGCTATATGTGTATGGAGAACAAAAATATATAGTTAAAAGTTTACATTCCTAGGGGTAATATTTGACACTAAGTTATACTAGAAAGATCATATAAACTATATTAAAGATAAGTGTACAGGAAGGATTAAGCAGTTTAAGAGTCTTTCTGGCACTTAGGGGAGGGGGATGGGAGGGGTGGATAAGAAACACCAGTGAAAGCTTACCGATGCTTAAATCACCATTTATTGACTATGTCTGCCAAACATTTAGGTCAGCATCAAAATCATAACTTAAAAAATTAGATTTAATACAAACCCAGCCTCTCTGAGTTGCATGCAGTGTGTTTATTACAACACCTCTATGCCCACTACCGATAAAAAAGGTAGTTATTAAAAATGAAGTGTACCGGTATATAGATGAAAAGTGGCACTGGTTTTATCAAATATAAATAGATGGATCCAAAAAACCAACCAAACAAAAAGCAGAAAGAATAGGAACAATATATTGTATACCAAAATTTGGAATTAGTACATCTGATTTTGTAGCAATTATGCTAGTATTCAATTAGATCTCAGATGTACAACATGGTGGTTATTTTTTCAGATTCAATCTCAGGCTTTATGGCAATGTCTCGGTACATATAAGTGGTTTAATCTATGAAATGATATTTTTAATAACAGAGTTAGTACGATGGGGATACACGTAGCATTATCTTGGATCCCAGCACATATTGGGATAACAGGGAATGAGATGATAGGCAAAGCAACCAAAACACTGCAATAAATGGATAGAGTGATGTAGAAATATCCTTAAGTAAACAGGAATTCAAAAGCCTAGTACAGGAAAATTTAAAAGAGGAATGGGGGAAAAAAAGGATTAATGAAAAAAAGAGGAAGATTTTCTGAATTGTGTCCTAGAGTTGAGGATAACAGCATACTTCAGGGTCTGGATAGGAAAAATGCAGAGTTTATATTTAGGGTATTTTACACTGCAAAATGAAACAGTGCAATATTGAACTACCAGAGGATGGAGACACAACTTTATGTAACAGACACTTTCAAGCATGGAGCAATCTCTTCATAATCTTAAATAAGGTCTACAAAAAAATTATAGTCATTCCCTAATAAACAATTTATACTGATGGTAAAGATGTACCAACAGGAAAATAGTCACCCAACTAAATCAAAACATTATCCTTCCATTTCAATGTCTCCATGCCCTGGCCTCTGCCCCTCTCTTTCAAAAGAGTATTAAAACCTGTTATGATTTATTTTGATGATGATAAGTCTCCCCACATTTTCAGGCAGTTAATATGTTATTTTATCTGTGACTGTATCTCCAGCAGTGCTGAAAAGGCACATGGCCTCTATTTGTCTCTCTAGTGAGTTCATTGTTAATGCCAAGAGATGATATCACAAGATAACTTTATACCATACTACACAAAAGTCACTAATGCAGTATGAGTAAATGCTAGGTCAGCAAGTAATCTGCATTACCTCCATTTTGACATATGGTTAGTAATTTAAGGTGTTTTTATGTACTTAATTTCACTAATCACTTGAAAATATAGCCATACGTTTGAGACCAGTTTGACCACAAACTTCAACAAGAAACAGAAGAGAAAGTTGTGTCCCACAAGTTTATGCTTGCAACTTAAAAATACCAGGAATCTGAGAAAACAAATAATTCCAGAAAACATCAGTAAATTGTTTTAGTTGCTCTAACAGCATTGTGTTCTACTTGTTGGCTACAGCCATCTCAATCACGGCTGCATACTTGCTCAGAGAAGAGGTTTAAAGAGTCCCCTTACTCATCTGCATTGACTACCCACATTGCAACACTCTATATGGGTTTTGCAGTTGAGCTGGCATTGACGGGGAAGTAAATGGCCCTACGAAGAAGGCTGGCATAGTTTACTTCCTCCATAGAACAAGGGAGTGAACCAATAGAAATATAACTAATAGTCATAGTTCACTCGCTGTCCCACTTTTGGGTCAGCTCAGCTACATTCTGTCCCTTACTTAGGGCTGGAATGCTAGTTGCCAGTCCAGCCAGTACCCCACCAAGGCATTCCTTTGTGGTCTCCCAGGAAAAACTTGGCAAGTTTAACACTGTGTAACTCAGATTTGCAAGATCACATTACAAGGTGCTGCACAGAGTTGCAACCTCTGACTTTTCTCACTCCAGCACCTGGATGAAAGCTAATTCAAAGTCAGAGCTGAGCAAGATTCTGAGTTTCTGTCCTGTGGGAAATTCTGACATTTCATTTGAAAATGGGACTTAGTCTCGTAAATCACTTAGGTGTTTTGAAAAATGTTGTTCCTACCACCCTTTGAAATGGAATGAGATTTAAGTGCCTGACTTTCTTAGGTGCTTTTGAAAATCCTAGCCTAAATGAATCAGAGAAGCATGCTAATTTTAATATACACATGAATTGTCCAAGGAGCCTTGAATAGTAATAATACCTGGGTTCTAGATATTGCTTTTCACCGGTAGCTCTCAAAACACTTCACAAACTTTAATAGCTAGTTCCTCACAGGGGTTTTGTGAGAATCAGTTATCCTTATTTTACAGATGGGGAGCTGAGGCTTGGAGAGAGTAAGTTAGTTCCCTAACGTCACTCAGGAAGTTTGTGGCAGAGCAGAGAATTGAACCTCAGTCTCCCACACCCTGTGCTAGTACCCCAGCTAAAAGTCTTTTAAAGGTGTTTTGAGCTAGTGTGATGATTTACATTGACTTGGTGAAAATAATAGCTGTCAAGTCGACCCTTGAGAAATCACTCAACAATCCTCTACCTAGAAGATTATTGTAAGAACTACTAAAATATATTCAATTTTTTTACCTTTTACACTAAAATAGCCACCAAAAAAAAAATTCCCATGTTTTTAATCCTCTTCAATACCTGGCTCTTTCTCCTCTGCACACTGCAAAAATCCAGATGCTATAAGCATTAGCATCTTTTCCCTTTGTCCTCCACTGCTGCCTTCCCCTTTCTTTTCCCTCACTCTGTAAGAGAAAGGCCCTCTTACCATCTTCTGTTCCTTAGTTCTGCAGGAGATAGGCCCCTTTGCCTCTTAAGGCTATGCTCCAGCAGCCCTTTTTAAATACTGCTCGGCCACAGCACTCATCATCCTTGATTTTTAACTTGAGAGCAGGCGAGTGAATTTGTCAAGGGTTGCTTGAAGCTTTGAGGGAAAAAAAAGAACAATATACAGCAGCCAACCTACTGCAATGTCTATAAGAAATTGATCTTGTTCTGCTGTGACAGAATAAGGCTTTGATGTTAATGACATTTCCAGCTGCAGTCAAAATCCTTTTTAATTTATTTGAAAAGGGAAGTATCTGAAATAATTTTCTGTTCCGTGATGTGCTCTGTAGCCTGACTAAGCCACTTTTAAGGGCTAATTCTCAGTACAGGGGCATATTATGGTAAGAGTGGGGATCTTCCTGAGAAGAACCCTTTTGGAAATATAAGTATTCCACGGAGTTGGAATTGTTTAAATTATTCATTTGATGCTTCTATTATAGATGAAATCTTTAAAATGTGCTGCTTGCAAGGTAAGCTGGAGAAAGACAGCAGTCCTAGGGAGAGAGAGCAGACAAACTTTAGGAAACTGTATGATACAGAAAGAGGGGTAGAGGATGGGGCCACAAAAAGTCAGTTAAAATGCAAATCTATTTTGATTTCTTCAGTATCCTTCTTAACTAGCAGGAGTGAGCAAGTGGTGATGCCATCATATTTACAAATCCAGGCTCTTTACCAAACCCTGCTTAGTCTCTTTTTGCCTTTTTTATTTCCCCACTGCCTCAAGTGTGTTAATTCATCATTCTTATGGAGGCAGCTGTCTGCTGTGTTAGCTGATGATTTCCAAAATGCCTTGAGGTACAATGTCAGCTCCAGACACTTGATTCAACTTCATAGTATCAGATTATTTCTCCCTAGAATTAGGAAACTGTACAGTTTTTGGTGCAGTGGCACTCTGCAGGAAAAAGTTCTAATTTTTTGCTACTGTATTAAATTCTGGAAAGAGCCAAGAGTTTCTCTTGTAAAAAGTTCCTGTCTCTTATGTACAGAATCTTGAGAGTTTCTGGGAGACAGGGTTTGGTTCTGCTTCTCCAGTCAGCAATGGCTGTGTAATTGCTTTTTTCAAGGTTTATTAATGACATTACATATATTTTTCTCTGCCTAGAAATCCTGTCTAATCCTCCTTTTCTGAAACTAGTATGATAATTCAAACTATCCACATTCAATCTGCTTGAGAATAGGAAAGAAGTGGTGAGCTGTTGACAAAGAAAATATTCCCATTCCCGGGAGGATTTTAAGATGTTCCAATTAAAATGACATAAAGCATCTTTGCACACTATTCACAATATGAAGTATTATGCCAGAGCAGTCCAAATGCAATCAGAGCTCTCTGGAGGGCCAACTTTGACTGCCTCTTGTATAGGTGTCCCAAGGGAAGCACACAGTTGTGTGACTCATGTAAAGACCAATCACAATTGCAGTTCCTAGACCAAAAGTTGCACAGGGATTGCCCTGGGAAAAGATATTACCACAAAGGAGGATGGGGCAGAATAGAATCCATGTCTTGATCTGTTTCTCTGTTGGCTGATTCTGTTGGCAAGGTGTAATCTTGGGGAACAGGCTTCATTATGTTACAGGCACATTCCTTCCTGAAGGTTCCGCTGAGCCTCTTGCATGAAGAGAGAAGCATAAAAACTAGGCAACAAAGGGGTGCACAGAAAATCTCACGAGGCTAGCTCTGTCTGTTACTATCATACCTTCTTATTAACTCATTTTAGATTATAATTTACCCCTATTCCACACAGACTAGGTGTTTAGACAGAACTATTAAATTTTTTCATCTTTGACATCAAAAACAATTATCCAACTGTATGAAAAAATGTTGTCTCTGCTAAATGAATCAACCCCTTGATCATTTTAAGCTAGCTACACAAGTTGACCTATGATCTTTTTCTAGAATTTTTGCTTAAAAATGAGTCCCATAATTACTTCCCAGACACATGAAGGGTATTTAGAATTGCAAGGAAAAGAAAAGCATGAGTATTTTGCTTGAAGACAGAATAAAGAGATATGTCAAGTACTATTTCTTCAGCTGGTGTGAATGCAAAACCCTCCATTATAGTCAATGGAGCTATGGTACCAACACTTAAAAAAAAAAAAAACCACTATCTACCACACACACACACACAATGGGAGGTGGTAGGCAGCGAGGATTCTTTGAAAGTCAGGCCAACTTAATTAGCTTAAACTGGAGTTGAGCTCTTCGGAAATCTGACCTCAAAAGGGAAATAAAAGGGGGAAAAAAGTTTATGTTTGCTGCACAAGTCACCTTTAAATGTTCCATTCCAAGTGGGATTATAATCTAACCCTTCTGTTTATACAAGCAGAAGAGCAGAATAAGAAAAAAATGTTACTATTATGTAAAGAGATTGGACAAAGCAAATGAGAAAATTGGTAAATGAGTCTCTTTGTTGAAGAAAATAGAGTTTTCACAAGTTTCTGTTGTACACATAGCCATTTAATTGAAACTGCAGATAAAACAAAAATTCTAGAGTAGCAGAGAGTGAAAACAAATCACATAATATGAAAAACATTTTCATGCAAGTTTCTGGTTAAACAAATTCTGAATTTTGCACAACTTTGGCTGTTTCTAGAGTTTGAGCTTCCCTATGTGATGACCAATTGGCTAAACTGTGAAGATATCATGCCAGTTCCTGCTCCTAGTGTTGTTAATGGGAGTTGGAGTTTTTCCCATTAACTTCACTAGAGGCAGGATTGGGCCCATTATTTCTGTGGTAAAATAATGCAGCCAGTCAAGTACATATTTCATATATGTGTGTGTACACACAGCAGGCTAGTTTAATAACAGAAAATTGCCTTGAAGGTTGAAAAAGTGACAAACAGCAATGCCCAAAGCTACCAACAGAAAACATAATAGTCAAGTAGAGATCATTTTTTCAATCCAATCGCTAATAGATTTCCAATACACCAAAGATTTCTGTCTATATTAGTTTTACTGTCCTGCTCTTGGAAATATTTAATACACCTACTTCCATTTTTGACTACTGTATTTTAGCTCATAAGGTCATGTTAACCCTCTTATCAGCCAGCAGCAGAGCTACAGCAGTAATAGGAGATGCCATCTTAGATTAGTGCAAGTGAAAATTGCCTGCAATTTTTTATACTTTCTGTCCCTTAGATGCAGTTTAAAATTTCATTTTTTATCTCAAAACTTTGTAGGTCATAGCTGCTAATGCCCCAGGGAGTATGTGAAAGTACTTTTATTTACTTTTATTTTTCTATAATTTTGGTGGACCAGAAGAATGATAGAATCATAGAGCTGGAAAGGACCTCGAGAGGTCATCTAGTCCAGTCCCTAATGTTGCATTATGCACAGAATAAATGTCCTACATATATGATCACTTACCTTAAATACACTGCACCTTTAAAGATAAGGTTTGCTGCAGCTCTTCTGCTTTAGGTTAGAGCAGCAGTTCTCAAACTGTGGGTCAGAACCCAATTTTAATTGAGTCACCAGGGCTCGCTTAGACTTTCTGGGGCCCAGGGCTATAGCTGAAGCCAGAGGACTTCAGCTGTGGGCAGTGGGGCTTGGTTACAGGCTCCCTGCCTCTGGGTTTGGCCCTCCACCCGGGCTGATGGGGCTTGGGTGGGCTCAAGCTTTGGTCCTTGCTCCTGGGAACATGTAGTATGTTTTGTTGTAAAAAGAGGGTTGTGGTGCAATGAAGTTTGAGAACCCCTGGGTTAGAGTTTGCTCAGGTACTGCCTGAACCAAAAATCTAGACCAGACACCCATGCTGGTGAAAGTGCAACAATTACATGCTTGATGTAAAGATTATTCATGGAATATATACATAATTCTTAAGTAAGCATGATCCTCGCATGTTCCTTGCACTAAACCTTGATTAACTGATCCTTACATTTGGCACATATAATTGTGGGTACAAAAATATTTTAGTCCCCATCATTCTCCCTGAGACTGCTGGGTTGTTTTTGACAATCCACAGATGATGGTCTTTGCCCAAGAACATAATTATTGTAGACTATTAAGAGATAAGAATGACTTATTTTCACTGGAGAGACCATTCACAATTTCTTAAGAGTAGGATTTTAGAAGAACTTTAGGGAATTAATTGTCCAGCTCCCAGGGCCGGCTCCAGATTTTCTGCTGCCCCAAGCGGCAAAACAAAACAAACAAACAAACAAACAAACAAACAAACAAGCTGTGGCAGCACTGCTCCAGTCCTCGGCAGCAATTCAGCGGCAGGTCCTTTGTTCCGACAGGGACTGAGGAACCTGCTACCAAATTGCCACTGAAGACCCGGACATGCCGCCCCAGTAGCGGCTGGAGTGCCGCCACCTGATATTGGCCACTCCAAGAACCTGCTTCCTTTGCTAGTGCCTGGAGCTGCTCCTGCCAACTCCCATTAAATTTCAATGACTCTAGATACGTAATTTGCTTCCGCTATATTGAAAACCCAACAAAAATCTTAGTTCTCAATTTGGTTTTATAATTGGATTTTTAATCTGTATAATTACATGGCCCACAACCATTTGGAATGAAAACCAACAATTTCATAATACTCTGTGAAAGTCTGGTGGTCTGCTGAGAAGCCTTGAGTCTGGGCATGAGTACATCCAGGCTCCCTGTCATCCTACATGACACGCTAAAGGGAGGTGGAAACGTGGAACCCTGGCTGAGACAGAGCTTTGGAGCTCAAGCTTCCAGGAACCCAGTTCCTCAGAAGACTGCCTGGTGAACTGCAGAGAAGCTGGTAGTCTGGAAGCTCTGGGAACACTGGCTGAGTTAGAGATTGGGGGCCCATTATGTCCAGGACTTCCAGGCACCCATCTCCCCATCAGCTAGTCTCCCCAGCCACTGGCTGAGCAGGTGAATTAATAGGAAACATTCCATCAAAATTTTCATCCAGGTCTAGTTCTGGGAAGGAGAACATATAGTTTGACTCTTCCCTGATAACAAAAACATCGGTATGAAGAAGATTGCTTACTAACTTCTCCCAGGCCAGGGAGAATGAGATGGAACTTTTTAACCCTGCCTCCATACTGCAAAGGCATCATGTGGAAAGCTCCTCAGCTCAGTAGGAATGCCAAGAGCGGGAGAAAAAGACATTTGGATGGGAACAGGGAGGCTTTTCAGCCAATATAGGCAGAGCTGAAAAGAGGTAATTTAAAGGGCTTGCTGTGAAAAACCAACTCAGGTTCACAGACTGCTACAGGGTCCTTGAACTATCTTATATACCAATTCACTATTATGAATGAAGTCCCAATTAAAGACATGAACTAGAATGAACAGGATTGCATTAATCATTTCCCCTCACCTCCCAATTTTGAAATAAGTACAGTAACACTTTTTTCATGGTTTGTGTTTTAAAATGTCTGGCAGATTCTGCCTGGGAGGTAGAAACAGCAGGGAAATTGCTTTCTATTGTCACATGCCTTTGCTGATGCATGCCTCAGTTTTACCAAGGGAGATATCACCATACCACAAGCTGCTAGATGAAATAGATTTATCTGCCTGACCTACTGGAATATTCAGTGGGTTCCTTGACTTCAAATGATCAGACCATGGATTTTTGGACTGATCATCCTGTCCTGGATAGTTGGCAATTATTTCAGCTATTAACTCTTCATTAACTCCTGAGGTAATATACTGCAAGAATATGTTAAGAATTCTGCCAAGCTGCTGTGGATCCATTAATTGTTTCATGGTGTCTTTATTGATCTACCATTGACTGAAACAAAGCCCAGTGCTACACTATGGACTCAAGTTCCTTCCCATTTATGCTATTAGCTATTCTTCCACTGCAGCATTACTTCTCTCTACAGAACCTTCTGAGCAGAGTTTCTTTGGTGTGCAACCATTATCTCAGGGGTTCTCAACCTTTTTCTTTCTGAGGTCCCCCCAGCTATAAAAACTCCATGGCACACCTGTGCCACAACTGTTTTTCTGCATATCCAGTAGATTAAAAGCCAGAGTCGGCATGGGGCGTAGGGGGGCAACAAGATGGGCAATTGCCTAGGGCCCCACACCACAGGGGGCCCCATGAATTTAGGTTGCTTGCGCTTTGTCTTTCAGCCCTGGGTGGCAGGCTTCAGTCTTTGGCTTTTTGCCCTGGGTTCCAGTGAGGCTAAAGCCAGCCCTGCTCTCTGGTTTATATTGGTGGACCCCCTGAAATCTGCGTATGGCCTCTCAGGGGTCCCTGGACACCTGGTTGAGAACCATTCAATTATCTCCTACTAGCTCCTGCTTACAAAGTGGAAAATCCAGTAATCATTTTGACAATAGAGAATTTTTTATAATATGATTCTAGTACAGGAGATGCTCTCAATTCACAGAAGGTTCACAGGCAATTTCTGCAGCAGGCTTAGATTAAAAGAAAAGAGAATATTCTGTTTTGTGAGTGGCTCCTGGTAATGAAAATAAATCAGTAGGGACCACCTACCATACTTTGCATATCTACAAGACAGACTTCTACATTCATAAGTGACAGTCAGAGGTTTAATGACATTCCCTAAAAATAGTTCCTCTTTCAGAAAAAAACCCTCATATTCTTGTTTTTATCATAAAACTCTGTAAGAGACTGACAATAAATACAATTGATTTTTATAAAAAGCTGTTTGAAATCTACAGTTTTAGAAACTTGTTAAAGTTTGAAAAGAATTTTAAATGGTTAGAAAATTTGATAGTACTTTAATAGATCATAAAACTGGGACTTTTTCAGTGACATGATATTTTTTAATCTAAACAGATATCTGGACATGTGCTTTTGTATGCATCTCATGATTCACAGTGGGTTCTCAGACTCAGAGAAAAAAAGGACAGCAACATTATTGGGCACTGTAGGGCAATTTGCTTTCCATTTTATTGTGTGTCAGAAAATATTGTTGAATTTTACATTTGGTGCTGTTTACAACTACCACCATTGCTTAATAGAAGTGTATCAGGTAATCCAATAGCAGAGCTATCTTGTTACCTCAAAAAATGGATCTTGGGACTCTGCTATCGCCCTCTTTGACTATTCTTCCTGAGCTAAAAGTTTCCAGGGTTAAGGAAACACTAAAGGACATGGATATAACCTTCTGATAAAGTAATTGATACAGGCAGCATTCTTTCCAAAAAAAGGATTGTTTCATTAAAGTAACAAATAATCCCTACTCCAATCTGATCTAAACATCCTAAACAAGGCACAAAATCCCGGACAACACTCCCTTACTGCAAGTTAAAGAGTATTCTAACTATAATATCATACAATTAAATGATTCTAAGTGAAACAATTTGTTACGAACTGGCCACTTGTAATAAATTGTTGACAGTAGTTCTTAAGTTTGTATTTAATGTTTACATTAGTAAAATACTATTAAAACATACAGTTCAAGGATACACATATTAAATATGATAATCTATACTACACTAAAAATTAAAAACAAGCTTATTTTAAAAGTCTATCAATATCTCTTTAAAATGACTGCTGCTGCTTTATAATTTGATAAATTTCTCTAATCGCAGTTGCTGCTCAGCACCTAATCAGTTAGTTTTGTTCTGCTCCAGTTTTCTTCTCTCTCTGAAGCAGCTTTTCTGAATCCTTTAAGCAGTTCTCTTTGCTTGCTTCTAGTTCCCCGTTGTCTTCCGATTGAATCTCTCCATAGTTCAGATCTTCTCCTTCTCTCCCCGCTGACTGACTGCTCTGCTATAAGTATCTGGCTTTATATATTGTGCTGTTGGAACTTCCTTATATACTCTTAAGCAGTTACCCCATTCACACATGCTCAGCACCAACCATTACTCAGAATTAGGATTGACAGCTCTGACCTTTAAAGAAATTTGAACAGTATGAGTTGGCTATAACCAGCTAGCTGCTTAGTTACCTGACCTTTCTAGGACTCCTTCCTGCACACACGCAATAGTCACCAATCTTGCACATGCTCACTGTTGCCATTTACCTCAGAGTTGTGATTCTGCTGATTCATATACATACATCTGGCTTTTTGCCTGTGCATCATTTTAGAAAACTTAGGTTTTCACTGAGCAGGTTCAGGGCCCACAGCATTCATCTCAGGGTGGAGTGATTTTTTCTTATTCAGAATAGACATCAGAAATACAAAGTAGAGACTGAAGAATTTTTCTAGTACAAGGGTCAGCAATCTCCAGCACATGGCTCACCGGGGTAAGCACCCTGGATGGCCGGGCCAATTTGTTTACCTGCCGTGTTGGCAGGTTCAGCAGACCGCGACTTCCACTGGGCCCATGGCACTTCCTGCCATCCCCATTGGCTTGGGATGACGAACTGCGGCCTGTGGGATCCATGATCAGCCGAACCTGCTGACGCGGCAGGTAAACAAGCTGGCCCGGTCCATGCCGACCCCTGCTCTACTAATACTCTGATCAACCCAGATTCAGGTAATAAACTTAGAAACATAAATACCAATAAAAGAAATTAACTTTCTGATCAATACAGTTAAAGGATAACAAATATTCACTGAGTTTTGGTGTGTTTATGATTTACCAGATTATGAGTATGGTTATATTATATACAAAATCTATTAAAACAAAATTTTGCAATTATTTTCAAATATATACAACTATTCTGCTTCTGTTTTTAGGTGATGATACCCTAATAATGATTTCTCTTTGAGAACTAGTTTAGCCATTTATCTGACTATCTTAATTGTGTTTTACCCAGTCTCATTCACTGAGGTTCAAGCTCTGCTGGGGAGCTTTGGGCCTGCCATTTCAACCCTGCTCATGGTTTGTAAAATTTGTAGCAGAGATAGTTTAATGCCTCTCTGAAGGAAGGTAGGTTCTGGTTTCCTGTAACAGGATTAGAGCCTACCTTATAGTGCCCTCCTCCTACCAGACCAGGCTTTGCTCTTGATGAGTCAGCTCACTCACCCTTCCTCAAATCTGTCCTTCATGCCAGTAACTCCAATAACCCAAATTTCCTAGTTCCTCCTTCAGAGTTTACTTTCTGTCCATTTGATTTCTGGAGCAATTCCTTTCTGCAGTACTCCAGTAGTAGCCATTTTGGAGCCCAGCCCCAGCCCCAGCCCCTCAGTTTTCTGGAAGGCATTGCACTCCTCCAGCTATTTTCTGCTGCTCTCTTTTATAAGGGTCAGCTAATTAAGTGCCCGCTCTTCCTCAGGTCAAGTGGGCAAGTATAATCAGCCATCTAGCCAGCTAGCTGCAGTCCTCTGACCCCAGAGGAATGGTATCCCTCATATAGCCACACTTCCTCAAAAGAGGAACCATTCAGCTCTTCCTCAAAAAAACAATTACTTGTCATTAATTATCTTGCTTATGCTTACCCAGTTTCAAATATTCCTTTATGAGTAAGGCGAGGTGGTATTGGTGGTTCTAGGTAAAATCTAGCAGGATCTAAAGAACTAATTTTCCTTGACACCTATCTGTTATATTCCAGGCCCAGGTGTGGCCTCACTTGTATCACTAGTTGACTACCTGAAATCTAAATGTCAGGGTACAGGTGACAGGAAGTGTTCCGTGGGTGGGTCTTTGCCCTGGAATTTACTTTATCTGTTCGTTAAACTGAGGATGACTTTGTTAAAGCAAAGAGCGTAGCCCATCTTATTATTCAATCATTTACCTTTGATCAGGCTGAACCAAAGCCCACAGAAGTCACTGGGAAGATCAGACATACAGTGAAGTGGGCCGGTCTATACTTGTGATACTGACAACTTGTCTTGTCTCTTTAGTTGACATTTGCAATTATTTATTTTGGTTTAACACACAAAGAACTCCCATACAGGCTCTGAGTGCCCTTGACAAATAATTACAATTGCAATCCAAAACCAATACCAATAGCAATACCAAACAGATTTAGCAAGCAGGCTACCAACTTCTGCACTGGCTTCCATTTCTGAGGTAATATAATGCATATACGACAATGTAGAGCACGTTGCATCCATCCATTCTTAATGAAACAAAGAAATAGAAAAGGTAAACATCTGATCAGATACTGATGAAAAAGCCATTCTGATCACTGCTACTGATCTTCTAATATCAGTGAGTAGTCTAACAAAAGACCCAATTTGAAAACATGACTGACAAATGTTGAACACCCCACTCTGTCTGAGTGGGTAGTATAATCTTTGCTATATCCTCTGGTTGATTCACACATACTCCATCCCATTGTTTGATTGTGCCATAGCCTGCTCCATCTTTTCCATGCCCCTCTCTGAACCATGCACTGAGAGCTACCCAACTACACTCTCTGTACTGACTGAAATGGACAGATAGAGCTAAGTATCATCAGCATATTGAAAAGACTCCATTAACTACACTCTCCTGACAGTCCCAGATACATATTGCATTGGTATTTAGAGTCAACAGGCACTCCAAATAGTCATACGAAACTTCAGAAAGAGAGAAAAAATAGTTACTGCAATTCAACCATGCCTACTACTGCTGGCTGTGAATTCTTGTTTCATTTTCTTGAATTTACAGAATTTGAAAAAAAAATAAAGACCAGATGCACTCTCAAGTATTTTAATTTGCAGTATGCATGTGCATCCAGTATTAGTGATGATGAGATTTTTATTTCTTTTATCTTTCTCCACTTGGCAGAATCTTATCAAAGAGAAGAAAAATTGTCATTGCCACAGTTATAGACTAATATTGTAACTCTAATTAACATTATGCAAGGGAAAAAGCAATACTCAGTTGAAATTGCACTATCCATAAAGCTTAAAAAAAATCTTGCATAATGTTCTGAACCAGTTAATTATCATATTACTACACAAATCTCACAGAGAGAACAAAAGTAAAACTATATATATGGATGAGTGTAATCCATGCACAGTTTTAGAACCAAAAGTCTCTCAAAGAGTAACAGAAATCTAAATACCATTAGTGCTAAATTTTGCATTGGATCTCTCATTACAGTAGCTGAAAGATGTATGGAATTACAAGTAAAGAGACAAGTCCTTATTGATTATGCAACTACAGAGGCTCAGCTGCTTTATTTATTATTCAGGCAAAGGTGTGAAATATGCGGTGCTCACAAACTTTGCCTGAGATGTATCTGTTTTAGATGGCAGGATCCCTATATGTTGTGCATAGTAATGAGACCTACCCCTTTTGTCCAAGCCATATCTCATTAGGAGGATTTTGGATGCAAAGGTTGGGGACATTTATGTCGGGTCTAACACATTTTGAAAGCAGCAGTGTTCTCAGGCAGTGACAGTTTAGCACAGAAGCTGCTATTAGCTCATATAAATTATTCACATTTTTAGCAGCGTGCGTTTGTGATAAACTCAGAACTGGAAAAAGCCGATTTAAGCCAAGTGAGAAGGACTATGGAGCAGAAAGGCCAAAGTTTTCTGTACACTTACAGAATCAGGGAGGGGAGAGAATAATTAAATATATTTAAAATATATTGAACAAAAAGAAATGAACTAAGACTAAGTTTCAAGAGGACATTTTCACAATTATCTGTCCTCAAATTGTTTTAAAAAGAGTAGGAAACAATTGTATTGTTATAGGACTAAAGTTAATCTGATTGCATGTTAGCCAAGTTCTGCTCTCCACAACAATCCACTTCAATTGATCTACCTCCAAATCTACCTCCAATCTACCTCAACTTATTTTTGGAAGAGTTTTTCCAGATTTATATGGGCATAAGAAAGCAGATTTTTCCTGATGGTGATTAGCTTAAATTTATTTTCTTTAAAGCCTTATAATGTGGCTAAGGCCACAACTGTTTTGTTTTTTGTTTGGTTTTGTTTTGCTTTTATTTTGTTTTAATAAACACAGAATAAATCAACCTGCCCACAGCAACTTGCATGTGAGCCAAATATTGCTCACTTAACTCACTTAAAACTCAGTAGTAGAAAATGTACTCAAAATAAATAGCAAAACTCCCATTGACTTCAGTGGAAGTAGGATTTGGCCCATTAACTTTAAAATTCTATTTATTTCAATGAAAAGTTTGTGTAAATAAAGTAAAAAGCATTTGGCCATTTACCAGAACCACTGCTATTGTTCTAAGAAATGTTCATAACCATGTTGTCTGAGCAGAAAAAAAGGAGAAAAGCAATCTAAATATAAAGCAAATAAATGTGTACTGAAATCCATCAAATGCAGGCTCCAGCGAGAACAAATGCCAATGGTTGGTGCCCTCCAAGAAAGCATTGACACCAGTCCTAAAAAGATTAGTCCTATCAACAGCCTACGGTTGTATTCTATCCAAACCTAATTGTCTCAGTGGAGTAAAGAATGAATAATAGGGAGAGTCAAACCTTCATTGCATATCAAAATTTGCTGGAAGCATGCATAGTGTAGCGTGGAATTGGGATGATATAGCTATAAATCATGACACATTATGGTAGACATGATGGGATTTAATAGTCTCTTCAAATTCACATATATTTTTCACATTTTGGGCCTTATTTTCCTCTCATGTACACCAATGTGACTCCATTGAATTCAAATAAATAGTTTCTCACTTATAGTGCTGTGAGATCAGATTCACTCTCTCTGTAGCTATTTCATTGTATTTTAAAGTACAGTATTACATTATATGAAGTGAAATTTCTTCAAACATCTCATTTTAATTTTTATTCATTTCATGTCACTGGTACTGTAAGTGGTCCACAGGAAACATGTTTTTTTTCTAATATTTCTGTTATGGGGCTTTTGGTATACTCTTGATTTTCCTCTAAATGTACAATTATTCATGCTTTTACACTATCATAATAAGCGTGAACAGCTGATATAATACCTGAATGTATGTGATTTCCATGAGACATTTCATTTTTTCAGCCAATGAAACTTAAGCACATTGAAACACATAGGTTAGGATTCACAAGCAGGTCTTGGGCACCTACCTATCCTCTTAGGCACTTAAGTTGAACATTTAGGCACATGGGCATTCACAAAATCCCTGTTCAGCTGTTACCTAATCCTATGGACACCTAAAGTAGGTGCCTACATTTCCACTGTTTAACTCACCAAGGTGCCTAAATTTCAGCAGTTGGGCATACACACAGCCACCCAAATCCTGACACCGCCCAGCAGCTCTACACTTAACTCATGCCTAAGCTGCAGCAGGATTCACAAACTAGGCATCCCCTCATATATTTAGCTTTTGGAGACTAACTTGGTAGGTACATTCTTGTGACTGTAAGATTGGCAAGAACAGAAGATAAAGAAGTAGCCTCCTGCTCCTTTGAATCATAAGTATATACAACATTGTACTTATTCTTGGAGTTTACACATTCAATACATTAGTCTGCCAATGTTTATGTGGATAAGTATATCAGTTATTTTTATTTGCTGCAAGAAAGTTAGGGCCACAATCCTGTCATGGTCTAGGTCAAATGTCAAGGATGCATATAATCCAATAACACAAGTATGTAGGGACAAAATTAGAAAGACCAAGGCACAAAACGAGATCCAAAAAGCTAGAGACAGAAAGGGTAACAAGAAAACATTGTACTAATACATTAGAAGCAAGAGGAAGAGCAAAGACAGAGTAGGCCCATTACTCAATGAGAGGGGCAGTAATAATGACAGAAAATGTGGAAATGGCAAAGGTGCTTAATTATTACTTTGTTTCGGTTTTCACCAAGAAGGTTGGTGGTGATTGGACGTCTAACATAGTGAATGCCACTGGAAATGAGGTAGGATCAAAGGCTAAATCAGGAAAAGAAGAAGTTAAAAATTACTTAGACAAGTTAGATGTCTTCAAGTCACCAGGGACTGATGAAATGCATCCTAGATTACTCAAGGAGCTGACTGAGGAGATATCTGAGCCATTAGCAATTATCTTTGAAAAGTCATGGGAGATGGGTGAGATTCCAGAAGACTGGAAAAGGGAAAATACAGTGCCAATCTAAAAAAAGGGGAAATAATGACAACCTGGGGAATTACAGACCAGTCAGGTTAACTTCTGTACCCGGAAAGATAATGGAGCAAATGATTAAGCAATAAATTTGCAGACATCTAGAGTATAATAAGGTGATAAATAGCAGTCAACATGTATTTGTCAATAACAAATCATGTCAAACCAACCCAGTGGCATTCTTTGACAGAGTAACAAGCCTTGTTGATTGGGGGGAAGCGGTAGATGTGATACATCTTAACTTTAGTAAAATTTTTGATAGTGTCTCATGTGACCATCTCATAAACAAACTAGGGAAATGCAACCTAGATGGAGCTTCTATAAGGTGAGTGCAAAACTGGTTGGAAAATCATTCCCAGAGAGTAGTTATCAGTGGTTCACAATCATGCTGAAAGTGCATAATGAGTGGATTCCCACAGGAATCAGTTCTGCATCTGATTCTATTCAATATCTTGATCAATGATTTAGATAATGGTATAGAGAGTACACTTCTAAAGTCTGCAGACTATACCAAGCTGGGAGGGGTTGTAAGTGCTTTGGAGGTTAGGATTATAATTAAAAATGATCAGGACAAACTGGAGAAATGGTCTGGAGTAAACAGGATGAAATTCAATAAGGACAAATGCAAAGTACTCCACTTAGGAAGGAACAATTAGTTGCACGCATACAAAATGGGAAATGACTGCCTAGGAAAGGCAGAAAGGGATCTGGGGGTCACAGTGGACCATAAGCTAAATATGAAACAACAGTGTGACACTGTTGCAAAAAAAGCAAACATCATTCTGGAATGTTGTCACAGGTTGACTCACCACACCGGTATCGCCTGCTGGGCATTTCTGGAATTAGCTTAATCCAGTAGGTGTGCCCTCGGGTGGTGGTGACGTCCTTGCCTCTGGTGCAAACCCATTACAACTCCTTTCTCTAAGCGTCTGCTTCATGGCGCATCCCTCCAGCCATGTAACCATCCGTTTCCCCCCACCCTGACCCCCTTCTGGGGGACTCCTCCAACAAGAGTCCAGCCACTTCTTGCAGAAGCTTGGCAGTCCACAGGTGGGCCACTCCTTCAGCAGCTAGTAGCAGGGGCAGGCCTGTCCACTATTCCAGGCCCCAGTCCATGGACCTGCAAACAGCAGCTTCCTGCTGTCTCTTCCTTCTAACTCACTGTCTCTATTTTGTGGGCCACTTCCCCACAGCTTCAGTTCCTTCTGCACCTGCCTCTGGCTCCTGCTCCTTTGCCCTCTTCCCAGGGCCTCGAGCCTGTAAATTTTGGCAGTCTGTTAGGAGATCCCTACTAGCATCCATCCTTCCCCAGGTACTGGTCTCTGTGTAGCTGTCCAGGAAGCCAGTCTTCTCCCTAGGGCTCCCTGCAGCAGACTCCCTTGCTCTGGTCTGCAGCTTCCTTTTATATGGGCTGGCAGGGTCCTGAATGGCTAGTCCATCCACTGCACTATTTGTCTGCAGCTACTGCCCTAATTGGCTGTTTCCCTTGCAGCCACTCCTTTGGCTGCCTGCTGCTCAGCCTCCCTAGGCTGGTTTCAACCCTCTCAGGGCTAGAGCAGGGCACGTGACTCATCACATTTGTATTAGCGGGAGTGTTGTAAGCAAGACACGAGAAGTAATTCTTCCACTCTGCTCTGCACTGAGTAGGCCTCAGCTGGAGTACTGTGTCTAGTTATGGGTGCAACATTTCAGGAAAGATGTGGACAAATTGGAGAAAGTCCAGGTATTTGTCTAACCTGCTCTTAAAATTCTCCAATGAGAGAAGAGCAACAAAAATGATAAAAGGTCTAGAAAACATAACCTATGAGGGAAGATTGAAAAAAATTGGTTTGTTTAGTCTGGAAAAGAGAAGACTTAGGGGACATGATAATAGTTTTCAAGTACATACAAGAAGGAAGGAAAAATTATTCTCATTAATCTCTGAAGACAGGACAAGAAGCAATGGGCTTAAATTGCACCAAGGGAGGTTTAGGCTGGACATTAGGAAAAATTCCTGTCAGGGTGGTTAAGCACTGGAATAAATTGCCTAGGGAAGTTGTGGAATGTCCATCATTGGAGATTTTTAAGAGCAGGTTAGACAAATACCTGTCTGGAATGGTCTAGATGAGGGGTCGGCAACCTCTGGCAGGTGGCTTGCCAGTGTAAGACCTTGGCGGGCCAGGCCAGTTTGTTTACCTGCCGCATCCGCAGGTTTGGCAGATTGCGGCTCCCACTGGCTGCAGTTTGCTGCTTCAGGCCAATGGGGCCGCGGGAAGTGGTGCAGGCCAAGGGATATGCTGGCCACCGCTTCCCGCTGTCCCCATTGGCCTGGAGCGGCAAACCACGGCCAGTGGGAGCCGCGATCATCCAGATCTGCAGACTTTGCATGTAAACAAGCCACATGCCAGAGGTTTCTGACCCCTGGTATAGATAATATTTAGTCCTGCCTTTGGTGCAGGGGACTGGACTATATGACCTCTCAACGTCCCTTCCAGTTCTCTGATTCTATGATTCTAAAGTCTGAGCAAGCTCAACTCCTCTTCATGTCAGTGGGAGGTGAGAATGCTCAGCCCATTGAAAGATCAGATTCTTTGATTGTAAATGTTTTGTTTCTTTCCCATCTTTATTTATTGTATAAAGGACACAGAAAGTTTGGACAAGCATTATAGGCCTTTCCTGTCTTACCACTATTAGTCTTATTTCAGTAAATTCTGTCAAGTATAAGGATAGGCTTCTTCTTCTTCTTTTTTTTTTTTGACACCCTCACCATAATTCATTATACTCTTGTGCTTTCTTTTTATAACTTTGCCTTCCCTTTTTTTCTGGACTTGCAGAAAACCCTTCAAAAAGAGACCATCAATCAGAAAATGTTCAAAGAAAAATTGACCTTCATGTTCCTCATTGTTCATAATTTTCCAACCTCTAGATACATTGGGGTTTTATTTATATAACTTATTGCTATTGTTTTTAGCATTATTTCAGCACCACATCTGTATTTTACTTGATTTTGTATCTCCCTTCTTTCAGAAAGTGGAGTCAGGTCAATAAACTAAAGATTCATTAGAAAATAATCTTTGGTTTCTGTATCTTTTAATCTGGGATACAGATCGATATACTTAGTTTGCTGCTTCATAACAAAAAATCAGAGGGACAAAAACTCTGGGAAGTTTTGTTAAATTTAAGTCCCATATATGCTAGAAATTTGCTGAATACTTACTGATTGCTTTATAAATAGAAACTCTTCCTTATTTCTTTAATCCTTGTAATTTTTTATCCATATTTATTAAAGGCTTCATTCCCCTTACCCTCCATTGTTTTGGGTCCTTTGGTCTGATTATACTTTAAAAAAATCTGAGTGAGACAGATCAGTTTCGTGATGTGAGCTGAGATTCTTAAAATCTCAAGATTGAAAATATCATTTGGCCAGATTTTCAAGTGGCCTGTATTTTTTCACATACAACTTTGGCACAGTAAAACTACTCACACACTTCTTGAGAATTATCATTGACATAAACTTGACAGAAACAATCACTTATGTGCACATCTAATAGAATTTCACATCCAAATCCATTCCATTGATCTGCAGGTGCACAAGCCATCTAGAACAAGTGGGAGATTCTAGGTTCAGTGATACCAGATTAGTATAGAGCTGAGGTCGGCAACCTCTGGCAAGCGGTTTGCCAAGGTAAGCATCCTGGCGGGCTGGGCCAGTTTGTTTACCTGCCACATCCACAGGTTTGGCTGATTGCGGCTTCCACTGACTGTGGTTCACCGCTCAGGCCAAATGGGAGCTGCAGAAAGTGGCGTGGGTCAAGGGATATGCTGGCCGTGGCTTCCCGATGCCCCCATTGGCCTGGAGCAGTGAACTGCGGCCAGTGGGAGCCGCGATTGGCCAAACCTACAGACACAGCAGGTAAAAAAACTGGCCCAGTCTGCCAGGATGCTTACCCTGGCAAGCTGCGTGCCAGAGGTTGCCGACCCCTGGTATAGAGAAAAGCTATTATGTGTGACGATGCATCTGTAAAATAAAATAAAGCTGAATTCACTCCTCAAAATAAGTACCTCACCTCCACAACTGGTTAAGGATTTATTTAGATTAGTAAATTCTAAATCATGTCATTCATAAGGGAATAGGTTTATGTGAGTCCAAGCATGACAAACATTTTTTTCTAATAGAGCTAAATCAGATACCCCTAATAAAAGTAAAACTATACTTGAAGGTTATATTAGATTATTGAGTTTTAAATATAGGTTCTTTTTTCAAATTAAATATATTGTGGCAAATTTTGTGCACATGTAAACATGTGAAGTCCATATGACTCAAGTACAGCCTTAACAGAGAAGAAATTGTTATATTGTGTAAAATCAGTAGTATATTTTTGACCAATATTTACATCCTGTCTATTTCTACAGAAACTGATTTACTCTCTCTCCTAAAAGCATATAAATATGAGGAGGCTATTACTCAGAATTGCAAAGAAAATAATATGTCACAGTTTAACTCAGGTTATAATCCTGTCCATCATTTGAGGGCAGTGCATTTCCCATGAAAAGATAATGGAGATTCCCTGAACTTGATTTTAGAGAACTTTCATGTTACTACTAGATATCTGATGAGCTTACTTGTCAACTTGGGTAGACAAATGCTCAGAATTGATTCTAATCTATAAGTACAGGGGAAGGACAAGGAAGACTGAAAGCTCAAAAAAATCTCAAAATTAGCTTGCTGAAAAATAATATTTGTTTCATATGAAAATGTAAAGTCCATTGTATTCCTGAGTTTGAAGTAATTGAAATCCATAAACCTTGCATTGTTGAAAACCATACATTTGCACTGACTGGAAACTAAAATTGATGTTAAAATATTTCTATATTTAAAAAAAATGACAGTTACTGTTTGCAAGTGTTAAATACACATTAGTATATAACAATGTTGTTACCAGATTTGACCATTATTTTAGGTTACACTTATTTATTAGGGTTACCATCCTGGGAGAAGGGGGCGCTGTAATTCTGTCAATGTACTGCTTGTGTCACTTGTTTTCATATGGAGCTCTACTTCTCCCTTCTGCAAGTCCCCTCCCAATGGAGCTATCCTGCAGGACCTAAGTTCCCCAGGGAAGGGTTCCTCCAGCCCCAGAAGCAGATGAACACACACACACTCACACATAAACTGACAGAGCAAGTCTGGGTGGACCAGGTCAATCAGCACTCTCAAGCTGACTGCTTATATGTCTCTGGACTCAGTGGGCTGGGTCAAGCAGGATTTCCAAGCTGCCACCCTTATATGTCCCTGGGCTCAATAGGCTGGGCCAAGCAGCACTTCTGAGCTGCCACCCTTATATGCCACAGGCACTCCACCGGAATAGAGTAAGCTTGAGGAGGTTCAGTTGAACAGCACTTCCAGACTGCTGCCCTTATATGCCCCTGGACCCAGCAGACTGGGTCAAGCAGCACTTTCAAGCTGCCACCCTCGTATATCACAGGTTCAGAACGTCCCTACCCCCACTTTCACATTACAGTTGTTTGGGTAGTAACCCACTTGATGAGCAAACCTCACACTATTTTTGGGCGCGACAGGGATCTTTAGCGTAGGTAAGAGGAGCATTACTGCAGAGTATATGGGAAGCCAAAAACACAAAAGAGTAAAGTTCAGAGAGAGAGGGAGAGAAGCAACCAGCTTAACCTAATAAGAACATAAAAATGGCCATACTGGGGTCAGACCAAAGGTCCATCCAGCCCAGTATGCTGTCTACCAACAGTGACCAATTCCAGATATCCTAGAGGTAATGATCAAGTGGTCTCTCTCCTGCCATCAGTCTCCACCCTCTAACAAACAGAAGCTAGGGACACATTCCTTACCCATCCCGGCTAATAGCCATTAATGGACTTAACCTCCATGAATTTATCTAGTTCTCTTTTAAACCCTGTTATAGTCCTAGCCTTCACAACATCCTCAGGCAAGGATTTCCACAGGTTGACTGTGTGCTGTGTGAAGAAGAATTTCATTTTATTTGTTTTAAACCTGCTGCCCATTAATTTCATTTGGTGGCCCCTAGTTCTTATAGTATGGGAACAAGTGAATAACATTTCCTTATTCACTTTCTCCGCACATCTCATGATTTTATATACATCTATCACAGGGGTCAGCAATCTCTGGCACCTGGCTCGCCAGGGTAAGCATCCTGCTGAGCCGGACCAGTTTGTTTACCTGCTACATCAGCAGGTTCGGTGGACCACGGCTCGCGCTGGCCACAGTTCACTGTCCCAAGCCAATGGGGGTGATGGGAAGCCATGGCCAGCATATCCCTCACCTGCACCGCTTCCTGCCACTCCCAATGGCCTGGGACAATGAACCGCGGCCAGTGGGAGCCGCGATCCACTGAACCTGCAGACGCAGCAGGTAAACAAACTGTCCAGGCTCACCAGGGTGCTTACCCTGGCGAGCCGCATGCCAGAGGTTGCCGACCCCTTCTCTATCATATCCCCGCTTAGTCTCCTCTTTTCTGAGCGGAAAAGTCCTAGCCTCTTTAATCTCTTCTCATATGGGACCAGTTCCAAACCCCTGATCATTTTTGTTGACCTTCTCTGAATCTTTTTTAATGCCAATATATATTTTTTGAGATGAGAACATATCTGTACGCAGTACTCAAGATGTGGGCATACCATCAATCTATGTAAGGGCAATAAGATATTCTCCATCTTATTCTCTATCCCTTTTTGAATGATTCCTAATATCCTGTTGTTTTTTTGACTGCCACTCCACACTGCATGGATGTCTTCAGAGAATTATCCACGATGACTCCAAGATCTCTTTCCTGATTGGTTGTAGCTAAATTAGCCCCCATCATATTGTATGTATAGTTGGGGTTATTTTTCCAATGTGCATTACTTTACATTTATCCACATTAAATTTCATTTGCCATTTTGTTGCCCAATCACTTAGTTTCCTGAGATCTTTTTGAAGTTCTTCACATTCTGCTTTGCTCTTAACTATCTTGAGAGTTTAGTAGTGTCTGCAAGCTTTGACACCTCACTGTTTACCCCTTTCTCCAGATCATTGATGAATAAGTTGAATAGGATTGGTCTTAGGACTGACCCTTGGGAAACATCACTAGTTACCCCTCTCCATTCTGAAAATTTACCATTTATTCCTACCCTGTGTTCCCTGTCTTTTAACCAGTTCTCAGTCAGTGAAAGGATCTTCCCTTTTATCCCATGACAACTTAATTTACGCAAGAGCCTCTGATGAAAGACCTTGTCAAATGCTTTCTGGAAATCTAAGTACACTATGTCCACTGGATCCCCCTTGTCCACATGTTTGTTGACCCTTTCAAAGAACTCAAATAAATTAGTAAGACATGATTCCCTTTATAGAAACCATGTTGACTTTTGCCCAACAATTTATGTTCTTCTATGAATCTGACAATTTTATTCTTTACTATTATTAGACTTACTGGTCTGAAATTGCCAGGATCACATCTACAGCCCTTTTAAATATTGGCGTTACATTAGCTGTCTTCCAGTCATTGGGTTCAGAAGCCAATTTAAAGGACAGGTTACAAACTGTAGTTAATAGTTCCTCAATTTCACATTTGAGTTCTTTCAGAACTCTTGGGTGAATGCCATCTGGTCCCGGCAACTTGTTACTGTTAAGTTTATCAATTAATTCCAAAACCTCCTCTAGTGACACTTCAATCTGTGACAATTTCTCTGATTTGTCACCTACAAAGGATGGCTCAGGTTTGGGAGTCTTCTTAACATCCTCAGCCATGAAGACTGAAGCAAAGAATTCATTTAGTTTCTCTGCAATGACTTTATCATCTTTAAGTGTCCGTTTTGTACCTCGATTGTTCAGGGGCCCCACTACTTGTTTAGCAGGCTTCCTGCTTCTGATATACATTTTGTTATTACCTCTTGAGTTTTTGGCTAGCTGTTCTTAAGACTCCTTTTTGGCTTTTCTTTTTACATTTTTATACTTAATTTGGCAGTGCTTATGCTCCTTTCTATTTACCTCACTGAGATTTGACTTCCACTTTTTAAAAGATGCCTTTTTATCTCTCACTGCTTCTTTTACATGGTTGTTAAGCCATGGTGGCTCTTTTTTAGTTCTTTTACTGTGTTTTTTAATTTGAGGTATATATTTAAGTTGGGCTTCTATTATGGTGTCTTTGAAAAGTGTCCATGACTCCGGTTCTTTTTGCAGATACAGACTAACATGGCTGCTAATCTGAAAGTCTAATCACTGTACCTTTTAATTTCTGTTTAACTAACCTCCTCATTTTTGCATAGTTCCCCTTTCTGAAATTAAATGCCACAGTGTTGGGCTGTTGAGGTGTGCTTCCCACCAAAGGAATGTTAAATATTATTATATTTGGTCACTATTTCCAAACGGTCCTGTTATAGTTACCTCTTGGACCAGCTCCTGTGCGCCACTCAGGACTAAATCGAGAATTGCCTCTCCCCTTGTGGGTTCCTGTACCAGCTGCTCCAAGAAGCAGACATTTAAAGTATCGAGAAATTTTGTCTCTGCATTTCATCCTGAGGTGACATGTACCCAGTTAGTATAAGGATAATTGAAATCCCCCACTATGATTGAGTTATTTACTTTGATAGCCTCTCTAATCTTCCTTAGCATTTCATCATTACTATCACTGTCCTAGTCACGTGGTCGATAATAGATCCCTACTGTTATATTCTTATTAGAGCACGGAATTGCTATCCATAGAGATTCTATGGAATATGTGAATTCATTTAAGATTTTTGTTTCATTTGATTCTGCATTTTCCTTCACATATAGTGCCCTTCCCCTCCGCACCCCCCCCACATGACCTGTTCTGTCTTTCCGATATATTTTGTACCCTGGAATGATTGGGTCTCATTGATTGTCCCCACTCCACCAGGTTTCTGTGATGCCTATTATATCAATATCCTCCTTTATCACAAGGCACTCAAGTTCACCCATCTTATTGTTTACAATTCTAGCATTTGTGTACAAGCACTTAAAAAACTTATCTCTGTTCACTTATCTGCCCTTTTCTGATGTACCAGATTCTTTTTTTATGTGAATATTTCTCATCTGGTCTTGCCCACATTTCTTCCATCCTCTCTTCCTGGCTAAAACCTAGAGAATCTCTATCAATAAGAGAAGTCTCTGTCCGATCCATGTGCTCCTCTGGAGCAATCGGCTTTCCCCTAGCTCTTAGTTTAAAAACTGCTCTGCAACCCTTTTAATGTTAAGTGCCAGCAGTCTGGATCCACTTTGGTTTAGGTGGAGCCTGTCTCTCCTGTATAGGCTCCCCCATCCCAAAAGTTTCCCCAGTTCCTAATAAATCTAAACCCATCCTCTCTACACCATCGTCTCATACATGCATTGAGACTCTGAAGCTCTGCCTGCTTACCTTGCCCTGTGCATGGAACTGGAAGCATTTCTGAGAGTGCCACCATAGAGGTCCTGGATTTCAGTCTTTTTCCTAGTAACAGTCTAAATTTGGCCTCTCCTACCCTTCCCTATGTCATTGGTACCTACATGTACCATGACCATCAGCTCCTCCCCAGCACTACACATAAGTCTATCTAGATGCCTCGAGAGATCTGCAACCTTCACACCAGGCAGGCAAGTCACCATATGGTTCTCCTGGTCATCACAAACCCAACTATCTATGTTTCTAATGATCGAATCTCCCATTACTAACATCTGCCTTTTCCTAATGACTGGAGTTCCCTCCCCTGGAGAAGTAACCTCAGTGTGAGAGGATACCCCAACATCATCTGGAAGGAGGGTCCCAACTATGGGACGGTTTCTCTCTGTTCCCATTGACTGTTCTCCTTCCCTAAGCCTTTCATCCTCCTTAAGAGCTCAGGCACTGTCTGACCGGAGGTGGGACAAATCTACAGTGTCCCAGAAAGCCTCATCAACATACTTCTCTGCCTCCCTTAGCTCCTCCAGTTCTGCCACCCTGGCCTCCAAAGCCTGTACACAGTCTCTGAGGGTCAGGAGCTCCTTGCACCAAATGCACACATACACCACCCACCCACAGGGCAGGTAATCCTACATGCTGTACTCAGCGCAATAAACAAGATAGCCCCCACTCTGCTTCTGGGCTTCTGTCTGCATTCTCTCCTACAGCTACCTAGGTTAATGACAGGGCTTTTGTTTAAATCAAGAAGTTTTGATTATAGTTCAGTTTAAAAGTTTTAATAGTGGCGAGTGTACATCGCCCTCTTCCCACTCCCCTTTCAAACTCCCTCTCGAAACTCCCTGTTAATGTCCCCTGGATGCTTGCTCATGGCTTTATAAAGCCCTGGTCTTCCTGATAGCCCCGCCTACTGACTAAGGCTCAGCCAATGAACAGAGGCTTTTAGATTTCAAACCTTGTTTAGAAGCTCACAGCTTCCAACTGCTGGACACAGCACACGGTCCTTCAAACAAACAAACAAACAAACAAACAAACAAACACACAAACACACAAACAGAGAAACACAAGCTCCGCACATAGCAAGTAACCCCCAAACACAAACACACACTACAGACAGCTCCTACTTCATCTGGAGAACTCCCTCTCGAAAACCCCTGTTAGCGGCCCGTGTTCACTGTTAGCAGCCCCTATTCTCACAATACCACAAAATTATTTATTAAATAATAGTGATAACCACACAGGGAGAGCCTAAACAAACATAACATTTGCATTAGTAGGGTTGCAAAAGTATACCTGATAAAACAAGCCAGGGTTAAAGAGTTATTCCTGAGGTAGAAAAGAAAACAGAGAAAGAGAGAGAGAGATGGGATCTCACCACTCCATGAAGCTTGAACTGGCTGGGGTTCCCAGGTGATGCTGGTAGCTCAGGGTCCTGAGTGCTGGAGACAAGCTGAGCCCCCAGTATGATCAGTCAGGAGAAGATAAAGTCCCAATGGAACTGATACAGAGTTTGTATCCAGGCCTCAGAACACTTACTTGATTGTGGGTAGGGGGTAGGAAACACCAATGGTTCAAGGAAGAACACTAGATTTGTTTATGGGTAAACTGGTGACGCAAGGGTTTTCTTTAGACTAGACAATAGGAACTGATCATTCCTGGCTATTGGTTTTGTTCCTTCAAGAGAGCTCACAATGCAATTAAGCAGTTTCAGTATTTTGGATATCAATCAAGGATTCATTACTAGAATTGGTATGATAATTGCTGAGCTGGGTGTGTGCAGGCATAGGTTCCTTAACATCTGGAGGAGAGATTCCCCATCATGCAGTGCTTCCCGGCTTTTCTGGTCCCAGAGTTCCATGTGATTCTTGCCTTGAAATCTCTGTTCTCCATTCTGTATGCTAATAGAAATGCATCACTGTCCCATCTTTGATGCAGATGAGGTTAGGGGAGTTGTCTTAATCCTATCACCCTTGTCAGAAGGGGTTTAGGTGCATCTCCCACTGCCTTTTCATTGCTTTCTGTAAGTCTTTCCTCTGATCGGTTTGGTTCAAGCAGAGACTGGGGGCGGGGGAGAGGTGGCCTTCATGAATTAGACAGGCTGGATACTGCTCTCTGGTTCCCCAAAAACACAGAGCTGACTGGTATCAATATTTGCATTTTTTTAGTTCAGTACATTTTGTTTTGTCTTAATTCCTCACCAATTTTCAGCTCATTGACAAGCACAAGGGAAAATATCAGAATCATTATACAATTAGTTAAATCACTGAATCTTAGTTGTTCATGATGGGAGCATGTATATAAAACTGCAATCAGTTAAATTGCAAATATGTTTTGCATGGAGAGTGCAATTTTTTGGCTTGCCTGTGTGAACTGATTTTGGAACATATGTAACTAAATGCCATCCTAACTGATTGCTATTCCTGACTTACCAATTGCTATTACATGTATTTTGTTAATTATTAGTCTTGTTATTAGCCACTGAGCTCTTGTATAAAAATGAACCTAATGCCTCCCCCTTTCTGAGAATAATCCATCAAAATAATATACTTTTCATAGACTTAACAGTCTTCCATGTTGATATATTTTTTTCAGGCCCTTAAGGGATTCATTTCTCAATAGTGTTACCAGGCACTACAGTAACTTATTGACTTATTTTCCCATCAAATATTGTTCTATGCCTACATGGTGTTTTTTATTTGTTATTGTCTAGAAGATGCAGAACTGACCTGCCTGCTCAATGTACAGGATCCATGCCTGCGAGCATTAAGACTCTGTAAGACTTATCACTGTGCCTTTACTTGTCAAATCAGCAGCCTCATCTGCAGAAATGCATTCTGACTGAGTAAGCCGCAGGTAGACAATGCTTAATTCTCCATTACAAAATCTTCCAGGAATGCAGGAGAGATTCTGCTGGAGGGCATCCATCCTGTCAGTACCCTATTATCCTAACACACCATTTACTCTGTTACTGGTTTCAGTTAGCCTTATTCAGTCTGATAATCATATTAGAAGTTTCCCTTGTGTATCACTGTGGACCAGTTCACAGACTATTTATGTTCAACTCTTAGTACAAGACCCAATGTATTTGCCTCTTTTTACCCTCATGCTGCTCTTCATTGTCTACCTATGAAGAAATACAGTTTAGGAGCTTTTCCTATGGTTAATTGAGCTATTCCAGTTGCATTTTTTTAGGTGTGTATGTATGTGTGCGTAATTAAGTAAATAAAAGGAGAAACAAGTATTGATTAGGAAGAGATTATTATCATTAGTTACATTTTCATGGCTGAGAAATACATTTTTATCTTCCTATTGGTAAGGTATAAAACATAAACAATATTTTAACTAAACTGATGCTTTGAAAACAAAGAAAATAAAAATAGAAAATTAAAAAATACCAATTGAATTTCACAACATAAATTGTTTTCTTCTGAAGTTGGTTATTATCATTGGCACACATTTCATAGAACCAAATCATTGATTCTGCACATCTTGCAAACACAAGCAGATCTTTCTGTAAAAAAAACTACTCTTCTTAACCCTTAAAGAAAGGATTCCTTTAATATTCACTTTTTGAACATGTTGTTATATAGGTTGAAGATACTTTTCAGTATATTTCATTTAGAATTTTTTAATGAAAATTTGCAGTTTTTAAAAGTATGTTGATGATATAAACTCATATTTCCAAAATCCAGCATGATTCTAATTGTACCTTACTGAATCCAGGGAAAGGAATGAGGCTTTGGAAAGTTCAACTGGGATTTTGAGAAGGACCAAAGGACAGTTAAGTCCCTGGCTTTGGTTGAAATTCAATGAGAGTTAGGTACCTCTAACACCCTTTTGAAAATTCCAGACTTTAATTTGTGAAAACGTTTTTAATGTTCAATGAGATATGGTAGGTGAGATATTATCTTTTACTGAACCAACTTCTGTTGGTGAGAGAGACAAGCTTTTGAACTTACACAGAGCTTTTCTTCAGGTCTGGGAAATGTACTCAGAATGTCACAACTAAATACAAGGTGGAACAAATTTTTTAGTATAAGTAAGCACATATTTCAAGAAATCTTTCAAGGTGTAGTGGACTGTTAATACCCCTTCAGTCATAGGGGCAAAGGGGTGGAGGTTGTTAGTGGGCTATAGTTTGTTGTAATAAGCCTTAAATCCAGTGTCTCTATTCAGTCCATGGTTTTTAGTGTACAGCAAAGTTATGAATTTAAGCTCTTAGGCTTGTCTTTTGAAATCTTTGTGCAGATTTCCTTTGAGGATGAGGACTAAGAGGTCATCTGTCCAGTGGCGGAAAATATTGTTGATATATCCCGTATATCAATGGCTCTGTGGTGAATTTGTCCAGAAATTCTTTCTGAAGCTGGCACATGAAGAGGTTGGCATACAGGAGAACTATCTTAGTACCCATAGCTGTTCTCATAATTTAAACAGTGTTTGTTGTTGAATGTAAAATTGTTATATATGAGGATGAAATGGATAAATTTGGCAATGTCTTTGGGGTGGATATCTGAGTTGTCCATTGCCTTGTAGATATTTGAGGCAGGCAACAATGCCATTGTTGTTGAGAGATGTTGTTGAATAGGGAGTCTACATTCATGTCGGCAAGGAAGGTTTTCTGAGGGAGGTTGTTAATGTTGCAGAGTTTCTGGAGGAAGTAAGTCGTGTCCTGGGGGAACCTGGCCCTCTGTATGGTGAGTTGTTTGAAGATGGTTTCCATGAGTCGCAATATTCCTTCAGAAGATGTCATGACCAGATATGATACATCTGCCTAGGTTCCCTGCTTTGTTTATCTTAGGAAGCATGAAGAAGGTCCCTGGGGTGAGTTTGTAGGGTATGAGGTGGTAGAATTTCTCTGCAAGTTGTTTGAGGAAGGATTTGATGATGTTCTTAAATTCCTTGGTGAACTGTGGTATGGGGTCTTCTTTACGTTCTAGATAGTAGGTGGTCTTGAAAAATTGTCATCAGGCCCCATGAACAGTGTCATGGTGGTTGAGGATCATGAATGGCACCTCCTTGTCTGATGGTTTGATTGCTATCTGGTGGTTGTATTTCAGGGACTGTATGGCTGTCCTCTTAGCAGTGGAGACATTGCAGCAGATGTGATGTTTGTTATGGATTTCACAGTCTTTTTCTTTTTCCCTGAAGCAATTGATATAATGATCAGAGTGTGATTTCATACACTGGGAAGTTTCCAGGCAGATGATTTGTTTTTCTTATGACTTTTGGTGGGGTTGTGATTATTGTGGATGATGGTGTAATTGTTATGAAAAAAAAGCTTTATGGTGGAGTTGGTGGAAGAATTGTTCCAGTTTATCCACATGTTAGTCTGGTATCAAGTTCTGTGGTGGGACACAAGTTTAATCCCTTGAGGAATACAGCTAATTCAGCTCCAGTTAGGGAAAGTCATGATAAATTTATGATGTTGCAGTGTTGTGTAGCATCAATATGGTGGACCAGATGCATGGTTTATCTTGGAGATGGTGTTCTGTGGGTTATGGAGCTGTTGTAGGTGGTTCAACTTTTTGTTTTCGTATTGGATAGCTATCATCAGGGGGTTTTATCATCAGGGTTTTGTGTTTCTTTCATGATTTCCACATAGGTTTCCTGATTTTTTTTCCCCACTGTATGAGAGCATGTGATAATTCCTTGTTTGAGATGATCCCTTCTGGAGTACGCGAGGTACAGTAAGTGGTCCCTCAGTTTTTCTGAAGTCCTTTTGCAGAGCTCTTCAGCATCTTTGGAAATGTATGTAGTGGTCAGAGGTTTATAGATGGTGAGACATGTGGGGATGATGTTTTGTTTCTTGGATTTGCTTAGGAAGTAGATGTCTCTGTTGAGTTTTTCTTTCTTTTTTTTCAAGTTGTGGTGTTTCCATTTCAGATGGCAAAATTCAGTATCTTCAATTGTTGTATGCAGTGTTGTTTTAGCCATATGGTTCCAGGATATTACAGAGACAAGATGGATGAACTATCTCTTACTAGACCAATTTCTGTTGGTGAGACAGACATGATGTAGAGCTTAAACCGAGCTCCTCTTCAGCTACAGGAAACGTACTCAGAATGTCACAGCTAAATACAAGGTGGAACAGATTGTTTATCATAAGTAAACACATATTCCAAGCTGTGTGGCCATGCAGCAGCCTATAAAGCACTATGCAGATGCTCTAGAAACCCACCTGGGAACCAGCAAGGGGAGGGTTCCTTGAGCACCTGTGCAGCCCTCATCACCAGTCCCACCCTAGGGCCCACACTCCCAGCTGGATTCCTCCTCTCTCCCCGACCCCAACCCTCTGCTCCAGCCCTGAGCCCCTCATCCCTGGCCTCATTCCAGAGTCCACACCCCAAGCCAGAGCTATCACACCTCTGCACCCCAACCCTTTGCCCCAGCCCTGAATCCCATCCCACACTTGGAACCCCTCAGTCCCACCCCCACCACATGAATTTTGTTATGTGCATCAGTATGAAGGTCAGGTGTCACACAACACCTCCATATGGGTGCACATAACAAAATTCATTCTGCACATGGGTAGGAAAAATCAGAGGGAACACTGATTCCAAGGTGCCATTCAAGGTGAAGTAGCCCATTTACACCCCTCCAGTCACAAGGAGTGGGCAGTGTGAAGAAGGGAAAAAACAAATGTTCAGTTGCTTTTTTTCATAATTTATTTTTAAGTAGCCTTAAAGTAATAAAGAGGATGGGAATGTTAATCATTCAAATGTTAGGTATACTTTCTTTTTTCTGCTGTTGTATGCTGTTGTATGCTGATAGTAGGTCAAACTCTTTATAGAGTTTAGAATGTATAGAATATTTATAATTTATAATTTATTTGAGATGGTGAGCTTTTAAAACTGGGTCTGATCCTGCAACCCTTGTTTATGTGAGTCATCCTAATTGAAGAAATCATAGAAATATAGGGCTGGAAGGGACCTCAAGATATCATCTAATTCATGCCTCTGTGCTGATGAATCCCATCCCTGACAGGTGTGTGTGTAATCTGTTCTTAAAACAACTCCAATGTTGGGAATTCCCTTGGGAGCCTATTCCCAAATTTTAATATTCATATAGTTATAAATTTTTCATGATATCTAAATATCTAATCTAAATCTCCATTGCTGCACATTAAGCCCATTCCTCCTTATTCTGCCTTCAATTTACATGGAAAACAACTGATCCCCATCCTGTTTATAAAAGCCTTAAACATGTTTGAAGACTTATCAGATCCTTCCTTGGTCTTCTTTTCTCAAGACTAAATATGCCCGGCTTTTTTTCTAACCTTTCCTCATAAGTCAGGTTTTTCTACGTCTTTTGTTGTTGTTGTTGCTCTCTCTGCATTCTCTCCAGTTTGTCCACATATTTCTTAAAGTATGGCATCCAGAACTGGACCTAGTACTCCAGCAGAGACCTCACCCATACCAAGTAGAGCAGAACAATTACCTCCGGTGTTTACAAATGACACTTTTGTTAACACACCCCAGAGTCATATTTGAGTTTTTTTGCAACTGTATCACACTGACTAATATTCAATTCGTATCCACTATCAGCCCCAGATCCTTTTCTGTAGTACTACTGCCTCACCAGTTAGTCCCCATTTTCTATTTGTGCATTTCATTTTTCTTTCCCAAGTGTAGCACTTTCAGTTTGCCTTCATTGAATTTCATCTTGTTGATTTCATATTAATTTTCCAATTTATTACTGCCCTTTTGACTTCTAATCCTGTTTTCCAAAGTGAAATGCCTCCCAGCTTGATTTCATCCACACATTTTATAAGCAGACTCTCTACTCCTTTAATAAAATCATCAGTGAAGATATTGACTAACAATGGACCCAGGACAGTTCTCTGTACAACCCCACTAGCTACATCCTCAAAGTTTGACAGTGAATCATTGATAACTAATCTTTGATTATGGTTTTTCAACCAATTGTTCATCCACCTTATAGTAATTTCATGGAATCCAATGAGCAGTTAGGGTTGGGAACTCTTTCTTCTCATCCCTTGCTGAGGCCTCTAACAATTCCTTTGTATTTTTTTATCTAGTTCCGTTTTAAAGCAAGGTTGATTAGCCCTTAAGGAACTATTATTGAATATCAGCAGGGTCAACATGGACAGTAAGTGCCGTGGAAGGCTAATGTGAGGTGGATACATATCCTAGCTTGCCATGAACTAAATTTTGTGTAGACAAGCCATCAGTCAGGGTGTGAGATCTCTTCCTCCCCTTCATGCCCCCATCACAGATCTCCAAGTTCCAAAGCCCTATTTAAATCTTCTCTTGCTGAACTTCTTATTAGCCCTGATAGAAACCATCCATCCAATATCCTAAAACCCATTAACATGGTTCTGGTAACCTGAATCTTCATGTAAAGTTTCAGTGAAATTGAAAAAAAAATGTTCCTATTTTCACCTTTTATAATTTTCATTTTTTGTATAAAAACAATTAATTTAGTTTTGAAAAGTCATTTGAAAATGAAAAATCAAAACCTTCCATTCTGAAAATGTTGAAATGGGATATTTTGACATTAACAAAATGCTTAGTTTATTTTACTCTAAACTTCATTGTGCCAAAATTGACAAGTTTTTCTAAAAGCAGCAAAGAATCCTGTGGCACCTTATAGACTAACAGACCTTTTGGATCATGAGCTTTCGTAGGTGAATACCCACTTCGTCAGATGCATGGTATCAAGTATCAGAGGGGTAGCCGTGTTAGTCTGGATCTGTTAGACTATAAGGTGTCACAGGACTCTTTGCTGCTTTTACAGATCCAGACTAACACAGCTACCCCTCTGATACAAGTTTTTGTAAACATTTTGATTTCTATCAAAAGCATGTTTATAATGTATTTGTTTATTTATTTTTGATGAAAAACTGTTGTGACCAAAAATTTCTAACCAGATCTATTCTGGGATTGAGGCATGCAAATTAACTGGATGTGAAGTACACAAACAAACTGTGATGACTGATTCAGTTACCTCTAATGATTGCCTTCTGCACCAAAGGCATGCTCTGTGGAAATCTGGCTTTTTCTAATGTTCTAGTTTTCTGATTTTCATCAAAAATCAATAGTGTTCTTCCCAGCAATGCTTAGAACGTTACCTGAAATGTTGGAATTGCCCTCAAATTGAGGATTAGTCCTCACTTCACTTAACTCATGTAAAAAAACCAACCCTAAATTATGTAGGTTACTCTCAAGTAGTGGACAGGTAACTTCAAGACTTTCCTTCACCTGCATAATTTTAAGCAAGTGAGCAGACCCACTCAGTTCAATAGGACCATTCACATGCTTAGAGTAAAGGCAATTTCTGGTGACTCAGGGGAAGATAAGGCAGCAAAGGATGTGTGTGTTGCTTTGGGCCAAATTCTGCTTTCAGTTCCATGAGTATATATCCCCGGATACCTCTACTGACTTTACTAAAGTTATTCTGCATTTACACCAGTAGACATGAGTATAGAATTTTACCCCAGGCACATTAGACATCAGTAACATGACCAAACCATATCCCTGGACCCTAATCTACCCCACCAGAAAAGGTTAAAAATTAAAAATAGAATTATGTTGTCTTGTCTGAGAAACTACTCCTCAAACTGGGTAATGTTTCTGGAGTTTCCCTTAGATAGAAAAGATTCAAAAGATATTGGAATGACTACATTTCTTAAGCAAGAATCATGTTTTTCATAGAAGGATATTTTGTATAAGCTCAGATGTGTGTCTAGTAAACAAGAAGGAATTAGCAAGGAAGATAAATGGGTTCTCTAAATACAATGTTACGTGGAAGTCCATTGGAAAGCATGGATCTAAGTGATAGCTAAGCGAGTCCTGGGATATTCAGTATAAAAACATTTAATACTTCTATTATGTTGAACAGTTCAGTCAAGATGTTCTAATGTTTTGAAAAATAAATGAGAGGAAAATAAGCAGTCAGGTCTCATACCTCTGTGGATCTGAGGACTTAACACAGTCTTGCAGCTGGGTTTCTGTAATGAATGGCAATTAGTTTAATAAACTGGGGAGCAAAACGAAACCATTGAAGGATAGAAAATAAGTAGTCCCATTCAACTTGAGCAAATGCTTTTCCTGTGTTAATAGAACACTCTGCTGCAGGGAAGAAAATCTGCTGGCTAAATGAATAATATGGCTAAGGTATCAGTACAGAATCTGTGTTTAAGTTTAATAAATCTGACCTAAGAATGAGAGATAATATAGTGAAATTACAAGTTTGATTCTAGAGGCTAAGACTTTAACTAATAGCATGAAATGATAATTAGCAAGAGAAACAGGGTGATCGATGGCACAAATGAGCACTTCCCTTAGTCTGGATTTGGAATTAATCATTGCTTCAGTGATGAGACCTAGGGCAATTTTTCAATTCAAAAGCTTAAAACAACAATTTAAATATTGGAGTCCTAGCATTTTCCTAATATAACCAGTTGTAACTAACAGAGTAAGTTATTTATAATTATTTGGTCAGACGGTGTTTCGATGATGAATCCTCTTTAAAAGGGACTTGCTCTCTCATATGATTTTAAATATATATTTGTTTAAATAACACTGTATTGACCAAGGGCTTGATTCAAAATGGCTTCAGTAATTTTATGGTCCACAAGTAAATCAAGTTAAGTGATTAGTTCACTATTCAGTTCTTTCTTCTTCTTCTTCTTCTTCTTCTTCTTCTTCTTCTTCTTCTTCTTCTTCTTTGTAGAAAAGTATCTGAACAATCCAGTAAGAACCAAATGTTAGTATCTGATAGCAAATATTAATCCCTTTAGTCTTTTCTTTCTGTATATTTGATTGATTTATCTATCAAGTATTCTTTAGAATCCTGATGATATTACCAATAGTATGTCTGAATTCTGAGACCTAAACACTGGCCCTTGACCGATATTCAGGAATTTTATGCATTAGACCAGGATCAGCAACCTTTGGCATGTGGCTCACCAGGGTAAGTACACTGGCAGGCCCGGCTGGTTTCTTTACCTGCCGCATTGGAAGGTTCAACTGATTGCAGCTCCCACTGGCCGCAGTTCGCCGCTCCGGGCCAATGTGGGCTGCAGAAAGTGGCACGGGCTGAGGGATGTGCTGGCCACCGCTTCCCGTTGCCCCCATTGGCCTGGAGCGGTGAACTGCAGCCAGTGGGAGCCATGATTGGCCGAATCTGCAGCCGTGACAGGTAAACAAACTGGCCCAGGCTGCCAGGGTGCTTACCCTGGCGAGCCGTGTACCAAAGATTGCCGATCCCTGCATTAGACTGTATCTAATATTCCTGGGCACCTCTATGTCCATAGAACTACAAATAGTCTGATAAACCATACTTTAATATACATAATATTGCTTACATAAGCATGTATAAACATGGGAAACTGATAAGGGATGATTGTCACAGCAGATAGGGATGATTGATTATGGAGGAAGAAGGACCCACTGAAATATTTTATCTTGAATATCTGGTCCTCTTAGAAGTAAATGATTATGCCTTCACACATAAATTAGGTAAACCAAGAATGTATTGCAATTACATCAGACCGTATGTTCTTTTGGCAAAGAGGGTTTATTTGTCTAAAACCCTATATAATGACACTGGTATGGGAACTTAGTTGGGGAATGAAACTGTGTGTCCCTCCAGATACAGTGAAGGAGAGATCTGAAACAAAGGGTCATAATATATCTATTCTTTTTATATTCTGTATCATGCTTCACTAATCTCTGATTGATAACTTTGATTAAATAATTTCAATTGAGCCTGTTATTCAACAATCTTGAGTGATCATTAACTCAGACACACAACACAAGGACTCAGAGGTATGTGTCTGAGTTACATTGCCTCCCAAGGCTACTCCTGGATTGTTGAAGGTCTCATAGCATGTGTTGCTCAGGACTAAAATCAGAATCTTGACTAGTGTGTCTTTGGGCTGGGAGATGACAATAACCAGTTAAAGCTAACTTCTTCTCTAAGATATGCATACACAACTCCCAGTGCTGCACATGTGTGTATCTCAGGGTAGAATTGGCTATACATGTTTGCTGAAAAGAGCAACTTTTTTTTAAAATCATTTGATAGAGAACAGATTGCTTCAGAAACCATTCTCCAGATAACTTTTCTGAGTCAGTTTCTGACAAATGAATCTCTTGGAGAAATGCTACTGAGCATTTAGTTCATTTTTGAAATGTAAGGGCTTTTGTCCCCCTAGTAATGGCAGTCTTTAGCCCTTCATATTTTTGAGAAAGAAAATATTTATATTGTGAATATGTATTGTAGCAGAAAAAGTCTGCCTGATAAAAACAGAAAGAATAATGAAAAGGTACAATATTTGAGAAAAGGAAATAACCATGATAAAGTACAAAAACCAATGAAAGGAAACATCCATGAAGAAAAGAAACAGTTGTAAACAAAGAAATAGCCACACGAGGAACAATAGGAGTAACAGGAAAACAGACATCAGAAGAAACAATACTTAAGGAGCAGAAAATCATGAAAAAAATGGCATTTTTAACCCATAAATGTGAGGAAGGTTATCAAAGCTACCAGTATACAAATATTTTTTGTTAATTAGATAGATTTTTAGATAATGCGTTGTTGTTAATTATATCAAGTTAAATTTCCACTGAGACTGCAACAGCTGTTTAACAAGCTATTATAACTCTTGTAAAATGTTTAATCCCTTTTTGAAGCCTGCTAAACTCCTGGGCCTCACTAATATTTTGTTGCAATGAGTTCCACAGTTTAATTGTGCATTGCATGCAAAAAAGTGATACCTTTTGTTAGTTCTAATTTTTCAATATTTGGGTTTCATTGAAAACCCTACTTTGGGGTCAAATTAAGAAAAATATGAAGGATATTCCCCTGCTTCTCAGGGGAAAGGGCATCACTGGGACAGAAACCAACCTGGATCTGTGCTTGATGGGTTTCCTTGTGACTGTAGGAAATCATGATACTGAAACACCATATGTAACCATATAGCTCATTCAGCACTTATCAAGGTCAGTTTCCTAATACTGCAATGTGTAACTAATAGAGTAACCTATTTATAATGATTTGGTCATGAGGCATTTGATGATGAATCCTCTTTAATAGGGACTGCCTCCCAAATACTCCCTCAGTAAAGGGAGGAAAATAAATCTGGCAGGAGCATATTGAAAAATATCCCCCAAGGCCAGACAAAGGTACAAATATATAGAAGAGGACTTGTTGAGAGTTGGGGGGCAAGTCTTGATGTCCTTGTGTGTTGGTGGCTGCTTTTATCCAGGGTTCTCAAAACACTTTACAAACACTAATTTCCCCTGTGATCTGTAGGTACACTATGTGTCATTATCACAGATAAATGAGGGGGAAAGAGAGAGAGAGATGTTAAGTAAGTTGTCCAAGATGATGTAATAGGTTAGAAATGTGATGCATTTGTAGGACTGGAGTAGAAAAGTGGTGTGACTTGCGGGGGTACACTGAATTGAGATTTTCACCATGGCTTTCCTCAGACTTTTCCTTGACAAACCTCCAGCTCTGGAAAATTCCTGGATTACCTAAATTAAAGCATTAGATATCACAAAAACAGCAGGATTTTGGATTAGGGTAGAATAGCAGTCTCAGGTCAGATCCCCTGTAGTCACTCTCCCTCTTCCCTGATCTGGGTGTTCTTTCTATCTACTTACCTACTTCCTATAAGAACAGTTTCTGTGATGAGCTTATGGTTGAAGTTCTGGACAGAACCAACAAGCAGGTCCAGTATCAATAACAGAGGAATTTGTGGTTGGAGGAAAGGCATGCTGCAGGGCAGGACAAGAGGCTCAGGTTGGCTGCACATCTTGAAGACAGGGTTTCAGCTTGGTAATAGGCACTTGCTTCACAATTTCTGGAACAGGAAGTGTAGTTAAGGGAGAAGGGCAGCAGGGCCGGCCCACAATATTTTGGCACCGGAGATGGGGAGCTCAAATGACACTCCCATGCCCCCTCACTTGGGCCAAAACTTTGAAAGATCTCAATTCTGCCTTCTTCCTGTTCTACTTCTCTCATGGTATTGCTCTGCTACCTACCCCAATAAAGGAGAACTAACAACTTAAATGCCTTGTTCAAAAATTTTAAGTAACACTTAACTTTCAAACGCTTGAATAGCACATGTAACTTTTCTTGTCTGCATAATAAACAGTGGCATTTTTATCTGTTTCAATAATCAAAGTGGTGCTTCCCGTGCCTTCTTGGTTGCAAAGATTTGAACTGCTTCCTGCTGAAGGTTCACAGTCTGGGCCAGCTCATGCTCTATTGAGATGGTTGCAAGGCCACCAGTCTCTCCTGTGTCATCGTGGAGCGTAGATGTGTTTTTATTAACTTCAGCGTGGAGAAGCTGCGTTCTCCACTGGCAACAATTAGAGGAAGTGTTAGAAGTATGTGAAGAGCAACAAAAGCATTTGGAAAGAGGGTGGTCATCTTATTTGTGCACATATATTCCAGAATAGTCTTTGAAGTTGATCCTGCTGACATGTATTTTGAAAGGACTTTCAGTTCATCACCTAAATCACTCACATCAATATCGTGCATGTCATCATGTATCAACACTGTCTCTGGTGCTCTGCATTGCTGGCGTAGGTCTTCTTCAGGTATAGTAAGGAGTTTTGGAATATCATACAATGTCCCAATTATACTGCTGTATTCCTTGAGCTGCATGAAATGTTCTTCAACTGACTGTATTGCACAATCTAGCACCTGGTTAAAAAAATGAATTTTGAATTGTTGTTTGGGGTCTTTTATGGGATTATCCTATGCCTCATAATCAAAATGTCTTCTTCTTTGGTGACTCTTGTATTCCTGAATGGGTGGGAAAATAGTTTCAGTGTGAAGTTCCTCTGCCAACTTCTGTACACTCTTCAGAACGTTTTAAAATCCCTCATCTGAGTGGTAAGACTGTAGGTATGACTTTACTTTGTCCAGTTGTTCCATTGCTATAGATATATCAAGGTCAACACCTTGGAATCTCTTGCTTACAACATTTGTTTCAAACAGTATGTCATGACACAGCACTAAGCCACACAGAAATTTGAAGTGATGTATGGTTCTGGTGAGTCCATTTCCCTCTGCCACTGTTCTCTCATGAACAGTTCCTGTCATAGCATTATCCTCCATAATGGCAACTATGGCATCATCTATCTTCCCAATTTGGTGTTTGATAGGCTTTATCACCTCCACTCGACTTTCCCATTATGTGGCACTCAGTGGTTTCAGTGTTAGAGAGAATGTTCCCAGATGTTGCTTCAAAATTTGCCATCAATGAGTTGATGCAGAGAAAAATACATAGATGCTTTGAATTACATTAGAAATTTCAGCAGCCTCACTAGAAGCTGATGCTGCATCACTGACCACCAAGTTCAATGAAAGAGAACATCATGGGACAAAAAAAGCTTGAGGGTTTAACTCTTGGATCCGTGTCTGCACTCCTCTGTTCTTTCCTCTCATATTGGCACCATTATTGTAGCCCTGACCTCTCATGTCAGCTATTGCAATTCCCATACCTTCCAGCTTTTTAAGAAGCATATTTGTCATACCAACTCCTGTAGTATCATCAATGTCAATAAATTCTAGAAAATGCTCTCTGACAGTCACCATTGCAAGGACATTTTCACTAGGTTCTGTTGTTGTTACAAAATGCACCATTAAAGTCATTTGTTCTGTTTGGCTCATATCAGGTGTGCAGTCCAGAATAACAAATTAATATCTTGCTGACTTCAGATCTGCCACAATCTTTTGTTTGACTTTTGTTGACAACAATGGTATGATCTCATTTTGAATTGTTTTTCCAAGATAGTGGTGTGGGTATATTTCTTGGGTGGTGACTCTTCTTAGATGCTCCTGGAGTTCAGCATCAAACTTAACCATCAGCTCCACAATTTTAAGAATGTTTCCATTGTTTGGCACATACAGCTGATCTGATGTGCCACGCGGTTCTAGGTTTTAGATAGCAGGCATTCTCACAATGGCAATGAGCCTTTTCAGAATATTTTGCCAGTAAAAAGACTCTGATGCAATCTTCTCTTAATGCTGATCATCTATGGTGGCCTTTAACTTTAGTCTCATCTTGAAAGCTTTCCACCTATGGAATTTTCTTTGGTGATTTGTTGCCTTCTCATGGCATGCCAAATTTCTAATCAGATTTTTTCAGTCCTTTGTTCCGGTAGAACCCAATGTGGTTGGAACATTAGACTGGAAGAGTTTGCCAGAAAAACAGTATGCAGCATTCTGGATTTTTGAGTACATAAGCTATAGCCTCTCCACTTTGTCACCATTGGGGATTTCATGCCAGTAATGAGTTGGATGGAAACTTCTATTTTCATTGTCTTTGGGGAACATGAAGTTTTTCACTTGCTGTGGGCCATGCAGTATAAGGAAGTCCCTCAGGCTACTGCTCAAGTTGGTCCACAGTCCTGGATTATCTAGACCAGTGTTTCCCAAGCTTGGGATGCTGCTTGTTGAGGGAAAGCCCCTAGTGGGCCGGGCCGGTTTGCTTACCTGCCACGTCTGCAGGTCCGGCTGATCGTGGCTCCCACTGGCCGTGGTTCACAGCTCCAGGCCAATGGGAGCTTCTGGAAGAGGCAGCCAGCATGTTCCTCGGCCCACGCCACTTCCAGCAGCTCCCATTGGCCTGGAGCAGTGAACTGCGGCCAGTGGGAACCGTGATTGGCCGGACCTGCAGACATGGCAGGTAAATAAACCAGTAAATAAATGAGGCCTGCCAGGGGCTTTCCTTAAACAAGTGGCATTGCAAATTTGGGAAAGACTGATTTAGACTTAAGGAACTAAACTCAGCAGCAGCTGTTTCTTGCACCTCCATCACACTCTTCTCTGATCTACATTTTTCTCACGAATGTGCATGGTTACATCCATTTGAGATGGAGATATGGATGCTGAAGTAGCTGCCAGGTCACCTGCATTCTGACTAACTGGCAGATCAGGCATCTCCTCACCACTCACATCCTCACTGGGGCCAGAAGGCTCATCGTGAACATTTGTGTCTATGTATCTCAGGAGAGCTCCTTCCTGCTTAGATAGAAAAGCTTCCTTTGCTTTCTTTCTTTTTCTAAATGCTGCCCCAGAGGAGAGTTTTCTTTTTTCACTCATGACTGCTGTTCTGTGCCAGCTATAATGGCTCTCAACACTCAATTGAAAGGGACAAATAAGCAGGCTGGTAACAGGGCCTGAGTGAGGGAAGATATCAGTGTCTTAAGGGCCTAACTGGCTCCTACTACTTCCGTTGACTGCCTGTTCTCCTCAAGTGGGTTCATGGAAGCAGCAGGAAACAGAAACCTCCCTGAGAAGCTGGTGTTAATCACTCCAGGCTCCTAGAGGTGCTAGAGCAGTACGTAAGAGGCTCCTCTTCTTCTCTGTCCACGCAGCTCCTGCTTCTTTCTGTTATTCCCTCTCACCTTTTCTCCTGCCTGCCTGTTATGTCTTTTGTGCCCTCCTTCCTCCAGCACAGCAGTCCACCATCTTTGTGCATCTAGATCAGAGAGAATACATATGCACCAGCAGCAGACACAATATTCTACACTCTGGGTCCTAGTGGTGCCTCCTCATAGTCTGACACCTGAAGTGGCCGCCTCAGTTCGCCTTATGGTAAGGCCTGCCCTGGAGGGCAGAGCTCAGAAGAAAGAGCGGTTTGATTGGCTCATATTGTTCATAACTACAAGACTAGCAGCTCCTGCTGCACCATGCACACCACGGGGTGAGTTCCCTCCACACTCTCCTGTGCTGCAGTTCAGAAGCTGCTTGGAAGACTCCATAGTTGGGTGGCACATGAAATTAGCTTCTCCCCCACCCCATGAATGGCTGGCCAGGGCAACTTTGCCCCATGAAGCCTTTCATAATGATCCCTCCCACATAGTGCATGCCTCCTCTCATCACAGTTCACATGCATGACAAACAGGGAATGAAGGGAAAGAACCAGTGGCTGAGGACATGCCATAGTAGAGGGTTTCTGTCTTGTACATGGTTTCATTGTTTGCACTTGTTCATGCAGTTTGTCTTTATAGTTTTGTTTTGTTTTGTTTTTTTGTCTTGTGTTATCAATGTTTTGGTGTTGCAATTGCAGCTGGCTTGCCTGGCAATGGGTGAATCTTGTATTTTTCTAATACATGTTTAGAAATAAGGTGTTTTTTTATTTAATCAAGAACTTTTATTGCTATCATCACTGTTTCATATCATAAGATGTGTATTCAAAAATACTAAAGGTAAACTCATGATGAGTGCGGAATTAGTAGACAGCTAAGAATCAGTATGCAAAGACTATCCCTAAATATAGTTATCTATAGCAATTCATACTCCAGTTACATCCTGACATTACCCCATACTATGAATAACTCCCATCCCCTCATTTCATAAGAGGTCTTGTCATTCATAAATACATTGTATGGCACTAATATCCACACTCCTTCCTAAGCACCTCAGCCTGCCCCACAATTAATGAGCCCCCATACCGACCCACCACAGCACATTAATACAGGTACTATTTAACAGGGGAGCAAAAGCATCTCTGACTTCTTTTGCTTGGGTGCATCTCTGACTTCTTTTGCTTGGGTGCATCCAGCTCCAGCTATGTTGTGTGCTTTCTGGCTGAGTGTTCTGATTCAGCAGCCCCCTGCTGTCATAGGTCCATTCAGGGAAATTGCTCACCTCTGATTTCACAAAGATTGTGAAGATCACAGCAAGTCACAGTAATGGAGACAGCATTGATGACACTGGCCTCTAAACAGGTCTGTAAACATCTCCAGTGGGATTTCTTTCTGCCAAAAGCACATTCAACAACCATTCTGCATCTGTGGAGGATGTATTTAAACAGTCTTTTTCTAGGGCCGCTGAAATCAGGGTACAGTTTCATAAGCCAAGGCAAAAGGAAGTATGCAGGTCCCTCAGAAGAAGGATGGAGACAATAATTTCATTTCTGACAATGTCATTTGGTGGGAATAGTGTCCCAGACTGCCCATGAATGTAGATTCCTGATCAGTGGAAAACCCCTGGATCCTGAACTTTTCCAGTTTAACTCACATAGACATTCATAAACTGGCCTCTATGGTCCACAAGGGCTTGCATAACATTGGACTAGTTCCCTTTGTGGTTTGTTTCATTAATGGCTCCAGTGCAGTTTGGAAACCCCATTCTCTCAAAGCCAGTAATTTCTTCAGCAATATCTTTTATGCCTGCCATTGTGGGGTAAACCACACCCCTGGTTGCCACAGAAACCTCCACCATCACTTAAGCCACAGTTGATTTTCCAACACCAAATTGCAATGGACCTGTAGCATTCTGGGATAACCAGATTCCAGATGGCTATAACAACCTGCTTTTGGATCAACAGGGGTGGCCTCATGCATGTGTCTTTATCCTGGAATGATGGGACGAGTTGAACAGTCAAAGGACTATAGAAGCCACATTTCTAGTGGGTGTGTGGGGGAGTGTGAGAATATGGTTGGTTTGACTCAGGCTGTGTGCTGCAGTGTAGATACCAGAGCCCCAAATTCAAACCCAGGTTAGAAAACTCTTAGTCCAGAGTTAACAATCAGTATAGACCATCAAGCCCTGGGTTCTGTAACCCAGGGTCAGCTGACTCAATTCCCAGTAACCATGGCTTTATATTGCAGTATACTGTGATAGACCCAGGCCAGTTGGGTACAGCAGAGTAGTAGAAGGAGATATACTGGCCACTGGATAAGCAGTTTTCTGTTCCCTGAGTGACCAGTGCAGGGGCTGCTCTAGGCTAATGAGAACACCTGACTCTAATTAACCTGCTAAGAGTCAGGTGAGGCTGTTAAACACCTGACTCTAATTAAGGCCCCTCTGATGGTATAAAAGGGCTCACTGCAGTCAAGTCAAAAGGGAGCCAGAGGAGAGGAAGAACGTGAGAGGAACTCGGAACAAGAGGTGAGAAAGAAGCTGAGAGTGAGTAGGCATACTGCTGGAGACTGAGAAGTACAAGCGTTATCAGACATCAGGAGGACGATCTGGTGGTGAGGACAAAGAAGGTGTTGGGAGGAGGCCATGGGAAGTAGCCCAGGGAATTGTAGTTGTCGCACAACTGTACCAGGAGGCACGCTAGACAGCTGCAGTCCACAGGGCCCTGGGCTGGAATGCAAAGTAGAGGGCAGGCCCAGGTTCCCCCCAGACCTCCCAACTCCTGATCAAACACAGGAGGAATTGACCTGGACCATGGCTTCTATCAGAGGTGAAGAACTCTGGGGGCTGTTTTCTGACCCACAGTGTGAATCTGTGAGGAGAGCAAATCTGCCAATAAGCGCTGGACCCACCAACGTAGAAGAGGAACTTTGTTACAATACATATACCCTTATTTAACTCAGATTAACTTTCCTGAATGAGCCTATATAAACAAGGACTAACTACACTTAAGAATCTGTCCCTATTATTTAGATAGGGACAGATTTATTTATTATTGAATAATAAAGTGATTCTTTCATATTTGTTGATATGAGATTTTTTTTGTTTTTGTTTTTCATTAAAAATATATTCTTTGTTTGTCGGGGAACTAAAATGTCAGGCCCACTCAGAACCCAGTTCAGGAAGCACATGCCTAATTTAAGCACATGAATATTCCTATTGACTTCAGTGGGACTACTCAAGAGCTTAAAGTTAGAAGCATATCAGGTACCAGCTGATCTGTCTGCATTCAGTTAAAACTGAACATCCCTGCAGTTGCCGGGGAACTTGAACAGGAAGAAAAACATTCATTCATGGGAGAGAGCAGGCTTCAGACCATTGTCCATATTTCAGTAATAACCATACAGCAAAATCTCATACTAATGATATACATATTTTGACAGAACAATGGGTTTAAGCAGATGATAACTTCCCATGATATCTTACATGGCTTACTTTGTACAAAACATAGCATAATTACATGACAGTGATGATTATGGGGGTTCCAAGGTGCTGCTTTGAGGTACAGAGTGCCACACTCACACTGGTCCATGTTGCTTTTTATCATTCAGTATCCAACTCCTCTTGAACTACCTTCACAAATTTTTACTGTAGAGTGTCAGAAGGGGCACAGAGTTCCAGGTGCTTTATCTAGCTCCTGTTGCCTGCAGAATTATTCCTATGTACTTCATATATATAAATGTACCATATATAACATTCTTTACAAACTTAATAAAAAATAAGTTGAAATTTAATTGATTGCTCATCAGTTTTAGTTAAGTATCAGAGGGGTAGCCGTGTTAGTCTGGATCTGTAAAAGCAGCAAAGAATCCTGTGACACCTTATAGACTAACAGATGTTTTGGAGCATGAGCTTTCGTGAGTGAATACCCACTTCATCGGATGCATGTCCGAGTTTTAGTTAAGTTACACTTATGCTGCAGTATAGACCCATAGACTCATAGACTTTAGGGTCAGAAGGGACCAGTATGATCATCTAGTCTGACCTCCTGCACAAAGCAGGCCACAGAACCCTACCCATCCACTTCTATAACAAACCCCTAACCTATGTCCGAGTTATTGAAGTCTTCAAATTGTGGTTTGAAGACCTCAAGCTGCAGAGAATCCACCAGCAAGTGACCCATGCCCCACACTGCAGAGGAAGGCGAAAAAACTCCAGGGCCTCTGCCAATCTGCCCCGGAGGAAAATTCCTTCCCGACCCCAAATATGGCGATCAGCTAAACCCTGAGCATGTGGGCAAGACTCACCAGCCAGCACTCAGGAAAGAATTCTCTGCAGTAACTCAGATCTCATCCCATCCAACATCCCATTACATCTATGCAAGTGAGATAACAAACTGCCAAAAAAAAAACAAAAACAAAAAAACAATGCTCTGGAGCATCTATTTAGGAAAAGATCCCAGCAGGAAAAAAAAATTGACGGAAAAATGTGTTTTCTCCACCTTCAATAATGTTTTACTCTTACTTTTTTTCTGTGTATGGGATGATAACATTCCTAACAAATCCAAGCACTATCTTTTTGCATGGTAACTTTTACAGTTGGACAACTCATTTTGAAATAAACTAAGTATCAGTCAGTTTCTGTACCCGGAAAAGATGTTACTTGAAAATGTTATAGGATTGTAGAATACTAAAGACTGTAGGTTTCTAAACACATGAATATACCAATAAATACACATGCCACTATTTCAGACAAAATGATGAACCTTCTCTTTTTTTATCATTTTGTCATTTTAAAAAATAGTAGTCTAGTGGAAGCCTTTGGTCTCATTTACACTGATATAAATCCCAAGTAACTTCATGGAAGTCAGTAGAGTTCTTTACTTGTAAAGCAATAGGTGCTGGATTCAGATTTAAGTTACACATTTTATAAACGTGGATTAACTGTTATCCAGATATATAACAGGTGTAATTGAAATTGGAATCTAGTCCTTAATTCTTCACTGGTAAAGAGTCATTCTAACCTATAAAGCACATACAATTAATCATTGTTTTAGGAGTGTTAGGGCCAGATTCTGCCACCATACTCAGGTTGGTTAATACCTTACTTCACAAGTGCTCTCTTGGATTTCAGTGGACTGAATTGTAAAGGGAGGTGCTCCTCAGACTGAGTAAACATGGCAAAATCTAGCCCATAGTAATTTATACAAGCCCAAATATCATGTGACCAAATCTTTCTCAATTTACTCACATAGGGCTGGGTTGTAACCCCCTTACTCCTATTGGTGAGCAGTTACTTACATGACTTCAGTAAATAACTGTACATTAATGTAAGGATGATGGTCACAATCTAATACATCTGTTGACGTGTGTGCTCAGTGGTGTAGCATTGTGTAATTCATTATATGAGCAGTGTTGAGAGGAAAACAAAAAATGTTTCCTTTCTCAAGGCTTTTTTTTTTTTGCCTAAAATCCATTTTTTTTTTTAAAAAAATATTGTTGAAATAACTTATTTAAAGCAGAGATTGGGAGGAAAATGCCCCTAGTCTACTGGAAAGGGAACAAAAATATCTATTTCTCTCTCACTCCTCTAATTAATCTGCTTGCAAACCAATGAAATTCTTTGCATTGTTGAATAGGTGTTTGTTTTTATCCCCAAGAGAAACTAAATCTTTCAGAAATGATTAACAAGCACTATTGTTTTCAGAAGCCCACATTATTTCTGATTTTGAAGTGAATGTGTCAAAATTTGATATATCGTGTCAAGTTTCATTAATCAAGTTGATGCATGTGAGACATGATCCAATTTCACAATGTCAGCATTACTTGATTTGACATACCGGTATGTGATACATAAGGTCAAATTCAAAACAAAAACAAAAGAACAAACAAATCAACAACAACAACTGTATAGTGTGGTTAAGCTTTTAAGATAAAAAAGGACAGCTTTTAAGTGCAGGTGGGAAATCTGATGCTGAGTTTTTAAAAACTAGATTCTTCTGTTTGTGGCAACAAGGTAGTTGAATTGAACTAGTTTCATAGATACATCTCCCATGTGGTATGTTAACACAGGGCTTGAACCCCAAATATTCTGAGCATCTTTGTTTCAGCTTGACAGCAAAGTTGTAGCATGTGCTGGAGAAATCTTATATGAAGAACAAGAAGGTGCATGTATATATGGGTGCTTGGGGAGTGGGGGCCGAATATTAAAGAGTTAATGCCAAATTGTGTACTTTGATTTCATTAAAACCCTTTACTCAAATCTTACATGGGAACAGAGAAAAAGAAACTAACTGCAAGGTGCATATTGCAGAGCTAGTTTCTTCCACACTTCAGTCCTTATTCCACAGGGAACATTTTTTACCCTTCTGGGTTTCCTTTCTGGGCCCAGTTGTTTCTACCAGTAGATATTAAGTATACAATGTTAGTGCACCTGGGAGTAATACTGATGTATGACTTATCATAGTATGTGCTAACAAGAGTTCAGCTTGGTGTCTTCCAACTGAGTTGTATGAGAAGACTGCAGAATATTAGTCTGAATTATTCAGTGTGATTGTATTTTGGTTTTTTGAATTTGTCTTTCATGAGTGGCTTCAGTTGACAGCCTCTTAAATTTCACTTGGCCCAGAGGAAGTCAAAGTGGCAAAATGTTTTGAACAAATACAACAAAACAAAATATCACATTAAAAAGGTGGAAAGCTGAAAGGGATTGATTGCTGAAACAAAAATGAGGTGAAGCCTAAGGAATAGACAGTGATCTTGGAATGCCAGGAAAGTCACTTCAGGTTAGGCCCTAGCTTAGGATTCAACACAAATTAGTGCTCTCTATTAAAACTGAATTTTTGAAGTGCTAATATTAATCTAAATGTCTTCCACATGAATTTATGGAAGCTAAACTAGTTGGGGTTTCATCAGAGTTTTAAATTAAAAATGAATCCCCTATATTTTGCCATATAATGGATTTCAATTTTATTCCAACACTAAATGAAATGTGACAGGGACATACAATTCCCTCTCTACATCTCTAGAATAACAGGGCGACACTTCCATATTTGGATGTCATAACTGGCTACCTAACACACCTGTTGTGCCCAAACCTAAGAGATTCTAAGTATCCAAAAGTCCTGTAAGCCCTGTGATGTGAAGCCCTTAAGAGTTGGGAGTTTGACACCTGTTCTTAAACAGGGAGAAGTGCAGCACAGAGTTGCTTGAGAATTCTTGTTGTGCTGGGGCTGCATGAGGGAGGGAGCTCTCTGCTGGCATCTGTTGGTGGGCAATAACTGACATTGTCTGGCCTCATTTGAATTTCAGTGATGTGACAGTTTGGGGTATTTTGATTAAAATACAGGTAAGTTTTGAGGTTGGGGGCAATAAAATGCTATTGACCCTGTAGGGGAATGAAGGGATGAGAGATTGACACCAAATGTGTCTGAAGTGAAGGGGCCATCCTGGCGAAGACCACCATCAGATGCAGGATGATAAGGGATCCGGAAGAGGGCTAAAAAGAGAAAGAAAGATGAGGAAGAGATGGAGTGCCTTTCTGTGGTAAGGACTCTGTTAGAGGTTTGATATGTCAGTGATTCCTCTTGGAAGATATTATAGAGGCAGCTTCATGGCTGAGGTGGCTTGCGCTTACATCATAGGGGGCAGCAACCTAATTGAAGTCCTTATGTGGGCCTCCCCAGCCGGCAATCAAACCTGAAATCACTTCAGTTGGGTCAGGCCCTTAAGTCCTGAAGAGTCATCTACCATATTTTTTGGACTCCACCAACCCAGCACAACAAATTGTGAGTGAGGAGTTCTGGGGGAGACATGTGGCTAGAATGCACCAGCCATTTACAACTGCCAAAGGAGGACTGAGGTTGGGACTTTTGCAAAGACAATCTTGGAAGATAGGGTCTTCTGTAATAGATATGCTTTCCCAAGTTTATTCTGTTTTCCCCGTCTCTCTTCCCCATCCTGCTCCCCCAGTAAACTTTTCTGTTTTAAACTCTCTGGATTCAGTGCTTGTGATTGGACAAGTGTTGCCTATCAAAGGCACCTAGGGTGGTGAATACAGATTCCCAGGTTTCTGAGTGAGGGCTCAAACTGATGTTATTTAGCACTTGAAAGAAGTTATTGAAATGTCTGTGTTAACTTACTGGCTCAACTGGAAATACAATATGTGTTGGGCCTGATTCTGTGTGGTGCTGCCCTTATCACTCTTTTGAGTCAATATTGCCCCCAGTTTCACTGGATATTTAGGGTGCTCTGCACTTTGCAGTTTACCTGTGGTAGGGCAAGCTGTCACTAGGAAATGAGGAAAAGATCTTGGGTAAGAATGTGTCAATGCTTAATAACAAGTTAGACTTGCTTTCCCTGTTTGCTTTTTTTTTCTTTTTTTTTTTTTGAAGCTTGAGGCTGAAGCTGAGAGAAAGGATGGTCAGAGCCCTGGATGTGTTCGTCTTCCTGGATAAATGTTTGGTTTTCAACAACAGATGTCTTGTGGATACTGTTACAAGAGTGCTCTTTTTTAAAAAGCAGTGTTTACATGCAGCTCTTAACAGATACTCTTGGGATATTTGTTACTTTACGCTTTGGAAGGCAGGTCTGTACATTAGAACATTTTTGTCTTGGAGCATTAAAAAACACTTTGGTTTTAGGGGAAAACTCTTCCCTCTCAATTCTTTTTTTTCCCTGCCACTTCTGAGGTTTGCATGGCAACCCTTTATGCTCTAGTTTATGTTAACTTATAACATGGGAGATACACAGGTGGAAAAGCTTCTGAAATATTTGCTCTTCCTCTGGCAGAGGCTTTGTCCTTAGGGAAAAGAGGAATGTGGAGGAAGAGAAGGAGGACATGAAAGGTTGAACTTGTACTAGTTGCACATTTGCAAGAAGAGCATGTATAAAAGGGAAAAAAGCACAAGGGTAAAAATAGTTTTCCAAATCCATATTACCTAGTTGCCTCTATGAAAGTAGTGAACTGGTCATGTAGGGAAAGGAGGGGAGTACTGTTGTTGGGCTTGGGGGTCATGGTCCTTGGCCTTTGTAAAGTTAGCTTCATAGTTCATGAATTGTCTACTGCAGGGGTGGGCAAACTTTTTGGCCTGAGGGCTGTATCAGGTTTTGTAAATTGTATGGAGGGCTGATTAGGGGAGGGGGCCATGGCCCGGCCCCCACCTCCTATCTGCTCTCCCAGGACTCCTGCACCATCCACCCCCCCTCGTTCCCTGATGGCCCCTCTGGGACCCCTGCCCCATACACATACACCTGCTCCCTGTGCCCTGACTGCCTCTGGACTCCAGCCACCCCATCCAACCCCTTCTCTTATTCCTGATGTCCCCCCCGGCACCCCTTCCCCATCCAACCACCCTTTCTCCCTGTCCCTTGTCTGTCCCTGGAACCCCTGCCCCTGACTGCACCCTGCTGCCCTATCTAACCCCCCCCCTTCCTTCCTGACTGCCCCCAGGGACCCCTGCCCCCATTCAACCCCTTGTTTCCTTCCTGGCCACCATCCACATCCCCGCCCCCTGACCACCACCCCAAACTCCCCTGCCCTCTATCCAAACCCCCCTGCTCCCTGCTCCCTTACCGCGCTGCCTGGAGCACCAGTGGCTGACGGTGCTACAGCCGCACCACCCAGCTCAGGCTGGGCCGTGCTGCCGCCGCTGCCACCACACAGCACAGAGCAGCGAGTCAGGCTGGGCTCTGCAGCTGTGCTGCCCCAGGAGCTCACAGCCCCACCGCAGAGAGCATTCCACAGTCGGAGAAGTGAGCAAGCTGAGGCTGCGGTGGAGGGGGGACAGCAGGAGAGGAGCCAGGGGTTAGCCTCCCGGGCTAGGAGCTCAGGGGCTGGGCAGGATGGTCCCATGGGCCTGATGTGGCTCATGGGCCATAGTTTACCCACCCCAGTCTACAGCACATTTTCCTTTCTACCAGCTCTAGACTGCAAGGTGTCATGTTATTAGTCCTTAATTACACAAGTGGTAATCTACAGGATTCAATCCTATATGTGTTGTTTGCTAAAAGAATATTAACTATTAGGCACGTGATCCTGTGTATTACTAAGTGGAAGTGTGTGTGTGTGGGGGGTCATCTCTCTATGTTTGGGATTTATACTGCCCCCCATCACCCTAGTGTCTGAGTGCCTTCCATGTAAAATCAACAACAGTAACAGTGTTAAGTGATGAAAGTGTCATTCTTATAGCAGGAAGGCTTTTTTAAAGAGCCATTACTTGGCAGGATCAGGTCCTGATTTAATAGAATCTGAAAGTTTTCTGTTGAAAATTCCTTTCATGAATTTACTTTTTTTTGGTGGAAATTGAATGAAATTAAACAGAAGAAAACTCTTACCAAGTAAGATCAACTGGATCGAGAGTAGCAGAAAGTAGTGGGATTCTTAACTTGGTATTTGCTTACTAGATAGCACAATGAGGGCTTCATTCAAAATGGATTATTAATAATACTCATCTCTTATAGCAATTTTCATCAGCAGATAGCAAATCGTTTTACAAAAGAAGTCAGTATCATTATCCCAATTTTACACATGGGAACTGAAGCACAGAGCGGTGAAGTGACTTGCAAGCTAACCAGATAGATCACTGATATAGACCCATTACTACAAAATAGTAACCAAAATATACTTTTACCTATATTTCAACAATTAATTACAATAACAAAAGTAGACTTTTATTTCAAAATGTGTTGCTATATTTAAGCATCATATTATTTATTTCTCTCAAATTATAATTTACAAAAGTTAATTAACATTCTTTTTTTTAATTTATTTAGTCGTTCTGTCTCACTCTAGAGTAATTATAAAATGCAGATTATGGTATTTGTGCTTTGTTCCTATATATATAAAAAACTGAGGAAGGTACCTGCTGATTGTGATATTTTTAAAATATGAAAAATAAAATCTTTGGTATATGTTCCTGTAATTATGAAAACTGTTCTTGTAGTGTTTGTTAGGATCTTGAGGTTTGAATTTGCACACTGCTAGCTGAGGTCACTTTTGCAGCCTGATGACAATGATTTCACCAATATAGTCTGAAACAAATTGAGGTCAGTGTACATTTTCTCCTAGCCTTGCTTTTAGCTTTCTTCCATGAACTGCAGAAGGTTTCAATTTACTGAAGCACCGAAGTAGGTAAGATCCAATCAAAGTAAAAGCAGAATCAATAAATGCTGACCTCGGAGGGCTAAATAGTAGTGACATCAGTCAGAGGGAAAAGTTGTTTGCAGATTTGAAACACTATTGTTCTGTAGCAGTCAGAAAATGAAAATGCAGCTATGCACTCTTATATGACTTGTTTACTGAAATGTATTTAATGTGTTCGACAGTTAACAAGATAGATTTTCTAACTAAGCTAGAAATGTGCCGAAGACTTTGGGCAAAATTTAGAAACCATGCACAGCCTACCGAAGTCATTTAGGGTCTGACCCAAATCCGATCTATGTCTACGGGAAATTTTCTATGGCCTTGCCCCTTCACTTTTTAATGGTGCATGTGCAGACTCACACATATCAAATATACATACATGCTCAGTATCAAGTACAGAGAATTTGCATATGGGCTTTTAATTAGCCATATCTGTAGGATAGGAATCAATGTAATGCAAGTTGTTTTTTGTTTGTTTGGCTGGTTTTGTTTTTTACTTTTTTTGTTGTTGTATTTTTGGTTTTGTATTTTGCAAACTAGGTGTGTGCAATTGTGCATGCTCATTATTTGAAAAATCAGATCCAAATCAATTCTTGCAGCAGCACTTTATTGCACAGGAAAATAGAATTGAGGTAAAAACTTCTATACCAAATTATGTAAATCTATGGTGGAGTAAGAGTAGTTGTATACCTTTATGCCTTTTATAATGGCTTTAAAGTAACTTATGTTAATTTCTCATTTTTAGCTGACATGTCAATTACATTGAAATATTTTTGAGTGCTTTTTCAGAGCTTGGTTGTGTCACCACTTGTATTGTAAATTCACATATCAGAGGGGTAGTCGTGTTAGTATGGATCTGTAAAAAGCAACAAAGAATCCTATGGCACCTTAAAGACTAACAGATGTATTGAAGCATAAGATTTCGTGATTTCTCAAAAAATTTGTAACTTGGAAGTAAGTGTGATTTCTTTCCATCCCACCTTTAAAAATGTTTTTTTTAAATGTAAAAACAATATCAGTTTCAGACTCTTATTTCTCCTGTTTGACTGGAAGTGTGGGGTTTAAATACCATAAATTGCAGAGTAGAACTACACAAAGTGTCTGACAGTTTGTCTGTCTGGCCTACCACATTAGACAATGCCTCTTTCACCTGTGAGGGAAAACTTTTCTCCATTTAAAAAAAAATACAAAATATTAACTAACAGAGTTCTAAAGAAAAGAAAAGAAAGACCACACCCTATGTTAGAGATTCTACAACCTATAAGTACTGCATGCATTCGATTTAATTTATAAAACTAATAACATTTATTATGGACTACACAGCTAAACTGGGGGTATGGCTACATTTGGAATTTCAAAGCGCTGCCCCGGCAGTGCTGCGGGAGCGCTGCCGCTGCAGCGCTTTGAAGTGTGAGTGTAGTCAGAGCGGCAGCGCTGGGAGAGAGCTCTCCCAGCGCTGCATGTAAACCACATCCCTTACGGGTGTAGCGTGCAGCGCTGGGAGCCGCGCTCCCAGCGCTGCTGCCCTGATTACACTGACGCTTTACAGCGCTGTATCTTTCAGCGCTCAGGGGGGTGTTTTTTCACACCCCAGTTGCAGCGCTGTAAAGTGTGAGTGTAGCCAAGGCCTGGGACAGAATTTTTCTTGGTGGACAATCACCTTTCGACAATAATCTTTAAAGAAACCATTCTCTTGTGGTGACTTCCTTTGTTCATTCCTCTAAGGAAAGAAGATATATAATTGTGTGTGGTAAATAGCAGTTGATTCCTCCTTTTTGGTGACTGGCATGATTATGGTAGGATCCTAGTGCTGGTTCCACTAACCACTTTAAAGATCAGGCTTGAGAAGCCATTGATAGCCTGCAACACTCTTTTCAGAAGAGACTGCAGGATGTATCTGGCTCATCTCTTGACCCCTTATGGCCAGGCTCTCTCTTTTTTTGCAACATCATACTTTTGTTTTTAAACTCCGATATTTGTTTTTGATTGAACTGAATAATTAATAGCTATTTTGAAAAAAATGTTCTTGTTTTCAGTCTTTGAATAAAAACAGACATTTGAACTACTTTAATTTTTAGTGTAATACTATTTGGGGCGGTAATGAAGGAATGTGAAGCTATACTAACATAAGACATGATTTTGCCACTGCAACTCATATAGAATAGTGCCACACTCCACAAGCATTTCATTTTTCTTCAAAGGGACAGCTGGCAGAGGAAGATACTACTCAATCTGAATAAGAAATTCAGAATCTGGCCCACAGGCAGCTGTTATTTAGTATGTCACAATGTAGAAATAAGTAGTTCTGTTAAGAGTATATCACTGGCCCTCTGTGCTAGCATACAAGTTAATGAATGAGTTTCCATATTTTAATGAAATCTAGAAACATTCACTTTTTTCTTAGAAGCTGCTTTTAGGGGAAAAAAAAGTATCTGTTAGAGTACTGCAGATTGCTGGGACTAAAATATGGGTCCACAAGGATTTATACAAGAGCTAAGATACAAGCACACAATCTCTCTTTCTTGTCCTAACATCTGGCAAAATTATCCAGAGTAATGGTCATATTCAGAGGGGTAATATAATCATAATATAGTCAAGATATGTCTTCTGATAAATTAAGTATTTTTTCTGGCTCAAGATGCCTGAGGTCAGGAAACAGAGTTAATCATTGTATCCTAATTTGTTGAAGTGATCCAAGCCCATTAGAATGGTATATGGTAGACGAGTGATTCTTATTAAGTATATATATACTCCAGGTATACAAGACTAGTGGATTCACAATAATAAGTGTTGGTTCACTTGGTTTGCCTGTGTCTTGTCAATTGTAGTTAAATATTGATAACTTCCAGCAGCAGAATACAGAATGTTCATTTTGCAGGTACAGAGTAGGTGGCTGGTTCAGTGAACCCTTTTTATATGTTAAAATTGTATGTATGGTGGTTTGTTCTTCGTTTTGGTTAGGCTTTCTTTACACTATGCAAACATAATCAAATACCATTGTACAAAACCACAAAGGGAGTGTATAAATGATGGTAACTCTACACATGTAAATTTTTGCAGCTATGTTAGGCATGTTCATCCCAATTCTGTACATGAAAATGTTCATTGGTCTGAAAATAAATGCTTTAAGTTACCACACGGTGACCACTGAATAGGGTTTTGCACTTCAGTACGTATTTTTCCCACAAAGGGACACAATCACATGAACAAGAAAACTTTCAGACATCACCACATTATATGTTTCTAAGTAAATACAAACAAACTTGTTCTGATAAAGTAAAAAATATTCCACACACTCACTTAGTTTTTGAGCCAAAGTCAAACTAATGAGATTATAAAATTTCTAAGGAAATGTTTGTCCTTTTTTACTTCCAATTTTCAACCAAAACCAGAACATTAAGTATTGGAAATTCACAGAAGTCCCTATTCAAAGATGAGCTAATGCAAACTGAACCCAAATGATGAACCTTTAAGATGTACACACTATTACTAACTCCCTGCCCACAAACAAAGGTACCGTCAGTGGTTGTTAACTTCTTTCCTAGAGTCATTTTAACTAACAGCTGACAAGTGCTAATCCTAAGTGACATAAGAACCCTTCAGCACACATGGGAATCAATAGAAGGTCTTCCACTGGCGTCACAGTGTATTGGATAAGGCCTGTAGACACCAACTCTCTGTAGTAAGGAAGGAGAGTGTTGTCATCTGTTTATGTGATGTGATATTAAACTTTTGACAGCAGCATATCCAGCTGTATTGATGTTTATAGTCATAAATAAAGCTCAGGATTCTATTCTTAATATTAGGCCATTTTTGTTACAATGTCACCATTTAAAAAAAATAAAAATTCAGGCGGGCTTATTTACCACTTCATTACACTGGCATAAAACTGGAGCAAAACAGCAGCAAATCAGGTCCTATATTTGCCATTAAATATGGTACAGTACATTAAATATGATACAGCTATTTCACATTTTAAGTTCGGGTAGAAAAAGATGGTGTCACTACTGTGTGGAAACTCTTGGAAAATCCTGAGTTTAATGGAAAGGACTGTATCAATGCTATTCTTTTGTATAGATTTTCCTTTTCAATAATGTCTTAATTCATGTTTTCTAAATTGTGCAATCAAATTTATCTTAAGAATGAAAATGATAGGGGGAAAAATCAGCCAAAAATGGACATTTCAAATAGGCCATGCACAGTCAAAATACAGTCTAGTCACGGAGAAAACAATGAGAAGATTGTTTAATACAACAAAAATCATGCATTTTTCTGCAGCCATAAGGCCATGAGTGGCTTGCATTCCCTCAACTGCTTTTGTGCCTTAGGATGTACAGCAAACATTTTGTGAAGAGGCAACTGTATGGCTCTATCAGTGTCATACGCAGAATTTCTGTACAGGAGGAGGTTTGCATATAAAATGCAAAAGTGGTATATGATAGTGAGCATAAGCTTTGTAGAATGTAAACAATAAAACATTAGACATCTCAAAGGGCATTGTTGTGAAGATTGAGGCTTGTTGCAAGCTCTTCTGCCTAGGCCTCTTCTTAGCAAGACTGCTTCTTTTTATTACCATGAAATTCACCAAGCATAAGTCATTTCCACATAAATTCTTTTATCCAATGGCAACATAAACACTCACACATTCTGAAATAAAGGACTTGGTGTATTAAAGCTGTTCTATTAAAATCCTGTTTTCAGAGGTTTACAACTTGCAGTAAAAATTCACCCCAGGTTGAATTTTGACACAATGGGGTCCTCTTTTAGTGCAGCATATGGCGATTCCATGGCATAATCTCCTGTTACTGTTAAAGGGAGCCAACCAATTCAGTCCTTACATGATGCAAACAACATTTTTCTCCTATAACATCTCAAGCAGAGGCAAAATAAATGAATCTGCCTGTTCCTTTTTATTTATATTTTAGATATAAAATCTCCCCACCAAAAATATGTCCCATCTTGGAAGCACTCTGGATCAAAAGTTAGGAATATAGTAAAGAGGATTTACAAAACAATATCCAGGCAGCAGAACCTTTCCTTTCCTTCCTTTCTCAATAAATACATCTTGTACTAATCAGTCGTCTGCAGATCCAGTACAGATTAGAACTTCCACCCCACATCACTGTTTTCCTCAAGGGGAAATCCCATCCTGAACTGCCTCAATCCCCCTCCAGTGCCTGCTTAACAATTATATAAGCAATAACTTTTGGTTTATTGGAGGGTTGTAATGTGCAAAAATAAATAAATAAATCAGCTAGAGGGTTATTACCCCTCACCTCTCATCCCCTCCTCTTCCCCCACATTCAAGGCTGAGTCAAACAGTGCCTTGGAGAGGCAGAATTTTACACTGTACAAAGTTAGTAGTTGCTTCTCAATAATTACCTATACATCTATTGATACTCTCTGTATTTTGGTACCCTGGGTGCCTTTTTGTGCTAACGCCCATGCCGTGCTTGCCCATACTCTAAAATGTAACATCAGGCTTTTCAGACATAATTACTGAGGGTTGATATGCATGAACTTTGAACTATTTAAAAAAATACTCAAATAAAATTAATAATGTATCTAGACGAGGACTGCATATGCACAAGAACAACTCAGAATTTTGTAACATTTTTCAGCACATAAATCCGCTGTGTATGCACCTGCAAGAACTAGAACATGAACACTCAGAGGGAGTCATTACAGTCTATCAAGTCAATGATCCCTGAGCTAAGAAGAATTTACATGAACAGACTGTAATGGCTCCAGAGCAGTCCTCCTCCTCATCAAAATCGAAAGTCTGCTCTGTAAAAATTCCCTAAATACAATTTATCAGAGAAACAATAGATGTTTACAGAGTTAATATAAAGAAATATATATATTTAGTCAATAGACTGAGCCATTATCTTAATATATCTGGGTATTTTTCTCTATGTGTAAATATCTTCATTCACTCCTAAATGGATATTGCATGCAAATTTATGCCGTAATCCTGAAATCAAATCCATGTGGGCAGATCTATGCACCCAGACAAAGTCTCCTTTAATTGACTAGGATTAGAGGTGCAAGAGATTGCCTGCATAACATTGCAACTGAAGTCAGTTATATTATTGGGGCCCTGAGCTGTAAACTCTTCAGGCGTGGATGCGCAAAAGGAGTTTGGTGTTGTGAGGCTGAGCATTAGGGCACCTAGCTTTAGAAACACAGAAAATCATAGGAGCACGCTGATATTCACAAAGCCTGAGTTAAACGCCTAGGCTTTCTATATAATGAATGGGAAGAGAGAGGTGCCTTAGACCACGATTCACAAAAGCCAGCATGCTAGTCAGGGAGCCATCTAAGGTAGCCAATGGGAGATGCCAAACAGAGAGGTGCTAAACCACTTGCAAATATGGACACCTATTTCTGTCACAGATTCTCTGTGCTGAAGTCTCTTCTGGAGTTAAGTTCCTACTATGTTTTTTGTGAGGGGCAGGAGGCCCTCCCTCATAACATTTATCTCAGTAGTTAGGATACTCGCCTGGAATGTGGGAGACCCCTGGTTCAAGTCCCCCATACATCTACTGGGGGCAAGGGATTTGAACAACAGGTACGTGTTCTAACTGCTGCTAAGCTATCAAACATTCTGGTATAGGGGTTCCTCAGTCTGTACTGTTGAAGTTGTTCCACTGTAAATACATAGTATAAAAAAATCATAGAGAGAGCAAGAGCATGTGAATAGCCTACTGGTTAGTGCACTCCCCAGTATATGGGTGAGCCACGATTCAGTCACCCTGCTTAAATGACTTTTTAAAAGTATTTATCCAGAGTGAAATGTCTTCAACAGGAGAAACTGAGGGAGCTGTACATCAGAATATCTGATGCCCCAGTAGTTAGAGCATGTACCTAAGAGGTGGCAGATCTCTTTTCAAATCCCTTCTTCCTGCCCTCCCAGGCAGAAGAGGGACTTGAACCAAAGGTCTCCCATATCACATATGAGTATCCTAAGCAGTGGGTTGACTTTTCTGAGGGAAGTGCTTCTCAGCTGTTTTGTGTGAACTCACCTGAGACACTCATTCCAGTAGATGGCCTCTGAGCATGCCTACTGGATTAGGCCCTGCATGTGGCATAGGTGGCTGAATGCCTGGTTTGTGAATCACTCAGGGGCTTAGGCGGCAGATAGTCATCTGGGTGCCTAATGGAAGACAGCAGTGCACATGCTTAGAGGCAGCAACATAGGCACCGAGGGAATTATTTTTACTGCAAAATCTCAGATTCTAAGTGAGTTCAGGAGCCTACAGAGTTTGGCAGGAGTTTTGTGAATCATTAGAGAGCCTAAATCTGGGGTTTAGGCATCTAAATACTGCTGTGAATCTATGCCTCAGTGACATAATCCAAAGCCTGTTTTAATGAATGGGAGTCTTTCCACTGACTTAAATGGACTTTGAATCAGGCCCGGGGCAGTAACTATGTCTTCTTATGTGTTTGTACAGGCCCTACTGCTATAAGTCCCCAGTCTTTAATGGACCTTATGGCCACTACTGAAATACAAATAGTAAGTAACAATTGTAAAATAGATTAGCGGACTGTCTCCGTTAAATAACAAGAAGCTATTCAAAAACACTAAATCCTGACTCAAGTGAGTGCCCCATTAACCTTCTTGTATGAGTAAGGGTTATTAATGTAAAAGTTTTCTAGATCTAACCCAAGGGCTGGTACAGTTTATTAAAAGCTGCCATACTATAGAACAGATTCTAATTTTGGATGTATGACTATTCTACTGTTTTTAAGTTTGTTTTTCCAAGATATAGTGATACATTATCCACATCTGAGAATAGAATCTGGCTCTATGAAAGATTCCTATGATTCACATGAAAAAGTGCAACATCACCTGGGTGACAATGCAGGGCATGAGAGGAGGAAGGCAGTTGAAAAGTCCATAAATCTTTAAGGCATTAGGTACAAACAGCCTTTCCTTGGCCAAGCATTTTAACTGGTGGAGAAAAAATAGCATAAAATGTAGTCAACATTTATCTTTTGAATGATTCAGAAAGAATGCAAAACTATCCCTATCCCTTTCCTTTACACGAGCTGCACACTACGGCCACTAGAGTAATATGCTTTTTAAAAAGTTGGAAGATACGGGAATTGTGATAGCTGACATGAGAGATCAGGGCTACAATAATGGTGCCAACATGAGAGGAAAGAACAGAGGAGTGCAGACATAAATCCAAGAGTTGAACCCTTGAGCTTTTTTCATCCCATGAAGTTCTCATTCATTGAACTTGGTGGTCTAGTGAGGCTGCTGAATTTTTTAATGTAATTCAAAGCATCTATGTATTTTTCTCTGCATCAACTCATCGATGGCAGTTTTGAAGCAACATCTGGGAACATCCTCTCTGACACTGAAACCACTGAGTGCCACATAATGGGAAAGTCGAGTGGAGGCGATAAAGCATATCAAACACCAAATTGGGAAGATAGATGATACATAGTTGCCATTATGGAGGATAATGCTATGACAGAAACTGTTCATGGGAGAACAGTGGCAGAGGGAAATGGAATCACCAGAAACATACATAACTTCACATTTCTGTTGTGGCATGACGTACAGTTTGAAATAAACGTTGTAAGCAAGAGACTCCAAGGTGTTGACCTTGATATATCTGGAGCAATGGAACAATTGGACAAAGCAAAGTCATATCTACAGCCTTATTGGTCAGATCAGGGATTTCAAAACTTTCACAAGAGTGCACAGAAGTTGGCAGAGGAACTTCACACTGAAGCTATATTCCAACCCATTCAAGAATACAAGAGTCTCCGAAGAAGACATTTTGATTATGAGGCACAGGATAATCCCATAAGAAACCCCAAACAACAATTCAAAATTGAATTCTTTAACCAGGTGCTAGATTGTGCAATACAGTCAGCTGAAGAATGTTTCATGCAGCTCAAGGAACACAGCCGTATATTTGGGATGTTATATGATATTCTGAAACTACTCACTTATAACTGAAGAAGACCAACACCAGCAATGCGGGGCACTAGAGACAGTTTTAACACATGATGACATGAGTGATATTGATGCAAGTGATTTAGATGATGAATTGAAAGCTCTTTCAAGATATATTTCAGCAGGATCAACTCCAAAGGCTATTCTGGAATATATGTGCACAAATAAGATAACCATCCTCTTTCCAAATGCTTTTGTTGCTCTGCACATACTTCTAACACTTCCTCTAATAGTTGCCAGTGGAGAATGCAGTTTCTCCAAGCTGAAGTTAATAAAAACACATCTGTGCTCCACAATGACACAAGAGAGGCTGGTCAGCCTTGCAACCATCTCAACAGAGCATAAGCTGGCCCAGACTGTGAACCTTCAGTAGGAAGCAGTTCAAATCTTTGCAACCAAGAAGGAACAGAAAGTACCACTTTGATTATTCAAACAGATAAAAATGCCAGTGTTTACTATGCAGACAAAAAAAGTTACATGTGCTATTCAGGCATTTGAAAGTTAAGTGTTACTTAAAATTTTTGAACAAGGCATTTTAAGTTGTTAGTTCTTCTTTACTGGAGTAGGTAGCAGAGCAGTACCAAGAGAGGAGTAGAACAGAAGAAGGCAAAATTGAGACCTTTCAAATTTTTGGCCCAAGTGCGGGGGCATGGGAGTGTCATTTGAGCTCCGTGCCTCAGGTGCCAAAATGTTATGGGCCGGCCCTGGATATACATGGTGATATTTTGAACATCTGGCATCATAAGCCCCCCTCCATTAATCTGGGAAAACTAAACAGCAACCCCTGGGTGACTCTAAGGCAATACTTCCACTCTTAGAAGCGCTGAGAGCTTGTGTACACTTAAAACGCTACAGTAGGATGCATCCCAATGTCCCTCATGATGTATTTTATATCTTTCCATAAACTATACATTTAGGTTTATACATATTCAGGAGAGATACTTTCAATGTGAGCTTAAGGCATAGAAATATTTATAGAAACATGTATACTAAATACATAGTTGTTTTATGTTTGATTGCTAAAGAAAACTGGCTAATTGAGTCTACTGTTGCAATGCAGATAGCTTTAGGGCAAATGCATATATTTCTGTTCAAAGCATAGCCATGCCTCTTTACCATCGAATAGGCAGAATGGTGAGGATCCTAAGCAACTGCAAATTAATCTCATCTGAACACACACAGTGCAGCAACAGTTTTAGCATACTCTAAGGATATTAAAATGACATCAGCATCCAGATGGATAAGAACTCATAACTAACTGTTGCTTTGCTAATTTGATAGACATTTCACACTGACACAAGTGTCAGCAGTACTCAGGTAGCTGACCACAGACTATTACACCATTAAGAGAAAAACGGACCTTTTTTTTTTTCTTTTTTGTATCTGGCATCTGCCATGCCCAGTGAATGGCTGGAGTGCTGTCCCTAGTACAGAAGCAAATTTAGAAGGACAGTAATATAGAATAAAATCATAACCACTATTAATGGAATAAGGCAATGTCAAGAAGGCAACCTAGAAATAGCCATTCACAGCTCAAGCCACTTTTCATGCATATTTATGAAGAAATCACCTTAAAAATAAAATTCCAAACTGCATGCACACAAATTGTTCTTCTAGAGGCAATCAGTGCATTTGCAGATTCATTTGAACCCTAAATAACGAAAAGAGTCTCAAGTGCCAAGCTATTTTTAAGTAAATATACACATATAGATTTTGAACTTGAGAGCAACTAGGCTCATGCTGAAACCCAGTTTGTTTTTGGGTTCTGGTTACTAAGACTCTTTTTTTATGCAAATAAGTAACCCTTTGACATCCCCTGGAGCCATATAATTGAAACTAAGACAGGTGACCATATTCTGCACATCTCACCATTATGCCTAGCTGGCTAAGAAGCATCAATGTAAAGATGTTAGTCTACTTCAAAACAAAAGTCATATGTATGTTTTTGAACAAATTTGCAGTACCTTTTGCAAGGAACACATCTCAAATAGCAGATCTGAACATGCAGATATATGATATTACCTTGGCCTTATGAGATCATAACATAAGACTGGTTTTAACTAGAAAAAAATCATAAACAAGAGGGTCCAATGAAAAATATTTGGAGTAATAATTATTTACAGAGCATGATGAACATGTAGTAGCTAAAACATCAGATATAGATCTATTGCTCTGTTAAATTTAGATATGTGGAGACTAGCAAGTGATTGTGTAGCATATTTAAAGTGAGTAATTAAGGGATGCTGCTAGTATGTGGGAAAGAATATTATACAAATACATATCCATACACAGTATTCAACAAGAAGCTATGTTAATGTTTATTACATACAGGGTACAAAATAATGATTCATAAATATGTGAAATTGTGTTATATATGTATGATAATGTTAAAGGCAGGGTGCTGCAATATGCAGAAAGAACTGTTTGAATATCATTTGGTGGGTAGAGGAAAAAATGTTTAATGGAGGTCCTGGATCTACCTTATCTAGGCTATTAATTATTTTATATAACTTTATCATTTTCCCTTTTAGTCATCTCCTTTCTAAAGTAAACAATTTTCTCAAACTCTTGTCATCTGAGAGGTTTTCCAGGCCCTTGATCATTCTTGCAATACTAATGTGAGATCTCTTTTGATGAGGTTTGTCAGGCCTTCTGTGCCCTGTGCTGGATGTATCAGCACCTGGACACTCCCCATCCAGGGAAAATCCACTCAGATCCAGGTGACCAATAAGTCAGCCCTCCAAAAGCCTAGAAAGGCCAGGAGGAAACATTGGCCAGTCAGGAACCAGCAGGCCAGTAAAGAAGGCTTGCTTGCTTTTGCCCGAAGCAGAGCTGGATGATTCTGGGACAGAGGAGGAGCACTTCAGAGTTAACCCAGAACCCAGGCCAGGGTCTTACCCTTGCCCTAAGTGCTGCAACTAAGTATGTTTTCAAGAATTTCCCCCCATTCGATTAAAGCATCAGACTGCCAAATCTTGAGTTGCTATTTTGCTACTTGACTGTGTAGAGACTGATTCCAAGTTTATGGTACAGGCTATCCTGCCCCCAGGAAACCTTCTGATACACCCTTCTAGTTCTGTAATATCTTTTTTGAGATATGGTGACCAGTACTGCACACACTATTCTAGATGAGACCACATCAGTGATTTGTATAAAGGCATTATAATATAATCCATACTCTTCAGCAATCCATTCTTCTGCATCCTAACATCTTTTTAGCTTCTGCTTCTTTTTTTTAATCCCAACTGTGGGAGGCTGTCATAAACAGATAGCTAAGGGTTAATGTCTCTTTCACCTGAAGCACCTGACCAGAGGACCAATCAGGAAAACGGATTTTTTCAACTTTGGGTGGAGGGAATTTTGTGTCTGAGGTCTTTTGTTTTCTGGCTGCCTGCTTTCTCTGAGCTTTGGAGAAGTAGTTTCTACTTTCTAGTCTTCTGTTTCTAAGTGTAAGGACAAAGAGATCAGATAGTAAGTTATATGGTTTCTTTTCTTTGGTATTTGCATGAATATAAGTGCTGGAGTGCTTTGATTTGTATTCTTTTTGAATAAGGCTGTTTATTCAATATTCTTTTAAGCAATTGACCCTGTATTCGTCATCTTAATACAGAGAGACCATTTGTAATTTTTCTTTCTTTTTATATAAAGCTTTCTTTTAAGACCTGTTGGAGTTTTTCTTTACTTCAGGGAAATTGAGTCTGTACTCACCAGGGAATTGGTGGGAGGAAGAAATCAGGGGAGATCGGTGTGTGTTGAATTGGCTAGCCTGATTTTGCATTCCCTCTGGGGGAATAAGAAAGTCCTTTTGTTTCCAGGACCGGGAACGGAGAGGGGGAGTCACTCTGTTTGGATTCACAGAGCTTGTGTCTGTGTATCTCTCCAGGAGCACCTGGAGGGGGGAAGGGAAAAAGGATTATTTCCCTTTGTTGTGAGACTCAAGGGATTTGGGTCTTGGGGTCCCCAGGGAAGGTTTTTCAGGGGGACCAGAGTGCCCCAAAACACTCTAATTTTTTGGGTGGTGGCAGCAAGTACCAGGTCCAAGCTGGTAACTAAGCTTGGAGGTTTTCATGCTAACCCCCATATTTTGGACGCTAAGGTCCAAATCTGGGACTAAGGTTATGACAGAGGCATGGATCAGCATCCATGTTGCATTCCCCATCAGTACCCAGCCTAGGCAGGGAATCTAATGATCCAACCAGAGTACCAAATTTGGTGATCAATCCTGGTCACGTACCAACTGAGGCACGTTGTGCATAAGCTAAGAAGATCCTAGCTGCACATTGAACAGAAGTGTTCATTGAGCTGTCTACAGAGATGCCCAGGTCACTTTCCTAAGTTGACATAGTTAATTTAGAATCCTGTAAGATGTATGAGTAGTTTATTTTTTTTACCCCAATGTGTATCGCTTTTCATTTGTCAAAAATGAATTTTATTTGCCTAGTGATACGCATTCACCTAGGTTGTTTAGATCTCTGTGAAGTTCCTCACAGTCCTCTCTGGACCTGACTACACTAAATAATTGTGTTGTTAATTCTGTTACCTCACTACTCAGCCTCCCTCCTTTACAGCTCAGAGTACCTAGCTATGTGCAAGGGTTGAGGAACAGACATCACAAATTTGCTCTTTTACACCTACAATGCTCCGGACCCACATGTCCTTTGCTATAATCTATAGTATATTGGAATTAGCTAATAACTTTATAAATAGCTTGTGAGCCAACTAGTGGCCCATGCAGTACAAGGAAGTCCTCAGGCTGCTGCTCAAGTTCATCCACACTCCTGGATCATCTAGACTTAAGGAACTAGACTCAGTATCAACTGTTTCTTGCACCTCCACCACACTCTTCTCTGATCTACACTTTTCTCAGTAATGTGCATGGTTACATCCATTTGAGATGGAAATATGGATGCTGCAGTAGCTGCCAGCATAGGCGGCAGGTTATATGGGCTCTAGATGCCCCAGCTCCAGGAATATTTAGGGCTGGGGGCTATGCTTCACCAATATCTGGAGCTGGATTTCTCCCCTGGCCCTGCCTGGAGCAGGCATCGGCCCCTGCCACCATCACTACTCCCCACCTCGGAGCATCCCTCCTCCCACCCAGTAGCGTAGTGGGGGGGGAGAGGGGGAAGTGTCCGCTCCCCTCTGAGCACATTTCCAAAATCAACGTCTTTCCAGGCAGCCAGCACTGGGCTCCGGACTCGGAATGCAGAGCCAGGTTTTGCGTGCGGCCGCCAGCTGACTCTCTGCTCGCACCTGCCTCCCGCAGCCCCAGCCCTGCTCGCTGGCTCCGGGGCTGCAGGCAGTGTCGGCTGGTTGCTGGGCTCCCCGGGAGTGAGGAGGAGGAGGAGGCGCCCGCCCGCAGCTGCCCGGCTCCCTGAGCCGGGGTGGGCTCAGCCAGGAGCGGAAGGGGCTGCAGTGCAGCCTCCCCTAGTGTGGCGGGGGACTGAGGAGCAGCAGCCCCATTGGTCCTAGGCAGTCCTGTGCAGAGCAAGGCGGCCGCACAGCAGGGAGGGGGGCTCTGAAGCCCAGCTGGTGCCGGTGGAGAAGGAGAGAAAAGGGGGGGTGGGAGATTTTTTTTCTCTTGGTCTCTCTTCAGCGGAGGGGGCTGAGGGAGCAGCAGGACCAGGAGGCAAAGGAGTGACTTTAGGTTATTGCCGCCCCTCACTGTACTTACCCCCACCCCCCCAGTGTTGTGCCCGGGGCTGTGAAACTGTGCTTAGTGCAGCTTGTGAAGGAAGGGGGGTAAAGGTGCTTTAAGGTGCCAGTTATGTCGCCTCAGTCTCACTGCTGAATAGCTGCAGACCCAGTGCTCAGAATTCAGCAATGTTCTCAGGGACTGTACAATGCTCTATACGAGTTTTCAATTGCCTGCTAAATGCTTCAGCAATGCCACCTTCTCACTTAGCTATCTCCTTCTTGTTGCTAACATACCTGAAGAAACCCTTCTTGTTACTCTTAACATCCCTTGCTAGCTGCAACTCCAAGTGTGATTTGGCCTTCCTGATTTCACTCCTGCATGCCTGAGCAATATTTTTATACTCCTCCCTGGTCATTTGTCCAATCTTCCACTTCTTGTAAGCTTCTTTTTTGCATGTAAGATCAGCAAGGATTTCACTGTTAAGCCAAGCTGGTCACCTGCCATATTTACTATTCTTTCTACACATCGGGATGTTTTTTTCCTGCAACCTCAATAAGGATTCTTTAAAATACAGCCAGCTCTCCTGGATTCCTTTCCCCCTCATGTTATTCTCCCAGGGGATCCTGCCCATCAGTTCCCTGAGGGAGTCAAAGTCTGCTTTTCTGAAGTACAGGGTCCATACCCTGCTGCTCTCCTTTCTTCCTTGTGTCAGGATCCTGAACTCGACCATCTCATGGTCACTGCCTCCCAGGTTCCCATCCACTTTTGCTTCCCCTACTAACTAGTATCATTGTGTTTAGCACAATACTTGATTATTTTACACCCTTTCAAGTATATAACTAGTTGTATACAGGTGTTATGAAGTGGGAATGTTCTTAATGTTTTCTCTGAATACTGTATCAGTGCCTGTTTCCCCTATGCATTTCTTAACAATCTAGATGGTGGGATAAGGGGGTGTGATTGTTTTAGAGCCCCAGAGGGCCAGTGTGATGCTGTCTGCACAGAGAATGGCCGAAACCCTGTCTCCGGGCAACTGGTGGCCTGGGCCGCTCTCTTACAAGGTGCCAACTGAAGGTGTTGGAGAACAAAGAGTTCATGTGGCCTCCTAATGCCTGGAAAAGAGACAAAGGCCAGAGGAGGGAAGTGTTAGTGCCTATGTGGACTTCCGGGAAGTGCATGGTGTGGAAAGGGATGCTGGGATGCTCTGGAACCACTCCTTCAAAGCCAGTCAGGACTCTTGGGGAGCCTCCTCTCTCTGAGCTTACTGTCTCCAGGGCAAGACGCTTACACCTTCCTGGGTCTGACCTCAGAGCATTCAGCATGCCCTTCCACTCCATGTGCTTTCCGCAGTGAGTCCGCCCAGGTGGGGTCCTGGGGCAGCCAGAGGTCCACGCACCCCAACTATGCAGTCAGACGTGACTCTCAGCAAGCCAGTAGAACAGAAGGTTTATTAGATGACAGGATCACAGTCTAGAACAGAGCTTGTAGATACAGAAAACAGGACCCCTCAGTCAGCTCCATCTTGGGGGGTAGGAAGCCGAGACCTAGAGTTCTGGGCATCTCCCCATTTCTCCAGCCAGCTCTAAACTGACACTCCCTCCTCTGGCCTTTGTGTCTCTTCCGGACAAGGACGCCACCTGATCTCTTTGTCCCCAACACCTTCAGTTGGCACCTTGCAGAGGAAGCTGAGGCACCCACACAGTATTCAGAGAAAACATTAAGAACATTCCCACAAAATATAATACTGTATATTGAAGCAGGCAAGTGCTGCTTCTGACTTTCCACTTTTAATTGACGCTTGTAATCTTGTGGCACTGGCGCGCTGTAGATTCATTTTATCCCCGCAACAAATTCTTGATTTGTAGGACCACTAATAATCAACAATGGATTTTTCTGATAGATATATTGTGCAATAAAGAGAAACTTAAATGCTTACAGCTTCCAGTCCATGCTTACACTATTTAATAAAATATATATATCGGCTTACAGGGCAGGAGTAGAGGGGAGTCATTACCATTTTGGGCACCACCAAAAATTATACAAACCTGCTGCCTATGGCTGCCAGTTCACCTTCGTTCTGACTAACTGGAAGATTAGGCATCTCCTCACCACTCACATCCTCAATGGGGCCAGAAGGCTCATCGTGAACATTTGTGTCTATGTATCTCAGGAGAGCTCCTTCCTGCTTAGATAGAAAAGCTTCCTTTGCTTTCTTTCTTCTTCTGAATGCTGCCCCAGAGGGGTGCTTTCTTCTTTCACTTATGACTGCTGTTCTGTGCCAGCTATAGTGGCTCTCAACACTCAGTTGAAGGGGACAAATAAGCTGGCTGATAGCAGGGCCTGAGTGAGGGAAGATATCAGTGTCTTAAGGGCCTAACTGGCTCCTACTACTTCAGTTGACTGCCTGTTCTCCTCAAGTTGGTTCAGGGAAGCAGCAGGAAACAGGTAACTCCCTGAGAAGCTGATGTTCATCAGTCCAGACTCCTGGGGGTGCTAGCGAGGTATATAAGAGGCTTGTCCTCCTCTCTCTCCCTGCAGCTCCTGCTGCTTTCTGTTATTCTCTCTCACCTTTTCTCTTGCCTGCCTGTTATGTCTCTTGTGCTCTCCTTCCTCCAGCACAGCACTCCATCATCTCTGTGCATCTAGACCAGAGAGAATACATATGCACCAGCAGCAGACACAATTTTCTACACCCTGGTCCCAGTGATGTCCCTCCTACCCCTCAGTCTGGCACCTGAGGTGGCCGCCTCAGTTCGCCTCAGGGTAAGGCCAGCTCCGTGCATAACTTTGATATTGCCACTGTTACACAATTGTGACACATCTTGTATAAAGTTGAACATGTACCGTGTTAATGGAAAAGTATGATTTTGCTAAATACAATTATCGTGTTTAAATCCATGTATCATCATTGTATCTACAGTTATGAATATCAGCTATATATCTATATTTCAAATATGTTTGTTCTTGGAGTAACAGTTTACATCCAGTCTAGCCAGCACATTATGAATGGACTACTCTAGCTTGATGGCCCATTAAAGACACTTAGCTCTCACAATGGGCCATAGAAGAAACTGATTCTACAAAGATATCTCTTCCTGAAGATGCCATAGCCTGCAAGGGGCCAGTGGCTTCCCCTTTGAGTCATCAAACCATATAAACACATATGATATTGTCATGTGACCCTGGACTCCACCTTGTGCCAGTAACTTTCCACAAACTGGGCTGTGAGCTTTGTTTGAAACAGAAAATTTCAAGGCACATGGCAAAGGGTATAAAAAACCCATTTGGCCTCTTTCCTGACCTGGTTCTCTGACCTGTGAATTTACAACTAAAAGAAGCATACTGAACTATGGATTGAGGACCTTCCAGTCTTTTGGAAGTTTTCAGAGAGACTTTAAAAGGCAGCTGTCTATAACATCACTGCTACAAATTTGATATAAGAACATTGCAATTATTGTATGTATATGATCTATTAACCATTTTAATTCTCTTCTTTTCTTTTATTAATAAACTTTTAGATTTTAAGTATCAGAGGGGTAGCCGTGTTAGCCTGGATCTGTAAAAGCAGCAAAGAATCCTGTGGCACCTTATAGACTAACGGACGTTTTGGAGCATGAGCTTTCGTGGGTGAAAACCCACTTCGTCACATACATGTAGTGGAAATTTCCAGGGGCAGGTATATATATGCAAGCAAGCTAGAGATAATGAGGTTAGTTCAGTCAGAGAGGATGAGGCCCTGTTCTAGCAGTTGAGGTGTGAAAACCAAGGGAGGAGAAACTGATTTTGTAGTTGGCAAGCCATTCACAGTCTTTGTTTAATCCTGAGCTGATGGTGTCAAATTTGCAGATGAACTGAAGCTCAGCAGTTTTTCTTTGAAGTCTAGTCCTGCAGTTTTTTTTCTGCAGGATGGCCACCTTAAGGTCTGCTATAGTGTGGCCAGGGACGTTGAAGTGTTCTCCTACAAGTTTTTGTATATTGCCATTCCTAATATCTGATTTGTGTCCAATTATCCCTTTCCGTAGAGACTGTCGAGCTTGGCCGATGTACATAGCAGGGGGGCATTGCTGGCATATGATGTCGTATATTACATTGGTGGACGTGCAGGTGAATGAACCGGTGATGGTGTGGCTGATCTGGTTAAGTCCTGTGATGGTGTTGCTGGTGTAGATATGTGGGCAGAGTTGGCATCTAGGTTTGTTGCTTGGATTGGTTCCTGAGCTAGAGTTACTATGGTGCGGTGTGCAGTTACTGGTGAGAATATGTTTCAGGTTGGCAGGTTGTCTGTGGGCGAGGACTGGCCTGCCACCCAAGGCCTGTGAAAGTGTGGGAAAGTGTAGGAGAACACTTCAACCTCCTTGGCCACACTATAGCAGACCTTAAGGTGGCCATACTGCAGCAAAAAAACTTCAGGACCAGACATCAAAGAGAAACTGCTGAGCTTCAGTTCAATTTAATGACAGAATAACCACCAGTTTGGGTTGAGTCTTCCCTATTTCTCAGCAGTTTGTCCTGAATCTGGCAATCTCGGCTGTGCTTACCCCCCCTTGAAACACAATGACAGGGTTCAAGATCATTCTGTTTTGTATTGTTAAAAGGAACTGCTATTTACTGAACCTTGCCTCTATTGCTGCCTACACCACCTGGCAGAAGGGTTACAGTTGTCTTTGCAGTTCTTGTGCACCGCCAGAACAATAGAGCATCTTGCTCTAAACCTAAAAAATGGTACAAGACTCAGGATATGTCTCCACTACAAAGGAAAGTTAACTTAATGTAAGTCAACATTCAGCCTTGCCAGTAAATAAGTGTCTACATGATGCTCATTGTGTCAGTGCAGTGTGTCCTCACTAGTATCTCTTACATCAATGTACAGTGTAGTGCACTGTAGGTAGCTATCCCACAGTGCAACTAGCTGCAGGGGGGTTGGGGAAGGTCTTGCAACACCTCATGGGACCAAAACATTGTTGCAGAGGGGAATGGGAACATGGCTTCAGCCTCCCATGATGCAGTATCCTCCCTCCCTCCCCTGCTATCAATGACAAACAACCCATGTTTTTTCACATCTTTTTTTGAAATCCTGCTTAGATGCGCTTATGCCATAGCCCAAGAAACGTGGATCTTGCTCAGCTGTGCACTCTTGTAGTGAGCATTACAAACATCTCACACTTTATCCTGCAGTATTTCCAGAGCGGAGACAAGAGTTGCCACATGTAACAAGCCATAGAATGCAACAATTCTTGGTTGCTCCTGGCAGTTGTGCAGCAGCTGAACATGATAGAGTGCTGTTTCTGGTGCCAAGAAACAAGCACTGACTGGTGGAATCACATCATTACGCAGCTATGGAATGATGAGCGGTGGCTGCAGAACTTTTGAATGCAGGAGGCTACTTTCCAGGAGCTTTGTGCAGAGCTTTCCCCAGCCTTGAGGCACAATAACACTAATATGAGACTTGCTTTGACAGTAGAGAAGTAAGTGGCAATCACTGTGTGAGAGCTTGCAATACCAGACTGTCACCGGTCAGTGATGAATCAATTCGGAGTTGATAAATCCACCGTGGGAGCTATTGTGATCCAAATATGCAGGGCCATTAATCGACTTCTGCTTAGAAAGGTGATGACTCTGGGCAATGTGCAAGACATAGTGGATGGCTTTGCCTCGATGGGGTTTCGTGACTGCAGTGGGATGATGAATGGCACACATATACCCCATCTTGACACCAAACACCTTGCCAAAGAATGCACAAACTGAAAGGGATACTTTTCAATTATGTTGTAAGCGCTGGTGGATCACACTGGGTGTTCCACTGACATTAGCATGAGATGGTCAGGAAAGGTGCATGACACACAAATCTTTAGGAACATAAGTCTGTTCAGAAAGCTGCAAGCAGGGACTTTCTTTCCAGGTTGCAAAATAACCATTGATGATATTGAGATGCCAATAGTGATCCTCGCAGAGCCATCCTACCCTTTGGCTCATGAAGCGGGAACCGACTGGCCCCCAGGATAGCAGCAAAGATTGGTTTAGCAATAGGCTCAGCAAGTGGAGAACGTTGGTGGAATGTGCCTTTGTAGATTTAAAGGGTCACTGGCTCACTTGGTTAGACCTCAGTAAAAGCAATATCCCCATTGTTATCGGTGCCTGCTGAGTGATCCATAATATCTGTGAGGCAATTTTCTGCAGGGGTGGGGCATGGAGTCAGATAAGTTGGCAACTAATTTTGAGCAGCCAGATATCAGGCCAATAAGAAGAACCCAGCAAGGATCTCTGCATCTCTGAGAGGCTTTGAAAACCTGTTTCAGTAATGAGCCACTGTTATGTGTGCCGCTTATCTGCATTGTGCCTTCCCATTCCATCCCCTCCATTGCATCAGTTTCCCTGTACCCCCGTGATTGGAATAAATAAAGAGCCTTTCTTTCTCAAAGCATTTACTTTGATTTTGTACACACACAAATAAACTGGAAGAACAGGATAATAAGTTAACCTTGGGCAAACAGTCTGATAAATTTGGGAGGAGAGAAAACAAGTCAGCTTGTTTTTCAAAGCACCATAGTCTTGACCATCAAAGGTCTTGGAAAGGGCACATTTGGTTCTTGGTACCCTTCCCCCAGTGTTGGGTGTAAGTCAGAACCTAATCAGTATCCCTAGCTTTTCAATTAACCGGTTTGCTGTTCCAGACATGGATTGTAGGATTTACCATATCAGACCATTGGTCCATTAAGGTCAGTACCCTTCCTCCAGCAGCAGCCACCAGAAGAAGCTTCAGAGTAAATCAGTCACTAAATAGAGTGGTTGTAGGGTGGTAGGAATAATTGGCCAATCTATTAATGCCGTACATGGCTAAAATGTATTAACTGAACCTGGAATAATTCATTCTGCCATCATCAAGAATCTCTTCATGTTATGAATTAACCCTGATTTGTCAGTCTCCAAGATGCTGGATGTAGCTGCTGCTTCTCACACTATTTAATACAGTACCATTGTGGATACAGGATATTACTGCAACCCCAATGATCTGGATTTTTGTCCTGCAGTGTGGCTGCACTCTGTCATGTTAGGGAAATAACTCAAGGTGGAATTTCTCAAATTAATTCTGTAGTGTGGCCATACACTAAGGGAACTGGCTTGGGACACAGTGAGAGCCATCTTGTAGGACCTCTAATATATGCCCTTTTTTTGGGGACTTAGATTTGATTTTTTTCTCTTGTTTGCTCCCACAACAAAACATGTTTCATTTCTAAACATGTGTTTCTAAAACATGTGCTTGTGCATGGCTCTTTCCTGGATTAGAGTACAGTGATGCTGAGTGTAAGTTTGTTAAACATGGAAATAAAGGCGAAGAGAAATTTACTGTGGGCTACATCCAGACAAACTTATTTAAAAGCCTCATTTGCACCCATAACAAAATAAAGCAGCTTGCTTGAGGAGTGAAGCAGAGATGTGAATGCAGCATTTTTTAGAGCTATGTTTGAAAGACAGCACTGGGTGTTTAGAGCAGTATGTGTGTTTGTGCACGTTCATGCATGTGCACTTTGACTGATATATGAAAATATCTGTTAGGTGTTTCAGGTTTGTTGATGTGGCTTATCACAATATGTGTGTTACCATAATGACATCAGTAGTCTCCCACAGTATATATATTTTCTCTAAATTTCACCCCAAACAGCTGTGATGAGGTGACAAACTACCTTGTTTTTATATTGGTCCTATTCCCAGGAAAACATTCAGTGGAACATTATCAACCATGCATATAATGAAAGAAAATAATTACTCTGTCCCAATAGGATTTTTACTGGTGCTTACACTAAATTAGCAGTATCCATCAGAAAATATGTATTTTCCCCATGTATCAGTTCTGACACCCACTGTCAATGCAAACATGTTTTCAGATAGTTAAAACATGGATTAAATTATTATAATTATTTATTTGCTATACAATGGTATTTGGTCTTTGGTCCAGCCATGAGGGCAGAGGACTGGACTAGATGACCTCTCGAGGTCCCTTCCAGTCCTAGAGTCTATGAATCTATGGTGCCAGGAATCCCCAACTGAGATGGGGGTCTCAGTTTGCTTGAAGCCATACAAATATCTGGTGAAGAGGCCACACCATGCCCCAGGAAGTATATTATCTAAATAGACAAGATAAACAAAGAATAGGAGAAAGAAAATTGTATTACTTAAAGTGTCCTGGATTTCTTTTTACAATGGAACAGTTACCCTAATGTCTATAGGAATCCTGATCCTTAGCTGTTGTGCAGTATTTTGGCAGGCAGCTTGCCACTTGGCAGATGGACGTTTTTTCTTGGCTAAGTAGAAAACACACTCTGGAATAGGAAAAGAGAGTGTGACAATGCCAGCAGCATCTACAATATGGTGGGGACTGTCTTTTTCTGTGTCTGTACAGCACCCATTACAACGTTGTCCTTGTCCATGCCTAGAGCTCCTAGATACTATGATGATAATAATAATAATAATAATTAATAATAAATAACAAAAAGTGGAGTGACAGAGAGGAGTCGCAAAGTATCCTAACTTTTAGACTTGCAGATACAAGTCAGTAAGTTGGGATACAATCAACACTCAATACTTCAGCAACTGTTGATCAGCTAGGAAATAGCTAAATTGCCAGTGAAATGGTCATCTGCTAAATGCTTTCCATAGTCACCTCCAGAATGGGTCTAGAAAGGACAGGAATGATATTTGATTACTGGCCTAGTTATCAAATAAAACACAACACACAACACTTGATTTGATGGAAGGCCTGGCTTCATTTTCTTTTACTTCTTGGCATTCTGACATTTCTCTTTGAGCCTTGAGAGGTAACCTCCTGCCCCATCCCACTCCTAACCCCAGTGAGATTCTCTGCTATTTTGCATTGGAGCCCTAAATGTGCTCCTTTTGTTTCCCTTGTTAGCATTGTAGTTATCATGCTAAATTGGGGATAAGCATTCTGCAGGACTTGAAGTGATTGCCACAGGGGTCATGAAGGAATTTTACCCCCTTTGTAAAGCATTACACAACTTGCTAAGTGCATTATCAAGGCATTTTGAAGCATAACATAGGGGCTTTGATGGACCATTGATCTGATCAGGTATAGCAAATTTTATACCTTCGGTGCCTGCATCACAGCTATGCTACTTCTGTCTGGAGGGAATTAAAGGGGGCACCCTTCAGAGCCTGCTAAAGCTGCTCTTTGATCAGAAAGAGAAGTTGCTGTTTGAATAATGTAAAACACTCTGTTTCTCCTGCCCTGCTGCTCAGGGTCAAAGCATGCTCTGCCACAGCATCTCAACCTTTCTAAGCTGTGGCTATGAACCCAAATAAACCATGCAGAGCACATTACTAGGTCAGTAGACCAGCTTGGCTTCTACTTTTTTATTTACTGTGCTGGAACACATCCAGCAACTAGAAAAACAGTCACTGGAATTTTTGAGAAGTCAGATTAGCCAATATTCTGTGGTGGGGCACAGAGACAACTGATCCATTTCATCTCATTCTCCTCAATCACATGTAATCAAATGGTTGAAATGAAGGCTTGCACAAGGGTGGAGTCTGAGCTAAAACAGAAAAGGATGATAATCAGTTTACTTAAAAATGTTCTTAAAATGTAAACATATGGAGAACAAGTTGCATCAACGAAAAAGGACTGGCAGTTAAAATGTCTTAGCCCAGGGATCAACAACCTTTGGCAAGCAGCCCATCAGGGAAATCTGCTGGCAGGCAGGAAAGGTTTGTTTACCTGCAGAGTCTGCAGGTTTGGCTGATTGCAGCTCCCACTGGCAGTAGCTCCACGTTCCAGGCCAATGGGGGCTGCAGGAGGAGGCGCAGGCTGGGGGATGTGTTTGTCACAGGCTTCATATAATCCCGAGTCTTGACCCAGCAACTACTTTTCATATAAGTGATTGTCAAAATAATGCAGAGAGATGTGTATGTAACTGCATGCTTGGGGAATGGGGAGGACAATGCTAGCAATTCAAAGGAAATAATAGAGTGATTAGACAAAGTGTGCAACAGACAATTACAGTTAATTGTTTCTGATTAGTGGGTGGAGGCTACAGGAAATGGTAAAATGGGCACATGTAATTAGCCTTTCCCCACAAAAGAGCTATGTTCAAACTCTGATGAGTTCACATAAGAAAAGGGATACAGTGGAACCTAGCTGGTATTTACTATGCATCATATAATATAACATATGAATAGTGTGTCTGCTCAGAATCTGAAGTTTGTTGCAGGATATGAATGAGATACATTGGTGGAGTAGTGTGGGAGTACATTCAAAGCACTTGTCCACTCTATACTCAGACCTCTTTGTCCTTCATTTCCAGGTACACTCTGTTTACCTCAAGCATTTTTTTAAAAAATATGAAAAAAAAATAATGATGAATTGTTCTGTGACAGTATGACAAAAATTGAAAAGCAGTTTTTCATGAAGAAACTGAGTTATATTTTTAGGTAGTTTTCTCTTGCTCCGCTCAGCCTAGCAGATGAAGTTCATGTTAAGGGCCAGCTCCTTAGCTCTTGCAAATCAGCGCTACTCCATTGACTCAGTGGAACGATTCTGATTTACAGTAAATGAGGATATTATCCTGAGTTTAGAAAATAGATCATTTACTAAGTCTCATTATTCATTGTGCTCACAGATAGAGAGCTAGCATGTATTAAAGGTCAGAATGCGGGCTCAAACATTCACTAAGCCAGCATCTCCTTTTCATCATTGGTTGCAGATCTAGGGCTTCCCTGAACACATCCCAAAATTTCCACTGCTGGTGTGTTGCAACAGTAACAACAAAGCAAGCTGATATGGAGACAGGTGTTGCATGAATATCTTGTCTTATATTTAGTTCTTTGGCACAGGGGCCATCTTTTGACCATCTGCTTGTACAACATCTACCACAGGGATTGGCAACCTCTGGCACGTGGCTTTCCAGGGTAAGCACCCTGGTGGACCGGGCCAGTTTGTTTACTTGTCATGTCCACATGTTCGGCCTATCGCGGCTCCCGCTGGCCGCAGTTCACCATGCTAGGCCAATGGGGGCTGTGGGAAGTGGTGACCAGCACATCCCTCAGCCTACACCACTTCCTGCAGCCCCAGTTGGACTGGGATGATGAACCGCGACCAGTGGGAGCTGCTATCAGCCGAACCTGCAGAAATGGCAGGTAAACAAATGGGCCCATCACCCAGGGGGCTTATCTTGGTGAGCCACGTGCCAGAGGTTGCCGACCCCTGATCTAGCACAATGGGTTCCTGCTCTACAGCTGGGGCTCCTAGGCACCGCTAAGAATAATCACGCTAAAAGATCACACATTTTGTTGCTTAAGTAGAACAAACTGCTGCTTCTCTGCCAGAAGCTTCTCCAAGAGGAGTGCCTAACGCCTTTATCCAGAGTGGCCAAATGGAGATTTTAGTGGAAAGCAGGTTTTTTCCAGTTTTCATCAAAATCAGTAAGGTTCTTCTCACTCCTGCCTGGAACAGGCCCTGAAATTTAGGCATGGATCGCTTGTGGTTTTCAAAAGTTATCATATTACAGACAGACGATGAGTGAAATATAAGAACATAAGAACATAATACCACTGAATTGCTCTAGACCTGTCACTTGATTCTGCAAACAATGTTCATAATGGTACCAATAACTAGAGTAGAGCATGGGTTCTCAATCTGGGAACTATAAACAAGTGTTAGGTGTTGTGAACACCCTTCTTCCCATATTGCTAGATCCCTTGTTGTTGAAAGGCATGCTGGGTCCCACTATGAAAAGGGTTGAGAGTCACTCCATTAGGTCAAAGCTTTATGGATGGATAGGAGCTCTCTCTCTCTCTATGTCAACGAAAAGCAATGTTAACTGTAAAATACGGATGACTAATTTATTACATTTTAAATGAGACAGCTAATTACACTCCAGTTATTATTGTATGCTATAATTAAAGTTTAAAATCATGGCAATTCTTCTGGCTTTTATTAACATAAAATTAATACATAATGAACAATCTGAAACAATTGTAAAGAATTAGCAAATTATGGAGACTTCACTTGAAGTTAATATGAGTAAAAGCGGTAACTTGTTTAAGGCCCTGATCAAGCAGTTAACACACACAGGCAGGTAAAGTAGTCTATCCACACATGATAAATTGCAGGATCTAGTAAATAAATGACCTACAAAACAAGGTCCTTTTTTTTTTTAACAAGAGTTGCTGAAATTCTGTTTAAGACACTTTTACATACATGAAAATCTGTTTAAAATATATTTGACTAAAGTGTATATATGTACACAGGTTATATAGAACTACAAATATGTTTTGTGTTTCTGAGTGAAAAACTCAGTCTTTGGCTCAAGTCTGAAAAAAGAAAATCTCTTTAAAAATTCACAGGTACTTTAAAAAAAATCATGAAATTTGAATGCTTTCATTTGACTTCATAACTCAGTTAAAAGAAGAAACAGAGAAAAGAGAATTTCAGGTGCCTACTCAAAATTGAAGAAAATACATTATAGAATAGAAACAATATAAAATATTAATACTCTGTTGCCTTTTTGTGAAAACACATTATTAGAAGGACCTTACATTTGAACATTTGTAAAGAAAATATCATATTCTGGTTACTCAATTAGATTTTTTGCCTCTCTGTTAGACAGTTATCTTATGATTTTGCTATAATGAATTTGCAATGATTTTGTTCAGTAATCCCTGAAGATCTTCTATATCTTCTATTATTATAAATGACTGTAGAGATCATAATTCTTATATCACTTCTCACTTTCCACAGCCAGTCAAATATGGCATATAGTTTTAAAAGAAATCAGCATTTACTAGTCAGATTATAAAATCCTTGCAAAATAATGTGCATTTTTCAAAGAGTAATCTTGCAGATAAAAATAAAAATTAAATGTGCTTTTACAAAAAAGAAAATAGTAAAGAGAACTTAACACACAAAATAGGAATGACTGAAATTTTAGTATAAACATGATGTACCAGTCATACAAAATGATGATATTTGGAAAAGGTACTTAATGTCTATTTCTTAATAATACTGTGTGGATGTTTTCTAAGGGTTCACTAATTGTCATACACACATACAGACATACAATCTGACCCCATTCTTACATACAGTGTATGCATATATCAAGGGTCGGCAACCTCTGGCATGCAGCTCACCAGGGTAAGCACCCTGGCTGGCCGGGCCAGTTTGTTTACCTGCCGCATTGGCAGGTTTAGCTGATCGCGGCTCCCACTGGCCGCAGTTCTCCATCCCAGGCCAATGGGGGTGGCGGGAAGCGCCACGGCCCGAGGAATGTGCTGGCCATGGCTTCCTGCCACCCCCATTGGCCTGGGACGGTGAACCGCAGCCAGTGGGAGCTGCGATTGGCCGAACTTGTGGAAATGGCAGGTAAACAAACCGGCCTGGCCCCCAGGGAGCTTTCCCTGGTGAGCCGCGTTCCAGAGGTTGCCAACCCCTGGCCTATATATACACATTGGTGGGAGACAACCAGTAGTGAAACTGTAGAATTCATGGAAGTACCTTGAACAGATAGAGCTAATATCCTAGACCTTGCACAATCTAGATTCAGGCCAGGACATTGAACTGAAACCACTTTAGTGACACTGATGAATGGTCTCCTGCTCTTAATGGATAGAAGGCAGGCATCAAATGTCATCCTCTGGAGCGCTAAACACTGTTGACATACAGCTCTACTTATCCTTCACCACATATGATCACAGGATTGGCCAGTGCTTGGATGAGATCAGCTCATGGATGAAGACCAGATAGTTGTAGCTAAACCTGTGCAAGACTGAGCTTATGCTGGTGGGCGGAGGAAAGAATTTTGAAGCATTTGCAGCCACAATGCAGTCTCCGTTGGTTAAAGGTGCACATCCACATTGGCCAATTCAGTCTATAGTTTAGGATTCTTCATTGCTGTTAAGCTTTCACATAGCAGCATAGCAGTGAGTAATGTTGAATATGAAAGTCATCTTTGGCAGAGTTGGAGACTTGGCCCATCCTGGCAGATGATGACCTGACCTCAATTATTCACTCCTTCAACACCTCTTGGCTGGATTATAACAATATGTTCCACCCGTTCATGAAGTCCATGTAGGAAAGTCCTACAAGTTACACATTCTGCAGCATGTTTCCTCTGCAACATGGTTTACTTCAGACAAATCAAACCTGCCCTCCGGTCTGGCCTCTCAGAGAATATCAAATAAGGATCAAGGTCCTTATCTTCAAGGTATGCAATGACCTGAACTCAGGATATCCAAAAGATATATCCTAAAGCTCCAGGATGAAGACAATGGTGGACACCTTCACTCTTTTGGCACAGTGAAACTTTCTACAATGTAGGTAAAGCTTGTCTGTGCAGGAGACAAGGATTTTGTGGGAGCTAGTCTGAGACTGGAATGAACTCCCCTAGGAATTAAGCACTGTCACAAACCTCCGCACCTTCACCAAGAAGAAGGCCCATTTTTTTTGACCTTGACTTGTCAAAAGAATTGCAGCACATATATATTAGTAAAAAACCCTACCAAAACAATTGACTCCACTACACACACTTCTCCCCTAGGAAGACTATGAGAGAACAAGCAATATGCAACAGATGTGTAATTACATTACTTAATGCAGTACTGGAAGGTGAACACGTACTACAGTGATGATCTTGGTACAAGACAGTAAAAATGAAGATTATGTCCTTTTCATCCTCTCTAGTGGTTATAGGGTGAATCTGATGAAACAAATTATTCCTACTCTTCCCCATGACATATGCTTTCTTCTACAATATTTGTAATTTCCGAGGTGCAAATATATTAAAGGAACATGTCCCATTTTCTGTTCTCTATAGATTATGTCATGTTAAGAGTTTATCCCAAATACTGGATCAGTGTGTAATGATCTTCTGTAGAATTACACATGAAAATTGAGAAACTTTTACTCATCATGTGATTGCCTAACTTTGTGAACTGCAAGACACCCTTTAAGGCCCCAGTCGGCAATTCTTACTTAAAGCAGTATCCTCAATAATGGGTGTTACCTCGTTGACTTTAGTAGGACACCTTCCATAAGAAATAGTTACAAATGTGAATGCTTAAGTATCAGATCTTACTAACAAAGATGTGAAATATCTATGCCACCTTAAGCAACAGAAATAGTTAATTAAGGAGAAGACAGATGAGCAGCATATGTATATTGGCCTCCCTTTAATTGTGGCCCCCCAAAAATGATATAATACTAAATATGTCTCTTCAACAAGAAAGCCCCAATGGCCATTTGAAATATGAAAAAATATGGTTTTAAAAATAGTTTATTGCGTCTGGAGGCAATATGCTACGAAATTTCCTTGGCTCATTTTAGTAGTCTACCAAAGAGATAGAGATTTGCAAATTGGCAAGGTAAAGACAAGACAGCTGGGTTGAATTAGAGGGATTAAGACTCAACCCCACAAGGGGGGCCAGGGTCACTGATGGCTTGAAGAGCTGCTCAGACAGGGGAAGTGATTTTTTTTAAGGAAAGAAAGAGAATTAAACACTGAGGTGATTCTTTTGTTGGATAGAAGGAGAAAGAACACTATCTAAAATTTTGCTATACACTGGCCATTCACTGGTTGCACTGTACACACATCAATTAACTAAAATCTAAACTGAATTAACAAAAGAGAATTTTCTTTCAGTCAGCTTTTCTGTTGGCTCAGTCTTGCTTTCCTAGGCAGTAGAATGGTGACTTTGTTTTCCAGGATACCTCATATGAGAAATTTCAAGGGGAAAGAACGTGTGTTTTAAGATGTTAGCAGTGGGTGTGTGACCTGGACTTATAGGGGAAAGCTAATTGCAACCTTAAACATTAAGTTGCTACTGTGACTCCATAAGAACAGAATTGTGATTCCTAAGACAAGCTGTTTGTGTTGCACTAGGGGATAGGGATGGGGGCGGGGAATCAAATGTTTTGTTTTCCCCAGTGTGAGATTTTTGCAGATTGCACAGTGTTGGGAATTTTTAGAACCTGATCCTGCAAAGTGCTGATGCTTTTTACTCATTGTTTACAGCAGGAATTGAAGCAATGTCCCATAAGATAGCAAAATTAGGCAGAATTTTATTTAAATAGTATGTCTTTCTCATTCATCCACTTCCACTTAGAATAAAAAGTGGCAGTTATAAGTATGCTTTTCCTTCACCTCTCCCTAGCTATTCATGGTCACCATTCTTATTATCCTGGCCAATAAAGACATTCTCTCCCTTGCAATATAATTCAGAACCACCATTCGTGGAGTAACAAATATTTCACTGCAGTGTACATGATATCTTGACTTCCTGAAACATGTTTTCAAATATCCTAAATATGTATGTCATGTCATGATTGCATTTATACACAGAGATTTGTAACCCATTGTTCATTGTCCGAAGGCAGTGATAGTAGGAATTTATCTAGGAGCTGGATCCACAAATATGACTAGGGACATGTTTACAGGATATGCTATTACTAACCACCTGGGGTGTAAATTCTAGTATTCACCAGTGTGTTGGCACGAACTGCAAGTTCTCTTGTCCACAATGACATAGGACTGTTTCAAGTGGAATTATGTTAATACAAACCAGGGAAATTTGAGATCATGCCAGCAGGGTCCACATGGACGGTTAGTGCATGGTATGCTGGTGTGCATTAGAATTTACACTCCTACTGGTGCACACTAACACAACGTGTAGACCAACGCTTAAACACTGCAATGGCTAATGTTTAGTTTCCCTGCTGCCTAGTGGAATCCCCAGCCCCCTATTAGGCATCCCATGCAGTGCAGGGGATTGCTAGATACCAAAGAATGAAATCCACAAAAGTCAGTAAGTGGCACAGGGAGCCATCTAAGCTAGCCAGTAGGAAATACTGAAAAGAGGCATATGTGGGTTGTATAAAACATAGCACAGGAGATGGTGATCTTTAGCCCAGTGGTAGGGCTCTGAGACTAGAGGTGAAACCTATGTTCAAGTTCCTGTTCTGCTTCAGAAGAGTAGGGGAGGTGATATGAACCTGGATCTTCCACCACTTTGGTGAGTTAAGGGTTGGGGAGGTGCACCCCTTCCTCCTGCTGTGCTTTATGTATGGCTCAATCTCATAAGCATGCTCTGAGACTGCCTATTAGATCAGGGCCTGCAGATGAGATAGGCAAGGGAACACCTAGTTTGAGGATACCACCAGGCCTTAGGCACCAGGTTTGAGGACAGAAGCAGCTTTGTGCAGGCCCAGCAATAGAAATTCAGGCACCTAAGAAAGTTTACCAGTAGAAATATAGGCATCTACAGGATTAGGTTGCAAATGATCAGGGAGAATAAAAATTAGATTAGAGATTTGGGTGAGTAAATTGGCAATTAGGTATTTAATCCCTTTGATGTGGGAACAGAAGCAAAATGAGGAGAGACACAGGCATGGAATTAAGTGACAGGCTACAGTTTTTATTAAGCTTTATCACAAGGGGAGATGTGGTACCTACCCATTATCCATCCTTTCCTATACCAGGAACTTAATTGGTGACCACAGGGCTCCTTGCCATATAGCCTATAACACAGGGTAGGCTCTTCTAAGCCCACCAACAGGACTCAAGTCTCTGAGTCCTAGCACCTTCCCCACCATGAGGCGGGCAGAGGGTGCAGGAAGATGGGGACCTCTTCTGACCCGATCACCAAAATCCCAGGTCTTTTATCCCTGGGATCCATTCAGTTTATTCTCGTAGCCACACTGGAAACTGGCCACTGGGGGCACTAGCAACTAGCTTGGTCACTTTCCTAATCCCCCACCCCCACCACAGTGCCTGGTATCACAACACCTGCCCAACCCATACCCTCACTTTTCACCGCTATATGTATGCCATAAAACCTGAAAACTTCTGGCTGATTGTAATGGATGTCCCTATACTGTATCACTGAACCCTATGTCTCCAGGAATATTTAGTGACTTCCCTATTTTCTTTCTTTCTAGCCTTGCTCACATGGGCTGGTTATGATCCCAGTCCTTCCCTGTCAGTGAGTGCAGAAGTGGCATAAGTGGATTCTATTGCATGCCTCTTCTGGGTGTGAATAGCTTCGGCCCTGAAACCTGGCTGAGATCCATCTGCCATCTTTGCTGCCTTCTTGTGAGCTCAGTGCACTACAGAATGCCAGCAAACCCTAACATTGCCCAGTGGGTTAGTTACTTTCTACCATACCTTACCATTTTTTCCTTGGTGCAGATAGATGTCCTGTAACACCTTGTTTTCCAGTGCCCTATTGCCTGTACCTGCTGTGGGCCAATATCCCTGCAACCACCAGGGCGGCCCAGAGGTGTGTGGGGGGAAGTGGGGCAATTTGCCCCAGGCCCCAGGCCCTGCAGGGGCTCCCATGAGAATATAATATTCTATAGCATTGCAAATTTTTGTTTACGGGAGGGGCCTCCGAAATTGCTTTGCCTCAGGCCCCCTGAATCCTCTGGGTGGCCCTGGCTGCCACTGACGTCACTGCCCCAGTCCTGAAAGAATGATTACCAAATTTACCCAGGTCAAGACTGCAGTAGTGCAAGGTTTTTCTCAATCTCACACTAAATTAGCACCTTGTCAGGAAGCCGCCATCACCATGTGTGATTGGTGGTCCTGGCTGCAGATTTGTTGTAAGAGTCTTATCACTTTTACAAGACACAAGCACTCATCTTCTCATTCCTTCAAAACCACATATGCCAGTCTTCCCTTCTAGTCTGTTTTTGAATACCTTAATTGTAGGGATACTACTCCAGAAGGTGGTTGCATGTCTGTTACATTTAATGTATGCTGAGACCTGTTCGCAGCTTCCAGAGACACCAGTTCACTCACTCATTCACTCTCAATGTGCCAAAGATGGCAACAACAAATGCCACCTAAAATAACATAGCCCCTACCCCCAAGCTGCAGCCCCAGGCAGAGCCTTTGATAACTTCAATGATATCTCCAGTGTTATGGGTAACCTGTCATCTCTTCATTACCCAACCCTTCTGGACCAACCTTCTAAGTCAAGAGTTTCTGTACTATGAAATGTCCATATAAGTCCAGGAAAGTTATCGACCTACTCCAGGAGGACAGTTCCACTAGCCAGTCAGAAATAGTGGAGGGAGCCTACCCATGGTGGGTCAAAGACAACACATTGCACTACCTGTTGTGCAGTTATGAATCACCCACAATGAAGCCCTTCCTATCCCCTAAATCCCGCAAACTCTGAAAGGCTGGCCTTGTAGGCCCTCAGACTCTGCAGGTTATCAGAGTCCTCAACTAGTCTCACATCTGTTATGAGCCAAAGATACAGAGTTCTTGAAGCATCACCTGCAGTTCCCTACTGGATAGCAGATCCCTACTGCAGAATTCCTCAACTCTGTTGACCTGAAATTGAAAAAGCATCAGCAACAACGTTATTCACTCCCAGGACATTAACATCCTTTTTCATGCAATGTAGCTGCAGGCAGTGTAAAACAAAAGCCCTCGTCAGCCTCATTACACAGTCTTAGCTGACTGTCCATTTGCAATGTGGACCACAGGTTTGTTGTCACAACACAAACAGACTTGTTGATTCTGAAAATTTTCTATCCAACTAATGCCTGCCACCAGGAAAAAAATCTTGAGGAAGGTGATGTCCTTGTAATAGACACAAAGCATTCTGGCCACCTCTGTGCACAGCACTCACTTTGCAAGTAAACCCCAAAACCTACATCTCCTGAGGTGTCAGATTGTACCTGCAGCTCAGTCTTGAGCAACCAGTCCAAACGACATGTTGAAACGCCCATTAAACTCTTCCAGGAATCTTTCCAACATTTCTAAATCTTCCTTCATTCCCTTTGTCATTCTAATAAAGTGATGGGGTTTTCATGCTCCAGAGGTGGTAGATGCCAGATGAATACAAATTGCCTGACTGGGAGCCACCACCCAGCACACGAAGTCTAGGTACCCCATGACCACCTATAGTTCCCGACGAGTAATTTCCTTTGCATTTTTGAGAGCCCGTATCAGTGTCCTGACTGATTCCAGCTTCTCTGTAGGTAACCTAGAGATACCCTAAACTGTGTCCAGTTTGATATCCAAGTACATTACATTTTGGGCAGGGCCTTTTTGTTTTTTTTCCAAGGTGCTCAGCTTGGTTCTGAAATGCCTGAAGCATGTACTCACAGCTGCCTGTCCGAAATCTTCTTGCAAATAAGTAGTCATCAAGGTAGTTCACTGCATGATGCAGGGCAGTTTCACACACAATTGCACAACATAGAACTCAATATTTTGAAAGCAGCACATGACATCAAGCACCCCACAGGCATGGCTTTATCAGAAGAGTAGTAGCCTTCAAATTGAAACCCAAGCAAGTTAAAGTCCCTAAGATGCACTGGAAGCAATTGAATGCAGACTTGATGTCATGTTGTGCCAACATCTCTCCAGTGCCACACTCCTTAACCACAGCTACCACAGCATCACATGACAAGTGTCTCACTGAACACAGCTGGTGGTCAATATAATCATTTTACTGATAATTTTGCCCACGGGAACAATATGTGATGGATTAGCCTGTATTCCTCCTTTGCTTGCTTCACAACCACACCCAGGAGTGGTGCCAGGGTTTTTGGCGCCCTAGGTGCAGGGCCAGCTCGCTGGTCCCGCGGCTCTGGTGGACCTGACGCAGGCGTGCCTGAGGATGCTCCACCAGAGCCATGGGACCAGTGGACCGTCCACAGGCACGCCTGCGGGAGGTCCACCGGAGCAGTCTGCCACCTTCCCAAATCCTGGCTCCCTAGGCGACCACCTAGGTCGCCTAAATGGAAGTGCTGGCCCCAACCACACCCAGGGGGAAAATGTGCAATTCTTGCATTAGAATGCCAGAGAAGGGTCCTGCCACTCTTTCGCTGCCACCTCTAAGGTGATTTTTGCTTTCCTTATATGCTCAAAGTCTTAGTGGACTTCAGGTTCTCTGCCCAGAAGTGGCACCTCATATTCTCGTATAGGATTTGAAAGCCAGCCGAAAATCCGTTCCATAAATAAGCCTTCTCTTTTTTACTGGGGCAGTCCATTAGCAAATTCCTTAACCCTTGTATCTCAGCTGGAGAAGAAGGCTTTCCCATGGTTGCTGCTTCCATCTGTAGCATCTCCTGAAGAGCTGGGACCTGGTAGACTCCCTTTCCAGCTGCCCTGTTTGAATTGCCCTTTACCCCCATAATAGGAGAGTGCACTATGCTGATCCTTGCACTTTCTCCAGCAGTGTTTATACGTGCACTGGGAGCAAAAACATTTTCCATCGTTAATGCAAAGTACACAGTGACTTTTATATCTGTAGTTTGTGTCATCAGATGCTACCGGTATGGCGCTCTGCTCTATTCAATGTTGATATTAGTCAGCTGCATATGTGTGTTCCCTCTGTGTGCTGCCCCGGCTCTGCACAGATAGCTGACACAGCATACCCTCAAGAGAACCCCAATGACCACAGACTCCAATAAGGTATGAAGGCACCTGGCCAGAATTATTGTCGAAGAGAAACACAATCTCTAGCTTCCCGGATTACATATCTACAGTTCTGCTAGTACACATGTGCTCCCTGGCAATGGACTGGCTCAGTCAGTGGTGGGACTTTCCACTGCTCCCTTGGCCAGAAAAGGACATCCACTCAGGGATGCATTCTTATACACAGGTACAAACAGGTTATGCATCATTGAATGTACTGAGGTACAGCCCCCTATGCATTATGGTGTTGCCTTTCTCATCGTGCAGGACCAATAAGTATCCATCAAACTGTCTATTCATTGTATTGTCCTTTCATATTGTTTATCCATCGTATTGTCCTTTTATACTGTCTTCAGGCTGAGTCTGCCTGTTCCTTGTTATCTGTGTGGGATGTGTTCGTATCAGATTGTTCTGGTACCATCCTGGCATATATTCATTTTATTAGTGCTTTCATCTGTACACGTGCTTTTTAGCAGCCTTCCTCTTGCCAACTTCTGTGAGCAGGGCCTGCCTCTGGCTCACAGCCTAACTTTGATTTATGTTAGAAATGTCTTGACCACTACTTTAGTTCAGGCCTCATACCAGCCTCTGATACCAAGGGTTTATGTCTCAGGGCCTCATCTTACTGCAGTTTGAAAATGAGGTCTGGGTCTGATACTACTCTGCTGTCCATGAATGCCAGCTGGGCAAGGTGATAAGGAGTCATATCTCCATTTAAAGTTCCTTCCAGGTCTATTTTACCTCTTGGTAATCAGGCTCCTCTGAAACCCTCTGCCTAAATTCTGTAATACCTTAACCATGCTACCCCCACCATATATAGGATAAGCCCCTGTTATTAAGTCCTCATACCCGAACAAGGAAATATATGTATTGGGGCACCTCACACAAAATATAATTGTGTAAATGTAAACGGTTGCAGATCACTTCAAGAGTTTGAGGCACCTTAGGTCTGTGGGGTTTGTCCTCATCTTTTGTGGGGCATGGAAGGTGTTATTTGCCCTCTCCTCTGTCTGGTCTTCCCAGCACAAGGCAAATAAATTCACAAATTCCCATTGTTATAACCTTATTCCCAGATTCTGGACCTTAGCGTCCAAAATATGGGGGTTAGCATGAAAACCTCCAAGCTTAGTTACCAGCTTGGACCTGGTACTGCTGCCACCACCCAAAAAATTAGAGTGTTTTGGGGCACTCTGGTCCCACTGAAAAACCTTCCCTGGGGACCCAAGACCCAATCCCTTGAGTCTCACAACAAAGGGAAATAATCCTTTTTTCCCTTCCCCCCTCCAGATGCTCCTGGAGAGATACCCAGACACAAGCTCTGTGAAACTACGCAGAGTGATTCCCCCTCTCCGTTCCCAATCCTGGAACAAAAGCACTTTCCTCTTCACCCAGAGGAAATGCCAAATCAGGCTAGCAATCCAACACACAGCTCTCCCCTTGATTTCTTCCTCCCACCAATTCCCTGGTGAGTACAGACTTAATTTCCCTGAAGTAAAGAAAAACTCCAACAGGTCTTAAAAGAAAACTTTATATAAAAAAGAAAGAAAAATACAAATGTTCTCTCTGTATTAAGATGATACAACACAGGGTCAATTGCTTAAAAGAATATTGAATAAACAGCCTTATTCAAAAAGAATACAAATCAAAGCATTCCAGCACTTATATTCATGGCAAATACCAAAGAAAAAAACCATAGAACTTACTATCTGATCTCTTTGTCCTTACACTTAGAAACAGAAGACTAGAAAATAGAACTACTTCTCCAAAGCTCAGAGGAAAACAGGCAGACAGACAAAAGACCTCTTACACAAACTTCCCTCCACCCAAAGTTGAAAAATCCGGTTTCCTGATTGGTTCTCTGGTCAGGTGTTTCAGGTGAAAGAGACATTAACCCTTAGCTATCTGTTTATGACACGCCCCCCAAATTGCAGACAGTGGGGAAGCTCACTGGCGGCAATTTCTTCTAGAACTTGAAAATAAACAGATTAATACAACACATGCACCTTTACATATACTACTAAGTATATAGCTAACAGACTTTAGATTTTAAGAACACTTTTTAACTACTGGATTCTGGGAAACTTTCACGGGAGAGTGCATCAGCAACTTTGTTAGAAGCTCCTGTGATGTGTTGAATTTCAAAATCAAAATCTTGGAGAGCTAAACTCCAACGAAGAAGTTTCTTGTTGTTCCCCTTGGCAGTATGAAGCCACTTTAGTGCAGCATGGTCAGTTTGTAGTTGGAACCGCCGTCCCCAAACATATGGGCGTAGCTTTTCCAGGGCGTACACAATGGCATAGCATTCCTTTTCACTGACTGACCAGTGACTTTCCCTCTCAGACAGTTTCTTGCTGAGAAACACGACAGGATGGAAGTTGTGATCTGTTGCTTCCTGCCTGAGCACTGCTCCTATACCACGCTCAGATGCATCTGTGGTTACTAGGAATGGTTTGTCAAAATCCGGGGCCCTGAGTACAGGGTCAGACATGAGCGTTGCCTTAAGCTGGGTAAAGGCTTTTTGACACTCATTAGTCCACTTAACGGCATTTGGCTGGGTCTTTTTGGTTAGGTCGGTCAATGGGGCAGCGATTTGGCTGTAGTGTGGTACAATCGCCTGTAGTATCCGGCCAAGCCTAAGAAGGATTGGACCTGTTTCTTTGACCTTGGGACAGGCCACTTTTGGATAGCATCCACCTTGGCCTGTAGGGGGTTTATGGTTCCTCGACCCACCTGGTGCCCCAGGTAAGTTACTCTGTTTTGGCCTATTTGACACTTTTTGGCCTTAACAGTTAGTCCTGCCTGCCTGATGCGCTCAAAGACCTTTTCCAGGTGGAGTAGGTGTTCGGGCCAGGAGTCTGAAAAATGGCCACATCATCGAGGTAGGCAACTGCAAATTCTCCCAGTCCAGCTAGTAGGACCATCTACCAGCCTCTGGAAGGTGGCGGGTGCATTTCGAAGGCCGAAAGGAAGGACATTGAATTCATACACCCCCGCATGGGTGACGAATGCTGACCTCTCCTTGGCAGGTTCATCTAGCGGTACTTGCCAGTACCCCTTGGTTAAGTCTATTGTAGAGATGAACTGGGCACGTCCCAACTTTTCCAATAGCTCATCAGTACGTGGCATCGGATAGTTGTCCGGACGAGGTTACAGCATTTAGCTTACGGTAGTCCACGCAAAAGCGTATTTCCCCATCTGGTTTGGGTACCAGAACCACTGGAGATGCCCATGCACTGGTAGATGGGCGGATTATAACCCATCTGTAGCATGTTCTGGATCTCCCGTTCTATAGCAGCTTGGGCATGAGGAGACACCCGGTAGGGTGGGGTTCTGATTGGGTGAGCATTACCTGTATCAATGGAGTGGTATGCCCGTTCAGTCCGTCCTGGGGTGGCTGAGAACAATGGGGCGAAGCTAGTGCACAGCTCCTTGATTTGTTGCCGCTGCAGACGTTCCAGGGTGGTTGAGAGGTTTACCTCTTCCACGCCACCGTCTTTTTTCCGTCGTAGTAGACACCGTCAGGCCACTCAGCATCATCTCCCTGGACTGTAAACTGACAAACCTGTAAGTCTCTGGAATAGAAAGGCTTGAGAGAATTAACATGGTACACTTTAGGCTTTAGTGAGGAATTGGGAAATGCTATGAGGTAGTTACAGCTCCCAGGCGCTCTTGGACCGTGAATGGCCCTTCCCATGATGCTTCCATCTTATGGGCCTGTTGCGCCTTCAAGACCATAACCTGGTCTCCTACCTTGAAGGAACGTTCTCTGGCATGTCTGTCATACCAGGCCTTTTGCTCTTCTTGAGCATCCTTTAGGTTCTCTCTAGCAAGGGCTAAAGAGTGTCGGAGGGTGCTTTGTAGGTTGCTTACAAAGTCCAGAATGTTAGTTCCTGGAGAAGGCGTAAACCCCTCCCATTGCTGCTTCACCAACTGTAATGGCCCCTTAACCTCGTGACCATACACAAGTTCAAATGGTGAAAACCCTAAACTGGGATGTGGTACAGCCCTGTAGGCAAACAGCAACTGCTGCAACACTAGGTTCCCAATTATTGGAGAATTCGTTGATGAATTTTCTTATCATGGCCCCCAAAGTTCCATTGAACCTTTCCACCAGGCATTGGTTTGATGGTGGTACGGGGTGGCACCAAGTGATTCACCCCATGAGTTTCCCACAGTTTTTCCATGGTCCCTGCCAGGAAATTAGAACCTGAATCTGTAAGGATGTCAGAGGGCCAACCTACCCTGGCAAAGATGTCTGTTAGGGCCAGGCACACAGTGTTAGCCCTGGTGTTGCCTAGAGCTACTGCTTCTGGCCATCGGGTAGCAAAGTCCACTAAAGTCAGTACGTACTGCTTTCCTCTGGGCGTCTTTTTGGGAAAGGGCCCAGAATATCCACAGCTACTCGCTGAAATGGGACCTCAATTATGGGGAGTGGCTGGAGAGGGGCCTTGACCTGGTCTTGAGGCTTTCCCACTCTTTGGCATACCTCACAAGACCGGACATACTTGGCAACGTCCTTGCCCATCCCCTCCCAGTGGAAGGACTTCCCCAACCGGTCCTTGGTTCTGTTCACCCCAGCATGGCCACTGGGATGATCATGGGCTAAGCTTAAGAGCTTCCCCCGGTACTTAGTTGGACCACCAACTGTTTTTGCGGCTGCCATTCTTCCCGGTGTCCACCAGAAAGAATTTCCTTGTATAAAAGTCCTTGGTCTATAACAAACCGGGATCGATTAGAAGAGCTGAGAGGCGGTGGGGTGCTCCGTGCCGCCGCCCACGCTTTCTGAAGGCTGTCATCTGCTTCCTGCTCAGCCTGGAACTGTTCCCTTGAGGCTGGGGTCACCAGTTCCTCCTCAGACTGTGGACTTGGGCTTGGTCCCTCTGGAAGCGATGTAGGTGATGGGGTTGTTTCCGTTGCTGGTGAACCGCTCTCCGCTGGTGCACCTGAGGGTATTTCAGGCTCTGGCTGAGCCTTTTGGGTATGGCTGTCGTGTGCTTCTGCCAGTTTTGGCTCGCTGGCGCCCTCTGGCGTTGAGTTTGAAGATGTGGTTGCACTTGCTGGTGCTGGTTGCTGTTCCAGTTCCGGGCCTGGTACTGGAGATGCTGTGGCTGTTTCAGTGGTAGGCATGGAATCCGGGTCCACTACCTCTGTCTGGGTCTCTGGTAACACAGACGGGGCGGTCTGTGGACGGCTCAGGAACAGGAATGGGTCTGGAAGCTTGCCTGGTTTGGCTACGGGTAACCATTCCCACTCTCTTGGCCCGCCTCACCTGGTTGGCCAAGTCTTCCCCAGTAGCATGGGGATAGGATAATTGTCATAGACTGCAAAAGTCCACATTCCTGACCAGCCTTTGTACTGGACAGGCAGTTCAGCTGTAGGCAAGTCTACAGCTTGTGACATGAAGGGGGTAAATGGTAACTTTGGCCTTTGGGTTGATGAATTTGGGGTCAACGAAGGATTGGTGGATAGCTGACACTTGTGCCCCCGTGTCTCTCCACGCAGTAACCTTCTTTCCGCCCACTCTCAAAATTTTCCCTTCGCTCCAAGGGTATTTGAGAGGCATCTGGGCCTGGGGATCTTTGGGGTGATGGTGGTGTAATGAATTGCACTCGCATGGTGTTCTTGGGACAGTTGGCCTTGATATGTCCCAGTTCATTACACTTAAAGCATCTTCCATCTGATGGGTCACTGGGCCGAGGTGAGTTACTGGAGACTGGTGAGGTTGAAGAGTAGGGTATCTGTGGCTTTACTTGGGTGGTATGGAGGGTCTTTGGCTGTCCTCGGTTGTAGGGTTTATGGTCTGTGTGCCCCCTGGGGTAATCGTTCCCCTTGACAGTAGCTTTTTTTGCTTTCTGCCAGTTCCATCCATTTGGCTCCAATCTCCCCCGCCTCAGCGATAGTTTTGGGATTTCTATCTTGTATGTACCGTGTGATGTCTTCAGGAACACCATCCAAGAACTGCCTCCATTTGTATGAGGAGGTTCACTTCTTCCAAGGTTTGAATGTTGTTCCTGTTACCCAGGCCTCATAGTTTTTTGCAATGTAGTAGGCGTGTTTGGGAAATGACACCTCTGGTTTCCATTTTTGGGTTCTGAAGCGCCGACGGGCATGATCTGGGGTTATCCCCATCCTGTATCTGGCCTTGGTTTGAAAAAGTTTATAGTCATTCATTTGCGGCTTGGGCATTTCAGCTGCCACCTCTGCTAAAGGTCCACTGAGGTGTGGCCTTAATTCTACCATGTACTGGTCTTCGGGGATGCTGTACCCAAGACAGGCTCTTTCAAATTTTCCAAGAAGGCCTCGGTGTCATCACCTGCCTTGTAGGTGGGAAATTTCCTGTGCTGGGGAGCAATAATTGGCGCCGGGTTGTTAGGGTTGGCTGGCACATGCAGCCCAGCTTTTGCCATCTCCAGTTCATGTTTTCTCTGTTTTTCCTTCTCTTCATTCTCTTTTTGTTGTTTTTCCATTTCTTTTTGTTGTTTTTCCATTTCTTTTTGTTGTTTTTCCATTTCTCGGCGGTGGCTGCCTCATCTTCTGCTTGTTTCCTTCGGTAGGCCACCTCTTCTTCTTCTAGGTTTTCTTTTGTGTGCTGCCTCTTGGGCTGCCTGTTCTCTTTGGAAGGCTGCCAGTTTGAGGCTTCTTCCTTTTCTTTCATCTCCATCTGTCGCCTGTGTTCAGCGTCTTTGATTTGTTCTTCGGCGTCAATCCTTGCCTTAGAAGTCATGGTTCCTGTTTTCTTGTGTTGGGGTGCCCTCCGATGTTTATCTTCTGAACTGCAGGCTCTCTGTTGCCTCCTGAAGTCTGCCTAGCAACAGTGCTTTTTTCCTTTTCTGCTCTCTAGCTAATGTTCAATTAAGGGAAACCAGAAAAACCACTTTATCTGCATGCATATAAGTGCTGGTACTTGCCTCCTAATGGGAGGGCTATTGCATGACAAAAGACCCTTAACAGTCTTCTCGCTTAATATGCAAACCACAAACTGCTAGAGAGCAGAAAAAAAAAATTCTCTCTGGTTCCCTTTTAAAACCAAACTGTTTCTCTCTGCTAAAAAGCCCTTAGCAGAGAAAAGAAAAATATAATATTCCTACTGGCTTCTGGATTCTGTCTATATCCCGCCGCTGCTACACCATGTTATAACCTTATTCCCAGATTCTGGACCTTAGCGTCCAAAATATGGGGGTTAGCATGAAAACCTCCAAGCTTAGTTACCAGCTTGGACCTGGTACTGCTGCCACCACCCAAAAAATTAGAGTGTTTTGGGGCACTCTGGTCCCACTGAAAAACCTTCCCTGGGACCCAAGACCCAAATCCCTTGAGTCTCACAACAAAGGGAAATAATCCTTTTTCCCTTCCCCCCTCCAGATGCTCCTGGAGAGATACCCAGACACAAGCTCTGTGAAACTACGCAGAGTGATTCCCCCTCTCCGTTCCCAATCCTGGAACAAAAGCACTTTCCTCTTCACCCAGAGGAATGCCAAATCAGGCTAGCAATCCAACACACAGCTCTCCCCTTGATTTCTTCCTCCCACCAATTCCCTGGTGAGTACAGACTTAATTTCCCTGAAGTAAAGAAAAACTCCAACAGGTCTTAAAAGAAAACTTTATATAAAAAAGAAAGAAAAAATACAAATGTTCTCTCTGTATTAAGATGATACAACACAGGGTCAATTGCTTAAAAGATATTGAATAAACAGCCTTATTCAAAAAGAATACAAATCAAAGCATTCCAGCACTTATATTCATGCAAATACCAAAGAAAAAAAACCATAGAACTTACTATCTGATCTCTTTGTCCTTACACTTAGAAACAGAAGACTGGAAAATAGAACTACTTCTCCAAAGCTCAGAGGAAAACAGGCAGACAGACAAAAGACCTCTTACACAAACTTCCCTCCACCCAAAGTTGAAAAAATCCGGTTTCCTGATTGGTTCTCTGGTCAGGTGTTTCAGGTGAAAGAGACATTAACCCTTAGCTATCTGTTTATGACACCCATATTTTCCTTAACCCCTTTAGACAGATGATTCCCAAGTGAGAGATGGTCCCTCATAAGCTCTAGTGGAAATAGCTGCCGTGTCCCCTGCCTATGTTTTGTTAGGAACGATGATCCCTAATTGCTCCATATTCCCTTGAAGGATATCAGCCCCATCCCAAATCTGTGATATCTGAGAGGGGCCTGCTCTTTAGAGGCAGGCTGCCCAAGCTATGGGCCACCCACTGTCCACTATAGTGGCACCAAGTGACCCCCATCCTTCTCTGCAGAGGCTAGTGGGAGGGGGGAGCACTGCCAAAAGCCTGACTCTAGCAGAACCACCAGAACATAGGGCCCTTCCCAGCCCCTGCAGCAGAATAACTTAATTCCCTCTCCTCGCCTCCCAACAACCTTCTCTTCTAGCAGGAGAAGCGAGGAGTGTATGACAAAATACCTAGCTCTATCAGGATCATGCCAGCCACTGTAGCAGCACTATGTGGCCCCTGCCCAACCTGTATGAAGGACGGGGGAGTCAGCATGCTATCCCTCGCTAAAGGGGCTCCTGTTGTGATAGTGAGCAGAGCCCCCATTCAGGAGGAATGACAGAGGTACAAACCGCACAGAGGGACAGAGATCCCCCCACCAGGGCAGACCCTCTGCCCATCTGGAAAAGGGACTCAGAATTTGTACTGGCCTTCCTCTGAATCTTGAAGATTGTTGCTCCTGGGAGCTTTCTCTGCTAGAATAGAACCAAAAGATGCTTCACATGGACCCTAGGCTAGGTTAAATCTTGGGAGCTGGGGAATGCTAGCCAGTCAGCACCCTTCTCCCCTAGCTTGTCAAAGGGTTCCAAAGACTCCAAAGATAGGAGCTATCTATCATCCCTTGGTGAGTGTCTCTGTGACATTGCGGTTCTGGCGGGACCCAACTGAGAGTGCCAATTCAGGACCAATTGCTCAAACAGGGCAGTCACAGCCCAAGGCTGGGGTTTTTTCACCTCTAAGGCAAACCAAACCAGCCAGACAAAAAGGACTTCAGTTTTACCCCACTGGCTAACCACAAGTCACACAAGCAATTTCCTTAGACACACCAGTCTCCCAGTATCACCACCAGTGCCACCCGTCCTGGGATGAATGGTTATGAAAACCAACACCCAGTAAAAGAAAAAGGTTCTCTCGATCCCAAAGGACCAAGCCCCAGACCCAGGTCAATATACACATTAGATCTTACCCACAAATCACGCTGTTGCAAGTCCTTTAGAATCTAAAATCTAAAGGTTTATTCATAAAGGGAAAGAGATAGAGATGAGAGCTAGAATTGGTTAAATGGAATCAATTACATACAATAATGGCAAAGTTCTTAGTTCAGGCTTGTAGCAGTGATGGAGTAAACTGCAGGTGCAAATCAAGTCTCTGGAGAACATCCCCCACTGGGATGGGTCCTCAGGCCCTTGTGTAGAGCTTCAGCTTGTAGCAAATTCCCTCCAGAGGTAAGAAGCAGGACTGAAGACCAAATGGAGATGAGGCCTTTGCCTTATATAGGCTTTTCCAGGTGTAAGAACATCCTTGTTCCTGCTATGGAAAGTTACAGCAAAATGGAGGTTTGCCGTCACATGGGCCAGTTTCTGCACACCCTGCTGAGTCACAGGGTGTAACTGCCTTCTCTCGATGGGACAGTTGTGTAGGTGATGGTCCTTAATGGGCCATCAAGCAGGCTAAACAGAGCTGACACCAACTTGTCTGGGATCTTTCCCAGTAACACAGCACAAGTTTGAAATATAGATAGCATACAGCCAATATTCATAACTTCAACTACCAAAATGATACAGACATACAGACAGCATAATCATAACCAGTAATCCGTAACCTGGTTTTAGACACCTTATATGACCCCCTTTACATAAGATTTGGTGCCACTACAGAACCTTGGTTGCAAACCATGTTCTATATGGTCCCAGTTCATATCAATAACGTCACAGTCTCCTTCTCTTGCTGCTGGGACTGGCCTCCTTTCATCACTGGTCCCATCAAGTTTCCGCACACATTGATACGGGTGAGTGGCATTTGCAGAGAAAGTCCTAGGACATTTCCATGAAGATTTTATCCTAAGAATATCAGTAGTAAGTAGGAGTATATTCTTTAAAGTACATACATACTCCAAGTAGTGACACAGCATTATGGGGAACTCACATCCTGCAGTGATTTCTGAGCTCAGTTTACAAATACAAAGGATTTATTTTCTAACCAGTAGCCCTGGAAGTGGAACTGAGGCTCTGAGATTCAAACAAGATTCTTTTATCATGTACATCATCACCAGTAATAAATTTCAGAAGGTCAAATCAGGCTGTGAGCTACCACATTGCTTTCCAATTATGGCCTTAGTGACAGTTGGAAGTCCCATTGCCATCTATGGGTTTTCACAGATGTAACTAATTGGAATTTAGTAAACAATTTGTTGATGATGCATAAATGGAATAGAAATGGCAGCTTAGTCATTCTTAGCTGTGATGGCTGGATAGGGCTGATAGAAATAAAAAGCTGCAAAAACTGACCTTTGTCACTGAAGTCAGCAAAGGACTTTGAATATATATATGGAACAGATCTGTCAAGTAAGTAGTTGGGTTTTTTTTTACTCTGGAAAGGGACTATTTTAAAATACCTTTTAGGTCACCTTTGTATAGTCTTTACCATTTTTTCATGAAAAGAATGTTCTTAAAATGTAAATTCAATAAGGCTATTTTTCTTTAAATCATTTTCAACGTCAGTTTTCCACATTTTTCTGCATTGATGTATTTTGGGATGCAGCCTGAGCTCCTTATCATCATCCCAGTTCCCTCATCCAATGGGAGTAAAACTCCATACTTTCGTTAGAATGAGTTACAAGATGGAGAACATGGCATTCTGTTAATAAATATATGCATTTGTACAGTCCAATTTCAACTTGAGTCCCAAAGCTCTGTTTTCTTCATATTGAGGACTGATTCTAACTTACAAATAATGATGTAAATTGGGAGTAACACCATTGAAGTTACAAGAGCTACACCACTATAAATTGAAGGTAAGCAAGATCAGACATAGGTCCATTAGTATTAGTGATACATTAAAGCTTTTAAACTTATTACCTGACTTTGTGCTGATACCTCTGATAAAAGCACTCTTCAGCAGATACTAAAATAATGTAGGTGTTAAAAACTAAATCCAAAATGTTAACAGCTTTTTAAGCAAGTGAGATTGTCATGTTGCATGAAAATTAGGCTCTGTAAGAATTCTAAACTGAAACATCTTCTGTTTGAAAATGTGAGTCAGGTTTTCACATGTTGGGCTCATCTAAAAGTTTGAAGAACTAACTTGTAAGCAGGTAATTTATCAGGAAAACAAATACCCTATTCATTCTATGCTGGCATATTGTATTTATTTTTGAGATGTGCTGGATCCAGAATACTCTTAGTAAAAAGCTGCTTTCTTGATTATTTGTATCACTAATTATTCTACAAGCAGAAAGCCAGCAGTCACACACATCCAGTTGGAGTCAATGGACTCTGTCCTGCATCTTTGCTTGAGTAAAGGCTGCTGTATCAGATGCAGAGCAATTCGCATGTGTACCTAAGGGCAACAATTAGCTGTAAATGTCTTCATTGGGTTGCTGAGCTTTATATTTAAAATAATTTCCTAAAGATAGTTAATGCCAAGATTGAAAAATAATTGACTGAATGCATCTGTGATCAACAGAAAGAAACCTCAGAGAATCCCTTAGCAATGTAATTAAGGAAGTGAACAACTCGTTCCATTTTTTTTTTTTTTTTTTTTTTTTTGCTGGCAGCACTTTCTCCTCAAATATATATTATTAATGTATTACTTACAAACAGTCAAAACATTGTTAAAACACCTTGAGTTTTCCCTCCAGTATGCCTTTCACAATTATAACTGGATTTCTTATTCCTATGCAGCTTTATTAGTGAGTCTCATTATCATATTGTTGGAAATGATTGTGATGTGACTGATGTAACACAACATGACAATACATAAGGCTGAAATTGTGCAGAATATATATGCTTTTAGTTCTCTCTTTTAAACAAAGCACCCTTTTTGTAATTAAATTGTAGTTAAATCTTTGCTAAAGCAAACAACTCAGAATACAAAGAAATTATAGAATATGCATGCACTTCAGATTTTAAGTATTTTTTAAAGCATTAACATAAAGTGTTCATTGTTTTGGTTTTTAAAAGCCAATATTTTTGGAGGATAACTATCCGTTTGGAAAATAAGGTTTTTTATTTTATTTTTTTACAGAAAAATTGACTTTTAATTAAAAAAAACCCCTCACAAATATGGAAAAAATGTTTTTTAGCTGAAAAGTTCTGAGTTTTTGGACAAAACTTTTTGTGTGTGCTTGGGGAGTGAGTTTTTTGACAAAAAGTCAAAACGTTTGGCAGAAAGTGGACCCATTCTATGAAAACTTTCATTTTGTCAAAACCCATTTTTTTTCCCATTGTGAAATAGTTCTCATGGAAAATTTATGACCAGCCCCTCTGGGACTAATATAATAGTTCAATATATTGAGGAATCCACATTTTGCAAATTTCTCATTACCAGAAAGAGGTGAATTTTTTTTAAAAAAGTGTTTGAAAATGTTTTAGCCTAAACTGACATGAAAAAGTACTCCTTTCCATTTTGGGTGCACTGAAATATTGCTTTCTCATGAGGTTTATTGTATCCAAACTGGCCTAAAACTGAATGGCTACATTGTTCTCATGAATGCTAGTAGTGCTGTGAGAACATGTTTTTTATTAAATCTTTCAGAAATGGTAGCTATCCACTTTCTGGTGCAAAAATGACTTGTTCCTGAACATACAAACCCAGGGAAGGAAGAATCTGGTCAACCATTCATTTATCACCTCTTTCAAATTGTGTAACAGATTGCATGCAATACAGCATAGTGTTTTTTGGAAACTGAATATTACTCCTTGCTGCTGCTATGGAACAAACCTCTACCTACCTATTCTTCCTGTCCACATTTCCACTGCCAAAACTGTCCCACTGAGGGCTTGTACACATAAAGCCAAACCTTGACGCAGTTGAAGTTCACAGGAATTCTGCTATTGACTTCAGTAGGACATAGATTTGCTTCACACTTGTTTAGAGGTACCTTGTGAGATTGTTTTTTATGGATTATCTTTCCCACATGCTTCTCAAAGGCAGTACATGAGATTACATTAAACAGAGCTCAAGCATTTTTGTTGATCTTTATATGAAACAAGAGGGTTGAGTAACTGGCATGGTAGAATTTGTGCCAGGTCAGTAGGGTACAGAATAGAAGAAAAACACGGCAGGGCAAATAAAAGCAGCAGGAAGATTTAAAAGGCAGAAAGAGTTTAGAAGATAAACTACATATACAATTGCACATACAGAACATCTACAGCAGATATAGCCATATCACAATAGTCCCCCTCACTGCTCTTGTCCCAAAGTAGTACCACACTATTACCCATAACAACTGAGACAGCAAACTGCAACAGTAGCGTAAAAGCCTTGGCATTGCCAGGTACAGTAGTTCAGTGTGGATTCTGCAGGTGCTTCTGTTGCTGCTCTGCCTATTGATCAAAGGAAGCACTTGCCCTAATAGTATGCTCTAGGAGGAGATGGATTCCCCTCTATTTCATCAACTCTCTTAATCATTGTCCTAATAATTCTCCCTGCCACTATTATTTATGGCACCTTTGGAACCAGGCCTAAAAATTTACTGATGAAATGACATATCAGAAAACTTTTCTTTGCCAAATTTGGTGCAGCAGCTTTTTCTCTGTGGAATATTGATGTTCCAGCCACTTTTACTGGCAGTAATTTCTTTTATCACTTGGTTCTCTGGTTAAGGATGGTAAATTAGGCCTGAATGCCCAAAAAGGATTTAGGATTTGTGAGGTTAGGTGCCTACAGGGTTGGACAGGATTTGTGTGGGTCACAGGAGAGCCAAAAGTGGGGTTAAGTGCCAGACATACATACCTAAATCTGGGTTTTAGGCACCTAAATAACTTCTGTTAATCCCACCTGTCTTAAACAGATGGTTAAGAGTTAATGCCTCTTTTACCTGTAAAGGGTTAAAAGGTTCACCTAGCCTAGCTAACACCTGACCAGAGGAACCAATGGGGGAACAAGATGTTTTAAAACGAAGGAGGGAAGTTTTTCCTTTGTTTAGAGTTTCAGTTTCAGCCAGAGTGAAAAAGATCAATGAACCAGCCTCTTATCAGAGTAGTAAGTTTTAGAAAGGGATAAATAGGTTTATGTTTATTTCTTTGTAACCTGTTTTATGCAATTAGAGGTAGAATCAAATTGGGTATTTGGGTATTTTTTTTTGTGTAACTAAATTTGTGCCCAGGGGAACATCCTCTGTGTTTTAAATCTGTTGTCTGTGAGAGTAGCTGGTATGCTAATCTCTCCCAGAGGGTTTTCTTTTACCTTTCTTTTCTTTAATTAAAAGCCTTTTTCTTAATACCTGATTGATTTTTTCCTTGTTTTTAGATCCAAAGGGGTTGGATCTGGATCCATCAGGAGTTGGTGGGAGAAAGCGGGGGGATGGTTAATTTCTCCTTGTTTTAAGATCCAAGGAATTGGATCTGGACTCACCAGGGAACTGGTGAAGGAGTCTCTCAAGGCTACCCAGGGAGGGGAAGGTTTTGGGGGGAAAAGGAGTGATCCAGACTCTGAAAATTCTGGATGGTGGCAGTGATACCAGATCTAAGCTAGTAATTAAGCTTAGAAATGTCCATGCAGGTCCCCACATCTGTACCCTAGATCTAAATTTTCACATGATAGCTCTCTGAGAACTGCAGACAGAGGACTGCATAGAGGATAGGTGAACACTGCAGAAGAAACCATGAAATGCTGCAGCCATTGGTCCTGGTTCATACAATTGGCTGCAGACTTTGATAACATGGTATCTTTTGGAGAAATGCATTTTTTTGTGAATGTAGAACCACCTCAGCTGCTTCCACTGCTGTCTACCCTCTTGATTTTGAACTATAATTGTGCCTACTCTACTCATTGGCAAGTACTTAGGAGGCATGGATCAGGGTTCACGTCGCACTCCCCATCAATACCTGGTTCAGGCTGGGGAACCTAATGATCCAAACAGCGGACCACATTCGGTGATGAATCCTGGTCATGTGCCACCTGAGGAACAAACATTAAGAAGAATGGGAGTACTTGTGTGTGAAAGGTCTAAATGAGAGAAAATATGGCACATTTTAGCCTTTTATCAGGAAAGTTCTTATGCCACAACAGAACAAAACAAAACCTTAGTGGGATATAACTTTTGAATAATGATAGTGCATGCTAATAGTTAATGTGAGGCTAAATTAGAATCTCAAATACAAGAAGAATACCAGACATGAGGATTTTTTTTCCTTCTGACTGGCTCAGAGGCAGCACTCTCCCACTGAGACAATGAGTCAGAAAGTTTCTTGCTGACCTGCCTGAGCACATAGGCTAGGAAGCTGAAAGGTTTTGGTAATGAAGCAGAAAAAGAAGAGCTAAACATTTATTATAGGATTGAGAATTGGGATTCAGGACCAGACTGTCCTATTAAAGGGAGAACTCAAGGTGGGGCTTTGAGAGAAGATATAACAGGTAATGTGAGATGGACTGTGGTGCAGAGGCATTCATTATAAAACAAAGATTAACAGAATGAAGTGCTTAATGAGACAGCAGCCATGTGTTTCCAAGCAAAACAAATGGACAAGCCTCTACTGTCTAAAGTATTAGTCTTTCAGACTAACTTAAGGAGAATGTGACCTAATAAATATTGGCGATTCTTTGTGTTAGAAAACGGGGTTTTTTTAGGTTTGTTAATATGCAACAGTAAGATAAAGAGTTCATTTTCAAAGGCAGAAGCAATCTAAACCAAATCAAATGCAGACAATACAAATCCTTTAAATATACCAAAAGCAAGAACCCCGTGAGAGACTCTGTGGATCTGCTAGCCTGCTAGGGAGCTATTAAGAAGAAGGACATTGTGGAGAAGCTAAATGAGTTTTTTTCCCTTTAATCTTCACCACAGAGGATATTGTAGAGATGCCTAATGCAGGCTTCTTTTCAGTTTTTTTTTAAGGATACTGTGAGAAGATTAAATTTAAAAAAGAGATGCAGAAAGAGCCTGAAAAACTGAAGAGCAGCAAGTCACCAAGACTGTGTTGTACACTCAAACTTTGAAGAAATTTTAAGAAACAAGTGACTGAGCTGTTTACAAAAATTTAAAGTATTTATGAAAATCAGTTATTATCTCAGATATCTGAAGGTCTGTATTGTCTCATATATTCCTGCAATCACTTATGTGCAACTTTATGCACTGTAATTTTCTTTTAAAATGGCAGTATCCTCACAGATATTTAACATTAGGAATGCACGTGCCCCTTTCAAAGCTTTGCAGTTGGGCCTGAATTCAGCGTGGCAAAATAAAGCTTGCATGAAGCTTGCATTATGCTACAATGTCTGAAAAGGAAGCCACAGCCTAAGTCTTACAACATCCCAGGGCTTCATCTTGCACTACCAGTGTCAATGGAAACATTGCCACTGACTTTACTGGGCTCTTGGATTAGACAGTAGGATATATCACTACATGATGCTTCCAACACAGACACACAAACCAAGAACAAATATCATTTTTTAAATCAGAAAATCTTAACATTGAACAAAATTAATCATCCCTTGCTCTCACTAAAATATCTATATACCAATGTGAAACCTTCCCTTTTGCTTCTTTCCACTTTGTACCTCTTTATCCTCTGTTTCTCCTTCCTTTTTGGACATTGGCTCTCAAACTTTTTTATTGGTGACCCTTTACACATAGCAAGCTTCCGAGTGCAACCCCCTCCCTTATAAATTAAGAATACTTTTGTATATATTTAACACCATTAAAAATGCTGGAGGCAAAGCGGGATTTGAGGTCGAGGGTGATAGCTCGCGACCCCCCATGTAATAACCTTGTGACCCCCTGAGGGGTCCCGACCCCAAGTTTGAGATGTTCTGATCTCCATTATTCTTCATCTTTTTAACTTTCTTCCCTATTGTCCTGTGATTGTGGGACAAGGGTGTTCATACTGGATTCACCTTAGGAAGTAAAAAGAGAACATCTTTGCTCCACATACCTACACAAATTCATCAGCTGGAATGACAATTCCACTGAAAATCAATATAGAGAAAAAAACCAAAACATTCAAAGATTGTCAAGCAAATAGTTTGGTGCAGGTAGTGGGTTCAGAAAAATAATCCAATTTATGATCACTAGCCTACCTGAATGAACTGCAGTATGATCAATTCAAAGTAAATCTTACAATCATTCTTGTCTAACCATTCCTTTCTTCCCGTATTTCTCTTCTCACGTTCTTGAATTTTCAATCAAATAATCATTAACAATAATCACATGCAGCAATAGGAACTTGGAACACCCAGCTCCCTCTCAGCTTTAATATTTGTGCAGTAGGACTCACCATAAATATCCACGTTTACCTGACATCATAAGTTGATATTGTCATGAATAGAATATACTGTATACCTTAATTGTATGTGGTATAAGCAGCTATGCAATATTTTCTGTGTATAGTGCCTGTCTCCAGAGGCCACTGTTATTTTGTGATGGAATTGATGAAGCATGTTAACAGAGGAGAAATATGCAGTGCTCTCACATTATAGTACAACTATACCAAATTAAACATTTTTTTCCACTTTTCATTATCAACTTAGGGTGAAATCCTGGCCCTCCTAAAGTCACTCAATGGCAAAACTGCCATTGACTTCACTGGGGTCAGGATTTCATCCATAGCTTTGCTTGCATTACACAAGGCAGTTAAAAATAGAGCAGTGTTCAACTGGTACTGCAGAAGTACACAAAATCAACCTTGCCTTGAGTTCCCCTAGGTTTTGGACTTCAGCCCTCATAAAATGATGACCCTGATCTCCCCCACTTAACGGCCCCAGTTTTCTCCTGTAAAATTCCCTGAGATCTCCTTAAAACTTCTAAGTTATGCAGAGCAGATTGGTAGAACTTGTGTGGAGAAGAGAATGCTGCTGTCAAGGGCAGGAAACTTCAGCCATCTGGATTAGTCAAATTCAAGCCTGCAAGCAAATCAGCAGGGTTTGAATCTCTGCCAATTCCTTAGGACTGAAAAATGCAGGGTTCACATAGCCTTACTGACAATTAGATGAGCGTGGCTTTTGCAATAGGTGAGATACAAGTAATACCTAAAGCAGTGCAAAGAATTTAGTTCCTGATTTGCCTTACCTTCTGAAAGCATTATCCATGGTGAGAGAAATATAGTACCCTGAACGTAGGTCTTGAAGAGAAACAGGTGTAGGGTGGTGTGTGTTTCTTTGTTTGTTTTGTGTAGGGTTTTTTTCCTTAAATTTTGTTATCAAGTGGAAGGTCAGTTAGTGAAATCCTGATTAAACTAAGTCAATGCCAAAAGTGTCATTGACTTCAGTGGGGCCAGGATTTCAACCAAGATCTAGATTCAACTTCCAGGTTTTAGATGACAACATTTTTACAATACTTTAATGCTTTGGTTTAGTTCTGTATAATATTATATTAATGTTTTCAGCATACTTATGACTTAGTCAGGGGACCAATCCTAAATTTCCCTACTAGATGAATTGTCCTTACGCTGATTTCCTTGTTTCTCCTCGTGTGTGTATCTTATTGGGTGAGGAATGATCAAATAATTAAGGGATGCAGCCTCAACTGTTACAGTATACTTATCAGTCCACATTTTGATACATGTATACTGTTTACATTGTAACATATTTCTATTTTAACGACATCGTCTAAATCCAATCCTGTGTGGTCCAGTGCATTAAGGTATGTTCCAAAACATAAAACCACATTGTTCTTTCTTAATATTTTGACAGGTAAATTATTTAATTTTTCATTCACTTTAGTGCATGTGAAAAAACGATTTCAAAAATAACCTACATGTAATGATAAACTTTTATTATTGAATATGCATTAATTTCTATGACAAATTCCACTGTGCAATTCTTCTATAGATAAGTAAATAGATATACCACTGCACATGATCTGACATGAACTGAAGTGATGGAAAATACATTAAGGGAGTGAAGAGATTTGATTAAAATAGATGAATGTGACATTCAATATTCAAAAGTTTATTTCAAAATTCATTTTGCATTTTCATCATAAAACTACAATAGTTTGTCAAATTTATTTTATGATACCTTAACTTTAATAGTACTTAGTACTAGAAGAAATAAAAACTAGTAGGTTTGAAACCAACACTAAAAAAGGCTTGGTCATATGATCCTCAAACTCTTTAAGTGCATGGTTACCTTTTAAGTATGTGAGTCATCACGTTGGGATGACTCGTATGCTTAAAATTGAATATGTGCATATGTGTCTGGAGGACTGGAGGCCAATACTTTAATTTAAGAAGTGTTTGAAAACAATATTAACAACCTATTTAATATAAAATTGTGGCTTTTACCAGAAGCAGCATCACTAATTTACGTAATGAAGGAATTTGACAGATTAATTTTAATGTATTACAAAAATCAATATGTATTGAGTTGAACTTACAGTTAAAAATAATTATTTGGGGATTGGCAAACAGGATGGCACAAATCACAAACTTTCAATGAGTATGAAGGCATGATATAGTGTGTGCCCTTTAATTTTCTTGTTATTATTTTTGTCACATTAGAACGTTGTGAAATGTTTTTAAAAGCCTCTAATATTAAGTTTTCAGGATTAATTGGTACACATGAAACAGTCATAAAAGTATATTTATCTACAATATTTTATACGTCAAACACTAATATAAACAGGCTGACATTATAACTCTATGCTAGACACAATGATACAGTATACTTCACATACCTTGAGCAGAAAAACATCAACAGTTCCGTGATGCCCTGCAGAAATGTAGTCAGCCCTCACAGATTTTTGTTCATGGTAGGCACATTAAAATTTATTCTCATTTCTGTCTTTTCCACCTCTGTTTTTCTACCTGCTTAAGTATTGTTATATTAAATTCTAATAGATCTAAAGGATTGCCTATGGTATCTGGTTGTTTGTAGAAGACAAAAATCTTTCACAGTTGTTTGTACCAGTCTTCTTCATAAAGACAATGCCTTTATGTATGATATTTCTAATGAATTATGTTGTACATCATTCTTGATTAATGCAATTTGTACCATTCTATACCAACAACATTAAAAATATGGTTACTCTGCTGCAGTGAATGAATATCAAGAGCACAATCACAAATCATATCCTATATTTTCTTTTCTGTTAAGACAATGACCTGAAGCACACAGCTACAACTAAAACATAGGAAGGCAGGAATTTCCTTACTAGTAAGGTATTCTCCCTCTGATGGTGGCCAATGCAAGATGACTCAGAGGTGGGTGCAAGAAACCCTGCCAAAAGAAGATGAGGAATAATCTATTGCCAGAGATAGTTTCCTCCTAATTCCCAATACTTAAAGTTTGGTTTATGCCCTGAAGCATGAGGGGGTTTATCCTTTCTAAAACTCTTTGATTATTTGTAATAGTTGTTATTAGAGCTGTCAAGTGATTTAAAAAAATGTGATTAATTGTGCCATTAAAAATTATTCATGATTAATCATGCAATTAATTGCATTGTTAATAATAGAATAACATTTATTTAAAATTTTTGGATGTTTTCTACATTTTCAAATATATTGATTCCAATTTCAACACAGCACTCAAAGTATACAGTGCACACTTTATTTTTATTACAATATTTGTGCAATAAAAACCCAAAAGAAATAGTATAGCGTTCTTTGATAGGATAACGAGCCTTGTGGATAAGGGAGAAGCGGTGGATGTGATATACCTAGACTTTAGTAAGGCATTTGATACAGTTTCGCATGATATTCTTATAGATAAGCTAGGAAAGTACAATTTAGATGGGGCTACTATAAGGTGGGTGCATAACTGGCTGGATAACCGTACTCAGAGAGTAGTTGTTAATGGCTCCCAATCCTGCTGGAAGGTATAACAAGTGGGGTTCCGCAGGGGTCTGTTTTGGGACCGGTTCTGTTCAATATCTTCATCAACGATTTAGATGTTGGCATAGAAAGTACGCTTATTAAGTTTGCGGACGATACCAAACTGGGAGGGATTGCAACTGCTTTGGAGGACAGGGTCAAAATTCAAAATGATCTGGACAAATTGGAGAAATGGTCTGAGGTAAACAGGATGAAGTTCAATAAAGATAAATGCAAAGTGCTCCACCTAGGAAGGAACAATCAGTTTCACACATACAGAATGGGAAGAGACTGTCTAGGAAGGAGTATGGCAGAAAGAGATCTAGGGGTCATAGTGGACCACAAGCTTAATATGAGTGAACAGTGTGATACTGTTGCAAAAAAAGCAAACATGATTCTGGGATGCATTAACAGGTGTGTTGTAAACAAGACACGAGAAGTCATTCTTCCGCTTTACTCTGCGCTGGTTAGGCCTCAACTGGAGTATTGTGTCCAGTTCTGGGCACCGCATTTCAAGAAAGATGTGGAGAAATTGGAGAGGGTCCAGAGAAGAGCAACAAGAATGATTAAAGGTCTTGAGAACATGACCTATGAAGGAAGGCTGAAGGAATTGGGTTTGTTTAGTTTGGAAAAGAGAAGACTGAGAGGGGACCTGATAGCAGTTTTCAGGTATCTAAAAGGGTGTCATCAGGAGGAGGGAGAAAACTTGTTCACCTTGGCCTCCAATGGTAGAACAAGAAGCAATGGACTTAAACTGCAGCAAGGGAGATTTAGGTTGGACATTAGGAAAAAGTTCCTAACTGTCAGGGTAGTTAAACACTGGAATAGGTTGCCTAGGGAAGTTGTGGAATCTCCATCGCTGGAGATATTTAAGAGTAGGTTAGATAAATGTCTATCAGGGATGGTCTAGACAGTATTTGGTCCTGCCATGATGGCAGGGGACTGGACTCGATGACCTCTCGAGGTCCCTTCCAGTCCTAGAGTCTATGAGTCTATGAGTCTATGAGTATTTTTCAATTCACCTCTTACAAGAGCTGTCATACAATCTCTTTATCACTGAAGTTGAACTTACAAATGTAGAATTATGTATAAAAAATAACTGCATTCAGAAATAAAGCAATGTAAAACTGTAAAGCTTACAAATCCACTCAGTCCTACTTCTTGGTCAGTCAGCCACTCAGACAAATGAGTTTGTTTACATTTGCAGGAGATAAGGCTTCCTGCTTCTACTTAACAATGTCACCGAAAATGAGAACAGGTGTTCACTGTGCACTGTTGTAGTTTGCATTGCAAGATATTTATGTGCCAGATGCTTTAAAAATTCCTATGTCCCTTCATGCTTCAATCACCATTTTAAAAGACATGCGTCCATGCTAATAGGAGGTTCTGCTTGATAATGCTCCAAAGCAGTGCAGGCCAACGCATGATCGCTTTTATCATTTGTGTCAGATGCCACCAGCAGAAGGTTGTTTTTCTTTTTTGGTGGTTCGGGTTCTGTAGTTTCCAGATAGGAAGGTTAAGCTTTCAAGACTTCTGAAAGCATGCTCCACACCTCATCCCTCTCAGATTTTGGAAGGTACTTCAAATTCTTAAACCTTGGGTTGAGTGCTGCATCTATCTTTAGAAATCTCACATTGGTACCTTCTTTGAGTTTTGTCAAATTGCAGTGAAAGTGTTCTTAAAACAAACAATATGTTCTGGGTCACCGTCCAAGACCGCTATAATATGAAATATATCACAGAATGTGGGTAAACCAGAGCAGGAGACATAATTCTCCCCCAAGGAGTTCAGTCACAAATTTAATTAATGTATTATTGTTTTAACAAGCATCATCAGCATGGAAGCACATCTTCTGGAATGGTGGCTGAAGCATTAATGGGCATCTGAATGTTTTGCATATCTGGCATATAAATACCTTACAATGCCGGCTACAAAAGTCCCATATGAATGCCTGTTCTCACTTTCAGGTGACATTGTAAATAAAAAGCCAGCAGCATTTTCTCCTGTAAATGTAAACAAACTTGTTTGTCTTAGCAATTGGCTGAACAAGAAGTAGAATTGAGTGGACTTAGAGGCTCTAAAGCTATTCATTGATTTGTTTCTGAGTGCAATTACATAACAAAAAGAACTACATTTGTAAGTTAAACTTTTACGATAAAGAGATTGCACCACAGTACCTGTATGAGCTGAACTGAAAAATGCAATGTCTTTTTATCATTTTTGCAATGCAAATATTTGTAATAAAAATAATAATATAAAGTGAGCACTGTACACTTCATATTCTGTGTTTTAATTGAAGCCAATATATTTGAAAATGTAGAAAAACAGCTAAAATATTTTTAAAAAATCAAGTGATATTCTATTTTTAGCATTGCAATTAAAAATCAATTAATCACGATTAATTTTTGAGTTAATCGCATGAGTTAACTATAATTAATTGACAACCCTACTTGTTATACAAACTTTTGATATTCTTATTATTTAATAACAGAGTATTTTGGTCCTCTGAGAGCTGATCCCAAAGTTTGTAGTCTCTTGAATATCTCTAGGCTTCTCCTCCAGCCCTTTCTCTGGGAAAGGAAAAAGGGAGCTACTCATATGAACATTTATTTCCTTCTGTCAGTTTTCAGTATGGCACCTTTCTCATTGATTGTTTCCTTGTTCTTTTATTATTACAGAGCTTGAAAGAAGTTCCCCATCTATTTTCATACCGTTCTTTATTTATGTACTTCATCTATCATGTCCCCTTTTATTCACCTCCTCTTTAAAGTAATCTATTTTTAGTTCTGTATTTGTGGGATGATCAGAACTGAACACAGTATTCCATGTTAGGGCATACAGTAGATGTCCATAATGTCATTATAATATTTTTTCTATTATTCTTCATCCTGTTCCTCGTACATCCCAATATTTTATTTCTGTTTCCCCCATCTCCTTCCTCTTTCATATAGCAACATGAAAAGCAATATTAAAGGTTAACATTCAAGTTTGTCGTCCATTCTATGGCTTCTATTGACTTGGAATGAAACAAGGTTGTCCCTCTGAAGAAGGGCATTAGAAGGCAGTGGTTCACTAAAATGTTCCATAGTTTGTCTGTCTTCTCCATATTTGATACTAGGCTGTCTTTCATTTTTCATTTATGACATAGGTAATTTTAACATCCATGTGAGATTCAGATATGGTTCTTTGTGATCCATATCTCATGTGGAAAAGACTATAAGAATGGCCATTCTGGGTCATCTAACCCTGTATCCTGTCGTCCAGCAGTGGCCAATGCCAGGTGCTTCAAAGGGAATGAACAGAACCAATAACCACCAAGAGATCCATTCTGTTGTCCATTCTCAGCTTCTGGCAAACAGAGGCTAGGGATACCATCCCTGCACATCGTGGCCAATAGCCATTGATGGACTTACCCTCTATGATTTTATCAAGTTCTTTTTTGAACCTTGTTATAGTCTTGGCCTTCCCAACATCCTCTGGAAAGGGGTTCCACAGGTTGACTGTGTGTTGTGTGAAGAAATACTTCCTTTTGTTTGTTTTAAGCCTGCTGCCTATTAATTTCATTTGGTGACTCCTAGTTCTTCTATGATGAGAATGAGTATAACACTTCTTTATTTAATTTCTTCACACTAGTCATGATTTTAAACACCTCTATAATAAGTTGTCTCTTTTCCAAGCTGAAAAGTATCAGTCTTATTTATCTCTCCTCATATAGAAGCTGTTTCATTCCCCTAACTGAAGCCAAATGGCTGTTCTGTAGGATCTGTGATCAGGTCTTGATTTTTGACCCTGTCATTCATCTTTTGGTGACAGTCCTGAGGTTTTAAGAACTTTGGCCACTAACTAGAAAGTGTCCCCACACTTAAAGTGGAATCTCTGAGGGTGCATTTATAGATAATCATAGATGGACAAGTCTGGCTTTGTTATCACATACTATTGTATTCTCTCATGGATGGAGTGTGCAAGATCATCCACACCTTCCAAATGTTCTTGACTGTGTGTATGACATATTGCTGACATAAATATTAAAGAATAATGGTGTCAAGACTGAGCCCTGTGGAAGTAATTGTTCAGTAGATGAGGTCTGCTGATCTGTTCCATTACATGGATGTGAAACTTACAGTTTTATAGGTCTGACACCAGAAAGAACCACTGTGATCATTTAGTTTGACCTCTTGAATAAACACAGGCCATGGAACTGCCCCCAAAATAATTCCTGGAGCATATCTTTTAGAAAAAAACCCAACCTTGATTTAAAAACTGTCAGTAATGGAGAATCCACCACAACCCTTGATAAAATGTCCCAACTGATGAGCATGACTGTCAGTAGGTGCAGTGTACTTCAGCAATAGTGCTATTTTTGACATTTACAGAAGCAGGCCATCCTGCCAAAATGTTGATGACAGGTTCACAAAGGCCACTGCTGTTTGTTTTGAGCCTGTGTTGATAGCCAGCTTTGATATAGGTCACCAGTGCAATACGTTTATTGTTCAGTGCAATACCCAGTCTAAACCCAAATTACTTTTTAAGTATTTAGTCCTCAAAGATGTGTGTAAGCCTCTTAAGTAGTATCCTTTCTAAGAGATTGCATATTATATATAGTAATAACATTAACTGGCAGTTTTTTCTAATCATCTGCTGCTTTCCCTAGTTTCATGATCATGAACTTTTCCTGTTCCGTATCTTGAGTATTTGACCAGAAGCACGTGCATTGGTAAAGAAATGCATTGGCTAGTCATGGCCATGCTAATTTAGGCTTTTCAAAAATGCCATCTGGACCTGCAGCTTTCCCAAATTTGGTGAATGTAATGGCTTTGTGCACTTCTCCTCTAGGCTTCGACAGATTTGATGTTAAAGAGTGGTTGGGTAGGGAGTGATAAAGCTTTTTCTTCACTTTTCTTTTGTGATGATGATCTGTTTGAGACTTGGAATTCAGAAGTATTTGGGTAGCAATGGCACCAGGTGCACTAGTGATATTATGGATTAGCCTCTAGGCTTTCCTGCTTGAGTGGGTGAACTCTAGGCTCTGCATAACTTTTGTCTATCATTTTTATTTAGAGGAGTTCATTGATCCCAGGAGCATGGTTGCAGCAATAGGGCTACCTGTTGTTCTGTACTCCTTTTGGAGTTCCCCATTGTCAACCAATCAACAGGGAGTAGGCTTTCCTGTAGCTGCAGGGAAAGTTCCTCTTCACTCTTTTTAAGGAGATGATCATGCCTGTGTTGCTAGCTTTAAGCATTCACTAAAAGATATTATTTGCCCAGTGTAGACACACTTCAGTTGATCTATGACTTGGTTACTTAGCCATTCCTACAATTCTATGATTCTGTGATGGAGAACATGAGGCATCAAGAAACAAGAGCAGATAAATAATGAGTGGTATTACTGTTCTTTAGTGAGAACAAGAAGCTTAAAGCTGAAGCAGTGGAAAATGTGTAGGGGGCAATCTGGTAAAATGTTCATATCAGCATCATTTTCAATGATTTGGAAGGAACAATGTAGATATTAGGGAGACCACAGTGGGAAAAAAAAAAAACCAGCATGTGACAGACACACTCATGTTGCTTACCACACTATTGGAAGGCACTAGGATACTACTGTTATAAGTGCAGTATAAGAAACTGTATAGAATGCACAATTTGGTAATCAAGATGGGAAATGATGAGAACTTGAATGAGGGAGTTAAACTTTGAACTGAGGCTGGACAAAGAGGAGATAACATATTAACAGTATGGGGATCAATCCTGTATTTGCATGGAGATGAACTGCAGGACTGACAGGAACTTTCCACCTCTAATTTGTATGATTATATGATCTATTTCTGTGTATGTATATATTTATATCAGTCATGCAGTGCATGCTCATACAAAGACAGGATAAACAGTACTGAGATATTTTGTAAAGATCTGGTAGGTATGGGGGACATGAATGTGGCCTACATATTCTCAGCACACCTGAAAATTAGGTGTCTTACATTGATCAACCAAAAATACAGGCACCCCAATTTAATTGGCATTTTTGAAAATATATTCTTCCATCTACCTCTTGCTGTAGACAAGGGACTGATGCTCCCATTGGTATCAAAGAGAGTTTTCAACTGACCTGAAAGCATGACTGGGCCTGAGTTTGAAAAAAAAGAGTTTTGCAGCAACTCACAGGAAAAAAGTTCTTGAAATTTATAGCTCATTATTTTAACTAAGCTTTCCATTACATGGTGTTATAAAAAACTAAAGACTTACATTTTGGCTATATTTTGTATAAAGCTAAGTATTTTAAAATATTTTATCCTATACATTTTTCTCACCAATTATTCTGCAATCTGTTGTGTGCTATTTTTCTTACTTTCATTTTTCTGACAGTTTCTGTTACAGTCCCAATGAAACACAGCAAGACTGAGATTGAAAATTTTCTATTATTTTATTGGGTAACTGTTTTATTCAAGCAGAAAAATACAAAAGGCAAAAGTGTGCTTTAAATGTCAAGTGGAAATAAAGCATGTTTGTTCAGCATGTATATTTGCCTCAAGAGAAACAGAACAAATAGAGGAAACATCCCATACTTAAGCAAAAATAGTGTTCCTGATCACAGAGATCATGTTTTATATTGATTTAATGTAAAATAACAGATAAAATACTGGCTACATTTTAGATAGATAGATAGATTAGATAGGATAGAAAAGCCTCCAATCATCAGATTAAATTTATATTATCATCTACACATTAATTAATCATTATACAACATACAGCACGTTATGTACTAAGGCATTTTTATGTCTCATTCTGTCTTTGGAAAGCTCTTACTTACAGTGCATTGAGAGTTGTGTTGAGGCAAGCAGAGTACAAGAGAAAATAGTAATTAGAAATTATGCTTTATCTGCAGCAGAAAAAATGTCATTGAATAGTTGCCTAAAATATATAACAAAGCCCATAGACATAAAATGGTCGCTGCCTGGATAAATGAATAATCTTGCTACCAAAACACAATAAAAAATCCTAGAAAGAACATCTGTTATAGGTCTTTGTCAACAATAAATATTGGCACTGAAATAATAGTGATGAATATTGCCTCTAGATACCATTGTCCCAAATGTAGCAAAGCTAGACCAAGTACACTAGGAACATGAATCATAATTTTCAGAAAACTACTTAATACAGTACTTGAAAAACAAAATAACATTGATTTCACTGTCAATGTCATTTTTAAGGTAGATAAGATGACTGGTAAGTGTAAGGATGCAAAACACCAAGGAGCTGAATCTGTTTATTTAAGAAACAACTGGATTTTTTTAAGGGTGAATACTATGTTATAGAAAAATTAAAAATCCATATTTGCCAATACTTACCAGTTATCACAGATATCTACTATTCAAAGCATAGAGAAAAAAGATGGCAATATCATATACCTCAATGTGGTAACTGATGTGAAATACCAAATTATTCTCAGTCACCTAGCTTGTGACTTTTATTGTTCTCTAACAAATAAACAAATAACAGCAGTGAGATCAAAACATGGGGATTTTTATTTTTAAATTAAATTGTATTTTATTTTTCAAATAATATTATGAGATTTGAAAGAGGAGTTTTAAGGCTAAAATGCAACTTCCTTTAACTGTAGCAGTCAATATCATGAGGTAAATGTAGCCATGTTGGTCTCAGGATATTAGAGAGACCACGTAGATGAGATAATATTTTTTATTAGACCACCTTTTGTTGGTAACAGAGACAAGTTTTAGATTTGAAGACCTAAAAAGGAGCTCCGTGCAAGCTCAAAAGCTGGTCTCTGTCATCAACAGAGGCTGGTCCAATTAAAGATATTTCCTCACCCACCTGGACTCTCTAATATCATAGGGGTCACTTAAGGCTGGATTTGGAGACACTTATTTGCATTTACTAGTAGTACCTAACTCCCCAAGTAATCTCACTGAATCCAATGGAATGATTTGAGGATTAAAGTGATGCTGCTACTACTACATGGCTCTTGTATTGTGTATTTCATCAGTAGATCTCAAAGCGCTTTACAAAGTAGGTCAATATCATTATCTTCCCATTCCACAGATGGGAAAAGTGTGAAACAAAACAGAGAAATACAAAGTCACCCAGTAGGCCATGGCTGAGTTAGGCATAGCGCTCAGATCTCTTAAATCCCAACCTTGCACCCTATTCTCTAGGACACACTGTCTCCCCTGCTGCCAAAAGGGTATCAAAATCTGGCCTTGCATTAATAAGACGAATCCAGATAAAACAGCTCATTTCTACTCATACTGAATTATTTAGCAGAACCATTGCCCCCCCCACTTACTTATTTGTCCTCAACACAGAATCACTTGATACAATTAAAAAAAACAACAACCCAAACTGCCTACAAGAAGGTGTTACAACTGAGGACTTTTCCACATAGGCCTGATCCAAAGCTCACTAAAGTCAATGGAAATACTCCCATTGATTTTAATGGGCTTAGGATCAGTTTCCATATATTTTATTAAGCTGACATACTGCTCCAGATGCTCAATGAATATTAAAGTTGATAATGAAATATGACCTTCTGTTTAGTCTAACCATATATGGGTCTAAATCAGATGTTCGCCATCTTATAAAAATATACACAGAGGGGCATTCCATCTGCCCTTTGGAATCCAGGTGCATCATAATAAGCAGGATGAATAAGAATATTTGTTAAACACTGACATAACAGAGCAGGAAAATAACAGGGGCATGGGGTAACTTGCTCATCTCGCTGGCCTAATAAGGATGACATTCACACCAATGCATATGTACACAGATAACACATAAATAACAAAGCCATATAATAACATAGTATTTAGGCAAATAACAATATCATTGTGTGTTGTTGGAACAAGCTCGGATATTGTATCCTTGGACAATATAGCAACTTCTATATATACACATGGCAATTGAAACTGGAGCTACTATCTGTAGTGGAAATTGCAATATCTATCTATGCAAGAATCCCCTGAAATAACCCAACGTGGTGACCAAAGCTAGACAACCCACAGTAGCAGATACCTTCTGGTTTGCATATAATACTCTTTGCACTTTCTGTTAAAACTGCTACTCAAGCAGAAACAGGAAAAATAAAATTACAGAGTGAAATTAAGAGAGCTGCCCAGGAAAGATTCAATAGTGAGATCAAAGACTGTGATCTTGATTTAGGCTAATTTTGTTACAGATTCATAACACAGTGCCAGATTCTGGGAGTGTTTAACACCTTAGAATTTCTACTGAAGTCAATGGGAATTCTGGTTGCTTGGTGTGTCTCTGGTTTTTCCCATTCAGCACATTTAATTACTCTTAAATTAGTAATAAACCACACAAACTCTGGAAAACTCATTATACTCAAAACCTCATCTGGACATTAATACTTCTCTCTACCTCAATATTCAGACTTTGGAATATAGTTTTAACATACCCAAAATAGAATAAAAAATTTGTGTGAAAAGAGGAAAATGAAATAGAGTAATTCATTTATAAAATCAAAAAAACCTGCTGAATTATTTACATAGTCCAATGTACATCACAATTTTGTTTTAGTAGTGAGGTAATAATCTGTACCCTTCAGTGTAACATTGGAGACAGTTATTATTTGTATTTCAATATAAGAATCTGTAAAATAAGAAAAATTAAGTTTTGAAACAAAAAGGCGAGTCCTTGCCTCCTCCCATCCCCTCATTCTCTTTCTTGCCTATCTCGTGTGTGTGTGTGTGTTTGTCCTTTTGCTGAACATATGCAGATTTGGCAGGGAGAAGGGAGGAAGTGTTCAGGTGCATTTACTGTTTTAGGAGAAATGAGTGTCATGGCGTCCAGGTATTTTTAGTGTGATTTGTTTGTTTACCAAATGTACATAAATCCTGTTTTTTTGAACTGAAGTGGTCACAGACTGCATAAAGGTGACTCCTTGTAGAAACTTCATCTTCAACATCACTGTTCCTTTACTGAGGATACGTCTACACTACGGGATTATTCCGATTTTACATAAACCGGTTTTATAAAACAGATTGTATAAAGCTGAGTGCACGTGGCCACACTAAGCACATTAATTTGGCGGTGTGCATCCATGGTCCGAGGCTAGCGTCGATTTCCGGAGCGTTGCACTGTGGGTAGCTATTCTGTAGCTATCCCATAGTTCCCGCAGTCTCCCCTGCCCCTTAGAATTCTGGGTTGAGAGCACAGTGGCTGATGGGGCAAAAATCATTGTCACGGGTGGTTCTGAGTAAATGTTGTCAGTCATTCCTTCCTCCGGGAAAGCAATGGCAGACAATCATTTCGTGCCCTTTTTCCCTGGATTGCCCTGGCAGACTCCATAGCACTGCAACCATGGAGCCCGTTCAGCTTTTTTTTTTTACAGTCACCGTATGTGTACTGGATGCCGCGGACAGAGGCGATACTCCAGCGCTACACAGCAGCATTCATTTGCTTGTGCATGATAGCAGAGACGGTTACCAGTTGGCAATGAGATGATGGTTATCTGTCCTTCTGTACTGTCTGCTGCTATCATGGGTGCCCCTGGCTGAGATCGGCCGGGGGCGCAAAGGCAAAACTGGGAGTGACTCCCAGAGTCAATCCCTCCTTTATGGTTTCTAAAAATAGAGTCAGTTCTGCCTAGAATATGTGGCAAGTGTACTAGAGAAGCAGTGTATCAGAGAGCACAGCTGCTCCGTGTCAGATCCCGCAGAAATGATGATCTACATGCTATTCACGGGGTGTGCCCCTGTGTCATAAACAGATAGCTAAGGCCATGTCTACATCTAAAATTTTGCAGCGCTGGTTGTTACAGCTGTATTAGTACAGCTGTATAGGGCCAGCGCTGCAGAGTGGCCACACTTACAGCAACCAGCGCTGCAAGTGGTGTTAGATGTGGCCACACTCCAGCGCTGTTGGGCGGCTTCAAGGGGGGTTCCGGGAACGCGAGAGCAAACCGGGAAAGGAGACCAGCTTCGCCGCGGTTTGCTCTCGCGTTCCTGGAGCCACCCAGCAAACCGCAGGGAAGGAGACCTGCTTGCTCGGGGTTCCGGGAACGAGAGAGCAAACCGGGAAAGGAGACCAGCTTCGCCGCGGTTTGCTCTCGCGTTCCCGGAGCCACCCAGCAAACCGCAGGGAAGGAGACCTGCTTGCTGGGGTTCCGGGAACGAGAGAGCAAACCGGGAAAGGAGACCAGCTTGATTACCAGAGGCTTCCTCCTTCCACGGAGGTCAAGAAAAGCGCTGGTAAGTGTCTACATTGGATTACCAGCGCTGGATCACCAGCGCTGGATCCTCTACACCCGAGACAAAACGGGAGTACGGCCAGCGCTGCAAACAGGGAGTTGCAGCGCTGGTGGTGCCCTGCAGATGTGTACACCTTCAAAGTTGCAGCGCTGTAACTCCCTCACCAGCGCTGCAACTTTCTGATGTAGACAAGCCCTAAGGGTTAATGTCTCTTACACCTGGAAAAGAGTAACCTGAAACACCTGAACAGAGGACCAATCAGGAAACAAGACTTTTTCAAATCTGGGTGGAGGGAAGTTTGTGTCTGAGTCCTTTGTTCTTGGTCTTCTGCCTGTCTCTCTCTCCGCTATGAGAGGATTTCTGTTTCCTGCTTTCTAATCTTCTGTTTCCAAGTTGTGAGTACAGAGATCATAAAACAATAGGGGTTATTGTTTTTTTCTTTTGTATTTACATGATATAGTTGCTGGAATGTTTTGAATTGTATTCTTTTTGAATAAGGCTGTGTATTCATATTTCTTTTAAGCAATTGACCCTGTATTTGTCACCTTAATACAGAGAGACCATTTTTATGTATTTTTCTTTCTTTTTACATAAAGCTTTCTTTTTAAGACCTGTTGGAGTTTTTCTTTAGTAGGGAACTCCAGGGAATTGAGTCGGTGCTCACCAGGAAATTGGTGGGAGGAAGAAGTCAGGGGGAAATCTGTGTGAATTAGATTTATTAGCCTGACTTTGCATTCCCTCTGGGTGAGGGGGGAAGAGAGATTAGCTCTTGGTACTTCTGTTTTCCAAGGCTGGAAACGGGGAGGGTGGAATCCCTCTGTTTAGATTCACGGAGCTTGCTTCTGTGTATCTCTCCAGGAACACCTGGAGAGGGGGAAGGGAAAAGGTTTATTTCCCTTTGTTGTGAGACTCAAGGGATTTGGGTCTTGGGGTTCCCAGGAAGGTTTTTGGGGGGACCAGAGTGCCCCAAAACACTCTAATTTTTTGGGTGGTGGCAGCTTTACCAGGTCCAAGCTGGTAACTAAGCTTGGAGGTTTTCATGCTAACCCCCATATTTTGGACGCTAAGGTCCAAATCTGGGAATAGGTTATGACGCCCTGCAACAACTCCACCCGTTGCTTCCCTCCTCCCCTAACCTTCCTGAGCTACCGTGGCAGTGTCCCCCCCATTTGTGTCATCAAGTTATAAAGAATGCAGGAATAAGAAACAGTGACTTGTTAGTGAAATAAAATGAGGGGGAGGCAGCCTCCTGGTGCTATGACAGTCTAGGCAGGACATTAAGCGGTGCAGGGGAGAGGAGCCTAGCATGCCACTGCTATGATAGTCCAGGCAGGACAGAATCTTTTCTTTACACAGAAAAGGGAGGGGACTGATGGAGCTCCGCCCCCAGTTGCTATGATGAAGACAGTTAGCAGCCGTTCTGTTCCATCTACTTGGAATGACCAAGAATCATTCCTATTTTCACCCAGGCACCTCCGGCCAGCTTCATCTGAAGCCAGCCAGGAGTACTCACGGGTTGATAAGAAGGACGGTTACCTGTCCTACTGTACCATCTGCCACCAGGGAAGGGAGAGGAGCCAATACTGCTCTTCACTGCTGCAGCATCGCGTCTACCAGCAGTATTCAGTAGACATAGGGTGACATTGAAAGAAGTCAAGAAACAATTTCTTCCCCTTTTCTTTCGTGGGGGGGGGAGTAAATTGACGAGCTATTCCCTGAACCACGCCGGACAATGTGTTTGAACCTACAGGCACTGGGAGCTCAGTCAAGAATGCAAATATTTTTCGGAGACTGCTGGGGACTGTGGGATAGCTGGAGTCCTCAGTACCCCCTCCCTCCCTCCATGAGCATCCATTTGAGTGTCTGGCTTCCCATTACGCTTGTCACGCAGCACTGTGTAGCCTGGAGATTTTTTTTTAAACGCTTTGGCATTTCGTCTTCTGTAACGGAGCTTTGATAGAACAGATTTGTTTCCCCATACAGCGATCAGATTCAGTATCTCCTGTATGGTCCATGCTGGAGCTCTTTTTTGGATTTGGGACTGCATTGCCACCCTTGCTGATCAGAGCTCCACTCAGGGCAAACAGGAAATGAAAATCAAAATTTCGCAGGGGTTTTCCTGTTTACCTGGCCACTGCATCCGAGTTGAGATTGCTGTCCAGAGTGGTCACAATGGTGCACTGTGGGATACAGCCCGGAGGCCAATACCGTCGATTTGCGGCCATACTAACCCTAATCCGATATGGTAATACCGATTTTAGCGCTATTCCTCTTGTCGGGGAGGAGTACAGAAACTGATTTAAAGAGCCCTTTATGTCTATATAAAGGGCCTCGTAGTGTGGACGGGTAATTAATGCTGCTAAAATCGGTTTAAACGCGTAGTGTAGACCAAGCTACAGAAGCAAATGGTTTGGTCCCCTGTCTCACCTGGCTTCTCCTGGAATCTCACTGCTTAAACACACTGTTCCCCTGTCTCAGTTCCTGGCCTTCACTTAGAGCATGTCTACATGTCAATTAAAAAGCCGTAGCTGGCCTGTAGCAGCAGACTCGTGCTCATGGGGCTCATGTTAAGGGGCTGTGTAATTGAGGTATAGATATTTGTGCTCAGACTGGAGCCCGGGCTCTAGAACCCTTCAAAGTGGGAAGTTCCCAAGGGCTGAGCTGCAGCCCTAGCCCAAATGTCTACACCACAAATAAACAGCCCCTTAGCCCAAGCCCTGTAAGCCTGAATCAGCTGGCATGGGTCACCTAGAGGTGTTTAACTGCACTGTAGACACACCCTAAGGGTGAATAGGTCTCATCAGTAAAAGATCGAGTCTTCTGGGTTACATGGTCCTTTAAGGTATCCTGGCCTGTAGCACTCCTTATATCCAGTTGGTCTGAGTCTGTAGCACAGAGAAAACATAAAAAAAGTTTTCATTTCCCAAGCAAGAATGCTTTAACCTACACAATCCCTTTAACAACTGTCTGGGTGAGGTGAGAATTTTATCCTGAATGCTTATACACCAACCACTCGTAACATGCATAACATTAGCATTTTTTACCATAAAACAATGACATGGCTGCATGTTCCTTTCATCACAACACATTTTACATATAGTAATTGAAGCCGTGTTAAATGAAAACAGAATATGTTGCTCCTCCATAACCTACCTTCCCAATCCCAGAAAGTTTTTTTCAGTGACTAAGAGCAACTTTCACTCTTAGGTTATGTCTGCACTGCAGAGTTTATCTGTGTCTGGGCATCCAGGCTTGCCAAGTCCACCTGCAAATATCCACACTGCAGAAATAGCCATGCTTTGGCACAAAGTTTTTTCTTTGGGTGTTCCAGAGGTTTTAGTATCTCAGTGACTTGGGATGCTCTAGGAATTGTTTCATAGTGAATTGCCGGAGAACTTTTCTGTCCTTCATAGATTCCTGTGTGGAAGTCTTTTTAGCCTGCTAACATATTTAGCTGAGGCACTTCCCGCTCTACACACTCTTTACTTCTGCCCTTTCTAGACAGTGCCAAGGAATGGGCCAGCACAGCTGGATGCTGTTCCTGCTTTGGCTATGTTATTATAAAGCAGGATGTAGCTAGACAGGATGGAGAACTACTTTCAGGAGTAGTTTCTGATCCTCAGAGGGCAGTGGCAGGGTAGAGAGAGATGATACTTGTTATAGTCACTTCAGATTCCCCGTATATAGTGTGGCATTTCTGGTACAGGGTAGCACAATCATGCAAACTTGGATTACTAGCAATGTCTCCATTACCTCTGCATGAGAAACGTCTCCTTCATAAAGCTGTTTGAAAAGCTTGCCCTGAACCTTCAGTGCCAGGACCCACATATGAAGAAGGCCCTACCAGTACAGAAATAGGTTGCTTTTACTATCTGGAATCTGTCTACCCCAGCCTGCCATGGGTTGGTGACTAACCAGCTTGTTCGGCAAGCATCAGTGCTGCAGTGGTAGGGGTCTGTTGGGAAATTAAGTGCTGCAGTTTTATCCAGAGGTGCAGTGGTGGACACAGCTAATGTGTCAGAAATAATAGGTGGTTCTGAGAGAATGGGGTTCCCGAACTGCATTGGTGCCATATACCCACTGTTTGCCTACCACAAGGATCACATGAATATCAACCAGAAGTTATATAGTCCTCGATCAACCACAAAGGCAGGTTCACAAACAGTAATGTGGGATGTATGACACTAGGAGGCTGAAGAAATCTGGCATTTCTTAGTTTGAAAGAAGAGACCTTATACACCCTCAATAGCATGCCTATAATTTATGTATCTGTGCTTACTGTTATTTTATGCAATCCAGTCTACTCTCTACTGCACTTGATAATGAAACCATACTGTGCTATGAGGGAACCTGGGAGAAGAAGGCTTAATTACACCCTGAGCAATTGCAGGATTATTGCAGCTTCTAGTGCAGGGGTCGGCAACCTATGGTATGTGTGCCAAAGACGGCACGTAAGCAATTTTTAATGGCACGCTGGGGCCTGTCGGGACTCCAGCATGCCATTAAAAATCCTGCCCAGCCTGGCCCACTCTCCTTTGCCCTCCGCTCCCCCCGCTGGGGCAGGGAGAAGAAGCATAGCCGTGCACACAAAGTGGGCAAATGGCCCCACTCTCCCAGCGTGGCAAGCCACAGGGTCCGCACTCCTGGGCCGGAGGTTGGGACGAGCACAGCAACTGCCGGCCCCTACCCCGCCTTCTCCCCTCTCCTGGAGCCCTGCCGCCATGCGTGCAGTGCTCTGGGAGTCGGGGCTGCGCGCTCCTAGGGGGCAGTGTTTGGCTCTGCTGGGAGGCATAAATGCTTCCTGCTCAACCAGAGCTCTGCCACCATGCGTGCAGCGCTCTGAGGGGCAGGGCGATGCCCTCCCACAGGGCAGCATGTCTGGCTCTGCATGGAGCCTCATGGTAAGGGGTCCAGAGCTGGAGGGGGGGTTGGATAAGGGGTGGAGGCAGTCAGGGGACAGGGAGCAGGGTGGATTGGATGGGAGGGTGAGATCCCGGAGGGAGTTGGTTAGGGGCGGGAGGGGTCTCTGGAGGGGGTGGTCAGAGGACAAGGAGCTGGGGGGGTTGGATGGGGCATGGGAGTCCCGACGTCTGTCAGGGGGTGGATAAGGGTCAGGGCAGTCAGGGGACAGGGATCAAGGAGGGTCCTGGAGGGGCAGTTAGGGTGCGGGGGTCTCTGGAGGGGGTGGTCAGGGGACAAGGAGCTGGAGGAGTTAGATGAGTTGGGAGTTCTGGGGGTCCTGTCAGGAGGCAGGGGTGTGGAGAAGGGTTTGGAAAGGCAGGGAGCAGGCGGGGGGTTGGATGGGTCGGGAGTTCTGAGGGTCCTGTCAGGAGGTGGGGAGTGGTTGGTCAGGCATGGGAGTCCCGGGGATCAGGCTGGGGGTGGGGTGTGGATAAGGGTAGGGGCAGTCAGGGGACAGGTAGGGTGCAGGGTCTAGTCAGGGGACAAGGAACAGGGACAGTTAGATAGGGGGTGGGATCCTGGGAGGCATATGGGGGAAGGAGTCCCATGAGGGGGTAGTCAGGAGACAAGGAGCAGAGGGGTTGGGAGTTCTTAGGGGGGCAGTCACCCAGCCCTCTCCCCTGAGCCCTGACCCCCCCACACACACACCACCCTCTGCCCTGAGCCCCGCACCCCAGCACACACCCCAGGCCCCTGCCCTGAGCCCTGTACATCTCTCATACATACCCAGCTCTCTGCTTGACTCCTTCATCCCCCCTCCATAACCCCAGCCCTGACTCTGGCACCCCCACACATAACCAGCCCCCCCGATATCTGCAACCCCCCACATACCCAGCCCCCAGCCCTGACTCCAGCCCTCTGCCCCCCAGCCCTCAGCCATGACTCCTGCACCCCTCACATACCCAGTCCCCCCACACTCCATGCACCTGCTACATCCCCACCCCCACCCTGAGTACTGTGATCAGTGCACTCCCACCCTCAGCTCAGTGCAGAGAGAGAAAGAGAAAGGCCAGAACCAGGGAGAAGGTAGGTATCCACTGTATGTGGGGAGGGCCAGGACTCTAGACTGGCAGGGGCAGAGTGGATCCCGCAGTCTGGATCCCGGCTGGCAGGAGCAGGCGGATGGAACTCCTGAGTGGCAGTGGGTTGAGCTGCTCAATCCACTGCTGGTCTGGGGTCCCGCTGCCGGCCCTGCACAGCCCAGTGCTGGTCTGGGGTTCTGGTTTCTGGACCCTTGCAGGCCAGAGTCCCGGCCGCAGGTCTCGCTCAGCCTGCTGCCGGCCTAGGTGAACAGAAGCCAGACCAGCAGCAGGCTGAGTGGGCTGGCAGTGTAAGATCAACATTTTAATTTCATTTTAAAAGAAGCTTCTTTTTAAACATTTTGAAAACCTTGTTTATTTTACAATACCACATTAGTTTAGTTATATCATATATAGACTTACAGAGAGAGACCTTCTAAAAAACATTAAAATGTATTACTGGCATGTGAAACCTTAAATTAGAGTGAATAAATGAAGACTCAGCACACCACTTCTGAAGGGTTGCCGACCCCTGTTCTAGTGTATAGGAAACGAGTGGGAAGTGAGTAAGTAGGACGACCAGAAAATACAGGCTTGGGAATTATAGACTGACATTGGAGGACTAACACAACCCAACTTCTGTAACCTGGGCTTCAGATGTGTTCCCACTGTGAAGTAGGCAAGATTGAACCTGTCTTGCTGTGAAAACTATGTTCTAACCTATACCTTAGCTGGGCAAGCAAGTTAAGGGTCAAAGCATGGATAAACCCAGGTTTAAGAGTTTTGTGTATGGAGAGTAGAGGAGTTTTGGTTAAAATCCAGATAAGAGCTCCGATTAAGCCCTCAGTGAATTCATACCCTTAGTGGCCAATACTAACCATCCTGTAATTCGTCAAAATCTGTCACTACACAACAATATAACAAATAAAATTTGCTGTACAAAATTATCAAATTCTTCTCTGGTATTAATCCACTGTATGAATTTGGCCCAATGTGCACGTCTAAGAAATGGAGTCACATAAATGTTCAAACTGAATGTTTTCCTTTTGCTTATAGGTTCATAGATTCTAGGGTCAGAAGGGACCAATGTGATCATCTAGTCTGACACCCTGCACAAAGCAGGCCACAGCACCCTACCCATCCACTTCTATAACAAACCCCTAACCTATGCCTGAGTTATTGAAGTCTTCAAATTGTGGTTTGAAGACCTCAAGCTGCAGAGAATCCACCAGCAAGTGTCCCATGCCCCATGCTGCAGGGGAAGGTGAAAAACCTCCAGGGCCTCTGCCAATCTGCACTGGAGGAAAATTCCCTCCCGACCCCAAATATGGCGATCAGCTAAACCCTGAGCATGTGGGCAAGACTCACCAGCCAGCACTCAGAAAAGAATTCTCTGCAGTAACTCAGATCCCATCCCATCCAACATCCCATCACCAACCACTGGGCATACTTATCTGGCGATAATCAAAGATCAATTGCCAAAATTAAGCTATCCCATCATATCATAAAGCCAGATATGTCTTTTGCCCCCACTACTCCCCTTGGAAGGCTGTTCCAGAACTTCACTCCTCTAACGGTTAGAAACCTTCATCTAATTTCAAGTCTAAACTTCCTAGTGTCCGGTTTATACCTATTTGTTCTTGTGTCCACATTGGTACTAAGCTTAAATAATTCCTCTTCCTCCCTAATATTAATCCCTCTGATATATTTATAAAGAGCAAGCATATCCCCCCTCAACCTTCTTTTGGTTAGGCTAAACAAGCCAAGCTCTTTGAGTCTCCTTTCATATGACAGGTTTTCCATGCCACAGATCATCCTAGTAGCCTGTCTCTGAACCTGTTCCAGTTTGAATTCATCCTTCTTAAACATGGGAGACCAGAACTGCACACAGTATTCCAGGTGGGGTCTCACCAGTGCCTTATATAACGGTACTAACACCTCCTTATCTTTGCTGGAAATACCTCGCCTGATGCATCCTAAAACTGCATTAGCTTTTTTAACTGCCATATCACATTGGCGGCTCATAGTCATCCTGTGATCTACCAATACCCGAAGGTCCTTCTCCTCCTCTGTTGCTTCCAACTGATGCATCCCCAATCTATTTCTAAAGTTCTTATTATTAATCCCTAAGTGCATGACCTTGCACTTTTCACTATTAAATTTCATCCTATTACTATTACTCTAGTTTACATGGTCGTCCAGATCTTCCTGTATGATATCCCGGTCCCTCTCTGTGTTAGCAATACCCCCCAGCTTTGTGTCATCCGCGAACTTTATTAGCACATTCCTGCTTTTTGTGCCAAGGTCGGTAATAAAAAGGTTAAATAAGATTGGTCCCAGAACCGATCCTTGAGGAACTCCACTAGTAAACTCCTTCCAGCCTGACAGTTCACCCTTCAGTACGACCCGTTGTAGTCTCCCCCTTAACCAGTTCCTTATCCACCTTTCAATTCTCATATTGATCTCCATCTTTTCCAATTTGAGTAATAATTCCGCATGTGGAACCGTGTGAAATGCCTTACTGAAATCGAGGTAAATTAGATCTACCGCATTTCCTTCGTCTAAATAGTCTGTCACCTTCTCAAAGAAGGAGATCAGGTTGGTTTGACACTATCTACCTTTAGTAAAACCATGTTGTAATTTGTCCCAATTACCATTGACCTCAATGTCCTTAACTACTTTCTCCTTCAAAATTTTTTCCAAGACCTTAAATACTACAGATGTCAAACTAACAGGCCTATAGTTACTCGGATCACATTTTTTCCCTTTCTTAAAGACAGGAACTACGTTAGCAATTCTCCAGTCGTACGGTACAACCCCTGAGTTTACCGATTCATTAAAAATTCTTGCTAACGGGCTTGCAATTTCATGCGCCAGTTCCTTTAATATTCTAGGATGACGATTGTCTGGGCCCTCCGATTTTGTCCCATTAAGCTGTTCAAGTATGGCTTCTACCTCAGATGTGGTAATATCCACCTCCATATCCTCATTCCTGTTTGTCATCCTTCCATTACCCCTAAGGTCCCCATTAGCCTGATTAAAGACTGAGGCAAAGTACTTATTTAGATATTGGGCCATGCCTAGGTTATCCTTAACCTCTTTTCCATCCTCAGTGTGTAGCAGTCCCACTTCTTCTTTCTTTGTTTTCTTCTTATTTATATGGCTATAGAACCTTTTACTATTAGTTTTAATTCCCTTTGCAAGGTTCAACTCTACTTGGCTTTTAGCCTTTCTCACTTTATCCCTACATGTTCTGACCTCACTAAGATAGCTTTCCTTGCTAATCCCACCCTTCTTCCACTCCTTGTAGGCTATCTGCTTTTTCTTAATCACCTCTCTGAGATGCTTGCTCATCCAGCTTGGTCTACAACTCCTGCCTATGTTTTTTTTCCCCTTTCTTGGGATGCAACTTAGGCTTCCTATAGTTTTTGCAGCTGCAACTTAAAGTAATTCTAGGCCTCTTCTGCATTTAGATCCACAAGTTCTTCAGTCCAATCCACTTCCCTAACTAATTTTCTTAATTCTTTAAAGTTAGCCCTTTTGAAATCAAAAACCCTAGTCCCAGATCTATTTTTGTTTATCCTTCCATCTAGTTTGAACTGAATTAGCTCATGATCACTCGAACCAAGGTTGTCCCCTACAACCATTTCTTCTATGAGGTCCTCACTGCTCACCAAAACCAAATCTAAAATGGCATCCCCTCTTGTCGGTTCTTCAACTACTTGGTGAAGGAATCCATCAGCTATCACATCCAGAAAAATCTGATCCCTACTATTCTTGCTAGCACTTGTACTCCAGTCTATATCTGGGAAGTTAAAGTCTCCCATGATCACACATTTTTCATTAGTGTTTTCTTCCTTAAAAACATTAAAGAGGTCTCTATCCATCTCCAAATCAGATCCCGGCGGTCTGTAGCACACCCCAGGCACTATCTCAGGGGAGGCTCTAGTAGCTTTCTTTCCCAGTGTGATTTTTGCCCAGACAGACTCTGTCTTGTCCATTCCATCACTTCTTATTTCTTTACAGTTAACCTCCTCATTGATATACAATGCTACTCCACCACCTTTGCCTTTATTTCTATCTCTCCTAAACAGCACATAGCCTTCAATACCTGTACTCCAGTCATGACTACTATTCCACCATGTTTCTGTTATCCCTATAATATCTGGTTTCACTTCCTGCACCAGTAGCTCTAGTTCCTCCATTTTGTTCCCTAGGCTCCTCGCATTAGTGTACAGACATCTTAATTTTTGCCATTTGGCTTCACTCACATTCTGTACCGTGTTAGGCATGAACATTCTTCCACCAACATCACCTGTTAGTCTGTTATCTACACTACCCTTCCTCCTTATGCCAATTCTTCTGTCCGCGGCTGTATCCCCTCTTACTTTGTTTACTTCCCTCTCAAGGTTAAATTCCGGCGTGGAGATCTCCCGAACATCTCCCAACCATCTCCCCCAAATTTCTAGTTTAAAGCTCTCTTAATCAGGTCGGTGAGCCTCCATCCTAGAAGTCTATTTCCCTCCTTGCTCAGGTGAAGTCCATCCCGAGAGAACAGTCTTCTGTCCGTAAATGCTTCCCAATGGCCGTACATCTCAAAACCCTCCTTATAGCACCACTGCCTGAGCTATCTGTTGATCGCCATAATCTTGTCACACCTTTGTCGCCCTTCTCTAGGAACCAGCAGAATCCCACTGAAGATCACCTGAGCCTCGATTTCCTTAAGCATCTTCCCCAGTCTGGTATAGTCTCCCTTGATACATTCCAGAGAGTATCTAGCCGTATCATTCATTCCCACATGAAGGACAATCAACGGATTCTTCCCCGCTCCCGCTAGTATCCTTTTCAGCCTCAGGTCCACATCCTGTATCTTAGCACCCGGCATACAGCACACCCTTCTGTTCTCCCGATCAGCCCTAGTCACAGGCCTGTCTATTCTTCTCAGTAAGGAGTCCCCAGTCACATAGACCTGCCTTTTCCTGGTGACAGTGAGCTTCTCTGGTCTATCTCCCGCTCCCACCGGCTGCAAGTCCTCTCAATTCCTATTCCCCCTTGCAATCCTCCTGGGGCTTATATTTGGTGTTGCCTCCATTGACTCTTCCCCTCCTCTTGCAGGACTATCAGCTCTTCTCTTTTTCCTTGCCCTCTCTCCTTCAGCAACCACCTGCTGTGCCCCTTTTTCATTTTCCAACTCTGCAAACCTGTTCCTGAGTTCTATTTCTCCTTCACTGGCCCGTCTTTTCCTCTGCCTGGTTCTCTTAGTCACATGCTTCCACCATCCACTTTCCTCACCCAGCAGTCTCTCCTCTGAATTCTTTGGTCCTGCTTCCATCTGCACATCTGAGCTTATCCCTTCAGCCCCCTCGTGTCTGTGCTCCATCATCTGCTCAAACCCCCTTCTGAATTCAGCCAGAGTTTGCACCTGCATCTCCAGTCCTCAGATCTTCTCTTCCATCAGCTCTATCAGGCAGCACTTCATGCAGACAAAGCTCTTTTCTGGCGCCCCCTCCAGGATCATGTAAATGCCGCAGCTTCCACATCCAGTCATCCTCATTGTGTCTTTCACTGCTGCCTCTGTATCAGTCATGGCCTTCCCACCTGACACCTGGTAGTCAACACAACACAAGCCCCCAGCAGGCACCAGACCACCACCCTATCTCTTGACTTGCTTGTCGGTTCCTCTGTCTTAGTCTCCCCTGCAACCTCCCCCTGGAAACTCCCACTGAAACTCCCCTGTTTACAGCTCTGTTTGCTGGCTCCTGTGCTGCTGCAGCTGTCTGTGCTGCTGCCTGACTGGCTAGCTCCTTATATAGGACCCCTAATCAGGTAAGCCCTGCCCCCTAATCAGGGCTCCACTGCTCTCCCAGCACACTGCCCCTAGCAGCCTCCACACACACACACAACACACTACACAATACAATCCACAAACATGTGACAAATAAAAATGGAAAAACACTAACAAAGATTTATGATATGCACTATAAATGTGTAACTAACAAGAAAGACATTTACCATAATACCATAGATATTACCACATTTGAGGTAGAAGCCAAACTTTAACAGCTTAATGGGACAAAATCGGAGGGCCCACAAAATCTTCATCCAAGAATATTAAAGGAACTGGCACATGAAATTGAAATGAAGAAGAATTTTAGCAAGAATTTTTAATGAATCAGTAAACTCAGAGGTTGTACCGTATGACTGGAGAATTGCTAACATAGTTCCTATCTTTAAGAAAGGGAAAAAAAAGTGATCCGAGTAACTATAGGCCTGTTAGTTTGACATCTGTAGTATGTAAGGTCTTGGAAAAAATTTTGAAGGAGAAAGTAGTAAAGGACATTGAGGTCAATGGTAATTGGACAAATTACAACATGGTTTTACAAAAGGTAGATCGTGCCAAACCAACGTGATCTCCTTCTTTGAGAAGGTGACAGATTATTTAGACAAAGGAAATGCAGTAGATCTAATTTACCTCGATTTCAGTAAGGCATTTGACATGGTTCCATATGGGGAATTTGTCATAACTTTAGTCCCAGATTTGGACCTTAGTGTCCAAAATATGGGGGTTAGCATGAAAACCTCCAAGCTTAGTTACCAGCTTGGACCTGGTACTTGCTGCCACCACCCAAAAAATTAGAGTGTTTTGGGGCACTCTGGTCCCCCTGAAAAACCTTCCCTGGGGACCCCAAGACCCAAATCCCTTGAGTCTCACAACAAAGAGAAATAATCCTTTTTCCCTTCCCCCCTCCAGGTGCTCCTGGAGAGATACACAGACACAAGCTCTGTGAATCCAAACAGAGTGACTCCCCCTCTCCCTTCCCAGTCCTGGAAACAAAAGCACTTTCCTCTTCACCCAGAGGGAATGCAAAATCAGGCTAGCAAATCCAACACACACAGATCTCCCCCTGATTTCTTCCTCTCACCAATTCCCTGGTGAGTACAGACTCAATTTCCCTGAAATTTCCCAGAAAAGAAAACTCCAACAGGTCTCAAAAAGAAAGCTTTATATAAAAAGAAAGAAAAAATACATACAAATGGTCTCTCTGTATTAACGTGACAAAATACAGGGTTAATTGCTTAAAAGAAATATGAATAAACAGCCTTATTCAAAAAGAATACAAATCAAAGCACTCCAGGACTTATATTCATGCAAATACCAAAGAAAAGAAACCATATAACTTACTATCTGATCTCTTTGTCCTTACACGTAGAAACAGAAGATTAGAAAGCAGAAACTACTTCTCCAAAGCTCAGAGAAAGCAGGCAGACAGACAAAGACCTCAGACACAAAATTCCCTCCACCCAAAGTTGAAAAAATCCGGTTTCCTGATTGGTCCTCTGGTCAGGTGCTTCAGGTGAAAGAGACATTAACCCTTAGCTATCTGTTTATGACAGAATTATTAGTTAAAATGGAAAAGATGGAGATCAATATGAAAATTGAAAGGTGGATAAGGAACTGGTTAAAGGGGAGATTACAATGGGTCTTATTGAAGGGTGAACTGTCAGGCTGGAAGGAGGTTACTAGTGGAGTTCCTCAAGGATCGGTTTTGGGACTAATCTTATTTAACCTTTTTATTACTGACCTTGGCACAAAAAGCGGGAATGTGCTAATTAAGTTTGCTGATGACACAAAGCTGGGAGGTATTGCTAACACAGAGAAGGACCGGGATATCCTACAGGAAGATCTGGATGACCTTGTAAACTGGAGTAATAGTAATAGGATGAAATGTAATAGTGAAAAGTGCAAGGTCATGCATTTAGGGATTAATAATAACAATTTTAGTTAATAATTGGGGACACATCAGTTGGAAGCAACAGAGGAGGAGAAGGACCTTGGAGTATTGGTTGATCACAGGATGTCTATGAGCCGCCAATGTGATATGGCAGTTAAAAAAGCTAATGCGGTTTTAGGGTGCATCGGGTGACGTATTTCCAGCAAAGATAAGGAGGTGTTAGTACCGTTATATAAGGCACTGGTGAGACCTCATCTGGAATACTATGTTCAGTTCTGGTCTCCCATGTTTAAGAAGGATGATTTCAAACTGGAACAGGTTCAGAGACGTGCTACTAGAATGATTCGAGGAATGGAAAACCTGTCATATGAAAGGATACTCAAAGAGCTTGGCTTGTTTAGCCTAACCAAAAGAAGTTGAGGGGGATATGCTTGCTCTTTATAAATATATCAGAGGGATTAATATTAGGGAGGAAGAGGAATTATTTAAGCTTAGTACCAATGTGGACACAAGAACAAATAGGTATAAACCGGACACTAGGAAGTTTAGACTTGAAATTAGATGAAGGTTTCTAACCATTAGAGGAGTGAAGTTCTGGAACAGCCTTCCAAGGGGAGTAGTGGGGGCAAAAGACATATCTGGCTTTAAGACTAAGCTTGATAAGTTTATGGAAGGGATGGTATGATGGGATAGCTTAATTTTGGCAATTGATCTTTGATTATCGCCAGATAAGTATGCCCAGTGGTCTGTGATGGGATGTTAGATGGGATGAGATCTGAGTTACTGCACTCTTTCCTGAGTGCTGGCTGGTGAGTCTTGCCAACATGCTCAGGGTTTAGCTGATCGCCATATTTGGGGTCGGGAAGGAATTTTCCTCCGGGGCAGATTGGCATGGGCCCTGGAGGTTTTTCGCCTTCCTCTGCAGTGTGGGGCATGAGTCACTTGCTGGTGGATTCTCTGCAGCTTGAGGTTTTCAAACCACAATTTGAAGACTTCAATAACTCAGACATACGTTAGGGGTTTGTTATAGAAGTGGATGGGTAGGATTCTGTGGCCTGCTTTGTGCAGGAGGTCAGACTAGATGATCACATTGGTCCCTTCTGACCCTAAAGTCTATGAGTCTATGAGTCTATGTAAAGGTACTTATTTAAGCTGCTCTTGCTAAAACAGTACATCACTTGAAACAATACAGTGTGCCTGTTAACCTTATTATATAAGATTAAGGCTACAATCCAAAACCAAGAATACAGGAATTTTGGGTTTTGTTTGGATTGGCAGAGGACAGCTGTATCCAATTTTTTTTTTTAGTAGAACAGTTCCTTTAGGTTCCCCATCACTCCCCCACATTATGTCTTCTTAGCCAAAACTAAAACTGTACACAGCTGTCACTTCTAATTAAATTTCAATAACTCAAGCTGGGCATTCGTGATTTTTCTGTTAGTTTAGTTTTATCATCTAGTTTTCAGCAAATAAAAGAAAATCTTCAATATGAAGTAAAACTGAAAAAGGAGTACATCAAAAACTGATCTGCAAAGAAAAAAATAAATAATAAGGTTAATCTCTGAGGACTATATTTTCAAAGTGGAGCGTAGGGCTAAGACATGTTAGTACTTCCCATCCATATCTGGTGGCTAAATTTCCATACTGCTTTGAACATTTACTTCTAAAAATTCAGTAACTTTCTATGTAAAAACTGATAAAATAAAATCAAAGTTACATGCCAGTATTCGAAAACAGAAACATACTGCATAACTATAGATATACAGATCTTCCAACCTATGTTTCATTGCTATTTTGTATGTGTCTTAAGAGATGAGTCCTAGATACGCTATTTGAGGATCACAGGAGGCAATGTATAATCTATAATGTAAGTTTAGAATCAGATTTCTAAGGAAGACAGGTGAACAATAAAGACACTGAAACAAAATGGTTTCCCATCAGTATTACATGCTGGAAGTCACCACTTTAAATATGAACATCACACTTTCCTACTAAGGAAACTTTACAATCTTCTCAAGTATGCAAACATGGAACATTTAATGATCTGACATAGAAACTAATACATTGCAAATTCTCACCTGAAATGGTGTTATAGGGAAAACTCTTATCACTAGTAGACCAGCATCCTGAACTGAATATCCTGAAATCAACAGGGATTTTGCCATTAATGTAAATAGAAGTCAGATGGGGTAGAAGGGACCAGTCATGCACCCATTGAAGTCAGTTTCAAACTCCTATTCACTTTAATGGATACAGACCTGGGACCTACTTAGCATCCTCCAGGATCAGTCCTAAAATTTCCATGAACAATAATGAGCGAGAAGATATGCGGGCATGTGCTTGGCATGGATCCTGCAAAAAGAAGCTCATTTCATCAAACACACATAACTTGGTCTGACTGTGATTAGTATATTACTTATTTAGATTAATTCTTGCAAATACTTGCATATATAAGTAACTTTACTCATATGAATAGCCCTACTGAACTTATATGAAAAGTTACTCACCTGCAGAAGTGGGGCTCACTCTTTATATTTGTGTTGTACATGATGAACTGCAGTTAGTATTTTGTACATTTGGAAAATGCCTATTTCAAGCAATTATCGCTGTGTGTATAATTTGGCTTGGTTGATAAAGGCAACAGTGGATGTAATGTCCTTAGACTTTGTAAGGCTTTTGATGTGCGCCTGCACAATATTTTAATTAAGAATCTAGAACAATGCAAAATTAACATAACAGACATCAGATGGATTAAAAACTGGCTAACTGGCTAACTTGTCAGAATTAGACAAGGTGGGTGAGCTAATATCTTCTACTTCAGAAGTGACTTCTGTTAGGAAGTTGGTCGAGTAAAAGATATTACTTCACCCACTTTGTCTTTCTAGTATCCTGGGACTGACAAGGCTACAACTACAGGGTAGAGTTCTCAGAATGTAATTATAAACAGGGAATCATCATCAGGCGAGTGTGTTTCATGTGGGGACCCACAGGAATTGGTTCTTGGCCCTATGCTATTTATTGTTTTTATCAATTATCTGAAAGTAAACATAAAATCATTACTGTTTGTAGATAACACAAAAGTTGAGAGAATGTTAAAGAATGAAGAGGACAGATGCTCTGGAAATTGGATGCAAGCAAAAAGCATTTGTTTCCTTACAGACAAATGTATATATGTAGCCATATCTAGTAACAGAATGTAGGTCATACTTCAAAATGGGGGTCTCTATCTTGGGAAGCAGTAACTCTGAAAAAGACTTGGGGTTCACAATGGTTGATCAGCTGACTGTGAGCTCCCAGTGTGATGTTGCTGTTTTGTTTACCTGCTGCATCTTCAGGTTCGGCCAATCGCCGCTCCCAATGGCTGCAGTTCACCATCCCAGGCGAATGGAGGTGCGAAAAGCCATGGCCAGCACATCCCTCAGCCCGCGCTGCTTCCCGCAGGCCCCATTGCCCTAACCTGCAGACGCGGCAGGTAAACAAACCAACCCAGCCCACCAGGTTGCTTACCCTAGGTGGCTGTGTGCCAAAGGTTGCCAATCCCTGATCTATGGATTTGGTAGTAATCATCTGCATTTATTTTATATCTAGTCTAAGTAGGGACCCTTGTAGATCAGATTATCAACCTGATCAGTATATATATATATATATATAATGTTATATATATAATGTTGTTGTGAATGGGATTAAATCTTGGTACAGCCTGTGAGCACAGTGTACCCCAAGAAAAAAAAAAATCAAGAGACAGCATTTGGGGCTGTTTCATAGTAAGAGTTGCAGCAGTAAACTAAAAAACTGCTTTTATTTTATTTGCTCCTGCATTTGGACAAACAGAACATTGTCCATTCTTTGTAAAAAAAAAGAAGATTTCCTCAAAGAGAATACCAGATTCCAGCAATTTCTACTTCCAACTGGAACATCTCCAGGGCCCAGAAATTTGACTTGCAGTTTGGGTCAAAAAGGGGCAACACTGGTGTCAGGGATAGAATCCAGTTTCCAAGGACAGAGACTTTGGGCTGGTATTCCTACTGAACCAAAGTAGAACAAATAGCGGATGCAGTGGCGGAAATCAGAAGTGGCTAGTGGAATTTAAAACTTGACCTGAAACAAGAGCTTGAGGCACTGCTGACACAAAAACACAAGGAACCTGAGATGGTATTAGCCAGTTATAGCAAAGTCTAAGTTCTCCTTTGTGAAAGTATTCTACTACCCAAAAGGAACTTCCAGCAAGTGGTTAAATCTACAGAACATTTTCATCACTATTCGTACAGGAGAAACTGTATGGTCAAGACAGACAATGCTTCCCTATTTGCCTCCTTAGATTCAGGAATCCTGAGAGGCAACTTGCCAAGTGGTTGGATAAATGTCAGTGCTATGATTTCACAAGCATATACAGGACTGGCCATAAGAATGATAATGATGCCTTTTCCAGACAGCCTTGTTGCGGGGAGAGGAGGGTCATTAATTGTAAAGCAAGAGAGCACAGAATTAGTTGCTTAACAGGATGGATGTGCCTCTCTTTCTCTAATTCACAAAGTGCCTATAATCCTGGGCAAATAAAAAATAGTAAATACGTACAGTATCACAAGCTTGGGTATTGACCTTGTCCTCTTTTCCAGGCTTAGTGGATTTTTAATTTTCTAACATTGTTCTTTGAAGTTGTTCATATACACTTGCTTTCTCTCTTCCTGCCCTCCCCCCAAACATCCAGACTTTGATTGTTTTCTTTAAACAGAGGAAGAAAAACACTTAAGATATACCCAAAAACATTATGTTCGATCACTTCAGAAATCCACAGCTGTAGGAGGCTCTTTATCTTATAAATGGTCATGCAGAATTCTACAGATTTCTACCTGCCTACAGACATGATGCTAGGGATTGTGTGGGAAACTCTAACACAAGTGTCTCCACATAGGGTCCATATCTATGACCTTTGCAGTACCCATTCCATAGTAGTACAGTTTAGCCTTCAATCTTGCTTAAATTAAGCTGCTCTTCACTAAGGAAAGGTTTATTATGTGGGTTTTTATTGACATTTAATTTAGTGAAAATGTCCACAAATACTCCAGTTTTGCCAGAAAGTCTAAAATCAAAGTGAATCTAACTCTAAAGTATAACTTTGCCTTATTAAGGGAAAAATAAACCGACTTTACAATACTTAACTCCCAATCCAAGTTTTAAGGTGATACAAATAAATCTAACATGTTCATAGGTCTGAAGGGACAGCATTGAGTTGTGAGTTTTTTGCCATTTTCCTTACAGATCAAGTGACCAACAAGAATAAAGTTCATGTGTGTGGACAGCAGAACTGTGGTCTGAGGTTGTGGAATAAACTCCTCCAAGAACTAAGGACCACGACAAACCTCACCATTTTCTGTTCCAAGAGCAAGGTGTTTTCTTTAACTTTGCCTTCTTTAGTGTAAAGACATAGCAACATAGCAATTATTTAAAACAAACAAAAACAAACAAAAAACAAACAACCAACAAAAAAAACCCCACCACCAAAAGAGAATGCACTTCATTCTTATTCCTCTGTACCTTTCATTCCTAACCCTTCTTCAGAAAGGAATCAATTAGATTAATAAAACTTGATTCTATTTTCCAAAAAGAATTCAAAAGAGGCTCAAGACACACATTGTGGGACACAAATTGTGTTCACATAAATGTAATAGAAACAATTTTTTTGCCTTGTATTTTAGGAAGTGGCACATATACTAGTCACAAGGAGGGGAGCTGGCAATATGGTTATTGTTTGATTAAATAATATTCATTGGAAAAAAATGACAGTCAGAACCAAAACTTTTCACAGAAACATGTCAGAAATTTTCATGAAGCGGGTTTTTCAGGTCCATGATGGAGTTTTTTGGTCAAAAATCCACCCTGAATAGTTCAGTGGATAGGGTTCTCTCATGTGGTATAGAACATCTAACTTCAGGTTTATCATCTGCCTGCCGTGTGACTTGAACATGGATCTTCTACATCTAAGAAAAAATGTCCTAACTATTGGCCTATTGTCTGTTCTTGGGGGGAGTCTCTCTCTTTTCCATTTTTTTTTTCTATGAAAAAAATTTCAAAAGGTCTCAGTTTCATTCTGGTAAGGAACAAAATAAATGTTGAAACTATGCATTTTTTAAAAATTGAAATGTTGTTTTGGGGCCAGACCTAATTAACAAGGAAAGTGTAGATGTTCTCTTTAAGTATTTAAAAGGGAATAGAGTGAAATTCTGGCCTCATTGAACACAATGGAAAAATTCCCATGGATGTTAATGGGTCATAGTTTCGTCCATGGTTTTCACATATGAAGACTGGAATACAAGTGCTAGTAGTAATAAGAGATTTTCCTGGATGTGATAGCTGATAGATTCCTTCACCAAGTAGTTGCTGAACCAATGAGAGGGGCTGCCATTCTAGATTTGGTTTTGGTGAGTAGTGAGGACATCATAGAAGAAATAGTTGTAGGGGACAACCTTGGTTCGAGAGATCATGAGCTAATTCAGTTCAAACTAAATGGAAGGATGAATAAAAATAGATCTGTGACTAGGTTTTTTTTTATTTCAAAAGGGCTAACTTTAAAGAATTAAGGAAATTAGTTAGGGAAGTGGATTGGACTGAAGAACTTGGGGATCTAAAGGTGGAGGAGGCCTGGATTTACTTCAGTTTAAGGTTGCAGAAACTATCAGAAGCCTGCATCCCAAGAAAGGGAAAAAAACTCATAGGCAGGAGTTGTAGACCAAGCTGGATGAGCAAGAATCTCAGACAGGTGATTAAGAAAAAGCAGAGAGCTCACAAGGAGTGGAAGATGGGAGGGATCAGCAAGGAAAGCTACTCTATTGAGGTCAGAACATGTAGGGATAAAGTGAGAAAGGCCAAAAGCCATGTAGAATTGGACCTTGCAAAGGGAATTAAAATCAATAGTAAAAGGTTCTGTTGCCATATAAATAAGAAGAAAACAAAGAAAGAAGTGGGACTGCTAAACACTGAGAATGTAGTGGAGGTTAAGGATAATTTAGGCATGGCCCAATATCTAAACAAATACTTTGTCTCAGTCTTTAATGAGGCTAATGAGGAGCTTAGGGATAATGATGGGATGACAAATGCGAATGAGGATATGGAAGTAGATATTACCGCATGTGAGGTAAAAGCCAAACTCGAACAGCTTAATGGGACTAAATTGGGAGGCCCTGATAATCTTCATCCAAGAATATTAAGGGAACTAGCACATGAAATTGCAAGCCCATTAGCAAGAATTTTTAATGACTCTGTAAAGTCAGGGGTTGTACAGTATGACTGGAGAATTGCTAACATAGTTCCTATTTTTAAGAAAGGGAAAAAAGATGATCTGGGTAACTATGGGCCTGTTAGTTTGACATTTGTAGTATGCAAGGTCTTGGAAAAAATTTTGAAGGAGAAAGTAGTTAAGGACTGTGGCGGAGCTCTGATCTTGCTCCCTTAGGTTCTGCACTTCTAGGCAGTTTATGCTAGCCTCAGTGGCTCACTGTGACCCTCCACGTAGCCCTTCTCTCTGTAGGGCCAGGGTTACTGTCTACTGAGCCCTTTTCATCATAGGCCAGCAAGGAGGTTGGTGAGAGAACTCCCACAGTTTCTGTTTAGCCTCCTGTCCTGACAGGGGCCTGACTTCCCCTCCCAGGAAATGTTCTGTAGTGGTGGGTTGGGGGTAACCTGGACCCGCCCTCTACTCTGGGTTCCGGCCCAGGGACCCTAATGGTAGCAGCTGTTGGCAGCCAACCTTTCACTGCCAGAGTTGCTACATTTCCCTGGGCCACTTTCCCACAGATCTCCTCCTTTTCCCTTCTTCACCCTTACCTTAGGGCTCCATTAATGATGGTTTGAGGGTGTCTTCAGTAACCAGCCTTTCAGCCGCACTTCCTCTCCTCTGGCTCCCTGGCTCTCCTATGCCTGACTTGAGTGAGCTCTTTTTATAGTATCAGCAGGGCCTTAATTAGAGTCAGGTGATCATATTAACTTAATGGCCTCACCTGACTCTTTGCAGGTTAATTAGAGTCAGGTGTTCTCATTAGCCCGGAGCAGCCCCTGCTCTGGTCAGTCAGGGAACAGAAAACTATTAATCCAGTGGCCAGCATATCTGCCTTCTGCTATTTTGCTGTACCCAACCAGCCTGGGTTTATCACAGGACATTGAGGTCAATGGTAATTGGGACAAAATACAACATGGTTTTACAAAAGGTCTTGCCAAAACAAACCTGATCTCCTTCTTTGAGTAGATAACAGATTTTTTTAAACAATGAAAGTGCAGTGGATCTAATTTTCCTCCATTTCAGTAAGGCATTTGATACGGTTCCACATGGGTAATTATTAGCTAAATTGGAAAAGGTGGGGATCAATATGAAAATTGAAAGGTGGATAAGGAACTGGTTAAAGGGGAAACTACAATGGGTCATAATGAAATATGAACTGTCAGGCTGGAAGGAGGTTACTAGTGAAGTTCCTCAGGGATCGGTTTTGGGCCAATCCTATTTAATCTTTTTATTACTGACCTTGGCACAAAAAGTGAGAATGCGCTAATAAAGTCTGTGGATGACACGAAGCTGGGAGGTATTGCCAATACAGAAAGGGACGGGGATATCCTACAGGAAGATCTGGATGACCTTGTAAACTGGAGTAAAAGTAATAGGATGAAATGTAATAGTGAAAAGTGCAAGGTCATGCATTTAGGGATTAATAACAAGAATTTTTTGTTATAAACTGGGGCGGCATCATTTGGAAGTAACAGAGGAGGAGAAGGACCTCCGAGTATTGATTGATCACAGGATGACTATGAGCCGCCAATGTGATGTGGCAGTGAAAAAAGCGAATGCAGTCTTGGGATACATCAGGCGAGGTATTTCTAGTAGAGATAAGGAGGTGTTAGTACCATTATTCAAGGCATTGGTGAGATCTCATCTGGAATATTGTGTGCAGTTCTGGTCTCCCATGTTCAAGGATGAATTCAGACTGGAACAGGTATGGAGAAGGGCTACTATAATGATCCGAGGAATGGAAAACCAGATTTATGAAAGGAGACTCAAAGAGCTTGGCTTGTTTAGCCTAACCAAAAGAAGGCTGAGGGAAGATATGATTGCTCTCTATAAATATATCAGAGGGATAAATACCAGGGAGGGAGAGGAATTATTTAAACTCAGTGCCAATGTGGACACAAGAACAAATGGATATAAACTGGCCATCTGGAAGTTTAGACTTAAAATTAGACGAAAGTTTCTAACCATCAGAGCAGAGAAGTTCTGGAACAGCCTTTCAAGGGGAGCAGTGGAGGCAAAAGACATATCTGGTTTCAAGACTAAGCTTGGTAAGTTTATGGAAGGGATGGTATGATGGGATAGCCTAATTTTGGCAATTAATTGATCTTTGACTATTAGTGGTAAATATGCCCAATGGCCTGTGATGGGACACTAGATAGGGTGGGATCTGAGTTATTACAGAGAATTATTTCCTTGGTGTCTGGGTGGTGATTCTTGCCCACATGCTCAGGATTTAGCTGATAGCCATATTTGGGGTTGGGAAGGAATTTTCCTCCATGGCAGATTGGCAGAGGCCCTGGGGGGGTTTCGTCTTCCTCTGCAGCGTGAGGCACAGGTCACTTGCTGGGGGATTCTCTGCACCTTGAAGTCTTTAAATGACAACTTGAGGACTTCAATAGCTCAGACATAGGTCAGGTGTTTGTTACAGGAGTGAGAGGGTGATATTCTGTGGCCTGTGTTATGCAGGAGGTCAGACTAGAAGATCATAATGGTCCCTGCTGACCTTAAAGTCTCTGAGTCTATGAAGTCTTAAATATGGCAACTGCTTTATGTATTTTGTTACTATATATTTAATTCCTTTTAGACAACTGTAACAAACACCATAGTCAAAAGACATGTTACTATCAAGTGTATCAATAAATTTATAAATTCTGTTTTAGAAGACCTAATTCAGTAAATGTATCAGGCTGGTAATTAGAGTAATAAACATTTGGTTTCCTTAAAAATTAGGTTGACACATCTAGATAAACCCAGCAGAATATTATTACTTTACCCTATACATTTCATCACATAACAGCTTTCTATATTGTACTCTATGTAAATATACATATTTAAAATATTAATTTATATTCAGCTACTATTTTTGTTTATCATAGGCACAGTTCTTTCACTTTTCTGATTCCATTCCTTCCTAGCTTTCTAGACAGATATGACATTGAATGTATATCATGCCAACATCACTGCATGCAGGATTTTCATAAAAACTTCAAAATACTGTGACATAGAAATCAATCATTGGTAGATATTTTTTTTAAAGTATTTCTGTGGATTCTAATATGTTTGTATCACTAATATCAAACAGGATATTAAATATACCATTCAGCATTTTTATCAATTATATGTTGAATATTTAGCAATTCATTATAATGTTTTTGTGTTCCCTTCTAAATTCACTTATTAAATGTCTAAATTAAATCTTTTAAACATCTTAATTCATTCACTAACCTCTCGTTATAATAAATTAATAGCTGTGGTGTCCTTATTAAAACAGAATCTGAAGTATTACCTTGAGATCTAGCAGAGGACAACTCATTTTTCATTACTATTTTATTTATTTTATGCTACCAGTGACATTTACCTAATGCTATTACATGATATAATTTCTATATTATTGTTTTCATCTCCATCTTTTTCATTACCCATGAGCAAATTCTATACCTGTTTCTTGCATTGCAGCATTATGGGATAATTTTTCTGCTCAGATTTGTTTTGGCTTTAAGATTCAGAGTCTAATTCTTCATTTGCTGACAATTTTATTAATATAATTGTTTACTCTTCCTCTGTTCCTTCATTATGATTTTATGTTAGCCTGTTGTAGTTAGAACTCGTCTGCCAAAATCTGACCACATGGAATCTGTCTTTGCTGCAAACTGAAAGTCTAGTAAACATAATTTTTTTTACCCTGAATTTTATAGAATTTCTATAATAATAATTTAACTTTTTAAAAGTAGTATGAAAATATTTTCATATATGAGAGTGAAAGCTGTATTGCTACGTAATTTTTCCTTTCATGGTAATTACCAGCTGTATGTTGTGTAAATTTTTCAGCTTTTCTGTTTGCATAACAGCCACACTATTCTAGGGCCTTTAATTTATAAATGAAATATATTTCCTTGACCTGGAGACTTAATAAACTCAAAGGACTTGATCCAGTGGAAATATCCATGAGTATGTTGGCCTTTGAATCATGTGTTATGGATCTTAATTTTGTTGCCAGTCAACTTATTCACAAAGGGCCTGGTCTACAGTGTCATAGGCCCAAAGAAACAACAAACATCATATGCAGAGAAATAGAGAATGATCTTCTACTTAACAGTCCTCCTTTTATCAATTCCTTCATGTAACATACAGTAGGGCAGGGGTTGGCAACCTCTGGCAAGTGGCTCGCTAGGTTAAGAACTCTGGCGGGCCTGGCCAGTTTATTTACCTGCCGTGTTGGCAGGTTTAGCCAATCACGGCTCCCACTGGCCATGGTTCACCATCCCAGGCCAATGGAGGTGGCGGGAAGCAACATGGGCAAGGGATGTGCTGTCCGCAGCTTCCTGCCACCCTCATTGGCCTGGGACAGTGAACCATGGCCAGTGGAAGCTGCGATCAGCCGAACCTGCTGACGTGGCAGGTAAACAAAGTGGCCCGACTCTCCAGGGTGCTTACTCTGGCAAGCTACATGCCAGAGGTTGCCGATCCCTCCAGTAGAGTGATAACTGGGTAACCCAAAATATTATGAATTGCTCCACTCTTCCCTTATTTCCTGTTTTGTAAGTGGGAGTTTTGAACTGCATATGCAGTTCAGCCATATTCTGGAGGAGCCATCCACCCAAATCCTTTCTACAGAGGAGGGATCAGGCATATGTATAAAGTTCCAGGGATCAGGTGTGGAAAAGAGGTACCACAAGCCTTTTGTTTCTATAACTTCCACTGAGGCTAGGTGGACAAAATGACCAACCCTTGTACTATGTCCAAGGATAGTTTAGAAATAGCTCAAATGGAGATTTCCTATGAGTTTAGTTCAATGCCACACACAATGCCACACAAAATCCTTTGAAGTCAGTGGGAGTGTTTTCATTAATTTCAGTGAACACCAGATTACACTCAAAATAACTAGCTCAAACCGCTATAATTTAAAGCATTTCCTGTAACATGATTCTCATTGTCTTCAACCTAACACTGTCCCCATGCGTAGCAAGAAAAGTGCCACCCACACAGACAGAAGAGACTTAAACAGTACATTTCTAGTACTCCTGGCTGTGAAGAAGAACTTGAAAATGTGACCTAAGTGTAACTGATGCAGGGACATCTTCCTGAGTCTTCAGAAGTCTGAAAAAATATTTCTGATTCAGGTGATCTACCCCATGCATTTCAATGACGTGTTGATTGCAAGAGTCACTGGCTCTGGGGGACCCTGCCAACATCACATTGTGAGGGAACTAGGTCCATGGCAGTGGGAGATGTGTATAGTGAGTCCAGCCCACCTGGTCAAGCAGAAATACCTTGGCTGTTAGAGCAAGTACTGAGGGTCTGCTGCTGCCACCTCAGCCACTCCAGGTAGGGATTTGAGATAGGATTTCACACTGATGCCACTTCTGCTGCTGCCTTGGGCCCTGCTGATATTTTGGGGTAAGGAGAAGAGATGGTCCCATGCCATTCTATGTGCCTTTCTTGGAAAGGAGGGAGGCCCTGCCAATGCAACTCCAAGTGGGAATATAGTCACAGACATGGAGCTGGTGGGTCTTGTGTTGTGGTGTTTCTAGTGCCCTGGATCTATGGATATATGGAGGAGAATTAAAGTGCCAGGACACGACTGAGACCATATGTTGGGTCACTGAGGAGAAATGCTAATAAATTAAATAAATTGTCAAAGTTGTGCAGCAAGAAGTTGAGAATTGCTTAAAAAACTCACCAGAAAGTCCTCCGTGGTATTGAGATCTAGGATTGCACAGTACAGAGTTATACACAAGGCATATTAAACTTCAGTTCAGCGGTAGAAGAGGCACCTTCTGATCTCACACACTTCTGGAAATGTCACACCACAAGACTACATTAGTATACTTGTGTGCAGGAAAAAGATGTGCCCTGGGGTACATGCTTGGATGGAGGTAAATACCAAGATCAATCTAATTTTACATCAGGCTCATGGATCAGATTTTGAGTTGATCATGCTTGGTGAGATTAACTGACTAACAAATAAGACTATACAAGAAAAAAAAATGGTTCTTAAAGCCATTATCTCATCTTAAAACTAATAATTATTGACACATTCTCAAAGGTTCTCACTAGGCTTCTGATTTTGAACCAGCAATCAAATTTGCAACTGCAATCAACTGCAGGAACAAAATCTTATGTATTTATTTAATGGTGCCGACAATTGGTTGCACCTGTTAATTTTGGAATTCAGCCATTTGCATTAATAAAAAGACCAGTGCAACAACAAAATCTTTTTTTATTAAGTTCCTTTACAAAAAGACAGATCTATGATAGTTACTTCCATCCCACTATTTTTTGAGATATACCAGTAAGGTGGCCTATTCATCTTATGCAAAGCCACACAGTATGCCTATCCATAACAGCACCCACCATTGACTTCAGGCACAAGACTGGAGGCATAAAATTAATGATTTTTTTTAATTGCCCCTTGCTGTATGGAAAGGTGAAGCCATTCTAAGGAACTGCAATAATTTCCTTTTGGAAGTGACAAAGTCTGAAAAATTTCCTTTCATTCGACTTAAGAATTAACATGTATATGAGTGGAGATCTACAAAATAAGTCAGATAGTACCCTGCATTTAATTAGATGTAAATATTGGGTAGGAAGGAAAGTGTGAGGAAGGCCCATCATACAAATGCTGCATTTACAGAACCCAATGCTAACCTGGTTCTCAAGAAAATGGGCTTGCAGTGGTTAGTGGCATAAGCCTCAGAAAGTGGGTGTATGATGTGGAAGTCTGATGAAAGGGAGGCAGAGACATGTCTCTGCCCCTCTCAGTACTGACCAGAGGCATAAAAGAGCACAAACTAGATCTTCTGTGGAGGGGAGAGAATGAGGAGACAGAGTCTACCCTCCTTTCTACACAATGGAGGTCACTACTAGGTATGTCTCTGTGGCACAATGCCTCCCACAGCTTTGGGAGTCAGTAGCATAAAGCACAATCCAGCCCAACATGTAGACTACTCTGTACCACATTTCTTCTTCAAGTAGATGCAGCTGTGTATTCCTCTTAGCGTGTTCATGCTAAGTGCACTGGAGCTGGTGAATTTTGCATAGCAGTACCCATAGCCTTTCCTAGCTCATGTCTTGTGCTATAGCCCCACAACTGGCAATACAAGGAGGCACTGCCCCAATCCCCTGCAGTTCCTTCTTACCACTGTAGCTGGAGTCAGAGCTCTGTGGGGTTCTTGACTTCACAATCTCTCACTATTTTCTTTATGACTTTTTCTAGTTGTATTTAATTAGTTATGTCCTTAGTGTTAGTTAGATTTACTGTTATTTACATATAGTTAAGTATTCTCCCATGATGCCATCACCACGGTTTAAACATGTGTCCATTGTGTGGAGGAGCGATCCCCAACAATGATCCCCACATGCAGTGCTTGCTGTGCTTAACCTAGGCCAGCATCAAGGAGCAGGGTGCAATTTGTAGATTCTTCCCAAAACAGACTCATTAGACTAGCAAACTTTGTCTAAAGCAGTACTGACTTGAACAGACCAGGTGGCTTGTTTCAGATTGGAGGTCTCTCTCAGGATCTAATTGTGAAGTCTTTTCACTCTCTAGAGCTGGCACCTATCTGACGAGACAGAGGAGTCATTCTGCATTGAGTGCACCAAGGAAAAGGTCACATAAAACCAGATTACTCTAGGTTTCATGGGAACTTCTTTGCCTTCTCCAGGAAGAGTGTGGACCGGCATGGTGCTAGTGCTGGTATGCAGGATAGTATGGGTGCCTCTAACCACTCCCCAGTACCATGCAGGTTGGTCAGAGACTCTGTGCTGTTGACTCCAGTTCTGGCTCAGGATGTTCATTGAATCCAGTACCAATGAGGGTGATGTCAGCATTGGCTATTTCCACACTGGCGATGTACCAGGCAGCTACAGGCCTCATCTGCGTTTTCATCCTGCCCTGTCCCTTGGTCCAGGACTTTCCAGGGCTATGTAATTTGGCACTGCACCCCAATGTTCCTCTTACATAGTCTGTGCAAGCAGGACCAGCTCTGAGCTTGGTGCAAGGGACCTCCTCAGCACCAGGAAACTACTTGTCACTGTTGCATTTGACACTACCAGTGTTACCATGGCAGCTCTTACTGCTCTCCATTTTGGCACTGACACCTACTTTGTGCTGCCACAGATTTTGGGGTTAATGCCACTCTCAGCACTGGATACAACAGAGGCTTATTTGTTGCCAGAAGTACTGTTTCCTGTCTCTCCTTTGTTTTGGGAAATCTATGTCTTCTTGTATCTGGGTGACAGGCTACTAAAAGGCAGGTCCAGGGAAGTTGTCCTTTCTCATATGTGCATTACATTGCACTTATTCCACTGTCTGGGTCTCATCCTAAACCTCAGAAAGTCAAGGTTAGTCCCTACTCAGAAGATCTAGTTTTTGAGGCCCTAATAGACTCTACAAGTTCACAAATATTTTTGACAATTAACTGTTTCCAAACAATTCGTCACCTTTTACTTGATTTGTAGTCTCAAACTTCCATGCGTGTGCATGTGCCTGAGGCTCTTTGACCACATGGCCACATGAATGCGCGTGGTTCAATTTCCAAGACTTCACCTTCCTCTTATTCAAATGTGGAAAAGTTTACCAACCAACTCTTCTCCCTTGGACAGCTTGGTCCACCTCCCTCTGTTGATCCTGGAGTTTGGGAATTTATGTCAAGGCATAGTATGTCACCTGGCCCATACCAACAAGGACTATTGTCACCAATGCCTCCCTGATAGTTTGAGGCGTGCATCTGGGGTTGCTGAAGTTTCAGAATATGTGGTTGGAGAAGGAAGCTTTTCTGCACATCAATATCCTGGAGTTTTGGGCTAGCTACAATGCCTTTCATGCTTTCCTAAACCGCACCAAAGTTTCAGTGGTTCACATACTTACTGACAATACCACTGATGTATTATGTATTAAGTACATCGGAAGCAGGAAGTCTGCCAAGCAATCATTTCAGCCAATGGATGGTCAAGGTGCTAAAGGAGCACTCAAGGAAGATAAGGCCATTGCAGGAAAGCTAAATGAATTCTTTGCATCAGTCTTCACTGCAGAGGATGTGAGTGAGATTCCCACATCTGAGCCATTCCTGTTAGGTGACCAAACTGAGGAATAGTCCAAGAATGAGGTGTCCTAAAGGAGGTTTTGGGACAGATTGATAAATTAAACAGTAATAAGTCACCAGGATAAGATGGTATTCACCAAATCTGAAGGAACACAAATAAGAAATTTCAAAGCTCCTTGTTACTGTTGCGGCACTGCCAATGTTACCATGGCAGCTCTTATGTCATGGCAACTACTAACCATGATATAAAACCTATCATTTAAATCAGCTTCTGTACCAGATGACTGGAAGAGAGCCAATGTGACACTAATTTTTAAATAAAAGGCTCCAGAGGCAATTCTGGCAAATACAGGCCAGTAAGCCTAATTTCATGCCAGGCAAATTGATTGAAACTATAATAAAGAACAGAAATATCAGACACGTAGATGAACAAGATTTGTTGGAGTTAAATATGGCTTTTGTAAAGGGAATCATGCTTCACCAATCTATTAGAATTATTTAAGGGAGCCAACACATATATGGATAAGGGAGATTCAATGTATATAGTGTACCTGGACTTTCAGAAAGGCTTTGACAATGTCCCTCACTAAAGGCTTTCAAGCAAAATAAGCAATCATAGGGTAACTGATGGATCAGTAACTGGTTAAGAGACAGGAAACAAAGTGGAGGAATAAATGGCCAGTTTTTAGAATAGAGAGAGATAAATAGTGATATACCCCAGAGATCTGCACTGGGATCAGTGCTGTTCAACTTATTCATAAATGATTTGTATAAGGGGAAAACAGTGAGGTGGCAGAATTTGCAGACAAAATAAAATTACTCATGATAGTTAAGTACAAAGCAGACTGTGAAGGAAGAGTTTCAAAGGTATCTCACAAAACTGGGTGAATGGGCAACAAAATGGCAGGTGAAATTCAGTGTTGATTAATGGAAAGTAATGCACATTGGAAAACATAATCCCAGCTATATGTACAAAATGATAGGATCTAAATTACCTTTACCATTCAAGAAAGAGATCTTGGAGTCATTGTGGATATTCAAATTGGAAAAGCACATAGATGGGCAACAAAAATGATTAAAGATATGAAATAGCTTCCGTTTGAGGAAAAATTAATAAGACTTTTCAGGTAGAAAAAAAATGACTAAGAGGGGATATGATATAGAATTGTAAAGTCGTTAATTATATGGAGAAAGTGAATAAGATAGTGTTATTTACTCCTTCACAACACAAGAACAAGGTGTGACCCAATAAAATTTATAGGGAGCTGGTTTAAAAACAAAATGAGGTTCTTCACACAATACATAGTTAACCTGTGGGACTCGTTGTCAGGAGATGGTGTGAATGCCAAAAGTATAATGGGGCTCAAAAAAGAATTAGATAAGATGGAATATAGGTCCACCAACAGCTATTAGCCAAGATGCTCAGGGATGCAACCCCATGCTCCGGGTGTCCCTAGCCTCTCATTGCCAGAAGCTAGGAATGGGTGACAGTGGATGGATCATTCTATGATTGCCTGTTCCAGTCATTCCCTCTGAAGCACCTGTCATTGGCCACTGTTAGAAGACAAGATACTGGGCTAAATGGACCATTGGTCTGACCCAGTATGTCCACTCTTATGAACAGGCAAGGGGAAGCACACTACAGGGTGCTTTGCCAAGAGGCGATCAGGCTGTTTCAGTTCTACATCAAAGAGTTTATCACTTCAATAGCCAATCATTTCCCCAGGGTCCAGAATCATCTCATCTTAGCAGGAGCTTTTCCAAGAGTTACAAGTGGTCCCTGAAGTCCAGTGTTCTGCAAGTAGTCTTCATGGCTTGAGGCATCATGACATTGACCTGTTCTCCACAAAGGACAACTGGAAATATTGTCTAGTCTGCTTTTGAGGAAGCTTCAGTCTGGCTTCCTGAGATGTTATTGAGACCTTTAAAATGAAAACACAAAAGCCTGAAACAAAAACATACATACAGGAACACCTCCTTCCCTCCCCACACACTGCTGTTAATTCCTCACTGAACTTACCAGCTGAGCTGCAGCCCTAGTAAGGAGAGTATATTAGAAACCAGCTTATTAATAAAGATAGTTTAATTTTAGGAAACTTTACTTTCATGGATAAATTACTCTAACATACAACTGATATGTTTTTATAAATCAATTATAATTCAGCTTTTCAGCAAAGGTAGTGAGCAACTGTTGTCTAAAGTGCCAGCATCAGTCAGACAAAATGACTACATCTACAAGTCATTTGGTATAACGGAGAAAAAAAAATCATTTTAACAGAACATTGTCATAGGATCTGTGTCTTCTGCTTTGGAAATAAATATCACAGATATCCCAAGCATTTGAGAATCAGTAAGAGACCATTAACCTATGACAATATATTAGGCCATTGATATCATGTCCTAAATATTTGCCTGAATTGTGCTCATTATATAGCATTTTATTTCAAGATGATGAACCATAATGCTTTTAGTACTTAATCAGTCAACATATTACTCAGTTTCAATGTGCTTTTTTTTTTCTTTTTCAGTGCAAAGTTGGTTTGGTTGATTGTAATTATATGGGAATTATTAAGTGTTTGGAAACCAAAGACCAAATGCCTCAAACAGAAGTCCAAAGAGACAGTGTAAGTGGTACTCAGTGCCACCTTTTTTAAATGTACAGTCATTTGCCTATCAGTGGAACTTTGTTTATGGCAAGATGGGGTGCGACTACCCCCACTTTCCTGCTGTGTCCTGACTGTCTGTGTGGATGCTGCTGATGCACACTAGCAGGTTGCTAGCATCTTGATCTATCTCACTATGAATGTTAAAAGATAAATTAGGAGGGTTTTAAGGCCTGGCTTGACAAAGAACTGGTTGGGATGATTTAGTTGGTGTTGGTCCTGCTTTGAGCAGGGGATTGGACTAGTTGACCTCCTGAGGTCTCTTCCAACCCTAATAACCAGTCAAAATAAAGATAACTTTCCCTCTCAGTCAGGTTTCACTTACTTGATATCTATTATCTCATAAACCTGGTAATGTTCCAGTAACCCACATAGTTTTCAGGAAAAACAAAGTAGATCAGATAGCAACTTCTACTGTATAAAACAAAGAAAAGAAAACTATGTATCTATTATAATAAAATATTTCAGGCCATTTTAAAGCACCCTAAAGAAGTCATAATCCCATTTTTTAATCCCCTTTGAATGTCAGCTTTAAAAGATTTTTTTTTCCTATTCCAATTATAATGGGCCATTCATCTAGAAAATCTTTGACTCACAGAAACTTAGAATTACATGATAGGAATCATTTGATGAGAGAAAATCTCTGGCAAGAACAAACCTCTTCAAATAAAACAGATGAAAATTAAAGTACTTTTAATTCAGGAAAGCAGGTTCTAATAAAGGTAGAAGAAGTTAATCTCTGGAGAGAGGAATAAATCAACCAATTTCCAAAACCTTGAATCTATACATATAATACGCTTACAAAAGAGAAGAATTTCCAACAGAGAGGAGAGCTGAACTCATTTTTTAAGCGCCTGGAGAAGAATGGATTTCCTTGCCTTGAATTGTCTCAAGACTTTAAGAAGATGCCGTGAGTTATTATTTTTCCCCATGGAAAGAAGAAAGGGAAACTGTTTCCCAGTTTTACAAGTATATTTGAGCCCTGAAAAGAAACTGTGCAAAGAAACCAAATACTGCAAAAGGCTACAGGAAGAGATTTGCTACCGTCACAGTATTTCAAGTTATATACTGATATGGAGCATGGAAATCTCCAGAATTAGGTGGGCACACAAGGTTCACATGCAGGCACTAATCACCTAGCTATCATTAGCCTTTCTATGGCAGCAACATGGGAGTTTATCTGGGACACAGTCAGGAATGAAGTTAGCTGTTATAAGAGTGCTGTAAAATGAGAGATGTCTGAATATATGTAAAAAGTTAATAGATAAGGCTCCAGTAGATGGAGCTTAAGAATATGTAGCATAGTTCCTGGGATTTGTAGAATTGATTAAACTTGTTTTTGTTGTGAACTGCAAATGGATTCTTGTGAGTAGATCTTCACATAAAGCTCTTAACAAATGTGTAATGAGGAAGACTCAGGAAATAGTTGCTCATTACAGCACTTTTCCAGATGAAAAAAACTGGTAAGTTTTCTAGAGAGCTAAATGCACCCTTAGGAGTAGTATTCTGCTGCCAGCAGAATTCAGAAGAATGTTTTACATGGAAAAATAAGTCAGAAAAAATAATAAATTTTTAAAAGCATCACTATATACTGACTACCAAGATGGGCAGCATTTCTGCTTGTGGCTTTCGCTGTTATGTGTACAGAACCTGCGGCAGTCATATATGACACTTACTCCCCACTGACCTTGCTAGAGCTTTTATTGTGCCTCTGTGACTGGGTTACTAGATCTTCATGGCCCCATGCTGAAGACCCCATGGTCCTACTACACTGCATTTCAGGGAAGGAGCAGCAAAGATGAGGGCTCCGAGCCTACTTAGAGAGGCTGAATGGAAGCAACCCAGCAGAGTTAGGTAAAAAGAGATGTAGGGCCCTTAGCAGGGCAATCCTTGGCTGGAACCAGAGGGACAAAGCAAGGTGCTCCTCTCTGAGCAGAGGATCTCAACTGCCTGAGTTTGCTTAGCTTGGGAGACAGAAGACTTGAGAACTTTAACCTTGAGGTAGGGGTGAAGATAAAGGAGCCAGATAGTAAGAGGCCCAGGGAAAAAGCGGCAACAAATCAAAGGGAGCAGTACATGGTCACTGTTCATAAGGGCCTAGGGTTGGAGCCTGGAGTAGTGGGTCAGCCCGGGTTCCCCTACTGGCCACCAGTGAAGTGCTCAAACCCCGAGAAGGGGACAATGCTTGTTTAGAGTCTGAGTGAAGGGATGGATTTAAAGGACCCTCAGCTGCGGCTCACAGCCCTGGTGAGGGCAGACAAACAGTTTTGTTGGTCTTTTTGCTACCCCAGAATAGGTTCATTTTGATTGTGTGACCTGGTCAGAGATCTGAGTCACTAAACACTGGCTAGGCAAGGAGGACCACCTACAGGAGGGTCCAGGAGTGGGAAAAGCGCAATGTGCAGCAGCAGGAGGTGATCAAGAACTTCATACCCCCAATTAAAGCCTCATGATCATGACCATCTGTGATTCCATGTTTAGATGTCTTCTTGGATTTTCTTAAATGGAATGATAAGACTGAACTATTTCTGATTGATCTCCCCTAGCAAAAGTTGTTTTTGTTCTCTTTGATTGTTCCTCTGGTAGTAGACATATCCATTCTGTTCTCAAAATGTGTGGTCTTAGTGTTACATTTTATTGAAAGCTCTTTCTCTTAACCATTGTGTTAGCTAGACAGCACTAAAGTTACAAAACTATCATGCTTTTACTTCCTCTAGAATCTTTTCATAATGTGACCTGTGCAGTTTTGTCTGCATACAAGTCATGCAGGTTTGTTTATTATTATTCTGTATCCAGTGCTCTGAAGGGAGGCAGGTACCTCATAGAGCAAACAGTAAGGCACAGTCCCTGCCTCAAGGAGCTCACTACCTAAAGTTTACAAACATCTGGATGCAGATGGGGTAAGGTGATGCAACATACAAGCAAACTAATAAAGATGATGATAGGCACCATGTCAGTACCATAACTTGTATAGATTTTTTGGTATGTTTTCTGCTGATTTTATTTCTTTTCACCTCCTTTATATCTCATTGTGATGGGGTGCACTTGCCTGCGCTGATCGTACAGAGGTTAACTTTGCCCTGTGGTCCCAGGAGGCCGTGTCCCCTTGGCCCTGTTAGGTATGCTCTGATTGGAGACCTGGTATAAAAGGGAGCATCTCAGCTCAGTAGGGGCTGACCACCAAGGATGGAGGATTTGTGTTGCAGTCTCCAGCCCAGGAGCTGCTGAAGCCCCTGACCACAGAAGCCAGAGGCATGAAGATGCATGGACACCCAAGAACCCACAGATGACCAAGGAAGGTTGGAGCTGCTGGGAGCCAAGGATCCCAGAGACCCTGGAGATTCCCAGACCACTGCATCAGGGACAAGTAGCCCAGGCGGACTAGCCGTTGTGCTGGGCAGTGTCAGCGTGTTTCAGTTGGATCACCACTGACACAGTAGCGAGCACACCTGCCATTGCAAGGGACTTGGGATGGGACCTAGTGGAGTAGGGAGAGCCTGGGACACCGCTCTCATTGCCAAACTGGAACTAAGATACACAGCCTTGATGGAGAGGACAGCCATACTGACTGGCCATTGGGTCACATAGCCCCAAAGGAGAGGGCAGCTATAGTGACTCTGGTCATTGGACCACACAGCCCTGAGAGAGGGGGAAGCCGTATTGACTTTGGCCCTTCAGCCATACTACCCCAAGTCTAAGGGTGATCGGGCAGACTTAGACACAGGACTACAACAACCCCTATCCTGCTCCAAAAAGGGATAGGGCATGCTTGTCCCATGACACTCCCTTTTCCCAAGTGACCTACCTCCTCACATCTACCCCAGTAAAATTTTCCTTCCTATCTATTACTCTGTGATCCAACCCCACAAATGGCTGAGGAGAAGTTAACAGAAAAACACCCAGATAAATTAAAAAAAAAAAAAAGAAAACTCAAAAGAGTTCCAGATGTGTAAAAGATATCCACTGTCCCGTTGTTTCCACATGTATTACAGAAAAAATTCCCTGCTGGTCTATCTACTGAAATTTCTTCAACATACAAAGAATTTGCCTCCAAAATACTTAATAAAGTCAGAATCTCTGGATATATAAACCCAGTATTGAGAAAAAATTATTGATTCCCTGTTAGACATGTGACTTTTACAATCCGTTTGTGGACTTAGTAAAGCAACATGGTATCTCTCCATCAGACCTGCACAATCTACTAAACCAAAAATCTGAGTAATTATATTTTTTTAAGAATTGAGGGAATCACTGCTGGATTTGGATTTTGCACTACTATATGCTTTGAAAAGTCACTTCATGGAGACACTAAAATCTATGAAGCTATGGCAAAGAATTAGCCCAGTCTTTAGTGTAACTTTTAATGAAATATCTTTTAATGTAAAAAGAACAGGAGTAGTTGTGGCAGCTTAGAGACTAACAAATTTATTTGAGTATAAGCTTTTGTGGGCTACAGTCTACTTCATCAGATGCACAGAATAGAACATATACTAGGAATATATATATATATATATATATATACACATACAGAGAACATGAAAAGGTGAAACTTGCCATACCAACTCTAAGAGGCTAATTAGTTAAGAAGAGCAATTATCAGCAGGAGATAAAAAAAACATTGGTAGTGATAATCAAGATAGCCCATTTCAGACAGTCAACAAGAAGGTGAGGAACTTGGGGAAACGGATTCAATTTGTGTAATTACCCAGCCACTCCCAGTCTCTATTCAAGCCCAAATTAATGGTATCTAGTTTGCAAATTAATTCCAGTTCAGCAGTTTTTTGTTGGAGTCTGTTTTTGAAGCTTTTCTATTGCAAAATTGCCACCTTTAAGTCTGTTACCGAGTGACCAGAGAGGTTGAAGTGTCCTACTGGTTTCTGAATGTTGTGATTCCTGATGTCAGATTTGTGTGGTTGTGAAAATACCTTTTAATGCTACAAAGAAGTAATGTTTTGTTTTTCATCAGAGCATGCAAACTCAGTTTTTTTCTCTCTTTCTTAAGCTAAAGAAGGAAAGCTTCAAAATTTACATAAAATAGAAGAAAGACTCAAATTAAAAAAATGTTATTGAATGAAAAAAAATAGTTACTAGAGTTACCTTTTCTGATACATTTCCCTCCTTCCCTCAAATGAAAAAAAAATATTTTTCACTTCAAAAGGACAATAGCTGTCGGATTAAAAAGCTCATCTATCCTCACTGTGATAAAAGTGAGTGGGAAAACAACAACAAATGTTAAACTTTTACAATATAGATGGAACATCCTAGGTTCATAAATATTTAAGTACTCTAGTACCACTGCTGGCACTCTTTGTTTATCTCTGTGCTATTTGTCTCTTATCCTCTTTCTCGCCTCTATTGTTATTTTTTATTATTTGTATGGCAGTAATACCTTATGGTCTCAGACACAAACCAGGAGCCCACAGTGCTAGACACGGCACAAACACAGAACAGAAGGATGGTCCCTGCCCAAAGAGATTTACAATCTAACTAATATGTCTTTGGTAAGGGAGTGAGATAAGAACGACCGAGAGAGATTTATCTACTAAAATGAATTCCTTGAGTAGCAAAAAGTAGAGAGGTGTCATGCTAATATTATAACAGGATAGTAAAACATGTTCTTAGCTTTATCAAAAATATTCTTCACAATGCCAGACTTTGTCACTTTCTTTATGCATAGAAAATTTCCCACACACTTCCGAACAGCTTATGTGGAACAAAATGAAATACTGTGAATGATGGACAGAAAAAAATGACATTCCCCTGCTTATCAGTTCTAAAGGTAAAAACTACTTTCATAATATAAAGACCTCACTGGACTCTGTATCATGATAGTTTCAAAGTTCAACTCATTTGGCTAATTTTCTTTTCTAATATCAAACACTGTAATGTTAGGACAAAGAGCTTGGTCTTCTTTTCCTCAGCTATTAGTGCTGTATTCTTTACACAGACAACAGATTTCTCTTCCAGCATCAAGACCTACCAATACTTTCTGTGCATTTCTTCACAGAAAAGAAGGTCAAACCCTTACACACCTTGCTGCTGAACGTTCAAAGTTAAGGGCTGTTAGATAGCTGCTGTTATTCCCATTCGTGTACTTCTTGCATCTTGGGCTCAATTGGCTTCATTCCTTTATGGTTTAGTTTGTCCCTTATTGCTTGTGTCTGCCTTGGGATTGCCGTCAGACAGAATGATTTCAGGGACTGTTTTATTGTTGTGTGATATATATTTTGACATTCCAAATGGCTTTCATTGGCTTCTAAGCCACCTTCTGCCATAAAAAGCGGTCTTATTGGTTGTGATAAGTGCCTCTGAATTTTATGTCTTCCTTTTTTCAATTGCGGAGATTTTATTTGTGGCATACAAGCATCAATGTTTGTGACAAAATGCACTGAAGAATGTGTGTTGTTCTGGCATAGTGAAGGGTCTTCCACAAAAGTGATTGATTTTGTGTGTCACTGGTGACCAAGAAAAAAATGTATAAATGATTTGTTTGAGAGCAAAATGCTGTTTTAAACAATTTAAATGAATGTAGATAGCTAAGGGATCATGCCTGTGTTAAAGTTAGTAGTCCTGCCCATTAACATCTGAATAGTTATGCTTCCTGGTTAACAGGTCATGCTATAACTAATCTAACTAGCACCATATTACTTTTTTGAATTATAATAAAATTATTGCTTTGGTACAAAAAGAGGTTTGATATATTGCAAAGCTACCAAACTACCTATTCTCTGAGTGTGTCTTATTTCGGCTATCACCAAAGGGAACCCATTGAGATAACTCCTTATGAAAAACTCCTATGGAGATTAAAAGAAAATGATAACAGAATATTATAAGGGGTGGCATTAGCTAGCGCTATACTTAGGTAACCTATTACTTTACTTTGTGAAGATCTTTGTGACCATATGGAGTCCTATTCACTTCACATCTATTACATTCTATAGGACTTCTCCATAAGATAAGGATGAGTCAGCCATTAGGAAGCAGGATGACTTTGTGTTATACATCCCATGTCTAAACTATACATTCCTGAATATGGTTCTTAATTCATGTGTTTGCCTTAGGTATACAAATTTTGAGCAATTCAAGGAAGTCATGCATCTGACAAAGTGGGTATTCACCCATTAAAGCTCATGTTCCAAAACGTAGGTTAGTCCATAAGGTGCCACAGGGCTCTTTGCTGCTTTTGCAGATCCAGACTAACACAGCTATCAGGGTCTTGAGGGTCAGCTTTGTTCATGGTCAAAAAAGGGGATCTCTATTAATCGGTTCATTAGTGAAGAGGCCACACTATAGCTTGGAGAGGACAGAAAAGGAAGGAGGGAGTTTTGAGTATAAGAAAAAAAGGGATCAGAGAGAAGGCAAATATTGAAGACAGTGAGAACACAAATTGGAGATAAACAGAAATGAGAAATCCCATTGGCCCTGGCAACACAATTATCAGGACCTGACAAGGAACAAGTCTCCCAGAACTATTCCATTAGTATTGTCTGAGACTGATTTAAAAACCTTCAATGTTTAAAAAAAAAGATGTAAATATAATGGAAAATTCTAGGAAATATTTTTCCAAAATGGAAGAACACTATAGGCCTTGAAAATTACAAGACCCGAGTAATGATGTTGTGTGTCAGTTTCACCTTACTAAATATGATCAAGACTTTGTGTTATAAATCATTTAATAAAATAGGTGACAGTAGCTAGGTGTTATTTTTATAACAGTTATTGATTTATCTGGCTAATGGCAAAAGGGTATAAAAATGGGTTGCTTTTAGATTATGGTAGTGTTGTTCTTTTGTTTAATATGCATTTCTGAAAGCTCGATTCAATGTCATCACATCTGATCTCCATATAAATAATCATGGGGATTAACTAAATCTCTAAACAGTTTAAACTCAGAGGCTTCAGTTTAAATGCTGGACTGCAGCAGTTTTACTTCACTAAAATGTGTTCATAAAAATAAGGGCAATTTCATTCAAAATGAGAACCAGATAAAACACCTGAAGTCTTCACCTAGTTCCTGAAAGATTCTCATCTCCAGTCAATGCAAGAATTTGGGGTAGACAAAGCCTGCACATTTTTCCTCCTAGTGATTACAGGTAGAGGAAGGAACCTTTTACCTTTAGGAAGAGGCAAAAGATAAATCAGCAAAGATTAGAAGGAAAGGATCTTGCCCCAGAGAAACTTGTACTGATTAGTTGATGACTAATCTCTTACTGACTTCTAGCCTATGTTGTTGTATATTTTGTGCGTTGTATTTAATAATAAAGTAGAACAATAAGGTTTTGCAAAACCAAAATTATTTTTGAGTGTTGTTTTTTTTCCTGAATTTTGGTGAGACTAAACCAAAGCCATTTATTCAAACATACCACTCCATAATTTTGGAGGTTTGGATGAAATGGGACTTAGCTTTGAATCATCTCTGCATTTACTTTAGCAAAACTAAAGCCCAAGGCCTGTATCCACAAAGGGACTTTGATATTCCTATACTGACCATTGTGCAGCCTAACTTTTAGGGTATGTCTATACTGCAGCTAGGAGTGTGTCTCCCAATCCTGGTAGATAGACTTGTGCTAGCTCTGCTTGAGCTAGTGTACTAAAAATAGCAGTGTGGACATCCTGGGATGAGAGTGACACAGACTCGCCACCTGACCATGAACCCAGGGAGTGGAGCAGGCTTGGACTTGGTAGATAGCCAGAGCTGCTGCCTATGCTGCAATATCCACACTGCTATTTCAGCATTCTAACTTGAGCAGAGCTAGCACATGCTTATCTAACTGGGCTGTAGGGCACAGGATTCCTGCTGCAATGTAGACATACTCCTATACAATGCATGGGGAGAGATAGGTACCTTAGAATGTGACCTAAAAAAGCCTGCATGCTGGGCAAAGAGCTGCCTATGCCAATCCAATAAGATGCAGAGGACAGGGGTTTGGGCTAAGCCTCGCAACTCTCACAGACATGGGTACCTGTCTTTGCTCAGAGATCCATGAATGGAAACCCTTCTCCTGGAGTCAGGTGACTTAGGCGTCTAAGTAGTTTTTTGTGGGAATGAGTCAGATGCTTCCCTCGGGCCACATAAACCCAAAGGAGGAAGAGGTGATGGTGCTACCATCCCGATAATTTTTAGCCAAGTGGTTAGAGCATCAGCTTCGAATGTGGGAGAAGGAGCTTCAATTCCCCTCTCTGCCTGAGAGAGAGAAAAGTTTCAAACAGGGATCTCTTACCTCCCAGATCAGTGCTCTAACCACTGAACAGTAGGATATTCTGATATGGAGCTCCTTCGTCTCCCCTGTTGAAGCTGTTCCACTGTGGATAAATAATGAAAGAGAGACTGAACTGGACTCAGTTTCCCACCAGGTCACAGAGGCATTCCCACTATTTCTCTCTCTCTCTCTCTCTGGCCCAATGACTGATCCTCTGCGGATAAATACTTAAATAATCACTGGACCAGAGAGAGACAGAGAAAAGGACAATGACCTTGTGGTTAGGATAGGTGGGAATTGAACGTGGGTTTCCCACATCCGAGGTGAGTGCTCTGAACACTGGATTAAAAGTTACACATTGGGCAACCCCCCTCTGCTGGGAAGATTTTGAATAAAATTCAGTCTGATAGGTAGCCTCTGAACATGCCTACCAGACTGGGCCCCATCCACAAGATGATTTTGGTCCACCTATCTTCCCCCAATTTTTCGATTGTTCTAGGTCTTATGTGGGAGAAGGGCACTTGGAGTGAGGTAGTAGCATACATGCCCAGAGCCAGAAATGTAGGCTGTATCTACATTACAAGCTAGGAGTATGATTCCCTTACTTGTGAACACACACTAGAGATAGCTCTCATCGCACTAGTGTGAGTATGGGTATATTTACACTACCCGCCAGATCGGCGGGTAGCGATCGGTTTATCGGGACGCGATATATCAATCCCCGAACGCGCTCTCGTCAACTCCAGAACTCCACCAGAGCAAGCGGCGATAGCAGAGTCGAAAGGGGGAGCCATGGCTGTCGATCCCGTGAACTGAGGACGCAAGGTAAGGCAAAATAAGATAGTTTGACTTCAGCTATGTTATTCTCGTAGCTGAAGTTGCGTATCTTACATCGACCTCACCCCCTAGTGTAGACTAGGCCTGTAAATAAGCAGCATAGCCATGGTAGCATGGGTGGCAGCAGTGGAAACATGACTGAGCCATGCTGAGTACATCCACACTGTTTTCAGGTGGGTTTGTACTCAGCATGGCTCAAGTGTGCCTCCAGAGCCACTACCACAGTTACACTGCTATTTATACTTGCACTAGCTTGACGAGATTTAATGTGAGTATGTGTACATAAGCAGGGGAATCTCACAACTAGCTCATAGTGTAGACATAGCCTTAGGCACATAGGCAACTTTACCCTGAAAATTTAGGTGCCGAATAAGTTTAGGTGCACATTGTATTCAGCAGGAGTTTTTTAGCTCACCATGGAGCCTAAATCTGGGCCTTCAGTTCCTAAACATGAGATTTAAGACCCAAATACCTTTGTGGATTGAGACTCAATTGACTATATTTTAGAAAACCAAACCCACCCCAGTTGTAGACCATTTATAATATTAGATAGTTGTCTGTTACTCCGGTGTGTTTGTTGCATGTATTCTGGGTTAATAACAACAACATTTCCAAAGTTTCCATTGATTTGGGAGCCTCGGTATTTCAGTGCTCGGCTTGAAACAGGTAAAGTTTGATTCAGTCACCCAGAATCAAAGATCATATTAGAATATGTTGACTTCAGACAGAACTACAGTTCCCAGAATAATTTATATAATATTCTGCCCCTTTAGTTATGGGATGGGGTAAAGAAGGGAGCATATCCAGTGTGGGATACCAAAATCTAGCCTCTCTCATGTTGAATACTACCTTACTGCGCAAGAGATCCCATTGAAGTGAGGTCCATATCAGTATGTCTAAGAGTATCAGAACCTGTCCCTAAATTCAATGTACTAAAGAATTTGAGGAATAAATCTTTGTTGGAAAAAGTCCCTGAGAGATTGTTCAGTTATTGGGAACTACTGCACTAGCATAGCAGCATTACATATTCCTGCTGTGGAAGTAGAGAAAGAACTGACAGGGATTTGTAAGGGATCTTAATGCATAACAGTCTCTGTTAGCAAGAGTTAGGCTAGCAGTAACCCTAATAACGCGAGATTTGTAGAAGCGAGGATGGTGTGAAGTGAGTGGAAAAGAACTGTGTGAGAAGTTGTTCCGACCTTGTGAGGATAGTGTGAAGATAATACAAAATGTAGAATGGAGTCTCTTAAGTGAGAAATACAAGATATCAGGATGACTTATGTATAAACAAAATGCAACTGTTGCTTATTATTGTCTGTAACAAAAGTATAAATGCTGCTGAAATTGTTTAGCTATTGAGAGACCTGTCTAGGAAAGGGAGACCCTATGTCCTAGTGCACTCTCTCCCTGCTGTAGCTGCTAAGCAGAATAAAGTATCTGACTTTGCTGTACCCAAACAAAAAGTGAGAACTAAGTTTTTCTCCTACATTGCTTACGTGCACAGAATTAAATCTAATCTGGTATCAGGAAAAAATATTCCCATATGGTGTAATTGGCGGTAACCATGGTACATTTTTGCTTTCTTCTTAAGCAAAGAAAAAGGACTATCTCTTAGGACCATAAAGACAAATCATACACATTCAATTTACTGTGGCTGCAGGGTTGGGGAGGCAAACATTTATGGGTCTGGATACTGAACATCTTGTGTGTTTTTAAATGTGTTAATAAATCTCCAGAGACTACCTAAAAAGTTTAGTGCAAACTGACTAGTAGGTGCTGTCCTATTTGTCATTATTTTGACAACCCAAATCAAATATTTGAATATTAATGGCGAAGCTATGCATTTCTTAATATGATCCCATAGGAAAGATAATGAAATTGGCTTTTAAAACTAGATTTAAATATTGATTATATAATGATTGCAAAAAAGATGGACTTCAAATTCATTTTCTCATCACTTGTTCTTAGACCTTGTATACTAGCAGGAGTACATAGCACACATTTAGATTTTTTTAATAATATGAAAAGAACATTCAAGTGATGGAGTAGAAGAAAGATTTTAAAGCTCTTTAAAACTTTTGTAATTATTGGCAATGAATGGAAACAACAACATTTTCAATATCTCTTATGGTTTTATAGAAAAAAAGTCAATTTATCCTAGACATCTCAGGAAGAAAGACAAGCCACCAGAAACGTGATTTTTATAGGCTGCAACTTTATTTACTGAACAAAGCTGGGAAACTATTTGGCAATAACTCATCCCATACAAGTCAACTTTCCTCCTGTTGATAATCTGTAACACATAGGGTAGGCTATCCCACTGCCAAAGAAATTTTATCCCAAATGTTTTGAGCTCCTACCACCCACATCTCATATGAGGGTTGAGGAACTGCAATAAGGAGTGGTCTCTTGCTCTACCAGAAATTAAGAGTCACAATCCCACCCCAACTACTTTAGGAGATATTCTCCCCCAATCTGGAGTCTAGTTGCAGTTTGTCAGGGAACCATACCTCTAATAAACAAATAGCTGCACTGGACACCTTCCAAATCACAAGAACACGAACAACTTGCAGCCTACTGAATGTCTGTTGTACTGGGAGGAAGGCAACTCCCCCCCACCCCAAACAAACAAACAAAAAACACCCAGACAACCAGGCTAATCTGGCAGTGAGAGAAAAATTCTTTGCCAGCCCCACAAGATCAAGTAGTGTGATGCCTAAAGCAAGACAAAGAAATCTAGTTTTGCTTTAAGCCCAAGGTGGGGAAGTTTGGAACTGCTGGTCTGGAAAGGGTAAAGTTTGTCAGCCTTCTCCCTGAGCTGCTTAGGTGTCAAGTTGCTTCCACTGCATGCATCAACCCAGCTAGCCAGCTAGGAAGCTCCCCCTAATCACATCTTTCCTACATCCATGAGCAGGTTAATAGCAAGCAAGGTGAGCAGAGGAAGAGAGTACTATTCTTAAATGGGACTGAGAGCCAAGATTTTCTATCCCTACCTGTGGGTATGTCTACACTACAGGATTATTCCGATTTTACAGAAACCGTTTTTTTAAAACAGATTGTATAAAGTCGAGTGCACGCAGCCACACTAAGCACATTAATTGGGCAGTGTGCGTCCATGTACCGAAGCTAGAGTCGATTTCCGGAGCATTGCACTGTGGGTAGCTATCCCATATTCCCGCAGTCTCCCCCGCCCCTTGGTATTCTGGGTTGAGATCCTAGTGCCTGATGGGGCAAAAAACATTGTCGCAGGTGGTTCTGGATACAGCCTCACCCCTCTCTCCTTGAAAGCAGCAGACAACCGTTTCGCGCCTTTTTTCCTGGGCGAACTGTGCAAATGCCATAGCACGGCAAGCATGGAACCTGCTCAGCTCAAGACAACAATCATGGACGTTGTAAACACCTTGCACATTATCGTGCAGTCTATGCTGAACCAGGACCTGCAAAACCAGGCAAGGAGGAGGCGGCTACAGCAGCATGGTGACAAGAGTGATGAGGACATGGACACAGAATTCTCTCAAACTGCGGGCCCCTGCGCTTTGGAGATCCTGATGGTAATAGGGCAAGTTCTAGCCATTGAACTCCAATTTGGGGCCCGGGAAACAAGCACAGACTGGTGGGACCGCATAGTTTTGCAGGTGTGGGACGATTCCCCGTGACTGCGAAACTTTCACATGCATAAGGGCACTTTCATGGAACTTTGTGACTTGCTTTCCCCTGCCCTGAAATGCCAGAATACCAAGATGGGAGTAGCCCTCACAATTGAGAAGCAAGTGGCAATAGCCCTCTGGAAGCTTGCAACGCCAGACAGCTACCAGTCAGTTGGGAATCAATTTAGAGTGGGAAAATCTACTGTGGGGGCTGCTGTGATGCAAGTAGCCAAAGCAATCATTAAGCTGCTGCTACAAAAGGTAGTGACTCTGGGAAATGTGCAGGTCATAGTGGATGGCTTTGCTGCAATGGGATACCCTAACTGTGGTGGGGAGATAGATGGAACCCATATCCCTATCTTGGCACCGGAGCACCAGGACATCCAGTAATAAACCGCAAGGGGTACTTTTTCATGGTGCTGCAAGCACTGGTGGATCACAAGGGACGTTTCACCAACATCCACATGGGATGGCCGGGAAGGGTTCATGATGCTCGGGTCTTCAGGAACACTACTCTGTTTAAATGGCTGCAGCAAGGGAATTACTTCCCAGACCAGAAAATAACAGTTGGGGATGTTGAAATGCCTGTCGTTATCCTGGGGGACCCAGCCTACCCCTTGATGCCATGGCTCATGAAGCCATACACAGGCAGCCTGGACAGTAGTCAGGAGCTGTTCAACTACAGGGTGAGCAAGTTCAGAATGGTGGTAGAATGTGCATTTGGCCGTATAAAGGTGCGCTGGCGCACAGGGCCGGCTTTAGGCCGATTCAGCCGATTCCCAGGAATCGGGCCCTGAGCCTAAGAGGGCCCGCGCCGAGAGCCGGAGCCCCAGCCGGAGCGCGGCAAGCCGTCCCGCAGCCCCGCTTTCCCGACTGGAACCCCAGCCGGAGCACAGCAAGCAGCCCCACTCTCCCGACTGGAGCCACGGCCGGAGCGCGGCAAGCCGCCCCGCAGCCCTGCTCTCCCGGCTGGAGCCGTGGCCGGGGCGCGGCAAGCTGCCCCACAGCCCCACTCTCCCGGCTGGAGCTCCAGGCCCTTTAAATAGCCCCCATAGCCCTGGGATAGCGGGGGGCTCCGGGGGCTATTTAAAGGGCCAGGGATCCAGCTGCCTCTGCCACCCCGTCCTTTAAATAGCCGCCAGAGCCCCGCCGCCCCCATGTATTCTCCAGGGCTCTCACCACTATTTAAAAGGTCCAGGGCAGGGTAGAAGCAGGGGAGCCCCAGGCCCTTTAAGTAACCCCCAGAGCCCTGGGATAGCGGGACGCTTGGGAGCTATTTAAAGGGACGGTTCTCCAGCTGCCTTTGCTGCACCCCCTGCCCTGCCCACAGCCAGCTCTGTCCCCAGCCAGCTCTGCACTCCGTGCCCACAGCCAGCCCCTGCCAACCCCCCTGCCCTGTTGCCAGCCCACCCCACACCCCCCTGTCTCCAGTCAGCCCTGCACCCTTTTCCCTGCCTGCAGTTAGACTCTACCTCCAATCAGCCCTTGCCCTGCCTCCACCCAGCCCCATGTCCACTGCTGCCCTGCAGTTCCCATGGCAGTAACCCTGCACACCTGCTTCAATGAGGGGGGCAGGGAGCAGCTGGAACCCACACATGTGCACACCCGCAGGGAGTGGCAGAGACCCACACATGCGAAATGGCGGTCATAATAAGCAATCAACAGCATATATGATGCAATGTACATAATATATAATTGTATTATTTATATAGTTATGGAAAGTAAATAATACATGGAAGAAATGAAAGGCTTTTTTTTACACGTCTTTTTTTTTTAAGTCATCCCTGCCAGGGCCCCGCACTTCCTAAAGCTGGCCCTGCTGGCGCACATTACTGACTCATTCAGACCTCAGCCAAACCAATATCCCCTTTGTTATTGCTGCTTGCTGTGCGCTCCACAATCTCTGTGAGAGTAAGGGGGAGACCTTTATGGCGGGGTGGGAGGCTGAGGCAAATCGCCTGGCCGCTGATTACACACAGCCAGACACCAGGGGGATTAGAAGAGCACACCAGGAAGCGGTGCGCATCAGAGAAGCTTTGAAAACCACTGACCAGGATACAGTGCGACTGTTGTGTTTGTTTCTCCTTGATGAACCCCCCCCTTGATTGACTCATTCCCTGTAAGCCACCCACCCTCCCCCTTTGATTACAGCTTGTTTAAGGAAATAAAGTCACTATCATTTAAAAATCATGTATTCTTTATTAATTCATTATAAAAAGAGGGAGAGAACTGACAAGGTAGCCCGGGTGTGGTTTGGGAGGAGGATAGGAGGGAAGAAAAAATTTCAAAATAATGACAGCCGTTTGGTTGGGCTGTCCATGGGGGATGGAATGGGTGGGTCCCTGGAGCCTCCCCCCACGCGTTCTAACACGTCTGGGTGAGGAGGATATGGAACATGATGGGGGTGAGGGTGGTTACACAGGGGCTGAAGCGGCACTCTGTGATCCTGCTGCTGTTCCTGAAGCTCCACCAGACGCCGGTGCATGTCCGTTTGATCACACAGCAGCCCCAGCGTTGCATCATGCATCCTCTGATATTCCTGCCGCCACGTCTCATCTCCAGTGACCCTCCTGTCCTCACGTTCACTGGCATCTTTCCTGTAATTTGATACCACGTCCTTCCACTCATTCAGATGAGCTCTTTCATTGTGGGTCGCTTCCATGATTTCTGAGAACATTTCGTCTCGTGTCTTTTTTTTCCACCGCCTTATCTGAGATAGCCTTCGGGATGGAGTAGGGAGGCTTGAAAAATTTGCAGCTGCATGAGGGAGGGAAAAAAGGGAGAGAAGAATTTAAAAAGATGCATTTTACAGAACAATATTTATACCCTTTCACGGTGAACAACACTATTCACCTTACATAGCACATGTGATTTCACTACAAGGACGCATTCTGCATCTTAATATTGAGTGCCTGTGGCTCTGGTGTTAGAGATCACAGATGCAGGTCCGGGCACCAGAATTCAGCTTCATGCGGCCATGGTAAGTCATTGTCTTTCGGCTTCTGCAGCCTTCATATACAGTGCCCTCCTTTCCCAAATACCAAGCAAAGTCCTTTCAGTGCTGTTTCTTTCCTGTTAACATGCAGCAGCAGAAACCACCCCCACCATCCAATTGTCCGAGATGATCGCTTTACCCCTCCCCCCACCACTAGCCAAACACTTTACCCCTCTCCCCACCTGCTAGCCAAATGCGAAAAAGCTCAGCATCAATCACCCACCCCTTTCCCCCTGCTTGGCTAAATGCAGGGAAGGATTTCTTTTAAGCCACAGGCAAACAGCCCAACCATCTCTGTCCCCTTAATTAAATTCCTTAATTTAAACTGGGTTACCATGAACGATATCACTCTCCTGAGGATAACACAGCGAGATAAAGAACGGATGTTGCTTGAATGCCAGCAAACACCGGGACCATATGCAGCTAGGCTTTGTCATGCAATGATACCAGATTACTTGCTACATGCATGGCGTGGTCAAGTGTCCTACCATGGAGGACGGAATAAGGCTGCCCTGCCAAGAAACCTTCTGCAAAGGCTTTTGGAGTACCTCCAGGAGAGTTTCATGGAGATGTCCCTGGAGGATTTCCGCCCCATCCCCAGACATGTTAACAGACTTTTCCAATAACTGTACTGGCCTTGAATGCATCCCAAGTCCTCAGGGTAAATTAATCATTAAAACACGCTTGCTTTTAAACCATATTTTATATTTACAAAAGTACACTCCCCAGAGGTCCCTTCCATGGCTTCATTGTGTGGGATAGTGGCTTGGGAGGGCTGGGACGGTAATTCCGTCAGGATGAGAAGAAGCTCCTGGCTGTTGGGGAGAACAGAGTGCTATGTGCTCTCTGCAAGCTCGTCCTCCTCTTCCTCCTCCTCATCTTCCCCGTTTGCAGAATCCTCAGCCATGGCTGAGATTACCACCCTTACCTCGGAATCCAGGGACAGGGGTGGGGTACTGGTGGCAGACGCCCCTAGAATTGCATGCAGCTCAGCATAGAAGTGACATGTTTTTGGCCCTGCCCTGGACCTTCTGTTTGCTTCTTTGGTTTTCTGGTAGGCTTGTCTGAGCTCCTTAACTTTCACACAGCACTGTACTGAGTCCCTGGTGTGGCCTCTCTGCATCATGGTCTTGGAAATTTTTTCAATTTTTTTTTCATTTCGTCTTTTGGAACTGAGTTCTGTTAGCACGGAATCCTCTCCCCATACAGCGATCAGATCCAGTACCTCCAGTGCGGTCCATGCTGGAGCTCTTTTTCAATTCTCAGGAGACTGCATTGTTACATGTAATGACGAGCTCTGCGTGGGTCACCTGTGCTGGTGAGCTCTCCAAGCTGGCCAAACAGGAAATGAAATTCAAAAGTTCTAGGGGGATTTCCTGTCTACCTGCCAAGTGCATCTGAGTTCAGATGGATTTCCAGAGCGGTCACAATGGTGCACTGTGGGATACCACCTGGAGGCCAATACCGTCGATTTGCAGCCACACTAACCCTAATCCGACATGGCAATACCGATTTCAGCGCTAATCCTCTCATCGGGGAGGGGTACAGAAATCGGTTTAAAGAGCCCTTTATATCGATATAAAGGGCTTCGTTGTGTGGATAGGTGCAGGGTTAAATCAGTTTAATGCTGCTAAATTCGGTTTCAATGCGTAGTGTAGACCAGGCCTGAGAGGCTATGGAAGATGAGCAGAAGGGGAAGAGAGAGTGTGGCAATTCCTATAATGTGTTTGTATATCTGTAGTAATTCAGTAGCATGTCTGAAGAACAGAATACCATCTGCATACATGCAGTACACAATCAAATAGGCAATCAGAACCAATAAATCTCTGAGTATGCTGTAGCAGCCATTTTTCAGTTTTATCTACATTCTTTACTGCTGATTGTTTTCTTTTGTGCAGTACCATTTATATAATAATGAAACTAAAGTAAACACCACTCCATTAAAAGAGATACAGTCACAGATTTTTATTAAACTTCTTCTATCATATGGGCTGTTAAATAAGGGCATATTTCTTATTTTTCCTCATTTAATATAACCTGTCATAGGAGGCAGATCATGGAACATTTTTCAGATTTTTTTTTTAATTGGGAAAGTCATAAGATTGTGTGTAAATTTTTTAAATTATGAACAAGAAAAAAAAAGTAGGCTCAAAGATGGCTGTTAAGATCACTCATTGTCCTAAGAGTCTAGAACAGGGGTCGGCAACCTCTGACACATGGCTCACCAGGGTAAGCACCCTGGTGGGCCAGGTCAATTTGTTTACCTGCCACATCTAGAGGTCCAGTTGATCGCTGGCTGCGGTTAGCCGCTCCAGGCCAATCAGGGTGGCGAGAAGCACATCCCTCAACCTGTGACGCTTCCCATAGTCCTCAATTGGCCTGGAGCAGCGAACCGTGACTGGAGCTGCTATCGGCCAAACCTGAAAACGCTGCAGGTAAACAAACTGGCCTACCCTGCCAGGGTGCTTACCCTGGCAAGCCGCATGCCAGAGGTTGCAGACCCCTGGTCTAAAACAGAGGACCACTGTCATAAACAGATTGTTAAGGGTTAATGTCTCTTGTATCTGTAAAGGGTTACAAGCAGGGAACTGGACACCTGACCAGAAGACCAATCAGAAGACAAGATACTTTTAAATTGGGGTGGAGGGAAGTTTTTGTGTGTGTTCTTTGTCCGTTGTGTGTTCTTCTCTTGGAGGGTCTGAGAGAGACCAGACATTACTACAGGCTCTCTAAGTTTCTTTTCAAATAGTAAGTAAAAATAGGCGGTTTAGGCTTTTTGATTGTTTTACTCTATTTGCAATTGTGGATCTGGCTGGTTAACTTTTATATGTGTAGTTGCTGGGAATATTTTGATTTGTATTGGTACTGGGGGGAAAGTCTCTTTCTGGTGTCTGTAAGCTATAGGACCCTGTATATTTACATCTTGAAGTTACAGAGATAATTCTTTACTTTTTCCTTTCTTTTATTAAAAGATGTCTTTTTCTTAGAGAACCTGATTGATTTTTTTCCCCTTGTTTCCCTTGTGTTATTCTAGGGGATTGGGATAACTCACCAGGACGGGTGGTGGGGGAGACAGGAGGGGGAGAGATAGAATCTCTCTTTGTTTTCCTTGAATCTGTTTGCCTCTTTGTGGAAGGGAAGGGAGATGCTTCTCTGTATGGTGATTTAAGAGGTTGGATCAGTATCTCTCAGGATAGCCCAGGGAGGGAAATTCTGGGAGGGGGAAAGGTGGGGGAATGGTTTATTTCTCCTTGGTTTAAGAACCCAGGGGATCTGGATTCTTGGGGTCCCCAGGGACGGCTGGGGAGGTCAGAGTGCCCTGAAACACTATATTTTTGGGTGGTGGCAGTGCTATCAGACCTAAGCTGGTACTTAAGCTTAGAGGATTCAGGTGCTAGCATCTCATTTTCTGAACTCTAAGGTTCAGATCTGAGAAGGAATGCTATGACAACCACATGAGCAGCAATAGTACAAGACAAATGTGTTCTGGCACATTCAAGCCCTGCAATGACATATACACATACTTAATTTTAAGCACTGTGAGTGGTACAATTACTCATAAAATTACTGATGTGTGTACATCTTTACAGGATCAGGATCTTTATTTATAACTTCTTTCCTCTTATTGATTTGTAATATTAGAACTTGATCCAAGAGTCATTTAAGTACATGAAAAAGATTGCTGTACACTTAAGTGGGCTTTGGATCAAGCCTTTAGTACAGTATTTTGCATATATTGTTTTTGTTTCCTATGGGAGCACAACCTCAAATGAATGAATTGGCTGAATTAGTGAAAGGAACTGCAGGGAACTTTTTGTTTAAAAGTTTAATAAATAAAGCACTTTTTTTTTTCTTGGAGACCTCAGATAATGTCTCTGGATCCCAGAGGCTCCTCCCTTCCTTTAGTCTTCTCCTCATGGCCCTGATCCTAAACCATTTAAGTCAACAGGAATCTCAAACCAAACACACTGCTTCAGGTAGAATAAACCAAAAAATGTATTAACTACAAAAGATAGATTTTAAGTGATTATAAATCAAAGCACAAAGAGTTAGATTTAGACAAATGAAATAAAAGCAAAACACATTCTAAGCTGATCTTAACACTTTCAGTGCCCTTACAAACTTAGATGCTTCTCACCAAAGGCTGGCTTGTTGCCATTCAGCCAGGTTCCCCGCTTTGATCAGCGCTTCAGGCACTTGGTAGTGGTGTCTGCAGATGGAGGTGGAAGAGAGATAGCATGGTAAATGTCTCTCACTTTTATCATGTTCTTTCTTCCTTCTTGGCTTTGCCCCCCACCCTTTCAGAGTCAAGTGAGCATTACCTCATCGTAGTCCCAAACTGACCAAGGGAAGGAGGGTGACTCACTCGAGAGTCCAACGGATCCTTTGTTGCTGCCTAGGCCGGTGTCCTTTTGTTCCTGGGAGGCTGGGCTGGATTTGTGCCATACATGCCCTGATGAGGTATGAGCTACCCCTCTGCTCCTGCAGAGTTTTGCCTGGGCTTGTTTTAAGCCACGAGGACACATTTTTATCCTCAAAACTATATACATGAAATTACAACCTATAATATTACTATAACAACAATGCACAGTGCATCATGAGCCTTCCAAAGACACCCAATCATATTATAAGGATGAACATGGGGGTGCAGGGTGTTCCACCAAGGTACAGAGTGTCACGTGCCCCCTTGTTCAGGTGTGTGCCTGCACCTCTTTCAGTCTATAGCAGAGGTCGGCAATCTTTCAGAAGCAGTGTGCCAAGTCTTCATTTATTCACTCTAATTTAAAGTTTTGCATGCCAGTAATACGTTTTAATGTTTTTAGAAGGTCTCTTTCTCTAAGTCTATAATATATAACTAAACTATTGTTGTATGTAAATTAAATAAGGTTTTTAAAATGTTTAAGAAGCTTCATTTAAAATTAAAATAAAATGCAGAGCCCCCAGGACCGGCGGCCAGGACCCAGGCAACGTGAGTGACACTGAAAATCAGCTTGCGTGCCGCCTTCAGCACGCGTGCCATAGGTTGCCTACCCCTGCTCTATAGTGACCCCTTCTGGTAGTTTCTAGTGACTCAACCCCCAGCCAAATCAGACTGCGTGGAAAACAACTCAGACCCCTTCTGGGTATTAATGCAACAAATTTTTAAAATTCTCCTGGCCCTGGAAAGGGGCTGTGTCCCCAGGGATTCCTCCCTGGAGACACTCTTCCTACTCTAGTCTGTTCTGGCCCCAGCTTTACACTTAACTGTTTATGGCACTTTCAGGGGGCTTATCACTGTCCAACTCTAGGCCACTTCCCCAGTGGCTGGAATGTGGGGTTGGGGGTGGGACCAGGGCCTGCCCACTATTCCAGGTCCCAAGTGAGAGACCATAAGAATAGCAGTCACGTGCCACCATGTCCCTTTAATTAAACTGCTTTCAGTTCCCTGGGCCACTTCCCTGCAGCCCCAACTTTCATCCAATTGTTACCTCAGGGATCTTCTATGTTCTGGCCCAGCAGCCATCCAGTGGCTCTTTCTCACTCTCCTGGGCCCTACTAGCACTGAACTCTTCCTGGTGCTGCAGTACTTCAACCTACTAGGAGCACCACCTTCACTTCTCAGGCTCCAAGCAGCAACTGACTCTGGGCTGCACTGAAGCTCTTTATATTCTAGCCTGCAACCGTCTGATTGGATAATCTCTTGCATCCTCCCTCTGATTGTCTGCTTTCCTGTAGGCTACTTGGAGGACTTTTCTATTACTCTTTTCCTGGAATGGGTGTGGCAGGATTCTTAGACCTCCAGCACTGGACCTCTGAACCTAGTCCAACCCATAATAGTAAACCAAAATTATGCAAGGTGCATCTTGTTCCCCCTTCCCCTCCCACACACATTGGCAGGCCTGGACATCAGTCTAGATAAGAAAAGACAAGCTGTCATCAAGCCCTGTTTCTCCTCCACCTCCCTCCTGGAATTTTCTTCAGAAGATAAGGAAGAGTAGCTAAATGTCAGGCTAGAAGAGTCAAGGAGCAGTTGTGTCATTAAGAGAGAGTGGGGAAGTTGATGTACAAGCAGTAAAAGTATAGCTAGCCAGGAGCAAAAATAGGTTTTACCCCAGGACAAAGGATAAAATGAAAAACGTATAATTTGTGAATTGGTCCTGAGGTTCTGTTGTTTAAAGGTAAGTGGGAGCGAAGGGAAAGAGCACCCTTTATACATTTTTCTAAGTTTGGTTAAGATTCAAGAGTAAAACATGTTTATATTTATTTATTGGTAAATATACATAGCTCCATTGACACCAACTTACCCACCTGAGTGATGTCTGGCCCATAATAATGTATGTTAACAAATTATGATAAATGATTACACAGGGTGGTAATAATCATTTTTAAAACTCAAAAATATTTTTGTTTTATTTTGTTTATTTTAGAGATGTAGGAGAGCTGGTGGTTGTAATCAAAGCACAATTTTTTAAAGTTAAAGAATTGATGCTAATGGAAAGCATAGAAAGATGCTGGTTACACTCAGCAGTACAGCAGGAAAGGAAAGGTAAGGCCAGAATACCCATTTATGTCTGCAAAACCAAAACAGCTATCAGGAATCCAAGCCAAATGTTTGCAGACAGGGAAAGGAGAGTGTCAACCCTCTTGATCTAATTTATTACCCAGATGAGAGAGCTGGATCTATCATAACCTTAGTCCCAGATTTGGACCTTAGCGTCCAAAATATGGGGGTTAGCATGAAAACCTCCAAGCTTAGTTACCAGCTTGGACCTGGTACTTGCTGCCACCACCCAAAAATTAGAGTGTTTTGGGGCACTCTGGTCCCCCTGAAAAACCTTCCCTGGGGACCCCAAGACCCAAATCCCTTGAGTCTCACAACAAAGGGAAATAATCCTTTTCCCCTTCCCCCCTCCAAGTGCTCCTGGAGAGATACACAGACACAAGCTCTGTGAAACTACACAGAGACTCCCCCCTCTCTGTTCCCAATCCTGGAAACAAAAAGTACTTTCCTATTCCCCCCAGAGGGAATGCAAAATCAGGCTAGCAATCCAACACACAGATCTCCCCGATTTCTTCCTCCCACCAATTCCCTGGTGAGTATAGACTCAATTTCCCTGAAGTAAAGAAAACTTCAACAGGTCTTAAAAGAAAGCTTTATATAAAAAGAAAGAAAAATACATATAGTCTCTCTGTATTAAGATAACACAATACAGGGCAATTGCTTAAAAGAATATTGAATAAACAGCCTTATTCAAAAAGAATACAAATCAAAGCACTCCAGCACTTATATTCATGCAAATACCAAAGAAAAGAAACCATATAACTTACTATCTGATCTCTTTGTCCTTACACTTAGAAACAGAAGACTAGAAAGTAGAACTACTTCTCCAAAGCTCAGAGAAAGCAGGCAGACAGAAAACAAAAGACCCCAGACACACAATTCCCTCCACCCAAAGTTGAAAAAATCCAGTTTCCTGATTGGTTCTCTGGTCAGGTGTTTCAGGTGAAAGAGACATTAACCCTTAGCTATCTGTTTATGACACGCCCCCCAAATTGCAGACAGTGGGGAAGCTCACTGGTGGCAATTTCCTTCTAGAACTTGAAAATAAACAGGTTAATACAACACATGCACCTTTACATATACTACTAAGTATATAACTAACAGACTTTTACATTTTAAGAACACTTTTTAACTACTGGATTCTGGGAAACTCTCACGGGAGAGTGCATCAGCAACTTTGTTAGAAGCTCCTGTGATGTGTTGAATTTCAAAATCAAAATCTTGGAGAGCTAAACTGCAACGAAGAAGTTTCTTGTTGTTCCCCTTGGCAGTATGAAGCCACTTTAGTGCAGCATGGTCAGTTTGTAGTTGGAACCGCCGTCCCCAAACATATGGGCGTAGCTTTTCCAGGGCGTACACAATGGCATAGCATTCCTTTTCACTGACTGACCAGTGACTTTCCCTCTCAGACAGTTTCTTGCTGAGGAACACGACAGGATGGAAGTTGTGATCTGTTGCTTCCTGCATGAGCACTGCTCCTATACCACGCTCAGATGCATCTGTGGTTACTAGGAATGGCTTGTCAAAATCCGGGGCCCTGAGTACAGGGTCAGACATGAGTGTTGCCTTAAGTTGGGTAAAGGCCTTTTGACACTCATCAGTCCACTTAACTGCATTTGGCTGGGTCTTTTTGGTCAGGTCGGTCAATGGGGCAGCGATTTGGCTGTAGTGTGGTACAAATTGCCTGTAGTATCCGGCCAAGCCTAAGAAGGATTGGACCTGTTTCTTTGACCTTGGGACAGGCCACTTTTGGATAGCATCCACCTTGGCCTGTAGGGGGTTTATGGTTCCGCGACCCACCTGGTGCCCCAGGTAAGTCACTCTGTTTTGGCCTATTTGACACTTTTTGGCCTTAACAGTTAGTCCGGCCTGCCTGATGCGCTCAAAGACCTTTTCCACGTGTAGTAGGTGTTCGGGCCAGGAGTCTGAAAAAATGGCCACATCATCGAGGTAGGCAACTGAAAATTCTCCCAGTCCAGCTAGTAGACCATCTACCAGCCTCTGGAAGGTGGCGGGTGCATTTCGAAGGCCGAAAGGAAGGACATTGAATTCATACACCCCCGCATGGGTGACGAATGCTGACCTCTCCTTGGCAGGTTCATCTAGCGGTACTTGCCAGTACCCCTTGGTTAAGTCTATTGTAGAGATGAACTGGGCACGTCCCAACTTTTCCAATAGCTCATCAGTACGTGGCATTGGATAGTTGTCCGGACGAGTTACAGCATTTAGCTTACGGTAGTCCACGCAAAAGCGTATTTCCCCATCTGGTTTGGGTACCAGAACCACTGGAGATGCCCATGCACTGGTCGATGGGCGGATTATACCCATCTGTAGCATGTTCTGGATCTCCCGTTCTATAGCAGTTTGGGCATGAGGAGACACTCGGTAGGGTGGGGTTCTGATTGGGTGAGCATTGCCTGTATCAATGGAGTGGTATGCCCGTTCAGTCCGTCCTGGGGTGGCTGAGAACAATGGGGCAAAGCTAGTGCACAGCTCCTTAATTTGTTGCCGCTGCAGACGTTCCAGGGTGGTTGAGAGGTTCACCTCTTCCACGCCACCGTCTTTTTTCCCGTCATAGTAGACACCGTCAGGCCACTCAGCATCATCTCCCTGGACTGTAAACTGACAAACCTGTAAGTCTCTGGAATAGAAAGGCTTGAGAGAATTAACATGGTACACTTTAGGCTTTAGTGAGGAATTGGGAAATGCTATGAGGTAGTTTACAGCTCCCAGGCGCTCTTGGACTGTGAATGGCCCTTCCCATGATGCTTCCATCTTATGGGCCTGTTGCGCCTTCAAGACCATAACCTGGTCTCCTACCTTGAAGGAACGTTCTCTGGCATGTCTGTCATACCAGGCCTTTTGCTCTTCCTGAGCATCCTTTAGGTTCTCTCTAGCAAGGGCTAAAGAGTGTCGGAGGGTGCTTTGTAGGCTGCTTACAAAGTCCAGAATGTTAGTTCCTGGAGAAGGCGTAAACCCCTCCCATTGCTGCTTCACCAACTGTAATGGCCCCTTAACCTCGTGACCATACACAAGTTCAAATGGTGAAAACCCTAAACTGGGATGTGGTACAGCCCTGTAGGCAAACAGCAACTGCTGCAACACTAGGTCCCAATTACTGGAGAATTCGTTGATGAATTTTCGTATCATGGCCCCCAAAGTTCCATTGAACCTTTCCACCAGGCCATTGGTTTCATGGTGGTACGGGGTGGCAACCAAGTGATTCACCCCATGAGTTTCCCACAGTTTTTTCATGGTCCCTGCCAGGAAATTAGACCCTGAATCTGTAAGGATGTCGGAGGGCCAACCTACCCTGGCAAAGATATCTGTTAGGGCCAGGCACACAGTGTTAGCTCTGGTGTTGCCTAGAGCTACTGCTTCTGGCCATCGGGTAGCAAAGTCCACTAAAGTCAGTACGTACTGCTTTCCTCTGGGCGTCTTTTTTGGGAAAGGGCCCAGAATATCCACAGCTACTCGCTGAAATGGGACCTCAATTATGGGGAGTGGCTGGAGAGGGGCCTTGACCTGGTCTTGAGGCTTTCCCACTTTTTGGCATACCTCACAAGACCGGACATACTTGGCAACGTCCTTGCCCATCCCCTCCCAGTGGAAGGACTTCCCCAACCGGTCCTTGGTTCTGTTCACCCCAGCATGCCCACTGGGATGATCATGGGCTAAGCTTAAGAGCTTCCCCCGGTACTTAGTTGGAACCACCAACTGTTTTTGCGGCTGCCATTTTTCCCGGTGTCCACCAGAAAGAATTTCCTTGTATAAAAGTCCTTGGTCTATAACAAACCGGGATCGATTAGAAGAGCTGAGAGGCGGTGGGGTGCTCCGTGCCGCCGCCCACGCTTTCTGAAGGCTGTCATCTGCTTCCTGCTCAGCCTGGAACTGTTCCCTTGAGGCTGGGGTCACCAGTTCTTCCTCAGACTGTGGACTTGGGCTTGGTCCCTCTGGAAGCGATGTAGGTGATGGGGTTGTTTCCGTTGCTGGTGAACCGCTCTCCGCTGGTGCACCTGAGGGTATTTCAGGCTCTGGCTGAGCCTTTTGGGTATGGCTGTCTTGTGCTTCTGCCAGTTCTGGCTCGCTGGCGCCCTCTGGCGTTGAGTTTGAAGATGTGGTTGCACTTGCTGGTGCTGGTTGCTGTTCCAGTTCCGGGCCTGGGACTGGAGATGCTGTGGCTGTTTCAGTGGTAGGCATGGAATCCGGGTCCACTACCTCTGTCTGGGTCTCTGGTAACACAGACGGGGCCTCTGTGGATGGCTCAGGAACAGGAATGGGTCTGGAAGCTTGCCTGGTTTGGCTACGGGTAACCATTCCCACTCTCTTGGCCCGCCTCACCTGGTTGGCCAAGTCTTCCCCCAGTAGCATGGGGATAGGATAATTGTCATAGACTGCAAAAGTCCACATTCCTGACCAGCCTTTGTACTGGACAGGCAGTTGAGCTGTAGGCAAGTCTACAGCTTGTGACATGAAGGGGTAAATTGTAACTTTGGCCTTTGGGTTGATGAATTTGGGGTCAACGAAGGATTGGTGGATAGCTGACACTTGTGCCCCCGTGTCTCTCCACGCAGTAACCTTCTTTCCGCCCACTCTCAAATTTTCCCTTCGCTCCAAGGGTATTTGAGAGGCATCCGGGCCTGGGGATCTTTGGGGTGATGGTGGTGTAATGAATTGCACTCGCATGGTGTTCTTGGGACAGTTGGCCTTGATATGTCCCAGTTCATTACACTTAAAGCATCTTCCATCTGATGGGTCACTGGGCCGAGGTGAGTTACTGGAGATTGGTGAGGTTGAAGGGTAGGGTATGTGTGGCTTTACTTGGGTGGTATGTGGGGTCTTTGGCTGTCCTCGGTTGTAGGGTTTATGGTCTGTGTGCCCCCTGGGGTAATCGTTCCCCTTGACAGTAGCTTTCTTGCTTTCTGCCAGTTCCATCCATTTGGCTCCAATCTCCCTCTCCTCAGCGATATCTTTGGGATTTCCATCTTGTATGTACCGTGTGATGTCTTCAGGAACACCATCCAAGAACTGCTCCATTTGTATGAGGAGGTTCAGTTCTTCCAAGGTTTGAATGTTGTTTCCTGTTAACCAGGCCTCATAGTTTTTTGCAATGTAGTAGGCGTGTTTGGGAAATGACACCTCTGGTTTCCACTTTTGGATTCTGAAGCGCCGACGGGCATGATCTGGGGTTATCCTCATCCTGTATCTGGCCTTGGTTTGAAAAAGTTTATAGTCATTCATTTGCTGCTTAGGCATTTCAGCTGCCACCTCTGCTAAAGGTCCACTGAGTTGTGGCCTTAATTCTACCATGTACTGGTCTTCGGGGATGCTGTACCCAAGACAAGCTCTTTCAAAATTTTCCAAGAAGGCCTCAGTGTCATCACCTGCCTTGTAGGTGGGAAATTTCCTGTGCTGTGGAGCAATAGTTGGCGCCGGGTTGTTAGGGTTGGCTGGCACATGCAGCCCAGCTTTTGCCAAGTCCAGTTCATGTTTTCTCTGTTTTTCCTTCTCTTCATTCTCTTTTTGTTGTTTTTCCATTTCTTTTTGTTGTTTTTCCATGTCTCGGCGGTGGGCCAACTCATCTTCTGCTTGTTTCCTTCGGTAGGCCACCTCTTCTTCTTCTAGTTTTCTTTTGTGTGCTGCCTCTTGGGCTGCCTGTTCTCTTTGGAAGGCTGCCAGTTTGATGCTTTCTTCCTTTTCTTTTATCTCCATCTCTTTTTGTTTTATTTCCAGTTGTCGCCTGTGTTCAGCTTCTTTGATTTGTCCTTCGGCGTCAATTTTTGCCTTAGAAGTCATGGTTCCTGTTTTCTTGTGTTGGGGTGCCCTCCGGTGTTTATCTTCTGAACTGCAGGCTCTGTTCCCTCCTGGAGTCTGCCTAGCAACAGTGCTTTTTTCCCTTTCTCTCTCTAGCTAATGTTCAATGAAGGGAAACCAGAAAAACCACTTTATTTGCATGCATATAAGTGCTGGTACTTGCCTCCTAATGGGAGGGCTATTGCATGACAAAAGACCCTTAACAGTTTGGTAATGGCTTCTTGCTTATTATGCAAGCCACAAACTGCCAGAGAGAGCAGAAAAAAAATTCTCTCTGGTTCCCTTTTAAAACCAACTGTTTCTCTCTCTGCTAAAAAGCCCTTAGCAGAGAAAAGAAAAATATAATATTCCTACTGGCTTCTGGATTCTGTCTATATCCCACCACTGCACACCATATCATAACCTTAGTCCCAGATTTGGACCTTAGCGTCCAAAATATGGGGGTTAGCATGAAAACCTCCAAGCTTAGTTACCAGCTTGGACCTGGTACTTGCTGCCACCACCCAAAAAATTAGAGTGTTTTGGGGCACTCTGGTCCCCCTGAAAAACCTTCCCTGGGGACCCCAAGACACAAATCCCTTGAGTCTCACAACAAAGGGAAATAATCCTTTTCCCCTTCCCCCCTCCAGGTGCTCCTGGAGAGATACACAGACACAAGCTCTGTGAAACTACACAGAGACTCCCCCCTCTCTGTTCCCAATCCTGGAAACAAAAAGTACTTTCCTATTCCCCCCAGAGGGAATGCAAAATCAGGCTAGCAATCCAACACACAGATCTCCCCGATTTCTTCCTCCCACCAATTCCCTGGTGAGTATAGACTCAATTTCCCTGAAGTAAAGAAAACTTCAACAGGTCTTAAAAGAAAGCTTTATATAAAAAGAAAGAAAAATACATATAGTCTCTCTGTATTAAGATAACACAATACAGGGCAATTGCTTAAAAGAATATTAAATAAACAGCCTTATTCAAAAAGAATACAAATCAAAGCACTCCAGCACTTATATTCATGCAAATACCAAAGAAAAGAAACCATATAACTTACTATCTGATCTCTTTGTCCTTACACTTAGAAACAGAAGACTAGAAAGTAGAACTACTTCTCCAAAGCTCAGAGAAAGCAGGCAGACAGAAAACAAAAGACCCCAGACACACAATTCCCTCCACCCAAAGTTGAAAAAATCCGGTTTCCTGATTGGTTCTCTGGTCAGGTGTTTCAGGTGAAAGAGACATTAACCCTTAGCTATCTGTTTATGACAGGATCAACAGTAGGAAGAGAAACATAATATGTCCTCCCAAAGGCCAGAGAATAAGGAGTGATAGGACTGTGTGGTAATGCAACACCCCCTTTCCTTCCTTGGAAATTATTCTATCACCATAGATGAGGTCATCAAATTCAGATACTGCTGTCACATAAGCCTCCTTTCACTGATGCTGTCCTTCCCCCAGGAGGCTTTATCCTGAACACATGGAAGTCAGTGGACATATTGTGATTGAATTCCACTGGAGCGATAGGGTCCTTCTCTATTTTCTGACATTAACTGTTTAAAATGCACTAAATCATGGACTCCACTAGCAAGTGCTACAGCATTACAGCCTTATGGAAACTATTGGGAAGTGTTATTGAGCAGAATTATAATAACAACCTGTGAAATTGGAGAGTTATTTTCTGGATAACACCATTTTCGATTTTAGCTAATATCCAGGTAAATAAATGAGATAAGTTGGTCTCTTGTGCTTAGTTTTGCTCTGATCCGTGCCAGACCTGGATTACTTGAGCATTTCTATTTCTACTCAGCTTATATTAACCCTTTTCTAGCTGTTGTCCTATTCTCTTGCATATTGTCTAATGGAGTTTATTTTGATTTTAATTTTAATTATGACAGATACTATATGAAATATCTATCATAGTAGAAAATAGACTCTTTATTGGCCTGGGATGGTGAACCGCGGCCAGTGGGAACCGCGATTGGCCGAACCTGCCAACACGGTAGGTAAACAAACTGGCCCAGCCCACCAGGGTGCTTACCTTGGCGAGGTGCATGACAGAGGTTGCTGACCCCTGTTCTATACAGAATGACTACATATACACAATTCCTCATAGAAAACATCTTCAAGTTTCAGAGTGGCACATGGCATTATAAGCTTCCATTGTATTTTTACTGGAATTATCAATAGAGTAGGCATTGTACAAACATATTTCAAGTGACAGTCCCTGCTTCAATCAGCTAAGAGTCTAGAAACGGCTTCATTGGTAACTCCATATAGCTATCTTTTTACATGTAGGGCTTTATATTTTCTTAACAGAAATATCTACAGCAGATAAATGTAAATGCGTGCAACTTTAATGCCTAACTTTTTTTGACTGCATCCTATTGCTAATGATCCAAATACTGTTGGGCTTTTTTTGCCCTCTCCTCTCTTTCTTCAGAAGCAAACTCAACAGCTGGGGCATCATACAGGACATATTTGACAGATAAAGGGCTTAGATGCCAAAGTCTAGAATAAATTTTTAAGCAGCAACATCTGTGTCTGTCGCAAAGCCCCTGGCTGATTTCTTTACTGGCTGCTTGGGTGGCTCTGCTATGTCTGTGACTCCTCTGCTGGCTGTGCTAATGGCTGTGTAACTGCCTCTGGTGCTCTCGTGGGGAATCAGGCTGCTGATGAGCTTGCTGGACTGCCTTGTCTCATGGATCTTTTTTTATTTTTTTTGAGTGACCTGTGGCTGGAGGAGTTTGTTCCTTATTTGAGATGAAGGCCCTCAACACCTTCTCACAATATGTGTGTGCAAGGCCAATTGATGATGCCAAAGGGCTACTTTCCCAGCACTCTAAACCTCCGTAAATGTAACACTGCCTTTAGCTATAACAAGATCTCCACAACCCACTAGAAGTGTAAAGGATATCAGAAACAAATTGGCCTTCAGGGGCTTAAATTGCACAGTCACTGTTCACTTTTGAATTGTATATATTTAGGAACAAAGTGTATATCTTCATTTTCTTATCAAAGGTACAAGTGAGCACCCAGTTTATTTTATTTTCTAATGTAGCAGTGCTATTCCTTTACTTGTTCAAGAAAGATTCACATCTGTGTGTGTGTGTGTGCAAGTGTGCGTGTGTTTGTGTATTCAACCTGTAATCTCTGGTTTTGACTTGTATTAACCATTGTTAGATTCAGCATCTTCCAAACAAGGCTAGACTACTCACCTGGGTGGATGCTTGGTTGGTTGATAGCTTCCCCACTCACCAGAAGCAAGGGCAGGAACCTCTGCGTTAACATAAGAAAGGAAGTTTATGCCATTGTTTTAAAACCAGAACATCTAAAATAAATCCAGATCCCCAAGGATATGTGTGCATTTAAACTTGAGCCTCCTTTGAACCCTCTCCTATAATCACTCAGACCCTGGCTTTGCCACTACTTGTAATGAGTATTCAGCTAAATTTTAGCCAAAATACTAATATTCAGCTTCAGCTGAATTACTTTTCAAATATATTTATGAAGATGAATATCAAGGATGAGATGATGCTCTAGCCCTGAGAGAAATCCTTCTCCCTTTACTCACACAAATATAAAACTCCCATTGAGTCTGATTGTCTAATTCCCAAGAGTTCCTTTATGTCATTTCTGTGGTGTAAAGGATATGTAAAGCTGGTGAATCTAGTGCATGGGTAGGACAGGCTAGAGGATATCAATTCCATTTCACAACAGCTTTCAGGGTTTCAAAATGTGTTTCCATTCTACAATGCAATGAAAATGAAGCCTTTTGAAAAAAAATGTGAAATGGTATTGTCTCAGACTATCTGCTTCTGAATAAAAAAGGACAGGTTTTCAAATTCGGTCTCTCTCTCTCTCTCTCCCTCCCTCTCCTTCCCCGTCCTCTGGTCAGATGTGACCAGAAAGCCATGGACCTCAGAAACCTTCCTGTCAAAAACTTTGTCAAAATTGATACATCTTCACAAAATGTTCCATCTTCCACGAAACAGCATATTTAAAGAAAATGAATTTTGGTCAACCATGTTCTGACTAGAACATTGTCTATTGTCTATTGTCTATTGTTCTGGTATTGTCCATGGACAATACCAGGGCACAGGGGGCAGGTGGCTGGATAAAAAAAGGATGTGACTGAAGGTCATGGAAAACTGAATGAAAGTTAAAACAGCCTTAGCACTGCTGTAACCTACATCCAGGGTGGGTAGGCAGGGTGCTGTCTAGATTTCGAATACAGTTCCTGAACTGAGCACAACTTAGAATTGAGAATAGGACTCATTAACTTCAATGGAAAAGCATACATGAGTCAGATGAGGAAGATGTGAACACCGGTGGTAACTACTATTTGTGCTGTAATCATCTTAGTTGCTTCTACTCACCATCGCCTCACTTCTGATGGTAGCCCAGCACTGGTTGAGATAATCGAAGATTACGAAGCGATTCTGGTTTTGGGTTAAATGACTGCTTCTTGGAGCAGCTGTTATGTGAGCCCACAAGGGGAGAGGCAATTCTTGATTTAGTCCTGAGTGGAGTGCAGGAGCTGGTCCAAGAGGTAACTATAACAGGACTGTTTGGAAATAGTGATGATAATATAATAATATTTAACATCCCTGTTAAAGAACACCTCAACAGTCCAACACTATGGCATTTAATTTCAGAAAGAGGAACTATGCAAAAATGAGGAGGTTAGTTAAACAGAAATTAACTACAGTGACTAGAGTGAAATCCTAGCAAGCTGCATGGACACTTTTCAAAGACACCATAATAGAGGCCCAACTTAAATGTATACCCCAAATTAAAAAACACAGTAAAAGAACTAAAAAAGAGCCACCGTGGCTTAACAACCATGTAAAAGAAGAGTGAGAGATTAAAAGGCATCTTTTAAAAAGAGGAAGTCAAATCCTAGTGAGGTAAATAGAAAGGAACATAAACAATGCCTAATTAAGTTTAAAAATATAAGAAGAAAAGCCAAAGAGTCATTTGAAGAATGACTAGCCAAAAACTCAAAAGGTAATAACAAAATGTTTTTTAAGTACATCAGAAGAAGGAAGCCTGCTAAACAACCAGTGGGGCCCCTGGACGATCGAGATACAAAAGGATCACTTAAAGAAGATAGAGTCATTGCGGAGAAACTAAATGGATTCTTTGCTTCAATCTTCACGGCTGAGGATGTTAGGGAGATTCCCAAATTTGAGCCGGCTTTGGACAAATCGGAGAAATTGTCACAGACTGAGGTGTCACTAGAGGAGATTTTGGAATTAATTGATAAACTTAACAGTAACAAGTCACCGGGATCAGATGGCGTTCACCCAAAGGTTCTGAAAGAACTCAAATGTGAAGTTGCGGAACTATTAACTATGGTATGTAACCTGTCCTTTAAGTTGGCTTCAGTACCCAATGACTGGAAGATAGCTAATGTAACGCCAATATTTTAAAAAGGCTCTAGAGGTGATCCCAGCAATTATAGATTGGTAAGTCTAACATCAGAACCAAGCAAATTAGTTGAAACAATAGCACAGAATAAAATTGTCAGACACATAGAAGAACATAAATTGTTGGGCAAAAGTTAAAATGGTTTCTATAATGGGAAATCATGTCTTACCAATCTATTAGAGTTCTTTGAAGGGATCACAAACATGTAGACAAGGGGGATCCAGTGGACGTAGTGTACTTAGATTTCCAGAAAGCCTTTAACAAGGTCCCTCACCAAAGGCTCTTATATAAATTAAGTTGTCATGGCATAAGAGGGAAGAGCCTTTCATGGATTGAAAACTGGTTAAAAGACAGGGAACAGAGGGTAGGAATAAATGGTAAATTCTCAGAATAGAGAAGGGTAACAAGTGGTGTCCCCTAAAGGTCAGTCCTAGGACCAATCCTATTCAACTTATTCATAAATGATCTGGAGAAAGGGGTAAACAGTGAGGTGGCAAAGTTTGCAGATGATACTAAACTGCTCAAGATAGTTAAGACCAAAGCAGACTGTGAAGAACTTCAAAAAGATCTCAGAAAACTAAGTGATTGGGCAACAAAATGGCAAATGAAATTTAATGTGGATAAATGTAAAGTAATGTACATTGGAAAAAATAATCCCAACTATACATACAATATGATGGGGGCTAATTTAGCTACAACAAATCAAGAAAAAGATCTTGGCATCATCGTGGATAGTTCTCTGAAGACTTCCATGCAGTGTGCAGCTGCAGTCAGAAAAGCAAACAGGATGTTAGGAATCATTAAAAAGGGGATAGAAAATAAGACAGAAAATATCTTACTGCACTTGTATAAATCCATGGTACACCCACATCTTGAATACTGTGTACAGATGTGGTCTCCTCATCTCAAAAAAAAATGTACTGGCATTAGAAAAGGTTCAGAGAAGGGCAACTAAAATGATTAGAGGTTTGGAATGGGTCCCATATGAGGAGAGATTAAAGATGCTAGGACTTTTAAGCTTGGAAAAGAGGAGACGAAGGGGGGATATAATAGAGGTATATAAAATCATGAGTGACGTAGAGAAAATAGATAAGGAAGAGTTATGTACTTGTTCCCATAATACAAGAACTAGGCGCCACCAAATGAAATTAATGGGCAGCAGGTTTAAAACAAATAAAAGGACGTTCTTCTTCACACAGCACACAGTCAACTTGTGGAACTTCTTACCTGAGGAGGTTGTGAAGGCTAGGACTATAACATAATTTAAAAGAGAACTGGATAAATTCATGGAGGTTAAGTCCTTTAATGCATATTAGCCAGGATGGGTAAGGAATGGTGTCCCTCGCCTCTGTTTGTCAGAGGGTGGAGATGGATGGCAGAAGAGAGATCACTTAGACTCATAGACTCATAGACTCTAGGACTGGAAGGGACCTCAAGAGGTCATCGAGTCCAGTCCCCTGCCCTCATGGCAGGACCAAATACTGTCTAGACCATCCCTAATAGACATTTATCTAACCTACTCTTAAATATCTCCAGAGATGGAGATTCCACAACTTCCCTAGGCAAGCTATTCCAGTGTTTAACTACCCTGACAGTTAGGAACTTTTTCCTAATGTCCAACCTAAATCTCCCTTGCTGCAGTTTAAGCCCATTGCTTCTTGTTCTATCATTGGAGGCTAAGGTGAACAAGTTTTCTCCCTCCTCCTGATGACACCCTTTTAGATACCTGAAAACTGCTATCATGTCCCCTCTCAATCTTCTCTTTTCCAAACTAAACAAACCCAGTTCCTTCAGCCTTCCTTCATAGGTCATGTTCTCAAGACCTTTAATCATTCTTGTTGCTCTTCTCTGGACCCTCTCCAGTTTCTCCACATCTTTCTTGAAATGCGGTGCCCAGAACTGGACACAATACTCCAGTTGAGGCCTAACCAGCGCACAGTAAAGCGGAAGAATGACTTCTCGTGTCTTGTTTACAACACACCTGTTAATGCATCCCAGAATCATGTTTGCTTTTTTTGCAACAGTATCACACTGTTGACTCATATTAAGCTTCTGGTCCACTATGACCCCTAGATCTCTTTCTGCCATACTCCTTCCTAGACAGTCTCTTCCCATTCTGTATGTGTGAAACTGATTGTTCCTTCCTAGGTGGAGCACTTTGCATTTATCTTTATTGAACTTCATCCTGTTTACCTCAGACCATTTCTCCAATTTGTCCAGATCATTTTGAATTTTGACCCTGTCCTCCAAAGCAGTTGCAATCCCTCCCAGTTTGGTATCGTCCGCAAACTTAATAAGCGTACTTTCTATGCCAACATCTAAATCGTTGATGAAGATATTGAACAGAAGCGGTCCCAAAACAGACCCGTGCGGAACCCCACTTGTTATACCTTTCCAGCAGGATTGGGAGCCATTAACAACTACTCTCTGTGTACGGTTATCCAGTCAGTTATGCACCCACCTTATAGTAGCCCCATCTAAATTGTACTTTCCTAGTTTATCTATAAGAATATCATGCGAGACCGTATCAAATGCCTTACTAAAGTCTAGGTATATCACATCCACCGCTTCTCCCTTATCCACAAGGCTCGTTATCCTATCAAAGAACGCTATCAGATTAGTTTGACACGATTTGTTCTTTACAAATCCATGCTGGCTATTCCCTATCACCTTACCACCTTCCAAGTGTTTGCAGATGATTTCTTTGATTACCTGCTCCATTATCTTCCCTGGCACAGAAGTTAAACTAACTGGTCTGTAGTTTCCTGGGTTGTTTTTATTTCCCTTTTTATAGATGGGCACTATATTTGCCCCCTTCCAGGCTTCTGGAATCTCCCCCATCTCCCATGATTTCCCAAAGATAATAGCTAGAGGCTCAGATACCTCTTCTATTAACTCCTTGAGTATTCTAGGATGCATTTCATCAGGCCCTGGTGACTTGCAGGCATCTAACTTTTCTAAGTGATTTTTTACTTGCTCTTTTTTTATTTTCTCTTCTAAACCTACCCTCTTCCCGTAAGCATTCACTATACTAGACATTCCTTCAGACTTCTCAGTGAAGACCGAAACAAAGAAGTCATTAAGCATCTCTGCCATTTCCAAGTCTCCCGTTACTGTTTCCCCCTCCTCATTGAGCAGTGGGCCTACCCTGTCCTTAGTCTTCCTCTTGCTTCTAATGTATTGATAAAAAGTCTTCTTGTTTTCCTTTATTCCCATAGCTAGTTTGAGTTCATTCTGTGCCTTTGCTTTTCTAATCTTGCCTCTGCATTCCTGTGTTATTTGCCTATATTCATCCTTTGTGATCTGACCTAGTTTCCATTTTTTATATGACGCCTTTTTATTTTGTAGGTCACGCAAGATCTCAAGGGTAAGCCAAGGTGGTCTTTTGCCACACTTTCTATCTTTCCTAACCATCGGAATAACTTGCTTTTGGGCCCTTAATAGCGTCCCTTTGAAAAACTGCCAACTTTCCTCAGTTGTTTTTCCCCTCAGTCTTAATTCCCATGGGACCTTACCTATCAGCTCTCTGAGCTTACCAAAATCCGCCTTCCTGAAATCCATTGTCTCTATTCTGCTGTACTCCCTTCTACCCTTCCTTGGAATTGCAAATTCTATGATTTCATGATCACTTTCACCCAAGCTTCCTTCTACTTTCAAATTCTCAACAAGTTCCTCCCTATTTGTTAAAATCAAGTCTAGAACAGCTTCCCCCCTAGTAGCTTTTTCAACTTTCTGAAACAAAAAGTTGTCTGCTATGCAGTCCAGGAACTTATTGGATAGTCTGTGCCCTGCGGTGTTATTTTCCCAACATATATCTGGATAGTTGAAGTCCCCCATCACCACCAAATCTTGGGCTTTGGATGATTTTGTTAGTTGTTTGAAAAAAGCCTCATCCACCTCTTCCACCTGATTAGGTGGCCTGTAGTAGACTCCCAGCACGACATCACCCGTGTTTTTTACCCCTTTTAGCCTAACCCAGAGACTCTCCACACTTCCGTCTCCTATGTCCATCTCCACCTCAGTCCAAGTGGGTACATTTTTAATATATAAGGCAACACCTCCTCCCTTTTTCCCCTGTCTATCCTTCCTGAGCAAACTATACCCATCCACACCAACATTCCAGTCGTGTGTATTATCCCACCAAGTTTCAGTAATGCCAATGATGTCATAGTTGTATTTATTTATTAGCACTTCCAGTTCCTCCTGCTTATTACCCATACTTCTTGCATTTGTATATAGGCATCTAAGATACTGGTTTGATCTTGCCTCCCAGCTTTGCCCTGACTCTCCTTCCTCTCTGCCATTATAGCCCGTGCTCCCTCCTGTTTCCAACCCATCTCCCAGGTCTTGTTCCCCACTTACCTGTGGGCTTTGCTCACCTGTCCCCGTCGAACCTAGTTTAAAGTCCTCCTTACTAGGTTAGCCAGTCTGTGCGCAAATAAGGCCTTTCCCCTCTTCGAAAGGTGAACGCCATCTGTTCCTAGCAGTCCTTCCTCGAATAGCATCCCGTGGTCAAGGAAGCCAAAGCCCTCCTGGCGACACCATCTTCGCAGCCAGGCATTCACCTCCACGATGCATCTGTCTCTGCCCGGACCCCTACCTTCAACAGGAAGAATTGAAGAGAATACCACCTGCACTCCAAACTCCTTAACCCATACTCCCAGAGCCCTGTAGTCACTCTTGATCTGCTCAGTGTCACACCTCGCAGTATCATTTGTGCCCACATGGATGAGTAGCATAGGGTAGTAGTCAGAAGGCCGGATAATCCTCGACAATGCCTCTGTAACATCTCGGATACGGGCCCCTGGCAGGCAGCATACCTCCCGGGATGAACGGTCAGGGTGACAGATGGGTGTCTCCGTCCCCCTCAGCAGAGAGTCTCCAACCACCACTACCCTACGTTTCGTATGAGTGGTGGCAGCAGACCTCCCAGCCTTAGGGGTACAAGGCTTCACCTCCTTAACTGTTGGGGGTGATTCCTTCTCTCCTGTATCAAGAAGAGCATAACGGTTATCTTTTACCACAGCAGGAGGGTTCGCAGCAGCGGTGGAGCACTGCCTGCTGCTAGAAATAACCAGCTGGCTGTGTCCACCCTGAGCCTCCTCCTCCACTGGTGTGTCAGACACACCCTGAGGCATCTCCTCCTCCACTGGTGTGTCGGTAGTCCTGTCAACTGGGACAGCTACGTCAGCTGTCTCCACATGGATACTGTCCAGGAATTGCTCATGGATACGGATGTTCCTCAGCCTAGACTTGATCATTGTCTGTTGGATTCAATCCCTCTGGGGCACCTGGCTTTGGCTACTGTTGGTAGAAAAGATACTGGGCTAGATGGACCTTTGGTCTGACACAGTAAGGCCATTCTTATGTTCTTATGTTGTGTTTTTTAATTCCATCCTAGCAGAAGCTGCCACTTCTCCTCCACTTCCTCTTCCTCATAACCAGTGTATGTAAGGTCTCAAATTACCTTTCCCCACTCTGTTCACCCACTCTCCTATTTCTCCTGATTAATAATTTTCCTTTCACAAATCCTTCCTCACATCAATTTTCCTCTTTCTCAGGATGGAATTCAGGAGCCCAGGTACATTACAGGTATGAGGTTCCTTTGCAGTCTCTGGAGATTGCTACCAATCTCTTCTTCGTTCTTGGGATCTGTAGTTTAAAACCATTGTATTGCCACTACCAACAAATATTGCTTAAACATAATAGATATGAATATCATCATGAAGAGTTAATGACCTAAACTCTGTAGGCCAAAAATATAAGTTAAAGAAAAAAGGAAAAAGAGTGCATCATCTATTTTATTGTAATTCCTATTTTTGTATTTATGTATTTTTTAAATTTATTTCTGAAAAGAATAATCACTTTATAAAAAGAAAAAAGTGATTCTTTTCCAGAATAGTTTTAATTGATAAAACGTCTTCCTTGAAAATGTAAATAAAACTCTTTATTTGTGCTTAGACGTGGGCCAAATCTCTGATACACTACAGCTGTATAATATCAATATATAAATAAATCAGTTATTCTTTTATAATGCTTGATGGCAATAGTAAATTAATGTCAATATACAGTACGAAAACTAGCATTGATAATAACTAATATATCCAGTTTTCTGAAGTTCACAGGTTAACTTCCTATTGACTTTTTTATTTCTAATATAATTCAAAAAGTTTGCATAAAAATTTATTACTTTATTTGTAATTCAACTTTTAATTTGGCTTTGTCCAAATAAATATTATTTCCAGTTGTTCAGTATATAATCAGATACTATGATTAGACATTCTCTATATTCCTACCTTTCAGGAAAGATATGTTAACTTGTAGATGCAATAGTTCAAAAAAAAATCTTTTTAAATACACTGTAGAAGTCTCATCCAAGAGAAGTAATGGGAGCCCTGTCTTTTGAGACATTTAAAACTAAATCGGGCAAAGCACTAGGAAATGTATTATAAGGAACTATCCTCTTCTGGTAGGGGATAGATTAGATTTCCTAATAGGTCTTTTCCATTGCTAATTTCTATGATTCTGTTGCCTACCATTTTAATTATACTACTGCCATTTAGAAAACAATCAACTTTTCTAATGGCTGAAGCTATGCATTTCTAAAGAGGGCACATTATTGTACTGTATCAAGACGCTGGGAACAATGACAATGCAAGTCTCTGGATACCAATATAAAATGACAGCAGTAAGATACCGATGGTGGCAATCTATAGGGACCATATTACAAAGTCAAGGAAATTGAAAAAGCAATATGGATGAAAATATGTTTCCTTTAAAGGACAAAGAAGATGATTTAAAAAAAACAGTTATTTTAAGACTACTACTTAGCTCTTGTATGGTATCTTTCTATCATAAATGTCAGAGCTTTAAAAAGGATGGTGATATTTACTATCTCCATTTTACAGACGCTGAAGCATAAGAACTTCAGTGATTTGCCCAAGGGCACACTGTAGATCAGTGTGTCTAGTGCCCTTGGCAGTGCCTTTCCAGTCTAGTGCCCTTGCCAGTGGATCATGCTGTCTCTTATCTATGGATCTCAAAGTGCTTTATACACATTGCTTAACTGACCCTCATAATACCCCACTGAGAACAGTGCTGTAAATATTTTTGTATACATTTTATATATTGGTAACTTGAGGCACAACGATGTTAACCGGCTTTAACTCTGTGATATAGGTGACAAAAGCCAGGAACAGATCTGTGAAGTCAGGTCTCTAAGTCCTCTATTCTAACCAGCAGATCATACTTCAAAGGTGATGAATCATCCTTGAACTAGACCCTGAGTAAGCCACATGTGTTAATGAGTCATTCCTGTGCTAGGCTCCAGCCAATGCACAAACCAGGAGCTGGTCTGGTAACTCTCAGTGCAGTTGCATAAGCTCACAGGAGAAACACCAGCTCAGTCTACTAGAGGGGTCGGCAACCTCTGGCACGCAGCTCACCAGGGTAAGAACCCTGGCGGGCCAGGCCAGTTTGTTCACATGCCTCATCTGCAGGTTCGGCCTATCACAGCTCCCACTGGCTGCGATTTGCCACTCCAGGCCAATGGGGAAACGGCAAGCCGTGGCCAGCACATCCCTCTGCCCGCGCCACTTCCCATTGGCCTGGAGCAGCGAACTGCAGCCAGTGGAACTCACCACGGTGCTTACCCGGGCGAGCTGTGTGCCAGAAGTTGCCAACCCCGACCTACTCAATGTCACTTTATGGCTTGGAAATCTCCTCTGTCTGATAGGGGTAACTGATACCACAACACTTAGCCTTATCCAGCCTTGCTCTTTCTCCAGCCCTGTTCTTAGACTTGATCCAGTCCTGCTCAGGCCTCCTGATTCCAGCTATGACTGCAAGGCATGTCTGCCATGGCTATGACCCATTGGCCTGACCAGTCCCATCTCACAATACTCCCTTCCTTGTGAAGTTTGAATCATAACTTCTCGTTAATAAGAAAAAAATGATTTTGTGACACTACAGCGCTCTTACTGCAGTCATATTTTGCTAGTTATATCTATTCCTCTTCTCATAAAAAATATCCAATAGCTCTCTTCTTCTATATAACATTCTGAATTTAAAGCTACATACCCCTCTGTTTGGTGTACATTTCTCACATTGTATTGGAATGTATTATATATTACATATGTTAGTGCTTTTTGGCTGTAAGCTCTTCAGGGCAAACAGCACTAACATATATAATTTATATTATATAATAACTAACATATATAATATATAATATATAATTATTTATCCTTGGCTCAGCTCACTTTTTGTACAACAGAATGTAGACATGGGAATCTATCTCTGTCTAAGGGATAGGTTGTGAAAATCTTGCTCACATTGGTGAACACTGATACAATATATATTCACCTTATTTCCTGCACGCTATTCAAACCCAGGTCTGAAGGTTAAACTATTTTAGAATAAAAAAAGGGTTTTTTTGAAAAATTCCTATCCAGTTGTACATAATGTAACTAAGCTAAGCTAAGCCCTGAACTACATAAACAATTATTAGATGGCATGAAACACCACAGAGGAGCAATCCTGTGAGCTCTTAAGAGGAGTAATTTTGTTCCCATTGAACTCACTGGGAGTTGCAAAACTCCCATTAACATCAGAGGATACAGGAGTATTACATGCTTCAAAAGGCGACTTCTGTCCTTCAGAAACACAGGATTAATTATGACCTCAGTCCATACAAAGGTACAGCACAAACCTTTAACAAAGAGCAGAGACTCATGTCTCTCAGCAACCCCAACCAGCAAGGGCAGGGAGTGTCTAAAAATTACCACTCCTGTGGAATATGTGGTGAGGCTGTCCAAAAAGTTCAACCATTGTGCGCTCCCTTTTGTGTATGTCTTACAGCAGCAGGCCTTTAATTCCTCTAGGAGCAAGAAGGGTTATTTCCTACACCAAGGGAATGATTTAAACTGTGTGTGTGTGAGAGAGAGAGAGAGAGAGAGAGAGAGAGAGCAAGCTTGTGTTTTCAGTGGTCAGTTCCAAATGCTATGTTCAGGTCTTTACAATGCTATCACAGCACATGACCAAGTCTAGTTAATTGTATTAAAAAGTATAATTTACTTGGGATACAAAATAATACCTTACAGCTTTTGATTTTTCCATGACTGTCCCCTGGCTCTGCTTAGGAGTGCCATTTTAAAGGAACAGCCTTAGGTACAACAAATACATACATTTCCTTTGTGGAGAATTGGCACCTATTTGTAAGGAACCACCTCCAAATATTAAGAGATGTAATGTGTATTGCAATTGCTATGCAAAAACAGGCAATTTATGTCTTAAACTTCATCTAATCCTAATTTCTTTGCAGTGTAGTTATTATGAATAGTACACTATTTGAAAATATCAGCTTTTAAAGTGTATATGAGTCATTTGGATGACATCACAGATCTCAGATACAAAGGCCAGGAAAGTATTTTTCCAAAGGCAGCATCTGACTCCTTGGAGCATTTTGAGCCATTGCAATGCCTCTAATTCTGCTGCATGGTTGATTAGATTTGAATACCAATTTTCAGCCTTCTGAAAAAAATAGGACTCCATAAGTCTTAGAAATTTTTGTAATATACATTTGGGCACTTGTATAGTAATTAAGAAACCTGTATATGTTCTGTAGAACTTTCTTTACTGCCTGAGGCTCCATGTGTCCTCCACAACATATATCATTATCTATCTGTCCAAAATGCAGACAAGTAGCTATAGGATGAAAATTTATATCATGTATTCAGAATATTATTATTATTGCTTTGTTTCAGTAGAGCACATAATTTAAAAGCTAGTGTAAGGTACTTAGGAAGTAGCTTCATTTCTTTGTTATTATTAAAATAATCAGTACAAGGATTCAGAAAATTAAATTGCTAGCTCTGAGCCTTCTTGTGTCAGCTTTGCTCATACTAAACAGAATCTTACTCTGCAAGTAATCCCACATATTTCAATGGGAATACTCACAGAGTAAAGAGCAGATCCTTAGATGGGTCAGAACTCCACTCATGTTCATCTGGGTCATCTCTCACCTTGATTACTGTAACCTTTGATTCTCCAGCCTCCTTTCTTCACAGCATGCTTCATTCTCACCTATTTAAAAACACAGTTACTAAAATCATCTTCCTCTTCTGACATTCTGACCTCATCATCACCTCCTAGATACCACTTATCCTCCCTTATCCCTTAACGCACCATGCTCCTGATCTTCACATTCAAATCTTTTCATAATCTTGCCCCATGTACATTTCTTTTTTCTCCTTATTCTTCTATTCACTCTATCTGCAGCTCTCTCTCCTTGCAACTTCCATAGTCTCCTCCCATTTTTGCCTGCCTAACTTCACTCTTGCTACCACATATGCTAGGAATAGCTTGCCTCATTTTGTCCACCAAGCTCCTACTTGCTTCATCTCCAAACCCGCTGTGCTAGACTGACAATTTCCTGCAATATCCTGAATTGACTTGAATTAAGCTGAACCCTACTGAATTCGTTTTAATATCTTTGGAGTTCATTATATTAAAAATGCAATTGGGTATGTGTTATTGTGCATTGTGTCATATACTAGTTCTAACTGGATTCTTCAGGGACCACCACACAAAGTAAAGGCTTTGGATAAATATCCTAGTTTAAATGGTCTAAGGGCATTCTTCTTCATTCAGATAACTGACAGGATCCCTGGTCCATGGAGGGCCACAGTCCTTAGGGTATAGTTGGAAGGACTGGTCCTACTGGGCCCCATAAGACCGTGTGCTTGTTTTGAGCTGAAGCTGTGATGAACGGCAAGGTGGGAGTAGGGGAGTTGAGGGCCTGATGCTGCCAGAGCCCATGTTAGTGTAAGGGGCTAAGAGCCCCATGATACTACACTTACTGTTTCTGGGGGCAGTGGGGTTGGTAAGCTCTCTCCCAATACTAGGAGGAAGGGGAAGTGAGTTAGGATCCTGGGACTGAGAGATCCCCAGGCAAATCAGAAGAGTTCTAACCCTAAGGCCAATGGGGAGAGGTCAGCACTTCAAGTCCGCCAGATTGACAGGGTGGGCAGACCAGGAGGGAGTTGGGGGACCAAAGCCTGTCCTCCATGTGAGCTAGGACAGCTTGGACAGAGTAAGGGCAGAAGGAGAGTGCAAGAGCCCAGTGCAGAGCTGCATAGAGTATAGCGGCCAGAGCAGTAGCCCTGAGCTGGAGTTGAAGAGACCAACTATGCTGATGGTGTGCCTGGCTAAGCTACAATGGAGAGTCCTGGAACCAGAGCTGGGATAGTGGAAAATCTACTGTGCTGAGCAGCTAGGTAGAACAAGTTGGGAATTCTGGGCAGAGAGGATTCAAGGGAGGTAGACATCACCAGACAAGAGGGCCTTTAATCTGGACTCAGAGGGTGGGTGGGAGGTGTGTGAACCTGATGGTAGAGAAGGGTGCAGAACAGATGCCAACTCAGGCCAACATCCCATGCCTTAACTGAACACTGACAAATACATGGCTGGTATCAGTTTGGCTCAGCTGTGCGTTAGTATTGTTAAAAAAGGTATTTGAATTATAAGAATGTGTTTAGTGTTTAGACTTTATTGAATGTTTGTGAGTTGCTGCATCCATTAATCTCACATTTAATGCCTGTATCCCATATTCTATGGTAATATCTGAACATTTGCTTGTAAGCTTTTATGTAAAACACCAGACAGGAGAGAGATGTTAACCAGTGTGAAATGCTGGTTTCCAAAAGTTGTCATGTTCTGCCCAACAGGGATAGACTCAAGTGGATCATTAAAGAGGAAAAAACCTTTCTTGTTTATCCCTTCTCCCCATGAAGATGAGTCTTGCAAGTGAATTTCTCCCATCCACTGAGTTTGCAGCTCAAAGGAGATGGAGGGAAGGGACGAAAAGCTCCTAACAAGGAGGAGTTGTATCTTTACGCTGCTTTGACTCTGGGGAGTCCAAGGATTACTAGGCTTAAGCAAAAGTTGTCCAGTGCTTAGACAGGGTTATCCCTAAACGACATACCAAGCTTGCTCATCACAGAAGCTTCTATTATTTTTTGAATCTTAAGATTAGAATGCCTGTGTGTGTATATATGTTTATCTTTTTCAATCTTGTAAATAATCATTGTTTCTTTTTCCTATATAATAAATCATTAGATATTTTATTATAGGATTGGTTACAAGTGTTGTTTTCGTTGTGAGATCTAAAGTGCAATTGACCTGCAGTGAGTGACTGGTCTTTTAGATCTGGGAGTAACCTGAATATTGCTGTGATATTTTGTGTATGGGACCATCTAGTGTGAAGGTAAGCTTATCTGGGTGGCAATATAGATTGCAGTACTCAGCAGGACTGTCTGTGACTCCATGTTAAGCCTGTTATAGTGCCACTTTGTGATTGATTGGTGATATCTAAGTAGAGAACTCACAGCCTATTTGAGGTTTGTGCCCTGAGGTTGGTAATCATGTTCTTGAGCCATTACAGGACAGTTCGACAAAGGGCCCTGTCACCTAAATCCTGAGGACATTAGCCACCACCAGAACAAGGGTCTTACCCTTGGTATCACCTCAGTGAGGCCAGGTCCTGGGAAGGAGGGTGGGATGTGAAAGGAATAGGCTGTGAATTCTCTTGAGCTCCCTGTGACCATAGTGCAGGCTTCCTGGATCCTTTAACCTTTTCAATTGTTTTCTTATTTGTTTACAGTTGCTGTTTAATACATTGTGTGTGGTTGAAACTCAATGTTGTGATCACTGGGTCAGGGGAGTGGCTATTGAGGAGAGAGTACTCCTGATTGGCTTGATTAGGAACTGCTGTGGGGTACCTGATAACTGGAGGAATTACATCTGTTAACTGTCTCTGAAGAGAAAGCAAGCAGCTGTTCATGGGTAACCTGTCTGTGCTGGCTAACACACAATGTAGGGCAAGGAAGTATGAAGCCTGCACAGGCCCCAGTCAGAGGGGAGAGGGACATGGGTGTCTATCCAGAGAGGCAACAGATGGGAAGCTGAAACCCTGAGAGAGGCTATGCTTGCTGGACCACAAAGAGGAAGTACAATTATAGTAGCCCTGAACTGTGACACCCATCTCACTTTGTTCTCCTCAGTAATAATTCCCACACCCTTCCTTACTTGAACTGTCATTCCAAGTATTGTCTTTGTTTTATTTGTCCCTATCAGAGAATGTTTACACAGCTGGCCCGCGCCAGCTGTCTCAGGCTTGTGAGGCTTGGGCTAAGGGGCTGTTTAATTATGGTGTAGATGTTTGGGATGGGTTGCAGCCCTATCTCTGTGACCCTTCCATCTCACATGGTAGTAGAACAGGGGTGGGCAAACTATGGCCCACGGGTCACATCTGGCCTGTGGGACTGTCTTGCCCAGACCCCGAGCTCCTAGCTCAGGAGGCTGAGCCCTGGCCCATCCTCTACTGTCCCCTGTCCCCCGCAGCCTCAGCTCACTCAGTCCACTGCTGGCCCAATGCTCTGGGTCACAGGCCTATGATCTCCTGGGGCAGTGCAGCTGCAGAGCCCGGCCTGACCCGGTCTCTGTGCTGTGTGGTGGTGTCAGCAGCAGCGTGGCCTGGCTCCAGCCTGGTGGTGCTGCTGTAGCGCCGCCAGCCACAGGTGCTCCAGGCAGCGCGGTAAGGGGGCAGGGAGCAAGGGGGATTGGATAAACGGCAGGGGAGTTTGGGCTAGTGGTCAGAGGGGCGGGAGCATGGATGGTGGTCAGGGGGGCGAAACGGGATTGAATGGGGGCAGGGATTCCACGAGACAGTCAGGAAAGAGGCGGGATTGGATGGGGCAGCAGGGAGCAGTCAGGGGCAGGGGTTATGGGGGCAATCAGGGGACAGGGACCGGGGGTGTGTGAATAGGGCAGGGGTCCCAGAGGGGCCGTCAGGGAACAGGGGAGGTTGGATGGGGCAGGAGTCCTGTGGAGGCAGATAGGAGGTGAGGACTGGGCCACAATCCCCTTTCCTAACTGGCCCCCCAAACAATTTATGAAACCCAGTGTGGCCCTCAGGCCAAAAATTTTGCCCGCCCCTGTCCTAGAGCTTAAGCTCCAGTCTGAGGCCAAACATCTACACCATAATTAAACAGCCCCTTAGCCTGAGAATCGCAAGCCGAAGTCAGCTGGCTTGGGCCAGCTGTGGGTTATTAATTGCTGTGTAGACATATTGTCAGACAAAAAGCTTTTCACCACAGTAGTAGGTCTTGCTCTTAGTGAAGCATTAATTTTATCACTGTGTTTATGCATCAAGAATAACATTGGGCTAACGGTTACATGGTGATACATGGGAATAAGACTGAAAACTCTCTATAGAATCTCCCCAAATTTGGCTAATTGTGGATGAGAAGGGCCAAGGTTGTGTGCCTGGTACTTCCACTCTTGAAGATTGGTGGGGAGTAGCAGAAATGGATAGTAAATGAGGCAACATTAGGGTTTAGGGGAGAGAAACTTGTAGCCTCTTCATTGCTGTTCCTAGGGTGGCATAGCAATGCACTACCCTTTACTCAGGGCTATAACCCATAGTTTGTCGAAAACAACTATATCACATTTAAATTCTTGTCTTTCTGTTCTACTATGAAAAACTTCCTAGCTGTCAATGTGGTTAAGCACTGGAACAAATCATCTAGGGAGGTTGAGGAATCTCTATCATTGGAGATTTTTAAGAGCAGGTTAGACAAAAACCTGTCAGGATGGTCTTAGTCCTGCTATGCGAGCAGGGGACTGGACTAGATGACCTCTCGAGGTCCCTTCCAGTCCTACAATTGATTGGAATCATAGAAATGATTCTATGATTATCTACCGAAAGAGAGGAGGTTTTTTAAGAGGTTTTCTTTTAAACAAAAGGAAAACAATCATCTTCTTTAGATAACTTGATCTTTAAACAAGGTATGCAAAGCATGCCACTAAATCTTTAGCAATCTCCCATTTCTTTGTAGTACAATGTATCAGCATGGTGGCTGTTGGACCTTTTGTTAGTGATTCTATTCACTGATTTGGAGAACATGTAACAATGGGCTTAGCAAATAAGTGCAGAGGTTGAGGAGTTAATGCTTTGATTGATTTTTTCCTCTTGATTTCTTTATCATGCACCTTTAAGTATTTTAGAATTTCAGAGTGACTGAGGAAAAAGCACTTCAGCTTGTGAATCAATGTATCACTTACCTTTAATGGGATACAGAAGGGGTGGGATTTCCTGATAATGGGAGATGTCACTTTCAGCTTCTGAGTTTTAAAATCCCCATAGGGCATTTTAAATTCACTATAAAAGCCGATCCTTGCCTAGAATTAAAATCTTCATAATTCTGTCATTTCCCAGGGAATATGGACTTGAATGGTTTTTAATAGTATTACAATAACGTGTTTCAGAGTACTGGCTTTAAGGGAATTAACTTTATCACTTTGTAATTGGCAGAACTGGGACACTTAGCTAAAATCCAAGCAGCCAGCATTCATTTTACCAACAAGGACCCTGTCACTGATACAATGTTTTATAAATTATATATGACAGTTTTACATCTGTTGACCATCTTTTCACACCAGATTTTTTTTAAATTTGTCTTAAAACATGAGGAGGATTATTTATAAAAATAGCTCCTTTATGATACCATATACAGATACCTGTATTAACTTGCACATATGAATAGTTCATATTTTTTTTTTGTTGCAATGCACCAGTAAGGACTGCAGAATTTTCAGCTCTTTTACTATATTGACAGTGGTTCAATGAAGGACATTGCATTTCTCATCCTTTTTTGTTGTTGTTGTTGTTTCTTTCTTTCTTTCTTTTACCCTAGAGCTCTTGCTGACAAATTAATGTAGTTCAGGTTTATTTGTTTTGTTTGTTTTGTTTTTAGTCATTCCATCCACAACAGAAAACAGCCTGAGAATAATTGAACTGGACCTCTGTATGCATTCAGATTGAAGTTATTTTAAGGCTCCTTGGTCAAGAGTGGTTTAAATGACATCTTTTCTGTAACATAATTTATATCTGATGTCAGATCAGTTCTGCTAAATGAATAGCAACTTATTGCAAAGAACTGTATCTAACACTAAAATATAATAATGATGATATCTAACTTATTTATCAGAAAAATTAGTTAACTCCAACTAAGATGGAAGTCCCTTGTCTGCACAATTAAATAAAAGCCATTTCCTGGCAAAAGGAAGCAACAGCCTTAATAATTTAGTAATATTTTGAATGTATGTAACCCCTTCTTCCAAGGATTGCAAAACAAATTGTAAATATTAATTAAACAAGTCACTATGTCCCTATGAGGTTCCCTATCTGTAAAGTGGGGACAGTACAAGCAGAGAGAGGTTAGATGAGTTTTTGTTCAAATCCCATTTCCATTAAATCTTTCAGACAGTACTTCCTTTGTGGAAAATTTATAAATCCCACTTTCCCCTTTAAAACAGTAGGTGTCCCATATACGATCTATCACTCTTTTTGTTTGTTTTTTTTTGGTCTTAACCAAGCCAGGAATGTACAGGATCACCACACTGGTGGGATCTGCGATCAGCCGAACCTGTGGATGCTGCAGGTAAACAAACTGTCTCAGCCCACTAGCGGATTTCCCTGATAGGCAGCGTGCCAAAAGTGCTGATCTCTATTTTACATGATTGCAACAAAGAATATAAAACATATTTTTTTTCTCTGCTTTTGACAGACATCTTCAGAGGATGAAGAGGATAAAGAGAGATGGACTTTGAGAAGAATAACCGTGATATGCACCGGCTATTTTTACATGCCAGCTCCTTACCCTTAAGAGTAAAAAAAAAAGTAGCCCTGAATATTGATTAAGATGCAATGATTTTTTTAAAAAAGCCTGTTTAGCTGTTTACTATATTACTTTGCTTGTGCATTAAAAGCTTTTTTTTTAAAAAGTAAGATGTGTATAGCTGCTTCTCTATTAAATAAAAAACAAAAGCAAAAATTGCATCTTGTGTATACAGGTGTTTTAAAGTAAGACAGATTAGACATGGTGAGGTTGCTAAAGAAAATGTATTACTCTCTCAGAGAAGTTGAGAGTTTTGAGCATGTAACACACTTATTTCAGGCCACTAGAAGGTACCATAAAACTTTGAGCAGAAAGCAGGCTGCCACTTGGCATGTGAATCAAGATGCTTATGCTTTATATAAACTGGCAAGAATTAAATTTAAAAGAAATAAAATGTTTATGTCTGATCTGGACGTGCAATGGTGGGAGGATTTGGTTGACATGGCCCCCTATACTAACCACGATGGTCATAAAAATATTATACTGTATAGATATATATTTTGTCTAAATATGCCTATGCAGTGTCCCTAAAGAATTAGACAGGGGAAGAGGTGACAAAGTCATTTTAAACTATTTTTGGACAAGGCCATATGCCTCAAAAATTACAAACAGATTGCGGAAAAGAGTTTTTAAACAAAGCTTTAAAGACTGTGTTTAAGCAACATAGGGTACGCCATTTTGTTACCAATAATAAAGTAAAGGCTGGGGTCATGGAGAGGTTTAACAGAACTTTAAAATCAAAGATGTGGAGGTATTTTACCGCCTGTAGTACCTTTCGATATATCGACATGCTGCAGGCCTTTTGAAAAGGGATATCAGCAAATCTTTACTGAGGAAATATTTGTCATGTTTTGGATTTTATTATGAGGACAGAGGCCTGTGTACGCATTAAAAGATTACAGATAAGAGGAAGTTGCAGGCTCTTTTTACCTCAAAGAATTACAAAAAAAAAAAACCTAACCAGGACTGTGTTTACAAAGTAGAAAAGATTCTAATGAAGAAAGGCCGGGGAAGGAACAAGTATTTTTTTGTGAAATAGAGAGGATGGCCTGAAAAATTTAACAGCTGGGTTAAAGTGTCTCAAGTTCAAGACCTCTAATAAATGGGGGGAAAAATGAAGGGCGTTTTTATGTTTCCTTAGCTAGCAATGCCTATGTGGGAGCTTCTCCTCAAAATACTGGTTCCAATTTTACAATACAACTGGCCAAGCTTTTAAATTTGATCGGCTATTGGGATGTCACTTTATCAGAAATTCATTATTGTCACTCATGGAACACAATGGTCCAGGAAAGGGTTGAACACTGCAAGGCACGTGGCTTGGGGAAAATTTGGTACTGGGAGTGTGTTGAAATCACTTGGCTAGTAGGAACAAAGGCCAGTAGATAAGAGACTGTGACTGAGGTATATTAAGTAGGCTGCTGGAATCAGAGTGCTGAACCAGAACTGCTTAACACACAGTCACTCAGTGCATGCTTGTCTCTGTCTGTTAGTGGCAAAGCTGTGGGCCACAGCAAAACAGCATTTAAGGTACACAGGGTTAAAGGGCATTGTCATAAACAGATAGCTAAGGATTAATGTCTCTTTCACCTGAAGCACCTGACCAGAGGACCAATCAGGAAACCGGATTTTTTCAACTTTTGGGTGGAGGGAATTTTGTGTCTGAAGTCTTTGTTTTCTGTCTGCCTGCTTTCTCTGAGCTTTGGAGAAGTAGTTCTGTTTTCTAATCTTCTGTTTCTAAGTGTAAGGACAAAGAGATCAGATAGTAAGTTATATGGTTTCTTTTCTTTGGTATTTGCATGAATATAAGTGCTGGAGTGCTTTGATTTGTATTCTTTTTGAATAAGGCTGTTTATTCAATATTCTTTTAAGCAATCGACCCTGTGTTGTGTCACCTTAATACAGAGAGACCATTTGTATGTATTTTTTCTTTCTTTTTATATAAAGCTTTCTTTTAAGACCTGTTGGAGTTTTTCTTTACTTCAGGGAAATTGAGTCTGTACTCACCAGGGAATTGGTGGGAGGAAGAAATCAGGGGAAATCTGTGTGCGTTGGATTTGCTAGCCTGATTTTGCATTCCCTCTGGGGAATAGGAAAGTCCTTTTTGTTTCCAGGACTGGGAACGGAGAGGGGGAGTCACTCTTTTTGGATTCACAGAGCTTGTGTCTGTGTATCTCTCCAGGAGCACCTGGAGGGGGGAAGGGAAAAAGGATTATTTCCCTTTGTTGTGAGACTCAAGGGATTTGGGTCTTGGGGTCCCCAGGGAAGGTTTTTCAGGGGGACCAGAGTGCCCCAAAACACTCTAATTTTTTGGGTGGTGGCAGCAAGTACCAGGTCCAAGCTGGTAACTAAGCTTGGAGGTTTTCATGCTAACCCCCACATTTTGGATGCTAAGGTCCAAATCTGGGACTAAGGTTATGATATGGTGTAGCAGCGGTTGGGAGATAGACAGAATCCAGAAGCCAGTAGGAATATTATATTTTTCTTTTCTCTGCTAAGGGCTTTTTAGCACAGAGAAACAGTTTGGTTTTAAAAGGGAACCAGAGAGAATTTTTTTTCTGCTCTCTCTGGCAGTTTGTGGCTTGCATGTTAAGCAAGAAGTCGTTAAGGTGCTATCACGAGTCTTTTGTCACACAATAGCACTCCCATTGAGAGTCATTACCAGCACTATATAAATGCAAATAAAGTGGTTTTTTCAGGTTTACTTAACATTGAAGATTGGCTAAAGGCACTGTTGCTAGGCAGACTTCAGGAGACAACAGAGAACCTGCAGTTCGGAAGATAAACACCGGAGGGCACCCCAACACAAGAAAACAGGAACCATGACTTCTAAGGCAAAAATTAAGGCCGAAGAACAAATCAAAGAAGCTGAACACTGGCGACAACTGGAAATAAAACAAAAAGAGATGGAGATGAAAGAAAGAGAAGAACAAATCAAAGAGGCAGCACACAAAAGAAAACTAGAAGAAGAAGAAGAGGCAGCCCACAGAAGACAGATAGAACTCCAGAGGGAAGCCCACCAACAGGCCATGGAATTAGAAAAGGCTAAGCAACAGACTCCAGCCAACCCTAACAACCTGGCGCCAATTATTGCTCCACAGCACAGGAAATTTCCCACCTACAAGGCAGGTGATGACACCGAGGCCTTCTTGGAAAATTTTGAAAGAGCCTGTCTTGGGTACAACATCCCCGAAGACCAGTACATGGTAGAATTAAGGCCACAGCTCAGTGGACCTTTAGCAGAGGTGGCAGCTGAAATGCCTAAGCAGCAAATGAATGACTATAAACTTTTTCAAACCAAGGCCAGATACAGAATGGGGATAACCCCAGATCATGCCCGTCGGCGCTTCAGAACCCAAAAGTGGAAACCAGAGGTGTCATTTCCCAAACACGCCTACTACATTGCAAAAAACTATGAGGCCTGGATAACAGGAAACAACGTTCAAACCTTGGAAGAACTGCACCTCCTCATACAAATGGAGCAGTTCTTGGATGGTGTTCCTGAAGACATCACACGGTACATACAAGATGGAAAACCCAAAGATCTCGCTGAGGCGGGGGAGATTGGAGCCAAATGGATGGAACTGGCAGAAAGCAAGAAAGCTACTGTCAAGGGGAACGATTACCCCAGGGGGCACACAGACCATAAACCCTACAACCGAGGACAGCCAAAGACCCCACATACCACCCAAGTAAAGCCACAGACACCCTACACTTCCACCTCAACAGTCTCCAGTAACTCACCTCGGCCCAGTGACCCATCAGATGGAAGATGCTTTAAATGTAATGAACTGGGACATATCAAGGCCAACTGTCCCAAGAACACCATGCGAGTGCAATTCATTACACCACCATCACCCCAAAGATCCCCAGGCCCGGATGCCTCTCAAATACTCTTGGAGCGAAGGGAAAATTTGAGAATGGGCGGAAAGAAGGTTACTGTGTGGAGAGACACGGGGGCACAAGTGTCAGCTATCCACCAATCCTTCGTAGACCCCAAATTCATCAACCCAAAGGCCAAAGTTACAATTTACCCCTTCATGTCACAAGCTGTAGACTTGCCTACAGCTCAACTGCCTGTCCAGTACAAAGGTTGGTCAGGAATGTGGACTTTTGCAGTCTATGACAATTATCCTATCCCCATGCTACTGGGGGAAGACTTGGCCAACCAGGTGAGGCGGGCCAAGAGAGTGGGAATGGTTACCCGTAGCCAAACCAGGCAAGCTTCCAGACCCATTCCTGTTCCTGAGCCGTCCACAGAGGCCCCGTCTGTGTTACCAGAGACCCAGACAGAGGTAGTGGACCCGGATTCCATGCCTACCACTGAAACAGCCACAGCATCTCCAGTCCCAGGCCCGGAACTGGAACAGCAACCAGCACCAGCAAGTGCAACCACATCTTCAAACTCAACGCCAGAGGGCGCCAGCGAGCCAAAACTGGCAGAAGCACAAGACAGCCATACCCAAAAGGCTCAGCCAGAGCCTGAAATACCCTCAGGTGCACCAGCGGAGAGCGGTTCACCAGCAACGGAAACAACCCCATCACCTACATCGCTTCCAGAGGGACCAAGCCCAAGTCCACAGTCTGAGGAAGAACTGGTGACCCCAGCCTCAAGGGAACAGTTCCAGACTGAGCAGGAAGCGGATGACAGCCTTCAGAAAGCTTGGGCGGCGGCACGGAGCACCCCACCGCCTCTCAGCTCTTCTAATCGATCCCAGTTTGTTATAGACCAAGGACTTTTATACAAGGAAATTCTTTCTGGTGGACACCGGGAAGAATGGCAGCCGCAAAAACAGTTAGTGGTTCCAACTAAGTACCGGGGGAAGCTCTTAAGCTTAGCCCATGATCATCCCAGTGGCCATGCTGGGGTGAACAGAACCAAGGACCGGTTGGGGAAGTCCTTCCACTGGGAGGGGATGGGCAAGGACGTTGCCAAGTATGTCTGGTCTTGTGAGGTATGCCAAAGAGTGGGAAAGCCTCAAGACCAGGTCAAGGCCCCTCTCCAGCCACTCCCCATAATTGAGGTCCCATTTCAGCGAGTAGCTGTGGATATTCTGGGTCCTTTCCCAAAAAAGGGTTAAAGGGCATAGAATCATAGAACTATAGGGCTATAAGGGACCACAAGGGTCATCTAATCTAACCCCCTTACAAGATGCAGGATTTGTTGTGTCTAAACTATCCCAGACAGATGGATATCCAGTCTCCTTTTGAAAACCTCCAGTGAAGAAGCTTCCACAACCTCCAGAGGCAGTCTGTTCCATTGTCCTACAGTTCTTGCAGGTAGGAAGTTTTTCCTGGGATTTAATCTAAATATGCTATGCTGTAATTTGGACCCGTTGCTTGTCCTGCCCTCTATAGCAAAAGAGAACAACTTTTCTCCATCTCTTTTACGGCAGCCTTTCAAATATCTGAAGACTACTATCATATCTTCCCTTAATCTGCTCTTTTCCAAAGTAGCATACGCAGTTCCTTCAGCCGTTCCTCATATGGCTTGCATTCCATCCCTTTAATCATCTTTGTCACTCAATCCTTTCCAGTTTCTCTACATCCTTTCTACACTTTGGTGAACAAAATTGGATATAGTACTCCAGCTGAGCCAAGCAGAGCTGTACTATCAGCTCATGTGATTTCATGCTATGCCTATATTAATGCAACCTAAAATTGCATTTGTAGGGGTTTTGTTGTTGTTTTGTTTTTTTGCAACAGCATCACATTGCTGACTCATGTTGCGGTTGTGATCCACCACAAATCCCTGATGCTTCTCAGCACTGCTGCTGCCAAAGCCAGTTCCCCTCCCTTCTGTATTTGTGTATTTGTTTTTTCTTCCCTAAGTGCAACACCTTACATTTGTCTTGGTTGATTTACATTTAGTTGTAGTCTAGTTCTTCAATTTATCATGATCCCTCTGAATTTTAGCTTTATCCTCCAAGTACTGGCAACCCCCACCTCAGCTTTATTTCACCTGAAAACTTGATCCATATGCTTTCTATACCTACATCCCCATCATTAATGAAGATGTTAAAGAACACTGGACCCAGAACAGATTCCTGTGAAACCCTACTTGAGATCTCCCTCTAATCTGACATCATTCCATTAATCGGTGCTCTTTGTTTATGATTGTTTAACAATATGCAGTGGCAAAGCCTCTCACTAGTCTGGATTGCACCCCAGAATATGACATCCTTTTATAACCTCATTCACTCATTAATACACAATAAAAATAGAGCATGGGAAATTAGAAAAATACCTCTTTCTAATTTGCTTGAGTAAACGACTAAAAATAATTTTACTGTCATCTTTGACAGTGTGTTTGTGTGTGTGTGTGTATTAGAGAGTGTCAAAAATGACTATATAGTTATTTTTTAGTCATTTAGTCCAGGTAGTCTAGAAAGGGGCATTTTCCTAATTTCCAGTGTTGTATGTGTGTGTTACATACATACACTCTCTCTCCTTTTACAGGGGTCATCATTAGATACTAACAATTACAGTGTTGCATGACTGCCTTAGTATTCTACATTATTAGTCCATTTTTAATTACAGCAATATTCTGAATACTGCATTAAATTTAATTTACTGCAAATGGTAATTTTCAAGTGTTTAATGACAACCACTGATAACACACTATCTAGCAGGATTTCTCAAACAGGGGTCGCTGCATCTGTAGGGAAAGCCCCTGGTGGGCCGGACTGGCGTGTTTACCTGCTCCGTCTGCAGGTCCAGCCATTTGTGGCCCCTACTGGCTACGGATCACTGCTCCAGGCCAATGGGAGTTGCTGAAAGTGGTGACCAGTAAGTCCCTCGGCTCGTGCCACTTCAAGCAGCTCTCATTGGCCCGGAGCAGCAATCCGCTGCCAGTGGGAGCCGCGATCAGCTGGACCTGTGGATGGGGCAGATAAACACACTGTCCTGGCCCGCCAGGGCTTTCCCTATAGAAGTGGCGACCTCTGTTTGAGAAACCCTGCTTTATAAAGTCCTCTATAGTTTCATCATTTTCTTTACCAGTAATACTGTATAAATTATGATTTTTCTGGATGAATATAACACAAATTTGACTTGTTTTTCTACATTTCTTAAGATTCATCATAAGAATTTCCAGTGAAATGATGGAATAGCATTTAGAAAAAGAATCCTAATTGAAATGACCTCCTGTCTGAGTGGAAAAGGTAATCCATCAGCCCCCAAAATGAGAAAAAGTACTTTTTATGAATATTTAAAATGTAGAAGGAAACACACGTTAAGTGCTAGAGAAGTGAGATCAGAGAGAGAAAGAGAAATAGAGACAAATAAACACATGCAGTACACAAATATTGTAGCTAAATTTGTATTTGTATAACATACAAACAGACCCAGAGCTATGAGTTCTTAGGGGCTGTTTAACTTGTACATTTCATATTAGCAAATGGTAAGGTTCTATTTAAATAAATGAATACAGGATTACACTGAAGTTTAGAATAGATGTTTGTGAATTGTTCTAAAATTCATCTACTTTGGAACTAATAAAAGGTAGGGAGAGAAAGCTCATTTTTTCCCAGGTATCTCCAATGAAGTAATCAATGATGTTAAAGGAAAAGATATATGAAAAAAGTAAAGTGTACAATTAAGATATTCTTAATTTCAATCAGTTTCACTAAGACTGGAATGTGGTCTCTGTCTCCTGCAAGTATTTAGCTGAATTTGGCTGAAAAAAATTGATTATATATTTATTGGGGAACTCCCTATAAGAGTGGATGCATGTTACATATTTGCCATCTTTTCTTCCTGGGCTTAGAACCTTGCTCCTGCTTTCTTGAAAGTCATTGGAAAAAATTCCATTGATTTCAACATGAACAGAGTTGGCTTCATTAAGAGGAAACACTGTCATTGTATACTTGTCCTACATACTGTGCCCTCTTTGCAATCTATATTAGGCTGTGTTGTTTCTCTAACTAAAGAGTTGCAAAGGACAACAAAAAAAGAAAAAGGAAAAAAAAGAATCAGTTTTCAATGTGTAAGTGACCTAGACAATTTCTAGATGCCTTGCGCTACAAACATAGATATTCGTTAACTTTCTCAAAAGGCCACATTGTCAGTAGAAAGTTAGGAAAGATTTTGATACTGTGGTTGGATTCACAAACACATTACAAGCCACTTATCTATTGTGCCACCTGTAACCACTGAAAAAATCTTTACAAATAGAAAACGTTATCATAGCATGAATGTGCAGGTTGTTTGCAGTGGACAAACTATTATAACAAATGAAGGGCTGAGGATGAATTTAGCCTAGTAATTCCTTGCTATTCAACATATTCTATTGTTTTTGGCTTCATATCTTTAATTGCAATTGTGACAGCAGGAAAGAAATAAAATTCTCAATCTAAAATTTATTGTCATTTGCTAAGTGTTCACGTGATCCCTTCTACAAAGTTGTTTCACTTAATTATATTTTGATCACTGTTACTTAGTGATTAACAACATCTACTTCTTGAACCAGCTCCTGTGTATTATGAGAGTAGTCCTTTGTCTTGTGTGCTTCAGAACTACTTGTTGCAGAAAACAATCAGGGTAATTATTTAAGTTGGTGTCTTTGGTGAAAGGTAGTTATAACTTTTGTCGTTGAATTATAACGTGTCTAAATATATTAGTGTAGCTACATTTTTAATAAATATATTAGATATTAGTTCATGGAAACATTTAATTTATACAATCATAGATTTTTGGAAGGTCAAAAGGGAGCAATATTATCACAATGTCTAACCTCCTGTATAACACATGCCATAGAATTTCACCCAGGGATTCCTGCATTTAGCCAATAATCTGTGTTTTGCATCTGCAAATTGAGGCAACTTGTGAAAAGTGCTCTGGGGACTATACAGTCCACAATTGCTACAATAGTCAGCATGGAAACAGAATAGAGGATAAGTTAGGTGACATCCACAGACCTGTGGGTGCAGGAACAGGGCATGGGGGCCAAGGAACAGGAAGAGAAGGGGGTTGAGCTGAAAAATGGGGGGCTTGACAAGACTTTTGTCTGTGGTTAAGATTGAAGTATTAAGGGTGCGTTCCTTTGAGATACCCTTAACAAGATAGATGGCACATATTTATGGGATAGGTTTACTGCAGGTTTTAGGATCACTTTTTCAGGGGAAAGAAGTAATGTATTGTCCCAAAAATTTGAAGTCTTCATTAGGAATGGTTCATACTGTAAAGAAAAAGATTACAAGAAAACAAAAGGATACTATAGTAGTAGAGACATTCAGTCATTTACCTAAACAGAACTTGCAGGTTTCTCCACTAGGCTTAGTCCCTACAAAGGTTCCGGGTGAGTATTACTACCACAGGGTTGGTCAGTTAACAATGGAATAGACTTGGCCTTGTGTTCCTTTCTCTATTCTTCCACTGATGAGGCAGAGTGCATGGTTAGGTCTTGTGGCCCAGGGACCCTGATGGCCATGTGTGATATCCAGTCTGCTTTTTGACTGCTGCCAGTGCATCCTTGGGACTTTAACCTTTTGGGGTTCTCTTTTGAAGGACAGTTTTATTTTGAGAAAGCTATTTCTGTAGGATGTGCAATATCCTGTTTGGCATTTGAGAAATTTAGTACAATGCTGGGCAGAACTGTGGGAATTTGGTTTACAGCAGGTAATGCATTACTTAGATGACTTTTTCTTCATGTACAGGGCAAATTTTGAAAAGAGTGTTACCATGATGGATGCCTTTCAGGCCTAGCCTGAAATATTGGGGGTGTTTCTAGACATGATAAAATGGAGAGGTCTTCCACACACAAAACCTGCCTTGGACTGAGCTAAACATGCTGGAGGACACATCTTGATCCCCTCAGGATAAGTTTCAGGAACTATGGGATTTGATTAGTAGAGGTAGAGCAGCCAGAAAAGTTGCACTCTGAACTGCAATTGATTATTGGGCATCTTAACTTTGCTTTCTGAATGGTGGCTCTGGGGCCGGCATTTTGCACTCAGCTTGCAACTGCCAGCACAGATATATCTTGACCTCACCATTTTATGAGTTACTGGAGAGATGAAAGAGGATTTGAGGACATGGAAACAATTTCTGGGTGATTTTATTAGAGCAGGGATCAGTAACCTTTGGCACGCGGTTCGCCAGGGTAAGCTCCCTGGTGAGCCGGGCTGGTTTGTTTATCTGCCGCATCCGCAGGTTTAGCAGATCGCTGCTCCCATTGGTTGCAGTTCACCTTCCCAGGCCAATGGGGGCAGTGGGAAGCAGCGCAGGCCAAGGGATGTGCTGGACGACGCTTTCCATCACCCCCATTGGTCTAGAGCAGTGACCCATGGCCAGTGGGAGCCACGATCGACTGAACCTGCAGACGCAGCAGGTAAACAAACTGTCTCAGCCCACCAGCTTACCCTGGCGAGCCGCGTGCCAAAGGTTGCCAATCCCTGTATTAGAGTGTAATTGTGGAGGGATAAATGGATATTCAAGTCTGATTTAAAGATCCACTGAGATGACTCAGAAGGTATTGGTTTGGGCATAGTTCAAGTTATCACCAGTCCTACAGATCACATAGGGTTGTATGGTTGGTGAGGACATTGGTACTACAGTGTTTTAAGCTTTAATGTCTATTTCTTTCCCACACATGTGTCTGGGGTTGATAATGGCATAGCAGATGCATTGTCTCATTTTTACATCAACAGATTTTATGAGCAGGCACCAGGAGTCAGTAAGGAACTTGAATGGATACTGCTAGCACTATGGAACCTTGAAGTATGAGGAATGCCAGTGTAATACAGAGACTGGAGGCTCCAAGAACATTTTGGCTTTTGAGATGAATCTTAATGATTTTGTTTAACTTCAAGAACAGGAGGGACTGTCACCAAGATGGCTTATTACAGAGAACTGGGTTCTGCAGTACATGGTCTCATTAGCATTCCAAAAAGGGGCATCATCAAGCGTTTCCACTCAGCTACCAGACTTTATGTTTGTCAGCAGACTAAATGGATATCCACATCATTGCAAGGGGTTTTTTAGTTTGGAGGGTTTTAGTGGATTGGTCTCAAAGCACTGGCTTACAGAGGATTCAGATCATATCATCACTGTTAATGTGCTTAGTGATTAGTATGAATCCTTGAGCCTCTGTGTCATTCCGGACAGGAGGTGGCCTCATTCAAGGCTATATTCCTGGTTGCTTCTTTTTTTTGCTTTTTTTATTTTTTAGGGTCAGTGAACTAGTATCTAGGTCCTGTAGGGACTCTTCTGGAAGGGTTTTTGAATTGAGGGCTATACATTGGAAGGAGCAGTTGGTGATATGACCCTTGAAGAGGTCAAAGAGGAAGAGGTGAATCCATTATTTTACAGGAGGATGGTGAGCATAGGATCTGCCCTGTTGTGGTTGTGAGGGTGTACATGGCAGTAAGACCAGGGAGAGATGGCCCCCTCTTGATTCACAGTGAGGGGAGTCCTGTCACAACATACCACTTTGTTATAGTTTTAAGATGGGGAATGAAGAGTTTGGAGCTTCCAGCACATAAATTTTGTTCCCACTCATTCAGAGTTGGGGCAGCAAAAACTGTGGCCCAGCTGGGGCAGAGGGCTGGGGCAACTGGCATTCTGAATCATAGAGAATGTATGTGAGACTCTGGTAGGAAATCGTTGTTAATTTTTCTTTGTGTTTGCATTATAAGTACTTGAATAATGTGGTGTGGATATGTGGGCCCATATAGTTTATTGGACACATACATGGACTTCCAGTTTGTCTGGAGATTTGCTGCTCGACTCAGTGGTGAGGTAGTCCTGAGCTGACATGGGAGGAGAGGTATGTTATAGGACCAGCTGATGCCCAGGCACCAGATATGGCTGTGATTTCATCTTGGGGAAAATGATTTGGGAATATATAAAGTGGTGGACTTAATGCTCAGGGCTAGAAGGGACTTCCAGGAACTTTTACCCGGAGTAAAAATTATTTGGTCACACATGTGGGAACAAAGCATGTGGTGGGGGCTGTGAAGCTCCTGTGGATCGAACAGGCTAGGAGGTATGAGAACAGGGAGACTGCCAAATTCATAGGTGGCATAGGGGGTTGGTAATTGGTCACCTGGGCATAGGATATGGGGCATCAGAGTTATTCAGGGAGGATGGGACCCTTCTGTCAGACTTGGGAGCTGTTGTGCTTTTTAACCAATATTAAAGAGGGCATTAGTAAATATCTGGGAACTTGGCTAGATATGGGGGAGAGAGGGTAGCCAAATTAATTGTTGGTGCCTCCTTGTGGCAGATGTCCACTGCAGGCATTCCAAAGGGTAGGGATATGGTGATCAGATAAAATAGATCGGGAAAGGATTTAAAGGAAGCGTTCTTTAAATGAGCAGAAATGGGGACATTCGAGACTCAGATGATGAATACAGCAGGGATTAGGATGGAGAGGTGGAGGGCTTCCAGCAGACCCCTGGGTATATGTAAATGATTATGAAGGTGCCTGCACTATACAATTTTATCTGCTGGGTACTTTCAGACATTTAGGAATAAAGTAACAGCCTAATTAAACCACATCCAGTGTCTCCTGTCCTCCTTCCAGTGTCTCCTGTCCTCCTTTAAGTACTCCAAGTGATAGAGACCCATCACATCCCTTAGTAATCTGTTCCAATGATTAATTACCCTTACTGTTAAAAATTATCATTACTTGCTTTCTGCCATTAATGAATAGTGGTGTTATTTGGTAACTACGGATGTTTTGGGTTACTGTTCAAATTTCTTTCAAGTTACATCCAAGATTAATTTGTTTTCATAGGCTCTGATCTGAGGGGAAAAAATCTGCTTTTTGAAGAAAACTCAGCAGCAGCTTCTGAGGTTGAAGAGAGGTTACAAATTTCTAAGAATACTAGATAAAGAGTCATCAAAATGAGAGTTGTTGCAGCTACACAGGGGACTTCCTTTACTTACCATGGTCGGAAAGGAGCTGGCAATTCCAATGAAAGCTGACACCTATGTTCCATTTCAACAGGAGGGGTAAGGCTTGCCCTTTGAAACCAACAGCTTTAGAACATTGATTGTGAGGAGTTCCTGCCATTAAATATGTGCAAGACAGGGATCAACAACATATATATATTAGTATCTATATATATTAGTATCTTTGGAGAATATGCCACTCATTACTCCTATGTTGCCAATCTTTCTTCTGAACCTATTAAGGGCCAGAGTTTCCCCTGGTGTAAATCAGTGTAGCTCCATTGAGAACAATGAAGCAATGTCCCTTAACACCCATGGAGGATCTGGATTATTATTATTATTATTATTATTATATTGTATTGTACATTTTTGACTGAAGTTTGCCTTGGAACTGTTGCACCAAAGATCCAAAAATCAGGTACATTCTTCATGCCTGAAATAATAGGTGACATCTCTAATACAAGGCAAACAACCCTAGCCCCCCAAATCAATCTCTCAGATAGCTAGACTGATAATTACAGAGCTAAATATATACACTATCCCCTTCTGTCTGTGATCTTTATTATGAGACTGCTGTTCAAGGTCAAATAAATTGCTTCTGAAGTTTGCCCTGCTGTAGGGACGTCAGATCTATTCTTAAATGAAGTCAGATAAGGAACCAACAGCCATGGCTTTTAGAAAAAGTGAATAGTGCTGTCTGGAGATAGATCTTTTTATAAGAAGCGTTGCAACAGTGAAATAAAATAATCACATGGAAATGTCCTATTTAAATAGTATTCTTCCCTTACCTATGACAATATTACTGTGCTTATCCATAGCTACATAGCAATATTGTTTACTTGATTTCTAATGAGCACATTTTGTTCGATAAACTAAAATATAAAAATAAGACTGATTTTTACACTGGTAAACATTAGCTTGTCAAAGTGGGGTAGTGGGATCTTATGGACGTGTTCACTGTCCAAGCTATGTTAATCTCTCTGTATATACTTTATTTTTCTGTATTGCACAACCCACAACCACAGAGGAGATGGGGTCTTTTTCTGAGTCATTAAGGATAGAAAACCTTTGGCCCTTTTAAGAATTGAACTCCTTTCCCCTTCTTGTGAGCTTGAGGAGGGAGGCTCTGTGGGTGATTGCTTGGATAGAAGGTGCAACATAAGCCTAATGGCTTGTAAGACTTTCCCCTTGCCTGGAGTGCCATTCTGTGTTCTGAAGAAAAGCTCCTCACTTTGGAATTAGAGTAGAATTGGGTTCAGGGGCCTTGCTGTGGGCATCAAGCTAGTCACCTTGTGTGAGCTAAGAAGTATTTTTCCCCTCACTTCCAGATTGGCCTGGGTGGGATGTTTGTTCCCCCTTCTCTCCCTCCCCCTACCTTTCACTCAGCAATCCCAGGACCTGGCTGGTAAGGTCCATTTTAAAATTCATTTTGTCACAGCTTTGCAAATGTCCACTTCATATAATCAGTCAGTAGGTGATCCAGTTCCATGAAAAACTGAATTTGGAAACAGATAAGAAAAGGCATCTGTGATTGGGTGTCCATACACAGGTGAAGAAAGGGTTAACATGGACCTGAGAGTCCAATTAACCCACCTGGTTGTATCTGCAGGGTAAGCCAGACCTAATTAATGATGAAACCCAGCTGGGGAAGGGTTGGGTGGTACTATAACTAGAGGAAGTTTGAATAAGAAGGGGGCTGCCCTGGAGTCTGGTTGAGTATGAGACACTTCCTAGAGAGCTGGTAGGGTGCTAGGATGACTGGCTGACTTGGGGCTGCTTTTGAGGTAGGGGCTCATCTGAACTGCTGTGGCTGAGCTATAGTTTGTGGAGAGATGGAAGATATAATGGAAACTACTTACAAGAGTCTAGAAAGTGATGGAGGAGATAGCAGAGGTGAAGGCTGGTCACAGGTTAGGAAAAAGAAAAGAGTGGATGCCTCGGAGCTAGAAGAAGAAAAAACTGCGTTAACAACAAGAAAGAATAAAGGGAAAAAGTTTAAATTGTAAAAATGAAATTGTCAGTCAAGGGTGTGAAGACAGGGGCTATAAACCCTCTAGAATGGCAGAGTAGTTTTAAAAAGTGCTGGAGACGTAGAGCTAGAAAGCTACACTGAGGAGATTAGTTACATATGAAAATAAGGAACAAGTATGGAAACTATTAAAGACTAAAATTCTAGGGAAACTGAAAGTAAACTACCCAAGTAGCTGATGTAGACAAGAGGAGTGTACAAGGGGTGTAGATCAAAATGTCAAGATGTAAAAAAGCAAGACATAAGGAATGACAAATTACTATATGCTAAGTTGCTAATTAACAAGAGAAGAGGAGAAAGAGACATTGAGAGCTCTGCTAGTTGCATTTAAAAGAGACAGTCTTCCTGACAGGGTAACAATAGTGTACCAGATTTTTTGGACAAAACCACATATCCCACCTACAGTGACGTGCTACATATGCCAATGGTTTTGGACATGTGACAAATCTAGGTAAAGGAAAAATAAGATGCAGTAAATGTGGAAGGGAACACTTCTATGACAAATGTGTAGAAGGAACAGAATTAAAGTTTAGTAACTGTGGAGGAAAGCACAGTGCAGCTCACAGAGGTTGTACAGCAGAAAAGCAATCAAAAGATTAAAAAAAAAGACTATGAATAGCATATCATATACAAAAGCTACTAGGTTACACCTAAGACCAAAAAGAGAAGAGGAGAAACTTAGGATGGAGAAAGAGATAACCACACACCGGAACAAATCAAAGGCTTTAATGAGTGATACAGGGAAAACAGAAGCAGGGCCAACTCCACACAACAGCAAAGGAAGCAGGTGCTTGGGGCTGCCTATAAAAAGGGGTGGCACGTCCGGGTCTTTGGCAGCAATTCAGCTGCAGGTCCCTAAGTTCCTCTTTTCCTCTTTGAGCTGCCTCCAAAGTGCCGCTGAAGAGGAAGAGAGGGAGTGAAGGACTTGCCACTGAAGAATGAAGAGGTACAATTGAGCTGCGGCCGAAGTGCCACCAATCGGCTTTTTTTTTTCTTCGGCGCTTGGGGTGGAGCCGGCCTGAACAGAAGACACGTTATGTGTAATCAAAGAAAGGTTTATAACTTTTTATGATTGAAGTAATAAACTGCTCATCACAGATAGCAAAAAAATAAATGAAAAATTATAGTTAAAGCAGAAGAAAAGTACCTATAGGTTAGCAACTTATTAGCAGGATGACTCCAGGCACTTTTTTAGTGAAGGAAATACTGAAGGATCAATAGAATTGGAATAACTATTTGCTGTTAGAATGCACATACTCTAATAGCACATAGGCAGGAACTGAAGAAAATATCCTTGATAAGTATACGAAAATGATATATTTTGCACACAAGAAACATACTTAATAGGAAATATTTTGAACCCAGGATATGGCATCTATAAACACTATAGAGACGTAGGAAGGGGAAAGCCTAAATTTTCATAAAATTGAGGTGAAGAAACTAAATATAGAGTATAACACTACTGGGATTCCAGTGAAAAATAAACCTGCATCTTTTAGAATATATAATGTATGCAAGCTTTATGGAAAAGCTGGAGATTCTGGATTTGACAGAGAAAGCTGAAGATGCAGAAGGGCCATGTATTATGTCAGAGATCAGCAACCTCTGGCATGCACATCCCGCAGCCCGCGCTGCTTCTCGCAGCCCCCATTGGCCTGGGATGGCAAACTGCAGCCAGTGGGAGCTGTGGTTGGCTGAAACTGCCAACGCGGCAGGTAAATTGTCTAGACCTGGGAATTGTCAACTAGTATAGCAAACAACTGCAGCTGGAAAGTTGTTAAAGAGGAGGGAATGGGAAATTATCACTTCAAAAAATGTACAGTACATCAAGGCAAAAGAAATGTTGAGGTTGGAGAAAGACCCCTTACTATAAAAAAATCAAACTGGGAACTATTTAGAAGCAAATGTAGTGAAAATATTAATGAACAATGGATAAATGTTAACACTGAGGAGTTTAGTATCAATATATCTAAGGGAATCACAATAGCAGCAAAGTTAGCTATACCTAAGACATCAAGGCACCCTAAAGATAGAAACTATGTGCCATAGCACAATGATAAGTGTAAAAGAAGCAATTAAAGGAAGGAGCAAGACATATAAGAAAGCAAAAAATGCAACATGTAGTGAGGACTTGAAATAAAAGAAAAAAGAAACAAGGCAAATGTGCAAAGGGCTATTAAAAAGGCAAAAACAAAGCTGGAGAAAGTACTGTGAGAAAATGAATAAAAAATACTAAAATGTCAGAAGTATACAGGCAGATTAAAACAATGAATGGAATATGAGTAGGAGCAATACTATACCAGACCTCATTGTAGAAGGCTAAAGACAAAAAGCTCTAATAAACAAGAAGTGGAAACTCTAGTAGAAATATTCCATAACATTAATAATGTTGAAAATTATCATATAGAAATCTGTGTGAGGGGCAAAAAATCATTCAAGAGAATCATGAGAAATGGAAAATGTGGGAGGAAGATGAGGATATAATACTAAATGAAAACTTCCGTATGAGGGAACGTCAAAAAGCTATAGATAAAAGCAAAACTCTATACCAGGCAAGGATGGTGTATATAAATCACCTGGATGAAGGGAGTTGGAAAATACTACTAAAAATGTACAGCAGTATATAGGGGAAACGGGAGCTACCAATGGTGTGGAAACATGGTTCTACTCCCAGTGTGGAAATGAGGTATGTTGCAGACAAACTCTGATGCATACAGGCCAATTGACAATTGGTAAAGCCATGGAAAAAATGGTGACTGAAAGATTAACATAAGAACATAAGAATGGCCGCACTGGGTCAGACCAAAGGTTCATCTAGCCCAGTATCCTGTCTTCCTACAGTGGCCAATGCGAGGTGCCCCAGAGGGAATTAAAAGAACAAGTAATCATTAAGTGGACCACCCCCTTTTGCCCATTCCCAGCTTCTGGCAAACAGATGCTAGGGATACCATCCCTACCCATCTTAGCTAATAGCCATTGATGGACCTATCCTCCATGAATTTATCTAGTTTTTTTTTTAACCCTGTTATAGTCTTGGACTTCACAACATCCTCTAGCAAGGAGTTCCAAAAGTTGATGGTTTGTTGTGTGAAAAAAATACTTCATTTTGTTTGTTTTAAACTTGCTGCCTATTAAAATAACAACTTCTGTTGAGAGAAAGGGACAACTTGCAGAGTGGGTTAAGGAGACAAAAGAGTATAGTTGAACATATATTAAGAGTAGAGACAGAACGACAAAAAAGTATGAGAAATAAAGAATATAGGACAGTAGCTTTCCTAGATATTGAAAAGGCATAGGATATGTTATGGAGAGAGGACTTATTGCATAAACTAGTATCCAGGGGCATAAAAGGAAGAATATATAGGTGGATAAAGGCTGTCCAAAGTATAAGAATTATGCAGGTTGGAGTATGCTTTCCATACTCTAGCATATATATAATCACAAATGGCACTCCACAGGGGATTGTCATCAGCCCTACCTTATTCAATGTAATGATTAAAAAATCTCCTGAAAGACTGAGTGCAGGCATAGGCATTTCCTTTTTTGCATATGACTGTGCCATATGGGCTAAAGACAGAACCCAGGAGGTGGCTGAGAAGTGAATTAATGACCTGTATTTTGGAAAGGTATGGAATGGGAAATGTGGAGCTTTAAATTTTCAGCTCTCAAAATTAAAAAAAAAAAAAAGATATTCGCTAAGAGGAAATTAAAAAAAAAAGATTGTAAATTGACTTGTTCGGAAAGCAAATAGATTGGAAAGCTGAAAACTGCACATTCCTGGGTGTGACATTTGATAGCAAGCTAACAAGGAATGACCACACTGAAAATATTGTAGATATGAATCTACAATAAAAATAATCTACTTTAAGTACTTCTGGAATTACCTGAGGTACAGATAATAAAGCAATGATAATACTTTATAGAGCACTAATAAGACCAGTCATTGAGTACAGATGCCAAACATTTAGTTCAGCTTCAAAAATGAACCTAAAGAAGCTAGACTCAGTTCAAGCCAGGCATTACACATTACTGTGATGCCTTCATCATGACCCCTTTGTGTGTAATGCAGATAGCTGCTGGTAAAATGCCTATAGCATTAAGAATGAAATTACTGAACTTAACCTTTTGGTCAAATACCATAGAAACAGGGAAGATTGAAATATCTGAAGAACGCTGGGAATTCAGTGGACAACATGGAGGGGAAAAAACAAAAATGTCTCATGTTCATAGGATTAAAATATGGACAAAAGAACTAAGGGAAAAGAGATTTTTATTATTTTATTTTTTGTAAAGAGCATATGAAGCCATGGGGAAATACATTATATGGGGCAAATCCATGTCAAACATACACACACTCTGCCATATAAAATGTGGAACTATATAATGAAATTAAAAGGGGAAAAGGAGAGCTATGTGTATTAAATGTAGCAAACTGATGTATATCTGAGAAATGGGGTAAACATTGCCCAATATTTCTGGATGGGTCTAAAGATGAGAACTGAGATAATGGGAACAGCATTCTGTTTCTCAATACTTGGAATAAAGAAATCCAATAAACTATCAAATTGTATAGCTGTTATGATGGCCAAACTAGCAGGAATAGTGTTGATGTTTTGAATACTGGATGTGCAACCTACCTCCATTGTCTTCTTGTCAGACTCACTATCAGGACTACTGGCAATCAGAAATGGGAGTTCAGATAGCAGAAATTCTGTAATTAGTGACATTTTGTTACTAACAACAGAATTGGCACAGATGGGAGTAAATACAGAAATAGCATGGATCCCAGCATGTGTTGAGAGAGTAGGAAACATGCTGGGAGATTAAGCAGCAAAAAATGCTGTAAAAAGAAAAAAAAAGACAGAGATCCCTCTGAGTAAACAAGAATTTAAAAATCTAATTAAAAATGAACTAAGAGAGGAGTGGCAGGAAGTATGGACAAAAGAAACAAGCCAGAAAATATTTCATGAAACATTCCCTAGAACTGAAAAAGTTGACATACTACAACAATACTGAGAAAGAGTGAGATAACTCTAGCCTGAGTGCTTACTGGACACTCAGGCGTAAACAGTAACTTGGGCTCAATTAATAAACAAAGATGGGCTGCATGAAATGTGCAAGATTAAAGAAACTGTTGATCACATCCCCTGGGATAGGAATATTTTGTATGACCAACTCAGGGACCTAAAGGTGACAAAGTTTACGCTAACAAACCTGGTAAGTGCAAAAGCAAAATTAGACACTATTAAGAAAGCAATATTAATTTTAAAAAAATACTGGGAAAAGTGACAAATATATATCAGGAAATCCAGTATCTGGTGGGCACAGAGTCAGAATGTGAGTGTGCTATGCTATACAAGAAGAAGACGATGGTGAATACGACTGGGATTAAGGAACAAAGAGATTTACAGAAACAGGAAGCTCTTGCAGGGAGAGGAGAAATCCCACAGAAAAGCCTGGTAGAAAGAAGTCCAGGAAGGCGGCAGCAAGGAATCTGGTGGAGTGAATCTTGATTGCCTGTCCTAGGAACCCAGTGTGGAATGTGAGCACTGAGTTCCCCTACCAGCCACTAGAAAGGTGATGTGAAGCCCAGAGAAGGGAATATGGACTACTAGAAACCTTGAGAAAAAGGTGTACAGACACTGGGCTCATAATCAAGGGTGACAGGCCAGATAGAAGGATTAGACTCTTATTTTTACAGGACTTTTGGTTACCCCTAGAAGGGATGGGACTCAAATGTGATCTGTCAGGAGTCATGAAAGGTGCAGACCACTATGGGCCTAGATCAACTGTCAGCAGGGGATGCTAGATAGGATTGCCATCTCTGAGGTGCAAAAGACCCAGAACATCTAGGACAATCCTGAGTTCATAAAACTGGACACTTGGTGGTATGTACTCAGCTGTCCTGGGAAATCTGTAAGAGTGATATCTCAAAAAAGGATTTTTCTGGCAAGACCTGGATAATGGCAACTCTATCACTAGAGAGGAGAATACCTGCTGTGCCACACCCAGCCACAGGGAGTGAGCGGACACTGCAGCACCACCACTCTTCTTCAGTATTCCTAGAGAAGGTGGGAAATGTTCCTCTTAATGTCTGGTGCAGTGAGGAGACAACCTGTCTCCCTTCTCCACCTCCTTAACTCTTGTATGAGGGGCAGGTTGCTGGAAGCAGCTTAGTGGGATGGGGGACTGACAGGTGATACCAATTACAAAGGAAGGGTGACCTGCACAGAACAAGTTATTGCTGGATATTTCCCAGATGTGTTGTTTAATAAAGATGCGGCCTGTTTAAACTGCATTCTCGATATCTTGCCTTTCTTCCTGCAGCGTTCGGGACAATGAACATCAGTGACAATCTGAGCCTGAGCAGGCAAACATGACACCTGGAGGTATATGTGGAACTAATTTGCAAAGCTAGGTCCAGATTCCACTGTATCTGACTCAACACAAAATAGGCAATTCCTATACTGGGGAGCCTACACCTGCAAATAACAAGTGATTTTTTCTGAACTGTGTAATATGCCTGCACTCTGTGTTTAAATGCAGTTTTATTGTGCTTGTTAAAATAATAATATTGTTTTGTGTGGGACTTGGCCATTTGTTCCACTTATACTATCAAAACTATGGTGTCATCCTGTATTTTACTGACAGTAAATTTAGAGAATTGGTCAGTTAACCAGCAACTAGAAAAAGGCACAGTAATACATAAAATTCTGGCTTCTTCAACCATGGATTGCAAACCAAAAAAGCAAAAAAAGTGGACAAGAGTTCACTTTACAAACACGCTTGTTTGTTTGTTCTGGCTGAACAAATTTTTATCACCAAAATAACTGTCAATTTACAGGTAACTGGCAAATATACAGGTAATTAGCAAATATAGAGCCCTCTATCTTTAAACATGGCTATTTTTGAATCATTCACAGTAGAACTTGAAGTAACTTCTATTTAAAATAGAAGGCTGTTAAAATTAGCTGACAGCAATTAAAAGGTGGCCACTTGGAAGCATTCCCATTGTTTAGCAGCAGGCAACCCCAGTAGCAGCATGATTGTCTCTGTGGTATAAGCCTCTATGGTCAAGGTGAATGCTGCTCAGTAAGAGAGTAGGTACTCACACTGGTCCTGAACCTCTAAAGCCTTTGAGCATATAAGTGAGTCTACTCAGATGAGTGCAGTTATTTGTGTATATGTGTGCAAGATATGTCTGTTGCTATCTCTCAAAAGCCATCTTCAACACTGCTCACCATGGTGCTCTCCCTACTGTCAGCAATTGTTGATTTGATTCGTGTAAACTAATCCTGCACAAATATGAAGCAGTACTAAAAGCATGTAAATGAAAATTCTTATTACTCAAACCCTACTATATATTTAACAGAACAAAAAGAGACATGTTCTATACTTTGTGTATTGTATAATCTAATTTTAAATACTTGGCAATGAGTGATGGTAATAAGATTGTTCTTTTACTCACTTTAGGCTTGTACACATGTCCTTCTGTCTTAAAAGGAGTTTTACAGTAGTTTATGAAACATTTTGGGATGCTTGAGGATGAAAGGTGCTATACAAATGTGAACTATTGTGACAATTTTATCAATACATATTAAAAAGTCCAGCTAAGGAGTGTTTAGCAGCTATTGTTTTTTGTACATGTGAGGGTAAGAAAAAGAATAGATTAGAAGATACTCACTGCAAACAGAGCTATGCCAGGTACCTGTTTCTTTTTCACACAATACATCACACAAAGGCAGCTCTTTAAGACATTGCAAACTAAGGTCCCAATCCTCAGTGATCTCCGAATGGGAAGATCTCTGTGCTCATGCAGAGATCATTGCAGCATCAGGATCAGAAGAGCTTAAACAACTCATATAAGACAGGATTTTGCAATGTGTTTTAAATACATAAGAAATGCAGTAGATGGCCCATGGATTAAATGCTCAGGTAGAAATACTTGATCTCAAACTTGAAACCCCTTTTCTGAAAGAAAAAGAAATGTAATTTAATAATTGTAACCTATCATTTCTAAGAGATTTGACCTCTTGTCATCACTTTCAAGCAACAGCATATTCAATGCCTAGACACTGTTCAAACATAAGACCTTCTTGGTGTCTTTTGCCAAATTGTTTGGGAGACATCTCTGACCCCGGAGCAGCTCACCATATAATGGTAATTTGACTTTCCAGAAACCTCAATCCATCCATATGGGGCTGATTGATAATGACAGTAAAGCCTTTAAAATCATTAATTTCAATCAATGACATTTACTTCTGGGAAAGATCACCAATTAACTCAGCAAGTGTGACTGAGAAAAAATAAGATTATGCTATGAAAAGATAATCAGAGGAGAACTTTAAGGGAATTCTTCAGTGGAGAAGAGAAAGGGGATTTCTATCATGTATGTTAGGCCCTACATTGGGATTCCTCCTTAAGCCCACTGGAGGCAAACGAGGGAGGGAGCACACCCAGTGCTATATGCCTTTGAGTTATGCTGTATATTAGCCATATGGTTACCTATTTAGCAGCAGGGCTTTAAAGATCAAGACAGAAACATCAAACTGGACTCTGTGTTCAATGGAGAGATCAGCAAATCAACAACCTAATTCTGAACCTGATGAGGATACTCCCATGTTTCCTCTCCCAGTCCCCTGGAGTATAGGATGAGACTCACAGAACCTACCATATGAGCATGAAGATGGGTTGGATACTTAATCTTTAAGTTAGAGCAGGGATCATCATTTTGTTCAATGTTTATACAGCACCTAAGACAACAGGGTCCTGATCTATGACTAGGGCTTCCAGTGCTAAATATAATACAAATAAATAACAATAATAAGGATGAGGAAGCTATTGATACAAAGTAATAGCCCAAGTGAGGATGATTTCAGTGCCTGAAGCCTATTTCTGAATACAGGGGATGTTTTATAGTAGAGCAGGTCAAAGTACTTTCATCAAAACTTTTTTCAAGGAAAAGTGTCTTCTATAACACAATGGTAAATTTTTACCAAGATATATATATAATTTCCATAGACACTGTATATATTTTAAATGAAAAGCTAGAAATATAACATTATTCAGTAAAAATGGTCAGTTTTCAATAAACATTTTAGTTTGGGGTTTTTGAAATTGTAAATATTAAACAAAAATGGAACCACTTACAGAAAACCGAAATATTTTTGTTCTTCATAAAAAGTAAGACTAAAACCCAAATCTTTTTCAAAATTTCCTGCAAAAGAAATAATTGGCATTTTTTGACCAGCTGCATTTTGAAGCTCACCTGTTCCCCTTCTAATGAGGGGGAAACTGAATAGGGAGGTTTTGAGTTTTTTGCAAGTCAGAGAGCTTTTTTGGTTGAGAGTATGTCAATTTAAGATTATTTATTAAAGTGTTTTTCTTTTATATTTTAGATGCTTCCTAGCACTACTCCAGACAATATATAAAACCTGAAATGAGATGGAAGTAAGGTAGCCATAAGGAAGCAACATTCAGAGGGAGGAAAAAAGAAAACAGCACTGGCTCAGAAGGAGGAAAGAGTGGGAAGGAGTGAAATGTCAAGATGCAGTGGGCTGCTGGGTATCACTGCTTCATAGCTGAAGCAATGCTGCATTTGGGACCTTGGCCAGTAAGTTGGCAGATACATAAAGTGCAGAAGATGATAAAGTCTACCTTTTGGTTCTAGAGTTGACAGAGAGATGACAATCACAAATTATTGTCAGCTGCATATTGTCCTGAGTAAGCAGTCCTATTAAGAGAAGAGATCATTATAAAAGTTTGACAATACTTAAAGTGAAATGAAATACAACACTGAACAGAACTGCAAGAATCAATGTATGCAGTGTTGTTGTAGTCATCTTGGTCCCAGGATATTAGAGAGACAAGATGGGTGAGGTACTATATTTTACTGGACCAAAAGATATTACCTCACCCACCTTGTCTCTCTAAGAATAAAAGTGGTCATTGCAGTTGACCTTTATTTCTTCTCTTTCTAATCTTTATTTGACCACTTCTCTAATTAAAAAAAAATTGATGTTAGGATTTCATATTTATATAACACAGTGATTAATATCACTTAATTGTTTTACACTGGGTAACAGGATCTCCATTAAGCAGGATCCTTTAATATTCGGCATGATAAAGTGCTGAGACTCTCCTGTGAATCTGAAATCAGAATAGCTGATCAGCACCTTAAAGGAGAAGGTCCATAAATATTAATGTTGTATATTAAGAGCCTCATATTCTAGAATTAAAATAAAGAGTGCAAAAGGGTCTTTAAGGCTGATCAAATAGAATGAATTGTCCACAAACTGAACAAATAATTATGGCACAAAGTCAAAATTTCCAAAGAAAACAAGAACTACAGTGGTGAACAAAATAAGAAAAGAATACAAACAAATACCTCTCAGCATTAGCAATTAATTAATGTTCCAGGAGACACTCTCTTTTGTCTTTGCATGTATTTAGAAATGAAAGGCTAACTTCCACTATAGAATTTTCTGCTGTCAGTGCTCTAACATATTGATAAAATGGTAAAAGACATTAAAATTAATTAAGCTTACAGGATAGGGAGACGTACACTTTACAAATACATGTATGCCTGGACAAAAATATCTGAAAAGCTGTTTCTTCTTTTTGTGCTTGTCCAGATATGATTTCTGGGTTGTGTTTTCTCCCCTTCTGCCATGGGTAATGACAGTGACATCAAAACCCATGTAACAAATACAGGAAATTAGGATCCCTGCCCTGTTGCAGGTGTCAGTGCTGTCATAACTGTTGCATTTCCAATACTGAACACTAAACTCAGGACTTGGCAGATAAAATGCATTTTTGTTCACCTTTAAGCATTTTTAGGTATTATCTTGAAATAAACTTTTTCTTTGAAGAGTAGGCAGATGATAGCCTATTGTTACCTTCTCTTCAGTTATTTGACCATTCTAGGATAATCAGAAGCTTTTTACTTCCCACTCCACTGTAGTGCCTTGATGCTATCTTTATGCATTCGGTTAGCAATAGTGAAAGAAACAGCTACCAGATAAGCTCTATGCAGGAAGCATAAGAAACAGTCATTTAAATTGCCATGAAAAGTATATCCAGTAAAAGTGTATCCAGGCTGTAGGATAAGATTTATCATTTCTGCTGTGCAACAGATGACATAAACTCTACAAGGATGAAGTGGACAGGTTACAAAGTCAAATTTCATTAAGCTGTCTACTACAGGAATGAAGCATAAGGAAGGAAAAACTGATTTACAAGAAATTTGATTTTACTTCCTGTGCTGACAACAGTGATACTAGATATGAAGGCTTAGGGGAAGAATTGCTTTTATATTATCCCTTTGTTCAGATAAATGGCTGGCTTCACCTTTTGCACTGGCAGAACCAAGGTTGTGAGACCCTGGTCTCTGCAAGTCTGCTTGCAGTAGGGTGCAACCCCACCAAGCCTTACAACCCAAAAGGAGTTTGAAGCTGGTCAGTGCTACAGAAAAAAAAATGGGTGTGATGGGTCAGCAGGGCTCAGGACTGGTAACACAGCAATTAGGATATGTGCAACCACTGGGTAGCCTCCATTGGATCAGCAGTTTTGGAGCACTGGATGGAATTTAAAGGCTTCTCTCCTCTAATAGAACCCCCTCAGGCAGAACCTCCCAAAATGTATTGTGTGAATGGGAGTCTTGCTTGGAATAAGGATTTCACAACTTCAGCCACACTTTGTAACAGGTTTGGGGATCTTTCTAGATGGAAAGTCCTATATAAAATGTGTTTATCTGTTTGAGAATATTGCAAAGTATGATCCTAAAAATGGTAAGCCCCAATGAAACCCTTAGAACCTTTTTCAGTAATAGTTGTAGTCTATGATTTTAGTATTCACATGAGCTGATGACTATGATGCTGGCAGACCAGCTGTTAGCTCAGGCCAAGATTCCCATGCATCCGCGGAACACAGAAAAATCCATAGCTGGAATCTGTTTGGCTCACCTATGTATTAGTATTGTTAAAATAGGTATTAGAATTATAAGAATGTGTTTAGTTTTCAGATTTTATTGAATGCTTGTGAACTGCTGCATGCATTAATCTCACTTATAACGTCTGTACTCCACTAACATTATATCTGAGCAGACAGGAAGGAGACAGTAGCTGATGTAAAGTGCTGGTCTCCAACAGAAGGTGTTATCTTCTTCCCAACAGAGATGGCCCATTACACCAGACACTATTATGGAACATTACAGAGGACAAAAGATTTGTCTTGCTCCTCTCTTTCCCCCACCCCACCAACACAAACAAAGATAAGTCATGCAAATAAATTCCTCCCATCAGCTGAGTTTGCAGCTCAGAGCACATGGAAGGAGAGGGATAAAAAAACCCAAACAGAAAAAAATGATAATCTCTGTGTTCCTTGGAGTGGGAGGAGGAGGAAGGGGAGCAAGGTTTTCTAGGTATAAACCAGCACTTTCCAGCAGTTTATCCTGGGTTAGCCCTGACGGACATACAGAGCTTGCTTTGGATAGAAGTTTCTTTTACCTTTTGAAATTTAAGATTGGAAATCATTTGTGTATCTATATTTACTTGTAAAGAACTCTCATTTCCTTTTCCTATTTAATAAATCTTTATATAGTTTATTATAGTATTGGCTATAATTGGCTAGGAGCATTGTCTTTGGTGTGGGATCTATGGTACAACTGACCTGGGGTAAGTGGGAATGGGAGTAACCTGAATATTTTGCTATGATTCTTGGAATAAAAGACAATTTATCACAAAGTTATGTTCATCAGGGTGGTGAGATTGATTGGAGTACCCAAGGAAATTGTCTGCAACTTCATGTTTAGGCTGTTATAGTGCCTGAGGAGTTGACACTTGATAATTGGTTGGTGAAATCTAAGCATAGAATTCACAATCAGTTTGGGGTTTGTGCCCTGCTTCTTAACAATCTGCCCTGAGGTTGGTACTCACATTCTTAGGTCACTGCAGGCAGCTTTACAATGATAATATTTGAATACTAACTAATCATTTTAAAATAAATCTGTTTGTTTGTTTTCCCCAAATTAGCCTAAGCACACCCATTAAAGAAGATGGGGAATGTTAAAAGATAATCATTTGGGAGGAAAACAGTGGATGGGAAACCAGGACATGAGTATTTACTTAGTTTATTGTTGAATTACTTCAGTTCAGAGGAGGTTTGGAAAGAATGTGGAAGCATCTGGCACAGGTAGGAATTTAACCAGAAAAGAATACATGTTAACAAAAATAAGTAAAATGTGTACTGTATCCCATATATTGTTGGGGAAGATATGTTCTACCGCCAGTAGGCAAGAAGTGGTTTGAGACCTCCTGTGGGTCCCAACCAAACACACCACGAGGAAGTCAGCTTAGGTGAAGGGAGGTTCTCTGAAGCAAGCTGAGCTCTCAGACCAGAGCACTGGGTTACTTGCTGGTGAATGGCTTGAATGCCCTGCCAGCCTAAGACCTTTGGGGAAAAGATGTGCTGGTCCATATCTTTTATTTTTTCTTTTCTTTTTTTTTAGATCCTCAGGTTCAACTCTTCTCCTTTAGACAGTCAGGAGGATGGGAGCTGAGATTTCCTGTGGGCTCTGGTGACTTCTTCTCTTCCTTTGTGTGAGGGAGGCCACCCAAAGATTGAGGAACTATTTTCATTTTTATTTGGGCTGTTTGTACCCCCACTAAGGGATACATCTGTAGTGTTATACTGCACACCCCAAGACTGCTGTTGCCTGGGGAGTGATATACAAGGTAAGCGAGGTTCCTGCCTTCGCCCAAATGGTGTGACCTCAACATACAACTTTTGGTCAGAAAGAAGACAGCTACTAAGCAGTTTCATGTGTGCTTTCAGATAGTAATAATCTTTGTTCAGAACCAAAGGATTGGTAGAGATGTCTAGGCCTGAGCAAAGTGGTTTATTTTCTCTCTGTTTTTGCATTGTAGCTTTAGCTTACATAGAGAGTTATTTCATCCATATAACAGGTGTTGTCTTAATACTAATATTTTGTAGTGGAAATAATCTTGTGGCTCTCCTCCCCATTCAATTTTCCCATTGCTTGGGTCTCAGAATTAATTCTGAAGATCATGAGAACTCCACAGACCAGCCTGAGACCCAGTGGTGTAGGTAAAACAAAATCATAGTTGACTAATTTTTGACAGTACTGACTGATCTCTTGTAGATATCAGTTCTTTCCTCTTTCTTCAGAGAGACTAAAACATGATGGAGAGACTTCCTGGCTCCTGGTCATATTCCAGGAGAGAGAATGTGGTTTATGCTCTTAAGAGGTAGTGGCTGCACTGAGTTATCCATTTATGGTTTAATGAAACTACTTATTTGAAGAAAGTTAAGCATGTGCGAGGTATGTGCTAGACTAAGTCCTAGATTTGTCAGTCCCTTTTGGATCCTCTGGGATAAAGGGATGAGATCATTGTAAGAGAAAAATATCATTATTCATTCTGAAATTAAGATGAAAGAATAGGGGTTGTTGGGTTTTTTTCAGTTTTGCTTTCCTATTTCCTAATGCTCTTGCCTTATCACAATCATAGCATTTATCCAAGGGCAATAGTACAAAGGATGCAAATTCCGATCCGTATAACTACTACCAGAGGGTTCTGTAAGATTGTTACAGCCAAAACCCTCCTCCCTATAGGCTGATTTAGCATATTTGCTACTCTGAAGTGAAGTGCCTGTACCTTCCAGCAACCCAAGATTCCCGTGTTCATCTTAGAATCTGTTTCACAGCACCACACATCATTGGGCTGAAGGCAATTTGCTAAACATGGTAAAAAATGCATTGTAATGTTAAAGAAAACACAATAACCATTTTACATCAATATATGTCAGCCCAGTGTCTAGAAAATGGGATATTAGTTATCAATCTATTTATGCTCCCGATATTTATGATAATGATACCAGTGGTATCTAAAAACCTGACAGAGATGTCTTAAAGGATAGCTAGTTCATATATACAAGTTGGGTATATATTTGCTTAATGTAATATCATTTTAATATCAAAGTAATGACACTGATTTATTACTGTTGATATCTGAGGTGCATAGCACTGTCAATTCTGTTTCTATTTCTTATGTATTTACTAAGTAGCTTAAAATAAAAATTATGAATTTGGAGCTGTCACCATTTTGATAAAATGTGAACACAGTGACATTAAGATGTCATATTTAATAAATGATAATTAACTTGTGAAAGAATATATAAAGTTGTGAATTATTTGAGGTAAAATATTCAGAGACTAAACTTCTGGACAGTCTTACCCTCGATAGAAAAAAAAGGCAACCACAATGAAAAAATGTTGGGTTCATCTCTGCGTTCTGTGGGCTCTCTGTCTTTCATGTTGCAAAGTATCCCTATATGATGCTGATTTCCCTCAACTACAAAAAGACTTCAGTGGGAGCTATGGCATTCAATATTATACAGTAATGCTCAACAACTTTCTGCACCATGGAAAAGCAGCCAAACTTCTATCAGATTTTGCCCTTTGATTTTTGAAGGACTCTTGTCTATGGATGTAGAATGTCTATTGCAAGTGATAGAAAGGAAGTTTCCAAATCCAAATTTCCCCTAGACATTGTAACTTATACAGTACTCCTTTAGGGCCCTATCCTACATTCCTGCACCATCACTGAGTAAGCCTGAATTGCTTAAATGTATAGTTTAACCTAGCGCTGTAGATTAATCACAGTTAACTCATGCGATTAACTCAAAAAATTAATCATGATTTAAAATATTAATCATGATTAATCTCAGTTTTAATCACACTGTTAAACAATAGAATCCCAGTTGAAATGTATTAAATATTTTTGGATGTTTTTCAACATTTTCAAATATATTGACCTTAATTACAACACAGAATACAAAGTATACAATGCTTTTTATTATTATTTTTATTACAAGTATTTGCACTGTAAACAAATAAATAACAAATAAACAAAAGAAATATTTTTTTTCAATTCACCTCATACAAGTACTGTAGTGAAATCTCTTTATTGTCAAAGTACAACTTACAAAGGTATTTTTTTTAGTTACATAAATACACTCAAAAACAAAACAGTAGAAAACTTTAAAGTCTACAAATCCACTCAGTCCTACTTCTTGTTCAGTCAGTCACTAAGACAAACAAGTTTGTTTACATTTATGGGAGATACTTCTGCCCTCTTCCTATTTACAATATCACCTGAAAGTGAGAACAGGAATTTGCATGGCATATTTGTAGCTGGTGTAGCAATGTGCCAGATATGCGAAACATTTGTATGCCCCTGCATACTTCGGCAGATGACACTCGTTAAAAAAATAATGTTTTAATTAAATTTGTGACTGAACTCCTTAGGGGGAGAATTGTATGCCTCCTCCTTTGTTTTAACCACATTCTACCATATATTTTGTGTTATAGTAGTCTCAGAGGATGACCCCAGTACATGTTGTTCATTTTAAGAATACTTTCACTGCAGAATTGAGAAAACACAAAGAAGGTACCAATGTGATATTTCTAAGGATTGATACAGCACTCAATCCAAGGTTTAAGAATCTGAGGTACCTTCCAAAATTTGAGAGGGACAATGTGTGGAACATGCTTTCTGATGTCTTAAAAGAGCAACACTCTGATGCGGAAACTATAGAACCCAAATCCCAAAAAAAGTCAATCTCCTCCTAGTGTCATCTAACTCACATGATAAAATGAACATGCCTTGGTCCACACTGTTTTGAATCATTATCAAAAAGAACCCATCAGCAGCATGGAAGCATGTCCTCTGGAATGGTGGTTGAAGCATGAAGGGCCATATGAATCTTTAGTGCCTCTGGCAAGTAAATATCTTGTGACACCAGCTACAACAGTGCCATGCGAGCACCTGTTCTCACTGTCAAGTAAAGAAGAAGTGGGCAACATTATCTCCTCCAAATGTAAACAAACTTACTTGTCTGAGTGATTGTCTGAAAAAAAGTAGGACTGAATGGACTTGTAGGCTCTAAAATTTGACATTGCTTTATTTTTGAATGCAGGTTTTTTTGTATAAAAGTCTACATTTGTAAGTTCAACTTTCATGATAAAGAGATTGTGCTAAAGTACTAGTAATGGGGAAATTGAAAAACACTATTTCTTTTTTACAGTGCAAATATTTGTAATAAAAATAAGTATAATGTGAGCACTGTACATTTTGTATTCTGTATTGTAATTGAAATCAATATCTTTGAAAATGTAAAAAGCATGCAAAATATTTAAATAAATGGTAGTCGATTAACAGCACAATGATTCACGATTAATTTTTTAATCACATGATTAATCATGATTGATTTTTTTTTTGTCAGTTGACAGTTCTAGTTTAAACCACACTGATGTTTGATACTTATCCAAATGTCTGAGTGAACCTTGATAAAAGGAAGCTTGGTCAAAATAAATCCAGGCAAAACCATGGAACAAAGACGAATGGCAACATAATAGGAATGAAAATACACTTTCAAGAATTGGCAGGAACTTCAGCTTTTAACTCTATCAAAGGTATATGCCCTCTGATTGTCAGGTCATGTGCAGTCTTGGGATTTTGCCAAATTCCTTACAGTTTATGGATTTCTGTTAGCAATCATATCCAGAAACACCAGATTTTTTGTTTGTTTGTTTGGGGCGGGGGGGGGAGAATAATGTTGTCTGTTCTATATAGTGCAGAGTCTGATCATTAAAATTATAAGGCTTTTGACATATTTTCAGGTTTTCTTGAAACAGAACCATTGGCTCCTGAAGCAGGGAACTCAGATTGCCAAGATATCTATCTTTACAAAAATGAAAAAGTTCTTGGCATGTTTATTACCATGCTCTTGTATTTTTTGTGTGTGTTTGTTTGTTTGTTTAGCAAAACCAAATGATTTTTCATTCTCAGTTATGTCAAGAAACTCTAGTGTACTCCTTCCATTAGGAGTCCATTTAATTACATGTAACTATGTAGGTACATATATAGCCCTCATCATCATACTAGCTCCTCTCAATGTATTTTACAGATGAGTTGTAGTCATTCTCGCTTCACCATGTATCTCTGCTGTTAATTATGTATGAGAAGTAAAACTTCTGAATTCAGGCATTTCATGGAACGTGCAGAATACGTTTAGTGTCTCCATCCCCAAGGACAATGTGGAAATAATCATTTGGAGAATTAATATATTTTACATCCTTTACATTTACTTGTCTATTCAATGAATTCATGAAATGTCTTTGAACAAACAAATTTAAGGTGTATGTACTAGGCTTGAGAGGAAGCCAAATTAACCAACAAGGTAAACCGCATAGTTATACTACACAATAAAAAAAGAAAATAAATCTCTCTTTATGGGTAATCACATAATAAGATAAGATTAAATGTGTGGGGGATCGGGGGTGGTGGCTAACTGAGCTAGAAGTTAAAAAAATATTTTCTCGAGCGTGGAAAGTATAATAGATTTTAATCAACAACCTATAGTCATCTAAATGTTCTCTAGATGCAAATTCTAGCTCACAGTTTAAGGTAAACTATCAAGGCTGAGATCTATGGCTGATCTCTATTACGTGACTTTGTGCATGTGGCGATTCTTTCACATCTGTACTATATGTGCAAAATAGACAAAAAAGGGATACATAAGCAAACTTTGATTCTCTTCATTAAAGTATTATTCTAATCTGAGGAGTGATTATGTAAAAGATGGCTGAGTGGATTTCCATTTCTGTTGTGTCACAAAAATCAGATGTATTCAACATACAAGTAAGATGTTTCTTCTAGCTTCCAGCACTATGAATTCTAGCCCAAATTCTTCACTCAATTACATCCCATGCAATATCATAATCATAGATATGTCAGTGAGATCAGAATTTGGCCATTACCCTAAGATTTAAAATACAAGCTGTTCTAGTAATATATCATTACCAATAATAAAAATTCTGTTCTCATTTACACCTGTGCAGCCACATTGCATTAATTAATATGCTTTTATTATTATAGTTATGTTATTTCTGCAATTGGAACCTCATCAGATATGAAGCACATGCCGGAATAAAATTTATTTCACACTTCCTATAGCTGTTTTGGCTCTGCAGTACCTCTGAGGAGTAAAAAACTAGTATAAATTTATTTTTATCACTAAAATCAACAGATATGACTTGGAGTATAAACAAAAAGTAGATATGAGTGTTAAGAAGGGCCATTTTACATACTGTAGTTACTTTTCAGGAGAGCTGCTCTTTATTAGTATGAAATCGCCATTGTCCACAATGGTTTACAGCACCAAGAAGGAAAGGATCTGCATCTCTGTATCAACTCTTCACCTTTTCCTAAACTAAATGCATTTATTGTAGAGATGTTCTGAATATGCTGCTTTTTAAAATACATTTGATTGTTTCATTTATTTTAAGAAGTAATTCTCTTAACACTAAGAGCTAAAATTAACTTTATACAGTATATTCAAGCCAATTAACATAAAATAGAAATACTGATTTCTCAAAGAGCAGAAAAACATTCTAAAACCTTAACTTACATTTATATAGCATCTATAATCCCAAAGTATTTCCAAAGCACTTTACAAACGAGTATACAACTATACACAAGGAGCCCATCATCCACAAGAAAAATTAAATCATTCTTGGATTAAATAGAGCAACAGCTCTGTAATAACATACACAGTAGCTTGGGACAGGAAGTGAAGGCTAGAACCACTGGGGAAGATTAGGTGGGCAGAATGTGGGCAGGACAGAATTTCTAATATGACTATTCTTGTGAAAAGCCCCCTCACTTTGTTAAACAAATACATATTACCAAGATCTCAGTTTGTCACCATCACCACTTCCTGAAGCACTTAGGTATTTCTTGAAGACTTCTTATCTATTCATTGACCATTGAAAGCACAGAACATTTCACCTGCAGGATTTGTATTTGATCTCTTTGAAAAGTGCACCTATATAGTGAAAAATAAGGGACAATTGATCACGCTAAATCTGAATTTCCCTAATATAACCCAATTTACACCAGTCATAAGTTTGATCCATTGTGAACTTCTAATACGTTAACATCAAGAAAGGGAGCTATATTACAGATTTATGTTGAGAAAAGGTGAACAAAAGATTGTGGGGAAGAGTTGGATCATCTGGAAACAAGTAATAGAAAAAGCTGCTATAAACAAGATTGGACTGGAAAATGATAAACATCAAAACAGTCAAAGAATTAGACTTTACTGTGCTTGTAGCACCCAGAATGTGACTTCACCACTTACAGGGTGATATCTTGATCCCAGTGAAGTTAATAGGGAATCAATGGCACCAGGATTTCATCTATAATCTTTTAGAGCTTCACCACGACCCACTCACTACATGAATGTTTTCTCACCAGATCCAGTTTTGTTTTCATTTTTCATGTTAAGATTTGTTTGGTTACAATAAGGCCTCCCTTTTTGCTTCCAGGTCAGAAACATATTTCATGCGACGTGACAGAGTTCAGCACAAATATACTGCAAATCCTCTGAAA